>NC_083785.1:9811958-11174458 GCF_015708825.2 Lethenteron reissneri
TTTTTGCTTATGCACTCCGTGAGAGGTATTAGGCAACACAGGACGCGTTCGAGCAGGCCGAGAGAGCGAAAAGTTTCTTCGCAAATGCAAAATCGTTAGCGAAGACACGCCACACAAGGAAAACTTGCAGCTACGTGGTCACCGATCAGCCGTAGGTCAATCCACTGCTGGATGAAGACCATCCGCCTTGTGTCACGGTCCCGCTGCGCCCTGTCGCTGCTTGTGGTAAACAAAATGATGGCATTGCTCAAGGGGAACATTTTTCACAGATATAATGAGATGAGCCTCAACATTGCAATCTTGCAATGCACACATGCATTCACGACGCGGAGCACACCGAGAATATATTTACAGCGGGGGTTATAAGCGGCTAACCTATTTTAATATATGCCTATGACCTTCACAGCATCGGGCATGCACGTAGGCAATTCTTGACTGCTGCCTGGCGGTCTTACATCTGAAAGCCTCCGCGTTTTTGTAACCCAGCGTGTCCGCTGGGACCCCTTGCAAATGTGCAGCAACGAGCATGGGTCATAATTACCGTAATACCAACACACGCCGAGCATTAAACACACTAAATACATGTTCACGTTGCTGGTGTAAATGCAGGTAATGCACTCGAGGCTTTTTAAGTGCTGTTTTTGGCCCCCGTCTCTAATCATCTACTCAATTTGGCTGGACATTAATAGTCAATTTAGTTATTTTTATTGCAAGCATTCCAAGGAGCATGCCCAAACAGCCAGTATTCATTGCTAATTAATTCATATAAGAACACATTGCAGGGAAAAAAAATATATTGCAGTGGTTTAGACTTGTCAGTTCCATGAAAGCAAATCGTACAGAAACATTGCCGTTGTTTTTTTTTTAACGCTTCGCCCATCTATATTCATGCGTACGCCGCTCCCTTAAATCAACCTGGGATTATTATTTGTCTTCTTCTTCTTCCTGTTCCTTCTTCTCTTATCCAGTTTAGCCATTAGCTGGCAGCACCTGTATAAATTGGCAATGTCAGTCCCCTTATTTACCCAAAAAGGGTTCCGGGGGATCACGTGGAATAGCAACGATGTGCCCGGTCCAATTTGCTCGTTGTCACGGGGCCCAGAGGCCCCGGCTCCTCACAACAAGCAACAAACGCTCGCTCGCGTCACACAACCAAGGGCTGTAACAATTTGGGGGAGGTGGGGGTGGTGGTGGGGGGGGGGGAGGAAAAAAACAGAATGCCCCCTTCACTTCCTCCTTAAGCCGTCACTCGGTTTGGGGGGGGGGGATTGGCTACAAGCTGCCCATTATTGGAGGAGCATTGCGGGGAAACTGGGACGCTTCATTATTGATGCCTCTGTGGTGAGAGGTGGAGGGGTGGGGTGGTCACAGCGAGGCCAGATAATTGAAATTGGTTGATGCTGCCAATATACGTCGAACGGACGGCGGTCAATTTGATGGACAGGTGACTAGCGACGGATGCGGCTGTTTACCTCGATTTGTTTTAAATATTTTACCGTGAACGCGCAAGTTAGAGACACATCGCCTCATTAACGGTGGGGTATTTTTTTTTTTACCCCGTGTTGCTATAGAAACGATAGCAACCGATGGAGTACGGACACCCACAACATTTCTCAGATTGCCACGGATGAGACCAGCGCGCATGATTGCTATGTAACGTGTATTACCTCGACCGGACATATATCCTCTCACGTAAGATATATTACATCCATATTTTCTTCACTGTTGCAAATTACTGTATGCAAAAAAACAAGCGATTATAGGGAACACTAGGCCAACAAATACATGTTTGGCCGCACCGCGCTTTAAAATGCTTGCTACGAGAAAAAGAAAGAGAGAAAAAAAAAACTGTTTTGACTCTTCTCTGTGTTCAGGAAAAGTTTGCAAAAAAAATTTTTAATGTTGGCAGCCTCAGCGGTGGGTGGTTCATCTCAGCAGGCGGACGATTTGCATAGCCCTTCCAACAACCGAGGTCACTTTTGCACGACCGTTCTATCCGCGCGCGCGCGCAACCCCCCACGGAACTGCGGGTACAGCTCGTCCGATCCATTTTAGCATTCCGCAGAGCCCCTTATAATTGCCGACGCAGCGAGCAGTCTGAGCTCGCGCTGATTCACCCCCCCGACGTTACAGGCACTTTTCCAACAAAATGTATGCTAACGGGGCTGTGGGAACACATTCGTGGATAATGTATATATTTTTGACACCATTGGAACCTCATTTGCCAGTAAATAATATGATAATTGTTTTTTTACCCTATCTGGCAACAAAACTGACACCTTTATTTTACAAGGAGTCATGTTTGCATAGACCACAATACCTGCAGTCATAATGCAAACAAAAAACATAACTCTGATAATGTATGCACATTATCAGAGTTATGTTTTTTGTTTGCAAACATGACTCATTGTAAAAAAGGTGTAAGTTTTGTTGCCAGATAGAAGGGTAAAAAAACTATTATTATATATATTTTTAACACCTAATACTGGCAAGAAAAAAAAAATACATGATCGCCATTGTTTGGAAGCAGCAAATGAATGTTTATGAAGACACAGGCTGCAGGCTTTCGGTAATGAACCACAGGGACACGAGTTTAAGTCTGCACGCGATCCTTCAGGGACCCTCCCCCACCCCCAGGTTTTCATTTGAGAGATAAACTGCTTTTGCAGAGGAATAACAAACAGTCTCACGTGACCCTGCCAATCATCCCTTCATCCAGACCCACAGACCTTCCACAACACTCCCCCTGTGACCATGAACTATTCAAAATGACCCATTCCAACTTTTGCAAATAAATAAATCCGATTAACCTCAGCGCCTCCTAAACTCCTTGTCATGACCTCCTGACGTGGGCGCACACCTGTCTCCAAGTTCCGTGTGAAGTCAATTATTTTAGAATGTTTTATGCATGTGTGGTGACTGACTCGGAGACACTAAGAGTTGGAGGCGCTCTGTTAATTAACACGGCCTAACGAGTTAACACTTCCAGTAATTCGTCTAGAACGGACTACGGTTCCCTGTCAGGTCTGCCTGACTGGCGACGCCGAGATGGTGAAGATGGAGACGGCGAGAGAAGAACGGCGAAGACTCCAGCAGCAGCAGCAGCAGCAGCACAAAGGGGATCCCACTCCACACGACAGCCCCGAGGTCCCCTGCAGGAGCCCCTTTTATACTGTCACGTGGCCTGGCTCCGCCCTCGGCCACGCCCCCCTTCTGGAACCTACCCGAATCCCCCTCTGGTCTATCACGTGACCTGCTGTCGGCCAGGGCTGCTGTAAGCTGCAGATCCCCTTCCCCGCCAGCAGACAGCGCTATGCCGCTACATGACCAAGTTTATGTCACTGCACATGTGTGAGTGTGGTCCTAAACAGCCATATTAGAGGTTTTATTGGGTTAGATTGAGTAAATAGAAATGTGTCCTTAAACCCCCCACCAACCGACACAGCCAATTAGTAAGGTTTGTCACGTAAACAAAACGTGCCAATTCGTTACTAGTTCAGCACACGGGTGTGTTGGAGAGTAAATACACAACATTTACAATTGCAACGTGATAAATTAATAAGGTTTGTCACATTTACGTGACGAACCTTACTAATTGGCTGTGTCGGGTGGTGGCAGGTTTAACGACATATTTATATTTACGAAATCTAACCATAAAAACCTCTCATGGTTAATATTGTTCGTGAAGGCCTACCTGTTAAACTAACCCTAAACAATGGCTAACATTGTCTGTGACGAGCGGGCACGTAAAGACGCATTGATCCTCATGCTCACGACAAATGTATAAGAATCGATTTTAATTTGTTATTACGCTCATGATAAATGCACCGCGCTGCGTGTGTGAGAATGGTTTACCCTGGGTTTATACAAATTGCGTGCTACTGCAACGCTTAGGTTAACGCATTGGACGCAAGAGTACAAAAAAGGTGGAAGAGACAATAACGGCGGCGATTCTTGAATCTAATTGCGACCCCGAACATTGATGACAATTTGTTGAATCGCTGGGGGATTGGGGGTGATGGTGATCTCCTATTCGTCGAAAAATACTGCAAATTGTGGGTGCCTCCATAGACGCCACATGTCCAGGGTGTCAGATACCCCTTGGAATGACTCTTTGTTCCGAATGAAATCCAGGCATTTGAGATTGACTCGCCAAATACATTTAACAATGACTAGCCAAATACAATTTATCGTCAAGATTTTTAGAATGGAATCATATTTTACAGGAACCCATTCAACATTCCTTGAAGATTCTGTTCGAAAACAAAAACGTGAAATGATTATTCGTGTCAATATCGTGATACCTTAACCAGTCCCGGGCACCAAAACGTGCAGTGACTCGTGTGCTAAAGTGTGGTGACGAGTCATTCATCCAGAAGTTGCTTGCAAAGGGCTAAACGTAAGATGACAATAATGAGTATTACGTATAACGGTGTGTTTATTGCAATCACAGCTATCACCTTCATTGCATAGAACATGTGTTTGTGTTAAGCGCATCTGTGCACCATTGCATTATTATTGTTACGGGCGTGGTGGGGGGAGGATTTGTTGTGTATTTATAAACATTCACTCAAGTCTATAAGGCCTTCAGTCTTGCACATCAGCTAGCGCAATGGTTTGTTGGTCCTAATTATGTCCCCATGCTCATTAAAAGCAATGGGATGAAAGCTCAGCTTTTTTTGCAGCTGCCATGGTGAACACAAAGTCCTCCCCTTCCTCCCTCCCTCCCTCTCTCGCCTCTCGGCCCGCGTATGTCTCGGCTCATTAAATCGGTGATCAGATTTGCACTAACGAGCGTTGTTCACTGACATACTGGGTCGGCTTCTCAGAGGCCGTGGTATGACACTGGGACGGTTGGCATTTAGCCATGCCTCGCAAAATAACAAGGGTACTTTTCGCTCGCCCTTACCGTAATACAGAGAATGGGCAGGTCAGTTATATTTATCTTGTATGAGTGGGGCGATCAGTTGTGCGATTTCTTTTTTATTGTGTCAAATGCCGAGCGTGAAATGACGGATGACAAATTTGACACGTTTGCATTGTGCTTGTGCAGACCTCCGATTTATAGCAGCTCAAGCACAAGAACCTAACATCCACGTGTGTATATACACTCGCACGCTGGCCGTACATTTTTTGATGGCGCGTGCGCGCGCTAATATTGCGTGCCATAAATCGCTATCCTGCATTTTAAAGAAATAATACGGAATTAAGGAAGATCGTTTGTGATAGTTGTCAGTGGAATTGTTTTCACGCGCGTAATTTTGTCCTCTAATCAGAAAGAGACGCGCTATTGAAATTATTTGGAAAAATCGATCAATTAATTACTTCCATCCAAATACCTTGAAAGCAAGAGTCATCTCTGGCTGCGATTATGGCCGGTGGTTTGCTTGAGAATTGTAAATAAAACGCATCACAAACACAAAACAAGCCAGGTGCGCTGAACAGCATCGATGCATATATTCCACGTTACTCTATGGCTGCCAAAGCGTAAATAATAAATCAATTTGGAGGATTGTCTCTATGCATGGCAGTCGTGGCATTGCAGTGCGTCGCATTTTCCACTTGCCGATGCAAAGGAATAACTGACAATACTTCGCGAGATAATTAGGACCCGTAATTATGCCTTCCGCGTACTGGCACCTCTTCAGGAGATGTCCCAGTCAATGTAGGACGCCACGGTGGCTAGGAGATGTTAACTACCTCGCCTGGTATACAGGAGGTCGTGGGTTCGATCCCCACCATGACACCTGTATATTTGAATTCAGACGCTGTCGCTTCGACAGACCTGGTTTTCACCTGAGGACGGCTGCTTGCGTTGTGGCCGAAACGTCGTGAGAATTGTTTTGTTATGTTTTATTTTTATTATTTTATTACTTCCCTTCTACGTGACTTTACCGAAAGAACCAAGAAGATGAATCCCTGCAGTCACGAAAGCTTTAAATCGAAAAATGTATATTTGGAGTTTGCATATTCTGCCCGTGGTCGCGTGGATTTTGCTCTGGGTGCTCCGGTTTTTCCCTCCACATTTATAAACATGCGTTTCGAGTTTTTTGGCTGGTATAAATGTCCACGTGATGATAAGCCACTTCGTTGAGCTATCATTTTTGATAGCCAGGTTGCTTCTGAAAAAGAACTATAGAGCTATGTGGGCCTTACCTGGTTAAAAGAAAAGTTTTTAAAATGGTAATAATGGGTCAATGTAACACACTCTGGAACATAATCAACGTTTTTGGGTTTAGATCGCGTTATTTATAAATGTGCCGTAACCCTCCACCACCCGACACGGCCAATCAGTAAAAAAGTGTCACGTTGACAAAAGACAATTAGTCAACGTGACACTTTTTTACTGATTGGCCGTGTCGGGTGGTGGAGGGTTACGACACATTTATAAATAACGCGATCTAAACCCAAAAACGTTGATTATGAATAATATTGGTCGCGAAAGCCTACGTGTTAAACTAACACTCTGGAACAATCTTGACTTGCTTGGACCTCCACCCGTTGCCTATATGAATATGCTGGTTTGGAAACGCATATACAATACTTACATGAGATTTGTCCGCGAAAGATTGGCTTGGTTGTGCAATTCCCATCGAGGTGCGATGCGAGTTATGGGACTTTGAGGTGAGAATGGAATCGATCAGATTCAACAACAACATTTTTTGTTGTTGTTGCAAAATACAGAGCATTCCTTTTCCACTCAGCAGGTCTTCATAGCCACATGGACAGAGGCGTTAAATTAACTTATGGCACCAGCACGCATCATCATCTTTCCTGAAGCATCGTCTGTTAACTATTGAGGAAGCTGCTTTCCTCTTCATGAGTCAAGCTTAATTTGTATGTGAGCTCCGGCTAAGTTTATCCTTTTATTTTAAAGAAATAAAATAAGTATGTGTAAATAAATGTGCATACTATTACACATTGCATTGTTCAATAGCATTTATATCAGCATCGTTATCATAAAGCAGGGGTCGGGAACCTTTTTGACTGGGAGAGCCATAAAAGCCAAATATTTCTAAATATATTTCATTGAGAGCCATATAGTATTTTAACGTATAATAAATTAAATATGTCTTACTTTTAATGCGACTTCTGGTCACGGAACCCGTGACCCGTGAAATTTATCTTCAAAACTAATTTCTGTTTACTTTAAAATGACACAGTATTATTAAGCAATATTCCAAGTTTTTTAAAATCAGTTCCAAACGGATTTATTTTTTATTTTTTTCAACTCAAAATTGTCTGGGAGCCATATGCCGTCACCGGAAGAGCCATATATGGCTCGCGAGCCATAGGTTCCCGACCGCTGTCATAAAGCATGACCAACCCGCTGCTGGATGGAGGCCTCCCCAACCCCTCACCCATGTTGACGATCCCGTGATGTAATAAGTATCCAGTACCTGAGAGTGAGCTGATTGCGTTGCTCAGCCCCTCAGAAGATGTCCTCTCAGGCGTATTCCCTCCCTTGGCTGCCAACATTTAATTCTAATTGAGATGTAAGGGCGTGGTGGATTTAGTTGATTCTTTCAAATCATATTTACGGAACGTTCAACACTGAACACAAACACAGACGAATTAAAGGTGTCGTGCGTTAGTGGTACACAAGAAGAGGTGGCGCAGTGGATGTGTGCGCGCTGTGCTCCGAACCCAGTAACCTGAGTTTGATTCTCGTACCGGAGCTAATTACCAGTGGCGAATCCGAGGATCCCCTTCGTCGACTTGCACTGAGCAGTGTGGTGAATTATGGTCCAGCAGCTCCCATGACCTAAAAACTTGGTGCTGAGCACCCTCCCCCCTCTCCAGCAGTGGACCGACAAACAGCGGCGGTGATAATTATCATCGCAGGACTGCGTTCCGTGCACACTGTTCACCAAACACCGCCGTGAAATGTGGCCAATTGTTTGAGTTAAAAACACAATTATCATTCCATGCCAGTCACGTTTCGGAGAACAAAATGTTTATGCCAAAACACTAAAAATATAACACCTTCACTGCAGTTAAATCTTTTAACAAAATGTAGTCTCCCTTGTCCCCATACCTTCAACCATCTGCTGACAGCTTTTGTATTCACACTTAAGTCAGCTAAATCCCCTGGAAGTTGGTGGAATAATTTATGAGGAACGGGGGGCCTCTGGCTGCCGGAAACCAAACAGAAAGCCTGCGGCGTCGGCCGGCTACGGGCCGTGCCACTTAAAACCCAAACTGCGGGTCTCACCAACAGCAGCAGGGCAGTAATGTGTTGCCGTTGTGCCAGCACCACACTATTTAGGGAGGGGGGCAGGGGGGGGGGCCCAGTGTCCCGTGTCACTGGCAGCCCCCTTTCAAGCCACGCTCACGGCATAAACATTTTTTCGGGACGCAGATGGAATTGGAATTTGAACTTGTAGAGAGTGTGCACATCCCTCGCACGAGGACACAGGCTTTTATAGGGCGGATTGTAATTCTTGTTTTTGCACGTGACTGCCGTTTTAGAAACGTCGCGAAGAAAAGGAAAGAAGTTAAAAGGCGCAGGCCTGCAGCTGCTTTGCTTATGCCACTGCTGGTGGAATGGCCTCCGTTCGAGGTTCATTTAGACAGCTCTTCTAGAAGGTGCTTCGCCTCCCCTTCCATGCTGGTCAGACATCTTGGAGGAGGTGGAATAACCCACACTTTTCCCCACTACGCGTGAGCTGCCTATCCTATTATTTTGTTTGATGGGTAAGGCAGACAAGGGTATCTCTAGTTTCCCCAGCACCTCCGATTAGCGCGGTTGGCTACGTACGGTGCGAAGGAAGTTCAACATGCGTACGTGCATAGTTTAGCGATTAACGCAATGCCTTCCTGAGATGCCAGGTGGGGAAATGAAGCACCTCGCGCAACAGATCTCAGTGGGCAGGTGGATGCGATACGTGTCCCACGATCTGGGACTCATGTCCACAGTCGCACTTGGGGGTCACACAGCCCTCGTCGTCGACTCGTGGAGTGGGTGGCCAGCCACGTCATCACTCCCTCGTGTCCGGTTGTGCACACTCGGTTGAAGCCAGGGACCTCTGCCGTTGGGTCAGTGCTGATGAGGTGACCGACTAATTGTGGTGTCACAACTTCTGCTGCTTGGTCGACAGAGGTGGGGGAATTTGAGAAACTCGTTGCATAGCTTCAAGTGCCGCGCTGGAAGATGAGATCGAACCGGCGACCTCTAGGTTTCAAACGCAGTGGGCGAACCATAGCACCACTGTGGTAGCATACACAAATGTAAACATTACGAAGTCACTGCTGTCATCAACGGGTTATAAAAACTAGTTAAGATACCATATGTGAGAGTATATGCATATTTATACACCATCATTTTGGTTATATACTATCAATTATATTTTGTGAATAATAAGGGTGATGTTCTGAGTTTCATGGAGTAGTTAGAGACAGGAGGTCCGGCTGTTTGTCAAATTAGGCTGGGTGTTGTTTGTTCTACTGGCTTCCCTGCGGCAAAAAAAAAAATCCCAGCGAATCGCAACGTGTTCAATGCTGCGGTACCGTGAAATGTTCTTCCATTATAAAGTATGGGCATGCTGCTGTGCGGTAATGGTTAGCAAACTGGACCTGCGGTAATGGTTAGCACACTGGCCTTCCAATACAGAGGTTCTCTGGTTCGACCAGTTTCAAATGACGGTGCGACCTCACTAAAATCGACGCATACTCTGTCCACCCAGCAAACGCAATGGCGCACTATGCTGCAGTTAATCGATAGGCGGGTCCCGCGTCCTCCAGGATTTCTGACGAGCGTGGAAGAGTAGGCCTCTAGAGACAGACTTAATTTGGAGCTTTCGTGACTGCAGGAATTATTCTTTGGTTCTTTCGGTAAAGTCACGTATTAAGATAAAAGAATAAATTAAATTAAATACTAGCATACGACGTTTCGATTGCAACACAAGCAATCATCATCAGGTATAAATTAAATAGAAACACAAATCTAGTATACTTAAAAATGTAGTGTAATGCAACAGAGAGTCGGATAACATAACAGTCAACACCCTACCTGGTTGATTACGTTCTTCCTAACTCTAGAGACAGCTCTCTTTACAGCTTCCTTCTTTTTCGATTTAAAGCTTTCGTGACTGCAGGGATTCATCTTCTTGGTTCTTTCGGTAAAGTCACGTAGAAGGGAAGTAATAAAATAATAAAAATAAAACATAATAAAATAATTCTCACAACCTTTCGGCTGCTTGCGTTGTGGCCGAAACGTCGTGAGAATTATTTTATTATGTTTTATTTTTATTATTTTATTACTTACCTTCTACGTTACTTTACCGAAAGAACCAAGAAGAAGCTTCCTTCTTGTACGGAAGTACTTCCGCCAGCAGTGCTGCGAGAAATCAATTGCAGGGCTGCACCTTTACCCCTTCCAAAATGCTCCCACGGCGTAATAACAACTGCAGTGGTAAAACCTTCATCGGCATCATGTTTGGCACCATCACCGCAGCACTGTATACCAAGAATGATCAATAATTTAATTTAACTTCCACACCATCGTAATAGTATCCAGAACTACACCACGAAGCAACACCAAAATCGTGCCTTTTCATCATTACCGCTTTGGACATTGGCAACGTCACTCTCGCACGCTTCAGCAGAAACACACAGCGCTCGCTCGAATCACTCTTTCCCACAGCATTGGACTCGAGTCCCGCAGGTGAAGTTGAAGAACCAAAATCTTCTACAGACAAAGGCTCATTAAATCCTTTATATTAAGTTCACTTGCTTGCTTGCTTGCGCGCTTACGACCGTGCAAATCTTTCGGTCGTTTTTTAACCCACTTTCCGTGATCCAATCGAGCTGACATTTTGCACACAGACTCGTTGTGCGTGACAATTTATTTTCGTGAAAACAATTTCCAAAATTTTACACTTTTTAGGATTTTTTTATATATTTAATTACCAATTGCTTAATGGTGGCAGGCAATCATCTGACCCATAGGTGGCAGCCATCTCAAGCCAGAGGACGAGAGGACTCTAGCCGCCACGCATATAAATGATTTATAGTGAAAAACTTTGTTTTTACGGGTTAATTTTTTTATCATCCCGGTCACAACAATTACACAGCAGATATCCACCCTGCGGTGTTGACTCATTAAAAAAAAAATATTTTCATCGCACAAAATTTCACAACCATCAGTACCGACAATGGTGAACATTTATTCGTAGAATTCCAAACAAGACACTATTATGCACTTCTAAATGGCACGTTAATTGTAGGTTTTCCTACCCACTGCCTGTGTGTGTGGAAAGCACGCCACGCTCTGCATCACATCGCAACCGACCAATTAAAATGGGCGGAAGGGTGTGAATTGACTCGGCTTCGCTTTCCGGATAATTATTGCTCCATTTAAATTGGCACTCTTTTTTTGGTCCGAGCTACGAGGAAGGCGACGGCGGCGGCGGCGATGATGATAACAATAATGTGTGGGAGGAGGGTGGGTGGTAAGACACGGGCCGTCACAGGGTGCCGTGACATACGACGCGCATAATTTTTGATGCTTCTTCCTGCGTCGCCCCCCTCTCACTCATTACCACCAGGCTGGGTTCTGCTCAGCAGGGGGGGGGGGCAGGTGTCTTCGAAGCGTAAAGTAATTTAAAGTCGGCATTCTCGCGAACGTGCGAAGCGAGGCGTTAAAACATACAGCGCCGGCTTGACACGAAACCGACGCACGCGTCTGTGCCTCCCTCCTAAGAAGCCGGGGCACGCAAAACCCAAAAAAATACAATTCAATGTATAATTCACGCACGTAGAAAATGTGTGTATGGTATTCATAAGTGAGTTAATCTTTTATAATATATTGTATGGCGCTAAGTCCAGCTGAAAAGGATGATAAATTATAAAATTGACGTCGCTGTACGTTTGCTTTTCACCTGGGCTGCAACCACATTGTCCGAGCATGCCAATATTTAGTGTGTAGCATGCACACGGAGGAACGCATAACGTATGTATGTTTTGCATGCACTTGCATGCTGCCCCGAGTATTTTCTAAACTGATCGGTATGCTGTTAATTGATAGAAGCGCGCGTTGTTTTTATCGTTTTAATGGGTGAATAAATACGTTTGTAATGTTTTTTAGGTTTTTTAGGTAAAGTCACGTAGTTAAAACATTAAAATTAATAATTTAAAATTAATAAAAGTAAAATAAAATAAAAATCACGACGTTTCGGAGGCAACACAAGCTTCCGTCTTCAGGTGGAACCGTCACAGCCACGACACCTGAAGACGGAAGCTTGTGTTGCCTCCGAAACGTCGTGATTTTTATTTTATTTTACTTTTATTAATTTTAATGTTTTACCTACGTGACTTTACCGAAAAAAACTAAGAATATGAATCCTTGCAGTCACGAAAGCTTCAAATCTAGAACGTTTGTAATGTATTATTCTTCGGTGGAGGAGGGGGGGGGGGGTCGTACCTTTCTGCGTCACTGTAGTCGATTGCATATTGAACTCGTCGGCCCCTTCTCTCTCTCGAGACAAACGCCGCCACCAGGGCGAGATGCATTTTCAAACAGAGTGATGCCATCTTTTTCATTGTAAATGTGCTTCAGGCACGCACGCACACGAATATTATTTAATGTTTGCATCGGGCTCTACGTAATTCTAACTGTTGTGGTTAAGCGGGCGTGGGCAGGACGTGTCACGGCTAGAAGGGAGTGGCAACAAAGGAAATGGAGCGTGCCTGAGAAACTAAAACTAAACAATTTTTGATAATTGTTTTTTTACCCTTCTATCTGGCAACAAAACTGACACCTTTTTTTACAAAGAGTCATGTTTGCATAGACCACAATACCTGCAGCCATAATGCAAACAAAAAACATAACTCTGATAATGATATGCACTGTCCTTGAAGTTGATTGGTCCACACCCGAGACAGCCTTCCTTATAGCCTAGTCTCACATGGGTTGGACCCGATGACCCATGTGAAACTAGGCTCTAAGGAAAGCTGTCTCGGGTGTGGACCAATCAACTTCAAGGACAGTGCATACATTATCAGAGTTTTTTTTGTTTGCATTATGGCTGCAGGTATTGTGGTCTATGCAAACATGACTCCTTGTAAAAAAAGGTGTCAGTTTTGTTGCCAGATAGAAGGGTAAAAAACCAATTATCATATTTTTTACTGGCAAATGAGGTTCCAATGGTGTAAACAATTTTTATTTGTATCCTATCAGGTAATGCCCACTGAGCTAAATAGCTCTTTGTTCAGAAGCGACCTGTTCATAAATGATAGGCAAACGAAGTGGCTTATCACATGTAAAATGTATAGCAGCCAATTGCTCTAAACGCATGTCGATTCTAAATGTGCAGGGAAAAACTGGAGGGCCCGGAAAAAAAATCCACGCGACCACGGGGGAGAGCACACAAACTCCACGACCTCCTGCATGCCAGGCGAGGTAGTTAACATCTCGCCATCACGACAAGAGAGAGAGAGCATGCCAACCGAGGAGATGGGGCCAGGAGATGAGCTCGTACGAAGGTGCTGGGTGGATTGTGACATCGTAGGATGTGAGAGAGGGTGGCGGCACTGAGAGGCCCTCATCCAGCAGTTAATCGACCAAGGCCGATGATAATAAATTCATTATGCTTCAGGTGATATGCCCCCTTTCAGCAGCACTACAGTAATTGGATACTGAGCTTTTACTCGATCTAACACACTCCTATCTCCCCAAACAGCCTGCCACCAGCGTGCAATACTTTTCAAAAACACATACAACTCGTCTTTTTAATTGTAAATTTGCTTTTGGCGTGTGCAAATATAATTAAAATGTTTAATAGCTGCTCCGTGTTGACATCACCGCTGGTCATGCTAAATCATAAAAAAAACACACACCAGTCAACAGAGGAAAATAATCAATGGCAGCGAATAAAATGTAAAATCACCCGTCATGAAAAAAATCCTTAAATGAGTCTGTAGCGATGCCACCCAATGAGCATATCATGTCGGGCGTTTGGCTCTACACATGATGGGAGCTTCTTTCAGCTCCTGAAGAAAAAGCTTTCAGCGTGTGGAGCGAAACGTCGGACATTGGAAAAGGTAAAGGTGCAGCCCTGTAACAGCCAGGAAATAAACATCAGTGAGTTAAATAGGGACAACCAGGAAAATATAGAGCAAATAAACATCCTATTCGCAACAACATTTTTTCAAGGACTGCTAATGGCATCATGCCTCAAATATGCTACCACCAGGTTGCAGTTTTTGTCGATACCGAAATTAATGACACTGAAAATGCACCCAGAGCCATCTCGTATTGTTCACTGGAAACAACCCCAGAGGGCAAAGTTGAAGACACAGAAAAGGTCACGTGGGCCATGGGAAGGAGCACGGGGTCATGGGGTTCCCTCCGTTTATCTTATGGTTGTGAGTGCCAAATTAGAGAAGTGTGTTGGAGAGAATAAAAATCAAGTGAAGTTCACATCCTAATGAGCGGCAACCATATATTGTATAACCAATTAATCTTTGTAAAAAAAAGGGAGAAAAGATTTTTATTTTTTCAAAGGTAGAATTGCAATGATTAACATGAAAAATACAGTAATCGTTGAAATGATCTCGTACACCAGACTCCATCAAAAGTTGTAATCAACCACTCAATATAAGGCACTTGATTTCACTTCTATAATGCAACAAATCATTACATCACAGATCATTAAAAGTGGTGTATACTTAAATCTTGACTTGAAGCTTTCGTGACTGCAGGAATATGTTGTATACTTGGTAGATAGCACACTGGCCTTGCATTACAGAGGTCGCCGGTTTGATCTCCCGGCATAGCAGTTGGAATATTCTGGAAAGTTGCTTGAAATCCAGCCGCCTCTGTCCAGGCAGCTGCATAAATGGGTACACAGACTGCAGTTAGTCGATCGGCAGGTCGCGTGCGGTGGGATGAAGTGTGGGTACTCCTATCTCTTCCGAGATGTCTCAGAAGAGGTGGGAGTAGGCCAAAAACATACCCTCTAGAGGAGGCTGTCTGGAGCTCCCTCTGGTGGAGGCCCTTCTGCCAGCGATGGTTGTGAGAAATTAAATACAGCACAGGGCTGCTCCTCCAACTTCAGGTTTTTTTATATTTCAGAATCAGTCTTTATTTAGAGTGCACGAGGAATCCAATGAGCTATGAAGGTATGGGGGAGTTAGCAAGTTTACAACAACAAACAATACAAAAATAAACACGATAAGAGTGCAAAATAGAGAAAATGGCAAGTCGCCAAATATAAATCATAAATAATTCATACTTTTATTATATTAGTCCGATTTATCACGCTTGGGGCAATGCAGAAAAATCAACACCACAATAGTCACAGGCCACACCAAGATAACACCAGACAGTCCCCAATAGAATAGCACATTAACATTGAAGTAAAATAAATGCGCGTATAAAATGTGGGGCAGTTCTCTGTTACTTGCCAAAAGTGAACTTGCAAAGGGAGTGTGCATGGACACACACATATATTTCAAATGAAACGAAGAATGGTACGTTTCTTTCATGTGAAACCATTTAATTATACAAGCAGCATCTGATGCGATTAAATCTGTCAAAAAGTGTTATTGTTAATCAAGGGTGTGAGCATCCATTTCTCAAGGTGGTACCCATTTTTGTCAATGTGTTAAAGTCGGACATGAAACATTCATACGATAATCCAAATATCAAATGATATTCATGAATCCCTGAAAATAGAGTGGAAGTGTGATTAAACCTGCTCGCACAAATTTCCTTTGGACAGAACGTGTCATGTAAAATATATCATGTGACCAAAACTAAAAATCAGTATTCTCTCCTATTGCCGCTGTTCCATTAATTCAATATAGAGTTCTGTCAACGGCTTCAATGCAAGTTACTGGAAACTCATCTTCTGCTGTACATGATATACTTTAGTTAATTGTTATCTCTTTATTCAGCAGTTCGTTAATGAACTGCCAGGGAGGGTATGGATCTGTGAACCCCTTAGGTGCCTATAGTTTCGGTTTCGTCCACGCAGACTAATACTGTGTTCTCATGAATGTGTCCATGAAATAAAATAAATAGAGGATTTAAAAAGTTTCCGCTAATATTGTGGTTGAAATGAACCCACGTCAGCCGGCGGGAAATTTGATGTTCTTCCATTTCAAATGAAACATAAGAACATTGTATTGAACACATACATTAGTTAATTAATGTGTTCAATACAAAAAATATCGTTCAAAGTCCATGAATATCTATTGTCGTGTTACAGGCACGCAGATTAAAACATTGAAATTCAAATTGGCATCAATGCCACCACCCAGTGTTTAGAACATCTGCAGAGTTTTGAAAATTTCTGGGTTTGATCCTATTGACTGCTGTTCACGAAAGCGTTTAAAATAATTGGGCACCAACTGCACTGCGGATTTCTGCTCGGCATATAGAAGTGAAACCTGGGTGCAAATTCCTGCAGAAGGCTGCCTCTGTGCTCGCCAAACATAGCCTTGAACACCAAGCTGCGTACACCCGTGCAGCGATGCCAGCAAATGCGGCTCCTAAAAAGAGTGGCAGCATTTCGATTTAAAGCTTTCGTGACTGCAGGGATTCATCTTCTTGGTTCTTTCGGTAAAGTCACGTAGAATGGAAATAATAAAATAATAAAAATAAAACATAATAAAATAATTCTCACGACGTTTCGGTCACAACGCAAGCAGCCGTCCTCAGGTGAAGAACAGGTCTGTCGAGAAGACAGAGTCTGTCAAAAAGTGTTATTGTTAATCAAGGGTGTGAGTATCCATTTCAGACTCTGTCTTCTCGACAGACCTGTTCTTCACCTGAGGACGGCTGCTTGCGTTGTGGCCGAAACGTCGTGAGAATTATTTTATTATGTTTTATTTTTATTATTTTATTATTTCCATTCTACGTGACTTTACCGAAAGAACCAAGAAGAAGAGTGGCAGCACTTGGCATAAGCACACCGGAGTAAGAGCGTAGGCCCCGGATGCAGCTCAAGGTGCCCCAAAATCATGACAAAAATAGGGGTGCGTCAAATGTAAATACTAATCTTATTCAACAAAACAAGGTCATTAACATAGCACATCAATTCATTTATCACATCTCCACCTTGTTAACATCTATCTGCTCTCATTTCACTGCATCTTGACTTTTGACTGCATCTCTTTTATCTCTTTACATCTATTTATAGCGGAGATATTTTATACATGCAATGCACGTGTGTGTTGTTGAACCGACACGCACTGTATATCTCTTGCCTCCGTCTCTTCGATCATCTCACGAGGATTGTATTATTTGAAATTGGGGCCCTCAAAAATTGTTCTACTTCGGGCTCCCAATGGGCAAGCACCCTTATTGCTACTAGAATATTTATTTACCTAAAATATACTTATGTAAGATGCAATTGTGTGCAATTTTATACTCACAGTTTACCAAAAATGTGCAAAAGGCTTTCTCACTGTTGTCTCACGAAAATAAAAATCACAAAGCAATTTCCTGGATGGAATGTGTTAACCTCTGACCTACGTACTCCATATTGTCTTGCAGTTGACCTCGAGTTTCTGGAAAAGCAAGAATCCCATCTAGCTGACCTCTGCCATCCACCTCTCGGCTTTCATTCCAGACTCTTTTCAGTAGCTTCCAGACTATTCACAAAGGATTTTCATTTCAGTTTTTTTGGTCTCTCCCAACTGCCAATTTAATTTCAATTGTGCCGTCAGTGTCAGGTCATGTGACCAAGTAGTCATTCAAAAAATCTCGCATAGAAGTTGCATCACCCTTTGTTAAGAGTATGGCCCACGGAAGGTGATTTCACAGAACTGCTTCTAAGAACTCTTCAAGTGACCTCTGGCCCAGAGTAAGAGGCACTTTCCCACACGCTCTGTGTACGAGAGTAATGCTCGTCGCATTTCAAATCCACATTTTTATTCTCAGAAATGGAACTTGGCCAAATTGAGTGCAGAAACAAATGTAATGTGACGTGTGATTTTTTTTTTGCGTATTAATTAAACCCAGGATCTCAGCGGTATAATTTATCATTCTACATTCGCACCCAGATATCTCGGGCATTGGCAAATTTTTCCCCCCCCCCCAATTAACATCACTCATGAGTTTTCTCGGGATTTATTGGTTTGTATTGTTTAGGCATTTTGTCATATGCTGGTATCCAGCCTTGCATGTCAATACGAGCACCTTGCCATCCTATCTCATCAGGGGTACCTTGCTTTGGATTTTCAGAGCCTTAGGCATTTCCGCTGAATCTTAGAAATATTAAGTCACGGGCTCAGGGCCAGATGCAAGCTCTGTAACAGATGTTTCCCTGGTTAAAGCCACTTAACTCACCCTCCAGATTATACCTAACAATTAAGCAATGAACGACCGAAGTGAAAACGGTCATAATATACACTATCCAGCGAGGTATACAATAAATGGTAGTGGGGACATTGCTATGATCTGTTCAGTTTGCGTGGTGTTAATTGGGCCTTTGTTTCACTATGTGGGCTTCCCTTCCCCTGACCATCTGCGTTGGCTGAGACCATTGGCCCAAGACCTCCCTCTCCTCTCTTGACTACAACCGATTCTGTCTTTCGAAGAGTCCTCGTTATAATAATGCATGGCTCTCCGTCAGTCCAAATGCGGATGTAGGTGTCCTCATGCACACTGTTGAACGGGAGTCACTTGACTATACTTCACCATGCTGGTTAATGCGTACGAGTGAAGGAGCTACCCACCAGGACCAGATTTGATAAGCGGCCGGGAATCAGATGGTGCAATGCGCCAACCACTGTGCCACTACCCGCTTCACTCCATCTCCATTCTTCTATCCTAACATATCAATGCACTCGCTGCCCTTCAGACCTTCACCCCTGTGCTTGCTAAACAAAAAAACCCCTTCAACACCAAATGCCCCCGCCACCTTCTCCATACTTTTTCCATCCATCCTGTAATTTTGGTCATAAAGGTCACTCTTCCATAATATAGGTTTTTGGGTTAGATCGTGTAAATATAAATGTGTCGTTAAACCCGCCACCACCCGACACAGCCATTCAGTAAGGTTTGTCGCGTAAACAGAACATGGCAATTTGTCACTTGTACAGCACACCGGTGTGTTGGAGAGTAAACCCACAACATTTACTATTCGAGTACTGTGAGATTTCGCCAGAAATTACAACCAGCATCATCAGGCGACAGCCAGAGTTATGGTGAGTAAAACGAAACGTTTATATTGACGCAATCTCACCCAAAAACCTCAATTATGGATGATACCGGTGGCAAAAGCCTCTTACGTGTTAAAAATGTCACTCTTGTAGTACAAAACCATCACAGCATCTCTTTAATGCTCACCTGGTTAAATAAACTAAACTATTTTACATGGCCCTGACCAGTGGTTACATTCACATTGATACATCCAAATTGCATTGCGACGAGATTGTGACGAATTAACGAGTAAAAGAGGTTGTTTATGCTATGATAGTTGGGGCAGGGAGAGGGTTCTTTCTGAATCAGATTAAAAACATACCGACTGAACCAAAATGATTGGATGTAAACTCACAACATGGTGCTGAGACATCAGCAACGGTAGCATATGCTTGAAGCCAAACATAATAAGGGGATATCATTTTATTTCCAGATAATAGCTCAGCGAAGAGCTACAATGCATTTAGGAAAATTAGAACGAATCATGTTTTTTTTTTTTTACAAGAACGTGACTCATGCGGCTATCATAGCCAGCAGGCATGTAACAATGTATACTTGCATAGATTACAATTTATCGTAATAATAATAATTAAAATTAATAATTCGCATTCCATCCCAGGATTCCAATGCGCGTGGATTGACACGTGATTGTGAGATGTGATATATACAAAGACTGTAACATGTTAACCTTACATTTAGGCTCAAGGAGCGAACGAGAGACCACCAACACAACAGAGAAAGCAAGCAACGCTACAACAACAACAGGATGGAAAAAATAAAGGTGCAGCCCGGCCTCCATTCGAGGGAGCTATTTTGGCCTGAAAGAGGTTTGTTTTGGGTTAGATCACGTAAATATATAAATGTGTTGTTAAACCCTTCACCACCCGACACAGCCAACTGGTAACGTTTGGTTACGTAAACAAAACGTGACAATTCGTTACCAGTAGAGCACACGGGTGTATTGGAAAGTAAACCCACAACATTTACTATTTTAAATGATGTGCTACCCAATACATCTTAGTGGCATCTTATTGCAGCTTAGAATGTTTAAATACACGCTATTCATGAAAAAATTATGCATCTTTTTTTTGTACAAAGTTACCACTTACAGAGGCGACTTTTTTTTGGTCTGGTAAGAGTTGTTTAAACACACCACGCTCAACAAAAAAATAAGTTTGAACCTGCGTGTAAACAAAAACATGCCGGTAGGTATCAGATGCAATGAGTCTGTTCAATTCTAGATTTGAAGCTTTCGTGACTGCAAGGATTCATACTCTTAGTTCTTTCGGTAAAGTCACGTAGGTAAAAAATGAAATCTGTATCAAGTGATACAGATTTTTTGCTGTGACAGTTTCACCTGAAGACGGAAGCTTGTGTTGCCTCCGAAACGTCGTGATTTTTTTTCATTTTTTACCTACGTGACTTCATCGAAAGAACTAAGAGTATGAGTCTGTTCAAATTGACGACCATGCAATGAGCGACAGTGCGCGCGCGGGATTAGGTATGCAGACGTTGTGTGGACCAAAAATGTATTATGTGCATTATGTTAACAGAGTTGTTTGCGTTAAAAAAAAGCGGTGGCGAGGCAACGGCGTAAAATGCGAAAGAAAAAAGCCCTTTGATTTCTCAGCCGCAACTAAACTGCATAATTCCAAACCTCAGAATAAATGGAATGTGAATTAGCATCCACACTGATGGTTGACCAGACTGCGATGAGACTTGGATGCCGTTTTTTTGTTAATTCCTTTGCATATTTTTTTGAACGGGTTCCAATGATGGCAGTTTTTTTTTCTTTATTTCTTTACATTTTAATAAGACTCGGAGTAGAATGCGGTATTGTTATTGAAAGAGAGGACACGATAAGCTGCAGGAAATTAGATTTTATTGTATTGCAGGGGTGCATTTTATGCTTCATTTAAGTTCGCAGCACAGAATGATGAGGTTGGGGTTATCCCCCCCCCCCCCCCCACCGTTTAAGTAATATTTCTGGCACACGCACGAAGACAAAGATCCCCCCGTATAGCCTGGGTTCGTAGTGCAGCGAGCTAACCGCTACACGAACGCTCACAGCACACATGCAGACACACACGTGCACAATCTAGCCAGCCGTGATGCCTCTGTAAAAATCCAAGCCTATTCATGGTATAAAAAAGAAAAAGGTGCAGCCCTCTGCCTTTTGCTGGTGGAAGGGCTTCCACTAGAGGGAGCTCTAGAGAGCCCCATCTAAAGGGGATTAGGCCAAGATTTGAAGCTTTCGTGACTGTAAGGATTCATATTCTTAGGTTTTTTCGGTAAAGTCACGTAGGTAAAAAATTATAATTAATAAAAGTAAAATAAAAATAATTTTTATTTTATTTTACTTTTATAAATAATTTTACTTTTATAAATAAAAGTAAAATAAAAAACCTAAGAATAGGGATTAGGCCAAACCAAACGTCCTCGAAGAGGTGGGAATACCCACTCTTTACCTCGTTACACACGCGACCTGCCGATCGACTAACTGTGGCGTGACCATTCATACTGCTGGCAGAGACCGCGGCGAAAGGGGGCGCCACGATGGCGAGATGTTAACTACCTCGCCTGGTATACAGGAGGTTGTGGGTTCCATCCTGACCCTGACTCTTGTATATTTAGAGTTTGCATGTTCTGCCTGTGGTAGTGTGGATTTTTCTCCGGATCTTCCGGGTTTCCCCTCCATATTTAGAATGAACATGCGTTTAGAGTATTTCGCTGCAATACATTTCCACATGAGCCACTTCGTTGAGCTATCATTTGTGGCCAGGTCGCTTCTACCTGGTAAAATAAAATAAAGATTGGTTTGGATAAACCTGCCCCATTGTTTCAACTGCTGCACCAGGACATCAAATGGAACTTGCGACCTCTGGATGGCAAGTCCAGTGTGCTTACCATCACATCACGGCAGCATCCTATTCGTGGAGATAGACAATTTCACATTTTTAACAGCATCCCAAACCAACTGCAACGTTCTAAACAGTGAAAACACAGCCCGACACAGGCCCAAATCAGCATACTTAATTTCTCAAATATTCCTAAATGGAGCATCTTTACTTAGCAATCTAAACTTACTCTCAATCTCCAATGCTCAGCATTTCAGAAAGCCCAAAGACACTTCAGCAAAGCATTTCTATATATATAATGCATGAGTGTATAAATGTTTTGAGAATGAGCTCCTGAAATATATCCACGGGCTTACTTTTAGCATATTGAAGGCCTCACTTTGAATGTATTACTGAGTGGCATTTTTTCTCAAGTGCTTTGCCACAACCAGACGACAGTGAGTTCAGTATCCAGCTGCAGATCGACTCAGGCCATTATCCCCTCGGGATTAATAAAAATTAACCCGTAAAAACAAAGTTTTTCACTATAAATCCTTTATATGCGTGGCGGCTAGAGTCCTCTCGTCCTCTGGCTTGAGATGGCTGCGACCTATGGGTCAGATGATTGCCTGCCACCATTAAGCAATTGGTAATTAAATATAAAAAAATCCTAAAAAGTGTAAAGTTATGGAAAAAAAATTTCACGAAAATAAATTGTCACGCACAACGAGTCTGTGTGCAAAATGTCAACTCGATTGGATCACGGGAAGTGGGTTAAAAAACGACCGAAAGATTTGCACGGTCGTAAGCGCGCAAGCAAGCAAGCAAGTGAACTAATATAAAGGATTTAAAAATAAGTACCCCTTTGTGTGAAATCAAAAGTGGCCACGTACGGGACACTTTAACTTGACTTGAATGTTAGTGCAATGCTGCCTTTGAATTATCCAGGAAAGCCTCATTGAGTGTCAAGAATGTTTTCAGGAGAGTCCTGCATTATTGGAATGTTTGGCCGAATCCATAAATGAGTGTCCGACTTTTTGGGGAAGAAACTGAAGAACTTGGAGAAAACCCAGACACGCAAGGAGAGTGGACACTCAAAGCTCTGCACAGATAGACTGAAGAATCCACTGCCATCTGCGAGCCATCTTTCAACTCTCAAGCTGTAATGCTGGGATAATTCACTCCCAGACAGTTTCTCATCCAATTGCAAAGCATGTTCAACCCTCGTACAACAGGCACTTTCAATATGACTTGGTTGAAGGCAATTTTAAAATAAAACCTTACCGATTTTAGCCTGCAAAAACACAATGCACGTTTGTATGTTGAACTTATTTCGCACCGTACGTAGCCAACCGTCCTGTACTTGTGTAAGGTTACATCCACAACGAAAAGTGAATTAATAACCGCGAGTACGTGCGCATTTTGTAAGTGCCATTTATAAGAAGCTTTGTGTACCCTTTGTGCGTGCACTCCATCCGGACAGAGTGGGTTTTGGAACCACATTGGCAGATCACTCTGTCGGGTATTCATGGTGTCTGGGACAAGCCGCGCCACCTGAGCGGAGCTGTTGTGAGTGTTCAATCCCATTGACCTGAAAATGCAGTCACTGTCCAGACTGACTCCCATTAGGAATTTGCACATCCGAGACGTAAGCGTCTGTGGCAGGCATAAATTGCCCTATTGAAGCTGCCAGTGCAGAAGCGTGTCACGGAATGAGGAATTTTGTGTTTATATAAAGCCCTAGGCTCAAAGTCCATCGTGCCGTGAAGCTGCCAAGCCGCGAGGGCAGACACGAGGATTGCGATGGCTTCGGGGACGTATATTTTAAAATAAAATTGCAAATTGTAGCGAGTGCAGTGTGTATTTACACATCTGGTTATGCGAGCTAAATATTTCGAGCGCAAATGCTGCGCTCGAGGAATACAATGAAAAGGAAAAGTTGCATTTGTAGATCATCATCCGTGGTCGATCCACTGCTGAACGTAGGCCTCCCTACGTCGTCACCATCCTTGACGGTCCCACGATGCCACAATCCACGCCACTCCGGCGTCTGAACCGATATGATCGCTCCATCTCTGTGGTAGTGGTGGTCGTCTTCCTCCTGTGCACGCTCCCTCTTTCGGTTGCCACGCCGTCACCAATCTCGTCGATCGGGGGTCATCGCCCATCCCAGCGACGAGTGCTGCCCCGAGTGCACTTCGCCTCGTTGAACTGAACTTCAACAGAATTGCGCGTGCTGTACACAACACGCGCATTACATTGTCGCACAAATGTCGGCGGCGATATTTGTTTTTTGTGCATAAACGCTCGATCTGCGGGAACAGCCGGTTGAGAAATGTGCGTGCGCACGCGTTGGCAAGACGCACCGCCGGAAGGGGCGATGGTGACCGGATGACCGCCACGGAAGAGAATGCGCCAGAGAGGATAAAAACCGTGGAGATGGTGCGACAAAGGTAGGCTCACCTGCAGTCAAAAAGCAGCGTCTTTTGGCTGCTAGCCATCGAACAAAGACGGGCACTGCATCGCGCGCTTTCAGATGCGCTTCTGCGGCCGTCTGGAACGTTCTTCCTTCCGATATTGGGAAGCCACTGGACTTTTAAATCGTCTAGTTTGTAAATTAATTTATTTAGAACTGATCTGTGTGTTTAGTTTGTTGTCCTTCCCGCTGCACCTACGATTGGCAAAATAAGTTCAATATACAGTAGATACAAGTCACGGTGATGACTAGTGTCTGCGTACAAAGGCCTTTATCCATCAGTGGGTAGATCATGGCCGATGCTGATGATGATTCCAATAACAACGCAACTATACATGTAATTATATTTGTTTGTACTACCAAGGTAGATGCTGAATTGCAAATTAGCCATACAATTAAATGAAAAATGATAATATCATCATTCGGATACCTGCTCTTGAAATAAAATGTATAATAATGCCACAAAGAGCTTTCATTTGCAGATACGTATTCTGCGGGCACAATACCCGAAGGCTGCCGTTGGGTGTTAAAGTTACCTTTATAAAGGCACTTAAAGGGATTAATGATTACATGAATTGATTATGTCATTACAATTGGATGCAGCTGTCATTCAATCTATCGCAGATCCATGTGATTGCCAAAAGTGCATGTTGCATTGATTGGAAAAATGGGTTCCGTGCGTGACTTGCTCCACGGAATGTCGTGTTCGGAATTTACTTTGCCCAATACGAAAAGGATGCGTGAGATCTTAATTTTGGAGCTTTCGTGACTGCAGGAATTATTCTTTGGTTCTTTCGGTTAAGTCACGTCTAAAGATAAAATAATAAATTAAATAAAAGCATATTACGACGTTTCGATTGCAACACAAGCAATCATCATCAGGCATAAAAGAAATAGCAACAAAAATCTAACTAGAAAACTATAGACAGACATACAAGCAGACAGACATCACAATGACACACAGAGAGAGGACACATATCGGCAGTGAAATGCACTGCGAACGTGAGCGGTACAGCTCTTAACTTTCAGAATCTGAAGGGCCGGGCTTCGTGTATTATTATCAATGCGTCGAGGAGATTCCTTGGCTAATGCGCCCAGCCCGGCAGGCTTTATACTCCTAACCGCGGCGAGTCGCTCAATCGGAATGTCAATGATCGCAGATTAACCGGTTAACGATCCACCTCTCTCATTGGGTTAAAAGCACGCATGCGATGGGGGAAGGAATTACAACAACGAAAAAAAACCCTGCAACTTACAGGAGAATAAAAGTCGGGGAGACACATGGACAGCCCCCCCCCCAAAAAAATATCCATGTTAATCGTGTAGTGGATGGGCGAGCGAACGAGGAAAATTATTGTTCTTTTCGCATGTGCGGCTGGCTATCCCTTCGGATACGCAATGCCCTGGCGTGTTCCTTGCCAAGCACGGAAAACCTTGAAATTCTGGTAATTAGCTCTCGCTTTTAGCAAACAAAGCCGCATGCTGCGCTTTGAAAGTTGCTTGTTGAATTTTGAATCATTGTGTACACTGCAGATAGCGCAGAACATCGTTTGTTGCGCACAAGAGCTCATTAGGAGCGGGAGGCTGCAGGGAACGCGCGCGCGTGATAATTAGCACGAGGCGCGAGTTCTCGCCTAATTGTTGGGGTGCGTATAAAAACAAATGGAAGAAAAAAAATCTCCGACATTGTCACTTCGTCAGTAAATAAATAAGCAATGTAACAAACTCGTTACGTTTGTTTTCGGTGACAGCCGTGTTCGAGGATTTATCAAATTAAATCATTCGAAGGGGTCAATCCCTTAGCTCTGTGCTAATCTGTTTTTTTGCCCCATGTATCTGTCCAGCTTTCTTCCTTTCGACTGCGAGATGCTAACCCAGTCCACCTCTGTCATATTGCACCGATTGTCGCAACCGCGTCGATATCTTCGGACCGAGCTGCATTGTCTTCCAGTTGCCGAACGGATATATTGTGAGGTCGCGCTCATCTCACACGAAGCGCTTTGCCACAAATGAACCACGATACCTCGTTGATTTCGTCAAGGAGCATAAACCATCACGCGAACTCGGGTCATTCTCGCGGCTGCTTTTGGCTGCTGGCCATCGAACAAAGACGGCCACTGCACCGTGCGCTTTCAGATGCGCTCCTGCGGCCGTCTGGAACGCTCTTCCTTCCGATATAATTTGAAAGTATCTTCTTGGTTCTTTCGGTAAAGTCACGTAGAATGGAAATAATAAAATAATAAAATAAAAACGTTAAATCATTCTCACGACGTTTCGGCCACAACGCAAACAGCCGTCCTCAGGTGGAGAACAGGTCTGTCGAGAAGACAGAACAGGTCTGTCGAGAAGACAGTCTTCTCGACAGACCTGTTCTTCACCTGAGGACGGCTGCTTGCGTTTTGGCCGAAACGTCGTGAGAATTATTTAACGTTTTATTTTTATTTTATTATTTTATTATTTCCATTGTACGTGACTTTACCGAAAGAACCAAGAAGATGAATCCCTGCAGTCACGACAGCTTTAAATCGAAATTTAATTTGAAAGTAGCCATGTACTTTAAAATTATCTAGATTGAAAACTCGTTTAGATTTAGAACTGCGTTTTGTGTTTATGATGTTGTCCTTCCTCCGCACCTCCGATTAGCACGGTTGGCTACATACGGTGCGAAAGAAGTTCAACAAACATAGATCTTAATGTTATCCATAAAAAAAACTAATTTTACTCTCATCAAAATGGTTAATATTTGCCTTGCAGTTCTCTGCACCCTGGTGATAACTGACATAACATGGAGGTGGAGTAATGGTCATCGCCTCCCACTGAAACACATCCAAAGCAACATTTGTTGGGGCGTGGTACGAGATTATCTGGTGTTCCTATGCATTACGAGTGGAAGAAACGTATTCTGTATGGGTTGTCAGATGTACAAATCTACGTGCAAATGATTCTTCAACGGTGCTCATGTCCGTATTTTCAACATCAGTTATCTTATAACGTTGTGTAATAATTGTACGCAAACTCATTGTGTGCTGTTGTGGAGCGTCCTGGGTAATAATACACTTAAGAATCCACCTCCGTTCTGTATATTCATTCGCTTCTAAAGTAATGTATTTTAACGTGGAGATACAGAATAGCAAGTTAATGTGTTTACTGTGGGATCAATGTATGTCGTTTTAACTACACTGCTGTGTTGATATGTAAACTCCTTTGTCAAGGCGCTCTCCTCTTCCCACCCAGCTTAAAATACGCTGCCAAGCTTAGCAGTGTTCATTAGGACGCTGTCTTTCCGACAGCTCTGTTCTTCGCCTTGAGGACGGCTGCTTGCGTTGTGGCCGAAACGTCGCGATAATTTTATGATGTTGTATTTTTATTATTTCCCTTCTACGTGACTTTACCGAAAGAACCAAGAATATAATTAAATCTCATTATATATACCTGGTATATTTGAGTTGGGGGACACGAAAAAGTACTGTAACTGCTTTAATGTAAACTGATGTTGAAAACGTCACCATGTCGAATTGAAGTTAGGTGGATTGTGCATGTCAAACTTGCCAGTTTCATTCCTACAGCTTGACAAACGGATCACGTGAGTGAGGTCAATCACTAAAAAAACACATTTCACGAGAGCACTTATCAAAATCCCATGTACGACCAATTCAGTTGCTTCAATTACAGCAGCCAACACGGTACTGGTTGCATTCCAACTCAAGTTCAAGTTCATTTATTAGGTATAGCCCTGTGAGCCATTCGGCTCTTGAATCGGGTGCAACCGCAACAAACAAAAAACAAAAACATGAACAAAAAACAGCTTAAAGTGAAAATGTGACTAAGTGCAAACAGAAAATCCAAGAAAAGACAGCAAATTATTGCAGAAAAAAAAACTCGCCAGCATGACGCGTGAAAATCAACTCACGGGTGCGAGTTTAAATAAATAAGCGACTGGGAGAAAGAGAAAACACATCTATATATACACACACACCGAAATCTTCTTCTTGGTTCTTTCGGTAAAGTCACGTAGAAGGGAAGTAATAAAATAATAAAAATAAAACATAATAAAACAATTCTCACGACGTTTCGGCCACAACGCAAGCAGCCGTCCTCAGGTGAAGAATGAGACAATGCCAAGCTAGGAGCTTATATATAAGCTGCGTTGGAGGTGGAAGAAAGAGCGCCTTAACAAATGAATGTGCATATGAAGAGGAATTTAGCATATACATGGAAAATGCGTAGGAGGTGGGCGGGGGGGTTTCAAAGTCATATTATGCCCATGCATTATGCAGGATCAACAGCACCAAGGGGGGGTGCAGGGATTAGCAGTAACAAAGGAAAGGAATGTTAATGATATGTAGCTGCAGTTACTCAACAACTACGTAGAAAACTAAAGTATAAACTACATAAAAAACTAAAGTATAAATTGCATAGCACCATCAGTATACTTACTATACTCTACACTAAGCTGAGTTACTAACAGCAAGTAATACATTACAATTCTACGTCGTAGAAATTATATAATATGCTTCCATCTAAACTTTATTCTATTGTATCACACGAGCATATACCGTACTATATACTGCCAACATTAAATTATATACTGTATTGCTGTAAACCAACCTATACCTTATACATTTAATATAACACTATGTATTATTCTACCCACCCTAATGTGTGTCGAAATGGTTTATTACGTCCTTCCAATGATTGCTAAGCCAGAATCCATCTTCTCGGTTAAAATTGTCTCTGTGTTTGTATATGTGGATCGCCTCATGAACGAATCTCTCATGATAGCCAGATGGCTTGCAGAGAACCTCTGTCTTGGAGAAGTCAATATCATGTGAGCCCACTGAGTTGTAACAGTGATCTGCCACGGCTGAGGTGTTTGTCCTACCGTGTTTGAGGTGTTTGTCCTACCGTGTTTCAGGTAGGACAAACACCTCAGCCGTGGCAGATCACTGTTACAACTCAGTGGGCTCACATGATATTGACTTCTCCAAGACAGAGGTTCTCTGCAAGCCATCTGGCTATCATGAGAGATTCGTTCATGAGGCGATCCACATATACAAACACAGAGACAATTTTAACCGAGAAGATGGATTCTGGCTTAGCAATCATTGGAAGGACGTAATAAACCATTTCGACACACATTAGGGTGGGTAGAATAATACATAGTGTTATATTAAATGTATAAGGTATAGGTTGGTTTACAGCAATACAGTATATAATTTAATGTTGGCAGTATATAGTACGGTATATGCTCGTGTGATACAATAGAATAAAGTTTAGATGGAAGCATATTATATAATTTCTACGACGTAGAATTGTAATGTATTACTTACTGTTAGTAACTCAGCTTAGTGTAGAGTATAGTAAGTATACTGATGGTGCTATGCAATTTATACTTTAGTTTTTTATGTAGTTTATACTTTAGTTTTCTACGTAGTTGTTGAGTAACTGCAGCTACATATCATTAACATTCCTTTCCTTTGTTACTGCTAATCCCTGCACCCCCCCTTGGTGCTGTTGATCCTGCATAATGCATGGGCATAATATGACTTTGAAACCCCCCCGCCCACCTCCTACGCATTTTCCATGTATATGCTAAATTCCTCTTCATATGCACATTCATTTGTTAAGTCGCTCTTTCTTCCACCTCCAACGCAGCTTATATATAAGCTCCTAGCTTGGCATTGTCTCATTCTTCACCTGAGGACGGCTGCTTGCGTTGTGGCCGAAACGTCGTGAGAATTGTTTTATTATGTTTTATTTTTATTATTTTATTACTTCCCTTCTACGTGACTTTACCGAAAGAACCAAGAAGATGAATCCCTGCAGTCACGAAAGCTTTAAATCGAAATTACACCGAAATCTCTTTTGTCAGCGTACCAAAAAAAAAAAGCTGATGAAGAATCTCCGGCTATAATTATTATCCCGCTCACTATCGAGCGGATGTGCTCAGGCATCACCCAAAACCCAGTTGCTTGTTATGATTCGGCGAGCCATCTCTCCCCCCCCCCCATCACCTCCTTCCCCGGCGTGCGGTACAGCCTCGGCTAATGAGGGCACACATTAAATATTAATAACGGCTTGCCGTCCTGAAGGGCTTCGTGCCATTCAGCGGGCCGCCTTCTCTCTTCGCCGAGCAGCCCCTCGCTAAAGCCCCTCCAGCTCGAGCCGCCAAATAAATTAACCCCGGGGGGGGGGGGGTGGTGGGGTGGGGGATAGAGCTGTCACTTTCTGGTAAACAAGACCTGGTGAAAGTTTTTTTGTCTCTCTCTCTTTCTTACTCTGTATTTTTCCTGGACCCAGTTTTTTTTACGTGAATTTTTTTTACAAAAAATGTAAAAAATATTATTTTAATATTATCTCAGTTTAACACATAGGCTTTCGCGACCAATATCATCCATAAGAGGTTTTTTGGTTAGATCGCGTAAATATATCTTCCCCACCACCCCCCACCCACCTCAACTCACCCCCCTCTGACAATGAGTGCTGGTAAAACACAGCAAAAACATGTTTTAAATTCAATGTCTGCAAGCAATTTCAAAACATATTTTCGCTTCTAAAAATAAAGCCGAATGCATCTGAAAACTTTTCTGCACTCTCGTTATTAAAATTCGTGCAACAATATCAATAACAAACAAAACAAAACACTGCATTGTACCTGGCTTTTATTAAAGCTGGAACTAGTAGTTATAATCCAGAAATGTCTGGTTCAGAATTTGTATTGTAAATTACTGAAAATTCATTAATAAAGGTATCTAGTTGCGGCAGGGGGGGGGGTCATTGGCCCTCCACGCCCCCCCCCCCAGCCTTTTGTCAATGCAATGCTGGATGGAGAGGCCTTCCCATGCTGTGTCAGTCATGGGGGTTGTTTGGCCATACTTCACCAAGCTGGCCAGTGGAAGTTGGTGAAGGGCAAACCTCTTCAGATATAATTTGACACTCACGTGAGGTGTGGCCAGGAATCTAAAACTAAACTATTTTTCTTCTTGGTTATTTCGGTAAAGTCACGTAGAAGGGAAGTAATAAAATAAAATAAAACATAATAAAATAATTCTCACGACGTTTTGGCCACAACGCAAGCAGCCGTCCTCAGGTGAAGACCAGGTCTGTCGGGGAGACAGCATCATTCAGACGCATCATTCAGACGCATCATTCAGACGCTGTCTCCCCGACAGACCTGGTCTTCACCTGAGGACGGCTGCTTGCGTTGTGGCCAAAACGTCGTGAGAATTATTTTATTATGTTTTTTTTATTTTATTACTTCCCTTCTACGTGACTTTACCGAAAGAACCAAGAAGATGAATACCTGCAGTCACGAAAGCTTTAAATCGAAACTGAAACATTTTTTTTATTTTAACAGGTCAGGCCCACTGCGCAATATGGCTCTTTTTTCAAAAGCGACCTTGCTATCACATATGACGGCACAATGAAGTGGCTCATCATCTAAATGTAGAGGGAAAAAACGGAGGTCCCCAATAAAAATCCACGCGACCACGGGGGAGAACTTGCAAACGGGCGCCAGGCTCAGGAGAGAACCCACGACCTCCTGTACACCAGGCGAGTGAGTTAACATCTCCTAGCCACCGGTTGCCGGTTTCATAGCAGAGCAGGGGCACAGCTGTCCACGCAATACCAACCTTGTGACTGCCCTACATATACAACATGACATGCTGTACTTTAATTAACCCAGCCATGGCTAACATCGGGAAGCAAGTAATATCTGAACCGGTCTTGGGCAGCGTAGTGAAGTATCGTCAAACAACTACGTGACCAAAACAGCATGAGGTTTTTTTTTTAATCCAGCAGTGGACTGACAAAGGGCTGTAAATGGTTATTATTATTATATACTGAAATTATGAACGTGTAAAATGCACTTAGCTAGTAATTTACAATCAACTACTGAAATAATTAATGTGTGGTCATGCCCTTGAGGTTTTTAGTAGAAGTTTTTGTTTAAATCAACAAGGTCAGAAACAGAGCATTGATGAATAGCAAAGTGGTTCAGCAAAATAAAGTCCATCATGCTAAGTTCATAATAGAAAAGGTAAATACAAGATGTCGCATTGCACAGCTGGGGTTTATGAAATGTATTTTTCTCCATCTACTTAACATATTAAAGGGATGAAGCAGCAATCCAATTAAGCGTGCTTTAAATTCACAATTTGCAGATTTATTTTTGGAAATGTGACCTTTATAAAATAAATTAGCCTCACTAAACCACATTACATTTAACATTCTAACATGTGAAAAGCATCAGCTTATTACAAGATGACAAAAGGAGAGAAAGGGAAGAAAAAAACACAGTTAATAAATAAATAAGCCAGACAAAATAAATTAATATATATACATAGACTACCGGGGGAGGGATAAGGCGTGGCTATGTATGTATTGTGTTAGTCTTTGGGTGGCTTTTTCCCTGTTTAGGAGATTACAGGAGTCACCGCTCGCTCATCCACTTATTCTATCGAATGCTGCCGACCGTCCTCAGCAGCAGCTGCACAATCACATTACCCCTCCACTACGGCCACTCCGAGGTCAAACGCTGGGTCGGGTGTTTTTCGGTCCATTCCATAAAAAGCTTACATAGCGACGCGGTGGCCGAATGCGGCGAATCGCTGAGTACGAGCCTAATGAAATGGCTCTTTTGTCCGCAGGGACCGCTGGAAGTTATATTTACTGAAAGCGCAGGCAAACTAATCATCTAATGGAGTCTCGCATGAAGCCGCTGGCGGCCAGCCTCATCAATCTATTGGGAGCAATGGTAAAGAATTTAATCTTGCAGATGAATATAAAGCAATGGCCTGCAGCCTCGAGATTACTTTTGCTCTGTGCGCATGTCTTAAGTGTTCACAATGGCACACCCTAGCCTCAATTTTATGAAACTCCCAAATGCCACTTTCAATTAGTCTGCTCGTGTAAACGACAACAGTGCGGCTTTATGTTGCATCGGTGGCTGATAAAACCAAAACGCTGCCGAAGCCCAGAGGTCTCCGACTGTTGTAACGCAATAAAAATATAATGGAGGGAGAAAAAAATACAACACAAAGCACACCGGCGTGATGTAGTGATACATATGGTTCGCAAAATATATGCCACGAGTCATACATGTATATACTAAGTATAATATGTAATAATTTTAAGTTTTGCCAAGATTTGTAAAGTGTCATCAGAGTGAATGACACCATGTCTGTATCTGTCTGCATGCATGTGTAATTGTGTGTGGGTGGGTCAGTCTATGTGTGTGTGTTTGTGTATATGTTTGTTGCTGTATGCGTATTGTGCGAGTGTGTATGAGTCTGTACGTGTGTATGTGGCAAGCGTGTGTTTGTGGGTGGTCTTGTGCGTGTATATTTTTTGCACAGCGTCTGGAGATGAGCTTGTATTCAGATACGCTGTAAATCTAAACTGTGAACGCGTCATTATCATCATTAGTATTGTCATACTTTACAGAGCATTACATCCTACGTGACTTTACCGAAAGAACCGAAGAGCATGGATTCCTGCAGTCACGAAAGCTTCAAATCAAGATTGAAGCTATCCTGCTCAAAAAAATAAAAACTCCGCTTCGTTCGCTAACAGCCCATTGCGGCCGCACCGCCGACCGAAACCAAGTTGATTGACATCTTCTGACCTGCTCACAGTCAATTGGGGATATGATACAAACAACAAATTCCCCCGGCTTGCAGGACAGATGCCCTCTTGTCAAAGTGCCCAGGGGGGCAAAGCAGGCCCGACCGTGAGAAGCCGCGTGTGCGTGTGCTGCCTTCGCTATCGACCGACGGTCGTCTCTGTGTGCAGCACATCGCAGGCCGGCATAGTCCATCTCTTCTCATCATCTTGCTCTCACCTCCCCTCCCCCTCACCCCAGCTGAGCGTCAACTGCATGAACAAAGCTAGAGAGATTTAAAGCTTTCGTGACTGCAGGGATTCATCTTCTTGGTTCTTTCGGTAAAGTCATCACGTAGAAGGGAAATAATAAAATAATAAAAATAAAACATAATAAAATAATTCTCACGATGTTTTCGGCCACAACGCAAACAACCGTCCTTAGGTGAAGAACAGGTCTGTCGGGAAGACAGTGTCGGAATGTGTCGTTCAATGTATCATTCAGACATTGTCTTTCCGACAGACCTGTTCTTCACCTGAGGACGGCTGCTTGCGTTGTGGCCGAAACGTCGTGAGAATTATTTTATTATGTTTTATTTTATTATTTTATTATTTCCCTCTTACGTGACTTTACGTGACTTTACCGAAAGAACCAAGAACAAGGCTAGAGGGGACACGAGATGCAACCGTTGAGGGCAATCTTTTTTTTCGTACGGCTGATGTGGATGGCAGAGCCACAACTACAATTTCACGTTCAGCTGGTCAAGCGCAGGTAACCGCTTCAGGAGCAGCGCGCTGAATGGTATCGCTGTGATGTCTCCTTCGCATTTGTGGATCGGGGCATTGCGTCGTTACGCGTTGCACGGTCTGAACTCGATGACCACAGTCGCACGCTGACCGAGAGGTTTACATTTTCCACTTATGCAGCAGATATCCGCGTCTGCCATGGTTTGTGCATATGCGGCTAAGGGTGGACCACGAGCTTCGTGGAAGATCACAACCAACGGATCTTCTGCGTTGGGTCTCTAACACTGTGTTTGTTTACGAGTTATTTAGAAGTTGAGGGCGATTATGGGCAACTTCCCCCAAGGCTTCGTCACTGAAAATCTCACCACAGGCCATTGAGGCCTCCAGCGTGTACCAAAAACTTTACCCGCAATTGGCCGATTATAAAATCTGCTAAACGCGAACCCAATGGAGGGACTGGACACCCCAGTTAATGGGATATAGGCATCTCAGTACAGCCATTCATAATCCAACAATGGATGAAGGCGTCTCCCCACCCTTTGTCGGTTATGGTGTGTGTGTGTGTTTGTGAACCCATGCTGAACCACGTTGGTCAGTATGGGTTGGGTGACTGACTGGGGAGAGGGCAGGGCTGGTTCTGATATCATTCGCCAACACTGTGGGGGGGTGGCATGTGCCCCCCCCAATGATCCGATCGAAATCCCTAATTTCGATCGGATCACTGTGTAGCATATTATTACGTGCCAGGGACTCTATGAGATGATAGGACAATAGTCTGAGTCCATAACTGGAAATAAGTAACGGCAAAGCGGTTATAAGTGACACACAGAATTGTGCGCAGTTGCGTATACAGTCCACGACTTCCCTGAAGGCATTCACCTTCAGCGAGCGCGATGCCGATCACACAACGCGGTTCGAATTCGACCCTCGATCGATGGCTGCGCCATCCCCGCACACGCGTCGAGTAAAAAGCAAGGGACAAGTCCTTACTTCATGGGACCTCCTTTGCCAGTACCAAAATATACTAATAGGGTTTTTCCCCTTTTTTCTGGCAACAAAACTGACACTTTTTTTTTGCATTTGACTGCAAGTATTGTGGTTAATGTAACCATGATTCCTTGCAAAAGGTGTCAGTTTTGTTGCCAGAAAAAATGGGGAAAACCCTATCAGTATAAGTCCTTACTTACTAACAACTCCTCTATCATTTTTCATTGCTGGAAGGGTTGCCCCCCTACCTGAAAATCCTGGCTCCGCCATTGCTCGCCAATGATATGAGCCTCAGCTGGGAAGTAGACTCCAGTCGCTGAGCACAGAGTGACGCATGTTAACCACTGTTGCACTGTTCCATCTGAAGTTAACATTTACATTTTCAATTTCATGGCATTATCGTAACGTGTGTGTGCCCTGTGACCAAATCGTCCAGAAAATGTGCCCGATCTCAACATATTTCGGAAGCCAAGCAGGTTTGAGCCGAGATAATAAATTCAAAACAAATTTCTTGACAACTACGTTTTGTGGTCCCCCCCCCCCCGCACCTCCAATTAGCACAGTTAGCTGCATAATGTGCAACATACGTACTTACATACGGATGGGCTACCATCGTACATATCAGGAGCACGAATATGCTTGGTATTAATAGATATGTTGGCAAATAAGGTTATGGCAATTTTCAGGCTCGCAAGGAAGCTACACACGTGGGATGGCTCGGCCTGCGGTAGCCGCCGGCAGCGGGTGATGTGACAGGGCATAGCCGCATGGGTGCTACCAATGCGGGCACCCAACCTTTTTACACTTGAGAGTGGCCTATGGCAAGGGTTTCTGAACTCCATTCCTCAAGGCCCTCGGAGCCCAATGAAACTTAAAAGCCACAAGGCATGGGCTCAGAGCTGTCAGGAAACATAATGCCGTGAAGTGTTGGAAGCTGTGCATTGTTGAGTAAAATTGCCAAAATACACGAGGCTTTACCAGTCCAGAAAGATGAACTCCATAGTTTGGCCAAGACGCAGGGAGGCATGCCTGTGCGTGTTAGCACGTCTCATTCGGCTGTGCAAAACCACCCCAGCCACGGCAAATTTTCCATAATTACCGACCATCCGGTGCATGCAGTTTGTAGTGGATGCGTTGGCATACGATAATAATATGTACATTTTGGTATTTGCACCATTCTTATAGCGCAAAGACGTTCACGAAGGAGCTATGTGTGTACTCTGTAAGCTTTACCGAACATTTAACGGACAGTGACCGGCAGTGCAGATGGGCCAGAAGCATCGAAATAGTGTGCGAGTGTGTGAGTGGATGATTGAGTGAGCCGGTGAGTACGTGAGTAGGCGAGTGAATGAGTGAGTCGGTGGGTGAGTGAGTCGGCAAGTGAATGAGTGAAGGGGTGGGTGTGTGAGTGAGCGGATAATTGAATGAGCGGGTGGGTGAGTGAGTGAGTGGGTGAGTGAGTGGGTGGGTGAGTGAGTAGGCGAGTGAACGAGTGAGTGGGTGGGTGAGTGAGTGAGTGAGTAGGCGAGTGAAACTGCAGGTGGCATATCTCGATGTCTGGGTGCGTCGATCAATTGGATGACCGTTGGTGCTGCCGATTGGAGTTGATGGTGACCAGCGTCGGCTGAAACTGGCACCGAGCACATATCAGCCAAATAGGATGTTGCAGCTTTGTATGCAAGCTTTGTATGAATAGAGGAGATTGCTGATCACAACTCTGCGTGCCGTGGTGGGTCACAAGGGCCGAGGATTTTTTTAAATGCTGACTGAGGGGAACTCCTTGAACGTTGTATTTTTAAGCTGGTTAATAACAATAATAACGATAATAAAAAGGACATTAATATGATGTTCAGAAGTTTTAGGTGTGTTTTAATTTTAATCCCAGTTACAGTTGTTGTCGTATTAGGAGACTAAGAAATGTATGCCTGGAACTCTCACAGTGAGCAGTGCACCACCATGTGTCAGAGTCCGATTATAGAAAATTACGTGAAAAAACTTCATCTAAAATAACTGTATAAGATCAGCAAAGAGTGTTCATTACATTACAATCAAGTCAACCTTTTTAAATCCTTTATATTAAGTTCGCATGCTTGCTTGCGTGCTTGCTTGCTTGCTTACGACCGTGCAAATCTTTCGGTCGTTTTTTAACCCACTTCCCGTGATCCAATCGAGCTGACATTTTCCACACGGACTCGTTGTGCCAGACAATTAATATTCGTGAAAAAAATTCCCAAAATTTTACACTTTTTAGGCAAAAAAAATATATTTTACATATATTAAAATAGAACTCATTCATCGCTTTGGCTGAACGTCACAGTATAAGAGCCCAGAGCGTAACCCCTCCACAGGCCGTGGCGGAGTAGCGCAGTTGGTAGCACCCTCGCTTCCCATGCCAAATGGTCGCGGGATCGATCCCCGCGTCCTCCACAGGCGAATATATTTTTAAATCTTTTATATTAAGTTCGTTGCCACGCATATAAAGGATTTATAGTGAAAAACTTTGTTTTTACGGGTTATACTTGTTAATTCTCAAGTTGAAATTTGCCGAATTAAGAGATAATCCAAATTGCATGTGATTGGCTTTTTTTTGTGCAGTCATTGGTGAGCAGGTTGATAGGCACTCCCAGAAGGCCATGCGGCTGATGTTATTTTTACGTCGAGAGACAAATATGTGTGTGAAGAAGACTTATCGTCTCCGTATTTATCTTGGGAATCCATAAAAGCTTTGACTATTTTATGAAACTATTGGTTCCTGCACATGCAGCGAAACATCGGACATAATTCCAGACAGCACGTGGTACAACCAGATAGCAAATCGGAAATCTATATATCTCGGCTGAAAATATTTTTTGGAATGTACTGCAGAGGTGGGACAAAGTCATTGTTATGCAAGTCCAAGTCGAGTCTGAAGTCATCAAATTCATGACTCGAGTCTGACTCGAGTCCAAGTCACATGACTCGAGTCCACACCTCAGAGGTGGGACAAAGTCATTGTTATGCAAGTCCAAGTCGAGTCTGAAGTCATCAAATTCATGACTCGAGTCTGACTCGAGTCCAAGTCACATGACTCGAGTCCACACCTCAGAGGTGGGACAAAGTCATTGTTATGCAAGTCCAAGTCGAGTCTGAAGTCATCAAATTCATGACTCGAGTCTGACTCGAGTCCAAGTCACATGACTCGAGTCCACACCTCAGAGGTGGGACAAAGTCATTGTTATGCAAGTCCAAGTCGAGTCTGAAGTCATCAAATTCATGACTCGAGTCTGACTCGAGTCCAAGTCACATGACTCGAGTCCACACCTCAGAGGTGGGACAAAGTCATTGTTATGCAAGTCCAAGTCGAGTCTGAAGTCATCAAATTCATGACTCGAGTCTGACTCGAGTCCAAGTCACATGACTCGAGTCCACACCTCAGAGGTGGGACAAAGTCATTGTTATGCAAGTCCAAGTCGAGTCTGAAGTCATCAAATTCATGACTCGAGTCTGACTCGAGTCCAAGTCACATGACTCGAGTCCACACCTCAGAGGTGGGACAAAGTCATTGTTATGCAAGTCCAAGTCGAGTCTGAAGTCATCAAATTCATGACTCGAGTCTGACTCGAGTCCAAGTCACATGACTCGAGTCCACACCTCTGATGTACTGTATTCATGGTGTGGGAGAAACTTGAATTTGAACACCAAGACCTCAGCTGCGCCGGCTCCGTGTCTCTGAGAAACCGAGCGAACCTCATATTCCCCATCTTCTCGGCGCAAAAATAAGACTCACATTTGTGCACATTCAGCATTTGTCTTCTTTGTCATCAAGTTGTTGTTGCATATGTTTATTGCGAAGTACTTTGAAGGTAATTTTGCCTTCCGTACCGTAAACAAAATATATCAAATACGTGAACGTTTCGATTTAAAGCTTTCGTGACTGCAGGGATTCATCTTCTTGGTTCTTTCGGTAAAGTCACGTAGAAGGGAAGTAATAAAATAATAAAAATAAAACATAATAAAACAATTCTCACGACGTTTCGGCCACAACGCAAGCAGCCGTCCTCAGGTGAAAACCAGGTCCGTCGAGGCTCGTGTGCTGTTTCATTCAGACTCTGTCGCCTCGACGGACCTGGTTTTCACCTGAGGACGGCTGCTTGCGTTGTGGCCGAAACGTCGTGAGAATTATTTTATTATGTTTTATTTTTATTATTTTATTACTTCCCTTCTACGTGACTTTACCGAAAGAACCAAGAAGATACGTGAACGTTGTTCGCAATGAGGGTTAAGGGGGTGATGATTAGCGTGCATAATTGTGTAGTATGACAATTTGGATCCAGCCCCACGTGCTCCCCCGCCTCCCCACAATCCACACATAACTCCTGGCCATGACCTTGGAAGGCATGAAAATGTGGAGCGACTGGTTACACTAATTGGCGGTCTGCTGGCTGCTGTGTGGTGTGGGGTGTGGGTGGAGGAGCACGTGGCAGTCCACTGCATGCATTGTTTATCAACCCCATCTTTTCTCCCCACTCCCTTGGGCTTCCAACCCTTGCTTCTTACCCCCCCACCCAGCCCTGTAACCCCTGAGACCCCCCTCTTTGTCCCCCCCCCCCCCCCCACCTCTCCTACCTCAACCCCCAACAGAATGCATTTACGCGACCGTGCGTAACTCACAGTCCCACGTTGTGCGCGAACTCCAGACGCGTCTCCGTTTAGAGCCCTCGTATTGCTGCGCGCCACCGTAATTATCGTTAAGTGTTCTTGGCCGCTGAGACCGTCCCGAGGCACACATCTCTCCTCGACGTCGCTCTGTCTTTTGCTGCTGTAAACCTAAGCTATTATTTTTATTATAGTTTAACCCACTGAGCTGTATAGCTTTTTTTTCAGAAGCCACCTGGTCATAAATTATGGCTTAACGAGGTGGTTTTTCCATAATATAGTTTTTTTGGGGGGGTTAGATCGCGTAAATATAAATGTGTCCTTAAACCCGCCACCACCCAACACAGCCACTCAGTAAGGTTTATCACTTAAACATAACATGACAATTCGTTACTGCATGTTTACGTGATACACCTTACACTGATTGGCAGTCTGCTTGCTGTGCGATCTCATCCAAAAAAACTATATTATGACAGATGCTATTGGTCGCGAAAGGCTCACGTGTTAGACTGAGGTGGCTTATGTGGTAATGTATGGCATCCAAATACTCTAAAATACATGATGTTTTAAAATGTGGAGGGAAAACCCCGAGGACCCGGAGAAAAATCTACGCAACCACGGGGGAGAGGAGACACGGAAACTCCAAATATACAGCAGCAGGCGTCAGGGATCGAACCCACGACCAGGCGAGAGAGTTAACATCTCGCCACCGGCCATGCGTCATTCATTGTTGACCATCGACTGGTATTAATCGTCATTCTTTCACTTCCTCTTGGTCTTTTCCCAAATATTTTTCCCTCCATCACCTAATTCGGCAAGCGGTTCCCTCTCACCAGATGCATGCATAGAACCCAGACGCACCTTTCAGATGAGCATTGACGGTTACAGCTGCTTATGAATGGTGTGCTTTTTTAAATAGAAATGTGTTATATCTAAAGGTGGAAAGAGGCATCAATTAAAATCGATTATTCAGCTCGCGCCACCCTTCGCATCACGCGAGCGAGAATCGATGAGTTTAGATCTGCGTGTAACTGGATCGCGTGACCCCTGCAGCCAGCCACTCGAGGTGCGACCCGTTCAAGGCGATGTTGAACGAAAGCATCGAGCCTCGAATAGAAACACGGCCCCCTAAATCGTGACAATTCATCGATTCGCCAGGTAGGGTTGGGTGTTTGGGTGGGGAGCGGGGAATAATGTCCCTTTTGTGTGTTTTTGAGCTATATCACATACTACGATGTAAATGTGTGCAGTTTGGTGAGCGGTGGTGTAGCGGTTTGCACGCTGCGCTACGAACCTGGCGACCCGAGTTCGATTCCCGCTCACGGCCAACACCCAGTGACGATTATCTGAACCGGTCCTCGTCATCTCCCTAGGTCGACTCAGCCTCAAATGAGTACCTGGTGCGGTGTGTAAACATCGACACTGGGGAGACAAAGGCGGTCGGGCGTGGTGCTGGCCACACCCACTCCCTCGTGTGCCGTTCTGGCCTTCATAGGTGCTCGCTAACAGCACTTGCCCCTACAGTCTGTTAAGGCTGTACGGGTGATCTTTATCTTTGTCATCACTCTAAAAGCCGTCTCTTTGTCATCGCTAACCATTGAAACGGTGTGGGAAGGCGGGGGGAGGCCGCCACGATTGAATGATTAACACACAAAATCCAGAGGTTGCTGGGTTCCATCTCCTGGCAAAGACAATTGAAACAATCGGGCAAAGTTTCTCGAACTGCCACCACCACCCCGTCCTCTGTCCATACACCCAGCGACATAAGTGGGGTTAACCACAGTTGGTCGATCGAGCAGGTCGCTTGTCATTTGGGTAAAGCGCGTGAAGTCCCGCAGTCGTCCAAGACGTACGCACGCATGTATGCTTGAAATTTATTTCGCAGCCATACGCGGCTAGCCAGCCGTGCTTATCGGAGGTGCAGGGGCTTACACTAATAAGATGTGCGACCAGCGTGTAAGACGAGGCTCTGCATAGAGCAACAACATGTCGTGGAAATAGAGGGTGCTTCAGAAAAGTGTTAACACTTCTGAGAATTTGCAACAATACCACGAGAAATTGTGCCTCCGGGCTCTGGAGACCACTTGGAGAAGATTCCAGGCACGTGTTGACAATGATGGCGATCAATGTGGAAGACTGTTGACTTTTTGAAGCTATTAATATACATTTGTTATCATGTTACAGTGTATTATCCGTTCTTTTGCCATTAAAAACGATATAGTCCCATATAAGTGTTAACATTTTTTTCAAGCACCCTGTATATTCTGCCAGCAGTGGCACTATCAGGACATTGCAGGGCTGCACCTGTAGCTCACATTACACTTGAGCAGAATGGAATATTAAACTTCCTGCAGCCAACTACGTACGTCATGGGAGCGGCGATCACTCTGCAACGTCTCTCACTTTTGGTGGAGTGCTCAATAATTAGCCAGCAGTTAAATACTTACATTGATAATAGGGTTTTCCCTTTTTTTTCTGGCAACAAAACAGGTGTTAAGATTTCGATTTAAAGCTTTCGTGACTGCAGGGATTCATCTTCTTAGGTTTTTTCGGTAAAGTCACGTAGAAGGAAAATAATAAAGTAATACAAATAAAACATAATAAAATAATTCTCACGACGTTTCGGCCACAACGCAAGCAGTCGTCCTCAGGTGAAGAGCAGGTCTGTCGGAAAGACAGCGTCTGAATGACGCTGTCTTTCCGTCAGACCTGAATGGACGCTGTCTTTCCGACAGACCTGTTCTTCACCTGAGGACGGCTGCTTGCGTTGTGGCCGAAACGTCGTGAGAATTATTTTATCATGTTTTATTTTTATTATTTTATTATTTACCTTCTACGTGACTTTACCGAAAGAACCAAGAAGATGTGTTAAGATGTTAAAAGACCAAACTGAAACCTTTTACAAGGAATCATGTCTGCATTAACCACAATGCTTGTGGTCAGAATGCAAGCAAAAACACACTGATAATATATGCATTGTCCTTGAAACTGATTGTGGTTAATGCAGACATGATTCCTTGTAAAAGGTTTCAGTTTGGTGTTTTAACATCTTAACACCTGTTTTGTTGTCAGAAAGAAGGGAAAAACCTATTATTATATTTTGGTACTGGAAAAGAAGGTCCAATGATGTAGATGCTCACCCCGAGCTTTCATTACTTGTCTTTGTGCTGTACGCCTTTTGGCGTCCTCTGGTCTAACACCGTTTGAGACGAGGCTCAAAAGAAAGCTGTCTCTGGTGTGGACCAATACGTTTCAAGGACAATGCATATATTATCAGAGTATGTTTTTTGTTTGCATTCTGACCACAAGCATTGTGGTTAATGCAGACACGATTTCTTATAAAAGGTTTCAGTTTGGTGTTTTGTTGCCAGAAAAAAGAGGGAAAAAACCTATTATCATATTTTGGTACTGACAAAGGAGGTGCCATGATGTAAATACTCTGACAATTTCGTCACGGAGCACAGAGTCCGTATTGCACATTTACGGGGAAAGAGGCCAAAGAGCCACCGTTCTCATTTTAAACTCCTCGGGGCACAACGTGGACCAGCTTTCCCTGTCAGGAAGAAGAAAAAAACGTCTCCACATTCATATGCTAATAAGGCACCCATTCAAATGCAAAACGTCGTTGCATATGAAATGCATCCATCAGTTGGGAGACACAAAACACTGGGGCCCTTCACTGCTCTCTTGACAATGCCGACTTTCTCCTCTCTAGCAAACTCTATGGAAGCAGCTGTGGAGGAATGACCCCCCCCCCTCCCCCCCCAAAAAATAAAATCTACCAGAAATGTCATAATTTACGAGATTGCCATCGATCAAATGTTCGTGCCAATGGGAAATGAGATGTGGTGTTTTGAATACTCGTGTCCGTACGTTTTTAGGATGTTTACTTGTTGCTGTGAGTTAACATCAGCGGTTGTTCTAGATTTGAAGCTTTCGTGACTGCAATGATTCATATTCTTAGGTTTTTTCGGTAAAGTCACGTAGGTAAATAATTTAAATTTAAATTCATAAAAGTAAAATAAAAATAAAATAAAAATCACGACGTTTCGGAGGCAACACAAGCTTCCGTCTTGTGTTATCAGCTATCGTGCTGTGACGGTTCCAACTGAAGACGGAAACTTGTGTTGCCTCCGAAACGTCGTGATTTTTATTTTATTTATATTAACTTTTTTATTTTTTATTTACGTGACTTTACCGAAAAAACCTAAGAATATCAGTAGTTGTGTCGCGATTACTTCCACTGATTTTAGTAGTTTGTGTTTTTTCTCGCGGGGATATCTTCCACACTTTTCGCAGGTGTCAAGATGTGCCAGACTCCTCCCTTCAAGTGTTGGCAGCAACATTTTTGACGAGACAAACATTGCTCATTATAAATATTCATAACAATAATAATCCCATATAACATGGTGAAGTGATACAAGCACCTCAAAGAAATCTGCAGAGCGGGGCTACAGATAAATATAGGAGCCAAACGAAAGGCATGGACAACAAATTCGATAAATTATTCAAGGTGTCTGTTGGAGGTACAACACTGGAATAAAAAAACACATATGTGTGTATCTAGGGCAGTTATTGAAGAAGAGCCAGCATCAAATGATTCAATAAAGAGGTGGACGAAAGCCGGTTGGAATGCCTTTTGCAAAAGAGGGGCAAACTAAGTCTAAACAATGTAACGATTTTCAAATTCACGGTGGGAGTTACGGGTCTTGCTGGTGCATATATTGCTTTAAATGCGGACCATATTTGATGAAGAAACTCGCCCGAGGATTCATCTATTTACTTTTTTGAGTGACCAGGCTGAAAGCCTGTATCGAGAGGTTCACGTGATCGTAACAATGTTTATTTTTAGTCCACCCTGAGGCACGGTGCAGAAACGTGCATTTGGATTATTTAGCTTATTTTGCTGATAAAAATTCTCACATATTAAGTCACTTCGTTGAGCTATCATTTGTGGCCAGGTCGCTTCTGAAAAAGAAGATAATAGGCTTTACCTGTTAAAATAAAAAAATATTTTATTTGTTTGTGATTTTCTTACCTTCACCTATACTTTACATTCCTATCGGTTTTTTTTATTATTGTTGTAACGTTCTGACCCGCACCTGCTGAACATCTCTGAAAAATAGCTTTGAAGCTCATCGTATTCTGCCAGTATAAATAAATATTATAATTATAATTCTCAATGCGGTATTGCCACTTTATAGGTCTACATCTTACATGGACAATAACTTCCATGAAGGCCTCGTCACCCTTGTTCATAGGAAATTGTTTCGCACCCATTATCCGCTGATCCGAGGACCTATTATCCATTATTCCTGTTGTCCAGACACAATAAACAGTTCCACTTCCTATTGCAATCCCAAGTGAGTGGGATATGTGCCGGTATACTATCTATACCTGGTCGTGTAGGTCTTAGCCCCTTCCTCCTCTCCTTTCGTGTGTCTTCTCACCTTTCGTACGGCTGATGTAGATGGCAGAGCAACAATTAGAACAGCGGAGTGGATCACCGCTGTGGCCGCGGTAATGGGATTGCACTAACGCCACCAGCCGCCAAAACTTGTCAATTCGATGGTTCGCTGTAGATGACGGTCGGATAAACCCTAACAACACAATCTCAGTGCTAGGTGCAGTTGCGACCCAAAAAGGGTGGATTTTGGGAAGGAAAATAATAACGTTATAAGTAGGCAAGTAGCAGACTCTGAGCGTCTACGGCATGGCAAGGGCACCAGTCATCATAATCACAGCCTCTCAAATGGTAATTTCATGCCTCGGCAAGCGGGTTAATTAAACCCAATGGGAAAACTTGCACATCAGTCGGACAGAAGCTCCAAGCCCTGTGAGCGGCAGGCTGGGCGGTCTTATTATAAGGTCCATCATCTGCCTGCAGCCTGCAAAGGATTATACTGTGCTCACTTTCCTGTCTCTGCCAATGGTCGGCCCTCACGGTTGCCTTTAACCATTTTGAAAGACGGCGAGAGGCAGGTAAAAACAAGTTTACTTGCCAAAAAGCGCGCATTTTCGCCACTAGCAAAATTAGTTTTAATTGCTACAACGCCGGTAATCTGACTTCCAGACATTTATCGCGTCCCGTGTTGACGATTATGCTGTAGCTGCAAATTGTAAATACCACGGACAGAGTTCCGCCACGAAAATACAACATTAACGTTTCATTGGCCCAGGCAAAACATTAAACGGGGATTACAAATCGACATTTGATACGATAAACAATTTAAAGCACGCAGGATCAGACTTTATTTTAGACTGCCTTTTAGATGTTCACGCTCGCTAATTTTATACAAGCCCGTTGCTAAATTTGGAAAGAATGCAATGCTCTACTTGGCTATTTGTCTACCTTGCTCTGACTATAAGGGTGTGTGCAAGTATAGGGGCCGTCCATAAATGACGTCACGCGATTTTGTAAGATTTTTTACCCCCCCTCCCTCGTCACATGACGTCACAAAAAGTCAGACCCCACCTCAAATATGACGTCGCAAAGCTCTGCACCCCCCCCCCCCCAATAAAACATGCTTCAAATCGCTTTAAACTATTGTCATTGTAGTCCGTATTTAAGGTGGCGCTGCACTCTGATGTTGTAGGAGAAAACATTTATTAAAAAGTCTATTTAATGAAGTAGAACGTGTTGTGTATATTTATTTAAAGTTGCGCATTTTGATGTGACGTCACATTTCTCAACCCCCCCCCCCCCTCGTCACACATCGTCACAAATGTCTGACCCCCCCCCCCAGGTGTGTGACGTCATTTATGGACGGCCCCATACCTGTATCTGTATGTGGGTGTCAACTGTAAATAACTCTTCAGGGGTATGTAAAATATGTATTCGATGCCAAACGTAAATATTTGATACAGATACTGGATGTACCCATGGCATAAAATTCCACTATCACCTCAGAAAAAGCAATGGAAACACCTGAAAAACAATGCGAAGAGATCAAATTGAAAGAATATAAACATATAGAGAGAGTAAACATCCATTTTTGGCCCAATTAGCCTACATCAACATCAAATCACGATTGATATTTCAAGATGAATTCAGAGGCAAAACTAAATATTTTATTCACTGGTCGAAAACATGCATTTTTTTTGTACCTGTGTGCCTTTGCTATTCATAACGATTACATTGACAATATATATTGGTTGAGTGGTGGCGCAATGGTTAACGCAGTGCACTATGAAACGCAACCATCATTAAATTCGGGCACGGTTAATATCAGTGGCGAGCTACATCTGAACCCATCTCAGCCACCCACACCAACCAGCGTTGTGAACTATGGCTAAACACCCCCATGGCCGACCTGCTGTGGAGAGAGAAAGTGCCCTTCATTCAGCAAGCGGACTGAGATAGGGCTGCAAATTATAATTACATTTTCATATGGGGGGGTGGAAAAAAAACCCCATTTCAATCATGGAAAATAAAAAGATAAATTATGGCAAGGTAAACATTACTGTCCCCCCGTTTGGCCTCTGCCAGGTTACGGTAAAGCCATCGAGGTCGTGCGTAGCCTCTTACGGTGTGTTTAGTCACGTCTGACTCACTCCGTCTTCTGCATTTTGTCACGCTTCTAAGTTTAGGCTCCCACTCTCAGCGAGAGCCACTTGCAGGGGCCGCTTGTGCTTAATGCATCTGTCAGTGGCTGGCAGTGCCGGAGAGCCGCCACGCTTCCAACAGGACCGTCTGCTTTGCTCGTGTGTCGCCGGCAAGATTTGTTTTGCTTTTTCTCGCCCGCAGGGAATTACTGCCCCCCTGCCTGCCACCCGTGCCTGTCTCGAGCTAACAAGGCTCATTATCCATAACGAGCTACCAGCAAGACTCCAGACGCCCATAGCCACCCACACCATAGCCCTGCTCCCCCCCCCACCCCCATCTACAACCGAACCACTTCACCAAGTCGACCAGAAAATTGCTTAATGATAAACCCAATTACACTGTATTCTACGGTCTCTCTCCGCTTACTTTTCTGTGCTGCTGCCGCACAGCGTGAGCGGAGTTGCTTTGTTTGCGGCTAAAGGGATCGCGACAATGCGCGGAACGGAATGAAATGCAAATATTGTTCATTCGGAGCTGAAAGCGGAATTGAGGGCCAGCGGGTGTGATGGCGTAGATGGTAGCAATGTTGTCTGAAAATGTTCCCGTTGACGAAAACTTCTTTGGACGTACGAATGTCTGCTGGCTGCGTATTCGCTAAGTCTACTCAAATGCCGGAGGGATGTTTGCCCAGGCGCAATGGTTAACACACCGAGGCAGTTCAATCAATTGGGGGCCTCTCGCTGTGTGGGGCGCTAAGGTGGCGAGATGTTAACTACCTCGCCTGGTATGCAGGAGGTCGTGGGTTCTGATCCCGACCCTATCGCCTGTATATTTGGAGTTTGCATGTTCTCCCCGTGGTTGGTGTGGATCGTCCTCAGGTTTTTTTCCCCTCCACATTTAGAGATATGCGTTTAGAGGATTCGGCCGCTTTAAATGTCCTCGTGATAAGCCATTTCGTCGAGCTATTATTTGTGGCCGGGTCGCTTTTGAAAAACAGCTATAATAGCTCAGTGGGACTTACCTAGTAAAATAAAATGAAAATAGTTTCGTTTATAGTTTAGTTTCTTGAATCCCACCTCTCCTCCGCTGTCCACCCAGCACGGTCAGTGGGTGAACGCCAGTCGATCGGCAAAGTTTCACGTCATGGGGTAAAGTGCCGGTACTCCCACCTGTTCTAAGGCGTCTGGCCATCGTGGAAGAGTAGGCCAAAGGTACTCTCGGGAGAGGCTCTCTAGAGCTCACTCGAGTGGAGGCACTGCCACCAGCAGTTGTGCGTACTAACTGCTGTGGCAAGAGATTTCAATAAATAATCGTTGTTGCGTCAAAAACTATCCTGATGATTGCGACTCATGTACATATACACACGCAACATACTGTGTTTTTGAAGGTTATTTTGAATTAAAATATATTCCAACAATATTATGTTAGGTGGTGAAAGTGTGAGTGTGTAGGGAGTGGTGGTGTAACGGTAAGCGCGCTGAGCTACGAAAACGGTCATCAGTAGTACCTGGCGTGGTGTGTACCATCACCACTGGAGAGACAAAGGCATCCGGGCGTGGCCCTGGTCACACACCCCCTCGTGTGCCGTACCGGCGTTCATAGGTGCTGCTCGCGAACAGCACTTGCCCCAACAGCCTGTTAAGGCTATACGGGGGGTATTTGTAGTGTGTGTGCAATTGTGGTGACTCATTGTCCTCTTTCCCGATTACAAGCTAGCATCAGGATGCAAGGTAAATGAAATAAAAAGTTCTTTCTATTAATGTTACTGTATCCATAAGAGTGTTTTTTGGGTTATATCGCATAAATATATAAATGTGTCGTTAAAACCCGCCACCACCCGACACAGACAACTAGTAAGGTTTGTCACATAAACAGAACGTGGCCAATTCGTCACTAGTACAGCACACCGGTGTGTTGGAGAGCCAAGCCACAACATTAACAATTTGTTACTTTATTTTATATTTTATTTACTGTACAGTATTTGTTTACAGTGTTGCATGCAAATGTACAATATTTTTTCTTAATTATGAGTTTAACAACGCTTCCCTTTTTTGTTGAACCGTAACGCATTTCAGAACACCGACCGTACGGGCATTTAAATGAAGTGCATATTTTTTTCCGACTTACGAACGGGTCTCAGGAACGAATTGTGTTCGTAACCCGATGACTGTTCGTATATACATGTCGTGAGATGAGATAAAGATATAGAGATGTAGACAAGATATAGATGTAATTGGAACTGTATGTTAAGTAGCTTGTTGCGTCAGGTTAAACACGTAGGCTTTCGCGACCAATATCATTCATAATACAGATTTTTTTTGGGGGGGGGTTAGATCGCGTAAATATTTACGCGAAATATTTACGCGAAATATTTAAGCGATCTAACCTCAAACAAAACTATATTAAGCTTGCTGTGTATTCATATTTCTCCACTTACGTTTATTGGGATTTTGAGCTCATTATTTTGATACGTCCCTGTTGACATTTTTTTAAATCGTCAAATTGTTGGGGCCCAAACCCCCCCTTTCAGCTGCTTGGAGTCCGAATGCTTTTCTGCTCGGTTTGTTCATGCCTACCGCCACTACCGTTCTGGACGTACACGTCTGTGCGCACGATATGCGGTGCAAAAATGTAGCAAACATTAATGGTCAAACGTAGAAAACAAATATAGTGCCATATACGGTCGACGTAGCCTCTCTTCTCTCCTCGTTTGCCCGCTCGCTCGCTCGCTGCAGCAGGCAGACGCCTACACGTGACCCCGAGGAAAGAGGTCATTCGCCGGATCGCAGCACTAATTATCCAGCTGGGCATAGAAGACACCGCCCGTCAGCACGTGCTGTAGGCAGGTGGAATAATAAGCCCATTATGTAATCACCCCTGACATTATCATCCCTAACCCCCACCCATTAGCCGTGCTCCCCATTAGTACCGAACCAGTCTTTCATCTGAATATATATGATTTTTTTTTAAATGTCCCAGCCATTCTCAATACGCTAATGGTCGAAGGCCTCCCCATTGCTGTTGGTCATGGGAGGGTTTTTTGACCACACATCAACACGCGTGTCAGTAGTGAGGGTTGGTGAAACAGGGGTGGGAGGGAGGGAGGGCAATTCTGGTTCTGATATCACTTATCAATGGTGTTAGTCGTGGTCTGGAATCGAACTAAGATTGTCCACTGCACCAATGTTCCACCACTGAATATAGATATACTGCTCATATCACCGGTATGTGAATGGAATATATGTTGAAGTATTGAATGTTAGTATGTAGTTGCATTATGGCAATACACCAGCATGATGTTTTTATTTTCATTACTGTGATGAAAAGGGATTTGTATGTGCCTCAAATGAGTACCTGGTGCGGTGTGTAAATATCGCAACTAGGGAGACAAAGGCGGTCGGGCGTAGTGTTGTCCACCCACCCCCTCGTGTGCCGTGCCGGCCTTCGCATGTGTGCTCGCTAACATCAGTTGCCCCAAAAAGTTTGTTAAGGCTACACGAGGGATTTGTGTCTTTATACAATACTGGATGTATGGGGTTTGCAGTGGGGGTGCAGTGGTTGGTGCACTGTGCAATGAACTCGGCGATCCCGGCTAACATCGGTGCCAAATTATATCTCAACCAGTCCTGAATATCCATACTTTACCAAACCACAATGACCAGCGTGGTGAGGATTGTTCAAAGAAGCCCCATGACTGGTAATGCATGGAGAGGCCTTCATGAAGAGTTGGACTGACAAAAGGGCAGTATATTCTATGGGAACCTCATTTGCCAGTAAAAATATGATAATTGTTTTTTTTACCCTTCTATCTGGCAACAAAACTGACACCTTTTTACAAGGAGTCATGTTTGCATAGACCGCAATACCTGCAGTCATAATACAAACAAAAGACATAACTCTGATAATGTGCACTGTCCTTGAAGTTGATTGGTCCACACCCGAGACAGCTTTCCTTAGAGCCTAGTCTCACATGGGTTGGACCAGATGACGCCATGTGAGACTAGGCTCTAAGGAAAGCCGTCTCGGGTGTGGACCAATAAACTTCAAGGACAGTGCACATTATCAGAGTTATGTCTTTTGTTTGTATTATGACTGCAGGTATTGCGGTCTATGCAAACATGACTCCTTGTAAAAAGGTGTCAGTTTTGTTTCCAGATAGAAGGGTAAAAAAAACAATTATCGGGCAGTATATTGTTATCATTCCTACCTTAATGACATTGCATTGACTGTATGCATGGAGGAGTGTTCGCAGGTATTCGAGAGACCGAAAAGTAAGCACAGGCCCATACTTATTTGTATTCCAATAAAGTAACACCTTCAATCAGTGCACCGATTCTATTAAGTGATTAGCACGTGAGAGATATCGGCTTTGAAATAAGATCAACATTAGGTTACAACTTTGTATTATGATTATCTTGGTCTAAAAACTTTGTGGACTCGCTGCTATCATACATTATGTATAACATATAGCATGGCGCTGTACATAAACACGAATGTGGTACGTATTATTGGACATTATATATTTCAATAAACGTGGAATGTGTGTAGGTACACGGCCACAGAACAAAAAAAAATATGCACGCTTCGATTACACACTTTCCATCTTAATTCCGTAAACCCGAGGTTATTAAAATTGTAATCTAATCTCGTGCGGCGTGCAATCAATTAAAATGCATCCTACAACGTTGCATACAATTCACGCGACGAACCTGTTGGCGAAAATAAATGGAAATTATAAAAAAAATCCTTTGCACATTCATATCTTTCGTCATCTTCCGTATCCAAATCGGGTCGTGTTTGTGAAAATCAGAACTGCAGCGTTCTCCCCCCCCTCCCCCCGCCCTGAATGTATTACGTTGCAGGAATGTCTGTCCAATTTTGCATCATTTGAGCTGGAGGTGGACATGAAAGTCCGTGGACCTGCGGGTAATTGAGAGCGGGGTTTTCCTGTTCAACGGGGCATGTGTTTCATTCAGTTCGTGGAAGCTGGTGGTTTTTAGTGGCTGGGAGAGAGGTACGTTAGTCGGAAAGCTGGCCGCTTGCTACAAGCTGTGTGCTTTTAAAAGTTATCATCGTCATTATCGGCGTCGACATCAGGCCATCGTCAATCCACTGCTCGATAAAGGCCTCCCCCAAATGTCCGCCACTATCTCTCTCACGAACCCACTTAGCACTTTGACTGGTCAGTTATCACAGCAAGAGATATACAGGTAGTCCCCGAGTTACGATGGTACCGACTTACGATATTTCGATCTTACGATGGCGATAACGATACGACAAAATTGTAAAATATTTTACATTTCGCGCGGCAGGCAAACGCAGCAGCATTACGAGGTACGATACTGTTACGTTGGGACGCTGCCGGGATGTGCGCATCTCCCACCTTGTGTGGATGCAGATAGGATTGTTTCCTGAAAAATTTTTCTATTAAATTGCAGTTCATATAGGTAGGCTAAGAATTTACCTTGTTTTTTTTTTACTTTACATTTTACTGTTCAATACAGTATTGTAATTAATAAATACATACAGTCTATAGTTTATACAGTACGGAACTATAAATTGCTCTGTTTTGCTCAATTATCACCATTCTTTATAAACTCCTGGGTAGGCTAGGCCATCTTCGACTTACGATATTTTCGACTTACGATGGGGTCGTCGTAACGCATCACCATCGTAATTAGAGGACTACCTGTATAAGCAACATCGCCAAATATGTCATTTGAACCTTCCACTTTAAGCAAACAACTATGCAACACATGTCAGTAAATTAAATGTCAAGGCAATTTTTTTCCATGAAGATTTAAATACATTATATTTGCCTGTGTCTTCAAAGAGAAGGGTATGGTCATTAGTACTTGTGGTTTTCCGTGGCATTTTCAAGTGAGATTAACGGAGGGCCGATTCAATCGTTCAAATTGTATTTGAAATCGATGTACATACTTGACTCACTTGCATTAGGTTATCAATATTTCTAGCTTAAGCTGCGATTGATCAGATTTTGGCACACTGGTCTGAGCCGAAATTAGATCATTAAGGATTTTTATGCTGAATTTATTGCCAATAATCATGAATCAGCGAGGGTCCCTTAAGCGCAAAGCCTGTGGTAACTAAAGCTAACATTAACACAATGCGACCCATTTCAATCAATATCAGCTGTTGGATAAATGGTTGGCAATTCATCCTCGTGAGTAACGCTAATAGTTTCAGACGGGACAGCGGTAGCAGAAACAGTGTGATTAAAGACATGAAGATTAATGGCGTTTGTATGACTGCGGTTACGGGTTAAAGCTGACGTGATCTATCACGGAATTATGGCAGGCTTCTGGGATTGGCGCCATGCGCAAAATGCCCAAACCCCACCGGCCGGATCGTTCCACGTGACGCGAGGCGCACAGAGAATGATTGACAGGACCGATGGGTGAGCGGCCATACATACCCTTGGTAATGCACTGAAATCAAGACCTTTATTCACATATGAGCTCAGTAAAATGTGTCGGTAACTGGCGGGCACATTCGGTGTTATACTGTACTTGTTTATGCATGGGCATGTGAGGAGTGGTTTTTTTGTTGTTGTTAAAAATGTGTAATGTGAAAAGCAAATATGATTATAATTGATTTGATTTCCAATTAAACACACTATTGATACTATTAATGTTATTATATGTAAAATCCCGCACAACCTATTATCACTTACACATTCAATTCACCCCAATTACGAGTTATCACTGATAGTTTGTCAATTAAAAGTTTCTCTCACGTTTATTTTTTACAGAGTTTTTTTAAAAACCAATCACTGTTATAAATATTCGTACAGTGCGGTAAATACGCGGCCATATATTTGGGAAGGGGGGTGTACATTTGAAATTATTTAAACGCAAAACTTGTATGCCAAACAGATGTATTCGCAGTGTGACAATGAAATCGACTCCTTGGCAAGCTCCTGAGTGGAGAACAGTTTAGGATGTTGGTGGAGTGCAAGGTTAAGTGTGCGATTAATCCCTACACTGCGTTGTCGCTGTTTGTTTTCTCTCTCTCGGCCCGAAGCTGAAATACTTTTCCTCTCCCAACTGGACTATCCTTGCTCATAAAGCCAGCGGATTAATATATATAAGGATCACTGCTTAGCATTCTGAACACAGCGCACAAGGGCCAGAACGATGTCTTCCATTGACAGGGCAGGCAGCGTGGAATGCCAAACAATCCGAAGAGCCACGTGGCTTCTGGATGCCCCCTTTGCTGCACATGCGGGTCGCCCCTCATCCGCTAACAGATGCGCGTCTCCCTTGACAATAATTGTGCATACTGCCAGTCCATCTCCTTCAGGGTCGTGAGATGCTGACGAGTTCCAACTGTTGTACTTTTAAAGTGCAGCGGCAACCACTCTCCGGGTGTATTTTCATTCATCATCATCATAATCACAATCAGCCGCTAGTGAATTCATTGCTGGATGAACGCATGTCAATGTATGTGTGGTAGTCCTGAGTGGGGAGCGGTGGTGTAGCGGTTAGCGCACTGCGCTACGAACCTGGCGACTCGAATTCGATTCCGGCTCACGGCCAACGCCAGTGACGATTATCTGAACCGGTCCCTGGGCCTCCCCTAGGTCGACTCAGACTCAAATGAGTACCCGGTGCGCTGTGTAAACATCGACCACTAGGCAGACAAAGGCGGCCGGGCGTGGTGTTGGCCACCCACCCCCCTCGTGAGTTGTGCCGGCCTTCATAGGTGCTACTCGCTAACAGCACTTGCCCCAACAGTCTGTCAAGGCTATACGGAGAATCGTTGTCTTTGTTGTGGCTGTCTTTGTGGTGGTTATCCTTAACATCTCCAATTGCTCGCTTAGCGACGCATGTTTAAATCATTGCGTTGTGTTATTTCACGCAATAAAAAGACCCTTTTTTATTGCCCACAATAGCTTCGACATCGACCACAACCACACCGACGACTAAAACATGGGTTTCTTGAGAAAATAGATATGCGCAGTGAACAAAATAAAGCAACGGAAATCAAGAGTTCCCCCACACAGCTTACAGACTTTAAAAATTATCCCGAAGCGTGCAACAAATAAAAGAACACTTCGGATTACTACAGCGCGCCCTTAACGAACAAATGTTTGAAATCCTCATTATCCACTGTTGACCTAACACACCATCACCATCACTCTTCGCTGGACCACGAGAGGTCTAATGAGACTGGCCACCTGCCGCTGGCCGAGGCCAAATGGTCTCCTACCCTTTGGTTGACCTAAAATAACTTCCGGAGCACTTCATGCTCATTTAGGGCATTCAGACGGATGGGTCCAAAGGCACGCCGCAGATCCACACGATATCGCCCATTACAACGGTTAGAGGGAAATGGGCCAGTGTAGCTCTGACTGGGGCATGTCAAGAAACTGACGTTTCTCCCATTATACGGATGAAAAGCAAGTCTGCTGGCCAGGTTGTTTGCAAGACCCCCCCCTCCATCCAGTCTGCGATCCCCACTCCCTACATTAGCATTATCACAACCCCATTGCCGTACCCCTGTCCCTTAGCAACAGACCATCGATATACCCCGCCAAGCATCTTTGAACAGCTCGGGCGTGTTACCAGTTAACAGTCAAGGCAGCGGGCACCGGATGATGATGCTTAGTGAAGCGAAAAGTGAAAAAATTTGCTTTTTTTGTGTGTGTCTCGATAGGGCCCCCTCTCCTCCCAACCGGTTTTGCGAGGTGTCTATCCGTAGCAAAGTCACTCCGTGCCATTGCAACACACTGCTCACTCGCACAAACAAAGATCGTCACCCGCGTAGGCATTAAGAGGTTGCTGGGGAAAGGTTCTGTTAGCGAGCACATTGAATGTCTTGCACGGCACACTCGAGCGGGGGGCGCGAAACAGAATCAGAATATGTATTTCTATTGGAGGAATCCGAAGAGCTATAAAGCTCTTTTTCACAGATGTCCAGTTACAACAACAAACTGTGCGAAAACACGACAGCAGTGTAAAGTACAAGAAAGGTAAACTAATCACCCAAACACAAATAAAAACTAAACCATCCCCAACCTACCAGCGCTGATTATTTTACACACCAGGTACTACTCATTTAATGCCGAGTTGACCTTGCGGGGGATGTTGGCTGAGAAAACAAGACGTCCTCTCGTCCCTGTACATAACGTGGAGAACAGCAAACCCACCCCCACACACTCACCCAGCGAGGCCATCAGGCAGCGCTGTCGTTTAGCCCCCACCCCACCCCTCTCCAAGCCTGCACACAAACCAAACACTGCAGTATCTGTAAAAGCACAGCTGTCCCTTCGTCGTGCCTCCTCTCTCTCTCTCTGTGTGTCCTCAACAGCTGCCCTCGCTGCTGCCGATGTTTCGTCTGGCAATCGCAGAGGCGGTAGGAGCCAATCGTTGTGCAAACATTACCGAGCGAGGGTGCCACGTGCTTTTACGTTCGCCCTTTAAATAACATCGTTGGTGAATGGCTTAGTTATTTCCATCCAATTACACACAAGTTCCACACCCGCGTACACCGAACCATTCAGTCCACTCGGTTTTCCCCAGAGCTCTGCTTTTGTTAAGGTTTTTTTTTATATTCCCATCCCCTTCTTTGTGTGCTTAAAATTAGCATGAGCAATGCCCATCGACGTTGAAAATGGGTTCGATGCTCGCGGTTCATTGTATGTGTTAGGAAAATTGTTACAGCGATGCTGGCTGCATTGACAGTGGCTTCACAAGCACAAAGTAAATACGAACGGAAACAAATTAGTCACGTTGGGGAATGGGCCCCCTTCTGCCTCTCGTATATGTTTTCCCTATTTCAGGCAGTCTTATTATTGATGAAGATGGTGAGTTTTTGGTTGATTGGGGTACTCGACGTCTTTTGGGCGACGATGATGTGTAGACATTGTGTGTGTTGCATCCTCTGGTTTCCCGATACAAACTTGTGATATTAAAAAATAACTGTTGCCATCGGCGATAATAATTTCGTCATGGAATTTATCGATGAAAATAATTGTCACCGAGGCGCCTTTCAATTTTTGTCAACCGTGACTATGAGTGGATGAAAATCATCAGCATGCCAATGACTACCAAACAAAATCTGACCGACTATGAAGAAAGTAAATAAATGAGTCTGCATGAACACACAGACTAAGATCGTTTGGTGACGTTATTTAGAGTCAGCAGTGCATCGAGGAAGATCAAAAACACCAATTAGCTAGACAGTAAACATATATACATTTTTTTACCGAGTTCCGATTAACACGGTTGGCTATGTACGGTGTGAAAGAAGTTCAACATACATTGGCTAATATGGGGAGGGGGGATTGCAAGTCCCTCACACCAACGTTGAATAACTATGAGCCGACTACATTTTGAACTGCTTCAGTCGATTAGACTAAGAGAATAGCTAAATGAAATCCACAGGCTAAGGCTTAACTAACATTCCATAGGTTGTCCTCGACAAGACTATGGTTGTGATAGAAAATGATGACTAAATTAACATTGGTGTCCATCAAACTTTTGGAATCGCTGAAAGGTGTGCGCAGAGAGTACCCGTGCTGATCTGTATTTGTTTCTTATCTTGAATTCAGTTTCAATTGCTGGTGCATATCCATCCTTGATAAACGGGCTCTACAAAAAAGTATTGAGTAAAAAAAATGAATCGAATGGGATGAAGCGATTGCACAATGGTCAGCTCACTGCGCTATGCATGCATAGAGTGACCTGAGTTTGATTCCTGGCAATGGCTTGGAAATTAAATTGACTTTGATGTACTGACCAGCATGGTGAAGTATGGTTATATGAACCCCATGGCCAACACGGTGTTGGAATATGTTCATTAAGCAGTGTATTGACAAAGGGATGATAATTATTTCAACTAAGCTTGTCAAAAGCAAGATTAATGCATTTTCAAACATCGCATTGATAATTATCGCAAAACAAGACATTGTGAATAACAGCCTTAGTTCGTAAGGACTGGAAATAGTTCACGATGAAAATTTGTATTTGCAATTTCAAACATTGTCACGTGGCTATTTACCTGCTTCCCCTGCTGATGGAAATTACATTAATCCAATATGAAGTGTTACGATTTATACATAAAGCTACATTCACAAAAAAGTAAGAAGAGAGAAGCCATCCAGCCAGTCAAACCAGGCTAGTAAAAAATTGTGACAATTCTTTATATTTATTTTTTAAACAATGCCACATTAGGGGACTTACAATTCCAGTCCTAGCAGGTATAGACAAATAATGGATATTCATGGATTCTCTAATGCTTTCCAAGATTCGTTGTGCTCAGAATAATTAGACAACATATGCAGGTTATTTCCGCACCTCTGATTAGCACGGTCGGTTATGTACGGCGCGAAAGAAATTCAACATACATACGTACATTGGCATGAAAAAAACTAAGTTTGGCTTGGGCAGGAGACTTCTTCGATGAGCAGAGATGATGGCCGATGGTCGGAAGAATAATGGAACGGCATCCAAGGAATGAATGGACCACGTTCGAGAGGGCACCCACCGAGGAGATGGAGCGATGCGATGAGTTTGCGTGCAGGTACTGGGTGGATTATTACATCGCACGATCGTAAGAGGTGGCGGTGCTTTGTATTGTCTGCTGTTGTTAGTTGCTGACCCGCCCAGTCTGTGACAGAGAGCTTCACAGCTCATCGGATTCCTCCTACAGTCTAAATAACGATCCTGATTGAGAAGCATTCATCATATTCCTCCTACAGTCTAAATAACGATTCTGATTGAGAAGCATTCATCCAGCAACGGATTGAAATTGACTGACGGTGGCAGTACAGTACTGTAATGTTGTGCAATAGTGTGTAAAGTGCTATACCCAATATATATAGATTACAATGATTCAGATGGCATACCCGTTCAAACAAACATACAGGCACAAATTAAGCAAAATGGGTAAGGAGAAGGGGGTCAGGCTAGCATGACAGTGACACATTAGGCCAGGGCTGGGGAACCTTTCTTTCTGCCAAGGGCCATTTGGATATGTATAACATCATACGCGGGCCATACAAAATTATCAACTTAAAAATTAGCCTGTAATATTTGGTCAAACATTTAATTAACTCACCTCTAATGTGATGGCTGGAACCGCTTCTCTTTGGTGAGGCGTGTGACGTTAGCTGGTATTGATGATGTTGCTACTCGCAACTGCTTTTCCAGGTTTGCTCCTAGATTTATTGAATTTCGAGTCCCGCCTGCGGTTGCCTTGGCAGGGCCAGACCAAATGATTTCGCGGGCCTTATACGGCCCGCGGGCCGGACGTTCCCCACCCCTGCATTAGAAAAACAAGAATGCATATTATAAATGTGAAATCAGATGAGACAAACGCAAGCATTTAATGCTGACAATGCACTTCCACTAAAAAAAAAGTATCATGCCGATAGGCTTTTACCCATGTCCTCAAAATTAAAGCCTTAACGTTAACAGAAACTTTACAATCAACACCGAAAAATACCAAGTTAGTTGTAGAATGATTAAACTTAACGTTTAATTATTTTTTGTTTGTTAATTTTCCTTCATACGTAAATAAAACATTTTAATCGACGAGGAGAGGTGAGCCCCATGAGATACTGTAATCCAGTTTCTTTTTGTAAAGAATACCTGATAAAACATTTTCTTGAATATGTCACAAATTCATATAGATGTACATCCCTGTTTCATCATTAAACTGCTGGATGAGGGCCTCCCCACCATGCCTTGCAGGCCCTTATGGTTATTTGACCATACTTCACCACCCTGGTCAGTCTGTGTTGAAGGATCGGGGGGGGGGGGGAAGAGTAGAACAAGAATGTATATTGTAGTAGGTTTTTACCCTTTAAACTGGTACAAAACTGACAGCTTTCCTTAGAGCCTAGTCTCCATTGGTGTTGGACCAGATGACACCAAAAGGCGTACAACTCAAAAACAGCGCACTATCAGAGTATTGAGAGCTCGGGGTAAGCATTTACACTATGAGACCTCCTTTACCAGTGGCAAAATATAGTAGTAGCTGTCTCGGGTGTGGACCAATCAACTTCAATGACAGTGCATATCATTACCATTATCAGAGTTGTTTCTTTTTGTTTGCATTTTGACTGCTTGTGTTGTGGTTATTGCAAACATGATGCCTTGTATAAAGGTGTCAGTTTTGTACCAGTTTAAAGGGTAAAAACCTACTACTATATTTTGCCACTGGTAAAGGAGATGTCTCAGAGTGTAAAGAATGTATATATGTTTTCTTTCTGCATTGCCATCTGCTGCCTGTGACACCTACATCACCTGTCTTTCGAGCGTGGTGGTGGCTCATGAAAGCACGATCCAGGCTCACCGCTGCTTAGCTTCCAATGTCTGAAGAAGCCAGGCTCATTACAGGTTATTTTATATACAAGTGGCAAATTTGTACTGTACTGCTTCCAAATCTGCTGCTGGATAAAGACCACGTTGCTCTTCCTGAATGTGTCCGCTTTCCATGGAGACAATGGGATAACAAAAGCCACAGTTTACACTGGGATATGTACGTGCAAATATGCAAATGTAACCTCTTTTTAAATCCTTTATATTAAGTTCACTAGCTTGCGCGCTTACGACCGTGCAAATCTTTCGGTCGTTTTTTAACCCACTTCCCGTGATCCAATCGAGCTGACATTTTGCACACAGACTCGTTGTGCGTGACAATTTATTTTCGTGAAATTTTTTTTCTAAAATGTTACACTTTTTAGGAAAAATATTATATTTAATTACCATTTGCTTAATGGTGGCAGGCAATCATCTGACCCATAGGTGGCAGCCATCTCAAGCCAGAGGACGAGAGGACTCTCGCCGCCACGCATATAAAGGATTTATAGTGAAAAACTTGTTTTTATGGGTTATTGTTTTTACGGGTTTACTTGTTTGTGGCTGATGACTCGGGCCTCTTTAATAATGTTGGTCCCCTGAAAGCACGCATCAATTTCCCGTCCAGCGACACACGTGGGGAGAGAGGTTGAGATTGTCATCTCAACAACCATTTACGGTGTTATACGATGAAATTAGTAGTGATCGAAAAAATAATCACGAGGGTAATCAATCGACCACTTAAATCATCGGGCAGGTCAGCTCTGTACGCGATTAAGTTATTTACAAGTACAGTGAAAATATTTTTTTTATAATAGTAATAACAGCTGTTAGTCTTTAACCAACACCAAAAAATTCCGATCAATGAATTCAGTACTGTGCATTAATTAAACAGCGATTCCAGTCAATACAATAACGCAGATCTAATTAAACATTAAATTACACGGTTCAGCTGCCGTCCGTTTTTTGGTACATTATCGGGCCCCAATATAATTAGTTAATTCGTGGTCAAAACAAAATTAGTAATTCACTCATCGCTCGGCTATTTTTAAAGGCTATCATCTGGCAGCCTCTACTAACAGCGTGCAGGACTTTGGAAATGTCCATTGTATAGACCATAGTTTATTTAATTTTATGCCCTGTGCCAAATTCACCACCCCCACCGCCCACAATTATGATTCTATCAACTTTCACGACTCGGGGTTGTGATTCCATTCAAGAAATCGATGCATTTGTTCGCGCTGTTGGCAATTTGGCACCTAAATTTCGATTGAAAGCTTTCGTGACTGCAGGGATTCATCGTCTTGGTTCTTTCGGTAAAGTCACGTAGAAGGGAGATAATAAAATAAAATAAAACATAATCAAATAATTCTCACGACGTTTCGGCCACAACGCAAGACAGAGTCTGTCTTCTCGACAGACCTGTTCTTCACCTGAGGACGGCTGCTTGCGTTGTGGCCGAAACGTCGTGAGAATTATTTTATTATGTTTAATTTTTTATTATTTTATTATTTCCATTCTACGTGACTTTACCGAAAGAACCAAGAAGATGAATCCCTGCAGTCACGAAAGCTTTAAATCGAAAAGAAAACAACTGTGTTGCGCCCGAAACGTCGTGATTTAATTGAGTTGATTTCATTTATTTCATTTTTTACCTACGTGACTTTACAGAAAAAACCAAAGAGTATGAAGCCATATACTCGTCAAGAAGCTTAAACCATCATCACGCAAACTCCGGTCATCCTCGCAGCAGCGCGACTTTTGGCTAACCATCGACCAAAGACGGTCACTGCATCGCGTGCTTTCAGGTGCGCTTCTGGGGCCGTCTGGAACGCTCTTCCTTCCGATGTTAGGAAGCCGCTTTTAAATTAAGATTGAAAATGTATTTCTTTGGAACTGCTTTTTGTGTTTAGTTTGTTGTCCTTCCACCGCATTTCCGATTAGCACGGTTGGCTACGTACGGTGCGAAAGAAGTTCAACATACATACCATTCCATCCTCACTCGACTGTCATTGTCCCGCTGGGCTCCTCAACAGGACTACAGCTACGAATAATAATCCATTTCCCTTAACCAGGAAAACCTCAGTGAGTCTCAATAATATATTTTTTCAGGTGAGTCCTGCATTGGGATGTTTGGCCAATTCCACTAATGAGCATTTGACTTACGTATGAGCAGGAAACGATACGGAGAGAAAGCCCACATAGATGAGAGAATAACACAGAATGCACTGATTGACTGCCATTGCCCCGACCACCTCCCAAATTGTTCGAAAACACAAGTGCGGTGCCCTTTACAAATCAACGTCCTCCGTACCGATGAAATACTCATGCATCGTACAAACTTATTCAACTTTGCGTTTGCATGTTGTACAAAAAAAAATCTAGTGCACCACTCGTAACATACCATACCTGTCAACCCAAACGATTTCTTATACAGGGGAAATTGAGTTTTCATGTCCATACGGCGAACAACCGTTTCAATACGGGCAACAAATAAATGTGTCTATTTGTTTGTTTCTCACTTGTTGATGGGACTTTATAGGATGAACGTTGAGATGTATAAGGGCACGGGGTGACCAAAAAGGTCTGAATTGGTCTATAATAAGTTAGGGCACTGATAAGGGGTTCACAAATATGTACATACGTGCACACACTACGTACGTGTATGTGTCATGTGTCCCCCCCCCCCCCCAAAAAAAAATTCCCAACACGAACCGATCATTTTTTTTTACCAAAACAACGAGCAGCTTAATTTCCACCATGTGTGTGTGTGGTGTGTTGGATGGGGGATGTAGGCGGGCCCTGTGCTTGGCTCACGCCCTCACCAACGGCGCGGGTTTCTAGGCGGCCCGGGGAGCCGCCCATTCAAGGCGGATGGATCAGTGGTGCTTCCCTCCATCACCCCACCCTTACCGATGGTGGTGGGGGGGGGGGTGTAGAGGGGGGGGTGTAGAGGGGGGGGGGTGTAGAGGGGGTGTAGAGGGGGTGGGGGGTGTAGAGGGGGTGGGGGGTGTAGAGGGGGGGGGGTGTAGAGGGGGGGGGGGTGTAGAGGGGGGGGGGTGTAGAGGGGGGGGGGGTGTAGAGGGGGGGGGGGTGTAGAGGGGGGGGGGGGTGTAGAGGGGGGGGGGTGTAGAGGGGGGGGGGTGTAGGGGGGGGGGTGTAGAGGGGGGGGGGTGTAGAGGGGGGGGTGTAGAGGGGGGGGTGTAGAGGGGGGGGGGTGTAGAGGGGGGGGGGGTGTAGGGGGGGGGGTGTAGAGGGGGGGGGGTGTAGAGGGGGGGGGGTGTAGAGGGGGGGGGTGTAGAGGGGGGGGGGTGTAGAGGGGGGGGGGTGTAGAGGGGGGGGGTGTAGAGGGGGGGGGTGTAGGGGGGGGGGTAGAGGGGGGGTGTAGAGGGGGGGTGTAGAGGGGGAGGATGTAGAGGGGGAGGGGGTGTAGAGGGGGAGGGTGTAGAGGGGGGGTGTAGAGGGGGGGGTGTAGAGGGGGGGTGTAGAGGGGGGGTGTGTAGAGGGGGAGGGTGTAGAGGGGGGGGTGTAGAGGGGGGGGGGTGTAGAGGGGGGGTGTAGAGGGGGGGTGTAGAGGGGGTGTGTAGAGGGGGAGGGTGTAGAGGGGGGGTGTAGAGGGGGGGGGTGTAGAGGGGGGAGGTGTAGAGGGGGGGTGTAGAGGGGGGTGTAGAGGGGGGGGGTGTAGAGGTGGGTGTAGAGGTGGGTGTAGAGGGGGGGTGTAGAGGGGGGGGTGTAGAGGGGGGGTGTAGAGGGGGGGGGTGTAGAGGGGGGTGTAGAGGGGGGGAGTGTAGAGGGGGGGTGTAGAGAGGGGGGGTGTAGAGGGGGGGGTGTAGAGGGGGGGGTGTAGAGGGGGGTGTAGAGGGGGGGGGTGTAGAGGAGAGAGAGGAGGGGTAGAAAGTGGGGTTTAGAGGAGAGGGGTGGGGTTTAGAGGAGAGGGGGGGGGTAGAGAGAGAGGGGGGTGCAGGGTGGGCTCGGCGGTGGGGCGCCTGGAAACGGCTGCCAGAGGGATCGGACTTCAGACCTCAGCTTTGGGGCGAGGGAAGAGAAGAGGAGGAGGCGAGAGGAGCCGAGAGGAGCCGAGAGGAGCGAACGTGAAGAAACGGACGAACGCGGGGACGGGCGATGCCCGCGCTGCTGCTGCTGCCGCCACTAACTGCGCAGAGGCAGGAAGGAGTTGTGCCGAGGCTTGGCCGCAACCCGAGGCGCGCAACGACACGAGGCGAGAAACTCGCAGCCGACTTGACGAGTCGGCGGATGAGGATAAACGATGCAAGGCGGTGGCAGCCGCTGACTTTTAACCAGCGCGCTCGTTGCGTGCAATAAGCCGACACGCAAAAGCCCGAGTCGAGTCTGTTGTTTGTTTGTTTGTGTTTGGGTCATCTTGCAGCCAGCCACAAACGTGCGGACTTTTGTTTGATTTAAAACAACAAAAACAGCAACAGCAGCGCAAGTTGTTTTATAGTAACTTGGTCACGTTACTGGGGGGTTGTTGTTGTTTTGGGGGTTGGCGGGTGTGTGGGTTGGGGGGGTAAGTGACCCCTGAAAACAAGGAGTTGAGCCAGCGAGGTATTGGGGATCCGTGCACGGAGCGCTGTGGCAACACCGCGGCGCGTGCGGGATGATCGCGATGGTGAGAATGGTGCGCCGAAGAGAGGCGGCAGACTGCCACCACCACCACCACCATCATCATAGCTGGACGTCGGTGCTGTCGCTGGCTCTGCTGCTGCTGCTTCTCACCTCCACGAGTTCCTGGGCTCAACAGCACGTTGGAGGTGGTGACACCGGCGGTGGAGGAGGTGGTGGTCGGGCCATCTCTGTTCCCGAACACGGCTTCTGCCAGCCCATCTCCATCCCGCTGTGCACGGACATCCCGTACAACCAGACCATCATGCCCAACCTCCTGGGCCACACCAACCAGGAGGACGCGGGCCTCGAGGTGCACCAGTTCTACCCGCTCGTCAAGGTGCAGTGCTCGCCCGACCTCAAGTTCTTCCTGTGCTCCATGTACGCGCCCGTGTGCACCGTGCTCGAGAAGGCCATCCCGCCGTGCCGCTCGCTCTGCGACAGGGCTCGCCAGGGCTGCGAGGCGCTCATGAACAAGTTCGGCTTCCAGTGGCCCGAACGACTCCGCTGCGAGAACTTCCCCGTGCAGGGATTCGGACGAAATCTGCGTCGGGCAGAACCACACGGACAAAGCCGGCCCCACGGCGCTGCCACCCACGCCCCCGCCGGGCGGTGGTGGCGGCGGCGGTGGCATCGGAGGAATTGGCGGTGGGGCCGGAGATTTCGTGACCATCCACACGCGAAGGCCCCCCGGCCGAACGCACCCGTTCATGTGCCCGAGGGTGCTGAAGGTACCTCCTTATCTGAACGCTCAGCTCTTCAGAGAGAGGAATTGCGCGGCGCCCTGCGAGCCCAAGAAGCCCAACGGGCTGATGTACTTCAGCGAGGAGGAGCTGCGTTTCTCACGCCTCTGGGTGGGCATCTGGTCGGTGCTCTGCTGCGCATCCACCCTTTTCACCGTGACCACGTACCTGGTGGACATGCAGCGGTTCCGCTACCCGGAGAGGCCCATCATCTTCCTCTCGGGCTGCTACTTCATGGTGGCCGTGGCGTACGTGGCAGGCTTCCTGCTCGACGACAAGGTGGTGTGCAACGAGCAGTTCTCCGAGGACATCTACAGGACCGTGACGCAGGGCACCAAGAAGGAGGGCTGCACCATCCTCTTCATGCTCATCTACTTCTTCAGCATGGCCAGCTCCATCTGGTGGGTCGTGCTGGCGCTCACGTGGTTCCTCGCCGCGGGCATGAAGTGGGGCCACGAGGCGATCGAGGCCAACTCGCAGTACTTCCACCTGGCGGCGTGGGCCATCCCCGCGGTGAAGACCATCACGATCCTCGCCATGGGTTTGGTGGACGGCGACCTGCTCAGCGGCGTCTGCTTCGTGGGCATCAGCAGCGTGGCGGCGCTGCGCGGATTCGTCCTCGCGCCGCTCTTCGTCTACCTCTTCCTGGGCACCTCGTTCCTGCTGGCCGGGTTCGTGTCGCTCTTCCGAATCCGCACCATCATGAAGCACGACGGCACCAAGACGGAGAAGCTGGAAAAGTTGATGGTGAGGATCGGCATCTTCAGCGTGCTGTACACGGTGCCCGCCACCATCGTGATCGCGTGCTACTTCTACGAGCAGGCGTTCCGTGAGCAGTGGGAGAAGACGTGGGTGTCTCAGTCGTGCAAGGGCTTTGCAATCCCGTGCCCGGTGAACCATTACCCACACATGGCGCCAGATTTCACCGTCTTCATGATCAAGTATCTCATGACGCTAATTGTGGGCATCACGTCTGGCTTCTGGATCTGGTCGGGTAAGACCTTGCATTCCTGGAGGAAATTTTATACCAGACTTGCAAATGGAAACAAAGGTGAAACCACGGTCTGAACTGAAGCAAGATGGAAGGGGGGTGGGCAACCCCTTCAAATGTTGGAGTTTGGTCGCAACTGTATATTCTATACAGCAAATAGACACACATAGTATGCATATAAGTAAATATACATATGTATGTATTTTAGTCTGGCTTTTAAAAGGCAATTTTTATTCAAGCAGATCCTTGTACAGACCTGTAAACTGATTATATTTGTATTTAAATGACCAATAGTCAATAGTTGTTTTGTACAATTTTTTTTCCCTCATGTGAATATCCTTATATAACACTGCAGTATATTATATTGCATTTTTTTGTACAAATTATTAGTTGGAACATTAAAATGCTGTATACTTTTAACAACTTCCAACATTGTTTTTGCGCACCTCATACAGATCTCGCCAGGAGAGAATTTTTTTTTTAAACCCGTCGGCCTTGCCTGTGTGTGACAAACGTGACGGGGTCATTAAGCCTACTTTTAAATGTCAAACAGTGGTCAACTGATCAGACAAAACACAAACGTAAATGATTGGAAGAACATTGAGTGCTGACTTAACCTGAAGTAGTTTTGACATCGCTCCGTGGAGGATAGAATGCACGTTGGCAATTTTCTTTTTCAAGCCAATAATCCTGCAGCCTTGTGTTCACCGGCAAACTTTAAGGTATATATATTTTTAAACAATTGTAGATTCTCAAGCCTCACTCACTACTCATTTCGACTGCAATTGCCGCATTACACATTTACTTGACTTGCACATTATTCACACAATTACAATTCGTTTTAAACAACGGACTAGTGTGAGCGGTACGTATAGGTAACGCAGAAGGCATTCATCAGTTCCGGTACAAAACGTATCTTTGTTTCACTACAAATTATTTTTGGGGGTCAAATGATGAACCGAAAGACAAAAAGAAAACATCCAGAAGCTGTGATGTTATCGTTTTGTTTTCTGCGGGAGAAGGCATAAAGAGTTCTGCTCTTGTAATTTAAAAACTGTGATCCAAACTTTTTACAAAAAGAACACTTTAAAAATAAATGCAGTTGCTCAAACTAGAAATTTTTCAAACGTACAATTTCCTTTCAGAACGCTGCATGCGCACACAAACTTCTGGGTCACATGTATGCAGATCGTAATTGTTGTTTTCATGAGCGCTGCTTATAAAGTCTTACGGGGTTAAGCACGCCCTCTACGGTTGCCAATGAGTTAACTTGCTCTTAAGTCTGGCGCCAATGCAATTCATTGCATTGTGGTGATATTAAAATGACTGCCATTGACAACTTATAAGGCCCATGCGTGTACATATATCCGATCACGCTTGCTGATTGCACCGAAACAACAACAAAAACAAAAACCGAACGTAAAAAGTAGACCGCCCACTTTAGATTTTGTTTACGTGACCTGACCATTAGTTTCACCTCCAGTGCAAATTTGACCCAACAGCTTTGTTTAGTGCACACACACAGCATACCGAAGACACACAACCACGCACAATAACAACGCAACAATTAAAGCGGTCCTCAATGTTGACGCAACAGCCGCATAACACAGTTTTTTTTTTATTTAAACCCTCATCGCCTTCCATGTCTTCATTTTTTTACTGTGCATATTTAAGAGGCAAATGTTAATAAATGTTTCATAGAGCGTTGTTCATCCGTATGCATTTGATCTGGGTGGCAATTAGTTTGGGGAGCAGACAAGGCTGAGTTGCTTGCAACCCAGTCGTGTTCTCTGGAGACTCAAAGGCTTTTCTGCAGCTGTCTTTCATCACGTAGACACATGTCATGCCTGGCTTCTCACGTTGCACCGGAGGCCATGGACTGGAGGTTTTAAAGAGAAATAAAATCCCTTCCTCTCAGGAAATGGTGCACCAAAGAAGGGGGGGGGGGGACAGTCCTACTTACCTCCTCCCCCCGTCGCATCTCTCAAATGCAAACCCGCCGCTCGCGCACACAATTCTCGTATAATGCCGTTCTTAAATTTTCAAGCGCTTACATTTTTTTGGTTGATACGCTGAGCCATCCCAATCCGTCTGCGTTTTTCGTTATCGCGTCAATTTAAACACCAAGAATGCGCCCAGGTACTGCTTTCATACAGCAACGGTGCAGTGTCTACAAAAAAAGACGGTTTACATCACGTTCATAGATGTCAATGCACATGTATTTATTTACATACAGTACAATTATTTTTGTATGAGCAATAGCTTACTCCAAAAAAAATGGGACGAAAACACTGCACCACATGTAAAATTAAGCTGCATACACGAAAATGCACTGCTTTACTACCATTTGTAATGGCACATGCTTTGCCCCATGGGTGGCTTATAGGAATCAATATTGTACAGCCCCCGTGTCAATCAACTGCTGGATGGAGGATCGTGAGGAATGTTTGACCATACTTCATCACGCTGATCAGCGCGGGTTTGTGACTGGTGTATGGATGCCCTGGACTTCTAACGCTCGTGGCTGATGCAAGGCATGACCGGGAATCGAACTTAGGACGCAGGATTCGGAGCACAAACATGGTGACCACCGCGACACAACTCTTACCCGCCGTGGCCAACTACACCCACAATGCGAAAATAAAACCCAATTCTTATGACATTTTCGTCGAGAAATACATCATTTCAATCCACGGCAGTGGATCTTCCAAGAGCTTGCCATCGAAATAAAGCTTTAGCACAAGATTGTCTGGTTTCATGCAATGCTTTGAAAGAAATGGGCGTGTGGATGGCGGGCGGGCGGGCGGACGGGGGGGTGAAAACAATTGCTTTGGCTCAGTTCGGAGTAACACTGGAATGTGAGAATACACACACACACGTGTACACGCGCGCGCCCCCGCATGCCAAGCGTGACTGGCCACTCCTGGGGTAGCCGATGCCGTGCTGGTTTTGGCTGCTGACGTTCTCGCCTTGCCTTGCTTTGCCTTCCTTTGCCTTTCTGCTACTGGGCTGCACCAAGAGCAGTGGAATGAAAGGAGAGACACGAATAGATTGTTATTCGAGCCGACGGGCCATTGTGCTGTAGGGTTTCGACCCTGGCGCCTGAAAGGGCAACTTTTCCCCCCCGCCCGCCCTCACCACCACCAAACTCACCCCCTCGGCCGGCACCTTCTGCCACCACCACCACAACTTTCCCTCCCCTACCCTCTCCCTGCCCCTGCCACTCTTTTTATCCTTCACTCTTTTTGTATTAAGCTCCCAAACAAAAAGCACCCCCTTCTAACAGCTCCTTAAGCATCTGACTCGGCCAGAGAAGCCTTATGTAAAACGACAAATATGCCAGGGATGGACTCTGAAAACGTAAAAGAAAATAACAGAATAAAATGTTGAAAACGTTTGTATTTTTAGGCAACAAAACAAACTGCTGTATTCATGAGAGTTTACCGATCAAGAAAGATGAAAACCAAAGTTTGTAGGTACGTTTAAATTAGGCTCTGGATTCAGTCCTCCTCCCACATTCCTATATTCAAGTCATTCTATATCGAAAATGTCTCATGCATAGGGGGTGTAGCCGGAATAAACGACAAGAAAAAGCCGTCATCACCATCTCGTCTTTACAGATCGACTATTGTCGGCAAAGCCAAGATAATGGGGCCCACAGAGTGGAAGTAGAGACTTCACATGTATTATATATGGTTCGAAGAGGCAGACTGTTCTATACGAATGCATCCTAATCACGATTAAACCAGTGTACAGTTTCGATTTAAAGCTTTCGTGACTGCAGGGATTCATCTTCATTGGTTCTTTCGGTAAAGTCACGTGACTTTACCGAAAGAACCAAGAAGACAGTGTACAGTTGTGTATCTGTATCACTGCTGCTTGTCCGTCGGTCACATTTGCTCATTTATTTTGATGACTATAGGCAAGAAGACCAAGAACGATGCTCCTCTTCAGAAACTGATAACGGTTTGGCATAATGGGGGTGCTTTTGATGCGTTTTTTTGTGTGTTGACCGAAACTTGCAAAAGCTACGGCAGAATGCAGGATTGTAAAAAAGCGGATCGTATCACTGCTCGGTTTTTTTTAAGCGCTTACCGTTTGTTTAATCTTTGACTGTATCGCTGCCTCCCACAGACTTTTTAAACCCCCTACTTGAAATAAGGTCATGCTATAGAGCTGTCCCTGTATCGACTCTTTGAAAACCCCTCGCTATTGCTGGTCTGGTTTGGATTTTTATCCCTGATCTTGCTTGCGACATTGTTGTCCAACTTGAGTTATGAGGCAAAAAGAGTTTCCAGATGTGCAGTTGGCTTTAAAAAAAATTTAATATGCTTTCATGCCGTATGCCTTCTAAAGGAAATATTTCATTATTTTACTACTTTTCATATCCAATATCTTTTAAGTTATGTGGGTGATAGGACATTGCTATTTGAGATATTTCCTGTTTCATCTCAGTCGCGAGCTGAACTACAATGACAATCTTGCCTGCTGTAACATTTTCAGATTTGCTTACTAAGCTTAACTTGTAGACAAACATCCATTTGCACAGTTGACACTGACGTTTGGTACAGCTTGTTACTGGATAGTTCGACTCCGAGCATTCGTGAGATGGGAGTGATTGAGAATTGTCAGTCAAGCGGAACTGTGTAGATAAATGCACTACATCGTACAACTATTTTGTTTGTTGATGCAGTGGCTTGGAGTATTACAAAGGTTTAATGTCAGAACGTTTTCTTTATCTATTTGAAGTTGATCCACTCTGATTGCTGAACAAATGGTGTATTTGCATGACATTTCTATCGTCGCATAGGGGCAATAGGGGTGGAGGTGGCAGAGTGATTATCGCACTTCAATATGAACCTGGCAACCCGAGTTAAATTTCAGGCCATGGCTAAGATCGGTGGTGAGTGATATCTGATCAAGTTCTAGCCCCCATCTTCACACAAATGAGCTGACCACCGATGTGAAGTGTGGTCAAACAACCTCCATGACTGGCATGATATGGGCAGCTTTCATTCTGCAATGGATTGACAAAGGGCTGTAAATTATGATTGTTAGAAATGTATCCTGCTTATTATGTTTTTTGTGCCATTCTTGTAGCGCAAGACTATCATAATTGCACTATTTTTTCAGGCAACGAGTATAGTCTGATATTTTGCCAATCAGGAATGACGTTGCCATGTGGTTTTACCTGATTAAATAATTTGTGGGTATTTCTGTTTCAATACGGACTGTGAAGCTGACACACGTGACCTTGTCTTGTGAAAAAAAAGTATGACAGGATTATTAACTTTGAAGCGGACTACACATGTTGCTGATGAATCCGCCCACAATATGAACCAGGGCAGCTACTGGGATCAAACCGTGGACCCCTTCAGCAAGCAGCAAACACGCTATCACTCAGCCATGTTACAGGGGTAATAAAGGCGGTTTTTACTTGATGAGAAACAGCAATACCAATTTAACAAAAAAACCGTGCAAGTCTTGCCTTTGTCCTTCAAAGGAGCACTCAATCTTGCCACTTCCACTCCCAGTTATGAGGCTGTTTGATTGAAAACGCCTTCCCACATTTCTGGGAATTCTGGGAAAGTGAAGCCAGAAGAATACTGTAGCTGCCTCCTAAAACGCTATGCCAAACCCTTGCCGCCTCAAACACCACCCATGACAATTATATTATTTGACAAGACCAATGCTCAACCACAGCTGTAAAGCAGATGTCAAGGCCTGATCGTACACACTGCTTAAACAGATTGTTTAAATTTGAAATATACAGTACACCATACATATGAAACAGCTGTCCAGAGTTTGTTCCACATGCTCGACAATAAATTTCACTTCAAGGATGCATAAATGTAAGCCTACCGTTTGGTTGTTGTAAGGTTTTTTTAATATCCTGACTCAAGTTGCCAGCTCATTTAAAGGCACATCAAAGCCTCTCCTGCATTGAGCATGATTCGGTAATGGTGCCCTATGCAATAATACTCTATTATAGTAATTTGGGCCAATTTAAAACGAGAAAAAAGTATGCAATTAAAAAGAAAAAGTAAATGAAACCAGAAACCTCTGGGCAAACTGGAATGATTAGACATCCTCATTTTTACTTAAAAATGGGACCTAGATGTGATGCTGCCCTCATGCCCTGGCTATTACCGCCAGGCTCAATAAATCAAACATGAGGTCGTGTTTGACTTGCAACACGTTGGTATGCCTGTTGGCAAGTTGTGTATGCCTAATAGAAACACACTTGAGAAATTGTAACTTTTATACTACGGGAAGTTATTATTTAATACTTTTAAACAATCATCCTGTCTTTTTCACCGCTTTATCACAATTTTAGCTACAGTTACTCGCATTATGTCACGAGTTGAATAACCCACTCATAAGTCTTCCGGCAAAGAGCAACCACCCTGAGTCAGAGTATGGCCATGGAAGAGACTTTTAATCGGACTTTTCAACCAACAAAGAATATTTATTCAATTGGCATTTTATCCTGTACACAGCAAGGCTCGCAAATTGCGATGCACCCTGCTATGAGACCGCCGATCACATTGCAAATGTCTTTAATTCCCACTGCTAAAATTTAACAAAGTTAATTGAAAACATACAAGTACTACGGTTGCTTATTTGTGTGTTGTCATTGGTGACTGCTACACTGAAGAGTCTGGCTTAATCATGGGTGGCTGCCCAGTTTCAAACTCGGGATCTTAGCAGTGCCAGCCCAGCGCTCTATCCTCTGAGCCTCCCAGTAACCTCATGGAATTTGTTTTATCCTATTAGCACGAAGGGTAAGTATTTGAAAGGAATGCTTCTGCTATGATGGATTTTCTCATCATTTACACATTCGACCTTTGGAAGGACGTACACATTTAAATCCGATTCTTTAGCACTTTATTTGAACAAGTTTTTTGGAAGGCCAGGCACGAGTGCTCCATTCTACCTATTATGGTTAAATGCCAGCAAGATCTGGCATGTGTACAATAGCTACTGGCCATCATTGTACGCATGTGGTAATGTTATAATTTGCATTTGGTGAGACGGATTTCTTTGACTCGTAATCGCTTGTTCCTTGGGACGCCCTAAATACAACTTCTATATCCCAATCATGGGCATCGTCATAAATTTAAAGCTCCTCAAACAGGCCAGGGATTTTGGAATGCTGGACTCTGCAGAGTACATGCGAGGAAAATATTAATCCACTGCTATGATATTATTACTTTATTATAGTAAACTCTGCCATGAGATTGTGCAGCATTCATGTGAGGAAAATGCTAATACACTGCTATATTTCCGATTTAAAGCTTTCGTGACTACAGGGATTCATCTTCTTGGTTCTTTCGGTAAAGTCACGTAGAATTGAAGTAATAAAATAATAAAAATAAAACATAATAAAATAATTCTCACGACTTTTCGGCCACAACACAAGTAGCCGTCCTCAGGTAGAGAACCGAAAGAACCAAGAAGATGAACACTGCTATATGTTTACTTTATCATCGTAAACTCTGCTATGAGATTGTCACAATTCAATTTTTTTTTATTAAAACGCAAAACCAATTTTTATGTGATTGGTGTTTTTTTGTGCAGTCATTGACGACAGGCTTAGACCATCAATGCTCTGGACTCGGGAACCCGGTTCAATCACAGATCGGCTGTCTGGATTCAAAACCCCAGGATTTCAACGGTGCCAGATCAGTCCTTTGACCTCTGAGCTAGCTGGCCATATGATTACATAATAAAGCCTAAAAATGGTATTGCCCGAGGTTCAATATAATATGCGTTGTACCGTTGAACCTTGAGTTGAACACATACAATAGTTTTACGACACTGTCTCACGTCACGGTGAAGTTTCAGAGACTGCACGTTTGTAATTTACAGCGTGTAAGTGCGTGCGTGAATTGTGCACCCAGATACACAGTGGGGTATTTCAGTGGAACCTGATGGTTTTACGTCATTGGCAATAGGCATGAAAAGACTACGAACAAAAATGCATTGACTATGCAATACATTTGAAGTTTTTCATCTATGTCTGTCCGAGCTCAAGGAGCAAAACCCATAAATATTGAATGCTGAGATTTCGTACTCACATTCCTTAGCACCGGCAGATGTTTCTATTCCTGAAAATACCTTCATTTTTTTCCAACGGATGGCAGCTCAATTTTCAGAAATAAGAAAAGTATTGTTGTCTCAGGCAAACGTGATACGTGATCTGATGCAGCCAGAAGAGATACAATCAATAATGTCATTCCGCCATCATCCTAAGACATATCTGATCTACCTTGCTCACAAGGTAGAGAATGACTTCCGATCTGTGTTTCTCAACAGGTTATATGCATCAATGAACACATGTCAATACAATATACTGTACAGTATGGTTGCTGAGCACAGGCCCAAGGCACCAATAAACCAGCAACAAAGAGCACTTAAATGTGTAACGATAAAATAGTTCATACATGTATTGCGTTTAGCAAGGATATAGTATCGATTTAAAGCTTTCGTGACTGCAGGGATTCATATTCTTGGTTCTTTCGGTAAAGTCACGTAGAAGGGAAATAATAAAATAATAAAAATAAAACATAATAAAATAATTCTCACGACGTTTCGGCCACAACGCAAGCAGCCGTCCTCAGGTGAAGAACAGGTATGTCGGAAAGACAGGGTCATTCAGACGCTGTCTTTCCGACAGACGCTGTCTTTCCGACAGACCTGTTCTTCACCTGAGGACGGCTGCTTGAGTTGTGGCCGAAACGTCGTGAGAATTATTTCATCATGTTTTATTTTTATTATTTTATTATTTCCCTTCTACGTGACTTTACCGAAAGAACCAAGAAGAAGGATATAATAATTTAGGAAAGGAGATGATGGGAGTGAATTCCAAACTCCAGCAGAGCGTGGAAGGAAACAGACAGAGGAGTGTTTTGACCTGCATTGTGGCGGTTACATACAGCATGGGTGGAGGAATCAGTGCGTGAAGTTCATGGGAACAGGAACCTTGGTAGCGATAAAACAGTGATAAGGAGGTGACCGACTGCCTGTACACGAGTTACTGGAGTGATCTGGTGAGCGTTCAATCATCAATCAACCTCACCGCTTATGTCGAATTCTACCAAGGGCAGCGATGTAGGCGATGGACACTCCATCCCAGACAACATCGGTATTTCAACGTCGGCCCAATGTGTGCTCTGTATAAGCGGTAATAATTGTGCAGCGTTAAAGAAGGCTTGAATAAATAAATAACCAATGCAACCTCTCCATGTGGTTGAGGTCTTGAGGCAGCTTATAGCCTGGCCTGTTGTCACCCCAGTGCGCCTTGAGATCTCTGCACGATACCACACGTGAGCAATAGCTCGAAGCACCAACACCACCCGCCATGGATGAATTTCACCCCCGATGGCCAGACACCTAGTGCGACATTGTAAGTCACTGGCCTTTAGGTTTCACAATTGCCCTAGCGTTGCTCTCTTGTGTAATCTCTAACCCACACCTGGAGTTCGTGTGTGTGGTCATTAATTGCATGGGCAACACTGAGCAAGAATCCATAATACTGTGCACATGGTGATCCATGTATATATATAAAAACGACATAAATAACCAGTCTTCTTCACATATCCGTGTCCAAAAAAATATATTTCTTACACAATTCATCAACCGCACGGACTTCTGTGAGTGCATACTTTCAGCAGCATTGTTTCAAGACAAGCAAACTATGGACTGTTTTCAGCACACAGTGCCACATCAGCAGAGTTAGGTTTTGCTTGATTCAATGATGGTGAAATGCCGCGCTTACAGGCAGACAAGAGCCCTCCCCGTTTACACAATGGGGTCATATCATGGGACTACCTTTGCCAGTACCAAAATATGAAAACAGGTTTTCCCGTTTTTTTCTGGCAACAAAACAGGTGTTAAGATGTTAAAACACCAAACTGAAACCTTTAACAAGGAATCATGTCTGCATTAACCACAATACTTGTGGTCAGAATGCAAAAAAAAACATACTCTGATAATATATGCATTGTCTCTGAAACTGATTGGTCCACACCAGAGACAGCTTTCTTTTGAGCCTAGTCTCAAACAGTGTTAGACCAGAGGACGCCAAAAGGCGTACAGCCCAAAGACAATGCACTATCAGAGTAATGAGAGCTCGGTGTTAGACCAGAGGACGTCTTCTAGTCTAACACCGTTTTGAGACTAGGCTCAAAAGAAAGCTGTCTCTGGTGTGGACCAATCAGTTTCAAAGACATTGCATATATTATCAGAGTATGTTTTTGTTTGCATTCTGACCACAAGTATTGTGGTTTATGCAGACATGATTCCTTGTAAAAAGTTTCAGTTTGGTGTTTTAACATCATAACACCTGTTTTGTTGCCAGAAAAAAGGGGAAAACCTATTCTCAATGGGGTAATAGTTCAATGCAAAATTGCATAATACATAACTCACGTGTATGAATACGGTACACCACTAAAATAATAGGGAAAATGTATAGGCAAAATTCAGGTTATGTAAATAAAATCTGCACATTGTTGAAGTAAGGCTGTTATTTGGCCCAATATTATACCACTTCAGACGTTGCTACACTGAACTCATTTTTTTATAGTCATGAGTAAATTGAGGCAGTTTGTAAACAGCTACATGTTGTAGGCTATTCTAAAGGCAACGATATTAGCCAAACTAAAAGACAACTGGCTACGAATGAAACCAATTGGAAACACACTACTAGATATTGTTTTTTGAACAAAACAGGGTTTAGAAAAAAAAAACTTCGCTGTAATTCTATATCTCGAGCAATCAAAACATGAAGATCGTTTTTTTATGTTATCAACATTTTGTCAAAATCAGTTGAGTGACTTTTTTTCCACGTCGTGCAAAAACAAAGGTAGCCTAAACAAACTGTAGGGGAAAGTGCTGTTAGCGAGTAACACCTATGAATGATGGCATCGGACACGAGGGGGTGGGTGGGCCAGCACCACACCCCCAAGTGGCGATATTTACACATCGCACCAGGTACTAATTTGAGGCTGAGTCGACCTAGTGGAGGCCCAGGACCGGTTAAGATAATCGTCACTGGTCTCAACCGTGAGCGGGAATCGAACTCGGGTGGTCAGGCGCGTAGCGCAGCGCACGAACCTCTGTGCCACCACTCCCCGCACACAAAGACAAAGATCCCCCGTATAGCCTTAACAGGCTGTAGGGGCAAGTGCTGTTAGCGAGCACCTATGAAGGCCGGAACGGTACACACACAAACCCACACAGGAATTAAACAGAATCCACGGCGGCATAATATTTCAAAGCATCAGCCACCACCAGAGCCAGCCACGCGGGCAATTTGGTGTAGTTTTACATGGGTCCCTACCACCACCATCATCATCATCATCTGCCATGGTCAAATCCCACTGGGGTGGGATGAAATATCTCTCCTTTTTTTTATTCCCAAAACCGCAGCCCATCTAAGCTCATCACGATCGCGCACCCCGCGTAACAATCGGCTTGTTACAAAGGATTTCATCGCTCCGTTTTTTGCTCGGGAGGTAATAAGGATGTTCTCCCTCGGGCGCGTTCCAATCGGTTCCCACTGAAATAAAGACAATGCAGCCTATTCTTGTTCTGCTTTCACCTCGCTCTTCTCTTTGGCTAAATATTGAGGACAAGCGGTGTACAGTGCGTGCTTTTTGTGGTTGTTGTTCCGCTTGTGATTTGCTGCCATCTGTTGTCATCAATTGCTACTACTTCACGTGTGCCGTAGCCTCCTTTCACTCACCCACCCACCCCTGTATTTACATCACACGTTGGGGTTGCTTCTTTGCAATCTGGTGATTGTGTGCGAGTGGCGCGTTTGAGCTGTTGCCATCAGGCAGACGATTCAGATCAGTCAAAACAAGGACAAACAGATTCAAACAGAGCTTTTATCCTACAGCGATCACCACACTCAATAATGCGAATTAATTATTAAGTAATAGTGTTTACAATTGACTGTGAAATAGAGATGTGCAATGACAAAATGTAACCTTATGTGGGTATGTGGGTATACTTGGGCTGTTTTTATATATAGTATAAATTGATTATCTTTCATTTAATTTATTTTTATTTTCTTGTTTTATTTAATTTAAATTTATGAATGATGCCCTGACTGGTGAGCATTTTAAATTTCGTTGTACTGGTGACAATGACAATAAACGATCTATCTATCTTTATCTAACGAGACCACGTTTGTACAACGTTCTTGATGACAACCAAAACACGTTTGGCAGAGGAGTCTTAATACGGTATAACATCATCAGACCTTTCGCTCTCGCGAGGTTTATTTTTTAGAGTTTTTTTCCAGTAATTCGTCGACACGGTTGACCCCGCTGAGCCAGTTTTGCCCGGCACATTTTTGTTATTTTTTTAACAAGGCAGATCCGTGGCGCGTAAACACGACAACAACAACAACAAACAACAAAGATCCCACTCTGTGTAGCCTTAACAGTCTGTCGTGGCAAGTGCTGTTAGCGAGTTGCACCTATGAAGGAGCGAAGTTTACACACCGCACCAGGCTACTCATTTGAGCAACAAAGACAAACATCCCCCGGTATAGCCTGAACAGACTGTTGGGGCAACAACACAGAGGCAGTTTAACTGTCGCCTGATGAAGCTGGTTGTAATTACTGTCGAAACGTCGTACTCGAATTGTAAATATTGTGGCTTGTCTCTCCAACACACCGGTTAGTGCTGTACTAGTACACTACACTATACACTGCACTATACACTACTATACACTACACTATACACAACTATACACTCCACAACTATATACTACACTATACACTACACTATACACTACACAACTATACACTACACAACTATACACTACACTATACACTACTATACACTACACTATACACTACTATACACTACACTATACACTTAACTATACACTACACTACTATACACTACACTATACACTACACTATACACTACACTACTATACACTACACTACTATACACTACACTATACACTAGTGCTGTACTAGTGACGAATTGGCCACGTTCTGTTTACGTGACAAACCTTACTAGTTGGCTGTGTCGGGTGGTGGCGGGTTTTAACGACACATTTATATATTTACTCGATCTAACTCCCCCAAAAATCCTCTTATGGAACACAGAGACACACACACATTCAATTATTGTCGAGAATGTGGTACTGGGAGGGTGGGGATGCGGTGGTCCTTGAGGAATATTGTGCAACGAACAAACAACTTTGCTGCATTGCGATTTAAGTAGACATCGTGTTAATCATTTATCTGTTGGAGGGGAGAGAGTTGGGTGCCGGCTCATTCAAGAAAAGCCCACGCAGGCCAAACCCTCCTTCTTTACAGCTCTTACCCACTGTGGCTTTGCCATTTTTTTTCATTCTTATTCTTCCACGGGTGGATGGGTGGGGGGTTGGTGGTTTAAATACGAAAAGGTTGCTTTGAAAAGAAGGCGAGCCAATGATGCACAAGTGAATTGTGCACAAGGCCGGCCGAGCATTGGCGTTGTAGTTACAGAGTCCTCCCGAGCCTGGCAACGCGAGAGAGGGCTTTTGATGGTGGTGGTGGTGGGAGTTTGGAGATGCATTGCAGTCGGCAACACAACGCACGCTTCGCGTTCTTCTTCTCCTCCTCATCATCATCATCCTCCTCTTCAACACGGTGTTTTTTAATTGCTATTAAATTATCGGTTTCTTTTTGTTTCCCCTTCAGATAACGCCGCTACGATTTGTGAAGGGAAATGGGGGTTTAGCTGTGTCCATCGAAGCGTTTTAAAAGAAGTGTTATTTTAGTGCGGTGTCAAAAAGGGAATACTTTTTTTTAGTTGATGAGTGTTTCGTGAGGCGGGGGGGTAAAGAATTACGTTGGGATATGAGACCAGTGTCAACAACAAGTAATCCCGTAACACCACAATTTATGTTCAACTGGAGGAAAGGTACCGTGTAACAAGTGTACGTAAGGTCGACACGTTTATTTATTTAAAACAAGCTTGTTATAATGTAAATCAAGGTGTAATTTATCATTAACTCAGTTGATACGATGAACTCCATTTATTGTGTCGGTGTAACCGGTTGTGTTCGTTACAATTGTTATCAAACAAACTGCATCCACCCTCTTTATCCGGATCATAAGACGCACCCTCTCGTCTCGTGCAGGTTGTGTATGTGGTGTGTGAGCAGCCGAATTTGTGTAACTTCATTACCACAACTTTAGGGCGCGTCTTTACTTTGCGGATCCTCTCGTGATCCAGATAATGTCAATTGCTCGGTGACACGACACATGGGCGCGATGTTGTCTCTTAATTCTCCACGTTGAAAGAACGGTGCCTTGAACGATTCCAGAATATTGACATTTAAAACAAAACCTAATCGTGTAACACATTGTCATTTTAATTCACGAGCATGCGATTCATTAATTTGATAGCAAAACAAATGGCACCCGAGGCTAATTAGGGTTGGCACTCTCTCTCTCGTAAGCATTCAAGCGTGAGACAAGGTGGAGTTGGTTCGGTCTGGAGGGAGCCTGCATTGAGGCGTCATGCTGGACAGTGACAGAGGAATGCCTCTGTCCCTGCTAAGCCGAGGCATTGGCCTGCTCGTTCGGAATGGCCAGGAGAAGGTGGAGGTGTACTTCGAGCCTCAGGTAACTCTCTCACGCACGTACGTACGTACGTTCATCCACAACACAAAGCCATCTTTAACACGTAGGCTTTTGCGACCAATATTATTATTTTTAAATAACGCGATCTAAACCCAAAAACGTTTATTATGGACAAAGCCATCTGCATTCATGTAAGGTGTGGTGAATGCATTTATGATCAGCAGCAGCATCAACAGCAGCATCATCATGAAATTAGCAGCAACAGCTGGGGGCAAGATCATCAGTAGCAACAGCAGGATTTTCATCACAAGCATTATCAGCAGCAAAGCTTCCCTATCAGACAACAATAGAGCAGATGAGGTATCGTCTGCTCTTCACCGCAGGGGCAGTTTGTGTTCTCATCCTGGCCGAGATGGCCTCCACTTCCTGAGGTTTAGACTCTTTGGTTTTTTCGGTAAAGTCACGTAGGTAAAAAATTAATTACTGAAAAACAACTGAATAAAATCATGATGTTTTTCATTTATTTATTTTTTAACCTACGTGACTTTTCCGAAAAAACAAAGAGTATGAATCCTTGCAGTCACGAAAACTTCAAATCTAGAATTCCTGAAGTTTGCTTTGTACTATCCAACACCTGTACAAATTGCAGCCCAGGAATTACCAGATTGCCCATGGTTAAATTTTTTTGGGCAAAATTTACGTGTCATTCTTTGCTTTCTCTGCAATCCCCGAGGACTATTTGAACTGGCGGGTGACTGGAGGCCGGCATCCCTCGTGCCGCTGCCCTTACTGGCCCACCGGTGGCCTGGCCAAAACCTACACCACTCGGAAGGGGCCCCTCCTCCTCTACTCCGAAGAGCTCGCCTACCCGGCGCATCTCTACCAGGAGGAGGTTCGCCGTCACCAGCGGCGTGGCCACCAGCCCAGTCTCCCGCAGCCGGAGAGCTTCCTCCAGCAGGTCCAACCCCACCAGCAGGAGCATCTGAATCAGCAGGCCCTGCTGTACCAGCAAACGCAGCTCAACCAGAAAGCTCACCTTCAGCAAAGAGCGAGGGCGGCGCGGAGAAGGCCGGCACACCCGGACAGGAATGCAGATGCCGTCACCGCACAACTGAAAACCCTCAGCGACTTGACCGATGCGATCTTGATATATGGATGCAGACAGGTGAGATAATGCCACGCTCGTCGTTCGGTCGTCATCGTCACTTTTATGATAATTGTGCTTTAAAGCTTTCGTGACTGCAGGGATTCATCTTCTTGGTTCTTTCGGTAAAGTCACGTAGAATGGAAATAATAAAATAATAAAAATAAAACATAAAATAATTATTTTGTTATGTTTTAGTAAGAAAATAATTAAAATAAAACATAATAAAATAATTATTTTATGTTTTATTTAGTCTGGGGTGTGTCATTCAGAGTCTGGGGTGTGTCATTCAGACTCTGTCTTCTCGACAGACCTGTTCTCCACCTGAGGACGGCTGCTTGCGTTGTGGCCGAAACGTCGTGAGAATTATTTTATTATGTTTTATTTTTATTATTTTATTATTTCCATTCTACGTGACTTTACCGAAAGAACCAAGAAGATATAATTGTGCTGTCCGCAAAATGTAATGCCACAAGACAAAGTGTTCATTCGGATCCCTGCAAAGGACTGCAATTGCCCCCCGTGTGCATTGGTCAGCAGAAGCAGATGTCACAGAAATACCTCCAGCACTCTTCAAGTAACCTTTATTGTCCACACTCGGAAGGGGTGCAACTTTTCCACCCTCCCTGCCCCGCTGCTGCAGATGCAGATTAGTTGCATGCCAGTCACACCGAGATGCTAAAACAATTCAAAGCTGCGCATTAGCTAATTTGAATGGAAAATCTAAATTAATATGATGATCTTTTTTTAGTTGGTCCAGTCACTGAGTTGAGACCATCCACTCTCTACACTTGGTAATGTGGCATAATCACAGTTTGTTTGGACCCACATTTCAACCCTAGTCGTTCTGATAATTGTTTTTTTACCCTTTTATCTGGCAACAAAACTGACACCTTTTTACAAGTTGTTCTGCTATGCTGGCTCAACACCCTGACCGCCGAGCTACCTATACATATATTTTTTTATGTTCAATGTCATTGATTCAGTAAATATAACGGATAACAATACGGGTAGTCTGGGATTCCATTACATTTAATAAAAAAAAAATTGGTAGCTTTGCCAATTTTTTTTCCAATCAAACTCAATTTCTACCTGCTGCTCCCATGTGAGCGAAGCACTTGTCAGCAACAGCTTTTGAGGCTTTATCTGCCACGAAAACTCTCGTGACACTCCTGAGGTAGTTTCATACCGAGTGTGGCAAACAGTACTGCGGCATATTCTTAGGTTTTTTCGGTAAAGTCACGTAGGTAAAAAAATTAAAATTAATTAAAGTAAAATAGCTCTCACTTGATATAGCTATCGTGCTGTGACGGTCCCACCTGAAGACGGAAGCTTGTGTTGCCTCCGAAACGTCGTGATTTTTATTTTATTTTTATTTTACTTTTATTAATTTACATTTTTTTACCTACGTGACTTTACCGAAAAAAACCTAAGAATATGAATCCTTGCAGTCACGAAAGCTTCAAATCTAGAATTAAGTACTGTGGCACTATCCTCAGTCGACCAGGCCAAACATTCTGGGCTAGAAACCATTGGCTACTATGTTGAGTAAACATTGATTGGGAGGTTGCACAGTAGCAAGGCCAAACAGTTTGAAACATTGTTGGTTTAGTTGTCCTCTTTCCAGTCTGGCCTTTGGACAAGCGCTGTAGCATGAACATAGCAAATAGAAACTTGATGACGTAGTGGCACAGTGGTGAGCACACTGCTCTGAACCCGGCGACCTGAGTTCAATTTCTGGCCACAGCTAAAATCAGAGGCTAGTGATATCCGAATCATTACTTGAAACCTCGTCACATAGCCCCCCCCTTCCCGCTTCACCAACCTGCATTGGTCAGTCTGGTCAAACAGCTCCCATGACCAACATGGCACGTGATGCATTTCACCAGCAGTGGATTGAGAATAGGCTGTTAAGTTATTTAACTGAAACGCTGTGCGGGATGGGTTCACGTTATACCTGAAGCCACTTGTTAGCCATGGGCAGGAATCAAACTCAGGTTGCCGGGTTCAAAGCGCAGCTCATTAATGTTCCATTTTATCGACCTCATGCAGCACGTACCAAAATAAATTAATAGATTCTTACCCAATTTAAAACATTTGTTATGACATGAATCAATTGTTTCTCGCCGCTATTGGTTACGCAGAATCATGTAGTGTGCCAAAACATCATTAATACGAAAGGTTTATACCACAGAATTGCAGCACTTAAGACAGCATGTTTAAAAGACCTCCAGCAGGCATATCATTGAACCAATATTCTTGTTGACCGAAGACAAAAAATGTGATAACCAATGCTTACTCGGCCGCTTCATCACTATTTGAACAGCCCCTTGCACATTTCTCTGGATATAATTCATTGATCTGTTATGCATTATCTAATATTATGCCGCTTTTTTCAAAACGGATCACGATCAAAATGGGAAGCAATGTAGTGATGGTTCACAGTATCGCAATAATTGTCCATTAAAATATCGCAATAACGCCACACACCTCGCTGAAGAAAATGAAATATGGGTTGTGCTTGCGAAAAAGACATGGGAAAACACTCTAGGGTCCCTTTGAAAGGAGTGCCACTTTGCAAGGCTAATTTAGACATAATTACAAGTGCATACACATGGGGCTTTAAGTGCATCTTATTATAGCTCTGTACCAAACTTGCTCCCGCAGGCGGTATTATCTTGAGAGCTCGGTGTCATACCACACGTGAATTATGAGCCTGATGATGACGCATGTGTAGACTTTGGCTCCTCGCGCACTTCCTTCAGACTCAACTAGCCCTTCTGATGGGTGGCTCAGGGAAATATTTGATTCCCCACAAAGAGAAATACACACCCGAGTGTGCAGGATATCGGCACTTCAGTGTTGTCCCCATGGTCTACTGCGGCTATACTTTGAGCGGAAAACGTCTCTCACCAGGGCAGCTGAGAGCAACAGGACTCTCTCTCTCTTATCCAGTTTTCACTGGCACATCACAGCCATGCCAGCGTGGGGCTCTCACGGTATGTGTGGGTAGGTTTCCACTGGCTAATTGCCAAGCTGAGCTCGAACAAAACCGTGAAACGTGAGCCTCATAAAGCATCTGATTCTGACTCGGGGGCCAAACAGGGTCCGTGACCGAGTTAATCACGATCATCGTGCATGCGCCTTAACTCGTGGATTGCCTGTAATGTCCATTGGTACAGTGATAACACGCTCTTCCCCGCGTCATCGACTCGTTCATTTCGTGTGACGTCAGCAGCATGGCTCGGGTTCTGCAGTTGGAAAAAAACATTGTGAGCCGCCCCGGGCTGACTCGGCACGGCCCCGGCACGGTTTGGTTATGCGGTGGAAAAAAGGAGGTTTCTGTGGTGTGCAGATTGTGGGAGGCCAGCATTGCCCGAGCATTCAGTCCCTTCCGTCGGAGACGGCGAGCAGGATTCGGCCGGGCTACTCCGCACGCCGCTACCTCTGCAACTGGTTTCACTCCTGGGATGAAGCATTGCTGCTCAAGCTCCACAATTCGGGTGCGAACCCTCGGACCTTTCTGCGGTGGAGTGTGTGGTGAGAATTCAGCGTGGGGTATGACGGCGCAGCGGTTAGTGCCACGAACCCGGCGACCTGAGTTCGAGTCCCGCTCACGGCCAACACCAAGTGACGAATATCCTAACCGGTCCTGGGCCTCCCCGAGTTCGACTCAGTCTCAAATGAGTACCTGGTGCGGTGTGTAAACATCGCCACAAAGGCGGTCGGGTATGGTGCTGGCTACCCCACCCCCTCGTGTGCCGCACCAGCCTTCATAGGTGCTTGGTAACAGCACTTGCCCCAGCAGTCTGTGAGGGCTATATGGAGGATATTTGTTTTTGGTGAAGACTCAGAATACCAGTGGATATTGTAATAACCATTATGCCTTCCATATAACCTGATGTAACCATACTGCTTTGTACAATGCGCACAGCCTTGTTTTAGACCACCACCTCAAAATAGTCAAAATTGTGGCTGTTTCATTTAGAGAGCCAAAGGAAAATTAGTCAACTGTATACCTGTATTTAATGAGTTCACGTGACCTTCCAGCCACTAGAGGCCTCAAGTGTTGCAAACATAACTCTGAAATAGAACCACAACCCTGACTGGTGACAGTTGATGGAATCCTTGCAGCTTTAATCACCACTACAGCCATAATATGTGTTTTTCCCTTCCCCCTCTGTGCATATTTTGGCTATGAACAGGTCGGATTTCATACTCCACGCTGTACCGGGAGGGCAGGTGGAGCCCACGCGCCTTTAGAAGAGCTCACTATGACCTTACTGCAGCGCCGCAGCCGTATCAGCTCACAAGCAGCATGCTGCAGGCACCCGGACATACCCTGTTATGCAGGACCGTTGCCAGCTATGCGAGCGGTATGCCGACGGTGACCAAAACAAAACACAAAAAAATCACCTGGTTACCAGAGAGCATCGTGATGTAGTAGTACTACTGTACTACGTGGATTTTTTTCCACCGTTGTGCTGTATGCAGCTCTCCGATATGCTGCTGGGCTTACCGCGAGTTGCTTGGCAGAATGTCCGACGTTGCATCGACGGTTCCCGACGAAGGTCTGGGACCCGACGACACGTGGAAACGGCCCGGAAACGCATCGGAGAGTTATCGTGAAGTCGCGGTGTAAACAAATTAGCGTTAGCTATTGAGCGTGCGGGTGGCGCAACTGCACGAGTGCCCGCGGGCCAGAGGGATTCAGGCGCCGGGCTAAGAAGAAGTTGGAAGTCATCATTTGTGGTTATTTCCCCCCCGGCCACCCCCCCAATTTCGAACTCCTCGCGGCCATGTAAGTCGTGTTGAATGAGAAAACCGGAAGGGAAAAATTAAACAACGACAACGAGGTGTGTGTGAGAACTCGGTGTTTAGAGTGAATAACCACGTGCACTATGAACACTGCCTTACATCGGATAAATATACGGCGGGCTGACGTTTTGGGCAATGGGCCTTCTTCAGAGCAGGGGGGGCAGAGAGAGAGACTCGCCGCCACGTGGTTGAAAATCACACTTTCCGCTCTCGTTCCCTGAGGCGATCGGGCTGAGACCATAAACTCGCTGTGCTTGAGAAACCCATTATACTCACAGGTGGCGGTTGCCTGGATTTGAACCCACGATCTCAGTGGTGCCAGCTCTTCACTCTGATCTTATTTCTCCTACTTCTTTAATGGCAACCCAGCGACTGATGGCCCCCTATCCTTGAAATGTGTTCCTTAATCACGACGGCACGCGGTGCCTTGCAGGCGATGAAACGGAGGAGAAGCAGCAGGGTTCCGGCAAGCAGATGACACTGCCGGACGGCGCCGGTGCCTCAAGTTTCCCTGACAGCGGCCAGTGCGGCGTTATCGGCAAATGCTTTGATCAGTCCGCGAACGGACATCGGCTTGAGCCTTCATCTCAGGATAGCATCGTGAAGGTACGGTCACAGAGGCTGTGGCACATTTGCACTTTGAATCTGAAATATGATGGATTTCTCAAGTGGCACCAGCAGATGTAAAGCACCTTAATTTGGTTAGATGGAAAAAGGTTTTTTTTATTTCTTGAGTGTTTTTTAGTTTTATCATCAACAAACACACTTTTGAAGACCTAAGTGATAGTTAAGAGTAAATACACCTTGAATTGAGCAAGGTTACATGATGTTGGGAAAAGAGAGAATCGATGCAATTCCAAAGAGGAGCAGTGCGAGAGGGGAAGAAACAGAAAGAGAAGTGTCATCACCTGCTGTTCTGTGGTTGGTTACAGTATGGATGAGTCGGAATAGTCTGATAGATGGATGGAGAATTCAGTGGTGGAGCAATCGGTTAAAAATAATATTTTAAATTGGATGTAAAGATGTAAACTCTTACAGTTCACACTTATTTTAAGGTTTTTTAAATGATTTTTTTTACATTGCTTACAGGTTCATAATACAGGTTTTTTTTGGGTTAGATCGCGTAAATATATAAATGTGTCGTTAAACCCGCCACCACCCGACACAGCCAATTAGGTTTGTCACGTAAACAGAACGTGGCCAATTCGTTACCAGTACAGCACACCGGTGTGTTGGAGAGCCAAGCCACAACATTTACAATCTGAGTACGACGTTTCGCCAGTAATTACAACCAGCTTCATCAGGCGACAGACAGATTTGTGGAGAAGTCCACCTGTTTCGTTCCTTAAATAGAGGCGTAGATGTGATGGCAACACTTGTGCACTCTTCTTGCACGAAATTGGGGGGGGGATTCATGAATCAACGCACATTATGCGAGCCCATTAATCTTGCATTTCCTGTCCAATGTCTGTACTAAAGCCTACATGTTAAATCGTTGATATTCCAATCGTGCTTGATTACTATTTGCCTTTATTTGTGAATGCGAACGGCATTCTATTATCTTCTTGGTTCTTTCGGTAAAGTCACGTAGAAGGGAAATAATAAAATAATAAAAATAACACATAATACAATAATTTTCACGACGTTTCGGCCACAACGCAAGCAGCCGTCCTCAGGTGAAGAACAGGTCTGTCGGAAAGACAGCGTCTGAAGTCTTTCCGACAGACCTGTTCTTCACCTGAGGACGGCTGCTTGCGTTGTGGCCGAAACGTCGTGAGAATTGTTTTATTATGTGTTATTTTTATTATTTTATTATTTCCCTTTTACGTGACTTTACCGAAAGAACCAAGAAGATGAATCCCTGTAGTCACGAAAGCTTTAAATCGGCATTGTATTATTTTACCTAATTGGGTGAATCCACATAGAAACATTGCTACCCACTGTGAGACTACCGCAGACTACAAATGTCTGTGCGAACACACCTTCTTGATAGCCGTGTGCTCGAAGAATGGCACGAATGCCCAAATGAACTAACGATTTTGATTTGTGACCCGGGTTTCCCTTGAAAGAGATACTTTTAGCCTCAGTGGTCTTTTTACCTGTTTTTTTTCCCTAAAGGGCATCTGTATATCTGTCTACAGGAAACCATAAGCAGGATTGATGCCCTAAAATCCAGCAGGCTACCTCCTATTGGTGCTCATATATCAGTAAGTGGAGAAGTTTAAGTTCACATTTTTTCATTGTGTTTTGGTACATACTGCTTTATTATAAAACTGTGTTTAGGCCAACTACGCTAGGAACACGGTGACGTACCTTGAGATTCCCGGCAACGCTCTTTTGCGTCGATGATGAGCGATATCTGAACTATTCATAACACCCACCTTCACTAACCCGCACCGACAAAGCATGCTGATGTTGGAAGTATGGTTAATCAACCCCCATGACTGACACTGCAATGTGGAGCCTTTCATGCAGCTATGGAATAACATTTATATGATGTTATTTGATCATATACACATTATATATTGGGTTAAAAATATATATTCTTTTTTTAAAGACGAGATAAGCTGCATTTATTCTTCTCAATGTCCTTAAGTTCTTACACAATGCGGGGTAGGTTAAATGTTGACTTTGTCATGGCCGTGCAACCGTGTTTTAAAAAGATGGCTTTTGTTTCCTTATTTTCCTTGCCTTTGACTGCAGCCCGCAGTGCGGGAGAGACCCCCACCACTTCACCGGACTCTCATTGACACCTCTCATCTCCGCAGCCCGGAGGAAAACAGATCCTTCGCATCATTTTATGGTGGCTCGCTCGCTGGAAACCGCAGGAAATGTCAGCAGTAAGTTTTTATCTTTAACGACTTACATGCCGACTTAGTGCACTATACGGCAAAGATACATCATCCTGACATGGTAATGATCACTGCGTAGGTTTTTCGTGGTTGTGCCGAATATCATTCCCATAGGTTTTCGGGTCGTACAACCCGGTGAGTATGTGGGTTGTACCACGTGTTGTTTGGCACTGTGTCCTACATGCTGGAAGCTTCTTTAAAAACTGAATATTCCATTCCTGAATGCGGTACAACCTGAAAACACCTAATGGGGTGATAGTAATCATCATTTTCATCATCATCAGCACCAGCAGTAGTAACATCATCATTAGCATCATAAATCACCAATGATCACATTCTGAAATACAATGCACCTCGATTTGTCTGTGGTCATATTTCCTGCATCTCAAGTAACCACAGGCTCTGTTGATCTGTGACACATCCTGTTATCTGCAGATGGCTCCTTACTCCTTACATTTATCCATGGATAAGTCATTCAAAAGCAGTCTCTCAAAAGTGATCAATTAATCCCATTTGCATTTTTTGCCAGATAAAAAGAGGGATTTAGAAGTGCCAATACATCCATCCTATTATCTGCCATTATCTGTGGATAAGCACATGGATATCAAAGTTTATTTCACAGACGTCGACAATATTACAGTATCCCCCAATAGCGCCCGCTCACATATCAACGCTAATGAGATAGGTTTCACACGTACTGTTGGACAGGTTTCCCAAGCCCAGCATCTAGTGCTGATCAACACCTTACATGTTTCGTCAGTTTAGTTCTCTCACGCATCTCAACGTTGTTGTTTTCTTCCCTCGCTGTTTTCTCATTCAATGCGACTTTACATGGCTGTGAAGTTTAACGCATTTTCCGAAAAACTTGTCTTTTGACAAGTTTCGGCGAAGGCTCTGGCTGTGGACAAACGAGACTCGGGATATGGAGAAGAGGACAGGGGGATGTCGCGCTTTCCTGCTGTCACAGAGACGATCTCGAAGGAACCGGCAAGAAAGCCAGTGAGTGATCTCAATCTGCATACTTATCACGTCATTCAATTGTCTTTTATGTAACTGACTAGGCTATTCTAGATTTGAAGCTTTCGTGACTGCAAGGATTCATATTCTTAGGTACAGCTCTTGATACAGCTATCGTGCTGTGACGGTTTCACCTGAAGACGGAAGCTTGTGTTGCCTCCGAAACGTCGTGATTTTAATTTTAATTTTACTTTTATTAATTTTAATTGTAATTTTTTACCTACGTGACTTTACCGAAAAAACCTAAGAATATGACTAGGCTATGCTGGTACTGTAAACCAGATCACTTGTAACATATGCTGGGGCCCTTCACCTGGTAGCCAGCATGCTATGATCACATTTGTTTTCTATGAGGGCAATTTGTTTTAAAACGAAAGTGTGCAAGCCTTTCGGCAGGTATATATGCAACGCGTTGCTAATCCACATCTGTACCAACACCACATTATACTCGTTCACACTTGCTGATTTAAACTGACTTAACTGCACTTGATGACTCGCTGGCACAAGTGAGGGCCAAACCACAAACTGCTGTACCTGCACATCTGGCTTGGAGGCCCTGTCTTCTAGTTAATGAGTAATAACTCTACCTGAACTACCGACTCACCCCTATCCGATGACCAACAACAATGACTTTGACATTGCTCGTAAGGCACTGGCGTAAAGCAGCATAATAGTATGAGCAAAATGTGATCTTCTTCTGGGGGTTAGGCCACGTGGTGAGCCTTACTTCTCTCAAGCTTTCGCCACCACAAATCGCTCCGGTTATCTTCTTCAATTCAACTCCTGGAAATGGATCACACTTGTTTGAGAGAACAAATGTTTGACACGTGGTCTAACCTCGAAGACCAGCAACACATACGTTCTAAAATTAACGGTGTGAGATCACCCTTATGGACGTGGTGGCGGAGCATGCACATTTGCCCGTGAGCAAAACCACCTACGCGCCTTTGTGTGTTTTCGTGCACCGGCAGCCAACGTCCGATGGCGTGAAGCTGCCGCTCATTACGATGGAGCCTCCTGCCACTCCCCAGAAGCAACAGGCCGGGGATAACACGGAGGGGGAGGCAGAGCAGAGGAAGGGACCTCCTCAACCACTGCTGCCGTCCATCTCCCGGGGCAGGTCACCCACGACGGGGCAAGGCATCGGCCCCGTTCAGGACCGCGTTGGTAGAACGTGGGGCTTAATCAAACAGGGGGCCACGCGGGGGGGCGTCACACCGTTCGAGGCGGCCCGGGCAAAGCCAGCAACAGGCGGCGCCCGACACGGCCAAGTTGCCAGAGACGCTGGAGTGAATAGAATGGCACGAGCCGACCAAGGTGCCGTCACTTTCGTCAAGCCACAGCGGGATCGTTCCCCGGATCGTGGAGCGACCAAAGCTCAAGTTTCGTTGCCGCCTGGAGATGAGCCTGTCTGTGCAGCTAAAGAGAGAGATGGAGCACCAGGTGTTCACTGGGGTGATGCGGTCGTTGCCAGCAGCTCAGGACAACCGGTCAGGCGAGCGACGGATGTGGAGGGACCTTCAGTTGTTGGCCAGATGGCTGCAGGTGAAAGCTCTCAATGTAAGCATTACATGAAGCACCCTTGTATTTGATGTGACTATAGGGACAGTAAACTGTCAATGTGTGGGGAATGCCACAGTGTTTCAAATATTTTTTCACGTGTTAAATGTTAATAAAATTTCATATGGAATCTGTTCTAGATTCTTGGATTAACATGAAAAATCTGAAAATCGTGGCTCGATATGAGATTTCGTATGATTTAAATAACAATTGTTTTGAATTCATCTAAAGATGTGTATGTGGGGATACCGGTGTATAAATATATTTGTTTGCGATTATTCATTACCCTCATCCTTCAGATGAGTGGCAGCTTCTTGGGAAAAAGGGGCCCGGCAGCCATGACAGTGCGAGAAGCAACAAGGGAGGCAAGGGTGCACAAGACATGGGCATCAAGGGCGACAAGGCCGGCAGAGACATCGTCATCAACCCAGAGGACATAGGTAGGGTTTCTACCCATCCTGGTTTTCCTAGGAATATCCCCTTTTTGAGATCGCTGTCCCTGAAAATCTAAAAGTCTTCCCGGCATATTTAAAGTCCCAGATTTTGTCAGTTGCGTAGTAATTTACTACTCGAAACGATGCATTTACACGTATTCTCCCCTCTTTTTTGCTATTGCGAGATATTATTCTCATCATATTTTTTTCTTCCTGTTCCTCAGAGGTAGCACAAACTGTAGACGTCGACCTCGAGTTTCCCCCAGTGGCCACCGGGGTTAACGTGGGTGCCGGCGAGGTTAGCGGCGCCAAGGCCGAACGGGGCGGTGCTAAGCCTGGCGGTGCCGCCGCCGCTTCTGGGGCAGCAGGCGCGAGGACCGGGGGTGGCGGCATGAAGCCCGGCGACGCGGCCGAGGGCAGCGGCGTGAAGGCCGGAGCCTGCAGCATCACGTTTGAGGGCGGCACCGAGGGATCGGGCAACAGTTCGAGCAACAAGCTCAACGGCGGAGTCACTAAAGGCGTCCCCAAGGCCTCGGGCGGCAACGCGAAGGCCGCAGGTGGCGAAGGGACGACCGTAGTGAAAGGGAATTTACCCGAAGAGCTGAGAGGTCGGTGATTCTGCGGTGTTTTTTGTTGTTGTATTAATACTAACAAGGCGAAAATACGTGAACGCTGAATTTGTTTTCGTGACGAGCACTTGTAACCATCTTCTACGGATTATAGCTCCCTCCGGAAAGTAAGACACATGGCCAACTTGTGCCCGGTATTAGTACAGTCATGCAAATCTGCTCTCACACACGGACACACATATGCCTGCCAGATTATAGGATGCACCCCCACCTTTTTCTTTAATATAGTTGGAAAAAATGCGTCCTATAATCCGGAGACTATGGTATTAACTGAAAACCTACACCTTTACTGAAAGTACAGTATGTATGTTGAACTTCTTTCATGCCTGCTGATGTCTTATCACCCTCTTCTCAACAGGTGATTGATTATGGTGAAAGTGATCGCTCCATATCTGACAAGTTAGAGTGTGAAGAGATGTAATATATGTGTTGAGCTATGTGAGAGACGTGCAGAGGCTTTAAGAATAAAATGTCGTTTTTTGCCTAATGTATCCCTTATTTTAGTTGGTTACCTATAAACGAATCACCTTTTTTTCACCAGCGTTATGCTTAACACGGAGGCTTTCGCGACCAATATTATTCATAATCAACGTTTTTGGGTTTAGATCGCGTTATTATAAAAATTGTAAATGTTGTGGTTTCACGTTTCAACACACCGGTGGGCTAAAGCAGTGAACTATTTGTCTTTTGTCAACGTGACACTTTTTTACTGATTGGCCGTGTCGGGTGGTGGAGGGTTACGACACATTTATAAATAACGCGATCTAAACCCAAAAACGTTGATTATGAAGCGTTATGCTTATCAGAATCTTTGTTTATCCTGGAGAAATCTGATGAGCAATGACGTTATTTTTGAAAGATGTCCAGTAGCTCCACAGATGTCCGGTGGGCATCATCATTATTAAATCCTTTATATTAAGTTCACTTGCTTGCTTGCGCGCTTACAACCGTGCAAATCTTTCGGTCGTTTTTTAACCCACTTCCCGTGATCCAATCGAGCTGACATTTTGCACACTGACTCGTTGTGCGTGACAATTTATTTTCGTGAAAAATGTTTTTCAAAATTTTCCACTATTTAGGAAAAAAAAAATTCATATTTAATTTAAAATACCAATGTGATAAAAACGAAACTCTTACTCAAGAAAAACAGAAATGAATAATAAAATAAAACCGATGCCACGCATATAAAGGATTTATAGTGAAAAACTTTGTTTCTACGGGTTAATTTTTAACTGTACCCTTACAGATCAATCTTACGCTAAAACATACTTTGTGCATCCTTTACCCCGCGTGCATCTTATAGCCACACACACGGGAGGAGACTTCATGGGCAGTGCTGTCCTGGGTCCCGACGGGGAAATCATCAAACTATCTTTGGTGAGAGCCGCCTATTACATCGACGCGAAAGGGCAAGACGGCGCTGGAGATGTGCTCGTGTTCAACGTGAGCGTGGAGCACAACGCTGCGGCACACGAGCGGCAGTGGAACGCGCTCCTGGGGACCTCGCAGCGGAGAGGAGGAGACGAAGGTACGCCGGCCGCACCTTTAGCACCACGCGCAGATCTTGATCGCCGCTATAAATGTCCACTCCGATAAGCCGACTTCGTTGAGCGACTATTTGTGGCCAAATTTCGATTTAAAGCTTTCGTGACTGCAGGGATTCATCTTCTTGGTTCTTTCGGTAAAGTCACGTAGAATGGAAATAATAAATAATAAAAATAAAACATGATAAATAATTCTCACGATGTTTCGGCCAGGTCGCTTCTGAAAAATAGCTCAGTGGGCCTTACCTGGTAAAATAAAAAAAATGCTCGTTTTACAAGACAGCAGCAATCCTCTCGGGAGAAAACGAGTTAATGTTTGCAGTGGGAAGTGAGGTGAGATCGCTCCGTCTGTCTTTTGTTTAGGCTCGCCTTGTTAAAACAAATGCTGCCATTTGTCCTGTGCAGTAAAATGTCTTTTAAGACTGCAGTGACACGAGTGGGGAAATGTAAAGCAAATATTTGTATGTTTGTACGGAATAATGGCATCGCGGTTACTGTGCTATGAACTCGGTGGTGACCTTGCTTCAATTCCTGACATTGTTTAACAACAGTGGTGAGTGATATATGAACCTGTTCTGGACCTCTGCTAGGTTGACTCGTTGTGTAAACATCAGCACTGCAAAAACTAAGATGCTCTCTTGCGCAATGACAGTCTTAACAGGTGTTCTGATAAAAGCACTTGCCCCAACAGTCTATATGGCTAAACAAGAATCTCTGTCTGTGTGTGTGTGTTTAAAAAGATGTGAGGTCAGTCGAGTCTGGGGTGATGGAAGACGAGGATTACCAAGACCTTCCCGTTTCCAACAAACAGAGCCCACGTAATCCAATGCACAAACTCACTGCCACGAATTTAGTGATATTCTCACACATGTCTTTTACTAACCACTGTTGCATTCTTTCAGGTGACATTGACACTGATAAAGACACAAAAACTGAGAAGGGGACCACTGCTTTTTCTGCTGTTTCCCAGGTACAAAAACATGCGTGTGCATAACCATCATCATCAATCGCGGTGATTCATTCTCTGCTTAATTAATGCTTCCTTACCAAGTCTCTATAGCTCATGGTATTGAACTCCAAAATTAGATGAATTTTCAACATTCGGAGCCGCAACTTTATCAATGTTTTTACTTTACCGTTTGCATTGTTTCCCTTTTGCTCTCTCTCTCTCTCAGTTTCACAATCTCGTTCGCTCAATGTATCTCTACGTGTCATTTTCATAAGTTGTAAATAATCGACACTCGCACGATTCGATACATGTATCTTGAGCGTGATAATTAATTTTTTTAGTCAAATGAAGCATCGCATGCCTCTAGTATCTACAGCAAAGCGAGGGCAATGATGTAGTCTGATGTCATTTATTTTGTTTCTGCACGTTACCAGGGAGCTGCAGACAGTGGATTGTTTGTTACAAGTCCCGTGACAATGTCTGAACTGACGGAACCTGGCACGGGCATGGGTGAGCTGTTATTTTTGTTTTCTCTTCATATTTTTGTATCTGCAGTCATGAGACAAAGGATCCGTTAGAATTACTTGCAAAGCAGTTCATCTCTTCCGTTGTTAGAGAATGGCCCGCAGAAGCAATTATCAAAGAGCTACCACTGAGATTCCTTTCAAATGACCTCTACCCTACACAGCAGGGGGGAATAATTTCCCCGCATACCCTGACAGTAAAAGCAATATTTCAATTCGTAGAACTGGAATTCAGTCAAATCGCTATGAGACCTCCTTTACCAGTGGCAAAATATAGTAGTAGGTTTTTACCCTTTAAACTGGCACAAAACTGACACCTTTATACAAGGCATCATGTTTGCAATAACTACAACACAAGCAATCAAAATGCAAACAAAAAGAAACAACTTTGATAATGGTAATGATATGCACTGTCCTTGAAGTTGATTGGTCCACACCCGAGACAGCTTTCCTTAGAGCCTAGTCTCCATTGGTGTTGGACCAGATGACGCGTTTTGGTGTTGGACCAGATGACGCGTTTTGGTGTTGGACCAGATGACGCCTTTTGGTGTTGGACCAGATGACGCCTTTTGGCGTCATCTGGTCCAACACCAATGGAGACTTGGCTCTAAGGAAAACTGTCTCGGGTGTGGACCAATCAACTTCAAAGACAGTGCATATCATTACCATTATCAGAGTTGTTTCTTTCAGTCAAATCAGTTTGCAGTACTAAACGCCTTTTGGCGTCATCTGGTCCAACACCAATGGAGACTAGGCTCTAAGGAAAGCTGTCTCGGGTGTGGACCAATCAACTTCAAGGACAGTGCATATCATTACCATTATCAGAGTTGTTTCTTTCAGTCAAATCAGTTTGCAGTACTAAATGTCGTGGAGGTTTTTTTTTTTTTATGCAGTGGCCGGATTGACACCATCAAGCAGTCAGGCGACGACCATTGCTCTCATAGGGAAATGACTACCCTCTACCACGTGTGAAAAGGGGATGGAAGCAATCGATCTGTGATATCCATGTCTGTGGACCATTCTCTCATTGGTGACCGGCCTGAGACCATAAATTCGCTACACTTGAGAACACTGGTTTAATCACGAGTGGATGAAACCTAGTTGTGGCGTGAGAACTAAACGACAAGTCACAAGCCCATATACAATGCGTTGTGATGAGGCCAACTCTGGTTGTAAAGGAGCTAGCGAGTGTTTGCAGACACAGCAATACAATTACACGTATTGTTGATGTGCAGCTGGGCATTAAAAACCACAATCACGGCTCCTGCGCTAGGTAAATGTAGCTAATCTGGGCAGAATTAAGCCTAAGCCCTTGATGAATTTAAAATATAATTCCACAGGTTGAACCATGTGTGAGATACAGTGCAGAATGTGTTCACTCCTTTAAAGGAATGGGCAAGATTAACTCTGCGTCTGAACAGACAATTGAGTGCATAACAAATCTAAAATTACATCTTTAATCTGCTGTTATTAACCCGTACGAAAGAAGAAGTGCAGAATATGAAGGTTTACGTTTATGCTTATACAATTGTAAGCTAGCGTAATACAATTGTTGGATAATTCATGAATTTGGACGATTCAAATGACACTCGGTACAGTTGGTTACAGTTGTGTTTGCTGTAGAAGTAAACTTTGACTGTAGTTCAGGAAGGACAACAACTTCAACACATTAGTAATTTACGTTGCCATTAATATCAAACAATATATAATATGTGATGCTTTGGGCAATGGGCCGTCATCACAGCAGTGTAAATGTTCCCTTCCACAGCTTGTCAACAATGTCATTACCACTTGCTTCTTATCAAAAAACAAGTGCTCACATCGGCGTGTAATAATGCAGTCCCTTAGGAACTATGATTCTATGAATGATCATGATTCAGAGCGGCAGATTGATAAAAAAATCGATACTTTTTTACGCCACATTTTGCCATCTCGTTTCTTTTGTCATTTTGTTCTCTCCGCTTGCCTAACTGAAAGATTAGCATATAATCCACAGGTAACATACGTAGATCATGTACACGTGTACAGCCCTTTTTGTTTATAGACTGTTGGATGAAGGCCTTCCCACACTCTGCGGGTCATGGGGGTTACTCGACCACACTCCACCGTGCTGGCCGGTGTGGGTTTGGTAAAGGCGAGGAGGAACAAGTATAACCCGTAAAAACAACGTTTTTCACTATAAATCCTTTATGTGCGTGGCGGCTAGAGTCCTCTCGTCCTCTGGCTTGAGATGGCTGCCACCTATGGGTCAGATGATTGCATGGCAGCATTAAGCAATTGGTAATTAAACATAATATTTTTGTCCTAAAACGTGTAAAAATTTTGAAAAAAAATTTTGACGAACATTAATTGTCACGCACAACGAGTCTGTGTGGAAAATGTCAGCTCGATTGGATCACGGGAAGTGGGTTAAAAAACGACCGAAAGATTTGCATGGTCCTAAGCAAGCAAGCAAGTGAACTTAATATAAAGGATTTTTTAAAAACGCAGGAGTCTGGAAGCACAGCACAGCGATGGAATTGTTCAGCTTTGCCCTGTGCCACCCGCCACGTAGCTCCCGCAGCCCTATGACAACCCTTGTTCGACGTCAGAGAAACAAAGCCCTGGCTGAAACGATGCATCGTGAGTAAAATATCGTGGTTTTGTATTATTATTGCCGTAATTTAATGAAATGTTGCAGCTTTGCCTCCGGCGTCAGAATCGATGGTCAAGGTGGAGTTCGACACGTGGAGCCGCGAGCTCAACTCATCGCCGAGTCCCAACGAGACCATTATTGTAGAGGACGGCCGCACCGGACGGCGGATCGTCAGGTCGCAGCAGACGCCAACGCAGATGGGACCTCCAAGCAGGAGCAAAACGTCCGTCTCCATCATCCTACCCTCCCAGGGTGCGTCATTTTTTGAGCGGCAGCCATCCCGAGCTGTTCCCTCTTCGAATTCATGCAGGATAAATGTGTGTGTTGAACTTCATTCGCACTGTACCTAGCCAACCGCGCAAATCGGAGGTGCGGGAGAAGGAGAATGTAAGGATAATGAAATGCAACGGAGGTTTTGTTTGTGTATATTTGTAATAGACTACTAGACAAAGGTCTGTTTGTATTGCCACCATCATCATGGGCCATTGCCCATCTATTTCTGGATGAAAGGCTTCAACACACAGTCGACATCTCGAAAGGTCCTGGGATGCCACAATGCATCTTGTGAAATAATATTGTATTCTGATTTGAATTGGTACATCTTTCTTTTCCGTTTGCCTGTAGGTATGGATGATCCAGAATCATTCCGTTCTGATGAAGACAGCTCAAGTGTGCTCTCAAATGCATTTAAAGACTCAAAGGAACAGCATATGAATAATCACGTGTCTGAGACCAGCCAGAACCATGAGAGGCAAGAGCATTTGTTGAATTTGTCAATCTAAATGTATATTTAGCACATATTGAAAATGTGAATTCTAAAACCATGTGGCTTAAAGCGAACACACTCACACAATATGCTGCCAAGCTGCACCAGTGTCTTCCTGATCTGAAATAAATGTGGATACGTAAACATGAAACCAGGCCATGTTACGCAGACATAACCCACCTTGAAATGTACTCATTTCATCCTTACAGTCGTGGTGGGATGAACTACAGGGGGTAATTAAGTGCACACAGCAAGTGCCTTTTTCAACACTAGTACAAGCTACGAGCAAAATACGGTGTGGGGAAATAATAAAATAATAAAAATAAAACATAAGATAAAATTCTCACGACGTTTCGGCCACAACGCAAGCAGCCGTCCTCAGGTGAAGAACAGGGCTGTTGGAAGGACAGTGTCCTAATGAACACTGCTAAGCTTGGCAGCGTATTTTTAAGCTGGGTCGGAGGAGGAGAGAGCCTTGACAAAGGAGTTTACATATCATTGATAACGGAGTTTACATATCATTGATATATAAACTCCTTTGTCAATGCGCTCTCCTCCTCCGACCCAGCTTAAAAATACGCTGCCAAGCTTAGCAGTGTTCATTAGGATGCTGTCTTTCGGACAGCCCTGTTCTTCACCTGAGGACGGCTGCTTGCATTGTGGCCGAAACGTCGTTAGAATTTTATTTTATTATGTTTTATTTTTATAATTGTATTATTTCCCTTCTACGTGACTTTACCGAAAGAACCAATAATATGAATCCATGCAGTCACGAAAGCTTTAAATAGAAAAATAAAACACGGTGTACAAAACAAATTAATCACTTACCCAATGTCTGATACATACTTCCCCAGACTGCCAATCCTGTACGCACTTATACTTCTCTGAACAGCGGCGATTAAGGTGTGCATTTGCGTTGACAGTTCGTGCACACAAAAATAGGTTGCGTTATGCATTTCAGCAACCGCTCTGACATTCGAGGCGGTACGATCATCACTAAGCAACGTTTTATTTGTTCAGTGAAATCTGTGGAATGGGCTTTAAAAACACTATTAATCTCGTGGCAGATCAGCACAAGAAACTGGAAAGAACAAGGCCGTTGTGTCGAAGAAAGGTAAACGCCCCGAGGCAAGGGACGACAAGGACAGGCGGTCGGCAAAGCGCTCTGTCGAGACGCGGGAGCGCGCGTCCGTGCGGGAGGGTTCGACGGGGGAGATGAGCCACACCGTGGCGAGGCGGCCATCCAGCAACGACCCGGACGACGCGTGGGAAGACAGCGTGGGTGATAACGCAGAGGCACCCTCGAGAGCTGTGAGTAACACAACCGAGGCACGTGGGAGGTGGCAAAAGGGGTCGTCAAGAGCACTGAGCTAACAATGCTGAGATCCTCTGGGTTTGAATATGGCATAGCGGTCCATGATTTTAAACAAGCACTGTCATGGGATATCGAGATCCATGAGTAATGTAATGCTGAACCAATTTAATAATCCATAGGTATCACCCGAGGCGTCTTATGAGGTGGCAGGGTGTTAAGGAGGTCGGGGCACTGAGCTGGCACCACCAGGATACTGGGCATAATCTGGTGCAGCCACTCATGATTAAATTGGGCTCTCAAGTGTGAGCTGATGGCCTCAGTTGGTTCACCAATGACTACGCAAAAAAACCCATCGCGATACATTGGTTTTTCATTTCATTTAGATATATACCAGCATGTGACAATTATTAAAGTACTGTATTCAATGTGACAAACATGTCACAGCAAGTGCGCCTCCTAGTGTGTGGTTAAAATAGTTCTTGTGGGGAACGTTATCGTGCAGCGGTTCGCGCGCTGTGCTACGAACCCGGCGACACGGGTTCGGTTCCAGCTCACGGTGATCACCAGCAACGATTATCTGAACCGGTCCTGGGCCTCCCTTTTAGGTCGACTCAGCCTCAAATGAGTACCTGGCACGGTGTTTAAACATCGCCACGAGGTAGACAAAGGCGGCCGGGAGTGGTGCTGGCTTTCATAGGTGCAATTGCCCCTACAGTCTGTAAAGGCTATACGGGAGATATGTCTTTAAAATAGTTCACTGGATCGTATCTCAGTGGCAGCCCTGTAAAAAAAAACTGCTTCTGTGAGCTGTTCTCGAACACGCAGGGCTGCAGCGCTCTGAAATATTTCCAAAAAGATACTTCATCCCATGACATGACGCCGATCGCGCAAATGGATTAAAATTGGGTTTAGAGACACGTGCTGCTAGTTCCAGCCAGGCCTATCCTGGTGTAAGCAATAATATATGGGCTATCTATTTAATTAATTATGATTCGATTCCTCGATTAGTTGGACAGAAAATAGATGGGGAGAAAAACCTCGCTCTTTTCCCACGTGTGCCGCTGGACGGGAGGTGATGGGTGGGGGTGTATGATGTCTTTGGCATCATCAACTGCGTCACACTGAGCATGGGTTGTTGGGGGTGACCGCCATTTTAAACGGGGCCCCAGTAATCGGCTGCACCAAAAGTGGTCGATTATCATATTTCGTTGATTGCACAACTCTGTGGGTTAATTGTCCCAGCTCTGTTATACATGGCGGGTTGAGGGCTCTGCTGCCAACTTGTAACACCAGGGATCTGGTGCCAATTTGATTGGGTTGTGCAATTGCCAAAACTCGCGTGTTTTCTTTGGACGCAGACACCATCTTGGTCTACTGTGCGCACACACAGAAGCAAGATATTTAAATCGGGATAAAACTGTGGCAGACCCACATCGAACAGGGGATTTTATTATCTAGGATAGATGGAGGCATAATAGTCAAGAGGGCACACACAGGGTCGGTGGGGGGGAGGTCCATTAGACCAATTACGGTATTGGCACTGGCATTAAACCGCTTCGTGCAAAGGGCTTCACAGTCATGGTATATAAGTGGGTGACGTCTACGTACCAAGCTCAGTTTTCATTATTCCTGAGGTGGCCGAGTGGCTCAGGACCAGCACACCGAAGATATCCTTGTTCTTGATTTTGGGTTTCGGCCACGTGTGATTAAACCAATTACCAATGACTGCACAAACCAATCGCACGAAATTTGGGCATTTTTGGCTACGCTTAAGCCTCCACCCTTAAAAAAAACAAGTTTGACAAGTGATGACCAATTTTTTCAGAGCATTAAAAGGTGTCCCTTGCGTCGATAAAGAGGGCTACTGAAGTGGCATCAGAGGTAGGTCTGTGACGTCATCTTCTGGGTGATGCACTGCTCGCTGTAGAGTTGCAAATGATAAAAATAGGGAAAAATAAAATAAAAGCTCCGTATTTAATTTTCTATAATGGGAGCATTGCATGCAAGTTGTTATTTGTTGTTATTAGCGCGTGTGTTTTATCCTAACCGTCTGCTAATAAAAGCTCCATATTTAATTTTCTATAGTATAATGGAAGCATTGCATGCAAGTTGTTATTTGTTTGTTATTAGCGCGTGTGTTTTATTCTAACCGTCTGCTAATAAAAGCTCCGTATTTAATTTTCTATAGTATAATGGAAGCATTGCATGCAAGTTGTTATTTGTTTGTTATTAGCGCGTGTGTTTTATCCTAACCGTCTGCTAATAAAAGCTCCGTATTTAATTTTCTATAGTATAATGGAAGCATTGCATGCAAGTTGTTATTTGTTTGTTATTAGCGCGTGTGTTTTATTCCTAACCGTCTGCTAATAAAAGCTCCGTATTTAATTTTCTATAGTATAATGGAAGCATTGCAAGCAAGTTGTTATTTGTTTGTTATTAGCGCGTGTGTTTTATTCTAACGGTCTGCTTTGTTTTGATTGCACAAGGAAACGAGAATCGCAAAAGAAACGAAAACTAAAAAGTCCGAGGGCAGTACAAAAGTCAAAGTGAACGAAAATGAACGGAGTGCTTTTGTTGTAGGTGAGACATTATAAATGACTTCCAGCGCCGAGTCGCACAAGAAACGTTACACATCCCCCGTCCTGTTTTTCTTCTACGTAACTCTTAGCTTCAGCTGCATCCAGTTATGTAATGTTGGATCAACCCGTTGATACGATTCTTAAGATTATAATTATAATAGAGGCGATCATTTCAGAGGCACGTGGAACCACAGGCAAATGGCATAGGCAGCCAGGTGGTGATCGAGCACTAAATCCCCCCCCCCTCCCTGCAAGATCTGTAGTCCTCTATATATTGAGATGTTATCGGCCAATTAATGAGTGTTTACATGATGCATATGTACAGCCATTTTATCAATACACTGCTGAGTAATAGTCTTTCCACACCATGCAGATGGTAGGGGTTATACGAGGCATACTTTGCAGCACTTTTCAGTGTGGGATGAAGGAGAAGCATAGACATTGGAGCATGGTATAGAACGACGGATTTGCTGCACTGCCCTACACTGCAGCGTCAGCCTACAAAACCTGTTTCATGCATGGTGGACGCCCAACCCAAGCACCACCCAGGCTCAACATCCTACTTAGCCTCCGAGATCTGATGAGATCCTACGAGATCGTCGAAATGATAAAAATAACAGTTGTTTCTTTACGATCGCTATTCAGTGCATGTATTGCGAGTGTGAGAATCGATGTTCAAGCAATTAATCGACACTTGACAAACCGAGACGTCCCATCTCAAACGATCGCCGCACGGGCGAAATATTTTCGACACGTTTAAAGAAATGCGCGTTCACGTTCCCCCCCTTTTAGGCAAACCCAGGAAAACGAGGAAGAGCGAAGCGACGCAAAAAGGAGCCGATGGGGAAAAAGCACCACCTTCGTCAAAAAAAGAATCCGGTGGCGAGCAGAGGAGGAAGAAGTCATCGCTGCGTTCCGCCGGGCCGCCGGCAAAGGACGGCAGCAGGGAAACGGACGATCAGGACTCGGGGGGAGACGACGACTCTGCTTTCCAAGACGACGCGACTGAGCGGCATCGCCAAGGAAGAAGGGGGAGCCAAGCGCAGGCCCGCAAACTGGGCAGCCAAACGTCAGAGGACCAATTTGTTGAACCTGGCAAGGAGGTGAGGAACCCTGCTGAACAGTGCTGTGCTGTACGGCAAAACGTCGCACATTTAGCCGTTACATATCCACCCGGTCGATTAACTGACGCCCGGTGCCGTATTGTGCATGGTGTAACTGTATATAATTTTATATATATATATGTTCACATATCTGACCTTAAATTTCGATTTAAAGCTTTCGTGACTGCAGGGATTCATCTTCTTGGTTCTTTCGGTAAAGTCACGTAGAAGGGAAGTAATAAAATAAAAAAGTTAAACATAATAAAATAATTCTCACGACGTTTCGGCCACAACGCAAGCAGCCATCCTCAGGTGAAGACCAGGTCTGTCGGGGAAACAGCGTCTGACTAAACCTGGTCTTCACCTGAGGACGGCTGCTTGCGTTGTGGCCGAAACGTCGTGAGAATTATTTTATTATGTTTTATTTTTATTATTTTATTACTTCCCTTCTACGTGACTTTACCGAAAGAACCAATAAGATATCTGACCTTTTCACATATCTGCCTATATCTCAGTCCCCAGAGGCAGATATGCGTTGTAGTACTGTGCCAGATCAATCCGAGTACATAAGTAAATTAGTTCCTATCTTACAGTTACATGCTAATTTCACACATTAACATCACTAGCTCCGGCCACTCTTTATAACCCATGAGCTACACCTATTTCAAACCTTTTAAAACAGTCTGCCTCAGCAGCAAACCATGCTTTCCCACCTGATGATGGACGCTTGTGTTGCACCCGAAACGTCGTGATTTATTTAATTTTATACCTACGTGACTTTACCGAAAGAACCAAAGAGTATAAATTAGTTCCATGACGTAGTTACTCTCTTGAAGATGGTTGTTTGGAGGTGGCCTGATGGACCAAGGAAGGGTCAGCATGCTGCATCGGCACTACTCACATCCTGGGTTCGTATCCTGGCTGCCACCTGTGATTAAATTGGTTTCTGAAGTATAGGGAGTTCATGGACTCAGCAATGACTGCACAATACAACTGTCACGTGATATTGACTTTGTTTTTACTTTTATTTCGCCACGTTCCATCTGTTACTGATGTTTTTTCCGTGTCGTTTCTCTCCATTCTAGTGGCGCCCTCTGCACTCCCTTCAGTCCATATTTTCTCTCAGGCACACATTCTGCCTCTGTTGCCTTCCACTCGTGTTGCCATCCACTCGTGTTGCCATTGCTTTGCATGATTCTCATTTGATGCCATTATCAGACTCAATATTTAATTTGAGCTGGTTTGACCAATTTAGCAAACGAGCCCTTTTAGACACGGCTAGTACCGTAGCAGTTTGCATTCTTCTTTTTTTATATATCATTGTTATTCTTCATCCATATTTTTTTCAATATCGGGTGAAACCACTTCTGTTATGCTACAATTATTTTCACTTGAATTTTGGGCAAAACACAACTACGTGGCCAAAAAAAAAAAATTGCGATCATAGTATTAGCCACAAATATATATTTTTAATATTATCGTTTGATATGGCTCCTCCAACAGGGTCGTCTGTTGGAGAAGCCACACACAGCTGAACACTTGAGTACCGTCACTGGCAGTGCACAATATCGTTTGATATCGTTCTGAATGGAACTTGGTAAAGCGCCGTCCTGTACGATCCACCTTGCTGGTCTCGCCAAAGAACGTAAACCTTTAAAGGGAACTCCTCGAAGCAACCGCTTTTGGCTCGCCATTGAACAACAACGGTCAGAGCAACGGTCAGCGCATCTGAAAGCACGCGATGCGGCTCTCTGGAATGCTCTTCTTTTCGATTTTAGGAAGCCACTGGAACATATGCACTTTAAAATCATCTAGATTGAAAACGCCTTTCTTTGAAACTGCTTTTTGTGTTCAGTTTGTTGTGCTTCCGCTGCACCTCTGATTAGCACGGTAGGCGACGTGTGAAAGAAGTTCGGTACATTACATACACAGAGGCTAAGCCTACGCTGTCCAAATCGAGCAGCTGAGCGACTCGAACCGCGTGCGTGCGCGAGCGGCAGCCGGGGTCGGACGGGCGATCGCCGGCCTTGTCGGAGCGCGAGGCTCGGCGGGCGGCGCAAGCGGAGCAACGGCGGCTGGAGGTCGAACGGCGGCGGCAGGAGAGCGAGTCGCAGCGGCTCCATGAGCTGGAGCAGCAGGACAGGGAGGAGGTCATGAGGGCGGAACTGGAGGAGGCACGGCTCCGGCGTGAAGAGGAGGCGAGGTGGGTGAGGGGGACGGGACTGACTGCACCGCACAGGGCCCGGCTCTCACTGCTGGCACCAAGCTAATACTGCAGCCGTGACAGCACGGACAATATGTGCAGCATTGCTGTGCGGCTACACAATTACGTTTAAAAGGAGGAAATTGTATGATGGTAAAACAAGAGTTATTTGTCCTCCTACGTACGCAGCCCGCCTGTACTTTCTGTACACTCGGCCAGTGCGTACTTTTACATAATCAGCCAATATGTTGTCTTTCCCCCACTACGTATGGTGTGAAAGAAGTTCAACATACAATATGTACTCTGACATACGTATCCAGTGCATTCTCCAACTTTAACCAGTACATACTCGTACACATTCAGCTCGCGACATAGTCTCACACCTCTTTTTCCCATTGCACAACCCCAGCCATGCCAAGCTAGCTCCGAACAGCTTAGGAGGTGCCATGATGTTTTTTTCCGCGTTAGTTAGTTATATCTTCTTGGTTTTTTCGGTAAAGTCACGTAGAAGGGAAGTAATAAAATAATAAAAATAAAACATAATACAATAATTCTCACGACGTTTCGGCCACAACGCAAGCAGCCGTCCTCAGGGGAAGAATGAAGCACCGCCAAGCTTGGAGCGTATATTTAAGCTGGGTTAGAGGGGGGGAGGTGGGAAGAAGAGCGCCTAAACAAAATAATTTGCATATCAAGAGGAAATTATTTTGTTTAGGCGCTCTTCTTCCCACCTCCCCCCTCTAACCCAGCTTAAATATACGCTCCAAGCTTGGTGGTGCTTCATTCTTCGCCTGAGGACGGCTGCTTGCGTTGTGGCCGAAACGTCGTGAGAATTGTTTTATTATGTTTTATTTTTATTATTTTATTACTTCCCTTCTACGTGACTTTACCGAAAAAACCAAGAAGATTAATCCCTGCAGTCACGAAAGCTTTAAATCGAAAAGTTAGTTAGTTAGTTAATCCTCTTCATCCCCTATGAGACATGAGGCCACAGTGAGTTCCCTCCACTTCTTCCTGTCCTTGGCAACATGTTGAGCCTCACCCCAAGAGAGGTTGATCACTGCTACCAGCTCGTCCTACGCTGTCTTGCGCCGCGTGGCCTCGGGTCTCCCAGGTTTCCTTTTGCCCGGTGGTGCCCATCTTAGGGGCAATATTTTGTCCTAGTTCATTCTGAGTACATGTCCGAGCCATCTGAGTCACCGTCCCTTGATATTTTTTTTTTCCACTACAGAACCAGAACTGTGATGTCGGCCTGCCGCTGCCATCGCACGCAATAAGCGATTTGAAACGCATCTAGGTGACGCGGTTGCGCTGCTCGAGTTGTCGCGACGTCGCACACAACGGACGGGTCGTTAGCCCTGTGTCTGGGGCCCTGCCTTTGCCTCAAACCAGATTCAATTGTTTTGAGGCCAGCATAACGTGGACTTGGTACTGACACATAGCCAGTGGAAAGCCACCTGTACCACGATGGCGCAGTGACCACGCGGCCTGGATGTGCCAGTGACGAACGAATAGGGTATGAACAATAGTTAACCAGCGCATACTCAAACTTATCGTCAAAACTTTTGGCCATGTGTTCAGTTTTGACGAGCTAAGTGAGCTATTTGCCAAATTGCCCTTTCCCCCCTCCTTGTCCGACTCAGGCAGAAGAAGCTGCAGCAGGAGCTGGAGCGACTCAAGGTGCAGGAGCTGGAGACGAAGCGGATGGAGCGCGAGCAGGCTGAGCGAGAGCGTGAGCGCCGGCAGCAGGAGGAGCACCGTCGCAGGGTGCTCGAGATCCAGCGCAGGAAGCAGGAGGAGGAGGCCCTGAAGAAAGGTGAAAGCCTCGCACCCTCTCTCTCTTTCTCTCTCTCTCTCTCCTGTATCGAGCACATTAACGAAAACTAAACTATTTTTTATTTTACCAGGTAAGGCCCACTGAGCTGTATAGGTCTTTTTCAGAAGCTACCTGGCCACAAATTATAGCTGAACGCAGTGGCTTATCGTGCGGAAATTTACAACAGCCAAATACTCTAAACGCATGTTCATTCTAAATGGAGGGAAAAACCAGAAGACCTGGAGAAATATCCACACGACCATGGGGAGAGAGACATGCAAACTCCAAATATACAGACGTCAGGGTCGGGATCGAACTCACGACCTTCTGTATACCAGGTGAGGTAGTTAACATCTTACCACCAACATGGCGGGTGAAGCATTGTCAACGGATACCTCTGCTGATCGACCTTGCCACGCACGTTGCTGATTGGTGGATCGTTTGCGGCGAGGTATAGTGTGGGAATTCTTATCTCTTCTAATCGGTGTTACTCTTATAATGATACAGCAGTGGGGGGCTGGAGCAGTGGTGCAAATGTTAGCGCACCCCATGTCTCACATCAATGATCACGTGTCACGTCAATGGCAAGCAAAATCTAAACCCATCCTGGGCCCCAGCCCCCTTCACCATTCGAAATTTACCAGTGGAACAAAGAACCCCCGTATAGCCTTTAGCAGACTGTTGGGGCAAGTGCTGTTAGCGAGCACCTATGAAGGCCGGAACGGTACACGAGGGGGTGGATGGCCAGCACCACGCCCGACCGCCTTTGTCTCCCTAGTGGCAATGTTTACACACCACACCAGGTACTCATTTGAGGCTGAGTCGACCTAGGGGAGGCCCGGGACCGGTTCAGATAATCGTCACCGGTGTTGGCCGTGAGTGGGAATCGAACTCGTGTCGCCGGGTTGATAGCGCAGAGCGCTAACCGCTGCACTATCGCTCCTCACGGCCAAACAGAGTGTAAGAGCACGGTCACACCGACACTATCGAACACCGCACGAACGAACCGGCAATGTCGGCGCACTCTCATCTCCGAATTTCAGCCGAGCAAGAGCGGCTGGAAAGAGAAGAGGCGGAGCGGCGAGCCGAGGAGGAGCTGATGCTGTCGCAGATGGACGAGTCGGAGCGGCTGGAGTACGAGCAACGGAGGCGGAAGGAGGAAGAGCATAGGAGACTCGCGGAGGAGCAGAGACGCAGGGTGATGGAGGAAGAGGCTCGTCTCGCCATGGAGGAGGCGATGCGACAAGCCCACTTTCTGGCCAAGTGAGATCCGCGCATCTCTGCCGGGGAACTGCTTCACAAAAACTCAACGCATTTGCCAATAACGCTGCACAAGAGAGGAAAAATTGCGGGATAGAGAACGTTTCTGGCAATGGGCCCTTCTTCGTAGCGGAAATGTCATTGGTTATATAGTTTTCCTTTTGAGGCAGTGTTGTTGACGAACGTGTTGAGTCTGTGTTTATTGTGCTTGTGCACCCACTGCCAATGCAGCACTGCCAATGCAGCATCACCAAATAATGTATTCAATACGATAAAAGTGGTTTTAGAGAGTCATTATTTCCTACACTTGATGATATGATTTTTTTTTTAAAGAGACATAACACAGCGTGACATTTTAATTTCTGAGCACTGGTAATATTTGATGAACACGTCCAATATTATAAAACCTTGTTTAACGGTTGAACCCAGTGGCTTTCGACTGAAAGTCCAATTAGGCAGCCTATGGACAGCAGCAGCTCCAAAAGGCTTCATAAATCAATAAAACGCACCGGATCAAAGATTACACATTTAACGAGCATGAATGTGACCAATTGCGCAACCAGTGAACAAACCAATGAGGAGCCACGACCGTGTTTAAATCACGTGGCCAGCGTTTCTTTTATGGCTCCCTGACCCGACGTCGTGAAAACCTCTTTACAGGCAGCAGGCGGAGCTGGAACGCCACCTCATGTTCCACCGTGAGCTGTGGCTGGAGACGAGCGGGATGGAGCAAACGCAGGACGTGTCTCGGCCGTGGGTCTACTCGTACTATGAGCTCCTGCAGATGCTGGGGCTGCAACGACCAGAGCTGGAAGCAGGGCAGCACGTTGACTGAGCCGCTAAAGGTCCCACCGACAGGGAAATGTCATATCCTGGGTCTCACAGGCCGAATGCCCGTCCATGGTTTTATTTCATATGACCCATCGGTCACATGGCCTACCATTTCGAAACGGCCCGCAAACCATATGTATCCATTACTACAAGCATCTTATCGCACTAATCCGGCACCAGAAGGGAATATCTTTGACCTCGATACACCACCGTGTTTCTAATTTTAGCATCACACTCAGGAACTTCATGAGTGTACAGGGTGGTCCAGATGTCGTGACCCACACCGTGAGGAACCATGGTGGCTAGGAGCTGTTGACTACCTCGCCTGGTATACAGGAGTTCGTGGGTTCAATCCCTGACCCTGATGCCTGTATATTTGGAGTTTAGATGTTCTCCCCGTGGTCGCGTGGCTTTTTATTCAGGTCCTCTGGTTTTTCCCTCCACATTTAGGTACATGCATTTCGAGTATTTGGCTGCTATACATTTTCACGCAATAATTAACTTTGTTGAGCTATCATTTGGGGGCATGTCGCTTCTGAAAAAGTTATATAGCTCAGTGGGCCTTACCTGGTAAAATAAAATAAGCAGTTTAAACAGAGCTGCTGTGTGGCCTGCCAAGTGAGTTTTGATGTCCCATTCCACACTTGGATAGGAAAATGTTCCCCCACCCCTGCCATTGAAACGTGGTCACTAATGGTTGCTCACTTTCACCAACTGCAGCTTCAGTGGTTCAACAAATTTCATCGAATTGTCAAATTGAGTTAACGTTCCATGTGTACTCGATAGGGTAACAGTCGATTTTAATATAAAGCATCACAGCACTTAAATCTACATATGCGTTCATTGCTAATAGCCCATAAAGCTAACATACTGGCATATACAGTACATGCAATGTTAATAATTAGTAGTTGAAGCCATTTTTATAAATATAGGATGTTCATATTTTGGGTTGCTTCACGAAGGTTGTAACTGCCAAAAATGTTGCTTAGAACCTTTTTGGAGTACCTCAAGAAGGGTAAAGCTGTTTTGTAGCTTGTTTGCACTAATATATTCTGATTCAAAGCAAATGCTGAAACATATTCTTAGTATTTCCAATCTACGGTGTTTTACTGCATAGTGGTATTCGTAGATCATTGTTGTCGGTAGATTACCGAGTGAGCTCATGTGGTGGAGCATGAAATAAAAGGGAGTGCCAGAGATATAAATCCATCTGATAAGACTTGTACCGTAAGACTGGAAAATCCAGGTACAAAGGGTGTACACAGTGCAGTTGTCAGTAAAGGTTGGAGTCCATAACGGTTCTTTAGCGAGTCCACTTAATTCTAGATTTGAAGCTTTCGTGACTGCAAGGATTCATATTCTTAGGTTTTTTCGGTAAAGTCACGTAGGTAAAAAATTTTAATTAATAAAAGTAAAATAAAAATAAAAATCACGACGTTTCGGAGGCAACACCTGAAGACGGAAGCTTGATTTTTATTTTTATTTTACTTTTATAAATTTTTTACCTACGTGACTTTACCGAAAAAACCTAAGAATATGAGTCCACTTAAACTTCTCATGGTGCTGGACATGCAAGAAACATTCTAAAAGAAGCACTCTGTTGTTGTATGTCGTTGGCATATGATATAAATGCTATGTGGGGAGACGAAATACATGGAAAATTACTTGGAGAATTAGCGAATATGTAGAGTAGATCCAAGAGGGAATGTGGTAAGTGGCGCTGTTCATGAAGCTAAAATTGATAGGAAACAAGCAAAGGTGGTTTCGGTCACGCAGAAAAGGAAGCGATGAGTAGGTTGCAACAGGAAGTAGAAATTGCTGGCAGTAGAGAGCAGGATGGATGATAACAGCGAGGACATGGAGGCGTTTAAGAGTCAGTGGGGCAAGCGCTGGAGATGGATAAGAATGTAAAGGGGACAAAGGCAGACCTCAAACACTTGTGATCGATGCCAGCAATGAGTTGGTGTTTTACCTATCAGTAAACAATCATTTTGGCACAAACTCTATGTTTTAAAATAATTACTGGAATTTAGAAATATGCATCCTATTATGAGATTATAACCGTACACAACTGTATTATTGCAGGTTTCTTTGTTGATCCAATTACAAAATACACAGTATACACAAAATACACAGAATTTTGTTTGGTAATAATTTAAAAATCTAGAGAAAAATTCAATCAATTATTCTTTGCAAACTGTGCCAAGGGCATGTTTCACCCATCAAATATTTTTCAATTGCATAACGATGTCCAATTACAGGTGGGAGATTCCTGCTGGCTTCTGTGAGCTGTTCTGACACATGGGGCACACCGCTCGGGTGAGATTTCCAAATCGATTATTTATCTGGCATTAAGATGGCTTAATTGAAATAAATTTGGCGGGAAAATTTGCAAAGCCTCCAGTCATAATGCTCCCCAGTGAAATGTTTGAAATTCTCAGCTAAATTCAAATACATATAAGAACATGAAGACACATGAACATTGACCAAACATTTTATTTAAGTTGAAAAAATTCACAGCTACTAGTTTCCTTTGAAAATTACTGCTTCAGCACAAAACCTCTATTCTGAGGGTTATTTTCAACGCAGCTTTGCTCAAATAACACGGAAACCAAGTCGTAAATATAGCAAATATTTTACGACAAATGTTTTCAAGTCTGGCATCTCATCTGCAAATTAACCGATGCGTCAATATTAAAAGAATTCCAGTACACCGACTCTGATGTTCATTTCTCAGTCAGGATGCATCCGGCTGCAGCCTTGTGAACTTTGCCTGAAAATTACACTTGTTGCTGTTCAAAATGTTGATGCCGTGCTTCTCAAAGTCATAGCCAACGCTCTGGAGGACTTGCAAGCGGTGGCTCAGCGTCTTCAAACTGAACTCCAGGCAACGCGGCCTCTCCAGCACCTGGTGGATGGTGATACCCGAGGCCAGCAAGCAACGCAACTTCTCCAGCAGATTCTCCAGGGAGAAGTAGAGGAAGTAGGAGTACTTCTTGAAGAACACCTTCACCTCCTGGTCGTTGCAGCCTTGCTTAAGGCACTCGCTCCAGAAGGCCTCGAGCTTCCTCTTGAGGCTCTCGCTGGACATGTCAAGCGCGTCGGTGCTGTTCGCCGTCAGGAAGCCGAGCAGCTCCTTGTCCGTGAGCTGAAGCCGCTTCACCAGGAACTCCATGTTGGTCTTGACCCGTTTGGTGCTACGGATGAGGATGTACACGTTCCGCGAAATGATCTGCGCGAGGGGTAAAACGAATTTGTGAGTCCACAGCGTTTAGAACGAATGTGCACAGTACCATGAAGAACCATCGAAAATCTAACTTAGTCCATTGAAAATTTCTCTCAACTACTATTCAGCGTAAAAATAAATATAAAAGGTAAAAACACAGCTCTTAGTAGTTACTGGAGATACTGTATAGTACTCTGGCATTTATGTGCAGCAAGGAGATGCGGCTAACAAGTCAGTCCTTGCTTTTGCACGCTGTCCCATTTTTATCTTTAAGGCATGTGATTTAAAAACGAATTCCAATTTTAATTCAATCTTTAGGGGTTCCCTCCTTAAAAACAACATCCCAATGCAGGAACCTCCTAGAAAGAGCCTTGAGACTCAGATCGTCCTGGGTCAGTAAACTCAAAATTTATAAACAACAAAAAGACTCAAACCTGTTGCACAAAAATGTCGGGATCGCCACCTCCCAGCGAGACGCAGGTACATTTCAAAAAGTCCACCATTTGCTTGTTGAGCTCCGGGGTGTTGGATAACGCCCTGGGCGCGGTGGAGAAAATGCGCAAAATGTCCTTCTTGGCGAGCCCCAGCGACGTGAAGTACTCGATGTTTTCCGCCAACGTGGCGTTGTCCGAGGAACGGAAGAAGGCCTCCGGGGAGCGCATGACGATTTTGAGGACGTCTCCATCGGAGTTGAAGAATTTTCTCCACAGCGTCCACCGCTCCTCCAGGTGTTCGGCAGAGCGGCTGAGGGAGCGCGGATACCTGCACACGATGCTGGCCACCACCTGCTGAGAGGCCCCTTTGCCCTTGAGGAAATCGATCAAGTCGACGCTGCCTTTCAGCTTCTTCAGAACGCCGAGTGCCTGCCTGTGGAGTGCGAGATCCACTCCAAGGTCGTCCAGCTTCTGCATCATCTCGGCGGAGGGCTCCGACACACTTGCGCGGGCCGCGGGATGACTGGTTGCTTGACAGCAGCGAACCTGCCCCTTCCCGCACACTTCAAGGTGGCCGATTGCTTTCGAGAGGGTACGGGGTACCACCCAGCCATTTTGTAAATGGGTCGTTTGTACTTTTAGGTAGAAGAAGCATCCTTGTGCCACGATTCTCCTCACGTGAAAGGGCTGCCTGCCGAGCATGTCTGACGCATCAGAATCCTGTTGGAAGACAGAACCCACAGCGCATTAGAAAACATGGACACATCCGTTACCAGGTGAGTTTACCCGATATGTTTTCTAGCCCATTTGACGCCTGGGTAACCATTAGTGGTTTTCACATTTTGTAATGGCCCAGACTGCACAAAGTGGCCAATTCGTTTTAACCTGATTATTTAATTTAACACGTAGGATTTCGCGACTGATATTATCCATAAGAGGTTTTTAGGTTAGATCGCGTAGATATAAATGTGTAGTTAAACCCACCACCACCCGACACAGCCAATTAGTAAGGTTTGTCACTTAAACAAAACATGCCAAATCGTTTACAAGTTCAGCACATCGGTGTGTTGGAGAATAAACCCACAACATCCTGTTGTTTTGGAGAGTAAACCCAAATAAATTGTGGTGTTTTGGAGAGTAACACAACATTGTGGTGTGTTGGAGAGTAAACCCACAACATCCTGTTGTTTTGGAGAGAAAACCCACAACACCGTGGTTTTGGAGAGTAAACCCATAAGATCGTGGTGTGTTGGGAGAGTAAACCCACAACATTGTGGTGTGTTGGAGAGTAAACCCACAACATTGTGGTGTGTTGGAGAGTAAACCCACAACATTGTGGTGTGTTGGAGAGTAAACCCACAACCACGTGGTGTGTTGGAGAGTAAACCCACAACATCGTGGTGTGTTGGAGAGTAAACCCACAACATCGTGGTGTGTTGGAGAGTAAACCACAACATTGTGGTGTGTTGGAGAGTAAACCCACAACATTGTGGTGTGTTGGAGAGTAAACCCACAACATCGTGGTGTGTTGGAGAGTAAATCCACAACATTGTGGTGTGTTGAACTCGTAACGAATTGGCCCGTTCTGTTTACGTGACAAATCTTACTTAATTGGCTGCCGTCGGCTGGTGGCGGGTTTAACGACACAATAATATTTACGCGTTCTAACCCAAACAAAACCTCTTGTGGACAGCGTAACGTTGATGTATTACAACGTAAGCCGTGGTTGCATAACAACACAGCACCGCATAATGTACAGAGTGACACATTTGCCAATAATCAGTCTCGAGATGATTAAACCGACACCTGCATCGCACACACGAATCGCGGCTGGACTCTGTACTCACCAACGCGAGTCGCCCCACCGCACACCGAATCGATCCCACTCGCCCACAAAAACTGCAATTGAGAAATATCCCAAAAAACGGGGCTTTAATAACGACGCCGATCAGAGGTTAAGCACCCGGCGATCACAACAACAACAACAACCACCACCAGCACCACAAAGCAACGATACATTCATGGAGCAAAACGAATTCGGCGGGCACTTTAGGAACGAACCCCTCTCAACAACGTTAAGGGGTAAAAATAAATGAACGCGGCGCATTTGGGGGACGCACATGGGGACACCGCGCGCACGTGTCTACGAACTAGATCCGGGGCACGCACGTGGCCAGTTCACGGCCACCCGCCCGCCCCCATACAAAGACAAAGGTCCCCTGGGTAGCCTGCAACAGACTATCCGGGGGGGTTGGGGGGGGTAAGTTGATAAGTAGCGTGCAGACAGCGTCTCTGAAAGACCCCGGGCCACTTGTTGGCACACGAGACATCGGGGTTGGTTTGGGTGGCCGTGACAAACCGAGCCCTGTCGACTTTGAGTCTCTTGCCCCGGTGGCGATGTTTACTGCACAGCGCAGCAGGTCAACTGCATTTGAGGCTGAGTTGACCTAAGGAGGGGGGGGTGGGTAGGAGGCCCACAGGGACCCGGTTCAGATGTTCGTCACTGGTTGTTTGGCGACTGTGAGCGGGATTCTAACTCTGGTCGGCTGCGTTCGGAGCACGTTGAGTCTGCCGCTAACCGCTGCGCCACCGCTCCCCCCCATCGTCGCCCCGCCCCCAACATCGCCCCACCCACCCCAACATCGCCCCGCCCCCCCCAACATCGCCCCGCCCCCAACATCGCCCCGCCCCACCAGCCCCTCCCACCCGGCCCCCCAACATCGCCCCGCCCCACCAGCCCCTCCCACCCGGCCCCCCAACATCGCCCCACCCACCCCAACATCGCCCCGCCCCCAACATCGCCCCGCCCCCAACATCACCCCGCCCCCAACATCGCCCCGCCCCCCCCAACATCGCCCCGCCCCACCAGCCCCTCCCAACCGCCCCCCCAACATCGCCCCGCCCCCCAAAATCGCCCCACCCCACATCGCCCCGCCCCCCCCACCCCTCAACCAACCGCACCGCGCTTCATATTCCCCGTGACGTCACGAGCCTTCTCCGCGCATGCGCAGTGGGGTCGCGGCACTCGTGTGTAACACGTGGGGAGTTTTTGTGTGCGCGGGACCGCAGCAGCAGCAGCGACGACGGCGGCGCTTTCAGAAGCCGTCGAAAGTTTGTAACGTCGCCGCTTTTGCAACGTTCCAAAAACGCAGCGACAATGCTCGTCCTGTTCGAGACCGCGGCGGGCTATGCCATCTTTAAGGTAAAAAGCGTCCGCTGTACCAGAGTGTGTTTTTTGCGCGAAAGAAAAAAAACAAAAATTAAGGCCTAAATTTTTGGCCTGACACGTGGTTGCAAGTTGGCCGAGGGGCCTTCCTGCGGCCTTCGCTCCACGTTGGCTGGCGGGTGTTCTACGCGAGGGCTCTCCCCGTTGGTGGCAGCGGCCTTCGCCCGGCCGACAATCGCGGTCTGCTGCGGCTTGCCCCCTACGCCGATTACCCGATCGCGTTGACGGCGGAATGAACGCGGCCTAAGCCGAAACGTGGTCCCCCCCCCACCCACCACCGCAATGCCGTTATGCGTTGGAATGTCTCCCGTCTCTTCTTGCCCTGGCCCCCCCTCCCACTGCCCCACCTAGCATAGCTTGTTCTTTGGTGATGTTGCGTAGTTTATGTGCGGTGCTTGTTGAATTTTTTTGTACAATCGCAATGTTTTACTGATGATGCTAGTTGCAATTATTGGCGCGATGTCGTACTTGGATTGTTAATTTTGTGGATTTGCACTCCCAGGCACACCGGGGTGCTGTAGTAGTAACGATTTGACACGTTATGTTTACGTAACAACCCTTAATAATTGGCTCTGTCGGGTGGTGGCGGGTTTAACGACACATTTATATTTACGCGATACAAACCCCATAAAACTATGGATGATGTCGGTCGCGAAAGTCATTTGGTACAAATATCTGATCCTGCTTATGAGAGCTCGAATGAAGTTTCGAGTTTGCTTAAAGAAATATCCATCAACTGTTGAAATCCACTGCTGGATGATGAAGAACTCTAGACGCCAGCTATCTCACGATTCTGCGATGTAATCCCAACGAGAGCACCTGCTGGCACACGCTTTGATTCCAACGCTCCATCTCTCGCCTGAGACGGGCGCGTTCCCATTCATTGTCTTTAAAAAATTAACCCGTAAAAACAAAGTTTTTCACTATAAACCCTTTATATGCGTGGCGGCTAGAGTCCTCTCGTCCTCTGGCTTGAGATGGCTGCCACCTATGGGTCAGATGATTGCCTGCCACCATTAAGCAATTGGTAATTAAATATAATTTATTTTTTCCTAAACAGTGTAACATTTTGGGGGAAAAATTCACGAAAATAAATTGTCACGCACAACGAGTCTGTGTGCAAAATGTCAGCTCGATTGGATCACGGGAAGTGGGTTAAAAAACGACCGAAAGATTTGCACGGGCGGAAGCAAGTAAGCAAGTGAACTTAATATAAAGGATTTAAAAATGCAGGACCGATATTGGGTCTGGAGACTGTAAGGGGTTTTTGCTCGGATAAATATGTTGTAGGTTCTGGTGAAGAACCCGGCGTGTTTTAACGAGCGAGCGCCAAACCTCTAGCTTTCATCCTCTTGCCACGTGCTCAGGTGCTGGACGAAAAGAAGATCCAGGAGGCGGACAACATCTGGAAGAACTTCGAGACGGCGGAGAAGGCGAATAAGATGTAAGAACCGTGGAGAGAAAAGTGAATAATAGCTGTAAAGTTTAGCATCGATTTTTATACTTAGAGTAAGATATGCAGCTGTGAATCCGCCTTGAAAGTACAGTACAGGGTGGTGGTCTAGATGTCTTGTGACCCCATCCCCCAATTAATTGACCCCAAAACATGTTATTCCCTTTGCATATTAATCTAAATAAACTTTACCTTTTAAAAATATTAAGTTTATAATAAGTGGGGGGGGGGGGGGGGTCACAAGACATATGGACCACCTTGTACAGCGCTTGGAGTACCAATTGATTGATCTGACCTGCCTCTTCGATAGTAAACTTTTCCGGGACCACGATTCTGTTTAATGGATTTGTACTTTTACATTGGGCATATATAGGTGAATAGCGGTTGGAAAGATATTTTTTTTAGATTGGTGGTAGTTCGCAAACTCAATGATTCAAATCGAGTCTTAAAACCACTAAACGTGCATGGGATTGTGTTATAGGGTCTGTTTTAAATTAATGTTAGAATAGTAATTGGCCTCCCCGTGCGTTCTGAATAAGACTAATCGACCGAAACGTTGCAAACTATATACTTTTTCAAGGCAGTTTAAGTGACGAATGTGAGGATTTTACGACCCGTTAATGGTTTACATAAGGTACTTTTACAATGCAAAAAGAGTGTCATGTAATAGACAAAGTAAGGGAATCTACCAAGGATCGTTACATCTCATTTAATCGCGTGTCTTAAGTGAATTCAGTCTCTTTTTAAAACACTTAAATCTATAGAATACTCAAGAGATGGTTGTGTAGAATTTCGTTTGTATCGACCATGTAAATTACCTTTTATGTTCATTCCTGTGTTGATTTTTTAATCCAGGTCTCCTTTGCAATATCAGTCTCTCACCTAGCTATACTGTACATAGTAAAACATAATTCATAAATGGAATAGTGATGGTACCATGCTCTCAACTGGCTATACATAGTAAAACAGAATTCATCAATGGAGTAGTCATGATTACTCTTAAGGTGCTGGAGTATATAAAACTAGTTACTTGGTCTAGCTACTCCATCCACCCTGTTGAAATGCCACTGTTGTCTGGTCATACGCTGGATGATTTTTATTTTTCCCCCCCACTTGTAAACTTTGTGCAGCGTCAAGCTGAAGCACTTTGAAAAGTTTAAAGACACAACAGACGCGCTCGCAGGTGAGTGATCCTCGTGTGAGGCCACTGGCTTTGGACAACGGTCTTTGAATTTGTACAATTTAGCCAATTTTTTTTTACACTGCTCGCAAACTGTTGTCGATGATGCATGAATTTATAGACTGAATGCAAAGTGATGCACGATTTATTCGTCACTACCACTGAGACAACAGAACAATGACGTTATGTTCATGCCCATGCACAGTCTTACGTACAATAACGTCATGTCTTTTTCCCAGGAAAAAAAACTAATCGGTTTTTAAGACTATTTTCAGGAAGGTTTTTGCTTGAAGATATAAGTCTGACCACATCCGTCAATTAATACAGGGTGCTTCAAAAAAATGTTAACTCTTGTATGGGACTCGTTTTTCATGGAAGAAGAACGGATAATACACTGTAACATAACAATTGTATGTTAATAGCTTCACAAAGTCCCCACTTGTTCGCCATCATTGTCAACGCGTGCCTGGAATCTTCTCCAGGTGGTCTCCAGAGCCCGGAGGCACATTTCTTGTGGTATTGTTGCAAATTCTCGGAAGTGTTAACATTTTTTTGAAGCACCCTGTATTTTACATCTTAGAGTAAACCACAGTACCCGGAGAAAACCCTCAAGGTGCTCCACATTGCCCTCCAGCCATCTGGCCACGTCCCCATCCTAAGCCTTGCAACGCCTGCTGTTCTCTGGCAGTCTCCCATCTAAGCACCAAAAACACTTGGACCTGCTGAGCTTTGAAGAATTGATGATGTGGGCTGCTTTTAGAATGATATGAGGTGATTGCAATTGTATTCAGGGCATAATACAATTCTGCATAAGTGAGTGACGTATTATTCAGAAGAACAATTCACTTTAATGCCATTTCCATGGAGTGTATTGCCTCAGAAGTGACTTGGTACGTTGAATAATTATTTAGGAGACGCATAGCAGTGTCTGACTGGGTTCTGCCAAGTGTAAACGCCGCTGTAGTTGACCGGGCGTCAGAGGTCGCAACCGGGTACCCGATACCCGTACCCTACCCGATACCCGGCTACCCTTACCCGGCCGGGTACGGGTAGCCGTTTGCGACCCTGGTGTGGCTGGGTACGGGTAGGCCGTGAGTCACTGGTGAGTGGCCGTTTGTCACTCATTTCGGGTAGGGTACGGGTAGGGAACGGCTACCCGTACCCGGCCGGGTACGGGTACCCATTTGCGACCCTGGTGCGGCCGGGTACGGGTAAGGAATCAAAACCCGTTTGCGACCTCTGCCGGGCGTCTCTCTGCAGCTGCCACAGCGGCGGTGGAAGGGAAGGTGGGGAAAGCTCTGAAGAAGATGCTCAAAAAGCTGGTGGCGAAAGAAGCGCATGAGCAGCTGGCAGTCGCCGATGCCAAGCTGGGAGGAGCCATTAAGGTAAGGATTCAACAACCATACTTAATCATGGGACCTCCTTTGCCAGTAGCAAAATATACTAATAGGGTTTTTCCCCTTTTTTCTGGCAACAAAACTGACACCTTTTGCAAGGAATCATGCTTACATTAACCACAATACTTGCAGTCAAATGCAAACAAAAAACAATGCTCTGATGATTTATGCATTGTCTTTGAAACTGATTGGTCCACACCAGAGACAGCTTTCTTTAGAGTCTCGTCTCATATAAATTATCAGAGTATTGTTTTTTGTTTGCATTTGACTGCAAGTATTGTGGTTAATGTAAGCATAATTTCTTGCAAAAGGTGTCAGTTTTATTGCCAGAAAAAAAGGGGAAAACCCTATTAGTAAACCATACTTAATTTGAACTTTCATTGCTGGTGAAATTAAAACTAGTCTATCCCTCTTGCCTGGTTCATTGCATTTTTTTTTTTAATTGTGGGTTGTCGATCATAGGCCAAAAATGGCAAGCGGCCAGCAATGCATGGTACGATCAAAGGTGTAATAGATTATTGGTCAAACACATTTAATGTCTTGAGTAAGGGGATATAAATCTTGCGAAAAAGATGATGGGAGGGAAGTCCAGGTGACATCGTTCCTGGTGTCGATCAACACTCGGGAAGGGTGCTTTTAAAACGTTACATCTGAAATATCGAATTGAACGTTGCCAATGATGCATCACATTTCCATCTGATAACAAATGCAGAATCTATTGGAAATTCGTCACTACCTCTGAGGCAACTGTCAAAGTAGCTGTTACTCCGGGTGCTTTGATGTCCTTTTCTTTGTGGTGGGTGGGATTTCAGCTGGGAGGAGGTCCCGTGTAACCGGCACTATTGTTCTACTTGGTTTCAGGACAAGTTGAACATGAGTTGTGTTTACAACACGGCGGTGACGGAGCTCATGAGAGGCATCCGCTCGCAGATCGACAGCCTGATCACGGGCCTCCATCCACGCGAGATGAGCGCCATGTCCTTGGGTCTTGCGCACAGGTACCAGACCCATGAGAGTCACAGCTCTGTTAATGTCTATCAACAGACCTCTTTACTTCTTTATAGCCACAAATAAATAAAATGTTTTAGCATATTAGCCTTCCAGACCAATGTAGCCCAGCAGCATTTGTTTAAGCAAGCAAACTCTGGACCGGTTTTAGCCTTCTAGGTCTCATCTTGTTAAACAAGTTGGCAATAGCATTCTATGTAAACATTTGGGTGCTTTTTTAATTGAACAGTAGGTCACACCGGTCCAGAGTTTGATTGCTTAAACAAATGCTGCTGGATAATATTGGTCTGCAGGTTTGTATTCCTTAATGAGCAGTTAACGAATGTGAACGTTTTTTTGTGATGACAAGAGGTGTAAATGATTCGATGATTTTGCTCACAATGTCTCTTTGTAGAGTTCTTTGACCGCACGTTGTGTGCCTTTAATGTACCCTGCTGGCCGATGATGATGCTCATACGATAACCTGACTTAATCCTGAAGGTTTATCAGTCACTACCTCAACTGAGGCCTGCTTTTTTACTGTAGGGGAAAAGATCGTGTAAAATTCGTTTTAATGGATTTGTATGTTCATAGTTCATCCACTAAAGGTGCTATAATGCACCACAATGTTTACATATTTGTTTTCATTTAATTGACTTGTAACAATTCAACTGATTTGGAGGATGGCGAGTCGTTATAGGTCTAATGATAACGAGCTCGGGAAATGAATGAAGATGTTCTGGCCGCTCGCAATTTTAGCTGTATTCTAAAGCAGTGTATATAACAAATAATCTTGCTTTGGCTTTTCAGGAACGTTTCCTGCATGTCCCCCTAATGTCTGATTCTTTTCACATTTTATTGTCAGCTTATCACGGTACAAGCTCAAGTTCAGCCCGGACAAGGTGGACACGATGATTGTCCAGGCCATATGTAAGTGATACCATGAGAATAGTTGCATCCACTTCAAATACAAGTGGAATGCAATCACAATCCTTAAAGCGAAATCGGCTTGAGACTCCCATAAATCGTGTGACTTGTGTGGCCACCCCCACTTTTTTTTAGTCCTTCCCCTTCTCTCTTCCCCCTGTGAAAACACTGCTCCTCCGTGCACCTCACTTACGCTTGCTCCTTCTCTCCCAATTATTCCTTCCCCTCTCACCACATTCTCATCCCCCGACATCTTGACCTGATCAGTCCTCCTCCCCTTCCTGCCCGGTGGTCCTTATTTTTTCCTGTTCCACATTCCGAGTCGCGTTTTGCGGACATGCGTCCCAACATCTCCCTTCCCGACACGGCCAATAAGCAAAAAAAAAGTGTCACGTTGACAAAAGACATATAGTTCACTACTTTAGCCTACCGGTGTGGTGAAGAGTGAAACCACAACATTTACAATTTTTTAGTACGACGTTTCGCTGGTTATTGCATCCAGCATCATCGGGCAATTCGCCAGAATGCCCGATGCAATTACCAGCGAAATGTCGTACTCAAAAATTGTAAATGTTGTGGTTTCACTCTTCAACACACCGGTGGACTAAAGTAGTGAACTATTTGTCTTTTATCAACGTGACACTTTTTTTGCTGATTGGCCATGTCGGGTGGTGGAGGGTTACGACACATTTATAAATAACGCGATTTAACCAAAAAACTTTATTATTAATAATATTGGTCGCGAAAGCCTACGTGTTAAATCTCCCTTCCCTTTGCCGTTCCTCTTTCTTTTTTCCCTACACGAGTAAAAACTTTCCGAATAATATATAACCTCGCCGATTTTTTGCTTTATTTTTTTACACAGCCCTCTTGGATGATCTCGACAAGGAGCTGAACAATTACGTCATGCGCTGCCGGGAGTGGTACGGCTGGCACTTCCCCGAGCTGGGAAAGGTGGTCACCGACAACCTGGCTTACTGCAAGACGATCAAGAAGATGGGTACGTCTGCTCTTACCAACGCCAAGAAGCAAAACTAGCTCTGCCCTTGCCACCATGGCTGAGCTGCGATGAGCTTCTGCATAAATACACTGTTACGAGTGTTAGAATGGCACCTCTGCTATGACCATGCCGGCCGATGATGATGCTCATACGATAACCTGATGAATTCTGAAGGTTTATCAGTCACTACCTCAACTGAGGCCTGCTTCACTACCATCGTTAGTCATTGTATATCTGTTGCTATCAAACCCCTGCTATCGTCAATCTCACTCCTGCCCATATCCAGTGTAGCTCTTCAGGCCTTGAGCCTTGACCTGCTGCGCCATGCCCATTGGAAAAAAGGAGGCTGCATACTATAGGGGAAAAGTGTCATTATAAAAAAATATAATATTAATATCTATATTAGTTAACTATCATAACCACGCAGATATGTTTAGAGTGCAAGCAATTAAGTAACAACAAATGTGTCTTTGTGTGAGGCACCCTGTTCGCGTTTGCATTCGGTCCCTAGGAGCACGGTTCGTTTCGCTGTCACGTGCGTGTAGGGTATTACATTCTGGTGTGTTTGCCGGTGCAGGTTTCCGAACGAACGCAGCCACCACAGACCTGTCGGACATCGTGCCCGAGGAGGTTGAAGCCGATGTCAAAGCTGCGGCGGAGATCTCCATGGGCACCGAGGTGTCGGACGAGGACATCACAAACATCACCTTCCTCTCTGAACAGGTCCGAGGAACCCTGCTGTGTTTTTAGTCTTCTTCACAATTGCATCGGTGTTTTGTAGAATGTCGCCACCGGTTCACGATCTAGCCACTGATGGATAAATGCCAGGCCTCCCCAGGCCATAGCCCATATCTCTTGGTCGTGCACTCCGATAATCCATCTAGCTCTTGCACACCAACCGATTTCATTGGTGGACAATCTGTTCAACGTGTTGCCCACCTTTTTTTTGAGTTAATAGAATACGTTTGCGGGCTGCACATACATACGTCATGGACAGCATGCTAACGTGCACTAGGAAAGCAACTCGGTTGTTGTTGGCGTGTAAATCTGGAAATACTTTCACTTATGCGTATGTTGTGTTAAAGTTACCACTATTGAGGGAGTACTCTCCAATAAGGATTTGTGTACGCGTCGCTGCTTTTGTAAACGATTAAAAATCGCCATAACTCAATACGAGTATTTAAGATGTCTTCAGGGAATCTAATCGGCAAAGAGGTTGATTTGCTTTTCAGACTCAAACCTTTGCCGCTAACTTGTTAGAGGATGGACCTTGGTTTGTTTCGCCTAGTTCGAAACAAACATGACAAAATCTTAGCTAAAATCTATCCTCGCGTTTGCTTCGTTGTGGTACGTGCGCCTTTCAGGTGATTGAGATCACAGAGTACCGAGCCCAGCTGTACGACTACCTGAAGAACCGCATGATGGCAATCGCTCCCAACCTCACCATCATGGTGGGAGAGCTGGTGGGAGCTCGTCTCATCGCCCACGCAGGTGATTCCCCGCCGCTTGGCCTTGTGAAGCCAGCTTCTCATTTCAAATAGCCAGCGGCAAACCGCACGTCTACGACAAGAGGGCCCAATGCTGGCATGGCTCGCATCTGCCAGTGGAAAATTGGCACTGGCGTCACTTCGTGGAACATTGCTTTTTGATATCGTTCGTGTTCGGGGCACATTTGCCGTCTCTGTGAATTCCGTCCGCTCATTCGCTCTGTTTGTGCCATCGTTTAAAAGGCTCCCTGCTGAACTTGGCAAAGCACCCGGCTTCTACGGTACAGATCTTGGGGGCAGAGAAGGCTCTCTTCAGGGCCCTCAAGACCCAGCACGACACTCCCAAGTACGGCCTCATCTACCACGCCTCGCTGGTGGGACAGACGACACCAAAGAACAAAGGAAAGGTGAGTACACTGCGGTAGTGTTTTAAAGGCTGTTGCAAAGCATCATCGTTGGCCATGATCCATTAAACTGCTGTGTGGAGGCTTCCTAAAGCCGTTGCCATCGTTTGGTTCTGCATTGTGTAATAATCTACCTGGCACTTAAATTGAGCCTACCCTTGTAAAATATAAGGAACATAAATATTATTTTTGTGCAGTTGAGAGGAAATTTACGTTGTAATTTTTAAAGTGTTTTTTTATGTTTAATGCTTGCACGACCAATTGATTGCCCATGAACTCCTCTATTATTTCCCCCACGTACTGGGAATTGCTTAAGTAATCTGGTCAAGTGCAGGCATTTCTAGCGAATGCATATTCGTCATTTATTACAGCTGCATTCAATTGTCATGGGCATCCGAGGACGATTTGGTAATTATAAAAGCCAAAGGTGTAGCCCGGCAAGTGCTTGCTCACGCCAATGCTCCACTAGTGGGAGCTCTAGAAAGCCTCTCTAAAACATATTGGCCTACTGTTTCGAAACTGGCCCAGACAGCTTGGAAGAGTTGGGAATTGTATTTGCTTTCCAAACCACGAGTGCTTTGTTTTTTTTACGTGACAGATCTCGCGAATGCTTGCAGCAAAGTCCGCTCTGGCGATCCGCTACGATGCGCTTGGGGAGGATACGACGTCCGAGATGGGCCTTGAAAACCGGACCAAGCTGGAGGCTAGGCTCCGGGAGCTGGAAGACAAGGGGGTAAGAAATGCTGCTGCACCTGCCCGAGTGTGTATGTGGGGTCTTATTTAACCTTCGTACAAAATGTGAATATAAAACGGTTACTGCGTGGGGCGCACACTGCGCAACTCATTCAACGTGTTTTCAGGGTTACCGCGTGCGTCCTTCGACATGTCCCCCGTTTCACTCCCCGTGACGGGACCGTTTTGCAGCTTCCTCAGGAACGCAATTAAGTTGCTTAGGAAAACTCCTTTAAAAAAGTTTTTTAAAATCAACGGTTTTATTAACAACTTACGTTTAGCTCACGGTCGGAGAAGGTACGTCATTGGTGCCTGAGACACACGGCGCCTGCGTTTTGTGCGAGCCGATTCCACAGTTTAGGGACCACTGCGTTTTTGACTTACACAAAAATATATACAAATAATAAGGCGTCCATACAAAAATGTTAATTGCTTTAAAGTAGCGAAGTAATTGATGAATTGATGCCGATTTTCATACAGGCATGCATTGTCACCGGATCTGAGTACGTGTGCAAAATGTGGAATTGATTGATTGATCACAAGATTTGACCACTACAAACACAAGTGACGTTAAATAAAACCGTTGAAAAAGACTCCCCCAGCATGTTTGGACATTGTGCTGAACAGTGTTGTTGTTATTCTTGGTTCTTTCGGTAAAGTCACGTAGAAGGGAAATAATAAAATACAAATATAAAACAATAAAAATGCTCACGACGTTTTGACTGCAACACAAGCAATCATCAGGTGTGAAATCCACAGCTGTGGATTTCACACCTGAGAATTTTTATTGTTTTATATTTGTGTTTTATTATTTCCCTTCTACGTGACTTTACCGAAAGAACCAAGAATATGAATCCCTGCAGTCACGAAAGCTTTAAATCAAAAAATTCAGTGTTGTTAAATCCTGAGAGCTTGTCACTACAGTTGAGAACCTCGCTTGCTACAATGCCTTGCCACTTACATAGCCATCTTAAGACTTTTTGTTTTATCCTATCTGATTCATTTTCAGATTCAGCGAATCAGCGGCACGGGCAAAGCGTTGCCCAAGTTTGAAAAGTACCAGCACAAGAGGTGAGTTAGGTGTACATCATCATTATTATTAGCCATGGTCAATCCGCTGCTGGACAAAGGCCTTGTTGTTAAGCTTTTGTCACATCTCCAGAATTGCAAAAACACAAACCAATCCTTTTTACTGCCTGACTGTGAACACGTAGCAGGACCCCGCTCCCTGAAAATCGCTCTTTGAGACTCCGTGAGGCTTTTACAACTTATGTGAATATAAAGTTGTGCTTTTGCCTATGTGTTGCTTTTTTATATGCGGCCCGCTGATGATACTTGTATGATAACCTGATTAATAATGAGGGTTTTATCAGTCACTACCTCTTCTGAGGGCCTTGCTTTACAAAATAAAAACGGCAAGAGCACAAAAAACAATTAATTGTCCTCCAGAATATTTGACGATGCGTACGCGCGTGTAAAGGTTATTGATTTTTTTAGGTGTGCGGTTTTTTTAGAGTAAGTTTGACCTTTTTCACACGCGGTTTGTCTCGGTTCGATCACAAGCTGGTTTGGACGGGGTTTGTCTTGTTTCCCTCCCCCCTCCCTCTCTCCCCAGCATGGTGAGGACATACGACCCGTCCGGTGACTCAACGCTCCCGTCGGTGTCGAGGAAGCGCAAGATCGAGGAGGTGGAGGACGTTGACGACATGCAGCAGCAACAACCAAAAAAGATAAAGAAGGAGAAAAAGGACAAGGCTTCCGAGGCAGAAGGTGGGGAGGGGGGAGGATCGAGGGAGACATGCTTGTGTTCGGAATGCTCTCGAAGCGAGGTTAAACGTATCGCGCACGCATACGGATTCTCTCCGTTGCTTTTACAACACGTGTCCCAGCAGTGTTCTTCAGAGTAATGATCAATAATTGAACTGCATTTCAAGCCTCGCTGTGAGATGACGCAGTTTTTTTCTAAATCCTTTTTAGCGCTGGTTTTCATCTTTGAGGCTTTTGGTAACCCTCCTTTGATCGATTTGGCCCTTTTTATAGGGCAAGTCCCGAATAGCAACACAACTTAAGATTAAAGGATTTGTTCGTAAAGTATAATCTTTACGAGAGTTGACGTGCCACTTGCTATAGACGGGCCCTCGTGCACTGACATTTTCAACCCTCATTTTTGCATCGGTGATGTGAGATTCACGATTTGTTTTTTGTCTTGCGCTTTTCAACCCTCGGGGCTCACAAAAGCTTCCACCCCATCGTCGTCAAAAAAGAAACGCGCGGCCGCCGAGTCTGAGAGCGACGAGGACGTTGCAGACAAAACGCCGAAGAAGAAAGAAAAGTCCCTGGAGGTGGAAGGTAGGCATTGAAAGGAGCTAGCTGCTCTATTTGCATATATTTCCATAGCATACGCCGTTTTTTTGCATGGGCAATGCGGTTGCGTTTTGCCGCTTTATGTATTCCCTGCTGAAACCGGTTTGCTCCTGCCCCCCCCCCTCCTCCGGTCGCTAAAAATGCAAATATTGCTGTTGTTACCTCGCCCTTTGAACAGACTTTTTTCGTGGCGTCCGTAAAGCGTGCAACGCAGGTCATTGCGCGTGACTAATTCCACTTTGTCTAATTGCCGTGTGCCCCTCTCTCGTCAAATCTAAAGAGACGGAGACTCCAAGCAAGAAAAAGAAATCTAAGAAGGAAAAGCATCAAGAGCAGGACGAGGAAGAGCTTCCCAGCGTGTCCCCTGCGCAGGTGAAGCCGTTTGCAAAACTTTGGAGGCTACTCGCAGCCCCGCGCGCGCACGCCCTTTGGACATTACTGGTCCACCCCCTCCGTCTAACCAGCCAGCAAAACTTTTTTTATAATACAGATAGTCCCCGAGTTACGATGGTCCGACTTACGATATTTCGATCTTGCGATGGCGATAGCGATACGACAAAATTGTAAAATGTTTTAAATTTCGCGCGGCAGGCAAACGCAGCAGCGTGCGAGGTACGAGATGTACGCATGTTAAAAGTTTTTTTTTATAGCAGATAGGATTGTTTCCTGAAAAAACTTTCTATTAAATTGCAGTTCATATAGGTAAGCTAAGAATTTACCTTGTTTTTTTACATTTTACTGTGCAATACAGTATTGTAATTAATAAATACATACAGTCTATAGTTTATACGGTACGGTACTCTAAATTGCTCTGTCTTGCTAAATTATCACCATTCTTTAAGACTCCTAGGTAGGCTTGGCCATCTTCGACTTACGATATTTTTGACTTACGATGGGGTCGTCGTAACGCATCTCCATCGAAAGTAGAGGACTACCTGTACAGTCCCCACTCCTGCGTGCCTCCCTTTTGCACGTGAGGGAGGGGGGGATGGCCCCCCTCCCTCCCTCACGTGCGGGGGGTAGCCCCCCCTCAACTGACTGAAGTGGGGGTGGGGGGGTAGACGTTCAACCTTCTACCGCTTGTGGATAGAGCCACTTGCCCCTGCGTGAATAGTCGTGTTTCTGATCGAGTCTGTTGTAACTCACTGGTTGTCTTTATTGTCTGCGTGCAGCCCTCTTCGGAGAAGAAGAAGAAAAAGAAGAAATCCAAGCAGGAAGACGATTAGACAAACAGGAATGTATGAAAGAGTCGCTGTATCACGAGCGTACAGTGGGCCTTGAAGGTTAATACCTTTTTTATACGCAACATTTCGGTGTGAGTCGTAAGCGATCGCTCAATGAGTTTGATCTGCCGGTGGGCAGGTGCTGCAGTTGCTTGAAGTATGAGTTGACATGTGGCAGAATGTATAAACCGTCCGTGGAAAATAAAAAAAATGTACTTCTATTTGAGTTTGTGTTATATCATTTATAAATGAATATTTCGTTATAGATATTGTAATAGTTTTTTTCAGTTGCCATAGACAATGATTAGAGAGGGTTCACACAGTAAAAAGATTTATTTTCACAAGAAAAACGGAAAAAAAGTTCCAAGTAAAATGCAAATGCACGGTTGGTATCTGTTTTTTAACATACGGTAGTGTAATACAATATGCCTTGCGATGCAACAATTTTGGACGTTAAAATTTTATACATTGATGTTTTTTTAAACATTAAAGTGTTATCATGGCTAAACTGTCAAATGGCGAACAGCAGTCCTCACGTCCTGTCTTCCTCCGTGCTGTTGGTCGTGTTCACGATGAGAAACCTCAGTGGTGGCTGTTCCTTTCCTGGCAAGGGACAGGATCAATCACTCCTAAGTGAGTGTACTTCACCTTATAACAAACAAATGCATACAAGTCTTCTCATACACTTTCGACTGAAACTTTCATTTTAAACCACCTTGCAAACGAATTTGTGCAACAGTTGCCTAGTTTTCTTTTCGTATAGTTTTACATTAGACAGTCCGTATGTTTCGTCCTTTGTCCAACCAATGTAGTGGCGAGCCGTGGGGTGGGAGGGTACAAAATGTTCCCATGGGAGAACAAGAATTCGGGAGAGGTTATACTGCTCAAGTTCTCACGGTTCTGCCGTATAGCTCCGATGTGTTCTCAGGTTGTGCTGTGTGTTCGGCATCGTGTGATGTTTCACTGCACAAGCTTCAGAAACTGACTGGAGCACACGTTTGACCCTCTGTTACGTATGTATGTTGAACTTCCTTCGCACTGTACGTAGCCAATGGTGCCGATCGGAGGTGGGGGGGGGGGGAGGACAAACTAAACGGTTATAAACAAGTATTTTAAAATCTGGATTTAAAAGTGCAGTGCTTTCCTAATATCGTGAATGATGAAGATGGTGAGAGTGGAGGATTGGGTAGAAAAGTGGATGAGGTACGGCTTCATCAAAGGCTCGCGCGACTTTGAGAGGACCGCTCACCCCGAAATCTTTGCCACCCCTCTCCGCCCACCTCCATCCGCTCACCTCGTTAAGAGTTGCGGGCTTGCTGGTGTTCGGTAGGTTTGTTAATAGTGTGGCATTCTCTTGTGTGTGCATGTTCATCGCCTGCACGCAAGCGGTGAAACTGGACACGGCTCGCTCTCATGACCTTCCCTGCCCTTAGAGTGTCCACCGCACTTTGAACATTATGCTGAACACACCGCTGAGTAACACGTAGGTGGAAAAATCTTGCCGAAAGTTCGTGCGGGTGTGCGTTCGGAGTTGAGCGGTTTAGGAGGAGCTGGGGGGGATGCGATGGTCTTCTTTCGTACGACTGCTGTCGACGGCAGAGCAACAACTACAATCTCGCGTTCAGGTGGTCAAGCCAGATGACTGCGTCAGGAGCAGCGAGCGGAGTGTATCTTCTGTGATGTCTCTATAATACTGGTAGGAACGAAGTGAACCAGCCTACAATAGATTATATCGTCCGTCCGATGTCTGATTAGGTGTAGCAACATCGCCCCCTACTGGAAACACTTGGCATGACCCTACAAAAACCTTTAGACTCAGTGAGGCTTTCCTGGCTAAACAAGTGTAACATTCCCTTATAATTCCCTGAGATAGCTTTTAATTAAAACATTTAAATTAAAAATTAACTCGCAGCGGCCTAAAGCCTACAGCTAGGCCTAAAGCCTAGAACTAGGCCTCAAACTCTCCCTTCGTATCGTACCCCCGCGTGTGTGAAAGGGAGTTAATGTTTAACAATGTTACATTCCCTGATGTTTTTAAATAGAAACATTTAAATTTAAAGCTTTTACATTAATAATTAAAACATTTAAATAAAAAATTAACTCACAGCGGCCTAAAGCCTACAGCTAGGCCTAAAGCCTAGAACTAGGCCTCAAACTCTCCCTTTGTATCGTCCGATTAGGTGTAGCAACATCGCCCCCTTCTGCAAACACTTGGCAGGACCCTACAAAAACCTTTAGACTCAGTGAGGCTTTCCTGGCTAAACAAGTGTAATAATACATTATGTTTATATTCTTTGGTTATTCGTTCGTACCAGCCCACCCCGCAGGGACCTGTTATTTGTGGATCGGGGCTTTGCAGCGTTATGTACGTACGGTCTGATCTGGATGACCACAGTCGCACACTACTGGAGTTTTTTTTATGTTCCATTTGTGCATCAGGTATTCCCTTTTTTTTATCCGCCATGGTTTGTGCAGTGGATGCGGTTCAGGGTGAACCATGAAGCACCTTCGTTGCCGATTGCTCACCGAGGGCTGCCATGAGGCCTAGCAGCGCCGCGAACACGAGAGTGCCCATCAGGAGGCCCATGAGCAGCGACTGGCACTTGCGTCTGCGCGTCGGCTCGCTGTCGCCCGCGTGGCCGATGTACGCCCGGCAGTCGGGGAAGCAGCCCCCGCACACGCAGTACGAGCTGCCCAGTCCTGGAAAACGCGCTTGGGAGGATTGGTACATGTTGTGCTCGTGGTGCGGATAATTCCATGGGTTGCCGTGTTTTTTTTCTGTTCCCCAGATTGATGCACTTTTTTTTTTATCACCCCCTTGTATTTTGAGAAAAACAAGTCTGGGTGTATTATTTATAGTCCAGTGTGTGGTGTAATTTGTATAAGTTTATTGACACCAGGCATGATGTTTTAGTTTTCACCTTGAGCGTCTTTCCAGAGAATATGCTCATGTTGACTTTTAAGCTCTGGGTTTAATTGCAATTGTTCATGCTAAATTATGATGGTGGCAGGTAAATTTAATGGTAATACAGTTGGTGAAGAGGAATATTGGGAGTATCTAGATTACAGAAAATAACGCATGCAGCTGTTCAAAAGGCACGCTGCCTTGGGCCTATAAAAACTAAAGGGCCGATTATTTTTTGGTATGATAAAGGTTTCTTCAATATATTTATATTGCAAGAATAAGCACAGTTTATATACAGAGGCATGGCAATTTTTTTTTTTCACAAGGTGAGAAATTAACAATGGAGATGAACTTTTCGAGATTGTCTTCAGTGCAAAATTAGCGAATAACATCTGCAAACGGTGTTTTTCGCACAATCGAGTGAGTGACAGTGGTGGTAGTAGTAACATGCGGCAGCAGCAGTACCAACTTTCAAGAGTCATCACTGAAGGCCTACAAAACACAAGTTCCTAGGGCCTACAAGAACCTTAATCCGGCCCTGTGGCAAGAAACGGACAATTAAAGACGAGTCGTTTGGGATGGTGTGTGCTTGTGGTCTCATGAGTTGACCCAGAAATGAGAGCAGCACCCGCCAGAGGAGATGGAACGAGATGCAGAGCGGCTGGATAGACCATGGAAGAAGGACGTGGAGCAGGACAGGTTAAACATGAGCGGTGCGAATTATTGGTGCCAAGCGGATAAGTGCTGGGACTTCATTTGACCCCCCATCGGAGCAGAAGCTGATGAAGGAGATGGAAAAGAATAAAAATACTGAGCTCAATGTTATATTGGTAATTTCAAAGCGCTGGTTAACTATAAACTAAACTCTATTTTACCAGGTAAGGCCCACTGAGCTACATAGCTCTTTTTCAGAAGCGACCTGGCCACATGACAGCGCAACGAAGTCGCTAATCGCGTGGAAATGCAAAGCAGCCAAACGCTCTCCGAAACGCACGTTGATTCTGAATGTGGAAGGCAAAAACTGGAGGACCCGGAGAAAAATCCACGCGACCACGGATAACGCAGACTCCAAATATCCAGCAGCTTACGCTGGTAACCATGTGTGCTCTCTTTTTTTCGATGCAATAAACGGTTATTTCGAACCGAGCCTAATGGGAAAGTCGCAGAAAAGCAACATCGTGGAACGTTTATTGAATCTGATGGTCGTACCGTAGCACACGCTGCGCTGGCTTGCCGATCGGGAGACGGCTGGCGGTAGTTTATCCGCAGGCTTCTCTTTCTTGGTTGGCTGTGGACAGTGAAACTTGAACAACAGCAACAACAAAAAACTTTGCGTGTTGGTGATGTCTCATTTTCCTCGCCAAATCCAATCGTGTGATGGATTAAAACACATTTTCTAGATTTGAAGCTTTCGTGACTGCAAGGATTCATACTCTGGTTTTTTCGGTAAAGTCACGTAGGTTAAAGATGAAAACAAATAAATGAAATCACGACGTTTCGGAGGCAACACAAGCTTCCGTCTTCAGGTGTATCACCTTGATACAGCAAAATTTCTGTATCACTTTGATATAGCATAATTGCTGTATCACCTTGATACAGAAAAATTGCTGTATCACCTTGATACAGCAATTTTGCTGTGACGGTTTCACCTCAAGACGGAAGCTTGTGTTGCCTCCGAAACGTCGTGATTTCATTTATTTGTTTTCTTTTTTAACCTACGTGACTTTACCGAAAAAACCAACGAGTATAAAACAAAAAAGTCTGCTTTTGCAGATCTGGCTCTGGAAGAATGGTTATGCAGCTTTAGCATAAATATAACGTTATTCAACTTTTACCTGCTCTATATTATCAACTTCAACTGTATAATTATACACATGTCCGAAGACCAGATTGCCCAAAAAATGTGCTCAGTCTCATCAGAACTTAGAAGCTCAGCCAGGGTTATGCTCGGATGGGCGACCACCATGCATACCAGGTGTGATAGGCTGCTGCGGTGCTATGTGATGGTCAGCAAAACCCATCCTTACAAACCTTTGCACTTGCACATCTTTGCTTGCTACCCCTCACCAACATGCACTGACCAGCACGGAGGTTTTACGGTCAAATAACTCCCGTGACCTCCACGGTGTGGAGAGGTTCTCGTCCAGCAGTGGATGAGGAATATTCCTTTACATGTGCGTATTGTAACATCCCCAGCGTTTAACGGTACTCTCTTTATTGTCAGCCAACACTGCTATAAACATGGGCATTTTCGTTCTTTTCTATCATGTGCATCAATAGGTGCTTGTGCACAGGCATGTCCACGTACACGTGCACCCCGTGCTCTCTTTTAGCCCCCCCCCCCTTCCAATACGTTATCATGTGCAACAACAAAGATAAAAGACAAAGATCCCCCGTATAGCCTTAACAGACTGTAGAGGCAAGTGCTGTTAGCGAGCACCAATGAAGGCCGGAACAGTACACGAGGGGGTGGGTGGCCAGCGCCACGCTCAACCGCCTTTGTCTCCCTATCGGCGATGTTTACATACCGCACCAGGTACTCATTTGAGGCTGAGTCGACCTAGGGGAGGCCCTAGGTGACTTGCGCACAAACACGTCGACGCCTACGAGCACCTCGTGCCCTCTTTTAGCCCCGCCCCCCCTCCCGATACGTTCCATTCATTGGCTACCACATTCTGATAAGCCCCCCCCCCTCTCCTCCCCCTTAACTTGTATTTAAGAGCTTGCATCTTGAATCCCTGCCTCACTTGATGCAGCAAATCTGGCTGTGACGGTCCAACCTGATGACGGAGACTTGTGTTGCCTCCGAAACGTCGTGATTTTTAAATCCTTTATATTAAGTTCGCTTGCTTGCTTGCGTGCTTGCGTGCTTGCTTGCTTACGACCGTGCAAATCTTTCGGTCGTTTTTTAACCTACTTCCCGTGATCCAATCGAGCTGACATTTTCCACACAGACTCGTTGTGCGTGACAATTAATGTTCGTGAAATTTTTTTTCCAAAATTTTACACTTTTTAGGACAAAACATATTATATTTAATTACCAATTGCTTAATGGTGCAATGCAATCATCTGACCCATAGGTGGCAGCCATCTCAAGCCAGAGGACGAGAGGACTCTAGCCGCCACGCATATAAAGGATTTATAGTGAAATACTTTGTTTTTACGGGTTATACTTATTATTATTTTATTTTTATTAATTTTAATTTCATTTTTTACCTACGTGACTTTACCGAGAGAACTAAGAGTATACTATCTAATGCTGCAGCGGTAATGGTAATGATTGAATGCAACGTGTGAATCAAGGTACCTCTTTTGCCGCCGTTTCGTTTGGCTCATTTTCCACGGAGATGTCCAAAGAAATCTGCGGTGGCTCCACTTTTAATGGCTCAGGCTGCAAGATACGCACACCAAGAGTGCTCAAAGTAACAGGTGAACGCACAAGGACTTGAAAATTAGTCTTCTTGGAACAGGTTTGTCAGAAAGACAGCGTCTGTCAGACAGGTCTGTCGGAAAGACAGCGTCTGTCAGAAGCTGTCTTTCCGACAGACCTGTTCTTCACCTGAGGACGGCTGCTTGCGTTGTGGCCGAAACGTCGTGAGAATAATTTTATTATGTTTTATTTTTATTATTTTACTACTTCCCTTCTACGTGACTTTACCGAAAGAACCAAGAAGATGACTCCCTGCAGTCACGAAAGCTTTAAATCGAAATTTGAAAATAAGTATTTAAATTTAATTCCCCTTTGTGAGCATGCAGCAGCCAGTTGTCCACGTGACTCAAAACTAAACTTTTTGTTTATTTTACCAGGTAAGGCCCACAGCTTTATAGGTCTTTTTGCAGAAGCGACCTGGCCACAAATCATAGGTCGACGAAGTGGCTTACTGCGTGGAAATGTATAGCAGCCAAATACCGTAAACGCGTCATGTTGATTCTAAATGTGGAGGGGCCAAATCGGAGGACCCAGAGAAAAGTGGACGCGACCACGGGGAGAGACGAGAGACACGCAAACTCCAGATAAACAGGCGTAGGGGGTGAGGATTGAAGCCACAATACCAGGTTGAGGGAGTTAGTCAGATCTGTCAGGACATCGGCCTGGCCCTGCAGAAGGCCTCTGCTATGCGGTGGAACATGAACACGGGTGTGACCGGCCATCATCGTGTGCACAATTCTCATGATTTTAGGGTTGTCTGTAATGCCACGACAAAGATTGTTGACCAGAGAACAATCCAAAACAACATTTTATCCACAAGAGGGTTGCTTCATTGAAATGTTTGCTTTCCATGGCAGGACCACTCTCACCTGTGATGATTCATTGCCAGATGAAGTAATGGTTTCATTTGACTTTAATTCATCTTCATCGCTGTCTTCGGTGTCCTGCAACAAACACAGTATTCTGCTGAGTTCGGCACGATAGTTTCAATAGTTTCGATTTAAAGCTTTCGTGACTGCAGGGATTCATCTTCTTGGTTCTTTCGGTAAAGTCACGTAGAAGGGAAGTAATAAAATAATAAAAATGAATGACAACCCCAGCTTAAAAAAGACGCTCCAAGCCTGGGGTTGTCATTCAGACTCTGTCTTCTTGACAGACCTGTTCTTCATCTGAGGACGGCTGCTTGCGTTGTGACCGAAACGTCGTGAGAATTATTTTATTATGTTTTATTTTTATTATTTTATTACTTCCCTTCTACGTGACTTTACCGAAAGAACCAAGAAGAGGAGTTTCAACAGTGTTAAGCCTTATCTCGGGTGATCACTTACGAAGTGTATCGTGCATACGGTGACGTACCGTAGCTGATGTTGATGCTGACGATGATTCAGAGCGGCTCGTTGACGATTCACTGCCATCTTTTGTCAGCTCTGTCTGCATGGAAAACAGAACTGGATGTTGTTTTAAGTAATTTTTTTTATCGTTTTACAATGAGCTTAATTTCTCGCCGAAAATGTAATTCTCACTATGAGTAGGCACATGACGAGTCCCACAGCCAGAGTGAGACGTATAGACTGGATGTGGTGTGTCATACGCAGACATATATATTACTGGTAGGAACCTCCTGGTTACACCAGCCCACGGGATTATTGTGTCCGTCCGTCGTGCATCTAAAAATGGGAGGGGTGGGGCTGGGTGGAGAGGGGTGGGGCTGGGTGGAGAGGGGTGGGGAGGGGCTGGGTGGGGAGGGGAAGGTGGGGAGGGGCTGGTTGGGGGGTGGGAGGTGGTGGCGCTGGGTGGGGAGGGGCTGGTCACCCCGTGATGCCCTTATAAAACTCAACGTTTAACCTACTCACGCCGGCTTGTGCCCGCCCTCACAGTCGGCCATATTTGCGGAATACACCACGCCGCCGTTGACCCTGCAGCCATTGACCGAGCAACCCAACGTTCCTACCAGCTCCCTCCGCAGGAATGTGTTTCAGGTCACTGACCTGGACAAACCTGGTTGAAATTAATTCCTGTTTTTACGTGACACGAGAGTTCAACCGTTCCTTAGTTGTGTAATTGTCTCAAGTAGGGTCGTCGTACCTGCGCGGACTCTCCAGAGCTTGACTCCGTGTCGCTGGATTCGGACTGTGTGCTCAGACTGCCATCAGTCTTGAGTTCGCAAAGTAAACAAACCTCAGGTCAGATAATTCACGTGACAAAAACTTTGAATTGCGTTTCATGATAACGATTTGGCGATCATTTGCGTCCCTTCGTCGATCCGCGAATAGATTAATGCCTCCCACGCTTTGATCGGTCATGGGAGTTGTTTGACCATACTTCACCACGTTATTTGAGTTTGGTGTGAAGGTATGATGTCAAATCGTGGTCGTTAGGTTCATCTCGCGTTGTGCTAAACATTGCGTCGCCACTCCATCCTGTTTTTCCTTAGAGGTTTTTTTGTAACAGTGGTTATGATTTATTTGAGGTGGTCAGAGAAGCACATTCATTGTTACTCCCATCAACTGCATACCCTTCGGAAGCCACGCTGCCAAGCATAGTGAATGCATGATGATGATGAATATAATTATCCCATTCTCATGAGCCATTTGGTAATTGCTTTTAGTTGTGTGGTTCGGAGGGATCCCTCGACACGGCTGTCATCAGTGGACACTGATGACTTAATGCAAAGCTACAACTGCTTGCTCCAAGACACCAACCACAACCCTTCGTTGCCAGAGGCTGAACAGGAGGTTTTCCTAACGTCAGAGGTCACGTAAGCATTGACCCTATTCGTCAGATTTAATCCAAACCTACATTGACATTGCTCTGCTAAAATCACTGCAATAACAGCGCCGGTGGCTGGTGTTAATGTTAAACTGTAATGAAATACCCCTGTGGTTAAATCGGGATGCATTAACTGCACCAATGTAATTTCGCAAAACGGCAAACTGCGTGCGTGCGTGGGCGCGTTCAGCCAGACGTTTCCTAAACGCCTCTCGAAAATGATACGCGGTGGCCTAGTTTGGTTGACATGGACCCTGGAGCAAGGGATTATATGGGGGGGGGGGTCCTTGCCCCTGACTGAGTGTCCGTGGTCTAGCTATTGAACTGAACTAAACTATTTTTTTTATTTTACCAGGTAAGGCCCACTGAGTTGTATATAGCTCCTTTTTAGAAGCGACCTGATCACATGATAATGAAGTGGCTTATCAACGTGTGAAATTCATAGCAACCAAATACTCTTAAACGTATCCTGTTGATTATAAATGTGGAGGGGGGAAATGGAGGACTTGGAGAAAATTCCACGCAACCACTGGGTGAGAGAGTGAGAGACGCAAACTCCAAATATTCAACAGGCCTATCAGTTGATATGCAAATTCTTTTGTCAAGGCGCTCTTCCCCCTCCAACCCAGCTTAAATATACGCTCCAAGCCTGGGGTGTTTCATTCAGACGCTGTCTTCCCGACAGACCTGTTCTTCACCTGAGGACGGCTGCTTGCGTTGTGGCCGAAACGTCGTGAGAATTATTTTATTATGTTTTATTTTTATTATTTTATTATTTCCCTTCTACGTGGTCGGGATCGAACCCACGACCTCCTGCATACCAGGCGAGAGAGTGAACATCTCGCCACCGCGGCGCCCCAAGGTTATTGGCGCTCACCTGCGCCCCGTCGTGAAGGTGACCCGAGTAGGAGGGGCGGCTGTGCCGTGGCGACCTCATCACCACGGGGCCCCCAGGGCACGGCAGCTCCTTCCAGCTTCCCGGCTGCTGCAGGTGGCCGTTGTGAGTCTCCGTCTGCGAGATGGGAAATCTCATACTCTTAGGTTTCATCGGTAAAGTCACGTAGGTAAAAGTAAATAAATAATAAAAATTTATTATAAACATAATAGAAATAACAATAGAAATAAAACAATAAATCACGACGTTTCGGAGGCAACACAAGTCTCCGTCATCAGGTGGGACCGTCAGCTAAATTTACTGTATTAAGTAAATTCAGCTATGACGGTCCCACCTGATGACGGAGACTTGTGTTGCCTCTGAAACGTCGTGATTTATTGTTTTTTTTCTATTATTATTTCTATATTTTTTTAGCATTATTTATTTATTTTCCCCTACGTGACTTTACTGAAAAAACCTAAGAGTATGAATCGTTGCAGTCACGAAAGCTTCAAATCTAGAATGGGAAATATCATCTCTTTTGACAGATTCTCGGTTCGTATTTGGGCACGTGCGATAGAACTTTTGTGTCTTTCATTCGTTTTACTTCACCCAAAGATCAACTTGTAACGCAAAACAATTCAGCACGTGGGATATGTAGAAGGGCAAATGCCCAAAATATCGTGGATTATATTTTTTTTCAGGCCAAAGTGTTGTTAGAGAGCTTTTTGCTAGTTTACTGCTAGTTGTGCTTGTGCACGAAGACTGCCAACGCAGCATTGACAAACGATGTGATTAAGTTACCCCACTGTATTCTGCTCCAGGTCTTTAAATAAGTATAACCCGTAAAAACAAAGTTTTTCACTCTAAATCCTTTATATGCGTGGTGGCTAGAGTCATCTCGTCCTCTGGCTTGAGAAGGCTGCCACCTATGGGTCAGATGATTGTCTGCAGTATTAAACAATTGGTAATTAAATATTTAATTTGTTTTCCCTAAACAGTGTAAAATTTAGGAAATTTTTTTTCACGAACATTAATTGTCTCGCACAACGAGTCTGTGTGCAAGATGTCAGCTCGATTGGATCACGGGAAGTGGGTTAAAAAACGACCGAAAGGTTTGCACGGTCGTAAGCAAGCAAGCAAGCACGCAAGCACGCAAGCAAGCAAGCAAGCGAACTTAATATAAAGGATTTAAAAATATGAAACCAGTCCAAATGGGCTCTCAGGTGTTTTTAAATGAATATCGCTGTGCTCTCGAGATCGGAATTATGCAATAAAATCTTCATATACCAAGTGGCTGAGGGGCAACATGTGACTGTGCTACGAACCCGATGACCCAAGTTCGATTCCCGCTTACGACTAAAACATCGACAATACTCTGAACCAATCTTCGGCCCACACCGCCCACTCGTGTGCCATTCATGCCTCGATATATCGGTGCTCGTCTTTGTAACGCCCCAACGGTCTGTTACGAAGGCAATAAAGGGGATATTTGTATCAACCTATCTCAAACTGCTGTCTAATTACAATTATAATCATTTCGGTTACCTTTATAGGCAACCCCTGCAGAGAAAATGTTGTAACCTTACCTCCGTGCGCTCGGCGGCGTTGGCTCTACTCTTGCCACGCTTCCTCCGGTGAACGTGCCTCTTGGCCTTCTTTAAAACGCCCGGGCAGTCCTTCCCGCGGCTCGTGCTCCTTCGGCTATCGCCGCCGCTGCCGCCGCCGCCGCCATGAATCAGAATTATCGGCGACGTCCACTCCGGATCCTCCTTCCTGCAGTCCGCCTCCGGGACCTCTGTGAGCTCGCGATGGAACTGGAACGTGGAACTGCGCCGGCGGCTGGCGGCTTGCGGGAAGCTGCGACGGCGCCCGGCGGGGGCGACCGAGCCGTGGCTCTCCGGCGGGAGCGAGAAGGGCGCGTCTGGGTCCGGAGGTTTCTGCCCCTCGACCTGGTGGAACGTTAACACCGAGTCGCGGGCGCCGCTCGAGCTGGTCTTTCTCGTAGAAGGAGCAGTCCTGTGCCTCTTCCGTCGCCTCTTCTTCTGTTTGGGGGTCGTGAGGTCGCGCAAGCCGGGCCGGTTGGGCTGCGATTGTGACGAGACGTTGGCTGCTGCCGGATGATTCTCGTTGGCCTTGCACGGTCCAGTGGCTGAGTCCTGGCCACTACGGCCAGGGTGAATGTTGGCGCAAAATGGTTTGGAGGCCGCGGTGATGGTTCTCTCAGGCAACGCCACTTGTCCCATGGGAGTTTGTAACTGGATGGCAAAATATAAAGATGCGTGATTAACATCATTTTTAGTTTTTAGTTTTTTTTACTTTTTACGATGAGACAAAAATCGTGAGTGAAGTTTGATCTTCTGCTGGGTTAGGCTGCGTGTTGGGCATTTCTTCTTTCAAGCTTTTGTCGCGCGCCAACGTGAGCACCTTCAACTCCTGAAGATGTTCGCAGTAGTGCGTTGCAAAACCCCGGATAAATAATTGCTCGATTCGGAAGAGCACACTTGGATTGTGAAAAACCCGCCCGCTAAACAACATTACCCAGCAATTACTCTAATCATGTTTAGTCATTCTTTGTCATTCTTATCATTGTCGAATTCTGGACACTCTTCCACTGAATTCTGTCTTCGGTGGCACTTACCGATAGGTCATCTTGCCGTGTTCCGTGTCGCACCTCTTGCCGCGTCCTTCTCCCAGTGCTGGGAGGCAGTGTGCTGGATGGAGGTAGGGTGCTGTGTAGCAGCATGCTGCTGGGCGGGTGCAGGAGGCTGAAGCGCCTGGCGTCGTGACCCTGGGAGCCGTGCGCGAGGTGACTCCGGGCTTGGTGGCTCAGAGCGATGAAGGGAGGCAGCGGCGTTTGGTAGAGCACGGGCACCCGCCCGTACCCGGACAGGGCCCATGTCGGGGTCGTGGCTTCGCTGGCCCATTGCTTCCTGGGGTATCCAGGCTGCTGTCACAGACCAACCACCGGCAGTTTACATCGGGAGCGCCCGTGCCAAACGAGCCAGAAGCGTAGCTTCATGTTTTGTATGGCGGATTGTAGATGCAGCACAACAGCTATAATTTCACATTCAGATGAGTGGATCAAGAGCGTAGCTGATGAAAGACAACAGACAAGCGAGCGTAACAACGCATTTGCATTTTTCGAAACGGTACTTTTTAAATATATTCCAGCCATTCTCAATACACAGCTGGATGGAAGGCCTCCCAGCGCACAATGTCAGCCATGGGATTGTGTATTGTTTATTTTACTTCACCACGCGGGTCCGTGGAAGCTGGGGCAGGATAAGTTTTGATATCGCTCGCCACAGATGTTAGCCTTGAAACGCGGGTCGCCGGGATCATACTGCAGCGTATTAACCACTTTACCACCGCTCGGCTATCATAGTATTAATGCCCATTGTTAATGTTTTGTTTATCAGGCCGTGCAATGGGATGCGTGGCCAAAGCCATTCACGAATACCTGGCTTTTCGGTGGAGAAAACGAATTTATAAGAGGAGCAACACACAAATCCCCACTCGGTTGTATTAAATAATGTTGCGCTACTGTCATCACATCGACACCTTGTAGCCCAACCCTACAACACCTGGTATTTCCAAGCAGTCTCTGGCTCAGCTTTTCGAGGTCGGTCGCATTCAAGGTCGTGGCAGTTTAAGCTATGTATTCACATCGCGCACATAATCGCAATTAGTACATTCGCGAGTTTGGGGCACGGCGAAATGTGGAGGCTGCGCCATATTTGCATTGGATGTGAACCTGGGAATTGCTTTCCTGCCAGGGTGTGCGCCAATACCATTGTGCCATCCCGCTGCACGGGCTGCAGCGGTTGGGATGCGGCGTAGCGGCGGCCGGGGGTCCTGCTGCTGGGCTCGTTCACGTGACGGGTCTGCTGCAGGTCTGGATACAGCCCGGCCGGTGTCATCGTGGGGAGGTGGGGGGCTGCTGGGTGGCACGCCGGCGTGTCGGCCTGAGCCGGCGACATCCGCAGCTGCATGGACTCCGCGCGCGGTGGCCAGTAGAATAGCGGTGGTCCATTGCCCATCTGGGCAAAAAGACAAAGATCCCCCGTGTAATTCTAGATTTGAAGCTTTCGCGACTGCAAGGATTCATATTCTTAGGTTTTTTCGGTAAAGTCACGTAGGTAAAAATTTTCAATTAATAAAGGTAAAATAAAATAAAAAATCACGACAGGTCCACCTGAAGACGGAAGCTTGTGTTGCCTCCGAAACGTCGTGATTTTTATTTTATTTTTATTTTACTTTTATTAATTTTAATTTTTTACCTACGTGACTTTACCGAAAAAACCTAAGAATATGAATCCCCCGTATAGCCTGTAACAGACTGTTGGGGCAAGTGTTGTTAGCGAGTAGCACCTACGAAGGCCGGCAACGGCACACGTGGGGGTGGGGTGGCCAGCACCACGCCTGGCCGCCTTTGTCTTCCCGGTGGTGATGTTTACACACCGCACCAGGTACTCATTTGAGGCCGAGTCGATCTAGGGGAGGCCCAGGACCGGTTCAGATAATCGTCACCGGTGTTGTTCCGTGAGCGGGAATCGAACTCGGGTCGTCGGGTTCATAGCGCAGCGTAGCGCTAACCGCTCCACCACCGCTCCACACACAAGCGCACACGCAGGAGCTCAAGGGGCACCGCGTACGTGTGTTCAAGGGTGCAGTGCGGTGACCGCTGAGGTCCTTCGTTATAAATTACACGTTCATTCCCACTGCGTAATTCATGAAGCGTGAAAAAATATATATAACCGTTTCCACGAAAGAAAAACACCCGTCAGCTCTTGTTAAAAAACCCACCATGGATTGCTCGCAAGTCTGGCTAGACCTTTGGCACGGAGGTCACGGTGGTCAAGGAAATCGTGAATTTCAATGAAGTCCGTGAAATCTTGGAAATAGTTCTACGCCGAGACGGTGGGTGGTGTTGAGAACAGGGTGTTGTAGATAAAAAAAATATCAAGCAAGACTTAGATTTAATTTTAAAAATCCATGTTAGGCAGGGGTGGGGGGCGGACGGTGGCAGCGGAGGATGGGCAGCCCCCCCCATTCTGTGAAAGAAAAATAAATTCCCCCGTGAATTAAGACAAAAAAAAACAATTACCGTGCCAAAACCGCGAGCATGAGCGGCCGTGCAAGCACACCTGGTAGTAGGTGGGGTCGGCGACCGTGTCGATGGCCTGGCAGGCGGGCGCCACCCTGCGTACCGACGGCAGCAGCCGCTTGCCTGCGCGCCTCTGCCTGATCCTGCGCAGGAGCTTGAGGAATCGCGCCTGTTGGAGGAGCGCGTGCGTCAAGGGAGCATGCGCGCACACGCACGCGTGTTGAACTTCTTTTTAAATCCTTTATATTAAGTTCACTTGCTTGCTTGCGCGCTTGCTTGCTTGCTTACGACCGTGCAAATCTTTCGGTCGTTTTTAACTCACTTCCAGTGATCCAATCGAGCTGACATTTTGCACACAGACTCGTTGTGCGTGACAATTAATGTTCGTGAAAAATTTTTTTCCAAAATTTTACACTTTTTAGGACAAAAATATTATATTTAATTACCAATTGCTTAATGGTGCCATGCAATCATCTCACCCATAGGTGGCAGCCATCTCAAGCCAGAGGACGAGAGGACTCTAGCCGCCACGCATATAAAGGATTTATAGTGAAAAACTTTGTTTTTGCGGGTTATACTTGTACACCGTGCGTTTGCCAACTGCGCTTATCGCAGGTGCGAAGGGGGGCGGAGGGGGTGGGACAACAGACTGAACACGAAAAGAAGTTCTAAAGAAATGATTTTGCAGTAATTCTATATTTAAAGCTTTCGTGACTGCAAGGATTCATATTCTTAGGTTTTTTCGGTAAAGTAAATGATGATACTTGATACAGCAAGCGTGCTGTGACGGTTCCACCTGAAGACGGAAGCTTGTGTTGCCTCCGAAACGTCGTGATTTTTATTTTATTTTTATTAATTTTAATTTTTTTACCTACGTGACTTTACCGAAAAAACGTAAGAATATGAGTTTGCAGTCTAGATTTGAAAGTGCGTCCTTCCAGTGGCTGCTGGATATCGTAAGAGCAGCCACTGTAGCCCAGCGATGCGGAGGCGAGGGTTGGTGGGTCGCACAAATGTTGTAAAACTCACTTTATGCAGGGATATTAGCTATCAACAACAAGGCAACTCCTATGACTAATTGGGAATGGGACGCAAGCGTAGGATTGATCACCCTGTCGCTGGCCGCCTTTGGGGAGGGAGTATAGTATGAAAGGCCGAAACACCCTAGGACCCAAAGGTTCACTACTGACGATGCGCTCCCCAAATTTCACCAGGCTCACTGTTCATGAACTCTTGGAAGTGCTTGCACAAAGGATAGTAACATCTCATCCTGTGTTCTTGGAATCAGGCGTCGAGGAGGTGCCATATTTCTGGCTTGCCAGGAGAAGGCGGTACAGCAAAGTGGACTATCATCTGTCCCTTTTGTATGGGATAGAGTGTTCCCCCCTCGCATGCGTGGGTTTCCCCTGGGTGCTCGAGTTTCCTCCCATGGGATCGCGACTACAGCATCGTAACAATTCTGTGATGGGATGTCCGTTTAATGTAAACACTCCTTAATTGGCAGCGAACATCTTAATATATATAGAGGATCGCAGAACTTGCCTAATTGTTGGCGCCGGCTGACCGTGTGACTGCCTTCCTGCTTGTCTGCGGTTCCTCGCACTTCTGGGTCGTTCTCTCTCTTCGAGAGTATAATTATTTATGTTACAGATAGCATGTGCCACGTGCAACCCGCGGGAATAAGAGGAGTTATAATTCACTGGGAAGCTATTGAATATAAATCCACGCAACTGCTGGCTACTTATACTCAGTGCTGAGCCTACCGTCCTTGTGCTCCTGTGTGTTTCAAGGTTCTGTCACCAGCATAGTCGGCACTTATGACAACTTCGATTTAAAGCTTTCGTGACTGCAGGGATTCATCTTCTTGGTTCTTTCGGTAAAGTCACGTAGAATGGAAATAATAAAATAATACAAATAAAACATAACAAAATAATTCTCACGACGTTTCGGCCACAACGCAAGCAGCCGTCCTCAGGTGAAGAACAGGTCTGTCAAGGAGACAGAGTCTGAATGACAACCCCAGGCTTGGAGCGTCTTTTTTAAGCTGGGGTTGTCATTCAGACTCTGTCTCCTTGACAGCCCTGTTCTTCACCTGAGGACGGCTGCTTGCGTTGTGGCCGAAACGTCGTGAGAATTATTTTGTTATGTTTTATTTGTATTATTTTATTATTTCCATTCTACGTGACTTTACCGAAAGAACCAAGAAGATTATGACAACTTGTTGAAGGGGAGAAAAACCGACAAACAAAAGGCGCCACAAAATTTGTCCAAAATGTTGCGGGTGTCTTCTCTTCGCCGTGTCTGACCACGCTGGGGGTGTCGAGCCACCCACCGACAGCAACGGTGGCTACGTCCCTGGAATGCGTGCGTACAACGTGCGCGTGTTCTTCATCGGGCAAAAATTCTCTCGCTGCAGCCAGCCAGAACTACTGACGCATTCGCATCTGAAGTACGCGGCCAATCGAATGACGAATATTCGTGAAGGCTGGGACAGAAGTGTGCATTCCTGAAGACGCGAGACCTTTCAACAAAAACAACGGAACGATGAAAATTGGTCGATATATGCATGAACGTAACTTTTTTTCAACGGCGAGATATTCAGTAACATTTAGGCGAAAGCTGTTTCCTCACAAGTGTGTCGTTTTGCAAAAAAAAAAAAATCTCACCAAAATGGAGAGTTTCTTCGGCTTCTCCGTGGCCTGCGCTGGCAGGCTGTCCCGAGGTGTCGCGTAGTGCCAGGGAAAGATCTGAGAACACAAAAAAAATCGATGGAGGCGAAGGAAAACGTTTCCTCCTCTCCTGTGCGACTACTGCGGCTACTTGGATGCGTGCCGTCATTGGCCTTGGACGAGTGACACGCGTAGAAATATTCGGCAAGACATTGTAAGCGATGAATTCAATCTTTGTATTTCAAATGTGGCAAGGACCCAATTGAAAGTAAAAGTCTATTTCACTAGGGAGACCTGGATTAACAGAGCAATATACAAATACGTGTAATAAACATTAACAGCAACATTATATCGATGAAAACAACAACAATAACACCCCTTAAAATACTATAAAACATTAACAGTGAACAACAGGACGTGAGCGCAGTGATAACTGAACAAATTATATGTGTACATACATTTTTTTAAACTTAATTTAAGTGATATTTTTGTTACGTTTGACTAAGCCGTGGTGTGTTATGTCACGCAGGAACACGAGTGGCAAACACGCCGTGGGGCGAGAGGCGAGAGGATCGGTGGACTCAAGTGCCCTCGCAAACAAACCTGTGGCAAGTGTGTTTGTGAAGCATTTAAAATTCCCCCGTCCAGAGGCATCGTTTCAGAATGGACATAGTCGGACGAGTAAGTTGTGTCTGTAAATAGAAACGGATAAAATGAATGCCCACACTTATGACTGTTTTTCTTTTGTGTGTGGGTGGGAAAACAGCGTGGATGACTGCATCGACACACATTTGGACATCGCGCTCGCCAGCACTCCCGGCTCAAGGGGTCACAGCCAAACTGAGCGAGTTGGAGGTGTCTCACTGAGTTAATGGTTCCCAGTTTAACAAAATAAGGCAGAACCCCTCTTAACGAAGGTAATTGGTTCCACTGAAACCGGTCGTCAAGTGATTTGGTCGTTAAGCGAGGATAGGAAATACACGTTAAAGGCTTAATTCGTTCATTTAGCATAGAAAGTTACACTTTTTCACCCAAAAACGTACTTTATAATATTTAAACAATGGATGTTAAGACACAAAGATACTATAGAGTGAAACCACAACATTTAAAAATTTTCTCTGAAGAGTGAATCCACAACATTTACAATTTTCTCAGAAAAATTGTAAATGTTGTGGATTCATTCTTCAACACACTGGTGGGCTAAAGTAGTGAACTATTTGTCTTTTGTCAACGTGACACATTTTTTGCGGATTGGCCATGTCGGGTGGTGGAGGAGTTATGACACATTTATAAATAACGCGATCTAACCCAAAAACGTTTATTATAACAACTAATTGCCAGTTTATTGGTCACATGATAGATATGATCTACAAAGTTTGCCTCTAATTCGTCACGGATAGCAGTTCTACAATTATCAACAATTTTTATGTTACCAGGTAAGGCCTACGAAGCTGTCGAGCTCTTTTTCAGAAGCAACCTTGGCCACAAATGATGGCTCAATGCAGTGGCTTATTGCGTGGAAATGTATTGCAGCCAAATACTCTAAATGCATGTTGATTCTAAATGTGAACGGAAAAACATGAGGACCCAGAGAAAAATCCATGCTACCACGGGGGAGAGAGAGAGAGAGAGACATGCAAACTCCAAATATACAGGCTTCAGGATCGGGATCGAACCCACGAAATGTTAAATCCCAGACGAGGTATTTAACATCTCGCTACTATGCTACTTTTACCACTTTTATTCATGAGTACCACTTTGCAGGGGAGTCAGAAGTAGTTTTCCTATGTATAGACTCGTCCCCGCCATGGGAATGTAGAAATTCCATCGCTGGCTCATGATTGTAAATAGGATATGATTACCACCTGAATGTTCAATTAAGCAGGAAATTACTTTGATTTTTGTTTACTGCACTGCAGTGTTGAACCTACTATTCATGTGTATTTAAAGGTTCCATCCTCAACACAATCAGCATTTTAGTCCTTGGGACAGTTTAATTATACGAATAATAATTGACAAGTTGACAACCCACTAATTTCCAGTGGTTATCACAACATTCATTACTGTTGGCCACATTAAGATGTTGGAACAGCTAATGTTATGCCATCTCAGTTGGTACGTGAAGAGTGAAATATCTTGTTCTGAGCTCATGGACATTTTATGTCAACTTGTTGATGGGATAAAAATGCAGAGTCAAAAAATACCAGGGTTTTTGGGTCCATATATTCATGGGTATCATCTGCCAGCCACATCTAAACTGCTACCACCCACAGTGGAGGACCTGTCTGGGTGTCCTGGCACATGCGGCCATCCTGTAGAATGTTGGTTTGTCCAGAAGCCTGGGTTTGTGTTGGCGACCATGTCTGAATCCCTTGATCCAAAGGCATCTAAAAAAAACAAAGAACCGACCTTTTTCCAATTACGCGTTGTATGCATGTTTGTTGAACTTCTTTCGCACCGTACGTCGCCAACCGTTCTAATCGGAGGTGTAGAAAGGGTGGGGGTGTACTCAAGAAGTAAACGATATGTAAGGTTAACGAGTATGATCGGCTGAAACGGTTTTAAAACCATATTCATGATGCCTCTCGAGACAATGATACAATGCGTGTCCCAGAATAAACGCACGCATCTTAGATAACAACAAATAATTGGATTTATGGATTCAGAATATTTATTTAGACTGGAAGAACCCAATGAAGCTATGAAGTTCTTTGCTCACAGATGTCCAGTCGGAAACGGGCATCAGCGAGTTACATCGACAAGCAATACAACAAAAAACATTACGAGAGCAAGATCGAGACAAAGTAAGTAAACCACGAATGTAAATAAGCATATAATTAAAGTGCAGTGGTACAAATTGATTCTAGATTTGAAGCTTTCGTGACTGCAAGGATTCATACTCTTAGGTTTTTTCGGTAAAGTCACGTAGGTAAAAATAAAAATAAATAATAAATAATAAAAAATACGGGACTTTACCGAAAAAACCTAAGAGTATGGTAGAAATTGCTCAAGCACATACATTCCTGCCGATTTGTCAACACCGAATGGAATGCTTCGGCAAGGCAGAAAAATAACAACAGTCCCAGACCACATCGAGATAGCTTTGCACGTGAAGGTAACGCATTCTGCATACCGCCTTGTCATACATAATAGCCTCGTGATAATAATAATAATTTACGATTTATAAAGCGCCCTAAAACAACCATTCTCAGGGCGCTATGTCTGAAAAGGCGGAAATATTTAATATCAATGGGTGAAAAAGACGTTTGACAATAACTAAAGAGAGAGAATACCATTTTAAACAGATAAGTTTTCAGTCGAGATTTGTAGTGATGGCCAAACGCTCAAAACAATGTGACGTCATATTTCTGTTCGTTTGTTAAATCTAGCAATCACTTTACAATCATCTCACTCGCAGTTTCGTGTTAAGACTTAGCCGAGCACTGCAATGTAAATTGCTCTGCACATTTTTTTTACCTCCGTTTGCTTCTTGAGGCCAAAAGTGCACTGCGCCTTTGAGGTTTCCAACGAACGTTCAAAGCTCCCATCCGTCATGATCATCGCGTCTCTCTGTATGAACAAAAAATGTGCAACGAATTTCAGACCTTGAAAAATAATTTCCATTTATAGAAATCAACATCGGCTTGCGTGGTGTGGTTAGCGCAGGCCCTGATGGTATTAAATGGGACCCCTGTCCAATTTCCACCATCCCACCCCACAATATTTATAGCACCTGGGCCACTCTGTCCTGTGGAACTGTGTACAGTTTCACCACCTGCACACTAAATCGTTGTGCCACAGATCAACAGCATCATCGCCATCATCGTTATAAAGTACCACTATGAACAGGACCATCATTGTCAATATCGTTCCACTCTTTTCAGGTTGCACCTGCCTGTTTGTTCAGCACGATGTCCCACGTGCATCTCCACGTGCTGGAAGCTTCTTCAGTCACGGACATCACGCTGAACGCTGGCGGGAGGAGAGCTTATACTCTTAGTTCTTTCGGTAAAGTCACGTAGGTAAAAAATGAAATTAAAATTATAAAATAAAATTACAAGTATTTAAGAGCTTGAATCTTGAATCCCTGCCTCACTTGATGCAGCAAATCTGGCTGTGACGGTCCCACCTGATGACAGAGACTTGTGTTGCCTCCGAAACGGTCGTGAGTTTTATTTTATTTATTAATTTAATTTAATTTTTTACCTACGCGACTTTACCGAAATAACTAAGAGTATGAATCTTTGCAGTCACGAAAGCTTCAAATCGGGAGGAGAGCTGTCCGGCACAAGCGCGAAAACCTACGTGGTATAATCTCACTGTGATCGATTTAACGAGTGACGGACGGGAGAGTTGTTTTACTTCTCACCTGTGCCGGCAGGTCGTCGGTCTGCGTGGAGGAGCAAGCCTGGGTGTTGGGACTGGCTGGGGTCCAGTGCCACTGTCTTGGACCATGCACGGACTGCACATGCGTGTGATAAGACACACAGACGGATCACCGGAACACACCACGACGGTTAGGTCAGAGTTTTGCAAGCAGTTACACACTCGCGCATACGATGATGATGGTCATGATTCACATTGGTGACTCGAACGGATCGAAGAGAGAGGCAAAACCACAATTGGAGAACAACAAAAACGGTGACTAATGTGGTAGCACCAGGGCTGAGACTGTGAGAGAGGGCCTGGAAGGGAGTGGTTCGAAGTGGTGAGTCAGGTTATGAATATTTTGCCGTCTTTTCCTGGATTTTCTGTTTGCACATAGTCACATAGTCACTTTAAGATGTTTTTTGTGCATGTTTGTTAATGTTTTAGTTTTTTGTTTGTTGCGGTTGCACCCGATTCAAGAGCCGAATGGCTCACAGGGCTATACCAAATGAATGAAAACTGAAACTGAATGAAGATCTCTGGAGTGGAAGTGGGAGATGATGGCTCAAGATAACAACGAGTGGAGCACGCCGAGCAGGAAGGCAGACACCACACGAGTGGGAAATTTGCCAATAAGACGTTGATGGCTGGGGTCTTTGTGAGCTGCCTGTGTGCGTGTGTGTGCTTGAAAAATTACACTTAGATATTCGGCATGTTATAATGCATAGATTAACAACTGATTTAAATAAATAGATTAATACGTTTACAATACATATGTAGTGACAGAACGGTCACTACTGTGTTGGCCCGTACGAGGGCTGGGGCCCCAAGGGGGTGCCTGGGGGGTCACGTGCTGGAGGGATCCGGACCTTCCCAGAGGTGGGGGAAGTGAGGCGTGGCCTGGGAAGGGAGGCGTGGCCTGGGAAGGGAGGCGTGGCCTGGGCGGAGCCGGCCACGCCAGAGAGACGAGATATAAGGGTGGTGTGAAGGCAGAGCAGGGCTGTTCCTGAGAAGAATGAAGACACCTCGTGAAGATGCCAGAAGAGAAGACCTACAGTGAGCGGACTGCCAGCAACCACCTGGCTGGGTCACGCTGGAGCGGCTAAAATACAATTGTGTGTTAGCTAGTGTAGGTCGGTGGTCACCACCCTATGTGTAGAGTAAGAATAACTGTTGAGTAAACGTTGTGTTAATTAATAAATGAGTGTTGCCTCCCAAGAAGTGTGTGCGCCTAAATTGAACCCATTACACATATATCGAATTATGCGTGTAACAAAAATATGATTTGTTAATTATTTTCGATGATATGCAATTTAGGGTAACGGAGCGTATGCGGCGGAACAAACTAAACACACGAGAAAGCGTACGAATGACAGTAAACATTTCACGCGAAGTAAATCTATTCTGGAATTGTATTGCGACCTCGAACGATGCGTGCCAATTCGTGGGACCACGAGACTGATGAATCACCGCGTGTTTAATGAACCACGTGCAGACAAACGGAAACGTCATGTCTATTCAGCATCGTCAATAAATGTTTACCTTGTACCTGTCTGAGAACAGGTCATTTGCTTGTATCGAAAAATTGTGTTGCATCGATGGCTGCAAAGGCACACAGGAGAAAAGAAATTTGCAAGCAAAATGTAATAATCATGTGCATATATTAACTAATAATAATACTCTATTTTACCTTTATTTATCTAGGTAAGTCTCGATGAGTGTCAACATTATTTTCCAGTAGGGTCCAGCATTGCCATGTTTAACCAATTCTATTTGGCATGTAGGAAAACCGGAGTACCTGGAGTAAACCCACGCATATGAAAAGGTAACTCTCAAATTTCCATGCAAATATATTCAAGAATCCATTGCTGTGTTGTAGGCTCGCAGCACGAGCCTACGACGTCTGGAGTCTCCCAGCAAAACGGGCAACTCTGGATCAACGTCAGCATGTGGTTTGGAACAGTTGGATCGACGTTGAGCCCCAACGTTGGCCCAACATTCAATGCTTCCTGTGCTCCAATCGCATGCACGAAGCGGGCGCGTCTTTGCCAAGCTTCCAATATCTGTTCTAGATTTGAAGCTTTCGTTACTGCAAGGATTCATATTCTTAGGTTTTTTCGGTAAAGTCACGTAGGTAAAAAATTTAAATTAATAAAAGTAAAATAAAACTAAAATAAAAATCACGACGTTTCGGAGGCAACACAAGCTTCCGTCTTCAGGTGGAACCGTCACAGCACGATAGCTGTATCAAGTGAAACGTCGTGATTTTTATTTTATTTTACTTTTACTTTTATTAATTTAAATTTTTTACCTACGTGACTTTACCGAAAAAACCTAAGAATATTCCAAGATCTGCCCAACGGTGATCTAGTCGCTCGTAAACCGTACCTGGCAATATCCCGTGTGGGCCAATAGAAACGCAGCCAAACCGCGTGCTGGAACTTAAAACGAAAAAGAGGATTAACTTCCACCGCGACTTTCGTCCCGAGCTCCCGGTCCCATTCTAGATTTGAAGCTTTCGTGACTGCAAGGATTCATACTCTTTGTTCTTTCGGTAAAGTCACGTAGGTAAAAAAATGAAATAAAAATTAATAAAATATGAAATAAAAATCACGATGTTTCGGAGGCAACACATGTCTCCGTCATCAGGTGGGACCGTCACAGCCAGATTTGCTGCATCAAGTGAGGCAGGGATTCAAGATGCAAGCTCTTAAATACAAGTTAAGGGGGAGGAGAGGGGGGGGGGCTTATCAGAATGTGGTAGCCAATGAATGGAACATATCGACGACGTGGACGTGTTTGTGCGCAAGCCACTGTTATTGCACATGATGACGTATTGGATGGGGGGGGGGGGTAAAAGAGAGCACGCGGTGCACGTGTACGTGGACATGCCTGTGCATAAGCACCTGTTGATGCACATGATAGAAAAATCAACCCGTCAAAACAAAGTTTTTCACTCTAAAGTCTAAATCCTTTATATGCGTGGCGGCTAGAGTCCTCTCGTCCTCTGGCTTGAGATGGCTGCCACCTATGGGTCAGATGATTGTCTGCCACCATTAAGCAATTGGTGATTAAATATAAAAAAAATTTTGCTAAAAAGTGTAAAATTTTGTAAAAAAAATTTCACGAAAAGAAATTGTCACGCACAACGAGTCTGTGTGCAAAATGTCAGCTCGATTGGATCACGGGAAGTGGGTTAAAAAACGACCGAAAGATTTACACGGTCGTAAGCACGCAAGCAAGCAAGCAAGTGAACTTAATATAAAGGATTTAAAATAACGAAAATGCCCATGTCTATACCAGCGTTGGCTGACAATAAAGAGAGTACGGTCCCACTTTGCGCGCGCACCTTGCGCGGGGGCTGCTCCGTTTGCGGCCACGTGGAGGTCGCCGCTCTCTCGCGGCTCCGGGTGGCCTGCGCCGGCGTGGCGATGACGAGTGCCCGAGCCCTCTGCTGGGAGCCCTCCCGGATCACCATGGTCCGCAGGTGCATCTCCTCGCACCTCTTTTCCGCGTTGCCCTGCGCGCCGTGTGCGGGCACGGAGGTCAGAAAGACCCCGAAAAAACCTTCGGTCTCGGTTCCCTGCTGGGCCCGGTCGTGGCTGGGAGTGCCACCGGTTTTCGTCAGTTGCGCAATAGTAACAACAACAAGAACAATAATGCGCCACTCGAAGACAACTCACGCACACGAAGTTCTCCCCTCTTGCGGCCGTTGTGAGATATTCTCAACAATGCGCGCCACCGATTAGCACGGTTGGCTACGTACGGTGCGGAAGAAGTTCAATATACATACATACACACGTGTACATCCATCTTATTCTTAGGTTTTTTTCGGTAAAGTCACGTAGGTAAATTTTTTAAAATAAAATAAAAATCACGACGTTTCGGAGGCAACACAAGCTTCCGTCTTCAGGTGGACGGAAGCTTGTGTTGCCTCCGAAACGTCGTGATTTTTTATTTTATTTTTATTTTTTTACCTACGTGACTTTACCGAAAAAAACCTAAGAATATGAATCCTTGCAGTCACGAAAGCTTCAAATCTAGAAATACATCCATCTTCTCGTACGTCCGGGGGTCTTTATACCACAGAGGTGGAAACCGCCGGCCTTCGTGTTTGTGTGCGGTAAGGTTTGCGCGAGCAGTACCAGCTGCAGAGCTCCGCTGCCGAGGCGAAGCTTGTGCCTCCGCCTGGCCGCCCTGGCCTTTGGTCTCCAGCTCCAGTGGATCGATGTCAGATGCTGCGTCGTGGGCACAACGGCGATAACCACAGACGGGGAGTCAGCGTCGAGTGCACAGCTTTCGCTCGCTCTTGAACAGAGGTCGCGACCGGGTACCCGATACCCATACCCTACCCGATACCCGGTACGGGTAGCCGTTTGCGACCCTGGTGCGGCCGGGTACGGGTACGGATAGGCCGTGAGTCACTGGTGAGTAACTGTTTGTCACTCATTTCCCAACGTCTTGTCTCTTCTCACAATTCAAGTTCTTAGAATCAACCCACCCGCGCCTGCAACATGGCTTCATCCCAGATGTCACAATCAGGTACCCGATACCCGTACCCTATCCGTTCCCGGCCGGGTACGGGTAGGGTACGGGTACGGCCGGGTACGGGTACCCATTTGTGACCCTGGTGCGGCCGGGTACGGGTAAGGAATCAAAACCCGTTTGCGACCTCTGCTCTTGAACGAGGGGCTCGGAGGCGCGAGGGAAACCCCGGGCAGCTGGGAAGGCAGCAGCTAGGCTGTGAGCCAGCACCAACAATTGCCCAAGCAGTCCTCCATATATATATATCGCGGTATTATCAGGCAATTAATGAGAGTTTATATACGTCAGAGGAAACTGGAGTACCAGCATAAAATCCATACAGATGGAAACAGATGGATATTCATCAACTTGTTGTAGTGCAGGGTATGGCGACCTCGACGTCCACAGGAAGGAAGGTTTAAAGCATTTATGTGGCGCCACGGTGGCGAGATGTTAACTACCTCGCCTGGTATACAGGAGGTGGTGGGTTTGATCCCGAGCCTGACGCCTGTATATTTGGAGTTTGCATGTTCTCCCCGTGGTCGCGTGGATTTTCTCCAGGTCCTCTGCTTTTTGCCTCCACATTTATAATCGACATTAATTTAGATTATTTATTTGTGTTCTATAAATTTCCGCATGATAAGCCACTTCGTTGAGTTATCATTTGTGGCCAGATCGCTTGTGAAAAAGAGCTATATAGCTTAGTGGGCATTACCTGGTCAAATAAAAAATAGTTTCGTTTCGTTATCCACCAAGCCTAACTCCACAGGGCTAGATAATAGGCATGTGCCACTAACTGGTTATACATTGGAACATCTGTTGTTGAATACGTGCAATTTGTCATAATTATAATTCAGTGGCAATTAATGTTTCAATTTGGGAATTGGGCCAAGTCCTGACACTGTGAATAATGACGTTACAGGCCCGTAATGTCCACTTTACTCAAGACAGAGCACGTTGGTGATTCCCGGGAAAGGAAAATATGCGATGGCTTGAAGAGAAATTGAGCTAAGTGCTCACTGTTCAGCTTTCCACTCCCTAATGTTTGGATGTTTAACTTCATTTGCACTGTACGGAGCCAACTGTGCTGATCAGAGGTACAGGGGAAGGACGACAAACTAAACACAAACATTTTTATATAGAAACAAAAATGTAGTGTACGTCCAGGAATTGTCATAATATGGACAAATACGGAACTTGTCCCTGATTGTGGTTTTCGCAAGCGCGTGCGTGCACGGTCATTACATTTTCGACCGTCGTTTATTTGTCAGCATGTTGAATCTAACGACGGTCAAGAATGACAAGAACGCGGAGTGACAGCCAAGCAATGGAACCGCATCCGAGACTATATCCACCGAGGGGATGGAGCGATGAAATCAACTCGTGTGCAGATGCTGGGAGGATCATTACAACACAGGATCGTGGGAGATGGTGGTGCCTTGAGGCCCCTTCATCTAGCGGTGGATTGACCATGGACAAAGGTAATGGTGATGATATGAATGTAGCCGTGGTGTCCGTTCCATGTTGAGATATACAAACGTAGAGCGTGATAAAAAAGCGGACGAGTGTGTGACGCCTCGCATACCTTTTCATTTCTCTCCAACACCAGCCCCTGGAAGTGGTCCCTGACTGCACTCCAGTTCTGTCGGCTGGACACAAACCCCGGGATGAACTCATCCTGCGATGGGGAAGTGTGGAAGGCACGTTGCGTGAGAGGGACAGCATTGGTCACAAGGCAGTGCTTACAGTGGCACTCATTACACACAAAGTGCTTGCCACAAAAGAATCGCAATACCTTGCTGATCTCAGGGAGAATAACACATCACGCGAACTCCGGTCATACTCACAGCGGCAGCTTTTAGCTAGCGATCGTACAAAGACGGTCACCGCATCGCACGCTTTTAGATACGCTTCCGCGGCCGTCTGGAATGCTCTTCCGACATTAGGAAGCCATTGGAGATGTGCACTTTCAAACCTAGCTTGAAAACTAATTTCCTTATAACTGCTGTTTGTGTTCACTTGTCTTCCCCCCCCCCGCACCTCCAATTAGCACAGTTGGCCACGTACGGTGAAAAAGAAGTTCAAGGTACGTACATACTGGCTCAATAACCTCTGAGCCATCTGGCGCCCATCAGCTTTTACCAAAGTCTTGAGTTTCATCTGAGCATCTGTTCATTGCCCGGACTTAAGTAGCCACGCAGATTTTTCCCCAACTGTCTCCTGTGTCAATATTTGGAACCCGATGTTATGTGGTGCGTAATTAAATTATCATTCAAAAGATTGACTTGTTATATTTTTATTACGTTACTTTATAAATAATAATAATGATAATAATGCAATTTGTTTATCTAAGAAAGCCTCTCCGATTCTCACGATTGTTTTTTTTCTTCTTCTAGATATGATGGAAATAATAAGGTGAGCAGGTTTTGTCTACATTTGGGATGTTTGCTCAATTCCGTGATAGCTGTCTGGCTGCGTGCGTGACCCGCGAAGACCAACGCGTACATGGGGACAACACTCAAAAGGGGCCATAAACCTGACCACCTACAATAACAATGCCCTTTGCTGATGCAGGAAAGCTTTACCCAGCATGGAGACTAGTTGTCAGGCAGGGGCCTGCAATTGAGAGGGAAAACAAAACATTCTTCCGATTCCAAAAACAAGCGTTTAGCATGATGAAGAAAACGGGGAAACCAATCGCGTACGAGGAGACAGCGCTCAGAGCTCCACGCATTTGATTGAATCTACTTGCTGTGCTGCTTTCTCCTGGGCACCTCGCAAGCCAGTGTGGTGGGGAGTTTCCACAAGTTTGCGCGATCCACTAACCCTTGCCTCCAAAGCTCTGGATTACGGGCGCGTGTTATTGCGCGCGACGCAAAATCCGTTATTTCAATATTGCGCCAGCTTTGAGTGTCTCGTTTACATCCCGCGAGCAATCGTGTCCGCTTTTGTGCACCACGGATTGTAAATGTATTGTGTCGTACTGCACAAGTATTCTTGCCTGGAATGGTGCAAAGTCACTTTCAGACTCTTCAGTCTATAAAAAGAAAAACCAGAAACAAACGAAAATTAATTCAACACGTAGGCTTTCGCGACCAATGTTATTCATAATATAGGTTTTTGGGTCAGATCGCGTTATATATATTTTTTTAATGCTGTTGATTCTCTCTTCAGCACACCGGTGGGCTAAACAAGTGAATTATTTTGTCCTTTGAAAAACGTGACACATTTTTTACTGTTTGGCCGTGTCGGGTGGTGGAGGGTTACGACACATTTATAAATAACGCGATCTGACCCAAAAACCTATATTATAAACGAAAATTATACGATTAAAAACAGAAAATGTTATTTGGCATCAATCAGACAGTTTGTCGGCCATCTACTGTGAGTGCCGTTGTCTTTCACAATTTTACTTTTGTTAATGTGTTTTTTGTTATTGTTGTTGTTTGTTGTTGTCGTCGTTCAAGTCCCATACATTCTCGTGACTGGGGATCGAATGCGGAGAGAGCGGACTTGCCTGCACGGCGACCGTGTTCGTTGGTTTCTTTGGTCGGAAGTATCGGAGGAAATTTGATGCCATGAGTTTGTTTGGAGGATCGACGAAATCTAAATCTCTGGGGGATGAAAATGTTTACGTCTTCATCAACACCGAGCTCACCTGTGTGAAACACAAAAACGTACGTTAACAACAAAACAATCCGTGCGATTTCCAGCACGGTGAATGCATACCGCGCGTTTTATTTTATTTTTAACATTTTAGACGTCGACTGGAAGAGTGGGATGTTTTGCTCCAACCACCACCACAACCACCACCAGCACCACCGCGACACAACGCAGCGACTTTTCGCGATCACAAAACAAAAACAAGCGAAAACATCGACAGCATCGCACGACAACCAGCCCTCATCTCACCTTAACAACGTGCCACCCTGACAGACCACCGAATGTGCATTGCCCTCTTCGGCCGTACAAAGCATTCTGTGTTTTTTCGACACCCCCCCCCCCCCCCCATAATTCTGCAAGCCCGTGCGTTCCAAAAAAAAATGAGCATAGTCACTGTTGCCAGGCTTGGGTGCCCCGGTCAGGGTGGGAGCGTCAGCTAGCAGCGCTGTCGCGATGTTTGCCCTCGCCCTCCACGCTCTCGCCAAAGCACCCTCACCTGCTCCTTTTATCCTTTGTGGTCGCGGTTTGCTGGCTTCTGTTCCCCTCCGCGGGGGCCCTCTCTCCGTACGCCAGTCGAGGCCGTCGCGGCTGAAAAGCGTCAATCCATTGCACTCTCGGCCGCTTTAAATGATGTTGCCCTCGCAGCTGGGATCGGCGCGCGCTTCTGCTTTGAGTGCTTTGTTGCTGCCCGTGAAAAATTGCTCGACGCAGAAGGCAAGGGGTTTGTATGACATGAAGTGCCGATAGTTACACACGGTCGGATTGGTGTTTTTTTTGTGTTCACTTCAATACATGAGTTTCCTTTATGCGGCATGAGTGCGGTCGTATTGCAAATGCGAATCGCGTAGCATTGGTGGCTGTGGCCACGAAGCCAAGTGATGTGACCAAACAGCGGTTAGCCACTACAGATTACCATTGGGCTGTGCGCATCTTATCCCTGAGTCATTGGTGTAAATTCCACGTTCCTTTGGTCGGGGTGATTTCTCATCAAATAACCACTGATGACTTTCCACAATAGAAATATTTTTTTATCAACCCCAAAGCAACCTTCTGATCTTTAGCCACATGCACTCAGCACTCTATGCTTCAGCCAGCCAATGTAATTTGAAAAACTGATATCAAGACCATCAAGTATTGTATTCGTGTTTTGCCCAAGTGGAATTCCTCAACTGCAGAGCGTCCAAATAAAAATATCTATAAATGTTGTCAACACATTGACTATTTATTGTCACAATCGAAAAATACAAAATGTTTAAATCATTCACATATATGATAATATTAACTGAAGCATACACGTGCATATTTAATAAAAATCCATAATCTATGCACGTGTGTGTTTTCGTGCTTTCGGAGTCCCTGACCCTCTGCTCACGATCATTAAGGACCTTCATGATGGTGAGCGGGCCCGGGTAAAACTACGTGGCCGGGACTCGGAACCATTCCCTGTACACCTTGGGGTGCGACAGGGATGTCCTCTGGCTCCCACATTATTTAACATCTATTTCGACCACGTAGTTCGTGAAGCCTTCGATGACTGTACCGGAGGAATTTCCATCTGGTACAGATACAATGGAGGCTGATCGATACCCGGGTGCGGTCAAGGGATGGCTCCCTATTGCTCAACCATGTTATGTATTCATAATCAACGTGTTAAACATGTTATGTATGCCGATGATCTGGTAATTGCTGCTCACTCAGAGGATATACCCTGCCTGGGTATTTGTACCATCGGACACTCCACACCTACAACTCACAATTGGTGATAGGGCAGTTGTGGAGAGAGTGGAGTTTCCCATACCTGGGCAGTGTGCTCATGACCGGCTTCGGTTTGACAGTAGAGGTCTCACTCCGAATCAGTCGAGCGGCATTATCTTTTCATCGGTTGCATAACGCTGTGTGGAAGCTACCTGCTCTGTTGCTCCGCACGAAGCTTCAGGTCTTCACGACCACAGTCATTCCCTCCCTTCTCTACGCTTGTGAAACGTAGACCCCCCCTAATGGAACATCTTCACCAGTTAGAAACATTTAGGCTGGCCTGCCTACGATCCATCCTGGGTTTAATCAGGCTGGATTGTGTGAGGAGCTCACACATCCTTGAAAGATCTGGACAAAGTCCCATCGGTGAGCTCCTCCGGCAGCCAAGGCTGCGTTGGCTGGGTCATGTAGCCCGCATGCCCAGCCACCGCATACCTAAACAGCTTTTGTTCGGCCGGATAGGGGGGGCTAAACGGGCGCGGCACGCGCTAGAGAAGAGATGGAGTGATGTGGTACAGGAGGATGTGGAGCTGAGTGGACTTGCCGACGATTGGTACCAGCGCTGTCAAGATCGGCCTCTGTGGAGGAGGCTCGTGAAGGACGCTACTGAGAAGTTGGAGGCAGTCGCCCTTCAACAACGGAGGGCGGAAGAGCGACGCTCACAATAACGAGCGGAGCGCCAGGTGGCTAAAGCACAGCAAGTTGGCACAGTAGGGGGTACATGCGGTGCATCAGCCAGTCATCAAAGTCAGTCGACCCGTGGCACCTGGGTCTGCCCCCTGATCTCCTGCCAGCGGGCGTTCGACACTTCACGTGGCCACAATGTGCACCTAGCCTGGCACAAGCTTCGTGGTGGTGACGTCACCGCCACTTATTGGTTGTTGTTGTTGTCGTCACAGACATGCTGCGGTTTATACGTGATGGGATATGTATGTATCGCTAGATTAGGCGTGTATATACACACTTTTTTTTAACCATCCGTTAGTATTCTGCATAGCCCTGTTCAAACATGTCGCAATGCAGGAACACACTGTGCCCGCCTTTTGTTTCTCAAGAGGCGACTTCACATTCAGTCCTGTTCATTACAACAGGTTTAATCAAACACTCGCACAATGATACAACTAATATAGCACTTCGGTCAGATAATCTGGATAGTAACTTTTTAAAAGCAAAATTGTGCGTTTTATGTTTTGCTGCTGGAACTGCAGCGTGTCCATGATACGACCCACCGCCTAACTTCGCCTCCCCACTCTATTTAAGCCTCTCGCTATCTGTATAAACCTACATATTCCCTGAAGAAGACCAGTCAACCAACATACCTTCCTTGCCTTTTCATTATCCTGTTAAACTTAACGGTTCATTCGGTAATAACAAACAAACACAACAAGTTAGCGTAATTAGTTTTTACTCTGCAATTAAGTCGTGCAGATTAACTACTGCATGACATCCATCACACTCAGTCTGAAAGCAAAGGCATTTGTGCTTACCATGAATAAGATATATGGCCTCACTCTCGGGTCATCTGTCATAGCCCACAGTACGATACGCAGTCGGTTTTTTTTGCGTGCAGATAGAAGGGCACTCAGGAAAGCATTTTAAGGAAAGACCACTGATTGCCCCTTGACATTTCCATCATTCATGTCCTACAATGGACAACAGAATCAATTGTTAACCGTTGCTCCTAGACCCCAACCCACACCCAAAAAAAATGAGGTCAGGGGTTTCATCTGGGCAATATTAAAGCCACGCCTAAGCCTCACCTCGGGGTTGCCTTGAACGGTTTTCGAGGGCTGAGATCTGGATTGCCTGTGACTGCTCATTAACGTCACGGACGTTGCCTTTCATCTCGCCTCGGCAATAACCGTAACAACGTAAGGGTTTTCGATTTAAAGCTTTCGTGACTGCAGGGATTCATCTTCTTGGTTCTTTCGGTAAAGTCACGTAGAAGGGAAAAAATGTAATAACAAAAATATAAAACAATAAAATTCTCACGACGTTTCGTTATGTAGGCCAGGCTTAGTCACAAACCGTACCTCTCCATAACAAAGGCTCACCCTCTTAAGCCTCACCTTACCATATTAATAAAAAGTGTGCTATATTTGGCCCTTACCCCCCCCCCCCCCTTTTCCAACCATTATATAAACGGAGTGGTAGCTCCTGCAATCTCTCATTTACTTGATACAGCTGTCGTGGCTGTGACGGTTCCACCTGAAGACGGAAGCTTGTGTTGCCTCCGAAACGTCGTGATTTTTATTTTATTTTACTTTTATTAATTTTAATGTTTTACCTACGTGACTTTACCGAAAAAAACCTAAGAACAACGTAAGGGGTGTAACTTAGAGGGAAAACCGCTTTCTCATCCGCAACGCCCACCATCAAACTTCACCTGTGAAGACGATAGCGCAGACAGAATGTCTCCTTTATACTGGATATCCATTACTTTGCACCGTGTGATAAAGGGGATCGCTTTGTGCATTGTCTGGACTCCCCCACAAGAGGGTGAGATGGAGCCTGCTTGCCATCAAGCCAAAGTAGTGAAGCTGATGCACTCAGCACTCTGTGACCCTCCTCGAGAATGTCAACAAGCGGCATTGAAGCAATTGCTCCCAGATTTTGCACAAGTAGCCAATAGCACGAACAAAGATTCATTGTGAACCGATTGCATCCAGCATAACGCGTCTGTGTTGTTTATCAAACGTGTAATACAGTTGCCCATACGCATAGCATGTGCCCTGTGTAAATGTTTTAAACTTAAACAATTAACTGCATGTCCTTTTGAAAACAGTCCGCTCTTATTGAATGGCTACGTCAATGTACTGCGCTTCGGGGTCTTTCCCACGGTGCATTGGTTACAGAAGTTATTTGGCCATACTTTACCATGCCGGTCAATCAATGCGGACGACCAAAGGTACAACCCCAGGTAACCAAGCCTCCAGAAGTGCAGTGCGTTAAGCGCGAAATCTCCGACCCTATATTCAGTGGCGGATTATCTTAGTAGCGAAAGTAGCTACACACGCTACGTGCCCGCACTTTCAAGGGCCCCGCGCTAAATGCTTTCAAGCTATCAATTCCGGTTCAGTGATTCTGCACTTGCTATATCACTATAGTACTGTACTGCCTTCAACTTTTATGAACGACTGGGTGTTTAAGGTTAGCGATTTGTCGTATTATCTGGCTGTATAGCAAATTTAAAAAATACAATTACTTTACTGTGCAAGTTTTAAAAAAATGTGTGTTTTAATAGTTACGTGTTCATTTTTAGTTTAGGAGCCCTTTATAACATGTGCTACAGGCCCCGAACCGTATTTTCATTTTAGAATACGGTGACAGGACAGAATTCTGATTTTGACGACGCGCGAGCCACTAGAGGGCCCTGTTTAGTTATGCAACCACGACGCTGAGTGGGTGCTGTTGGTCGTTCGGCATGTGGGGCCCGGGACTCGTGTGTGTGAATTTCAATGCAGGGGTTAAAACCTGGAGCAAATTCACAGAGGGCAATCACCTTCGTTCAGTGTGGCCACTCGGCAGTGGTTTGATACAACCTTCATCAGGCCAAATTCACCCATTACATTGGCATTTAGCTCCTCAACTTATTGCCATATACACAAGCATATAGAACGTGGTGGTTGTCTCTCATTGTTTATTACAACCTTTTGGCAAAGGTATGGAAGATCCAGCAAAGTGGCCTTAACTTTTCCCTGTAGTTGCCTGCGATGTTTGGGTCATTGCTGTACTTGTTAACGTTCTGTTTTACTGCTGTCTCGTTGGAACATGTTTCGCTGCAGCTTTTAAGTTCGTTTTTTTTTGCAATGCAGGTGCCTTGGCCTGCCCTACGTCTGTACTTGTGTGTTCATTATTTTATCCCTGACCGCAATGTTCCATTAGCCTTCCAGATATGCAGGATATGGAAGGCTAATCATCAGTTGTAGCCTTAGCACAAAGGTACTCGTTGCTCCTGGGAGATAACAAGAATGACCAACTTGGACATCACATTTATGTAATTTTATTTTGGTTTCTGTTTGTTTACATAGTCCCCCTCCCCTCCTCCCATCATCACATTACCCCCCCCCCGCCTTCCCCTTATAGACTCCTCCCGGCTAACCACTACCCCGAGCGTGGTAGGACAGCGAGCCCGTCCGTATGCTCTCGTTCGTTCCCGAATGTTTGAGAGTGCATTACGCCTGGCTTGTTGTACGTTATGTGTTTTTTTCCCCTCCTCTTTAAATCCTCCCCTGTATTTTCGGGGTTCTTTAATGATGAAAACAAAAACAAAATGCTTATCAAGAAAAAGGTATCATCGGTTATTACTAGGCAGCTGTTTTTTTTACCGTGTAGTTCAATGTTCAAACGATGTGAAAGAGAACGTTGATGCCAAAAACCTAAAAAAAACACGAGCGATCTTCAACAGACCGCGACAAAAGCACGGGGCGCGCTGAAATCTCGGTACGACTTTATGTCACCAACGCCGCGGTGGACACGGAGAGGTTCAGAGGCATGAGACGCATTGCAATAGAATCCTCATTCTGCCCAGTGTAAGTTTGGTTTTAAAAGGACCGAGCTCACACTGCATTCTAATTAAAATTATACTGGTAGGAACCCACTGGTTCCACCAGCCCACAGGGGATTATTGTGTCCGTCCGTCCGTCGTGCAGGGAGGGGCTGGGTGGGGAGGGAGGGGCTGGGTGGGGAGGGGCTGGGTGGAGAGGGTGGGGCTGGGTGGGGAGGGGAGGGTGGAGAGGGGCTGGGTGGGGGGTGGGAGGGGTGGGGCTGGGTGGGGAGGGGCTGGTCACCCCGTGGTGCCCTTATAAAACTCAACGTTGAACCTACTCACGCCGGCTTGTGCCCGCCCTCACAGTCGGGCATATTTGCGGAATACACCACGCCGCCGTTGACCCTGACCATTAACCGAGCAACCCAACGCTCCTACCAGCTCCCTCCGCAGGAATGTGTTGTAAATATGCAAGTTACGTTTATGGGCAGTTTGGATTGCATGTTACTTTTGATGGTTTGCTCAATAACCGGTGTGCACAGGTGTGCAAAGGTATGCAGCCTAAGAGTCGAGAAACTTAACACACGGAGAGGTATGTACTGACATGCTTGTACCCTGTTCGTACTGTATTACTACGGCAAGTGAGATAAAACATTCCCACGAATTGTAAAAAAAACGAACTAGTGGCTTTAACTCAGAAATATACCAACTGATTTACTGTGACATTTATTTGAATAGGTTTTTACACTGGTAAGGTTCGTTTGGCCACTGAGCAAAAATGCAAAGGTTTTTTTGCTCTGAAAGAAAATGAATGACTTACAGCCTCTGCTAATCCACTGCTGGATGAATGCTCCTCCATACAGTGTTGGTCAGGGTTTTTTTCTCATCGTCATTGCGGGCTCATGAAGGGTGATCCAAGGGCCAGTTGGGATGTCACTCACCACTGATGTTAGCCGTGACTCGCAATGGATTTCTGGTCGTTAGGTTCACAGAGCAGTGAGCAAACAACCGCATCGCCACTGCTTCCAATGGCGGAGCCAGGATTTTCAGGTAGGGGGGGGGGGCAACCCCTCCAGCAATGAAACATGATAGAGGAGTTGTTAGCAAGTAAGGTCTTGCCCCTTGCTTTTTATTCGAAGCGTGTGCGGCGATTGCGCAGCCATCGATCGAGAGTAGAATTCGAACCGCGTTGTGTGATCGGCATCGCGCTCGCTGAAGGTGAATGCCTTCAGGGAAGTCGTGGACTGTATACTCAACTGCGCACAAATCTGAGTAACTTATAACTGCTTTGCCGTTACTTATTGCCAATAATGGACTCAGACCATTGTCCTATCATCTCATGGAGACCCCATAATAATATGCTACACAGTGGCAGTGGGGATCGCAAAATACCGATTTATTACTAATAAACCCCAAGGATCCGATCGAAATTGGGGATTTCGATCGGATCATTGGGGAGAAACGTGCCACCCCCCCCCCCCACTGGCTGATGCAATTAATCTTCACGCAGCGGACTTAACAATAGGACCAAAGTTACTTCGTAAAACATTGCTAAATGTAGTAGATGATCATTAAAGTAGCTGTGATATGTTGCGGCTGACTTGATTTGCAGAGCTGCTCATGTAACCGTCTTATCTGCTTGGGAAATCAGCAGGCTCTTCTTTCGTTAACGGATGAGACAAAAATGCAACGTAGAACCCGAAAGCTCGCAAAACCAGAAATGTGTGTTCAGTGTGTGCACCTTACGTGACATCTTGAGGTCAAAGGTCAAGCCTGGCAAAACAGACGTTGCCTCCTCCACTTTTCTATCCCACTGGCCGACTACTCGTGCCCGATGCTAGCACAGAGACAACGATGGCATTCAGTAGTCGAGTGAAAGTGAAGGTGATTTCTTGCTCAAATAAGCTTTGAGGCAGTACTCACCTCCTGTTTGTAGCCCTGAGCCAGTGGTTGAAATTCTGCAGTCCTATGGCAGGGGCAAGTCACCACTTGGGGACAATAACTGTTTGCTTTATTCACATTTTGTTAACCCTGGAAAGTTCTAGATTTGAAGCTTTCTTATCTACTTCCGCCCCCTGCATCACAAAGCTTCAGTTTGAACTCCATGCGTTGTGTTGCGCCCGAAACGTCGTGATTTAATTTAGTTGTTTTCATTTATTTTATTTTATTTTTTACCTACGTGGTTTTACCGAAACAACCAAAGAGTGTGTACCCTGGAAAGGTTTATCGCGTGAGTAAACCCCGGGGCCAGGATTCAAACTCGCAACTTTCCAATTGCCAGCAGCTCACTCTATCGTTGAGGCCATCTGTGCCTGATGCCAGCATTGTCGTGGTCTCGCCGTCAAAGGCAAAAGTGGCGTCAGTGGTGGCGCTGGCCCATCGGGAGCCCTGCGGTTGAATTGTTTTGGGGGCAGGGCCGTTTCAATCTACAGTATACATTCCTAGTGAGGTGACATAAAAGATAAACACAAGACATAGAGCTGTTGCAAGATTGAAAAAAAAGAAACCGATGTACAGATGATACATAAATGTAGTGAAATGAGAGAGACGACAGAAGCTTGATTAAGAGGGGATGTGGCATTGTAAAATATATTTTATCCGACTGTCTAAAAAAATTGCAGACAGAATTTTACTTAAACTATGAGGCGTAACAATGTCCAATTTCGTTGTATCCTAAAATAAAACGTTACCTTTATTTTACGTAAGAACTTACGAGATTCACAAACATTCTAGAAATGAAAAGCCCACAGCTAGTGACTGCACGATCGCCACGCTCCTGAAGAAGTGGAATACGACAAGGCCTTTAAACGCCCGGGCTGTAAGCACTTGCCGGGTTGTGAGCACGTGCTTACAACCTGACACGTTAGGGGCACTAAGGTGTCGAGATGTTAACTACCTCGCCTGGTATGCAGGAGGTTCATGGGTTCAATCCCGACCCTGACGCCTGCTGTATCTTCGAAGTTTGCATGTCATCCCCGTGGTGGCGTGGATTTTTCTCCGGGTCCTTCGGTTTTTCCCCTCCACATTTAGAAACATGCGTTTAGGGTGTTTGGCTGCTCTACATTTCCACGTGATGAGCCACATCGATGAGCTGTCATTTCCAGCCAGGTCGCTTCTTAAAAGAGCTATATAGCTCAGTGGGCCTTACTTGGTAAAATGAAAAAAAAAATGCAGTGCTTCCATTGCATTAGATTACTCGATATATAAATTGTACCAGCGAAATTGAACACCAAGGAATCTTTGCAAAAAATACGTGGCTTTTTAATTGCATTGCATTCAGTTATTTTCCATTACCAATCTATATTTCTAAAATTGTCCTTTAAAAAAAAACTCTTTCTGTCAAGAAATCCAATTAAATCGTCGCATATTGGTGTGGATTGAACTTTAAAGGCAGTTAACGTGCGCCAAAGTACACACAATCCGGCGTAATTAAGTCACGTGGAGGTCTCTTGGCACTGTCATGTGCCGCACCAAAAAGTGCATAACCATCGCACAGATTCCAACGCCACGAAGCAACAAACAACATCCAAATAGTTTCCTGTATCCGTAGTGTGTTAAATGCTGAGCACAAGCAGTTACGAATGTTTCTTTGACTGCATGAGAACGCGATGTAACGCACGCCTACCATGTTGACGCCTTGTCCCAGCCACCCAGTTCTTCAACAAAACTGCAAACTTAGTACGTTAGCGAGAAAAAAACATCACCATGAAACTATAAAATATGACAGCTTCAGTGTGGATTTCGCCCTGAGAGAGATGAGTATGCGTTTTAGAGATGGACAGAGATATAATAAGAATATATCGTTTTAATCACCCAAATGCATTTTGTTACTGTATTTAAAAGCGAATGAATGCATTCGTGTGTGCACTGGCTGTTACTATGGTCTTTCTTATTGTCTGTTTTTTAATTTTATTCCAATAGTCGCGTTGACATCATGTCATAATATATGTAATTCAGAACCCTTGTAGAACAGTGCATGTTAGAGATGAGCTCACATTACTATTTCTAAGATACTTTCAGTGACCCTCTTACATTCGGGGGTGTGCTTTCCCAGAAGCCATGCCATTGAGACACTAATTGCATGGCAGTCAAACTGTTTAATTCTTAGAAGTGGAATTTTGCCAAATTCAGTGAAACTCCATATGGTTGCGGTTTTCTTGTGTGCAGTCATTGGTGGCTGGCCTCTAAGATCGTCAACTCGGTAATAGTAATTTTTATTTCAACTTGAAATGCACCGCACGGTAATCACTGACTCGAAGAGAGAATACATGAGAGTTGCAAGCGGGGAGAAGCAGCCACTTGGTGAATTGTGACAAATCCCCCCCCCCCCCCAAAAGGCTCTGCGGTCCTCTGTATATTAAGGTGTTTCCAGCCAATGAATGAGTGTTTACGCGTTAGAGAAAACCAGAAAACCCCGAGAAAATACACGCATGTGAGTGGAGCAACAACAGAGTTGGAAGTCCAAAATCAAAATCTTTATTTAGACTGGAATAATCAGATGAGCAATGAAGCTCTTTTGCACAGATGTCCAGTAGTCCACATTTTCTGTACCGACTTCTGCTGGAAAGCCAGGATATAGCACCTCCACGACACCCACGCGAACGGAGTTTCGCATCGTGATCTATCAACCCTCGCTTCCACAGTTTTGGATTTACGGGCGCGCATTGCCACCACCGCCCATTCAGTTGGGAACTTGGTTTAATCACGGGTGGCTGAAACACAGATTCAAACCCAGCTACTCAGCAATAAACTTCGTTAAGGAGGATAAACCGTCATCACGCAAACTCCGGACATTCTCGCAGCAGCGGGCTTTTGGCTAACCATCGAACAAAGACGGTGGTCACCGCATCGCGCGCTTTCAGGTGCGCTTCTGCGGCCGTCTGGAATGCTCTTCCATAATTAGGGAGCCACTGGAGCGGTGCACTTTTAAATCAAGATTGAAAACTCGTTTCTTTAGAACTGCTTTTTGTGTTTACTTAAGTTGTCCTTTCCTTTCCACCCCGCACCTCCGATTAGCGCGTTTGGCTATGTACGGTGTGAAAGAAGTTCAAAATCCGTACAGACCGGCTCAATGAACCTTTTCAGTCATCTGGCCCTCTTCAGCTTTTACCAAAGTCTTGAGTTTCATCTGAGCGTATGTCAATGGCCCAGACTTAAGTAGCCACGCAGATTATTCCCCGGCCGTCTCCTGCGTCCATATTTGGACACCGATGCAATGTTTGCGTATCTGCTTTGTTTCCGTCGGCGTCACCAGGTCGAGGTTGGGGCTGGCCCCTGCGACTCTAGAGACGGGCACGTAGACAAAGTCACGCCGCCCCAGTTGCCTTCAGACATGATGCTGCGCAACTGAACTGCACAGACACTTAATAAGCAAAGCCCCGAGGCATTTCCTTAGCGGGACGCTGCTAAAACAACTGCCCTTGTTTGGCTGTATTGAGCCCACTTACTGTGTCTGTTAGTTTGCATGTTTTCTCGTGTCTCCTTGTGCCTCACGGGATCGTGCATGTCTGTGCCTGATCCGCATTACGGTCGTGCGAAGAGCGTATCATTCCATGAAATGTTCTGCAATTGTTTTAATGAGATTATTCTAATGTGATTATTTTTAAAAGTGTATTCACCAGTGTTTTGTATCCCCAAGTCGAGCTTTATTATAACCAATGCGAATCGTGTGAACCGAAATCAGTGGTGAGAATTTTCGTCAATGATCACTCATGAGAGGATGAATGTCCACAAGGGTGAAGATGACACCCGACTACCCACGACTGTCTATGGCGAGACAAAATGAACAAGTCTCAATGAAGACTGAGATCATGTAGTGACGCTATTAGAGACAGCAACGCACTGAGGAAGACCTAAAATAATCGTTGTCTATATTTGTACATAATAAGATTTACAGGTATCCCTCGGTTTACGAAAGTGACGCGTTCAAACACATTCCTGCAGAGGGAGCTGGTAGGAACGTTGGGTTGCTCGGTCAATGGCCAGGGTCAACGGCGGCGTGGTGTATTTCGCAAATATGCCAGACTGTGAGGGCGGGCACAAGCCGGCGTGAGTAGGTTAAACGTTGAGTTTTATAAGGGCACCACGGGGTGACCAACCCCTCCCCACCCAGCCCCACCCCTCCCACCCTGCACCCAGCCCCACCCTCCCCACCCAGCCCCTCCCCACCCTCCCCACCCAGCCCCTACCCACCCTCCCCTCCCCACCCAGCCCCTCCCTTCCCACCCAGCCCCTCCCTGCACGACGGACACAATAATCCCCTGTGGACTGGTGTAACCAGGAGGTTCCTACCAGTAAAATAAACGCTTGTAAAGCAGAAGTTGTAAATCGGAATGGCTTTTCCCATTAATTAAACACTGAAAATGATGGATGTGTCTCAGACAGTCATTCCAACTCTACTCCTAAACCACAAATATACACGTTTATAATTTTTCACAATACAAAAAAAATAAAGAGTATATTTATTGAAACGATTGAATCATGATTTTTTTTCAAAAGATTAACCTTTTCAGGGAACTCGCTAAAAGATCCATATGTTGGAATGAGAGTAAAGGTGATGTAGAGGAGTTACTTCTGCACTGCAGGGACACCGTGACGCTGTCGCGGATGGAAGACGTAGCCTTGCGGACGGATGACGTAGCCTCGCGGACGGATGACGTAGCCTCACGGACGGGTGACGTAGCCTCGCGGACGGGTGACGTAGCCTCACGGACGGATGACGTAGCCTCACGGACGGGTGACGTAGCCTCACGGACGGATGACGTAGCCTCACGGACGGATGACGTAGCCTCACGGACGGATGACGTAGCCTCACGGGCGGATGACGTAGCCTCGCGGACGGGTGACGTAGCCTCGCGGACGGATGACGTAGCCTCGCGGACGGGTGACGTAGCCTCACGGACGGGTGACGTAGCCTCGCGGACGGATGACGTAGCCTCGCGGACGGATGACGTAGCCTCACGGACGGGTGACGTAGCCTCGCGGACGGATGACGTAGCCTCGCGGGCGGATGACGTAGCCTCGCGGGCGGATGACGTAGCCTCACGGACGGGTGACGTAGCCTCACAGACGGGTGACGTAGCCTCGCGGACGGGTGACGTAGCCTCACGGACGGGTGACGTAGCCTCACGGACGGATGACGTAGCCTCACGGACGGATGACGTAGCCTCATGGACGGATGACGTAGCCTCACGGACGGGTGACGTAGCCTCACGGACGGGTGACGTAGCCTCGCGGACGGGTGACGTAGCCTCGCGGACGGGTGACGTAGCCTCGCGGACGGGTGACGTAGCCTCACGGACGGGTGACGTAGCCTCACGGACGGATGACGTAGCCTCACGGACGGATGACGTAGCCTCGCGGACGGGTGACGTAGCCTCGCGGACGGGTGACGTAGCCTCACGGACGGATGACGTAGCCTCACGGACGGGTGACGTAGCCTCGCGGACGGGTGACGTAGCCTCGCGGATGGGTGACGTAGCCTCACGGACGGATGACGTAGCCTCACGGACGGGTGACGTAGCCTCATGGACGGGTGACGTAGCCTCACGGACGGGTGACGTAGCCTCATGGACGGATGACGTAGCCTCACGGGCGAATGACGTAGCCTCGCGGACGGGTGACGTAGCCTCGTGGACGGATGACGTAGCCTTGCAGACGGGTGACGTAGCCTCACGGACGGGTGACGTAGCCTCGCGGACGGGTGACGTAGCCTCGCGGACGGGTGACGTAGCCTCGCGGACGGGTGACGTAGCCTCGCGGACGGATGACGTAGCCTCGCGGACGGGTGACGTAGCCTCACGGACGGGTGACGTAGCCTCACGGACGGGTGACGTAGCCTCACGGACGGGTGACGTAGCCTCACGGACGGGTGACGTAGCCTCACGGACGGGTGACGTAGCCTCACGGACGGGTGACGTAGCCTCACGGACGGGTGACGTAGCCTCACGGACGGGTGACGTAGCCTCACGGACGGGACGGGTGACGTAGCCTCACGGACGGGTGACGTAGCCTCACGGACGGGTGACGTAGCCTCACGGACGGGTGACGTAGCCTCGCGGACGGGTGACGTAGCCTCACGGACGGGTGACGTAGCCTCACGGACGGGTGACGTAGCCTCGCGGACGGGTGACGTAGCCTCACGGACGGGTGACGTAGCCTCGCGGACGGATGACGTAGCCTCGCGGACGGATGACGTAGCCTCACGGACGGGTGACGTAGCCTCGCGGACGGATGACGTAGCCTCGCGGGCGGATGACGTAGCCTCGCGGACGGATGACGTAGCCTCGCGGACGGATGACGTAGCCTCACGGACGGGTGACGTAGCCTCGCGGACGGGTGACGTAGCCTCGCGGACGGATGACGTAGCCTCACGGACGGATGACGTAGCCTCGCGGACGGGTGACGTAGCCTCGCGGACGGGTGACGTAGCCTCACGGACGGATGACGTAGCCTCACGGACGGGTGACGTAGCCTCGCGGACGGGTGACGTAGCCTCGCGGATGGGTGACGTAGCCTCACGGACGGATGACGTAGCCTCACGGACGGGTGACGTAGCCTCATGGACGGGTGACGTAGCCTCACGGACGGGTGACGTAGCCTCATGGACGGATGACGTAGCCTCACGGGCGAATGACGTAGCCTCGCGGACGGGTGACGTAGCCTCGTGGACGGATGACGTAGCCTTGCAGACGGGTGACGTAGCCTCACGGACGGGTGACGTAGCCTCGCGGACGGGTGACGTAGCCTCGCGGACGGGTGACGTAGCCTCACGGACGGGTGACGTAGCCTCGCGGACGGATGACGTAGCCTCGCGGACGGGTGACGTAGCCTCACGGACGGGTGACGTAGCCTCACGGACGGGTGACGTAGCCTCACGGACGGGTGACGTAGCCTCACGGACGGGTGACGTAGCCTCACGGACGGGTGACGTAGCCTCACGGACGGGTGACGTAGCCTCACGGACGGGTGACGTAGCCTCACGGACGGGTGACGTAGCCTCACGGACGGGTGACGTAGCCTCACGGACGGGTGACGTAGCCTCACGGACGGGTGACGTAGCCTCACGGACGGGTGACGTAGCCTCACGGACGGGTGACGTAGCCTCACGGACGGGTGACGTAGCCTCACGGACGGGTGACGTAGCCTCACGGACGGGTGACGTAGCCTCAGCGGACGGGTGACGTAGCCTCACGGACGGGTGACGTAGCCTCACGGACGGTGACGTAGCCTCGCGGACGGATGACGTAGCCTCGCGGACGGGTGACGTAGCCTCACGGACGGGTGACGTAGCCTCACGGACGGGTGACGTAGCCTCACGGACGGGTGACGTAGCCTCACGGACGGGTGACGTAGCCTCGCGGACGGATGACGTAGCCTCGCGGACGGATGACGTAGCCTCACGGACGGATGACGTAGCCTCGCGGACGGGTGACGTAGCCTCACGGACGGATGACGTAGCCTCACGGACGGGTGACGTAGCCTCACGGACGGATGACGTAGCCTCACGGGTGGATGACATAGCCTCACGGACGGATCACGTAGCCTCACGGACGGATGACGTAGCCTCACGGAAGGGTGACGTAGCCTCACGGACGGATGACGTAGCCTCACGGACGGATGACGTAGCCTCACGGGTGGATGACATAGCCTCGCGGACGGGTGACGTAGCCTCGCGGACGGGTGACGTAGCCTCACGCACGGGTGACGTAGCCTCACGGGTGGATGACATAGCCTCGCGGACGGATGACGTAGCCTCGCAGGTGGCTTCTCGTTTGATGCTCTCACGGCGCGTGGCCGGAGTGAAACTTCGTGAACGTGGAAATTAGATTTCGTTACTTAAAAAAGTGTCCATAATTTGTGAAATTGCGTTCACGCAAAAAAAATCGTAAAACTGAAGGTTCGTTAAACAAGGGGACGCCTGCACCTGAGTTCGCCGATCCGCTGAGCTGAAAACATTGGGGTAGGAAATTACGAAAAGTCTGACTAAATGTATGACTGCTTCAGTCGACTAAACCGACTCAATACAATTCACAGACTTAAGACTTCACAATGTTGTCATCGACTAGGCTTCAAGTTCATACAATTCTGACGAAGTGAACACTGTATTACCAAAAACTAGACAACACTCCTCCATACCCTGTACGGAGTGATTTAGAACATGGAAGTCACCAATTACATTTAAACATTTTAATCTTCAGAACCAGATGAAGCCGAATTCAGTCAATTGCTAAAACATGTTTATGGGTTTCTTGTTCAAATTTCCCTTAATGGTGACCAAGGAAACACTGTCATACTATAATTTAGGATATGCGTTCGAGTGACCTTTTATCCACACTAGAAGCAATGCATTATCCCACCTGCTGTGCTAAGGAGATGTTCATCACGTGGCAGTCAAATGTAAATGCTTAATTATTCGAGTCAAAATGTTGCCAAATTAAGTAAAAACTCTAGTAGTTTTTTGGACATTGTTCCATGGTCAATGGTTACTAGGCTCAGAATCTCAACTCAATCACTTGAGAACCAGGATTAATCACAGGTCACTGGCCAGGATTACAACTGAGATTGTCAGCGGTGTTCACTCATTGCTCTAAGCATGGTCATCACAAGCCAAACAAACCACCCAGCTACTCTTTAAAAAGTCATAGAATTTTGACAAACATAATGTCAGCAGCAAAAAAACAAAACACCGATGTTAACGGCTGATACAGGCAACATTTATAACAATGTGTATCGTGAGAGTAGATTAAAAAATAAAATTTGAGTTTTTTTAAATATTGCTTTTGCTCTTTACACAGTAATGTTAACAATGCTATAATAATACTTTCATTCATATTGCGCTCAATACATAAATGCAAGTTTCAGAGCATAGCTTTTTTATATATAGTGCACCCCAAGTGGCAGCTAGCTGTACCTGTGGAGCACAACGTGACTAAGCACCGGTCTGCTAATGGACATTTGTCTGCCTGTAGGGGAGCGGCCATCGCTGAGTAGTCCCAAGTGAGTCATTTTATTCACATCACAGGAAACGATTGCGGAAAGTTATGCTCACCCAGAGCCCTTGTACGGACGTGTGTGTGTGTGGTGTGTGTGACCGTCTCGTGTGCCCCCTTTCTCTGGCTGCGCTGAAGAGAGTGACGAACCGCGTGGAACAACCTGATGTATTATTCACGTCCGTGTCTTGCCACCGCGACATTACGTAAACTCGAGATTCGGAAGTCTGCCACTGCAGAATTGTCTGTCTCGGCGGATGATTTGTGAAGGATTAAACACAACGGTGAGCGTTCGCATACCCCACGGATTACAAGACCACACTTCCTTTGATGGCCGTCGAATTATTTCACCTGAGCCCACAGTAGTCTCTGTGAATCCAGACATGTGTCTGTAATGACTGTGTCTCTTCGATGTAACGTGTTTTGTTTCGGGTGTTTTGTGTTGGCCCTATTGGCAAATAATCCAGCGCATTTCTTATTAAGAAAAGTATTAAAAAGCATTATGATCATCGGTGTAATTGCCACGTTACACACATCACATGCATTGACTTTATTTAAGGTTATCCCGCTTAAAGGTGCTGAAAGAATTTAAACGAGCCACACAACCATGTAAATACAGCCTTATTTTCTTGAACAACTTAAAATATTTTAGGCATACTTGTTCAACTAATTTTTTTTTACTCCCTTTACTGAACTTTCCAGTAAACGCTGAGTACTTGGAAAGAGATGGTTAAAAAAATACTCCAAAAACTATTTATAGCAGAAGTTTGTAGGAATTTGAGCTGCCCCTCTCATTAACCCCCACCCCCCCACCATTCCATCGAATCTCGACTTATTTTACCATCTGGTTAAAGTGCCACGGTAAATTCTATGATGTGCGATGATGTGAGGCAGCTACACCACACGTATATTGATTTACCTATTAAAGCACGTGGCAGAATGGGGTTTGTGGCGTACTTTTTTGTTTTGTTTACCGTGTTGTTGAATAAAGTGTGCATTTCAATGTTTAATATTTACACAGAGGGAAGGGGGCAGAGGTCGGCGAAACCAGTTGCCCCCACTCCCGCCCCCCTAGAAACAATCTTGCCCTCCCTCCTGCGCCCTCTTCTTCTTCTGCCTCGATGATGCCACCCAACTTAAACAATGATGCTCCATGCGTAGATGTAGCTGGTTTTCCAGCCACCCACCCACAATTACATTCTCTGGGCACACCAATGGCGTCCGTACACGTGCGTGTGTGCGTGATGTATGCACGAGTTGTCTGCACTACTAGCTGCCAGTCTAAACTATTTAAACTAAACTATTATTTTATTTTACCAGGTAAGGCCCCCTGAGCTATATCAGCTTTTTTTCAGAAGTGACCTGGCCACAAAGGTAGCTCAACAAAGTGGCTTTTCATGAGGACATTTATAGCAGCCAAATGCTCTAAACGCGTGTCGATTGTAAATGTGGAGGCAAAGCCGGAGGAAAAATCCACACAGGGAGAACATGAAAACTCGAAATATAGAGACGCCAGGGATAAAACCCACGACATCCTGTATACCAGGCGAGGTAGTTAACATCTCGCCACCTTGGTGCCCAGTCGAAACGACGGAGATTGGCGTAAGTGGTTTGGTTATTTTATATTTTTATTACGCGCTTTCTTTTAACTCACTCTGTCTGTTGTCGTTGTTGTTGTATCCTCAAATCTTGTAACTCAATTTTAACCCACTTCCCAATGTGGTATCGACTTTAAACTTGCTATACTTACGTCATACTGATGACAATACTATATTCTATCATAAAAATATATATTTTTCAAACATTTTTTTTTATATGTTATGTTTCGGCTTGGGTCTAATTGTCCACGGTCAACTGGCGTTGGCTGTAATTGGCCATGGTCCCTTACGTTATGGCAAGCTTCGGGGCCACTTCCTGGAGTCGTGGAGTTCTGCCATTACTAGTTCATTTCATAAAAGCGTGTTTTAAAAAAAAGTTTAAAAAATATATATATTTTTTACTTGTGGTCTGTGTAATGCAGGCGCGTCATTGGTTAAACAGACGATCCGGCTGTGACACAGATCCTTCCGCACTGACCGCAGGGGTAAGCGGACAAGTGTTCATTGTCCCTGTGCTAGAAAACCCGACAATTGGAGTCAGATTTCCGCTCACTGCCAACCACGATTGATGAATGTCTGACCCGGTTCTGGGCATCCCCTAGGTCGACTCAGCCGAAAACATGCGTTGAGATTATTTTCCAATTATTTTGCTGCTATACATTTCCACACGATAGGCCACTTTGTTGAGCTATCATTTGTGGCCAGGTCGCTTCTGAAAAATAATTTAATATCTCACGGGGCCTTGCCTGGTAGGATGGGGATGGTTTAGTTGTGTTTGTATGTTCATGCGTGGTTTGTTTGCCTTTCCCGTACTTTGTACTCATGTCGTGTTTTACTGGTAGGAACCTTCTGGTTACACCAGCCCACAGGGGATTATTGTGTCCGTCCGTCGTGCATCCAAACATTTGAGGGATGGGGCTGGGTGGAGAGGGTGGGGAGGGGCTGGGTTGGAAGGGTGGGGAGGGGCTTGTGTGGGGAGGAGAGGGTGGGGTGGGGAGGGTGGGGCTGGGTGGGGGGTGGGAGGGGTGGGGATGGGTGGGGAGGGGCTGGTCACCCCGTGGTGCCCTTATAAAAGTCAACGTTTAACCTACTCACGCCGGCTTGTGCCCGCCCTCACAGTCGGGCATATTTGCGGAATACACCACACCGCCGTTGACCCTGGCCATTGACCGAGCAACCCAACGTTCCTACCAGCTCCCTCCGCAGGAATGCGTTTGTACCGTATGTTCTTATAACGTTCTTACCCCGTGCCCCAACTGGACATCTGTGAAAAAGAGCTTTAGAGCTCATCGGATTCCTCCAGTAACACATTTACTTGTATCGGCACTTGGAAGACAAAGGTGGCCGGGCGTGGTGCTATCGCACCACTCCCCTTGTGTGCCGTCCTGGCCATAATTATATTCTCGCGAAGAGCACTCGCCCCAAGATCCTGTATATTATCATATAGGGGGATCTTTGTCTCTTGCACGAACGTGCGTGCTTTCGTGTGGTCATCTTGCGTGGTTTTTGGGTGGGGCCCTGGGAGCAGAGCGTGTGAAGAACGAGGCACGTGACGCTGTCAACACAGACAAGTCAGCTGCTGCTGGCAAACCAAGGCTGTAATAATTATTATATATTTTCGGGGACACACATCCCCCCTAATATTCAAATATGCTCAAAATGTCCCCCCCAATATATTGCAATAACATTTATTTTTGTTTATATGATTGTGGTTAAGGTTGTAATTTTAATTTAAAGCTTTCGTGACTGCAGGGATTCATATTCTTGTTTCTTTCGGTAAAGTCACGTAGAAGGGAAAAAATTAAATAACAAAAATATAAAACAATAAAATTCTCACGACGTTTCGACTGCAACACAAGCAATCATCATCAGGTGTGAAAAACACAGCGAGAAAATGTTCCCTGTTATGGTTGTACTTTATTAATCCCTAATCTCTGCCATTACATACAATGAAACAAGAAAAGGTAAAAAAAAACAGAGCAATGTAATACAATACACTATTAGACATTATTGTAAAAAAAAGTCTATCCTATGCGTTAGTGAATTTTGTAATATTTTAGGCAGGAAATTAGTTTTCAAATTTAGATTTTTTTTCTTTCTGGAAGATTTGGTCCCCCCCCCAATGTTGACTCCATGGATACGGCCTTGTGGCAAACACAAGGCCGCGTGACGGAAGCGCCGAGAGCAGGCAAGTCGCACCTTGTCGAGAAACTCTTCTGGGGAACCCGTGAGGGTCGGGTTGGGTTGGGTGCATGGGTGTTGACTGGGCTGCAGCCTTCACCACGGACCCCCTTAGGGGTTCCAAGTAACTTGCGAGTTCCAAAGCTTTCAGGTTGGCACCTGTGCATGATTTTAGAACTCTTTACTCACGAGCCAGAACTGTTACAAAGAAAGCACTAACGCTGTGTTTTCAATCAGGATGCTAGGTTTTGTGATGTGTGTTGTCAGTGTCGCTATTGTAAACTTTTAATCACATTTGTTGGGAAAACTGTTATGTTGTTTACATAGCATTGTTTTAGTAAGTTTTAGAGGGGATTGGTTTGGCCCGATTTTTTTTATGTAGTATAGATTTATACTTACATTTTTTATTTGTATTGTATTATGATTGTTATTGGGATCAAACATCGAAATGGAATTTTTTGCACTTTTTGTACGCAGCATGGACGGGTGGTGCTTTTTCTGTACGATTTTATTGTTTACGTACGTGATGTTTAGATTTGTGTACAATTAATTTTAGGTGTATCTTGTAATTGTATTGTTTGTTGCGGTTGCACCCAAATCAAGAGCCGAATGGCTCACAGGGTTAATCCTAATAAATGAAACTGAATACTAATATATACAGGGTGGCCCAAACGCCTGGACACGTAGGCTTATTTAACTTATTTTAACACTGACATTAAAATATTAGTCTTATTGTTTATTCTTTAAGTTATTTTGTATGTATTAATAATAATATCAACATTTTCGTCTTCCTTTTCGAATGATATTTAGAAATGGGAAAGAAAATCTACTCGTTCAATTAGATTGTGTGTACGCTAAAGAAGGTGGCAGTAATATTAGTAATAGTCCTAAATTTAGTTCTAAAGAGAATACATGCGTGCATTAATGTTATCATGGAAGTCAGTTTGAACATTTGTTAAAATAAATTAAATAACCCTATGGGATGTGTTAAAATAAATATAATAACCCTATGTGTCCTGAATTTTGGGCTGCCCTGTATATAGCTATACACCGGTCTTAATGGAATAATTTCTGAGACTCACCAAACCCACGACCTACCAATTGGAGAGGCCTTCATCCAGCAGTGGATTAACAACACTGTACGCATTTACAGCCCTTGGCCATTGGTGGAAATTCTGATTCCTATGGCCGGGGTCGAGTCTATCCATATGACAACCACTGTTGACTTCCGCACACGTGCTGATTCGTTTTATCGACCCCAAAGCCAAGATGGTTTAAGTCAACCCCCACACTGGATTAAAAACTCGCAACCTTTTAATTGTGAGTTGCTGGCTTTACAGCTGAGCTATCTGACCGATTACAAACATTAAAATGTTATTCGGTGGATGGTATAGCCATGTGGGACTGAACCTTTGGACTTGGAAAATAGCTCCACTTTAAAAGTTCCCACATTAATGAAAGACAAAACCCTTGTATCTAACCATAGTCCTAACCGCATATATGTACTGTATATCCATATAAATGCATCATACAATACCTTTCTATTCGAAATTAATTCCCCTGTTCAAGAACAACTTTGCCGGTTTGAATATGAATGTATTGTTGAACTTCTTTCGCACCGTATATATCCAACCGTGACAATCAGAGGTGTTATGGTGAGCGGCTGTATCCATGGAGAACTCACCCCTGTTTACAATGAGCTTCTGACGCAGAGGACATGGTGGGTGCGCGGGGAATTTTGTTAAACTCCTACATATATGGGGAGTCATTGGCACGAACAGAAAAAAACATTTGCTAAACTCCAAGTATTCCTAACAACCGATTAGACTTGTTTTTCCTCCCTGAAATAATCATAACAAGCCATGCCGTGGGTGTGACCATACCAGGAGGGGCAGAGAGCTTGCAGTACATTTGTGCAGCAGGCAGATAATTTTAATTGATCATTTGTTTTTATTTATTTCTCGCCTAATGTCTTGAGCAAGAGTTAGCAACTTGTTTTTTTTGTTTAGCTCTTATCACCACAGCTCAGAGCTTATCCGTGTCCTGCAGCAAACTGAGATGCGTGCATCGGCTACGTTGGTGACCAGCGCTCCACGGGCGTGTTAACACAGCTCACACTCCATTCTGCATGCGGTCACTTCTTGAACGACACGAATGTAATACAATAGAATCCCTCTTAACGACCACCCCTGTTAACGACTAATCGCTTAACGACAGGCCTCCACAGAGCCAAATGTGTAGTGTATAGTATAGTATATATTAGTGTAGTGTATAGTGTAGTGTATAGTAGTGTATAGTGTAGTGTATAGTGGTGTTGTATATGGTAGTGTACAGTCGAACCCCGCTGAACGACCACCCCTGTTAACGACTAATCGCTTAACGACGGATTCCACAGAGCCAAATGTGTAGTGTATAGTGTAGTGTATATTAGTGTAGTGTAGAGTAGCGTAGTGCCACCATAGAGCCCAATGTGTAGTGTATAGTGTAGTGTATATTAGTGTAGTGTATAGTGTAGTGTATAGTAGTGTAGTGCCACCACAGAGCCCAATGTGTAGTGTATAGTGTAGTGTATATTAGTGTAGTGTATAGTGTAGTATATATTAGTGTAGTGTATAGTGTAGTGTATATTAGTGTAGTGTATAGTGTAGTGTATAGTGTAGTGTATAGTGTAGTGTATAGTGTAGTGCCACCACGGAGCCCAATGTGTTTACTTACCGACCATTCCCCTGTTAAAGACGGGCTGTTGTAGATTCAGTAAATATGAATGCATTGATTAATCATGTTTCTTTTAATATTATCTATTTAAAATATTATTAGGATTTTTATCTACTAATATCCATAGTTTAAATATTATGAAGTACGTTTTTTGAGTGAAAAAGGTCGTAACTTTCGATGCTATCGGAACGAATTAAGCCTTTAGTGTTATATCATATACTCGCTAAACGACCGGTTTCGTGGAACCAATTGTCATCGTTGCGAGGGGATCGATTGTACGTTTGAACGTCACCTCCGTTTAAATTGCACTTTCATCGCGACTTGATTCGTCAACTTAATTTAAAGCCAGCTACAGTCCACGTGTCGACAGATATGCACACAGAAAACTAAAATGTGAAAAAAACATCACGAAACTTGTAACAAAATGGACATAAAACGTTGAACACTACATTGGGGCTATTTATGTATTTAGCTTGTATTCCTAAAAGATAGTTCACAACCATTCACTCCATTAACTTACATCATCATCATCATCGTCACCATAAACCATGATCTATCCACTGCAGGATGAATGCCTCCACGAGACCTTTCCATTTCAGAGATGTAACAATCCACTTAGTACCTGCACACGAGTTGATTTCACCGCTCCACCATCGGACAAGGTCCCTCCCTCCTTTAGCTGCCACTCTGCTGTTACTCTCGCCCACCGGCTACCGTCCCTGACAGCGACGTGCACCATCCGAGCCCGCTGAGTTTTCTTACCGGTCAAAATGATGCCTTTTAACGTGCATATGTAGCACACGGTGTCTTAATTAACACTGCAATTAAATTGGTTGTCGTAAATAAGCATTTATTAATGGGTGGACCGCTATCTTTCAAATGGTATTTGATTGTCGATGCGTACAGCTCACGGACGCACATACGATTCTCAACGTTTCAAACATCAAGTTGACTGTGATGCTTCTGACTTTCATCCATGTGTTCTACATCAGGCATTATTAGGTATCACAATTTATGACCAGCAGTGCAAGCGTATGGCGGAGAATTTGTATATCGGCACGTGGTTTGCGTCAGCTTAAAAAAACAAAGTTGCCAGTTTAGTGAGAGCTAAATTAAAAGCAGGCCTGCTTACGTAAGGGTGTGCATTCACAAGTGTTTACTGAACCCAATGTTTGAGCCTACCTTCTGGCATTACAACCGCATGAAAACATCACACGGATGCTGCGGGTGCGAGATGTTAACTAACTCGCCTGGTGTTTAGAATCATGGCATTCAGTGTACTTGGCTGATATAAATTTCCACATGATAAGCCACTTCGTGGCTTGAGCTATCACTTGTGACCAAGTCGCTTCTGAAAAAGACCTATATTAGTCAGTGGGTCTTACCTGTTGAAATAAAAATAGTTAATAGTTTACGCATGAATGGTGACTCAAGGACACTCAAGATTTGAATGTAGTGAACAACTGCAAACAATTGAACATCGAGTAAGCAACTGGCCACCATTGTCTGTAAACGTCACTGCGACTCACCCCATTTCTCCCGATGATCTTGGCTCGATATGAAAATCTTAATGTCAAACTTTATTCCTCCATACTGCGTAAGAATCACCAAAGTGTAATTTTTATCATCACCATTAAAATAAAAAAACACTTCGGTGATGATGATGATGATGTCACGTGAAAGAAGAGCAACGTGGTACAGAATGATGTTACCTGTTTATATCCAGTCAAGAACGCAGGGTGAATCACAAATATGCTTCCGTGGAATGAGCTACAATGGACAGTTGTTCACTGCTTGAAGTGTTCACCAAATTGGAACCGTGGAGTGCCCTTGAGTCTACGTTGATGTATAAAAAAAACCCTGAAAACACATCGGAGAGGTGGTATACAGTGCAAACACAAAGAACTGTGCAGTAGATTCATCATCACCTCCGTCAACCGTACGATTAGGCCACCCAAGCACATACTTGCAATGCTGCCAATGTCTAGGTGCTCAGCAAATCATCAGCACTTCCCCAATCTACGATAACAGGAAACAAACTGATGTGCAATTTGAACCACTGAGCGAACTCCTTCACAGAGGTGCTCTGTTATTTCCAAAACAAGATCGGACAAAAGAGCTGTTTGCACGGTCTAAGTCTCTTCTTACGTGTCATGCAACTTACTGCCGTCTGTATTTGACCTGTCCAGTCAAGCTGCACCAAGGGCTCCTGTTTCAGGATGCCACAGATCAATGTGCAACACTTTGCCATTTCAATCAGTTGGAAAGGTATCCTCACGTTTTACACTCCCACTGAACGTTCTGGATTGTAAGAACGCTTATAATAACGCATTAATCGTGTTGAAATCCTCGCAAATCTACCGCTAGACAGATCCTCCACTTGATGTGATAGTCGGGAGGATTGTTTGATCATACGTTACGGTGCTGTTCAGTACAGGTTTGTAGTTAGTTAAGTTAGTTAATAATCTTTATCCGCTATGGGACATAATGCCGCAGTACAGGTTAGTAAGACGTGTATAAACACCCAATAATTGGCAGAAACCATCTCCATAGAGGACTGCAGAGCTTGGGAAATTATTGACGCCAGCTCACCGTCTGGCTGCCTTCCAGCGTGTGCGAACTTCCTACTCAGCGATTGTGAGATGCAATCTGCACCAACGGTGACGCTACATATGAATTTTTTTTTTATATTAACATTAAGAGGGCCATGGAACCGGTTCAGGTATCACTTGCTACCTGCCATTAACTGTGGCTGAGAAACAATCTCAGGTCACTGGGGTCACATCGCAGTGTTAATGAGGGGGGGGGGGGGGCTCTTTTGCAGTGACGTCACGCACGGATGCAGCACTGTGCTTCGTAGATTTATTGTTTATCGTCGCTTTCTGCAAAGAAACGTCATATTTGAAGCGACTTTGCGTAATAAACTATTTCATTCAGCTCGACTTTTCCTCTGCGTTCGTGTAAAAATCCACCCACTCATGAATATTAATGAGGAGGGGTGGGCCTCATGTGGAGTGACGTCACGCGCGGGACGGACAGACATTTCTGGGTGATTATAGTAGGTAATTATCAGAATTCTTGATTTGCAGCTTTCGTGACTGCAGGAATCCATACTCTTTGGTTCTTTCGGTAAAGTCACATAGGTATAAAATGTCGTGATTTATTTTATTTTATACCTACGTGACTTTACCGAAAGAACCAAAGAGTAATTATCAGAATTTAGTATTTTTTCGGCACGATGTCTGGCCTTTCGCTCGACGTGCTGGGGGCTTCTTCAGGAACTGAACAGAAGCATGCGCAGCGAAAAGTCGGACATCGCGGTACAACCCAAAAACACGTTGGAGAGCTAAAGCTAAAGTACAATCGGCGATAACCTACGTTGTAATAGTATTAAGGACTCATCTTCTTGGTTCTTTCGGTAAAGTCACGTAGAATGGAAATAATAAAATAATAAAATAAAACATAATAAAATAATTCTCACGACGTTTCGGCCACAGCGCAAGTAGTCGTCCTCAGGTGGAGAACAGGTCTGTCGAGGAGACAGAGAGACTTTAAATCGAGTATTAAGGACTTCACAGATGCTGTAACATAAATGAGAGCACACTTCACATGCAAGGTCTACGATGAAGGCAACACAACTCAGCAGATAACGGGGGGGGGGGGAGTGAGGGATGTAAACAACATAATGATTCATGATCTAAATGCGAATTAAAAAGTGCCGAAAGTTGTCCCTGCCACAGTGTGAACTGTTGTTTTGGCAGAATGCGTATGGGAGGCAGGGTTCCTCGCTTGGACGAATTCCAGAGTGGCCTGTGGGGCGTGGGAGGGGCTCTCAATGTTAACAGCCCTCGCTGCTTAGCACTCCACAGTGTAGTATGGGTGGACATCTTGACACGTGTGCCTGGAGGAGGTTTTTGTGGCAGAGCGTGCCAGACTGCCTGAGGCACCACGTTCTGTTATGGGCAGCAGTAACGGCAGCCAGATGAATGCATCCATCCTCTTGGGCAGGCTTATTTTATTCTGAGTTTATTTTAGCTGTCCCTTTCAATGAACTATGCCAAGGGAATTGCCGCTCGGGGGCATCTGCCGTTGTGAGCGGCACACAACGCTTTGTGAAATGTCTACTGCATTTGTGCATTGACTCGTGTTTTTATGAATGTAGTGAGGATCTAAAAGGAGCTATACCACCACAATAGTGTCGACGGTGGACTGTATATATGCCGTATGTGTATATGTACATGAAGAGCACGTTTGCCAGTCTACTGCTGGATGAGGGCCTATGCCATTAGGGCCATGGCCATGCCATGGGTTTCATGGGAATTATTTGACCATGCTTCACCATTCTGGTCAATACGGCTTGGTGAAAGGTGCGTGGCATAGATGTGGGAGCATGGAGGTGGGAGCATAGAGGTTCAGTACAGCAATGGATTTGACTGCAACTATCCTCTGCAGACAACATCGCAGCTTACAACAAACACCATTTTAATGAATGGTGGTCGCCCATCCACGCACTAGCCAGGGATAGATGTTGCTTAGCTTTCGATGTCTGACGAGATCTTGTGGATGGATTCCTGGTGATACTGACACAGGCATTATGGCTTTATAACATTGAAATATATACACTGTGTATAATGGGATAACATTTTTAGCAAGAAGTGTAATTTCCTGCAAACGCTAGCCTATTACTGATATTTGTTTGTGTTTTTTTTGTACTTCTACACCACTGCCAACAGAATCTATCATTTTAAAAATATTAATATATTGTCCTGTATGCACACGGTATTTAACCACGATTCTTAAACAATGGAGACAACACACAAACACGCGCGGATCACTGTTATAATAGTTTGTCTGACCTCTGCAACTCTAGAAATGTAAATTATTCATTTATGAATAGCTCTCAACAGCAAGGCTATTCATACACCCAAGACTCGACGCATGGTTTGATTTCCTCTGGAAAGGCAGCTGTCTGATGACTGAGACATCTTACCACAGCGTGTGCGGTGAGGGTTTTATGAGCCTGTGGGAGGTGGTGGTGGCGGTGGCGGCGACTCGTCCGGGCCTCCACTATGTCGACTCGGCCCTAAATGAGTACCTGGTGCCGTGTGTGTAAAGATCGCCACTCGGGAGACAAACGTGACCGGTCGTGCTGTTGGCCGCCCACTCCATCGCGTGCCACGTTGGCCTTCATAGTTGCTGGCAGACGGTCAGTTGCTCACAACGGTCTCGTCGAGGCTTTTTGGGGGGGTATCTTTGTCTTGGGTGCGTTGGTGTGCACGAGTGACGGGGGTTTGTGGAGTGTGGCTGGCCTGGGTGGGGAGGCAAATGGGAAGGGAGGAGGTGGGGTCGTATTCGTATTCGTGTAGGCATCATTTGTGTGAAGTTTAAAGAAATAAATAAAGGATACATCGACAAAGGCGCTCTGTTTTAAAGGCCGATCGCATCAGAATGCATGTCAGCGCAGCCCCCCTTCTCAGCCTCACTGGGGTTTGGTGCAGAGCTTTGCCAACCAAATCCCACGCAGTTCAGTCTCTGTTGGCCGCCCTCCCAGCACAAGGAGTTTAACATACCGCGCACAATCCGATGAAAACTCTCTGCCTGGACAAATTAGCCCGTTTAAGATAGCTACATTATTTTATGATTCTTTGTATAAGTAATTAAATAAATGTAACTCCGTTGTTCCCGGCAAACAACTGTGTTTGGACCGAAGTCAGAGAGGGGGGGTGGGGAGTTAAGTTACGTATTTTTGTTTTCAAGTGCTCTAAATAATTATTACGTGAATGGTTTACGTGGGATTTGTGAAAATAATTGTACGATCGTTCAATCTTGAGTGTTTTTGCGCCACTTCAAATGTCGCTTCCCTCAATTTTGTTGTTGTTTTTCGACAGCCCTTTGTGAGTACCCTCCTCAGGATAAATACCTCTCTGTCCACGTGACGGTCACAGGGGTTATTTTTCTTCTCATACCTCACAATGTTGATCAGTGCGGGTTGAGGGCCCAGTACCGTTTCAGGAATCGTAGTGCGGTGGCGCTAACCATAGCGCCACCGCTCCAGGTGGCCATAAGAAGGTGAAATTCCAGTCACGGTTCGGTGACACTCACGGTGAGCAGGATTGGAGGTTTATTGCACGAAGCAGTGCACGTGCTTGTGTTAGGATGGGTGCATCTTCTAGCCAGTTGCAGCACTTGTCATAACATGGTGGACTGTAACCCAATGCATGCAGCAACGTACAATGGGACTACGAAACGCGACAACAAGAGCTGCCTGAATATGCAATTCAGCCCTCCTCGGGCACAGTCATTCAGCGATGATTGTTGCTGTCAGAGGAGAGCTTTTGTCATTGGAACGAAAAGGACAGGGAGATTGCTTGCCCGAGCTGTTTCATCACTGTGGCACAGTTTAGCATTAGCTGTTTTTTGTTGTTGCTGATTTTATGCAGAACATTTATCCCCATCACGTGGCCTGCGGTGATCCGTGAATGGTGCCTTTTGTGGAGGCTACCCCTTGTGCACGTTAGCAGATTATTCCAACATTCCTACAATGTGATGCGTTGGCTTAGTAGGCACGTTATAATCCAGTAATGACTCATGATGTGCAGCACAATGTACATCATGGTCCATCACAGGGGTGTAAATGATGCATCGAATCGTCCATTAATATTCATATTCTTAGGTTTTTTCGATAAAGTCACGTAGGTAAAAAAATTAGAATTAATAAAAGTAAAATAAAATAAAAATCACGACGTTTCGGAGGCAACACAAGCTTCCGTCTTCAGGTGGAACCGTCACAGCACGACAGCTGTATCAAGTGACGGTTCCACCTGAAGACGGAAGCTTGTGTTGCCTCCGAAACGTCGTGATTTTTATTTTTATTTTACTTTTATTAATTTTAATTTTTTACCTACCTGACTTTACCGAAAAAACCTAAGAATATGAATCCTTGCAGTCACGAATGCTTCAAATCTAGAAATATCGTCCATTAATATTAATTTATAAAACTCACGATATATGCGTTGAATGGGCTCGATAAGAATTGATTGTTATCATTGTATGCATATTATATGTCAAATGTTAATGTTACATTTAGGCAACTGGAACAAACTAAAACTGTTCGAAGAAGATATAAAACAATGACAGCCAATACAAATTAGATGGTAAAAATGTGGGTACATATAAAGAATGTATTCAAGAATCTTTTTTGTTTTAGACATTAAAACAATTGACTGACTAATATGTTTTTTATGTAAACGATACAGAAAACGACATAAACAATACGAATGAGATGGCAAAGATCTATTCAAGAGAATGTGATTCTTGAATGGCATCACGGTCACAAGTTGGGGGTGAGTCGTGACACCCACTGGTCATTGGCTTTCGTGTAGAGGTTGTACTGCACATGTATGCTTGAGTGTCATATTTCATCAAAGGACGTTTTTATTGCAGCTCAAAAACACACACACTGTCATTTAATAGTGTGGCTGTATGGTATTAAAAAATGTATCCGTAAATAATTGTCCAATATTTCTCACTGTGAGATCAAAGTATCCAGCTCCGGCTCGTATAATGCAAACATTTATTGAGAAAAAAATATTTTGAAATGTTTTGCTTGCTCTTTAGGACTTAAGCGAGAAATGCAATATTTTCTTTAAAGTTCACACAATACCGTTTAAAACCTAGCTTCAAGCTTTAAGCATATACCTGTGCGTTTGTTCATAAAAAAGAGCAAAAAGTGCATGTACATTTGGTAATACTGCTGTTATTTATAGTGCCTAGCTGCTGTAACATTTTAAAACGTCACTCATAAACAGGCCTGGCAAGTAGAATGCGTGGATGCAGACGGGTGTTTAAAACGCACAACAAAGTTATTATGCTCTGTTGACATCTGGCCAATGAAGCCGTATCACGCATTGGCAGTGAACCACGATGCCTTGGTGTCGTGGTTGCACATCTACGTGTACTAAGTTATAATTTGCAGCCCTTTATCAATGTACAGCAGGATAAAGGCCTTCCCATGCCATGTCAGTCATGGGGGTCGCATGACCTTACCTCACCACACTGGTCAAATCAGGTTGGTGAAGGTTCAGGATACAAGTCCAAAATAGACCGATGCACATATCAGTTGCCACTGATATTAGCCGTGGTGAGGAATAAAACTGAAGGTACGTTTCCAACTTGTATTGTATATAAATACACTCATGTGCTTTTGTGGATCAATATGGGTAATACAATACATAAATAAACCTAACTTTTTTCATCTTCACGTAAAAAAACATGTTTTAGTTGATTGGCATATTGGTCTTCAAGACTTATGTCTTTTTTAAGGTGCACGGTTTGCCTAATAAGACTAGTTGCTGTAGAAACTCAACAGGTCAAATATGTTTCAGCTGGTTAACACAAGTTGGGAAGTAAAGAAGCCGTACATTTATTTCATTTTTATGTAATAATTTTCATGATCACGATGCCCCAGTGATTCGAGAATTCATAAAAATTTAAGGCCACGGTTCAATTGTTTTTGTATTGTTGTCTCTTTCATTTATATTCGTTCATTCCATCAGTGTAAATGTAACGCTCGTGTTCCATTTGCACACAGTTTCACATCGTCCGCATACAGCGAGCCTTTTGCATCGACGTTAATCAATGGATCGATATTCTTACTGTACCATCGTGACAACAAACCAAGCAGAGAGCATGTGCATTTAATCCCTCAAGATACTCTTTGCACAGTTCATTTGCGAGGGGTGGAATTAATGGCGGGGGGCAATAACCGGTCTGCCAGTTTGCCCGGAGGCTTATTGGCATTCCTTGCGTAGTTTCTAACCTGATCAATGCTTCGGTCCGAACAACTCTGTGAGCAAGTCAGCACAAGCACTTCCCAGCGCACACCAAGTCAAACCTTTTTACACATTGCAGAGCCAGACAACAACAATACGTTGCAAGTATTTTTTAAAGTGATTACAAAGTTAGCACCCACTGTAAATGAACATAATCGTTAATATTATGAGACTCTTTTTGTAAATGATACATGAGCTGCAAGAAGAGAAGTTGCAACTCGTTTTCTAAATACATTCAGAAGTTGCCTGCGCAAGTTTTTTAAGGACTGTTAAAAAATAGATATTGGAAATTTACCAAGAATATGTTGTGCAGCCTGTGTGACTTTGCTTATCTTGAAGTCACATTGCCACCAGACACGCTGGGGTCCCCTAACTTCCAGAGAAAACATTGGCTGATGTGCAACGCCGGTGAGGAATTCAAACGAGACAGCGGGTCTGGCCGCGTGTGATTAATGTTTGAAAAGACCCCTCCCTAAGTAGTGTATGTTCACTCCTGGCTCAAACATAGCTGATGCAGTATAAAACGCAGGGAAAGATGCACCCGAGTATATTTCATAGTAAGCCATTGCTGCAACGGCACAGTTTTTTGGGGCCAGAACTGTCTTCAATAACAGTGCCGTACAATGGGGGGGGGGGGGGGAAGGGGGTGATAGGTGACATTGTGGACAATGAGCACAATCACACTCTTAAGCTTTAGCTTATTTAATTAAATGAGCATTGACTCTTGTGTACGATTTGATGAATAGTAAAAACAAAATTGTGCGTAATCTGCATATTCTCCAAATGATAACTGTTTTTTTACCCTTCTATCTGGCAACAAAACTGACACCTTTTTTTACAAGGAGTCATGTTTGCATAGACCACAATACCTGCAGTCATAATGCAAACAAAAAACATAACTCTGATAATGTGCACTGCCCTTGAAGTTGATTGGTCCACACCCGAGACAGCTTTCCTTAGAGCCTAGTCTCACATGGGTTGGACCAGATGACGCCAAAAGGTGTCAGTTTTGTTGCCAGATAGAAGGGTAAAAAAACAATTATCATATTTTTACTGGCAAATGAGGTTCCAATGGTATATTCTCCAAATGTGTACCCGGTGTGACACCACGCACATGTAACGTAAGGGGAATTATAAGACTCACCCCCCAGCTTTTGCTTTAAAATACACGGGGAGGATGAGTCGTATGATGTGGATCGTGCGGCAATACTGTTAAGTATTACACTACAGCAGTGGTTCTTAACCTGGAGTGCACACACACACACCCCCAGGGGTGCAAGACATGGCCAAAATGTTTTGAAGGTAAATCATCCAAAAACAAATTAAGCACGGGCAGGTAAGTACAACTACTTAGTTTCATCAAACCTGTGTATTTATTAACGATATACATATTTTAACGGTTGAGAACCAAAGGGTTTCAAGGCTGCATTAAAGGTTAAGAATCACTGCACTATAGGATGTCATTATCAATACTGTATGTATTTGAAAAAAAAACTCATTCCGATGCCCGTGCCACGTAAAAAGAGTATTGTAATGTCCATCTCCTGACCATATGGTTGCAGACCTTTATCAACCAATCACATAGAATGTAAAGGTCACAGCAGGGATGAACCGTTGACCTGACACTCACTAGGGGCTCAAAGTGCAACTTTCTTAGATCTGGGACTCTGGTTTTACTCAGTGAAGGCACTGTTTTTGCACATCAGGACACTTGTTTTTATCACCCTCCAGCATTCTCCTTAACCCTTCACACTCTCTCACTCCCTCTATAGCCCTCCCCCCGCCTTCCAAAAAGCAATGTCCTGCCCCAATGCCCCTTATTGCCCTTTGATTTCCCATCTTGCTGGCTTAAGAGGTCACTCACTCCTTGTGAAGTGCAGCGCATGCTGCTTCAAGCCTCCATTTCAGCAGCACGTGGCTGCATTTGGTGCCGCTCTGCCCATGGTCGAAAAAAGCCCCTGGGAAGAGCTGTGCATGCATGTGTGTGTGTGTCTTTGTGGCGTTCCGGTTAGCGCGCTGCGCTACAAACTCAGCGCGCTCCGATTTCGATTCCCGCTCATGGCCAACAACCAGTGACGATTATCTGAACCGGTCATGGGCCTCCCATAAGTCGACTGTGTTTGTAATTGAGACTTTGGCCAAGCCTCAACCACATTCGAGGCATGGTGAATGTGTGTATGATAGGGTTGTGTAGATTGCAGCGGTGAGCAGCACTGTGGTCAGAACCTGGCCACAGATAGCATCACTGGACAGATTCCGGGTTACCAACATTCACAAACCCGCATTAACCACCCTAGTGAAGTATGGTAAAAAAAAAAACAGATGTGGCTCAGACGGTGTAGAGAAGCCTTTATTCAGTAGTGGCTAGAAAAGAAGCTGGTTATAATTATTTGTGTAGGCTAAGTCACTCGGTAAGGACAATATGGTACAGTATATGCCCCAGAGACCTACCTTCTATCATGTTTAAAAGAGCTTTGTTTTAATAATTAAATAAAAATGCAACACATTCTTCAGGATCAAATAATATGCCCAAATATTTTATTTTGTGTGCTAACTCTTATCCTGCTGTTTGAGTATCATACAATATATGTACAATTCGAAGCAGGCAGAAATAGCTTTTTTTAAGTGGAAATGTATTTGTGTTACAGTAGTTGAGGAACTTGCTGATTCCCATAAAGCATTGTTCCTCTTAATTGTTATCACTGTCATCGCGTGCTCAGATATACATGTGCTTCTGCAGCAGCATCCTTAAAGCCGACTGTGATGGAATTCCTCATGTGTCATCATCGTCCGTCTTTATCAATCCATTGCTGGATGAAGGCCTCCTCAAGCCGTTACTGTCACGTGTCAAATTTCGAATTGTTAAAATGTATTCATTGCATTAAAACATCAATGTATACAGAAACATAAGAAGTATAAAGGGCTATTCTGTTTGCTGGTACAACATTATTATTTGTTTTACGGGATATCAACATATTTCATCCATTTGATTGATTTTTCGTAAACAAAAAAACTATTCACATATACAGTGTATGGCACTTATTTCAATACACAAGTGAATTAAACACCCAGTAACTGCTGGTGAATGAACAGTGACGTCAATTAATTATGGCTAAAAGTGATGCTGTCACCACCATTGGACTCTTGTTTGACCTCTCAACTCTGAAAGGTGCTCGCAAACAGTACTTGGGTCTTCGAGTTTGCACAGGAAAATTGGGATTTTGTCTGTTGTGTATGTGCTTTGCTGATGGGTGTGAGCAACAGCACGTGGAAATATAAATAAAAATACGTTTCCAAAGATGTGAAATTGTTCCTGACTATAACAGCGTCGGCACCAACAATTGCACAACTCTCATCAACGTGCTGCCAATATGTCAACTGCCTTTCCTAATCCACCTAAGATAGAGGACAAACACCAAATAAGCCTCACACAACCAAAAAAACACGTATTACCCATTTAAAGCTTTCGTGACTGCAGGGATTCATCTTCTTGGTTCGAAACGTCGTGAGAATTATTTTGTTATGTTTTATTTTTTACTATTTTATTATTTCCATTCTACGTGACTTTACCGAAAGAACCAAGAATAAGAAGTATTACCCAGTATTCCAATTCAGAATTTTGCTTCGGCCGTGAAGGCGTTGTAATGTGTTCAATATTTTAAACGCGTTCAACTGTTTTAGGGTTGATAATTGGTTCTTTACCCTTCTATCTGGCAACAAAACTGACACCTTTTTGCAAGGAGTCATGTTTGCATAGACCGCAATACCTGCAGTCATAATACAAACAAAAAAACAAAAAAAACATAACTCTGATAATGTGCACATTATCAGAGTTATGTTAAATGAGGTCCCCATAGTGTTTTAGGGTTGTACCGCGTATTGTCTGGCATGTTGCGCTCCATGTGCTGTGCCCTTCTTCAGGAACCTGAATAATGTTACCTGAAGACCTCCCAGCGCGTAGAGTGAAACATCGGACATCATACCGTATAACGCGCGGCACGACTTGTAAAAACCTCTACAGTTAGGTAGCATTCAAGGTTAATTCACCTTAAAAGTTTATAGTGTATTGGACGGTAAAGTTAGTTGACTTTCATGATCATTAAACATTTGTAAAGCCTACTTTTGAACCTAATAGCAATAACTGTTCTTTGTTTGGTGTAATAAAATCAAACAAAACCCCAAGAGTGGATGTGACACAACTATATTTGTACCCCGATAAATATTTGTATTGCATATTTACAAATCTAAATCGTAGTTTGGGAGCGGTGACGCACATCTGTGAACCAGCACTTTGGAGGTGAAGTTTGGTGGCTCGCACGGAGATCTGTGAAGTTGCCAAACCCCAACGAAGTTTACTGCAAGGTGCCCAGGTGATGGCAGGACAATTGGAAATAATCCATCGATGCAGAGCTTTGAACCAGAGGTCGCAACCGGGTATTCGATACCCGTACCCTACCCGATACCCGACTACCCGTACCCAGCCGGGTACGGGTACCCGTTTGCGACCCTGGTGCGGCCGGGTACGGGTACGGGTAGGGCCGTGAGTCACTGGTGAGTCACCGTTTGTCACTCATTTCGGGTAGGGTACGGGTAGGGAACGGGTACCCATTTGCGACCCTGGTGCGGCCGGGTACTGCTTTGAACGTTTTTCTCCTTGTACGTGTAGGGTTGTTTCCAGGCACTGTTTTCCAGTTTCCTCCCACACCCATTGATTGGCTTGGCACAAACATCCCGATGCAGTACCCTCTTGAACGGAAGTCTTTGAAACTCAATGAGCATTTCCTGGATAAACGAAAGGGCATCGTTATCATACTTTTTTTACATATAACTCACCTACGTTGGTTGACACACGAGGTCTCCCTGGCCTGGTTTTTGCACCTGTGAAGTTTGGCATGTCATGGTTTAATCTTATATGACATGTTAAAACGATTTAATGTGATCAAGAACGACATTGATACTGTGTTATGTCTTTTTAGCATTGCTTGCAGCTGTAGCATGGATTGGAGCAATACAAGGTACTGTATGTCCAACATAAAAAAAAGACAAGCTTTAAGTAAGATAATTACTTGCTGATACTGTACTGCATTGGCAGTGATCAGCAAGCACAAATAACACAACAAAATCGACACATTGGAATAACACTGCTTAAAAGGAAAAGTTGATAATGCGTGATGTTATCGGGAATGAGCCTTATTCATAGCACATCATGGTGTAAAGTGCAGTCTTTAATGCTTATCCACTGTACCTCTCTATTCATAAGCTTGAAGAAGGGGCGTTTCCTGAAATGTCACCCTTAATATAGTCTTCCTTTTAAGGCAGTGTTATTGACGAATGTTTTGGGGGGGGGGATTAAAATGATCATTTAAGAGAACAGTGATGGTGAAGCGTTCAACGTTTTCGAGACGTGAATTAAACATAACCGTAATCTCTGCACTTAACACCTATTGCATCACCAGGAACGCATAAGTTGCCCCACTCACTGCCTTTAACGGGCCATTTTAATTGGCAGCTGCCCTGAATGAATTCCCTCGGGCTGAGCACGCAGTTTTCTACACAGATACACGGGTTGCACAGAACGCATGATAATTACTTGGGGAGCTACAGAATTCCCGGAATGTGGGTACTTCAGAAGAGATTAATAAGAGCAACGTGTTTCAACGTTTTGCACGAAATAGAGCTGTAAACAAGTGATTTTTGTTCACACGTGGGGTTGTGTGCGCACGTGCGCGCGTGTGTTACTATGGGGAGCGGTGGTGCAGCGGTTAGCGCGTTGCGCTGTGAACCCGGCGACCCGAGTTCGATTTCCGCTCACGGCCACGACCAGTGACGATTATCTGAACCGGTCCTGGGCCTCCCCTAGGCCGACTCAGCCTCAAATGAGTAACCGGTGCGGTGTGTAAACATCGCCCACTGGGGAGACAAAGGCGGTCGGGCGTGGTGCTGGCCACCGTTCCTCCGGCCTTTATAGGTGCTTTCTAACAGCACTTGCCCCTACAGTCTGTCAAGGCTATACGGGGGGTCTTTGTCTTTGGTTGCCAGCGTGCCTGCATGTGAATGTGCGGGCGGCATTAGCGCGTGTTTTTTTGTACGCGGATTAGGTGCGGGCGTGCCACTCACCATGCTGAGCGTTTCCTGAGCATCTTGCCAACACCACGAAGGCTATGGACGAGTAAAGTGAACGCCGTTGCACTCTTCACCGCGAAGAAGCGAAGATTTCTTCAAGTGTTGAAGACAATTATCACTTGATAATGCAGTTTAAGCACTCAAGTATGCTCTCGTGCTGTTATCCATTTAGACCTCTCAAGCTGCGCTTATACGTTTGCCTTGCATTCATTTGTACAGATTCCAGCATATGGAATTTTTTGAGTCTAATCCCTCGTTTCAACACCCGCATCGTTCGTTTGTCCGGCAAAGTTCTATAATAAACTACGGTATTGTATACACAATTAGCTGCTGGTGTTACAACCCTCAATCCAATGCAGGGCAAAGTCAATGATGCGATGCCCTGGGTTCTACAGCCAAAGCGAAACTTCCATTGAAGATACAAACCGTAGTCTGGTTAAAACCAAACGTGTAGTAACGATTATACTAATTGAGTGTGCTTTGTCAATCCACTGCTGGATGAAGGCAACCTCCACGCCGTGTCCGGTCATCTATGACAGCTAGATTTGAAGCTTTCGTGACTGCAAGGATTCATACTCTTAGGTTTTGTCGGTAAAGTCACGTAGGTAAAAATAAATAATAAAAATAATAGAAATAATTATAGAAATAGAAATAATAGAAATAAAATAATAAAGCACTATTATTATCATTATTTTATTTCTATTATTTATATTTATATTATTTTTTCTATTATTATTTATTTTTACCTATGTGACTTTACCGAAAAAACCTAAGAGTATCTATGACAGCTCCCATGGGGGGGTTGTTTAACCCTGATAGGGAGGCTTTACTATAGGGGTTGGATATCGCTCGCCACGAATGTTAGCCGTGGCAATAAATACAACTCGGGTGAATGAGTTCATAAGGGGCAGTGGACTAACTGCTGCACCGCTGCTCCCCAAATTCGAAAGTTTACTGTGGAATTACAAAAAAAGTATCTCCAATGAACCAGGTTGTAGCTGTCCTACGTAGAACACATAATCCATTTGGCTTCCACCCCAGTAATACGAAAAAATGTGTTCTCGCAATAAGTTCATACCAAACCAAAGCAGTGTGGTGGTATTTTCCTGCAGTATTGTATTGCACACCAACGTCAATCATTTTAACATTTCAGAGCCCTTTATCAATCCATGACCGGATGAAGGCTTCACCATGGGGCTTGTTTGGCCATACTTTACCACGCTGGTCGGTGAGGGTTGATGAAGGTGGAGCCCACGACCGTTTGAGTAATCACTCGGCAATGATGTCAGCCTTGGCCAGGAATTTAACAGGCCCTGTGTTCTTATGACAGTGCGCTCTAACCAATCCGCTAACTGCTGCAACCCCTTACTATCTACACGTCACCACAATAAAAAGAACACAATTTCAACCCATTTCAATCCACTGCTGAGTGAAGGACCCCAATGCCTTTTGGTAATGGCCTTTGACCTTCAGATATCACGCGCCACTGATGTTAGTTATGGCCACAGGACTATGCGTTAACCACTGCACCTCCGCTCTCCCCCCAAATGTACCCATGCCATGTGAATAAGCAGTGGCACAGCTTATTCAAGTCCAACATTTACGTCCATTAACAAAAATATCGTATGTATAATTGAAAAAAATGACATACTTGAAATGTTAATAACTCAAAGAGTGTCATATAAGTGCAGCTGGCAATTCTGATAATGACCTACTCAAGCCTTATCACTTCCGTCAGTAACCACACACACAGGCGTCGCGGTGTATTTAAATGACCTTCGAGTAAACATTTCCATTTCAGACAACCCACACACAGATTGGTGCAAAAAAAGCTTGCCAGCCACACATCTGCACCCAAACAAAAAAATTCAACATATTTTTTTCACATATTTTGTAGTCGATTGACAAACTCAAAACAGGTTGTGCTTTGCCATCACGTGAACTGTAGCCTGTCAATGTGCATTAATCAAAGCACACATGGGAGGCTTTACATTAGCGTCGCAGTTTAGCTCCTACAGTTAAAACAAAGGACCAGTTTGGCTTTTATTTATTTATGTCACCTGGTGGCCCCAAATCACTTCTACACGTGCACTGTCTCCTATTTGGCTGTCGACTGGACGTCCTTAGGTCTTAACTAGAAGGTATACTGTACATCTTCTTGGTTCTTTCGGTACATATAAGCATCATGCATTTCTATCACTGAACAATAACTAAAACTGCGGAGACCTGCTAATTATACAGACGGAAACTTCGCTTACAATTTAAAGCATAACCAGTTCAGAATTCGCACATTAAGACGCTTTTTTAAGGGCTCCTTTTGGAATTTATCCAGGGAAATAGTTAAGATAACTTGGTAGGAAGGACTGCATGTACAGCACTCTAATGCACCCTATCATGCTCTGCATTCACCAACACAGCAAGGGGGACGTTTGGGAACAACTTATTTCGTTATTCTTTGGGATCTTCGAGAAGATACTCGTTGCTTGGCTGTAATTATCACTCTACTACTTCTGACACACATTCACACTGAATCTGAAGACTCCCTCAAACATGGTCTGGTGAGACTTAGGAAAGGCATTGACTCATGGTTCTTAAATACTTTGGTTGCGAAGGCATTTTGTTTGTTTTATTAAACTATTTGTTAGTACGCTGTTTTATTATTATTCACATGTGCGTGTCTAAGCTCATGCACACGATGACTTTCTGCGTAATGTCTCACCACTAGTTCCTTCCTGCACGTCACCTATTATGTGCTTTTGCAGGGGAGCAGAATCTTCTGTTTTGCAATGGAATAAAAACAATTCCATTACGGTAGTTTAATCGTGATTTAGTAAAACCTACATGTTCCAACAATGAGAATTTTTGCATGTCACAACCGGAAGTCAAAAGTTTATTTTCAATTGGAACCTGTATCACGAGCCTTTTGCCCGTCCAAGGGCGGGGGTATTGCAGTGAATCTGAAACTTGCAAGCGAAAAGCAGACCTCGACGTGATATTCATTTCATCAATTCGTGTGTGCAGTTTGTAAGGGCGCAGTGACACAGACTTATTTCATTTGAAGGTTATAATCCCTTGTTCTTCATGACGTCCTTTTTAAATCCTTTATATTAAGTTCGCTTGCTTGCTTGCGTGCTTGCGTGCTTGCTTGCTTACGACCGTGCAAATCTTTCGGTCGTTTTTTAACCCACTTCCCGTGATCCAATCGAGCTGACATTTTGCACACAGACTCGTTGTGCGAGACAATTAATATTCGTGAATTTTTTTTCTCCTAAATTTTACACTGTTTAGGGAAAACAAATTAAATATTTAATTACCAATTGCTTAATACTGGCAGACAATCATCTGACCCATAGGTGGCAGCCATCTCAAGCCAGAGGACGAGAGGACTCTAGCCGCCACGCATATAAAGGATTTATAGTGAAAAACTTTGTTTTTACGGGTTATACTTGTTACTTTGATGTCTCAACAGCGTTACGGAGATCACGTGACGTGAGGGTTCTGCCTTTGTAGCGAGGGTTGTGAGTTGACGCCGAGGAGGGGGGAGGAGGCGCCTCGCCCCCCCCCCCCATGTGGAATGACGTCACCCGCTAATTATTATTAACGGGGGGGAGGTGTCCATGTGAAGTGACGTCACTTGAGCATTAAATTTAGTGGGGGGGGGGGGGGGAGTACTCCATATTGAGTGACGTCACCCGCTCATGCTCTAGAGGAGTTGTCCACCCCGAGCTGCCACTGCTATTCAGTGGCCTAAAATAAAATAAAATGTTTCGCTCCGGATGACCGCTGCAAAGTATGATCTGTGTTTTGATTTAGTGTGCTGATCTTAAAGGTGCATTGAAAAATGTTGATACTCCGACTGATGCTCCTGCTGTTGTGGAGTGACTCATGCAGCCAGCTATGGCTGCAGGGTGTTGTGGTACATGTTGTTTATGTCGTTTATTGTGAAAATTCGGTCACAGTTCCTATGATCACTGTTACGTTGCTTTTATGGCTTTATTTTGGTGTTTTCGAAAAGTTTTTGGTTTGGCCATGTTTGTTTGTTGTAGTACGGAGTTAGACTGATGGCCTTAATCTAAGTTGTCTTGTGGTTGTTGTTGTTTGACTTGCATCCCACTGGGATTTTTGCACACAGTGTTGGTGTACGGTGCTTTTTCTGCAATATTTTTCTGTCTTTTCTTGGATTTTCTGTTTGCACTTAGTCACTTTAAGATGTTTCCTTGTTCATGTTTTTGTTTTGTGTTTGTTGCGGTTGCACCCAATTCATGAGCCGAATGGCTCACAGGGCTATACCTAATAAATGAAACTGAAACTGAATTTGGAGGTCGTCACTTGCTCATTAATATTAATGAGGGGGGCTGATCGATATGGATTTACGTCACGAGCATTAAGGACAGACATTCCTGGGTGATTATAGTAGGTATTTGTAAAATAATGTTGCCGAAGGAAATCTGGATACAGATAATTGTACTGCTGAAGATAGTAGCAATGTGTTAACGTTGCAAATGGCAGTGCTGTGTACAGGGTGATCTAGATGTCTTGTGATCCCCACATTGGGAAGTGGGTTAAAATAGAGTTACAAGATTTGAGGATACGACAACAACAACAGACAGAGTGAGTTAAATAAAAGCGTGTAAAAAGAGCTTATATAGCTCAGTGGGCCTTATCTGGTAAAATAAAAAAAATAGTTTAAAATAAAAATAGTTTATAGTTTTTTTAATAGTTAATTGTCTAAAACTTTAAATAGTTTTAAGTAATCTTCTTGGTTCTTTCGGTAAAGTCACGTAGAAGGGAAATAATCGGTAAGGTCACGTAGAAGGGAAATAATAAAATAAAAAAGGTTTATTTTTATTATTTTATTCCCCTTCTACGTGACTTTACCGAATATTTTTATTATTGTATTATTTCCCTTCTACGTGACTTTACCGAAAGAACCAAGAAGATGAATCCCTGCAGTTACGAAAGCTTTAAATCGAAGTTTTAAGTCAGCTTTATTTATAACAGAAATGAACATGTAAAGGAAAAACATGTCTGGGGTCAATTAATTGAGGGTCACAAGACATTTCGATCACCCTGTACAGCTCAGCAGATGGCAGGCGTGGGGAGGCAGGGCATGGAGTGGGGGAGCGAGACTGCGTCCTGCTTAGTCAGCAGTCTTGCTGGCCATGAGTCAGTGTCCTGGAATCCAAGATTCCATCACCGCACCGTCCCAGCATGTTCTTTATCTTTACCAAGTGCCTATTCGGAGTACATCGTGTCTGCATAGACATCACTGCAGCCAACACAACAACAGTAAGAGAGTATTGCACTGAACGTGCACGTTCAATTTTGCATAAAGCACACTCATACAACATGCACCCTTAGTCATTCCACACTCAACCTTTGCTCAACGGGAGGATGGTTCCTTCTCTGAAGCTGATATTATTGCCTGGAATTCCCTTCCGCTGGTTGACTGCACAACTGAGAACCCTTCCTCTTGTTCAATCCCAGGCTCAAATAATTTTCTACAGCAATTGACTGTTTCTCAATTCGTTTGCACCTCTAATATCATCTAAATCCCCTCTCTAGCCTTGATCATTTTAACCCTCTTTCCCGCTCTAAAATATGTATTTTAAACACCGATCTTCAAACTATATATACGTGCTTTCCCCCCCCCCGCCCCATATTTTTACTCAAAGCTATATTATCATGTTATGTCCTCTTCTTTGATAGGCAGGTGCAGTAAATCCAAATACTAAAACAGATAACATTTTTTGAGTACGTTTTCAATGATATGTGTAGAGCCTGAGGGGCATATTATTGCTAAGCATGTCTCTTTCTGAGGTTAGTAACAGCTGTCATGGTATTCACAGACATTGCAGCCTTTGAGCATCTTGATTGATGCTCCTCGTGATTGTGTTTGAAGTCTTAACACCCTTTATTGAGTGCTGTAAGGCTGTAAAAACAAAGAGCTAAGCACTGCCAGTACACTCACCCAGCTTAATAACCAGGCTACAGTCTACATTATAGACTGCCAGTACACTCACCCAGCTTATTAACCAGGCTACAGTCTACATTATAGACTGCCAGTGCACTCACCCAGTTTAATAACCGGGCTACAGTCTACATTATATACTGCCAGTACACTCACCCAGCTTATTAACCAGGCTACAGTCTACATTATAGACTGCCAGTACACTCACCCAGTTTAATAACCGGGATATAGTCTACATTATAGACTGTTAGTACAATCACCCAGCTTAATAACCAGGCTACAGTCTACATTATAGACTGCCAGTACACTCACCCACCTTATTAACCAGGCTACAGTCTACATTATAGACTGCCAGTACACTCACCCAGTTTAATAACCGGGATACAGTCTACATTATAGACTGTCAGTACACTCACCCAGCTTAATAACCAGGCTACAGTCTACATTATAGACTGCCAGTACACTCACCCAGCTTAATAACCAGGCTACAGTCTACATTATAGACTGTCAGTACACTCACCCAGCTTAATAACCAGGCTACAGTCTACATTATAGACTGCCAGTACACTCACTCAACTTAAGAACCAGGCTACAGTCTACATTAATGTTTTTATAATTTTTGTATTCACTTTATTTGTATTATTTTTCTATCTAGCTAAGCACATGTGACTGTTAAGAACATCACACCTACTGGTGAATAAGAGCGAGGCATAAAGGTTAAACGCAGTAGAGTATATTAATTGTTATACCACAATTGATCTGCACAGTTCGCGCGTGGTGGGATAAAGTGTGGCTACTCCTACTTCTGAGACGTCTAGCCAGCATGGAAGAGTAGGCCAAATACCATTCAGAGGGGCTATCTTGATCTCTTTCTAGTGGAGGCCCTTCCGCCAGCATTGGCGTGAGTAGGAAATTACAGGGCTGTACCATTGACCAACTTTGGTTATGTTTAACACTAAAAAGCGTTTTACCACTTTTTACAGTATCGTCTATTATGAACAATACGTAAATGTAGCCATATACCCATGTAGATTGTAACGGTTAACATTCGTGAGCCATTCTCTATTTACTACTGGATGAAGCGCTCGTAATGCTTGGCACCATGGTCTGTGGTTCTGTTCAGGCACGACCCATAATTGTGTCCTGATTATTATTTAGAAATTGTGGAATGTGATATTACCATCCACATTTTCTTAAAGCAAGACTACAGTGCGAACTACACTATGTTAACAAGGAGTGGCTATTCCTGTTGAAGCCAGTTTCTAACGAATGCTTTTGTTTGATAACATAGACTGCCACTACAAGTGATTGGGGTCGAGACACCTTAAAACCCATGTCTGCTCGTGTGTGACTCACGGAGCGTAAAATTGTCACCGGAAAACAGAGGCCTGAAATCGTTTACGTAATGTGGGCAATCCATCAATACAATGGGATGTGTCATATATGCAGTGCTGCACTACTGGTGAGTCTGCTGGTTCACAAAGACATGCAGGCGCTTTTTAAAATTTTCCAGACAGGTGCTCTTTATGTTTTATCAAAGGAAACCATCAGTAACCACCCTATTTCTCGTGGCTTCCGGTGGCTATATTAAAATACGGTACAAATACTAGCAGTGTAAATAGTAAATTTCGATTTAAAGCATTCGTGACTGCAGGGATTCATCTTCTTGGTTCTTTCGGTAAATTCACGTAGAAGGGAAGTAATAAAATAATAAAAATAAAACATAAATAAAATAATTCTCACGACGTTTCGGCCACAACACAAGTACGGCTGCTTGTGTTGTGGTCGAAACGTCGTGAGAATTATTTTATTATGTTTTATTTTTATTATTTTATTACTTCCCTTCTACGTGACTTTACCGAAAGAACCAAGAAAGTGTAAATAGTACTTAAAACTCGTCTTTCTCTTTGTTGCAATAACAAGTCAACGTGTAGCCAAATGCCATATTCGCAAAGTAATACTAAATACAAATTTAATAGATATTACGAAAGAATAAAAAAAAATACTTGTGCCCACATAATTAGGTGCAGAGAAATGCCTTTTCACCACATTTATTATATGGCTGGCACTTTTGGCAGATCCGCGCCCACGACAATAACGCCTGATCTTGACTTAAAGCTTTCGTGAGTGCAGGAATTCATATTATTTGGGTCTTTTCGTTAAAGTCACGTAGATAAAATAACAATAAATAATGAAAATGAAAATAAATGAAAAATGATAAAAATAAAATCACGACGTTTCGATCGCAACACAAGCAATCATCATTAGGAGAATAAAAGGGGGAAAGCTGCTGATGCAGGCTGTTTTTAAATCCTTTATATTAAGTTCGCTTGCTTGCTTGCGTGCTTGCGTGCTTGCTTGCTTGCTTACGACCGTGCAAACATTTTGGTCGTTTTTTAACCCACTTCCCGTGATCTAATCGAGCTGATATTTTGCACACAGACTCGTTGTGCGAGACAATTAATGTTCGTGAAAAAATTTTCCCAAAATTTTACACTGTTTAGGGAAAACAAATTAAATATTTAATTACCAATTGTTTATTACTGCAGACAATCATCTGACCCATAGGTGGCAGCCATCTCAAGCCAGAGGACGAGAGGACTCTAGCCGCCACGCATATAAAGGATTTAGAGTGAAAAACTTTGTTTTTACTGGTTATACTTATTAAAGGTTTGAAATGGGTGTCGTCCAAGGGTCATAAACGAAGTGGGCGGAGCTAGCGATGTTTCCCCAAGTGGCGATGTTGTTACACAGCACCAGGTACTGTACTCATTTGAGGCTGAGTCTACCTAGGGAAGAGACCCAGGACCGGTTCAGATAATCCGTCAGCGGGTGTTGGTGGCTGTGAGCGGCAATCGAACTTGGGTCCGCCGGGTTCGTAGCGCAGTGCTAAGGGGCCGTCCATAAATGACGTCACGCACGAGGGGGGGGGGTGAGAAATGTGACGTCACATCAAAATGCGCAACTTTAAATGAATATATACAACACTTTCTACTTAATTAAATAGACTTTTTAATGTTTTCTCCTACAACATCAGAGTGCAGCGCCACATTAAATACGCACTACAATGACAATAGTTTAAAGCGATTTGAAGCATGTTTTATTTGGGGGGGGGGGGGGGGCATAGCTTTGTGACGTCATATCTGAGGGGGGGGGGGTGACTTTTTGTGACGCCGTGTGACGAGGGGGTGGGGGGGGTCAAAAATCGTACAAAATCGCGTGACGTCATTCATGGACGGCCCCTAACCGCAACACCACCGTTCCAACCCCAACCCACGCACAAAGATAAAGACCCCCCGTATAGCCTTAACAAGAGTGGCAGGGGCAGAGGGGCAAGTGCTGCACAACACAGACGGCGAGACGCAACACTCGACGAATTTGCCACTCCACCACAATAAACTCTCTTTCTTCTCTCGCTCATCTCCCGTCTCTCTCTCCTCTCCCTCCTCTCTTCTCCTCTCTTCCCTCCTCTCCTTCATTCTCTCTCTCTCTCGCAAGTTTCGCTCCACCCCATTGCCCCCACCAGCGTATCCTCCTCCTCCTCCCCGTACCCTCTCAACCCCATTCGCCCGGGCTCCGTGTCCTGTCGATCCTCTTCCGCGGAGGGCGCTCTCCAAACCCACCCACCCCCCACCACTCCTCCTCCTCCTCTCTCATCTCCGCCTTCTGTTTGTGTCCAGCGAAGGCGAACTTCGCTTTCGATCCCAGGGACTGGCTGGGTAAACCCCCCCTTCCCTACACCATCACGACGAGTCTTCTTCTGCCTTCTTGTTGATGTCTAGGTCACCACGAAGTTGTCAACTGAAGCCATCGTCCCGACGCAGGCAGCAACGGAACGAAGAGGAAGGCGAAGTGAGTGGGGAGTTTGTTTGATGAGACTTCGTGTCGTCGGCAAGGCAAACCTTTGCGGTCGGTCAGCGAAATAATTAACTTGCGGTAAGAGTGTGAAGTTACTGTACGGGGAACATTGATGCTTTTGTTTGTGTTGAGTTTAACAGGGTAGTGTACACACACACTGCTGCTGCTGCTGCTTACGGCGTTAAGGAACACACCGAGTGTAAAGTTTACACATCGTTTTGACACACTGTAGGATCGTTCCCTGGTATGTTGTGGTACGTTAATCATTAGAGACACGCACGCACTCAGTTCTGGTAAGTTTGGGATATGTACGTTCACATGCGATGGGCATACTTGTACAAGGACATACACACAATGCCGAGTAAAGTACACGAAACTAAATCAGGTACACGTGTGTTCAATTACAGGGCTGTATGTACGGATAGCATACAGACAGACACACACACACCAACTACACATGTCTAACATGGACACAGAGTGTAAGGTTTATACAGACAGACACTTGTGTACACGAAAAAAACATTGTATCGTTGTAAACCCATCACCGTATAGACACGGTCTATACAGAGATTGTCACACACACAAAGACAAAGATCCCCCGTGTAGCCTTAACAGGCTGTAGGGGCAAGTGCTGTTAGTAAGCACCTATGAAGGCCGGAACGGCACACGAGAGGGTGGGTGGCCAGCACCACGCCCGACCGCCTTTGTCTCGCTAGTGGCGATGTTTACACACCACACCAGGTACTCATTTCAGGCTGAGTCGACCTAGGGGAGGCCCAGGACCGGTTCAGATAATCGTCACTGTTGGCCGTGAGCGGGAATCGAACCCGGGTCGCCGGGTTCATAGCGCACTACCGCTCCCCACACGGTCTATACAGAGATTGTCACACACACACACAACCCATAAGACACCCATCCACAGACACAGACCAAAAAGTTTTTCACTATAAATCCTTTATATGCGTGGCGGCTAGAGTCCTCTCGTCCTTTGGCTTGAGATGGCTGCCACCTATGGGTCAGATGATTGCCTGCCACCATTAAGCAATTGGTAATTAAATATTTTAAAAAATCCTAAAAAGTGTAAAGTTATGGAAAAAAATTTTTCATGAAAATAAATTGTCAAGCACAACGAGTCTGTGTGCAAAATGTCAGCTCGATTGGATCACGGGAAGTGGGTTAAAAAACGACCGAAAGATTTGCACGGTCGTAAGCGCGCAAGCAAGCAAGTGAACTTAATATAAAGGATTTTCAAAAAACGGACATCATCTTCACAGGTTCGTCATCCCCGACCAGTGGGGGGAAGAGAGGGGGGTGACGATGGCTCCAGGCTGCTCGAAGGATGTGATCGGGGTGCGTCTGGTCACCTCTCTGGTCCACCTGATGATGGTCGTGCAATCGACGAGCGCCTTCAATCTGGATGCTACTCGAGCCAATGTGCTCTCGGGTCCAGCTGACAGCTACTTTGGCTATGCGGTGGACTTTTACCTGCCCGCTTCTGACAGGTAAGCCATCGATGGGTGCGTGGGCTGGTTGTTTTAAACTCGGTAATAAAAATAAAACATAATAAAATAATTCTCACGACGTTTCGGCCACAACGCAAGCAGCCGTCCTCAGGTGGAGAACAGGTCTGTCTCCTTTCAGTGGATCTTACCTGGCAAAATAAATTAGTTTGCAGTGCAGTTTAGGTGTGCGTGAGTCGCCATATCAATCTGCAATGCTCGAAATGATCACGGTGATGTTGGCAGTCTCGACATAGAGTAACAACATGCAGTAGACTCCCACAAACAAAGTCGTAGGTTCGATTCGTGCGCCTTTCATGAACCCCCCCCCCCCACACAGTTGCTCAGCAAGGTCACGTGTGGTGAGGTGAATAGTGGGTACCCGTGGTAGAGTTGTGGGTGTCCTCTATGGGTTCCCCTTTCAGATGAGGCCCTTCCGCCAGCATGGACGTGAGCAAGGCCAGTTTCATTGCCGCACCTTTATCCCATTTGACGCGTGGTTGTGTTGCCACCGTTATTAATTTATCTGACCAAAATATTTAACCAGTACCCCGACCCACCTAACAGCACTTAAACGTGGTTCCAAAAGGCATGCAGAGAGATGCATTCCTAGAATTACTCTTGACCGTTAGCCTTACATTGTGAGAGAAAGAGAGAGAGAAAGAGGAGGCCTTTATTCAGCAGTGGAGTGATCGTGGCAGATGATGCACGATGACGACGAGAAAACCCAGCACGGGAAAAACATTTTGTTTTCACAGTTGTCTGTTCGTGCCACGTTCACTGCGTGCTTGTGTGACTGGCCTCTTGTGATGTTGGAGCATGTGTTGGGGTGACCCATCATTCATTGAGCCTGGCGTGGTAATTACCACTTGCCAGATCTCGTTAGAGGATTAAAGGGCACGGTGTGGCACATGAACATTTGTAATCCACCCAGCACATTGGAGACAAGGGTTTGTGGAACACTTGGTGTTGTCTAAACGTCCAAACCAACAGCTGGGCTGCGATGAGTCTGGGAGATGACCGTGCAAGCCAGTGGGTTTGTGAACCTGTATGTGGTGTGGGACCTTTAAGTGTTGTACTTCTAAAACGTGGTGGGTTTTCTCCGGGGACTCAGGTTTTCTCTCCCAACATAAAAAAACTCAAGAAAATTGGCTAAACATCCCAGTGCATGGCCCTCCCCGGTAAAGAATTGATATACAGTGAAGATTTCCCAAATTAAATTACACTTTAAAAATTATCATGGTAAACAATTGGTACAATTATGTAGACAGTGTTCAGTAAAATAAAGACAAGTGTTTCAAAAAGTGAAAGTTGTATATTTAAAAGGGCAGGTTGAAAGACATTTGAATACAATTTGTTTTCAATTGTGCAGTCTTCAAATATAATTTGCTTTGTTTATACTTTGATTTCTTTATTTAGGTTACTTTTTCTCCATTGTCTCCCTCTAAAATGAGACTTGTTTTTCTCCAAATAATCTTTCACTTGGTTTTAAATAAAATACTTTTACAGTATTGATGAATATTTCTGTTGTATATGACATTTCAAAAGGAATACAGTAGTGCCGCTAAGTTGGTGTGAGCTTCATCAGAAATGAGTAAATTATTCCATCCACAGGCAGTTAACCGCAGTGAACACGCACTCATACATTTTAATGGCTGTGGTTCTTTATAACGTTTCCGTCCACACATGCCAGAATATCTGTGCACATTTGAGTGACAGGACAATTTTCCACATCTAGAAAAAATACACAAACTAGAACAAGGGAGAGAACAAGCGAGTTCTAGATACAGTACTCGACTTCAGCATTTGAATAAGTGTGTTGACAGGAATGCGTTAGAAAATAGTATAGTAGTACTGAGGGGCCCCTTAAGGCTTCTGATTTTCTTTTATCACACTGTTAAGGGTGCGATGTAATATTTCTTGAACTGGATAAACACAATTATGTTATTGCCCTGCCTGCCTTATATCGATTGCGTCTCTATTTCCTACCACAATTGTAATTGCCATTACAATACTTTTACGTTTGACACAGTACTTTCCAGTTATCGATTGTTACTGCGTTGGTTATTGTGTTACATCATCAAAGTGATCATTCTTAAAGTAGGTGGAAAATACCGGTGGGTTGCTAAGAGTCTGAACGAGACGGGTGTTTTATTTGCTACTTCTGGGACGAGTGGCCACAAAACAAGTGTTTATTTGCGTATTATGCACAGCTTTGTGGAAACATGTCAAATGTTAGGTGGTGACATTTTTGCTGATATTTTTTCTGCACACAAGAAGCACTCTTCCGTCCACGCGTAGACCTAACAATGTTACTGTGCACGTGCCATATATGACCTTTTAAGTTCTCATAGTTACTTGCACTGCTGTAACATCATGATTTTGTGCAAAGTTTTTGTGGCCTGTCTCTTTAAGCCATATGTAAACTGTTTTTGCCATTGTCCAGAGGATACCCACGACTCCCAGAGTGGCTGATGTTGAGTGTGCTCGCAGGTGGCTTTAAACTAAAAAAACAAAGCCTAATCGAAATATTGATTCAATGAGAGAGAGACTCTTGTGGCTTTTGCTTAGAAAGTGTCCCTCGAATGAGCATTATTATTTCCTGAATTAGGAGCCCTTGTATATATGAATCGTTCTGGTGAGCACGCACCCTCATCCGATACTCTGAATTCTCAATTCGAGAGCCGACCAGCTTCGCTGCACCTTGACATTTGAGAGCAAATCTTACGTTCGGTGACAAAGATGTGCAGTTATAATAACATTGACGTTTTTACATGATTTGATACATTTGCCCATATGACAGTTTGACGCAGAGTACTCCCACGCGTACGTGAATATCAAGTTGGGCTTAGTTCTCTTTGCGTTTGTACGCGTTTTTCTTCAAAGATTGTGTTTATTGAAAGGGAAGCATCCACACACTATACACTGTTTTAAAAATGTGCACGTGTAATTAAGTGCACAATCCGGACACTCCACTGTATCGTTTATCTGCATTTATTTACGAAATCACTTAGAAGATACAGGATGTATGTGTTTAGATCGCGTTATTTATAAATGTGTCGTAACCCTCCACCACCCGACACGGCCAATCAGTAAAAAAGTGTCACGTTGACAAAGGACAAATAGTTCACTGCTTTAGCCCACCGGTGTGTTGAAGCGTGAAAACACATTTACAATTGAGTACGACGTTTCGCTGGTAATTGCATCCAGCATCATCGGGCAATTCGCCGTGACACTTTTTTACTGATTGGCCGTGTCGGGTGGTGGAGGGTTACGACACATTTATAAATAACGCGATCTAAACCCAAAAACGTTGATTGTGAATAATATTGGTCGTGAAAGCCTACGTGTTAAACTGATGTATGTGTAATGTAGACACTTCTTTCTCACCGTACGTAGCCAACAGTGATAATCAGAGGTGCGGAATATTCCATGGTGAACCATTCCCTTAGATTAGAAGACCGTTACCAGGTCTGCCCTGGAAAACACAACACATTTCAATACTCTTCTTGAGGTCTGGCATGCTACAAGCACGTACACTGTAGGGTGTTTATACTGTACTCATGAAAACGATGTGGTTCGTGTAAACAATCTCATAACTTATTGTTGCTGTGCTGCCAAACTTTGAATTGAGTGCAGAAATTAAGAATGTTGTACTTTTCTATTAACTGGAAAACTAGTTCAATACTCTAGTGTACAATGAAATGTCTGTTGTGGTGTTGTATCCGTTAAACCACCATGAATGGTGTCATTTTATGCAGATACATTAGAGTTAATTAAAAATAATTATTAAGCCTATGCTGTTCATAATTTTCTTTAAAAAATCCACGTGGTTTCCATTACTGTGCTGTTCTGCTATGTTACTCATTAATCAACGTATGAGTTCATTAAGAACATATTAATGGCGAGGTCACCATAATATATTTGCATGTAATGATAGCCAGCCATGAGGTTTTAAACATTTGAATTTGAAAGGTAGCACAAACACCATACAGCACTGGTGTATATATCAAACATTTTTAAAGAACCCTTTATTAATCCACTGCTGGATTAAGACCTCAAACTATGTTGATAATATGGTGGTTGTTGCACCGTACGTCACCGCATTAGTTCGTGTGGGTTGGGGAATGTAGGGAGGCTGCCCATGACCGCTTCGTATGTACGTATATGTATGTCTATATACCTTTTGCCACAAATATTTATCCAGGAATCAAACTCAGATTACCAAGTAAGTTCATTGAGCAGGGCGTGAGCCACTATGCAGGCCTCACTCAACTCCCTACTTTCTATACTTTCTATCACATTAATATATTTTTAATAGCTACGATTTGACCATGAAGGTCCTGGTGGTCGCATAATTTGTGATTTTTAATACATTCCTTGAAAGCACATTAGATTAGGCTGGGGGCCCTAGTAACCATGATCAATCGGCCTATGGAGATACGTAGAGCGGAGACACGGGAGGTTTACACACAGACATGGAGAGACACTCGCACACACGTGGAGATGTGGGGAAATGCATTTGGGAAATATTGAGAGAGATGTGGAGATACACACAGACACAGAGAAAGAAAAATACAGATATACAGAGACATATATCTACACACGAAGGATTTTGAAGGGGTGGGTTGATCCTTGATACTACAGGACTGAGCCCCCAACACTTGCCATGGTGAAAGTTTGGCACACGGGTGATTATGTGTGGTTAGGAAGACGCCCAGCCACCTGTTTCCTGCACAGTTGCCACCAACACATGTACCAGCTGAAGTGACCTGAGGATGCTTTCATTGGGTGGAGAATGTCGACACATGTTGGGAAATGTATGACCTCTGAGACGAGACGTCATCCCCAAATTCTTTACTTTGGAAAATTCGCAAGAGACTGGGAATAAGAAAAGTAGCATTAGGATATGTCCTGCAGTACTTACACGGTAGTATCTATCTCTTTTTATTATCACAGTTGCACAGTAGCAGTCCCAAAGGCCCGGAAATGCCGTTAGCCATCAACAAACAGAACTATTGTAGGTATATTACGGACGAATGCGTACGTTTGAATTGAGCAAAAGATATAAAAACTTGGGGAAAAGAGACTAATGGGTGGGAATTCCATTTGTATGCCTGAAGGGTTGTAGGTTCGGGGTGTTTTACACTGATTAGACAGGTGAACAGAGGGGCCGATTGGTGCAGTAACGTCAACTTTGAATATAATACTCATTGTGCACTCTTGTGAAATAAAATTATTAACACAATAAAAAGTGAAATAATATTATGCATCTGTTATTGTTGTCTTACATATTTGTGAGTATGCACAGCATATAGCATAGTTTTTTGTGTTATCCTGAATTTCTACAAAGGCATTCTACAAAGCACACACAGTATTTTCATTGGTAAAATATTGTCTAAATGAAATGAAATATGCTAAATAAGCAATCGATGGTAATGTGTAATCTCAGTAAGCTAAGAATACACCTATGTGCCTGATACATTGAGCAAAATCTTTGTTATGATATTTCAAAACTCCTAAGCACAGCTCATGGTTTTCCTGCTCATGAAGTGTGGATGATGGCACACAGCTGACTGGCTGCAGCTCCGGTGCCACAACAACGGGGCTTCGACATGGAGCGAATATCAAATATACAAATAATATGATTTGTCGCTTACGTGCGTCTCCATTGTTCAGCGTGAGTGTCGTCATCGGAGCTCCCAGAGCGAACACCACCCAGCCCGGAGTGGTAGAAGGTGGTGCAGTCTACAACTGCCCGTGGGCAGGAGATGCTGATTGCACGACAGTCAAATTCGACACCAAAGGTAAATGCGGAGAAAATGTGTCTGTGCTCAGCCGTTCTGCGGCTTTAGTGTGTCTCGCATCAGCATCGTCATCATCGGCTTCATGATCCATCCATTGCTGGATGAAGGCCTCTCCCCATGTCATCATCGTCATTCATGGTCCCACGATGCGACAATCTGTCGCCCGTTTGTGCATGAGTTGACCTTATCGCTGTGGTGGTGCTCCTCTTGGATGCCTTCCGTTCCTTGGTTGCCTTTCCATCACCATCTTCTTGGTTCTTTCGGTAAAGTCACGTAGAAGGGAAATAATAATTATTATTTCCCAAGAAGATGAATCCCTGCAGTCACGAAAGCTTTAAATCGAAATTTCCATCACCAGTTTCGTTCATCGGCCATCATCCCTTCAAGGAACGTGTCCTGTCCTAGCCTATTTTTTTTAATCAGAATCATATAATCTTTATTTAGACTGGAGGAATCTCGTGAACTATGAAGCTCTTTTTCACATATGCCCAGTATGGGCATTTATGTAACAATGTGATGCCACTACTTTTGCACAACTGAGTGTAAACTCTCCATAGGCCTGAGAGCCCTCATATTCCCAGCATAGGGCCCCTTGGCAAATTCGAAAGTAACTGTATCCTACAGGCAAATCTCAAAGGGCATCTTGAGAGACTATTGTATTTAAATGTAGATTTGAAGCTTTCGTGACTGCAAAGATTCATATTCTTAGGTTTTTTCGGTAAAGTCACGTAGGTAAAAAAATATTTTACTTTTATAAAAAAATTTTTGACCTACATGACTTTACCGAAAAAACCTAAGAATATGTATTTAAATGCTTTATTAAGCCAAAAGCAAGCAAACCCCAACTTTAGGTTAATAATTATACGCAGTATTGTACTTAGTATGGTTAGAATCAACTCCCGTATTATCTAGATCTATGCACTTTTCCCTCCTGTATTTGAAATGAAAAGTGTGAGGTAAGTCTTATAATCCAGAGAGAGTGGTAATTCCTCAAGATTACACACTGTCTTTGTTTACCTTTATATATGGTGCATATTTTGTTCGAGTAAAGTCCACTCCTTCTACTCATTCACTCCTACCCGTTGTACTGGAATTGTGTTTATTTACACTTAGACAAGTTTTGTGTAGCGTGTGTGGCAGCGTATGTTTAAGTACATACAATATATTTACGGTGCAGTTAAACCGAATGAGAAAATGCACAAACAGTATGTAAACACTGCCATTGCTGCTCAGTGTGTCCATATTTCTGTTCATTATTTAGAATGCATTTTCAAATGTGACAGCTTTAGGAGCCGAGTTCTGCTCCTGCTTCTCACGAATATAGTCTGGAAGTAATCACTAACAGCCCATGTTCGCTCAGAGAGAGAGAGCGCGCGAGGAGAGAGGGGGGGTACCGTGCGGATGCTGTTACGTGCGTGGGAGTAATGCCAAACTAGTTTGCACAGACGTGTTATGCAGTACAGAAATTGTAACCGGATGCCAGGGCTTTTAAAGTGGCAGCACTATCTGAAGAAATAATGAGAGTAATGCATTTATACTTGCAGATTAAGTAGCGGCCTTATGAGTCTTAAAGAACAAACTTTTAAATGGTTTGTTAAAGCCGTAAAACACATTCTTTGTTTCTATAAGTCATGCCAGTGTAAACAGCGGGTGCAATTTTGCCGAAAGCAAAAACAACGGGATTTTTTTGGTGTGAAAATTGTATGTTGCATTTCGATTTAAAGCTTCTTTTGTGACTGCAGGGATTCATCTTCTTGGTTCTTTCGGTAAAGTCACGTAGAAGGGAAATAATAAAATAATAAAAATAAAACATAATAAAATAATTCTCACGACGTTTCGGCCACAACGCAAGCAGCCGTCCTCAGGTGTCTTTCCGACAGACCTGTTCTTCACCTGAGGACGGCTGCTTGCGTTGTGGCCGAAACGTCGTGAGAATTATTTTATTATGTTTTATTTTTTATTATTTTATTACTTCCCTTCTACGTGACTTTACCGAAAGAACCAATAAGTTGTATGTTGCAGTTCAGCAGCAGCAACGATAAGCATACACGATTATGTAAAACGTATCGTGAAACGTATCTGAGTATGTCTCTTTGTACGTGGCTTCGTTGCTGTTTATCGGTGAGCCCATCCCACATTTCTTCTAGGAATGTAGAAAAGATAGGGAGATATGAGAATGGATGTGGGGTAGTGGAGGGGGAAGACAAGGGTGGGGGGGAAGCGAGTCCTGTTCAGGAAAAATACATTTAAGTGTGTGCTTTATACAAATGTGTACACTAAACTATTTTTGAGACGAGTGTATTCTATATTTTGCCTACAGTTGATAATTTTAAACAAGTTATTTTAGTCTGTTTATTTTAACAAACAGTCCTTTTTTGTTAAAATAATAAAATATAAAGCTTTTTTTTGTTACAAATAATGCTTTAGTTTCTGGTAATGTCTCAGATATATATTCATTATATTATTGAAACAATCCATCTCAGTGGATTAGATCTTTACTGGGTTTGTTTTTTTTTATCTTTGTAACATTCCTGAACAGAAGGAAATGGTTTCTCCACAATTTCCCTTGGAAATACGCTCCGCCGATCGAGCACGCTAAGTACATTGAATTGGCAAAGTGTGGTTGTTTTGAAAATGGTCTTCCTTACTTGACAATGTTCTTCGTAGAAATGACTGATGTGTGTGTGTGTGTGATGAGTCTGAATTCTCAAACGTATCTAATATTGTAGAATAAAATATTTGCTTTTGCAGTTGCGTAGTAAAGTCGGTAATTATCACTGGGTGGCACATTGGTTAGAGTGCATGACTCACAATTGGAAGGTTTCGAGTTCAAATCTCATTTGGGGGTTGAATCATCCCAACATAGTCATTGAAATGATTACCATTCAACAGTGGTTCTCCTATGGACTGAATGGCTCCCACAACAGAAATATGAAATTTCTGCCACTGATTTAGGGCTATAAGCAGAAGATGATTGCAACCAATCTAGATTTGAAGTTTTCGTGACTGCAGGGATCCATACTCTTTGGTTCTTTCGGTAAAGTCACGTAGATAGAAAATAAAATACATTAAATCACGACGTTTCGGGCGCAACACAAGCATCCGTCATCAGGTGGGACAACCACAGCAAGAAACAATTGCTGAAGTGGGCCTTCCTTACTTGACAATTGCTTATTGCTGTGGGTGTTGCACCCGAAACGTCGTGATTTTATTTATTTTATTTTATACCTACGTGACTTTACCGACAGAACCAAAGAGTATGATTGCAACCACACACAATTTTTTAGGGTGGTACCACCCCACACTAACCCACTTTCAATAATCCACACTGACCAGTGTGGTGAAGTACGGTAAAACAACCCTTATGACTTACAAGACGTATGTAGGCTTTCATCCAACAGTGGATTGACAAAGGTCTGTACATTATTCGTAATTATAATACATAATATTTAACAGAAATGTCCAGTGAACAATTAGTGGTCCCTGAATGTCATGTTGTATGTTGCTCTCATGTAATACACTATTTCATGAGAAGACTTAAAACATTTAATTTGCAGTCCTTCCTCATTTTCTGAGATTTCAGCGTTTAATCATCTTTTATAAGCATCCCACTTTTGAATGTATTGCACTTGCTTTGTTCATACAGTTATGTAAACACAAAAGTCCCTTCTCTAATTGTTAACCCCCCCACTAATCTGTTGGTGCCTTGCCACGTTGTTTTGCCTCTGCAGGGGACCGCATGATCACGCTGCCCACGGAAGCGAGAGAAAAGTTGGAGTACAAGTCCAAACAGTGGTTTGGGGCCAGCCTACGAACCCATGGCTCCAAAGTTCTGGTGAGCAGCTCGGATTTTTTTCGTTTCTTATTTTCTCCTCACACTCACCGCACACATTTCACGCACGGGTTGCCCTTAGGCTATTTTGACATTACTGAGGGGTAATGTGCAAATGACTGAATACAATACATTGGCTTCGTCCAGTAGGATGTATCTATGGAACCATTCTTGCCGGTATAAAGACGATCAACAAAGAATAGTTGTTACCCGATCAGGCAATAATACAGGTGTTAAGATATTTAACACACCAAAATGCTTGTGGTAAAACACGTTTTACCACGTTTTACCACACGTTTTACCACAAGCATGTGCGGTTAATGCAGACTTTCATGCCTTGCAATAGGTGTCTGTTTGGTGTTTAAACATCTTAACGCCTGTGTTATTGCCAGAAAGGGTAAAGCCTATTTTATTTTCACCAATGAAAATATGCTCTAGTTAAAGGAGGGAAAACTATTCTTCGTGTTTGGTTGTAAAAAAAAAAATTGGCCGGTAAATGAATTGTAAAGAGCCAAAATTAAAAAGATTATTTTTGGAAATGAGATGCGTTGAGAATGTTCTTCTTGGCCATAGTTACGCAACTGTATCTCACTGAGCTAGCGAACATTTTATATTTGAGGAGGAAACGTTGCTATTTACAATAGAGAAGTACTCTTTACTGCTTCGTCAAAAGTAAACGATTTTATTTTCAATCTTGCATCCTTCTGCAATTTGTGTTTTCAAATTTTAAAAATGTGTTAGTCCATCAGCCTTTCCGCTTATGAGAGCAATGTTATCGAACAGTATTTGTTTAAACCAGTAAATTCTGTCTTCTTGGTTCTTTCGGTAAAGTCACGTAGAAGGGAAATAATTCAATAATAAAAATAAAACATTATAAAATCATTTTCACAACGTTTCGGCCACAACGCAAGCAGCCGTCTTCAGGTGAAGAACGGGTCTGTCGGAAAGTCAGCATCTGACAGACCTGTTCTTCACCTGAGGACGGCTGCTTGCGTTGTGGTCGAAACGTCGTGAGAATTATTATATTATGTTTTATTTTTATTAGTTTATTATTTCCCTTCTACGTGACTTTACCCAAAGAACCAAGACGATGAATCCCTGCAGTCACGAAAGCTTTAAATCGAAATTCAGCAAATTCTGGTATGTTTTTTTTTATAAGTCTTACTGCTGATGAGACCCAGAATGTCAAAACCTGTCAAGAGTTTTCTTTGGTTAAACATGCTGTTTTATAATATCATTCTGAAAAGCCAATAGGCAGATGGACTAAAATAAATTTAAATATCATGTTTGGACAGAACATAACGCTGTTAATTTTTTACTCAGTTCAGTTCAGCAGTTTGTGTGTGGTCAGAGAACATTTACAATGGCTGAGCAGTACTCCAGGATGTGAAGGCTTTGTTTAGGGGCCCGGTGGCGAGATGTTAACGCCCTTGCGTGGTATACAGGAGGTCGTAGGCTTGATCCCGACCCTGACTCCTGTATATTTGGAGTTTGCATGTTTTCCCCGTGGTTGCGTGGATTTTTCCCCAGGTCCTCTGGTTTTCCCCTCCACATTTAGAAACATGCGTTTAGTTTATTTCTCTGCGACGCATTTCCACGTAATAATCCACTCCATCGAGCTATCATTTGTGGCCAGGTCTTTTCTGAAAAAGAGCCGTATTGCTCACTGGACCTTACCTGGTAAAAAAAAAACATTGTGTAAAGTTAAAATAGTTGAATAGTCTTCAACATTTCTCCCATGTCCTTGAGAAGGAAGGCTCCTATTGCTGCTGGCAGTTTCATAAAAGTGATCCCCCCTTCTTGTATTCCCTTCTTCACGTGTGCTGTAGGCCTGTGCTCCACTCTACCATTGGAGAACCATGAAGACCAACAGGGAGAAGGACCCTGTAGGGACCTGCTACTTATCCTCGGACAACTTCAACAAATTTTCCGAGTACTCTCCCTGCCGCACAAGTAAGAGTTGCCCGTTGCACTGTCTGTCACACACACTTCTCATAATTTCCCAAGAGAATGCATGTGTTTTTAAATATAAATAGATACATATTGTGTGTTTACACACCAATTTGAATTTAATTTAACGTGTAACATGTGTTTTTAAATGTGAATTGATCTTCACACGCGTAAATATACACACGTATATAATGCATGTAGACGAATAAAATAGTAATGTACAGCTCTTTGAAGGTCTGCATGCACTGTGCCGGCCATGGAAGATGTTTCTATCATACTTCTCCATGCTGATCACTGCCATTTAGCGAGTAGGAAAGGGATCACCGATTTAGTTTCTGCTCTTCATTGATTTTTTCCATGGCCGAGAATTAAACTCAGGTCGGTGGATCCATTGCGCCACCGAATGGACGTATTTTTATATTAACTTATCAGCAAGTAAATAAATAATAGCATGGAAGAGTAGACCAAATACACTCCGGGATGGGCTCTCTAGATCCCCTTCTGGTGGAGGCCCTCTAGAACACACTCCAGTGGAGGCCCTTCTGCCAGCAATGGCGTGAGCAAGAAATTGCAGGGCTGCACTTTTGCATTAGTGAAGAATGTCAGCACTTGACGCTTGGGGTTTAGGAGCATTTATACATTTGTCTTTTTTTCAGGTTTTGGAGACCCTCAGGGACAAGGATTCTGCCAAGGGGGATTCAGTGTGGACTTCACTAAGGTGAGCCCTGCAACAGGATGCATTACTCATTCTCCCTTTATGATAAATGGTGGAGCTTGTGTGTGTGTATGTGCATGTGTGTGTAGTAGTTATCGCACTGCATTGTGAACCCGACGAAACTGAGTTTGATTCCTAGCCACGGCTGTCATCAGTGGTGATGGATATTTGAATCAGTCCTAGACCTCGCCTGGGTTGACTCAGCCTCAATTGGGTACCTGCTGTGATGTGTTGAAATCAGTATTGGGGAGACAAATTCAGGCCAGGCATGTTGCTGGCAATATCACCCCCTCCTGTGCCATGCTAGCCTTAATAGGTTCCTGCTAGCAACCCTTGCCCCAACAGTCTGTAGGGCTATATAGGTGATCTTTGTGTGTGTGTGTGCATGCTAATGTTGCCTTGGCCTTGCACGGTATTATTTTAAATTTTCCTTTGTATTGAGACGTTGTCTTGTGTTGCAGTCTGGTCGGGTGGTGCTCGGAGGTCCTGGGAGCTTTTACTGGCAAGGTTAGTGCACTCCTCTGCCAACCAATGAATGTTGTTCTCTTCTTGGTTCTTTCGGTAAAGTCACGTAGAAGGGAAGTAATAAAATAATAAAAATAAAACATAATAAAATAATTATATTATTATTTTATTTTCTTATGTTTTATTTTTAAATAATTATATTATTTTTTTTTATTATGTTTTATTTTTATTATTTTATTACTTCCCTTCTACGTGACTTTACCGAAAGAACCAAGAAGATGAATCCCTGGAGTCACGAAAGCTTTAAATCGAAATGTTGTTCTCCTTGGATATTAGGAGGGGGGGATATCATAGTTTGTAGCTGCCCGGTCGACTCCAGAAACGGAGAGCCGTAAGCTTTTCGGCAAGATCCAGGAAATCCTTCCATTTATTTTTTGCCCCGAACAGTGGGAAAAGTAATATTTGTGAGTGGATCTTTCTTGAAAATGAGCTGATGTTGGCAAAACAAATAAATATTTTCATCTCAGTTTAAGTTGTGTAAATATGTGATGGCTGAGCGGTTCAGTGGTCAGAGCAATGAGGTGGGGCCCATGATTAAACTGGGTTGTTCAGTGTTGTTGAGTGAATTATTATTCCCAGCTTGGTCACCAATGACTGTGTTCAAAAAATAATGAGATTGATATATTTTACTTCATTTGCCAAAAACTATAGCTGTGAGAATAAAAATGTTTCGTTTGATTGACATGTATTGGATAATATTGGCAAGGTGTTAAAAAAGGATAGAATGGGTTGTTGAAGTGGTTTCAGAAGTAGTTCCATGATGTAATCTTCTCAGGCAGTATTCTGACGGGATAATACATTGTTTGAAAGTTCCAATGGATTGTTCTCGGTCTCATGACCTGATATTTGTTACAAAATGTATATATAATTGTTAAGAATAAAGTTCAATGAAGAAAATGCTTATACAGATTTCGATTATATAATTCATTTATTTATCCATGAATATAAGTGGTACAATGTCGCCTGGATTAACTGTTGCGATAAGTCTGTTGTATGTCCGTTGTCACAGCCCAACTGTAACTCCTGTTATATGAAACATATAAGAGACACAAGATTCACTTGTATCTCAAGAGGCTTTCGCCCACTTAACTAAAAATTAAACGATACATTTCTTAATACCATAATAGCAAAGATGTCATCCATTGACAGTGGATGACTGACACTGCTATTGCAAAGCAAAACCACTGCATAGCAATCATTAACGCTCTTTACTTGTCACATCAGATGTTGTAAAGATAGGTTAAATATGATAATCTAGTAATGCTTTTTATATAAAATTACTGCTGTGGTGGGTTCCATTTAACCCGTTATGTGTTTGGATATGAAACATTGTGTACATCTACCAAAGTATGTTGTAACAACTAATAACCAGTCAAAAATTCGTATGAAACTTTGTTTTCAGCTGTCGTTTGGTTCACTCGTGTGACATGTGTGATTTGGTGTAACATTTTTAAATAGACATAACACCAATTTTGACCGGTCACCATTCACTTTTTAAATATAAATTTAACCGCATTTTGAAACAGTGTCAAGCAAGCTAGGCACAGTTGTTTATGGTGGGCCGCAGGCCTGGCATGGGTGGGCAAGGAAGGTGCTCACCCAGGTATCAGGGAATAGCGGTGGCGAGATGTTATCTCCCTCACCTGGTATGCAGGAGGTCGTGGGTTCAATCCCGACCTTGACGCCTGTTTTATTTGGAGTTGGCATGATCTTTCCGTGGGCGCGTAGATTTTTCACGGGGTATTCCGGTGTTTTCTCTCCGCATTTAGAAACTTGTGTTTCGATTATTTGGCTGTGAGAAATTAAGCCACTTCATTCAGCTATCATTTGTGGCCAGGTCACTTCTGAAAAAGAGATATACGTGGTAAATACAACCCTTTAGTTTAGCAAAGTTGTCAGAGTAGAGTACAACTCCATAACACTGCATATTTCTTACTCAGTTTTAAAGATGTGTGTGAATATGTGTGCAATAAATATCCAGGGCTCTACATTATTGTTTTACACATACAAATATAAAAACACAGACATAATTTCAACCGTGATCATGGTTACTAACTGAGTAATCATTGGAAAGATGTCATTAACCTTGCAAAAAAGATTTAACTACACTTATTTGGACCATCTTATTTGACAGACAACTATTACAGGTTATTGATAGACAGCCAGGCTTGTTTTACCATGTTTAGTTGTTTCTTTTTTCACACTTGTTATGTAGGCCAGGCTTAGTCACAAACCGTACCTCTCCATAACAAAGGCTCAGCCTCTTAAGCCTCACCTTACCATATTAATAAAAAGTATGCCCTACTTGGCCCTTCCCCCTCTCCAACCATTATATATACGGAGTGGTAGCTCTTGCAATCTCTCATTTACTTGATACAGCTGTCGTGGCTGTGACAGGTTCCACCTGAAGACGGAAGCTTGTGTTGCCTCCGAAACGTCGTGATTTTTATTTTATTTTACTTTTATTAATTTTACTGTTTTACCTACGTGACTTTACCGAAAAAACCTAAGAATATGTTTTACACAGGGCAATATTTACATGAAGGTTGGGTCTTGTGTGCAGTGTTATAATCACAACGCCGGCCTTGAGTCACACAGACATTCCTCACTGCAGGGCAGCTGATCACCGCCCCCTCGGAGGCAGTGATGAAGGACCCTACCTCAGAAAGTATGGTGCGGAGCATTGAAGGACAGAAGCAAACCGGTTCTGCCCCTCCCAGCTACGATGACAGCTACCTCGGTAAGATTGTAAAGCGTCGGTTGTCATCTGCTTGGTTCTTTCGGTAAAGTCACGTAGAAGGGAAAAAAATATATAATTCTCACGACGTTTCGGCCACAACGCAAGCAGCCGTCCTCAGGTGAAGAACAGGTCTGTCGGAAAGACAGCGTCTGAAGGACACTGTCTCATTCAGACACTGTCTTTCCGACAGACCTGTTTTTCACTTGAGGACGGCTGCTTGCGTTGTGGTCGAAACGTCGTGAGAATAATTTTATTTTGTTTTATTTTTATTATTTTATTATTTCCCTTCTACGTGACTTTACCAAAAGAACCAAGAAGATGAATCCCTGCAGTCACGAAAGCTTTAAATCGTTGGTTGTCAGTTGTGAGCTCGCGTGTTCGTGAGTTAGTCTCCATAATGGTGGATTTTTGTTGTTGCTTAACTTTAACTTTGGTTGTAACCTTATCCCTTAAAAAAAAAATCGAATTGTATTTTTTCAAATAGCGAGCGGATGGCAGTGGAGGCACGCAATGAGCAATGGCGATATTTTAACGCAGAAATTATTATCGTGCGAACAGTTTTAAAGTCTATTGTTTTTATAGAGATCAACATTGTGGCCATGAATCTGTACAAATTGGAGAATGATGTACAACTGAATGTCAGGATTAGGTTTTGTTTTTGCCTTTCTATCCCATAGTTTGCTAGTTATGATGCCACTCCAGCCATGCAGTGTTGTTTTTTTGCAGGTATATTGATAACCATACTCTTAGTTTTTTTTCGGTAAAGTCACGTAGGTAAAAAAATGAAAAACAAATTACGTAAAAATTCATAAAAATAAAATAATTCTTATTAATTTTTATTTCATTTTTTTATTTTCATTTTTTACCTACGTGACTTTACCAAAAAAATTAAGAGTATGAATCCTTGCAGTCACGAAAGCTTCAAATCTAGAATTGATAACCATTTTGCCAAGCTGTTTTTTTGACTTTCTGCAAACACCATTGATAGCGCACCCTCACTCAAACACTACACCCAGTGTTTGAAAAAAAGCATATATGTAAACAGACAGTTTTAAGCTTGTTAAGTGCTGTATTTTTTTTTACAAACTAGGCTATTCTGTGACCGTGGGAGAATTTACCGGTGACAATCAGCAAGGTGCGTTCCTCACATTCTTTTATATATTTAAATGTTACTACTAGCAGATATTTTTACGTATATGATTTTCTTCACAAAATCAACAAGCGGATTTTTTGTTGTACTAATTGAGTTAACTTATTTCATTACCACAGATTTTGTGACTGGTGTACCGAAAGGCTTTCGGACACTTGGATACGTAAGTTGTGATCTGAACCGACAGGCCAGCACATTCCTATGTTAGTCTGTGCAGGAGAAAGTAACTAAAAGTAAGGTCTGGCTTATGTCCACTAAGGTTAAAAATTTATTTACAAGTTGGCTGACCTTTGCTGGAATTTTCCCCTTTGTTACGAAGGTAGCATTTTGTTAATCTGTTTCTCGCAGAGTAACTGTCATTCTATGACTGCAGTTGGTGCATTACGATGCAAAAAAAACATCAATAGAGCAGCCTCTTAAGGCACCGTTGAACCAGAAGATCTTGGGAGTGATAGACAAAAAGTAAATGTATGAATTATTTACAAATAGTAAAATGTGTTTTTGCATGTACACGGGACCCCCAAATGGCTAATAACATCTTTGCACTGCCAAATGTCTCTTTCTGTGCTCCTCAATTTGGTTCTTTTCTTTTCAGGTTGGAATTTTAGACGGTGAAAACATGACCTCCCTGCATAACTTTTCTGGCGAACAGGTACTATGGCTGTGCTTGGTTGATCCAACTGTTGGACTCGCTTGCGAGAGATCTGCGCCCCTGTTTTAGACCTCGTGAACGGAACATCCCTTGACCCTTCTCTGGCTTGCCGCCTTGCAGATGGCTTCCTACTTCGGATTCAGCGTTGCGGTCACAGACGTCAATGGAGACAAGTGAGTGGAGGATGGCTCGGGGGATGTTAAATTAATCACGGGGGAAGTGGAAATGAGCCGAGCATCTGCTGCACTTAGTAATTTCGTCACCGGTTAACATAGCGGCCCATTGATTTTGTTCCCACTCGGCACGCAACTGAGCATCACATCCCCCCCTCCCCCTTTCGCCAATTCTTAAAATTTCGACGATTCGAAGTTACGATTAGATCACATTTCTTATTTTGTTGTCTTGTTTTTAACATCATTTGTATGTTTTGCTATGTTTTTATTTTTTGATTGTACACTATTTGTCTGCCCCATTCATTAACCTATATGTAACTCATAATTTGCTTGTCGTTTTTAAAAACCTCGGATAACTTTTTGTGCGAATCACGAGCGTAAAAATTAATTGCTGAATGGAGGCATCGTGATAAGTGTGGTACTCATTGTACATGTATGCTCGTAATTGTATCTGTATCCACAGATGTGGGATTAACAAAAATGTCTCATGAGTTTAGAAGCAAGTAAACAGCTGTTGTGGCGAGACAGGATAAGCAGCTGTGCTGAATGGTCATTTCTTCTTTCTTAAATGCTTATCCGCTTATCTGCTTATGTTCTTATGGGCATACTGTTCTTAGGCATCTTACAAGGCAGAGAGCTGCAACTGCTGCATTACAATATGCATAGTCATAGGCTCTAGACTTGAGTAGCAGTCGTTCTCGAGCTATAGATGTCTATATTATATATCAACAGAACCCGGAGGTGCTGTTTAGTTCTACTTCAATAGTGTATTTATAGTGAGTGGATCATGTGATCTTGTTTTTCGTAGCCCTTCCAGCTGTAGGTGTTGTTGCTATTTTAGATCTTAATTACCAAAAGCTTTTACACGAGCTCTTGGTAATTAAGTGAGCTTTCGTAAGAGTAGAAGTAGTTGTTGTGGAAGCTACCCAAAACATGCCAACAAGGAGGGAACAGGTGTCCTGAGAGGGTTAATAACATGTCAAAGCACTGAGTCAGGACGACTGAGATCCTGTGCTCAGGTTTGTGCAACTGACCTTGATTGAGCCAGGTTCTTATTTGTAACAATTTGATGGTCTCAGCCTGATCGCCGAATGACGTTTTGGTTTTACTTTATTAGACTTCTGTCCTACTCTGGGAATGGTAAAACGTATCATTGCCATGTGATGAACACCTGTAGAGTGTTTAATACATATTCACGAAAATATCTTAGAAGTAGTTCCGTGTAAACAACTTCCTAAGACCGTTCACTTTTAACCATTCTCTAACGTGTCACATTGCTTTGCTGCAAGCATTTCAAACGGAAATGCAATCGTCTCGACATTGCAAATGCGCACATTCGGAACTTTTAAAATATACGTATATATAAGTAAACGTACCAACATGTAAGTAGACGATTTCCATTGCTTGCCAGTCTGGCAACGAGCACTTGGACCACCTCCCGTTCGTCGTATCTCGTTGCTGCAGGCTGGAAGACGTGCTGGTGGGAGCGCCGCTCTTCATGGACCGCGGATCGGACGGGAAGCTGCGTGAGGTCGGCCGTGTCTACCTCTTCCTGCAGGAGCGAACACTGTCCTTCCGCGAGCCGCAGCGCTTCACGGGCGAAGAGATGTACTCGCGTTTTGGCAGCGCACTCGCCCCGCTGGGCGACGTCGACCAGGACGGGTTCAATGGTACGTGACGGCCCAAGGTCCTAGATTTAGATCATTTTGGCTGCTGTGCTTTTCCCACTCGATGAGCCACTTCGTTGAGCTATCGTTTGTGGCCAGGTCACTTCTACACAGCTCAGTAGGGCCTTACATGGTAAAAAACAACAACATAGTTTCATATAGGGCCTAGGTTTTAACTGAATATTAGCTTCCCTGGGTTTTTGGGAGAATGAAATAGGCATAGAAACAGGATGGTAGAGGGGGGTAAAGGTGCAGCCCTGCAATTTCTTTCCCATACCACTGGTGGCAGAAGGACCTGCACTAAATGGAGCTCTAGAGAGCCCCCTCTAGAGGAAACTTTGCCGACCGTTCCACCCCTTCTACATGTCTTTGAAGAGCCAGGAGTATCTACACTTAACCCCACCACACGCCACCTGCAGATCAGCTAACTGGTGTACCCATTCATACCTCCGAGTTGACAGAGGGTGTGGGCTTTGAAGTAAACTAACCATTGTTTCAAATGCTGCTCTGTAAAATTGAACCAGCATCCTCTAGATTGCAAGTCCAGTGTGCTAACCATTACACCATGGCAACATCTGTGGGGGGACTACACATAAGTTAGGGGGCCGAAGCCTAAATTAGGAATTCGGTAACAAAAATCCAATGCCTATGCATTATCACTTCATGTCAGAATACCTGTTCGTGTAGAAAACCAGGTCTATTCATGCTTATTGTTGTCGTATTTCTGGGTGCGAATTTTTTTTCTGGGTCACTGACCCGAACATACCCGGCTGAAACTAAGTCTTTTAGGTGGAAGCACTTGGGGTCCTACCAAGTTTTTGTCCCACCACAACAGCCCATGCAATGGGTTCTTGACGCAATACTAAATAACAAATAACAACTGGTCTGCACGAATGTGATTCCTAAGCAATAAAAAAAATAAGGCAAGGATATACGCTTTCAAGATGCAATGCTAGAGGCGCATACTCCGCATTTTTTGGATGACATGCAGGACAAATGAGTCGGTACTGGGAGAATGGGAAATAGAAAAGAGAAGTACACCATAGAAAACCTTACTGCTTTGGGCATATGAGAAGAGGCATCAGTAGCCCAGAAGAGATTATCACCCAAGGAAAGTGTGTTGGGAAGAGGCGTCGATGAACACGATGACAAAGAGAGTGTTTTTGTGAAGCTGGGAATTAATGTAGCAGCTGCGGGAAGCATGGACATGAAAGGTACTCATCGTAGTTGCCACAAAGTCCCTAACGGGATATGCTAAATGAATGAGTGATGATTTCAGTTCAAATGAGTTTTTTCTTTTACACTGCGGTGCAGGCAATTACCCCTAATGGCTGCAGGGGTCATGTGACATACAATATATTTAAATAAAAATGTAGTGCTTTTTAGATGCATGAATGTATGCTTGTATCATGTGCAAGAATACTTATTACATTTCAATAATTATTTTACTTTTCCATTTTGTGCACTTTTAACATTTTATAATTGGCTAGCGGGAAGTACCCGGCGTTGACCGGGGGATTTTTTTTTTCAAAACTTCTCTTAAAAAATAACATATACATACACAAATACTAAGCTATTGTGAAAGCCCAGCATGTCATTTGTCTGTCCATTTGTCTATCAACAAAATGTAAAGAGGCTTGCAGAAGTCTAAAAAGTTATGGAAAGTGGGGGGTAGACACCACACAGCCACCAACATAGACATACGGCACTTCAGTAGCTATGAAGGCTGGAACTCCACATACAGAGACACCAAAAACACACACACACAGACACCACACACGCAGGCAGACACGACACACACACCACAAACACACACAGACAGCACACACACACAGACAGCACACACAGACACGCACACGAACGTGGTGAGGCCTAGTCTCATGCAGAGCCCCCGGCCTCACCTAGATTGGCAAGCCGGCCGAGATGGCACCTTGGCAGGCTCGGGCTGGGCCGCTACCCCGGCCCCCCCACCCAATCATCCCCCCGCCCGCTATACAGTAGTTATTTACGGACTATAGTAGTAGCATCGTCATATAGACCAACTCTAGAGTAGCATATATCGACTCTATAATAGTACTCACTTCATAAAGTGTAGTGGTGAGGCCTAGTCCAGTGCAGAGCCCCCAGCCCCGGCCGAGATGGCACCTTGGTATGCTGGGGCTGGGCTGCTATACCGCCCCCCCCCCACCGCCCGCTCTACAATAGCAGTACCTACAAACTCTACAGTAGTATCTACCTACTCTACAGTAGTATGTACCCACTCTATAGTTGTATATACCGACTCTAGAATAGTATATAGCGACTCTGTAATAGTACTCACTTCACAGAGTGTAGTGGTGAGGCCTAGTCCCATGCAGAGTCCCCTGCCTCGCCTAGATTGGCCAGCCAGCTGAGGTGGCACCTTGGTAGGCTGGGGCTGGGCTGCTACCCCGGCCCCCCCTCCCACCATCCCCCCGCCCGCTCTACAGTAGTTATCTACGGACTATAGTAGTAGCATCTACCAACTTTATAGTCGTAACTGCACACATTGGGTAGGATGCGAAGATGAAATAGCGCTGGTTCACCACGGGGCTTATGGCATGGTACCTGGCTACTTTTTTTAAACGTAAACCCCACGGTTTGCGAGCCAAATCCCTCGCAAGTTTCGTCCACACCCAGACAGACACACACAGACAGACAAAAAATGAATTATATAGGTTAGATTAATATTATTTTTCTTTCTTCTCCTTTGGCAGATGTGGCGGTCGGGATCCCTTTTGGCGGAGAGAACCGGCAGGGTCTCGTGTACATCTACAACGGCGACAAGGATGGGCTGAAGCCAGTTCCTTCGCAGGTGCTGGAGAGCCGGTGGCCAGGGACTAGCATGCCCTCCAGCTTCGGTTACGCCTTGCGCGGCACAGTCGATGTGGACAAAAACGGATACCCAGGTGACTTGCGTGGTGCGGCACCTTTCATACAACTAGTTGAGAGGCCACCGAGTTTATGTGTTTGTTATGCAAAGGGAAACCTGGGGGTCCTATAATTAACTTCTTCCCCATTCCGAGATATCTGCAAGTTCGTTGCAGGGTGGGGGTCCCGCTCACCGTTGAATCTCTGAACGCGCAAGCGTTGAGAACCGTAGTGACACAACCGCACTCTGATAGCTGAGGCCAAACTGTGCCACACGCCCTCCTGTATGGCCTTTTACTTAAGATTTCGTGCCGATGATGTACACATGCATACATGTACATAATCGGAAGAAAAACTGCTGACGTGCGTCATTGGAACAGGAAAAGGTTAAGTTGTGGGTCTTTTCAACATCCTCCACAGACTTACCCTGCCCAGCTCTCCCTCTCTCATTTCATACAACTCACTCTATCCTCACTACATAAACCAAAGCTTTCTATCAAGGCCTCCGGTAGCTAGAATGTTGTCAAAGTAGCGTCACCGGATGACGGCAGAGCTAAGGTATACACAAAAGAGAGATGTTTTTCGCGTTACATTGTTTTTTTTACATTGGTTATAGAATGATTAAGTGCTACCAAGAAAATTGTCTAAATGTCAGGAAATGTTTGTAATTTCAGATCTTGTTGTGGGTGCTTTTGGCGCTTCCAAGGCTATAGTGTACAGGTGAGTGTTTTTTGTATTGCACCTCCGGCTCATATTGAATGACGCAGTGGTTAATGTATTGCATTAAGAATGGTTGTTTGTTAGAATCCTATGTCAATTAAGGTGCATTCCACACTGGATCACTGAACAATAATAATCAACGTAATGGCGACTTGAGCCTCACCTGAGTGCGATGTCAAAAGTGAATGTACCGCCAGATTGAAATATTGACCGTTCACTAAACTAGAAGCGAAATAGCAGCGACATCAGGATTAGAGCGAAGGAAAGGGGGGAGGGGGGGGCAACACCCAAGGTGTCTGAAGAAATAATCACGTGACACACCATGTGACCCCAGCGTTGAGTTCGACTGTGGTGAGATTTTAAACGTTACGCGTGATGCAAGGGACTTTGACGTTCACTGAACAGGGAGTCAGAAATAAATTGTGACCCTTCAATCAAAATGTTTAAGAATGTGTTTGTGCTTACACTCTTGCACAGGGCACGTCCGGTGGTAACAGTGGAAGCAGAACTTCAGCTCGAACCACAGATCATTAATTTGGAAAGCAAGGACTGCAAACAGGCTGGGAGCACATCTTCCTTCGCATGGTACAGGAGCTTCTTATCGTCCCACACAGGCTCCACTGCAAACAGTGCCCGTGCATTGTTGCTGTGGAGGTGCGGTGGCCTTTCCTAAGAGGCACTGCAGCCCTGCGGGTTCCAGCCTTCTGTGGCTCCATCCAATGGAGTGGACATGGCTGCTTTGTATTGATTTGGGCAGTATTCTCATTGATGGCTGAAACTCATGGAACCTAAAATAAATTTCGATTTAAAGCTTTCGTGACTGCAGGGATTCATCTTCTTGGTTCTTTCGGTAAAGTCACGTAGAAGGGAAGTAATAAAATAATAAAAATTAAACCTAATAAAATAATTCTCATGACGTTTCGGCCACAACGCAAGCAGCCATCTTCAGGTGAAGAATGGCAGTGTTTCATTCATTTTTCACCTGAAGACGGCTGCTTGCGTTGTGGCCGAAACGTCGTGAGAATTATTTTATAATGTTTTATTTTTATTATTTTATTACTTCCCTTCTACGTGACTTTACCAAAAGAACCAAGAAGATGAACCTAAAATACTCTGCATTTAACTGTGACTGCATCTCAAGATTTGCTCATGTTGGTGGTGAATGGTATCACTCGTGCAATCACGACCATTTTCTGCCAGAAATGATTGTCCTATTACGCGTGATAATATATATGAATGCAATTTCCAGTGATATTGAAGTTACCAAATTCATTGATAATAAGTTGACAGCCAATGCTGTGTGGAATTCATTTTCCCAGTGTAGCTTCTCAAAAGGCAATAAAGGTCTCATAATGAAAGTATCATGAAAAGTACATTTAAGTATTTCTTAAACTATAACCAATAATGTTTTCTTTTTTAAAACCCCAACCTTTAAAACATGTTTGTTTTATCCCATCACTTTAGGCAGTTAATTGGATTTCATGTAAAACGGAACTGATTTATAATACATTTTTTCTCAACTCTAATCAATACATGTGCCACAACGACATCCGATCAATACTCAATTGCTGTTCCTGCCATGATGTATTAATCCCCGGGCACGTTAAATTGGCTGGCGACTTGCTGCTTATCGATTTTTATATTGTCCACAATGTCACCCAAAAGCATGCCACTTAAAAGCAACCTCATTACTTCCCCGTGCTTCGAGGCAATTACGGTCGCAGCGGCGCGGGAAGGGGGGTGCTGGCGGTTGTACATTCGTGTCGCCGAATTCACGACACTTAACGCTGACTTGCTCTCTGCTCTTTCCCGTCACAGCTTCACGGTGAATTACTGCGTGCAAGTCGTAGGCAAAGGCGCTCTATCCTCCACGGGTGAGACATGGGACGATGAGCTTACGCATGAATTAGCCGTGCTTGTGCAGTGGACAGTTACTCAATCGGATTGAGCGGTTCTCTACATTTGATGAAGCTATATGACTCTCTGATGCTGCGTGTCAATCGTTCAAATAATTGTTATGGTAGTACCCCAATCGTATCCGATTGTGCTATTAGCATCGTCTCATGAGATCAAGTCTCGCAGAGCAATGCAAAACTCTTGTGTTAGAGAATGATCTGTGTGAAGCAGATGTCGCAAATCTACTTCTGAGAGCCCTTCAAAGTGAACCCTTGTCCACACATTTAGAGGGTATAAAATTCTCACCTGCTCTGCATATGGACAGTAATGTTCATCGCGTGGTAATCACAGAGATGTTTTAATTCTCAGAGCTGGAATTTAGCCAAGTTAGGCATGCTTGTCAATCAGTAACATTTATGGGGGCTATTTTTACCTTCCATTTTTTGCCCTCAAAGCTGGGCCAGGTCATTCCAGTCTCCGCCACATGAAGCACAACACTCATTTAAAAGGAAGTTACCAAACCTGAACAATCTTGAGACCCAAGATAAATAATTTTCTGAATATAGCATAGAAAATATAATGTGTATGGCAAAATAAACCCAGACCATCGTCTTAGTGCAGCATGAGAACCTGGTTTAATTTTGAGTAGCTGAAACTTTGGATTCAAACACAGGGCATCGGCATTGGCAGCTAATTTCCCCTAACGCGGACTTGAGCCCACGAAGCTAGCTGTGGGGTGGTGTGGTGGAGCAGCGATTCACGCACTGGACTACAAAACTCGAGACTTGTGCTTGATTCCCAGCCAGGGCTAACGTCAGTGAAATCTGCACCTATCCTGTGTCCTCTTTTCACCAACCTGACCAGTGTAGTATGGTCAAACAACCCCCGTGTCCAACACAGCATTGGGAGGCCTTTATCCAGCATTTGCTAACCAAAGGATTGTAAACAATAATGGTTATTCATTATAATGTTTGTATAATTGTAACCACAGCGTGATTGGAAACTAGAGATCAATTCAATCTCCCGGTGCAACATTTGAGAAAAATGTGCAAGCTTATTAGATCCATCCACCTCTGCCCACCCACCAGTATGAATGGGTACACCACAGTCGATTGGCAAGGTCACGTGTCATGGGTCAAAGTGTGAATTCTCCTACCTTGTCAAAGCCATCTCTTTGGCATACCTCAGCAACTGTTTTCGCTGTGGTGGTCCCCACCTGATGAAGGACGCTTGTGTTGCATCCGAAACGTCGTGATTTAATTTAGTTGTTTTCACTTTATTATTTTCTTTGATTATTTTCACCTACGTGACTTCTCCCACCTCTTTCTAGACACCTAGCCAGCGTGGAAGAGTAGGCTCCTTAGAGATTCCTCTAGACGAGGGTCGTGCTAGCAGTAGTGTTGGTAAGCAATCGCAGTGCTGCACCTTTTATCTTTTTTCTAAGCTTAGCTAACCACCTCGTGTATTAACCCAAGTGACCACTCCTCCACCTCCTCTGATGGCACCACCATGTGCAGAGCTTAACCTGGAGCTGCAGTTGGACCGGCTGAAGCAAAAGGGCACCATCAAGAGGGCTCTCTTCGCCTTGACGCAGCAGTCACGATATGAGCAGCGCATCACCATCAACAAAGGAGCAGGCCCCACTTGCAACAAGCTCACCGTGCACCTTCGTGTAAGTACTGCTCTGAACGACATGCACAGGAGCTGGCGTGTATGTGTGTGTGCGTGTGCTCATTATGCCCCCGTTTTCTCTGTGGTTGCATAAAGTGGACCCCTTTACAAGAACACTTACACCAGCTTTAAACATTCAGGCTTGCCTGAATACGATTCATCCTGGGTTTACTGGCTGGAGTTCATGAAGAACTTACAGATCCTTGTAAGCGTTGGATGCAGTCATATCAGTGAGTTCCTCCGGCAGGCGAAGTTGTCATGTAACCTACATGCCTAGCACTGCATGCCCCCAAAGCAGCTTACGTTTGGTTGGATAGTTGGGGCTAAATGGCTGCGGCACGGACTCGAGAGGATATTGGCTGATGTGGTAAGGGGGAGTTTAGGTGGTGTTGTGTGCTGTTGTTTGATTCCTGAGCAGAGCTACCTTAGTGACAAGCGATATTTGAACCAGTCCTGGAACTCCCCTAGGCTGTTGCACCTTCAGTGAGTATCTTGTGCAGTGTGTAAACATCAGCATCAGTGAGGCACAGGCAGCCATGCGTGGTGCTGAGCAGACCACCCCATTAAACATTCGACTGGCCTTAATAGATGCTTGCTAACAGCACGTTACCATACAATCTGAATGACTACATGACGGAGGGTCATTTTTACGTATATACGTGCATGTGGTATGTCCATAAGTGTGTGGGGAGTGATGTGGTTAGAACACTGCACAGTGATCCAAGAAAACATGGGTTTGTTCCAGACAACAACTTATTCACTGTCCAATTATTGGACATCCTCTAGATTAACTCAGCCTAAAATGAGTACAAATGAAACAAAAATATAATGAAGTTCATTGTTACAGTCATGGCATATAGATTTTGTAAATAATTAAAAGAATATTTTTGGGCACTGCACTGTTAACATTGAACCTGGTGAGTTTATTTTATTTATGCCTGTGCACCACTGCTAACAAATTCCATTAATTATTTACCGAGCTTGGTTCCTGTTTGCATACAAATCGTAGAACTGATACGGTGAGTAAAAAAAAAAATCACAAAACGGGTCCCACAGTTTTCTTGGAGTGCTGTTTGCGGTAACATCTCACAACCCAGCAGTATTTGTTCAACAAGCCTGATGCAGCTAATGAGACCTTGCAGGTGGAAACCAGTCCAGAGATTGCCTGCGTAAACACATTTCGTGCTGCTGTAAAACTTAGGCGTGAAGTCCCATAGGCCGACAGAATTTAAATAAACGTTCTACTGCATAGGTTTTCTCCATTGTGCTGTATAGCTCACCTCAGCGTTTTTCTGGTTGTACCAAGTATTGTTCGGCATTATAGCTAATATTTTACGCCATGTGCTGTGAGCCTTCTACAGGAACTGAAATGCAGCAACCACTTTGGGTGATAACGTGACCTAGCAATTCGGCGTTGGCCGCTTATCGCAGAGGTTCATAGTTCAAACCCAACGGCCGCTCTAGTTATTATTGTGGCTGTATGAAACAAAATATATGCACCGACTGCTTCACAGTGAATGTTAAAGATCTTTGCCAAAGTAGGCCGTTTGCAAGAGTAGGCCATTGTGCGTGCTGGCGTCGATGCCCATGTTTGCCACAGTTGAAAATGTACCACTAATCATAATTCAATTGGAATATACATACCAATCGTCGCCCCCTACTGATATTCAGTGAGGCTGGGGATACAAGCATAATAAATACATCTTCTTGGTTCTTTCGGTAAAGTCACGTCGAATGGAAATAATAAAATAATAAAAATAAAACATAATAAAATAATTCTCACGACGTTTCGGCCACAACGCAAGCAGCCGCAAGCAGCCATTGTGGCCGAAACGTCATGAGAATTATTTTATAATGTTTTATTTTTATTATTTTATTATTTCCATTCTACGTGACTTTACCGAAAGAACCAAGCAGATGAATCCCTGCAGTCACGAAAGCTTTAAATCGAAATAATAAATACACTTTCACGACAACCCTGAAACACACTGGAGAGACAACAAAAGTAAAAAATTTTAGTTTATGCGTCGAAACAGACTTTCTGTCGTAATTATATTAAGAACCCTGGCTGTGCTCGCATTATCACTGGGGAAATGATGGCAGATGCATTCTCATTTCACATCTCTGTCATGTGTGGCACCCAACCTTCGCCACAGGACGAGACGGAGTTCCGGGACAAGCTGACGCCTATCGCCGTGAGCCTCAACTACACGCTCATGGAGGAGGCGACTTCAGCCTCTCAGGGGCTGCGGCCAATCCGCAACCACTTCAGCCCCGACCACATCCAGAAGCAGGTTCGATGCACGCGAGTTGTGGGTACCTCTTCTTAGGTTCTTTCGTTTTTGTCACGTAGAAGGGAAGTAGCCGTCCTCACCTGAGGACGGCTGCTTGCGTTGTGGCCGAAACGTCGTGAGAATTGTGGCCGAAACATCATGATAATTATTTTATTATGTTTTATTTTTATTATTTTATTACTTCCCTTCTACGTGACTTTACCGAAAGAACCAAGAAGATGAATCCCTGCAGTCACGAAAGCTTTAAATCGAAATTGTGGGTACCTGTTTTGAAATTGGATCGTAACGAAGGCTATGGTTTAGTCACGGAGGTCACGGCGGTCAGGGGAAAGAGTCTATGAAAGATTAGGGGAATGGGGTGGTGGTATGGAAACACATTGGGTTTGGCTCGCCGCTGATTTCCTTTAAATAATTCTATAATGCTTTGCTAAACTTTACTTTTATGATACCAAGTAAAGCCCACTGAGTTATTGGTTCATTTCAGAGGTGACCTGAGCCACCCATCATCACACGTGGGGATTAATAGTAGCAGCCAAATAAACTCAATGCACGTTTATAATTGTAGGAGGGAAAATCCGGAGGACCCGGAGAAAAAAACCACCAGGACCAACACAAGGAAGAGAACACGAACTTCAAATTCACAGGCGTCAAGGGTGGGGATCGAACCCACAAGCTCCTGCATACCAGGGAAATGAGATAACATTTCACCACAGTGAGATGTTGTGGGAGGTCAGGATGAGGGTGGAGGGAGAGGGGGCACTGTCCCACTTTATTCCCTGACCTTTCTGCCAATTTGTTTTTTTTCCCCAACATTTGGGGAAAATTTTAATGACAAATTACTACCGTGGCAAAGCCGTAGCCTGAATCATACATAGGTTTGTCGCGGGCAATATTATGATTCTCAGTTTTAATATTCTGACTGTGTAATCATTTTGTCTCTCTTCATTCAAATGTCTGCTTGGACTGTGTGAGGTGGCCAAGAGAATGCAATACACCAATGGTTCTTGAATCTATATGTTTTGAGCGTTACCCTCATGCACATGGTTATTTTCTCTAAGTACTGGAGTTTCCTCCCACGTGCTAAACACTCATTCATGGAATTTTCCAAAGAAAATTAGAATTTGCCAATCCGAAAAAAAATACAACGGGGCTTGAGACTCATTGTAGATTTTCTGGGCAAATAAAACATCTTCATCAATATAAAGTTTGACGCTCTAAAACAGTGGTCGGACACCAAAACAACAAGAAGAGCCTTTTTTTTTCAATACAATTCGGTACAAAAAACTCTAAACGTCACAAAGCGGCCTTTAAAGAGTCGCATACAGCTCCGGAGTGGGAGGTTTGCCGACCCCGTTGCTCTTAAACATATTGATGGATGCAATTAGTAGTGAGTCTGACTGCTCTGTTTAATGACTGTGATCAGAGAGGAGGTAGTCTATTCATAATCAACGTTTTTGGGGGGTTTAGATCGCATTATTTATAAATGTGTCGTAACCCTCCACCACCCGACACGGCCAATCAGTAAAAAAGTGTCACGTTGACAAAAGACAATTAGTTCACTGCTTTAGCCCACCGGTGTGTTGAAGCGTGAAACCACAACAATTTACAATTTGAGTACGACGTTTCGCTGGTAATTGCATCCAGCATCATTGGGCAATTCGCCAGAATGGTGAGGCTCTGCTGTGTCTCCCGTTCTTATATAGGAGGTAGTCTATGTTAAAATCTAACATCACTCCCATGTCCTCCTTTTAGGCTCATATACTTCTGGACTGTGGGTCAGACAACATTTGCGTGCCATCTCTCAAGCTCTCGGCTCTGTCGTGAGTACTGCGAATCTCACTTGCATCCATTTCTTCAATGAGACAAAATTAATAAATTGATGGTGAACTAATGAATGTTCTAAATGCACAGTTTGATAACTCTCAAAAGGGTTTTTGGGATGTCCCACATGTTGTTTTGTTACGATGTCCGAGGTTTCGTTCCGTTTGCTCGGAGCTTCTTCAGGAACTAAAAATACATTGGAAAACCATGCAGGCACAACTGTGAAAACGTGCACTCATTTGATAAGCTGACAGCTCACATTTGTTATATATATAAAGAAAAATATCACGATGTTTTGTTTATATAAGCATGTTCATTAACATCTTTAAAAATGTTGAGCCGTAACTATACGTACGTGCCCAACGATGTTGACCTTCGAATATGAATGATGTAATTGGGCAGTCAATTCTTTTTTCTCTCTCGCAAAAACAAGGTTTCGCTAACATGGCTCCCGCACCGTTCTTGAGGCTCTGCCAGTGCGGGTGGAAGGAACATTGCCTCATCCACCCTCCCTCCCATCGCCTCCTTGTTGTTTATGTCTCTTTGTGGCTCCCCAAGGGGTACTGTTGTGTTCTAATGGTTAGCACACTGAACGTGCAATCCAGAGGTCACTGGTTTGATCTCCCAGCACGGCAGTTGAACAATGGGCCAAGTTCCTTAAATCCGACCACCTCTTGTCCACCAAGCAGTATAAATGGGTGGTACCACAGTTAATCCATTGGACGGTCATGTGTAATAGGGTAAACTTTTGGCCAATCCCATTCTTCCAATACATCTGAGCAGTGTGGAAGAGTAGGCCAAATTACTGGCTAGAGGGGCTGTCTAGTGCTCCTCTAGTCGAGGCTGGCCAGCAGTGATGTGAACAAGTAATTGCAGGGCTGCACCTTTACCTAGACTATCATACCCTTTTGCTCAATACTCATATCCAGTAAAGTTTAGAGCCTATGTCTGAATACTGAGAGTGGTGCTGTGATTCAAGCGCTGAATCGCTGCACAACTAGCAAGAGTTGGCCAAAAATACCCATTTTGAGGGGGTGGGGGCTCTGTAGAGCTCCCTCACGCGTTTGGACTTAGACACTGTACAGTATTTGTATGGTTGCTGAATTTCTCTCGCACCGAGCGTAGCTATCCACAGTAATGGGAGGTGCGAATTGGAGGTGTAATGGGCGGAACCGTACACCAGCAGGGGAGTGAGATAACGATCCGTTTTTGATAAAGCGCCCTTTATGATGAGGCATCGTGCGGGGCACTTTACGCCCCGTAAGCGACTCGCATCTCATGTCAAACCTTTCAAAGGGCACCCCCAGTGTCAGCCGGTCTCAAGGTGACTCGGTTACCTGGCCTGCAATCAGGCGTTAGTCTGCCCGTACGGGGGCGCGTTTTGCCACGTCTAATCCCGACTCGTGCGAGCGATGTGTTGAGCCGCACCTTGTTCGCCTTTTACCGTGGCCCTGGTTGCACAGAGACCGGAAGCAGCTGTACATCGGCGACGAGAACTCCCTGGTGCTCACGGTGAACTCTCGCAACGACGGGGAGGGCGCCTACGAGGCGGAGCTCCACGTGGTCCTGCCACCCGAGGCCGATTACGTCGGCGTCGTCCGGAATAACGAGGTGCCGGCAACGAATCGCCTTTCCTTCGCACAGAACTCCCAAAGATGACCCCCAATGAGCGAGTCAACCGGATCGTGCGGAATGCCCTCCCCGCTAACCACTGCACCACCACAAAGATTCCCCCCCCCGTATAGCCTGAACAGGCTGTCAAGGCAAGTACTATCTTGATTTGAAGCTTTCGTGACTGCAGGAGTCCATACTCTTTGGTTCTTTCGGTAAATTCAAGATTTGAAGCTTTCGTGACTGCAAGGATTCATATTCTTAGGTTTTTTCGGTAAAGTCACATAGATAAAAAATGTTAATTAATAAAAGTAAAATAAAAATAAAAATCACGACGTTTCGGAGGCAACACAAGCTTCCGTCTTCAGGTGGAACCGTCACAGCACAATAGCTGTATCTTACTTGATACAGCTATCGTGCTGTGACGGTTCCATCTTTCGGTAAAGTCACGAAGGTAGAGAAATAATAGATCACGACGTTTCGATCGCAACACAAGCAATCGTCATCAGGTGGGACAAGCACAGCAAGAAAAATTACTTCAGCAGTTTTTTCTTGCTGTGGTTGTCCCACCTGATGACGATTGCTTGTGTTGCGATCGAAACGTCGTGATGTATTATTTTTCTACCTACGTGACTTTACCGAAAGAACCAAATAGTAAGGCAAGTACTGTTAACGAGTACCTGTGAAGGTCAGCATGGCACACGAGGGGGTGGGTGGCCAGCACCACACTGTATCAGATATTCATTTAAAGCTGAGTCTGCCAAGGGCAGGTCCGGGACTGATGCAGATAATCGTTACTGATGGCCGTGAGCAAAAATCGAACTCGGGTCACCGAGTTCCAGAGTGCTAACCACTACCCTACGCTTCACGCTAAATGCACACACGCATACGTGCACAACCTCTAATACTGCAAAAATAATCATTTGAACATTTATATAGTTTCTTTCGTAGAAATCTACTTTAAGGTCCTTTACAGACCAAATATATCACTTGCACAGGAATAACTTATTCCCGCACACATTCTCTCGCAGGCACACTTGCAGGGTTCCACGCGGTCCAGTGGGACGTTTTGCACTCACGTGTTCACATATTACGGGACAAAATGTAAACACGTTTCTGAAGACAGATCCGTAAGGAAAAGCATGTTTTACAATGAATAGTTTATGGTTATATTTAAAGCAAAACAGCAGCGTACATGATTGATGTTACTCATGAATGAAATGTATGTGTTTATATATGTGTATAGGGGCTCGCTAACAGTACTCACTAAGAATACCAACAGTCAGTGTAGGTTACGTGAGGAATGTTTGTTTTTGTTTGTATATATGTATAAATTAATTTCTTAAAGTGCAGACCTTTTTAAGTAATGGGCCTGAACGTGGCTTGTCTAGCACATCAAAGTGAAGTGTTTGTTTTTCCAGCAGTTATGCGATCACTGGTCATTTCGTTCTTTTTGCCTGAGGTTTTTTAAAATCAGTTATCATGTTCCTGTGAATTGAAATCAAACTTCCGATCTGAGGGGCGTGGATATGTTTTGTAACCTTAGATTGTTGAAAGATGAATGAGCTCAATGACGTTCTAATTTAATTACACCTCCCCGCATGTTGCGTGCGTGCACGCACGCGTGTTTTAAATTACACGCGCCTTTTTCCCCAAGCGCTTCAACATTACTGCATGGATCCAACTGGATGGGAGGGGACGAGATGTTACATGTTGAACAGCCATAGCTTCGGTTACACCTCTGTCCACCCAGCAATGTGAATGGGAACACCACAAACAGTCGATTGGTAGGCCACATTCGGCGGGCTACAGTGAGCGTTTACTCCACCCTCTTCCGACACTTCCAGGCAGCATGGAAGAGTAGGTTAAGGTACCTTCTAGAGTTCCTTCTAGTGGAGGCCCGTCCGCTAGCAGGGCTGAACCTTTTATCAGTGCAGTTCGGTCCAACGAAGCAGGCACATCTTTAAATAGCTGCCGGTAGGGTCTCTCCCGAAACTAATGATTTACACGCTCATTCCTGCCGCTGCCTATTTTACTCTTTGACAGTAAATCCGGACATTGTTTAAAAATGCCTTTCGATCCGTTGGGCTTTCTTCTCAAAAGAGTGCTTTTTGCGGTGACGAAGAGGGGCGGTGCCCTCGTTGTTGGAGAGTCGTTGTGAAGTTCTGACCCGCGTGCCGTGTTCCTGCGGCACGGTGCCGGATAGCTTGGGTGGCGGGTACAGCGTCCCCTGAGCATCGGCCGTGTTCTGCTGTCACGGCGTGAATGATTACAGCCGGCCGCCACAGGAAACCCTAAATAATACCCATCTGGCAAAACAGGCCCTCGCTCGTTCGCTCGTTCCCAGCCGAACTGGCGGGAGTGTGGTGTCACGTCATCGGGCTGACGTGACCTGAGCATTTGTTCTCGTGGTGATTTCTTGATTTATATTTTTAATGGTGGACGAAAGATGATCGTAGCCCCTTTAACAAAAAAACATTCTTGAGTCTACGTAGAAGATAAATGTACAGTTTTCACAAGTGCTCACACTCACCACTGCTAATGGAAAGTATTGAATCCAGGGAGCTCTAGAGAACTGCTCTAGAGCGTATTTGGCCTACTCATCCACACTGGCGAGATGTATTTAAATGTGTGTGTATATTTCTGTGCTTTTCGGCAATTGTCAATTTTTCATTGAGTGTCGGAGAAAGAGACACTTTGTCAAGATTCTTATACAGAAATTAGTTTTTAAATGCACGTTTTTGTTTCAGTAGATTCCTGTAAGCCATAAACACCTTGTCCGACCTTGATTTAAATGTCTTAATAATACAGACGTTTTGGATAGTTTTATTAATGGCGGTGAGTGGAGGTGGAGTGGTTAGTTGCACCGTTCTTTAAACCCTGCGACCCAAGTTTAAGTTCAATCTATGACCCAATATCAGTGGTGCATAATATCAGAACTTGCCGTACTGTACCAACCCGCATTGGCCAGTGTGATGAAATATGGCAAAACAACCATCATCACTGACTTGGTGTGGGGAGGCCTTCGTCCAGTAGTCGAGTGCCAAAGGGCTGTAAACGATCATGTTCATACTTTTTTACCACTGTTTTTTAGGAGTCGGCAAAAGTAAAAAGTCAGTAATTTTTTTGCGAGTAAGATGGTCATTAAGACCGATTAAGGTATGAAAGCTGAATCGGCGGCTGGGCTTTCACTTCACGTCATATTTATTGCCGTGTATTTTTGTTCGCTCGCATTCTTTGCCAGCACAAGAACATGAGCACAACGTATTTTCTTGGAAGCAACCTATATTATATATATTTACGTAGGTTATTGTACAAGAATCTTGTAAATAATTATTATAATTAGGTGAAACTTTGCCATCTGCACTGTGTTACAGCTGTCTCCAACGTGGAAATAGGAGCAGTTTTTTTTTTGCCATTTCCCCCCCCCCACCCCCCTCTGGCCTGGGAGTATAAGACTTGGTTAACACAACTTTGGTTGCTTTCCAGCTGTGTTAGGTACATGATTTGGTATAATTGCTAACATGTTTTGGTTCATTGGCACATTTCAGTATGCTAGGACGCAATTCCACTTTTGAGTTACGAATATTGCTTTTCATAATTCATCAATAACTGTTTAAACTTATCTCATTTCAGCTTCTAAAATAAAAAAAATTGTAGCTTGATTGTCACGTGACAAACACTGACTGTGTTTGCCATCATCATCATCATTAGCTATGGTCAAACCACTGCTGGATAACGGTCTTCCAATACTGTCACCATTCCTCATAGTCTTGCGATGCCACACTCGTTCTAACCTCCCGCACAAAGTAGTTGTCATCCCAGGAATGTTCACTCCATTGACTGTCATTCCATCACCAGTCTCGTCTATTGGCCAACATCCCTTCTTAGTGACGTATTCTACCAAAGCCCACTTAGTTTCTTTGACAGTGAATGTGATGTCTATACTTTGTATTTGTTCTTTGATCCACGTATTCCTCTCTCAGTGAAATCTAAAGAGGGCTATTTAAGTGTAGTTTTGTGACTTCATCTCCGAGGATGTTCCCTGACACACAGAAGGGCACTGCTCACATTGAAATTTGGGAATATAAATGTATTCAGCTAATCACACAATGCCAATTACACGATAGGAATATCATTTCCAGAAGTATATTTTTTAGTTATGCATTTACGTTGAACACAGCTATGAAACGTCAGAAAATTGTCTTTCTAAAAGACTGTGACATACAAAAAGCAACAGTTCAAAATAAATCATGATTCCATCGTCATGTCATAGACAAGGGATTTGATGTTTGTGTTCATACATTTGTTTCGAATCCAGTTTTAAAGACCATGTTATGTTACCGATTATGCATTTCATCAGGCTTTGGCATTTCTGTTTGTCTTAGCAACGACTTGCAGATGATGTCGTTAATTTGGTGTGTTACAGTGTTTGCATACTGGTACCCAATTTAAATAATCTATGTCGTTTACATAAACCTTCTCCGCATGAGATTATCAAAACAATTGTCTAAATCGTCTTACAAACCAGAACGGCTGATGAACGAGGGCTGCACTCTTTTAAAAAATTAAACTTTGCCGTGTTCTGCAACATGGCCGTCTTAACCAAAGTATTTTTGTTTCCATCTCATCCACAGTCTCTTGCCAAGCTCACGTGTGCGTACAAGACAGAAAACCTGACCCGCAGTGTGGTGTGTGATCTGGGAAACCCAATGAGAGGAGGCACCAACGTAAGGCTCCACGCGTCCAAAGACTTTTGCCCCGGCATCGCGCGTGATAGCGGGAAGCCGTTTGTGCCGTACTCGCCACAAACTACTTTAAATTGAACCAGATGGGAATCCTAAAACAAATACGGACTGACGGATGTAGCCAGCTGTCTTATTTTCAGGCAAGAGTATAACTTGCGTAACAATTTTTTGTGTGGGTGTTCTACGTTTAAGCGTGGCATATGGGTGCACTATTCATTGTGTCATTGTTTAATTGTTTTTATTGAAATCCATTTAGGCCGTGCATTTTATTATACGTGCATTCGAATTGGCGTAGATGTTTGCGTGAGTGGGAACGGACTATTTACTATAAAACTATTTTTTATTTTACTGGGTAATGCCCACTGAGTTATATAGCTCTTTTTCAGAAGCGACCAGGCCACAAATGATAGTGCAACAAAGTGGCTTATCACGTGGAAAATTATCGCAGCCAAATACTCTTAACGCATGTTTATTAAATGTGGAGGTAAAAACCGGAGGACCCGCAGAAAAATCCATTCGACCACGGGAAGAAACATGCAAACTCTAAATATACAGGTGTCAGGGTCGGGATCGAGCCCATGACCTCCTGTATACCAGGTGAGGGAGTTAACATCGCCACTGTGGTACCCCGGACTGTATGAGAATCCTCTCACATTGATAAACAGACAGTCGGGCCATGTGACGCTCGCTTCTCTCCAATCTGTCCTCACTCTATTCCTCCAGCTGCTGGTTGGACTGAGATTCAGCGTTCAGCGACTGGAGGAGGCTGTCTCGCCCATTCAATTCAGCCTCCATATCAAGAGGTACCAATCCCAGAACAACGTGTTGGTGAAGCCACATGAATGTTAGAGGGCTCAGTGACAAATATAAATATGCTATTTTTTCTAAGTGTTTAACGAATCTCCCCCACTTTTCATTTTGGTGGATTGTTATGGTTCAGCATTAACATTTGACTTAAGTACCTCAAGGAGATTCAGGGATGATGCGAACCCATTACATACAAAATATAGCAATTGAAGTAATACATTGTTTACTGTCTCAAGGTGCACCTAGCCTGGCACACGCATGGTTGGCTACGTACAGTGCAAAAGAAGTTAAACATATATACACATGATGTAATTCACGTTTTAATGGAATTTCAATTGTTAGTAGATGCATCATTATTCTGGTCTACCACCCAGATTGTAGAAGTGTCTGACCCTTCCATTAAAAAATAATACATTTGTAAGTGTATTGTTTAATATGTATTATTTATATTAGAATTTATAAGTGTGGTGGATTGTGGCACCTCAGAACCATCTTGGATGGCGGCTGAGTAGGAAGGCCTTCACCCACTAATGCAGGGGTGGGGAACGTCCGGCCCGCGGGCCGTACAAGGCCCGCGAAATAATGTGGTCTGGCCCTGCCAAGGCAACCGCAGGCGGGACTCGAAATTCAATAAATCTAGGAGCAAACCTGGAAAAGCAGTTGCGAGTAGCAACATCATCAATACCAACTAACATCACACGCCTCACCAAAGAGAAGCAGTTCCAGCCATCACATTAGGGGTGAGTTATTAAATGTTTGACCAAATATAACAGGCTAATTTTTAAGTTGATAATTTTGTATGGCCCGCGAATGATGTTATAAATATCCAAATTGCCCTCGGGAGAAAAAAGGCTCTCCACCACTGCAAGTCAATTATTGTTTTGTCTCATCTTGCTTGGATTGTACATTTTGCAAATGCTGTGTTATTGCATTGTTTTGTTTACACATTCTTATTTTCTGTAATTATTTAAACTACAGAGTGCTTTTGAAAATAGACAGTTTTAACCGTCTCCTACGTGGTTACGAATAAACTTAACCTGTCTACGGAGGCCGAATTGTTGGCCGTGCATTAAGTTTGTTAGGCCAAAAAGTACGGGAGGCAGTCCGTACACGTGAACTATGTGGTTCATAACTTTTGTTTTGTTCACACACTCCCTGCTCGCACAGTGCTGAGCTGGAACGCACTTTCTTTGCGGTTGCACATGTGTGTGGTGGCAGATGCGGTGTTTAGAAATCACGCTGGCAGTTAGCTCACACACTTCAAACAAAATAAGTCACCACTAGAAAGTACTCACTCGAAGTAATAATCCTCTTTGATTTTTTTACAGCTCCAATGAAAAGAGCCCAGAGAGCAATACGGAGACGGTCGTGCTGCCGGTAGGAGTGTTCGCACAAGTGAATCTAGTTGGGTGAGTATATCACGCTCCCTACGTGTGTGACCGAAATTTTACCTGAAATGAACCCAACCTCATGATGCCAGTTGTAATTGCTGGCGAAACGTTCTCCGCGAATTGTAAATATTGTGGGTTTACTCTCCAACACTCCGGTGTGCTGAACTGGTAACAGATTGGCACGTTTTGTTTACGAGACAAACCTTACTAATTGGCTGTGTCGGGTGGTGGCCGGTTTAAGGACACATTTACACGATCTAACCCAAAAACCTCTTGTGGATAATATTGGTCGTGAAAGCCTACGTATTAAACTGAAGCGAATCAGGTTTCAGCCTAGATAATGCTAGGATTGGCGACCGCCATACACAACAGGTTTATGTAGGCTGCGAGGCAAGGTGATGGGTAGCAGAGGGCAGTGTTGCGAAAGACATTGTTGTACTGTGCTTCTAGGCTTCCACATATGCTCCCCTCCTTCGCCGACCTGCACTTAGCAGCCTGGCCAAGGATGGCTTTATAATTCCCACAAATCTGCAGGGCATGGGGGTCACCCTCATCCAGCAGTGGATTAACAAAAAGAGCTCTACATTTACAAGCGCAATACCTGTGCTGGATAAGCATTGGTGGCTTTAAAATATCAAAAAGTGTTTCGTCCACTTTCAATTGCCGGAGATAGTAGCATTGCAGGACCATTAGGAATGGGAATGACCGCATCCACAAGATCAATATCAGTTTTTTGGTACACGATGAGCAAAATTGTGTTATACACCAGAGCATAAGTTAGCCACACTAAAATCCATGGTGCGCTTGACCATATGGTCCTGGTGACAACAGTATTGTGATTGTGCAATCTCCCTGTGTTATTGTCCAACCTCATTGATTTAGCACGTAGGTTTTCGCAGTCACTCGTAATCCAAGTGTTCACTTCCGGATTAGGCCGCATGTTGAGCATATCTCTTATCGAGCTGTCTCCATGCACTACTATATTAACATTACCACCATTATTCGTGGGCATTTACTGCCTGCAGGAGTGCATCTCAGTCGGTTAACCCATAACACCTTGGACTGTCCCGTGACCTCCTGCCAGCAGTGAGCTTTCGACCCTTCACGTGGCCTCAAATTGCGCCTAGCACTACATGTGTTCTGATGATGTGTGGAAGGTTTGGGTTGTGGTGTCTGGGAAGTTTTGGTGATGCACTTTGCACGCATATGTGACACACCATGACAAATGTTATTGGCTCATGTCCATGGCTTTGATTCACATGCATGCCATTTTATTGACACCTCGGTGTGAATTGTGTCCGCAGGGTGTCCATTCCCGATCAGATTGTGCTCCCCATTATAAACTGGGAGCCAGTTGAGAACCCTGTGAAGGAAGAGGATATTGGACCATTGGTGCAGCATGTTTATGAGGTACGCCAATACAAAATAATATATTCTGCACGGATATACAGCACATGTTAAATTATGTACATTATATAAATCTTAATTTGTCCATCTGTGAGTCGGTCAGCCTGCTATCGCACTTACTGGAGTAATTTGAGTTGGAAGGGTTAAGGGTTCATTCTGACTGGAAGGAACCAGGGACCTATGGTATTAATGGTATGCTATGTATGATCTATGACCTTTGGCCTAACTTTTCATAATGAATCGTTTATTCACACACTCAAGTGAGTTAGGCCAGCCTACATGCCACAAATACATGATAAAAAAAAAATGGAAAAAGGTGGTAAGGGATACAAAACAAGTTCTAAAATGTCTTCATTCGTATAATATTTATTTGTGTAGAGAGCGGGGAAGGGTTTCGTGAAATGATGAAAAATCTGGGTAACATATGGGGAACATTTTCCCCAGATATTTTTCTATTCGTGGGTGGGAGAAGTGTACTGTGAAATATCATAGGGATTTTATTGTTATGATATAATTCCCTGAAATTTCCTACACCTGTATTCAGGTAATACATTTCATTAAAACTGTTAGCAACTGTGCTATGTTATAATGCATTAACATGTCTATCATTGTATGTTCATGGAAGTGTTTGTGGAAGTTATCTGCCTTGTTTGTGTGTATGTATGTGAGTTACTGTCTGTTTTTACTCTACATTAATATAAGATACAGCGTCATATAAGATACAGCAATTGTTAACACTGGTTCTTGTTTCTTATAATGGGGTTTTCCTCGTGTAATTTTCACATCAATATAGCTTTTTACTACATGTAGAAACGCACGTCAAGTCAAGGCAAGCACAATAATTGTGAACATGTAACATGTGCCAACTTTACAACAACAAAAAACGCAACAGTTTCTTGGACCGTTCATCCGAAAAACAATGCATGAAATAAGCACACCATTAATAGGGTTAATATTACCTCGCCTCTTAAATTGAATCTGTCAAATGTCTATATAACAAAATGCACCATAATGAGAGATGGGTCATATTGAAGAGACAAAACATCTGTTAAGTAATCACAGCTGTGCAGGAATCATTTTTTGCTGAGAATAGAATATTTTTTACTAAATTTCACAACAATAGGGAAACGGGAAGGAATTGGCAGCACGTGCGTTTTTCACTTGTTTAAAGCCCCCCCCCACCCCCACCCCCACATGCATCTGTTGACCATCGGTGCGAGCAGCTCCGTAACATTGGGCCCAGTCGCGTGGGCTCTGCAGAGATGGATCTCAGCTGGCCGCTGCGATCCGACGACGACTACATCCTCTATGTCCTGGCGCTGAACACGGAGGGTCCCATTAAGTGTGTTCCCGACTCATCGAACAAGATCAATCCTCTTAACCTCAAGGTGATTCCCTCAACCTCAAGGTCATTCAGTGCTGTAGCCAACGTGGGGGCGGCCGCCACCTGAGTTGAGCCATATTTTTCGAAATCAAAGGGCCATGTAAGCAGTGGCGGCTGGTAGCTCAAAGTTTGGGTGGAGCGGTGCCAGTGCCGAAACAGCAGGGGTGGAGGTGGGGTGCAAGCGTGTGGCACCTTGACCCAGATGCTAAGGTGTCTAGCAACAGCTCTGCTACAGCTACCCGCAATGAGGTACAAAAAAATGAACCCGTAAAAAAAAGTGTTTCACTATAAATCCTTTATATGCGTGGCATCGGTTTTATTTTATTATTCATTTCTGTTTTTCTTGAGTAAGAGTTTAATTTTTATCACATTGGTATTTTAAATTAAATATGAAAATTTTTTTCCCTAAAAAGTGGAAAAATTTAGAATTTTTTTTCACGAAAATAAATTGTCACGCACAACGAGTCTGTGTGCAAAATGTCAGCTCGATTGGATCACGGGAAGTGGGTTAAAAAACGACCGAAAGATTTGTACGGTCGTAAGCGCCCAAGAAAGCAAGCAAGTGAACTTAATATAAAGGATTTTAAAAAAACAGGACAAAGCATGGAAATAAGAATATCTCACAATACTGGAAGAGGCCAGAGAGGTGTGTGCAATTATGCAACTTCCAAAAAAAACTGAAATCTTAATGTCAGACAGCTACCTCAACTTGAAGGCAATCATGGTAAAACCAGGACAGGTCCCCTCGAGATAACGCTGAACATTTATTGGGAAAGTGAGCCCTGGCTTCCCCCCTCCAATATTTTTTTACCACCGTCAAGTTTATGTTTCCACTTAAATTTTTGGATTTGGTACCAGTTTAGTAAACTAGGTTACCTTTTCCAACAAGATAATATTTGCACACTTCGATCCGCTTGGGGAAATAAAATAATTATAAGATTGTTGTCCTATAATAAGATCAAGATTCCATTTGTATCTCTGACTGAGCTGCGCATCAGCCCATGAAATCAAATCAATTGACCTTTATCCACACACTTAGGGGGCACACTTTCCTTATCAGGGTTGGAATTTTGCAAAAGTGGATCGAACGATCAAATTAATTTGATCGTATTTTGTGTGCAGTGAATTAGTGACCGGGCTTGAGACTGTTAACTGCACCACACTTCAGAACCCAAGTCAATCACGGGTGGCTGAAACCCAGATTAGAACCAAGGTGTCAGCAGTGGCCATCCGTGAGCAACCATTTCTTATTTTTGTTAAGCGTCACTTATCGCCGATTCGTTTGTGTGTGTCTGTGTGTGCAGCTGAGTAACTCGCACGATACGCCAGGCGCGAATGAAACGGGCAACCAACAGAAGGAGAACCCCCGCGATATCCATCGCCGGGAGCTTCAAAGTGGCGAAGGCGGACTCAAAATCCCCCAGGACTCTGGTTCGTGGCCTGAACGGCACAATCACACAGACTCGATACCAACAAAAACACCACGTGCGGCCTTACTGGTTGGGCCGCGTTTTCAGCATTTGTTCTTTAGAGCTTTCACCATGCACCACTGCGGGCATCTTCAGTGGTTGAATATGCTTGTGTGCAAGACCACACTTGCATTACGATTGACTGCTAAAACCCGCATGCAAAAAAAAATTGCGCATCATTAAACAAACAAAAACAGGCAATCCCCACCCTCTCAGTTTCCCAGGTATCAGCCAATTCATCATTGGTGAGTGGTGGTTTTTATGTATATCGTTTTCGGACTGGATTATTATCAAAAGGGAGGAAAGTGTTTGCATATTAAAATAAAAAAATATCCTCCGGAATTTCATGATTTTCTGTGTTTATTACCACAGTATACTAATCATGATGGCCAGCTGTCATGGAGGAATATTTTTTTTACACATAAAGTAATACTCTTTGGGTTTTTTGGTTAAGTCACGTAGGTAAAAAATGAAAATAAATTAAATCGTGACTGCAAGTATGAATCCTTGCAGTCACGAAAACTTCAAATCTAGAACAAAAAGTAATGCTTAACATTGTTAGATATATTTTTAAATCTTGTGTTGAAATAACAGTCGTGTGCAACTGATGCAGTTGTTATTTATAAATAACACCAATAATACATTTGAATCCATGCAGCCTTATATGGCATTGTCAAAAAATTACATATTTAAAGTTTAGTATTTTTCATATTAATACTACAGTACTGGTTTTCTCAATTTAAATGTCCAAATATGCTTCCTTTGCTGTGAGAAAATAAATTAGCACTTGGGAGAGGAAAGAACATTTTGCCAATGAGCATAAATCAAGTGTGGCATTTGACTTGGGACATGAGCAGTGGCTGCTCACAGAGGTTAAATGAAAAGTCCGTGTCAATTCACCATTGGAACCTCATTTGCCAGTAAAAAAATATGATAATTGGTTTTGTACCCTTCTATCTGGCAATAACAAAACTGACACCTTTATTTTTATATTAAAAAGGTGTCAGTTTTGTTGCCAGATAGAAGGGTAAAAAAACAATATCAGTGTCAATTGTTTGTTTAAAATATTGGAGAAAACAAAACCTTAGGGTAAGCCAGATTAGCAACACCAAATCAAATAGTTGTTTGTTGTGTGTGGCTCTTCTCCCCGCAGAACTGCAGCACGGCTGAGTGCTTGCACATACGATGCACGGTGCAGACGTTGGAGAGCGGCCACAATGCCGTGCTACAGATCAAGTCACGCCTCTGGGCCAAAGCCTTCATGGAGGTATGGGTTTCTGAGCTCTGAATTCATTCTATTGTCTAAGTTTCTTGCGAGAAGCGATAATATCCAGTAGTTTTTTAGTAAATAATGTTAGTCAGTGCGGCAAATTCACACATCTGTAATTCACGCACGGATAATTTGGCGACTATTCGGAGATATCTTCTTGGTTCTTTCGGTAAAGTCACGTAGAATGGAAATAATAAAATAATAAAAATAAAACGTAATAAAATAATTCGCACGACGTTTCGGCCACAACGCAAGCAGCTGTCCTCAGGTGAAGAACAGAGCTGTCGGGGAGACAGCGTCTGAATGAAACACCACCACGCTTGGAGCGTATATTTAAGCTGGGTTGGAAGGGGGGAAGGGCGCCTTGACAAAATAATTTGCATATCAAGAGGAATTTAGCATATTTATGGGAAATACAGACCTGGTCTTCACCTGAGGACGGCTGCTTGCGTTGTGGCCGAAACGTCGTGAGAATTATTTTAATTATGTTTTATTTGTATTATTTTATTATTTCCCTTCTACGTGACTTTACCGAAAGAACCAAGAAGATGAATCCCTGCAGTCACGAAAGCTTTAAATCGAAATTTTTATTCGGAGATATTTTCGTGCATAATATACTCCGCCAATAAGCGGAACCCAAATCAACACGGATAAGTGAAATTTCACTGTACTTCACACATAGGTGGTGAGCATATGATATCTTCGCGTTGGTATAATTATTGAAACGGTTTTGTTTAATCGACCACCTCTCTGCGCTGCCTGCTTTCACTCGACCGAGTGCAGAAGGAGAGCCAGCAGCACACCATCGAATCGGCGGCACACTTCTCCGTCAATGACATGCCCTACAAGATCCGTCCCGAGAAGCTCCCCAGTGGGGCCTTTCAGGTAATGTTATCGTGCCATCAGCTTCGTCTCCACTTTTTAAATCCTTTATATTAAGTTTGCATGCTTGCGTGCTTGCTTGCTTGCTTACGACCGTGCAAATCTTTCGGTCGTTTTTTAACCCACTTCCTGTGATCCAATCGAGCTGACATTTTCCACACAGACTCGTTGTGCCAGACAATTAATGTTCGTGAAAAAAAATTCCCAAAATTTTACACTGTTTAGGCAAAAAAAATGATTTTACATATATTCAAATAGAACTCATTCTTGGCTTTGGCTGAACGTCACAGTATAAGAGCCCAGAGCGTAACCCCTCCACAGGCCGTGGCGGAGTAGCGCAGTTGGTAGCGCCCTCGCTTCCCATGCCAAAGGTCGCGGGATCGATCCCCGCGTCCTCCACAGGCGAATATATTTTTTAATCCTTTATATTAAGTTCGCTGCCACGCATATAAAGGATTTATAGTGAAAAACTTTGTTTTTACGGGTTATACTTGTTAATCATGCGTTGATACTCTCGATCCTTTGTCTGGACTGTGTAGTCCATCTTGCCGTACTGCCTGTATGGCGTTGTCTTGTTTGTATTGTCTCATCTGCACTGTGTCAATTGCTCTGTCTCATCTACTTCCTGGTCTGTACTGCAGTCTGCTTTGTCTCGTTTGTACTCTTTCTTGCATTGGCTCATTAATTCCGATCATTATTGCCCAAAGGGTGGGAAATACAATTATGCATGAATACAAAATAATCGATATATACACTCAAGCATGCATCGTCAGCATAATAACCTATTTGCACACGTTAATAAATTATATTTAAATGCATCATGTACTGCGCATTGTCAATGCACTGCCTGATGACCATATTTCACCATGCTGGTCAGTGTGGGTTGGTGAAGAACTGCGTTCACATATGGCTCACCACTGGCGTTAGCCAGAGTTGATAATCAAACGCAAGATGCCAGGTTTGTAGTGCAGTTCATGCCACCATTCCAACCCCAGCGTTATTACCAACTCACTGATGTTCTGATTTAAAGCTTTCGTGACTGCAGGGATTCTTCTTCTTGGTTCTTTCGGTAAAGTCACGTAGAAGGGAAATAATAAAAATATAAGCAATAAAAAAAATATTGTAGAATTTTATTATTATTTTATTATTTCCCTTCTACGTGACTTTACCGAAAGAACCAAGAATATGAATCACTGATGTTCATTTGCAATTTTCCAACGCGCTTCGGTGGTGTGAATTGTCTATTGCTTCGGGCGTCGCTTCTCTCTCTGGTGCTGACGAGCGGCGATGTCACTCACAGGTCTCCACCATTGTCGCGTGGGCCAACCAGGACGGCAACCAGCCCGTGCCCGTATGGGTCATCATCGTGGCTGTGCTGGCAGGGTTGCTCCTCCTCTCCCTCCTCGTCTTCGCCATGTGGAAGGTAATCGTTAGGGTTGCTGAAATATAATTCTTCACGATGAAATGTTTTTTTTTTACTTTTGCGAAGTGACAATTATCACTGATGTCAGCTCCCCATAACTTTGTAATTTCAGTCGACATTTTCAATGTATTGTTTTTGTACTTTGCTGTACGAGAAAAGATTATTTAAAATAACTTACATGTTCATCAACTGCAGTCCACTCGCCAAAAGTCTGCCATAGATTTTTCTTATGATTACAATCTATAATGCTGTCAGTTACACCAAAATAATTAGTCTTCAATGCATTGTAGAGATGGTGGAATTCCATGCCATCAATTACTCCTAAAAACGTAACAAAATACTAATTTACTGTATAATAGAATTCATTAGAAATTAATTTATTGCGTTTTCTATTTCCTAAGTATTGTGTGATGATAAAATGTTTAAGAAAAAATAATTAGAAATTATGATCACAATATAATATTTAGCCAAACAGATGATATATTATTGTCGACCATATACTCTTAAGATGTATCGTAGTGTTGCCATATCACGGCAGCCCTACTCAATTTTTATTTTAAAGTGACAATCCCACCCAGTTTTCAAGATGTTTTGTGCGGAATGCTTAATTGAAGTCACCTTCTCACAAAACGATCTCCTCTGTATTGTTCGGGCCCACCCCATCTGGCTCCACAGCTGAGGAACATCTCGCTATGCGGCATTACTTCCTCAAGCATTTGAGCATTTGGTGTGGTGCAGCAATTTGACTGTCCCCTCACACTTCTCCTTCTCTCCTGCAGATGGGATTCTTCAAGCGTGTGCGGCCACCACAAGAGGATAATGGAGAGGAGCAACAGCTGCACACGGAAGAGAATGGCGGTGACCATGCTGACGCATAGCGCCCTTACTGGAGAAGATTGCCTAAACCTGGCCATTAGTGCTACAACTCAGCACCAATGCCTTGTGTTCCTCCTGGACCACCTCCTCCACCCACTAATTCTCCCCCCCTCTCCCCCTTTCCTTTACGTGCGACAGTAGTTATACATACAATGCATTTGCCAACACTGGACTCTATTGGACTCTACGGAACCTCGTGGTGCATCGCTGTTACTGGTGAAATTGCAATTTTGGAACGTATTGTGTCACGGAGCTCTCTTGTGAAAATTAGGGAATAACGTGGCTCGTTGGAAGTCATGGTGGAGACAGGGCAAACGCGTCATGAACTACCCGGAGTTGTTATAACATTGACGGCTGTAGAATACCGAAATGTGGTGTTGTACCCCTCAAGACGTGCCCTGTTTTCTTGGCTGGCCTCAGAAGAGCAGCCGTTGCTTGTCTAGATGATGATTATATAAATAGCGACAGTACTTTTATTACTCATCTGGATCAAGTTGCATTCTGGTTATCTTTACCCCTCTGCTGTCTTTGCGTGGTTTAAAATAATCGCAAGAGTTGTTACGATTGGATGAGACGAGTTTTTAATACACGCTAGCAAATAACGATGTTTACTAACTCGCCACCCTTAATGTTGATCACCAGTGCGCTTTTTTGCCTTCAGCTGTTTTCGACAGTAGTTTGTATGAGCCATCACGGATGCTGGTATTTAACCGGGTTGAATCGTCTTTGGTGTGGGATTTTCTTTCTGCCTGAGACGGGTTAAACCCCTGGCTTCACACTTGGGGACAATTCAGAGTTGTCTTTCCTGTGAATTGTTGACATTCTTGTTATTTGGAGCGTGAGCATGGCCATGCTATTTTCTTATATCACGTCGAGACGATTAACCCAACACATTTTTAGGTTAGTCGGGTTCAATTTCTCCAAAGTAATTGTGTGCTAATTGTCAAAAGTTTGCCATGTTTTCATGAAGTCCGTTTGAATAACATAACATCATGAATCAAGTCTGATAAACCTGTTACAGCTTAGAAATGTACGTAGGGATTAGAGTTGTCTGTGCAGTCAAGGGTTTATTATTTTAATCTATCTTGATTTGAAGCTTTCGTGACTGCAGGAATCCATACTCTTTGGTTCGAGCTAATCAAATAGCAGGTTTATTGTAAGTAAAGTTCCTTGTGGACCCGGTGAACTGCTATCCTTGGTCTTGTACTAAGTTGGGATAGCACCTGCTTCAGTAAATGTGCACTTCTTACCATTTAGCTTTTAATCATGGTTAATAACCGCTTCTTAAAATACACGTAAACACTCTTTAAACAATACTTTTCAAACATGTTTTAAGTCATTAGAGAATGTGCACATTAACCAGAATTAATATCTATGAAGATGTTGTTTCTTCAAAGTTCAAAATATTTTGTTTAGATGTTTATGCCGAATTATTGTTTTTTCTTTAACTGCTGTCGCTGGCAATTAATTTGCTCATAACATTCCTAAAAGCCTACTGAATGCGGCGTCATTTACTACACTCGTGTCAGGAGATGTTGTAGCTTTGGCTCATCGAAGCAATGATAGATTTGGCAATGAATTTTTTTTACATTTCTCCGTAATTATATTTCAAACCTGCACTCCTGCTCTATGTTCTGCACTGAAGACTGGTGCCAGCACATGTATCATTTGTTCATCCCAAGAAGAGAGTGATGTTTGGACAAGTCTCCAACCCCTGTATATAAATTAAGTGATGAAATCTGTGAACAGGGATCAGTTCTAAGGGGTGATGCCGGTTTGTGTTGGTCTAATGCGATTTGGAGCTTTGCTTATTTCTCATGGTGCTTGGGATAATGTTTCCACAATTATACTGTATAGATAGCATGCTGTCAAACATATTTCAAGCATTTGCAGTTAACTTGTGTGCAATATTTTTAGATGCTGTTTAACAATATGCAGGAGATGCAATAGAATGTCTTTGGGGGCTTGGTTGAATTGCAAGGCATTTTGTTTACCAGTGGGGACGATTTTTTACTTACCCATATTTGTTTTGGACAAGCGGTAGGTAGCTGAGCATGATCTTTTCGTGGCCGTGCTGTATAGATGTCCAATGCGTGTTTTTTGTGTTATACTGCATTTTTTTTGGCATGATCTCTGATGTTTGGCTGCACGTCCTGGGAGCTTCTTCAGGAACTTCCATCAGTTCCAGAAGAACTTAAGGCATGCCTAACAAAATGTGGCACAACTCAATAACACGTCAGAGAGCTAAAGCTGTATTATTGTTGACAGGCTCTGTAGGATCGGCCATAAAACTGTCAAAAATTTCTTATGGCAAGGCCAAAATTTGTGAAAGTTTTTAAGCAAATTTTTTTTCTTCCACATTTGATTGTAATTGCATTACTGCCATGTTATTCACGACGTATTTGTCTGCACGTAGATAATCACTTTAATATTTGGTAAAAAATTAAATGTCAAGTTGTAAGTTATCAAATGACAGAAACTTTCAGTACTTTCTGACGTTTGATAACAATATGCCATATTACAATGTCCCTCTTGGGTAATATCTTCAGTTTAAATTTGTATTCCATCGAATGAAAATGCAACTCACTTGTTTGCTTATGAAGGTAAAGGTGCATCCTAGCAGTTACTTGCCACTGCTGGCAAGGTAGTAGGTGCAGTGATTTTCGACACAAGCACAGTCCTTAATGCACACCTTGAGTGCCAAACAAGACACTGAACAAAATGGTGGACATTTTATAAGGGCTCTCATGAATTTATAAAATGTATAGTATGTGGTCTAATTATATAATGGTAACATGGTGAAATTTGCGAGTCATGTTGAGTACAGAGAAGTTTAGCTCCAGCGAGATAATATAGTAAAATGTAACATTGGTGTTTATATTCCGTTTTCTCTCTGCCACATAATAGGTTCCCTTATGGTTGTAGAATGTTGCTGATGATGGGCAAGGAATGCCTCTCTCGAGTGTCTAGATGTGGGTAAGAAACTCGTGTATCTGTGTAGTTCGTTAGCCCACCAAACTGTGTGTGTGGTGAGCATGCCGCCACCAATCTAAATTGGTCCTGGCCATTTGAATCCCACTTTTGTAATATTTTGTTTAGCAAAGCATTTCCTCTAGTGGTCTTAATTAAATTCCTTAAACATTTCACATTGAGGAATGCCTATAAGCTTAAACAAAGTACTCGTCAAATGCTGTAGATTTTTTTTCTATTTTTCAGCTTGATAATTTAAGGTTTTTGGTCAAAGCGATACTAAGTGGTAAATTAAAATTGGTATTCTCTTTATTAAGGCATCAAAATGTACTTTTATTTTACAAGGGAATGGTTTTATTAAATTTTGGTGTGTGTAAATATGGGGGTAATTTTTTTTTAAAAGGCTGTACTGTATTTTAGATTTACTCATTACTGTTTCTCTCTTGTAAAATATTTTCCAAAGATGCACAGTGTTTTTATAATACACTTTTTTTTTGTAAATAGTTGGCAAAGCGATCATTTGTCATTGGATTTTTTTTCCCTTCATTATTGAGCTCAGTGGAGTGTCGGGTGTCTGTGTATGTCTTGCACATGTTGTTGAGCTCACTTATTTCATTTCAAGTGCCTAGCTCCTGCCCTTCTGCCCCCACCCACTGGGGCTCAGCTGCTGCCAGGCAATTCAAGTAGCGCGAGTGGAGCCTCCAGGAGGGTGGGAACGGAGAAATGTTGTGGCTTCAACACACCGGTGGGCTAAAGCAGTGAACTATTTGTCTTTGTCAACGTGACACTTTTTTTTTTACTGATTGGCCGTGTCGGGTGGTGGAGGGTTACGACACATTTATAAATAAACGCGATCTAAACCCAAAAACGTTGATTATGGGAGAAAGGCCTGACTGCCACTACCACCACCATGCTGATTTAGCACGTGTAAACCCAGGCCCTGCACATGTGCACCTCGTTAGGAGAAGGCCGGCAGTGGCGGGGTCGAACTTGCCTGCCTGACCTCTTGCTCATCTCTCGCAAGATGCTTCCGTTGGTCCCGCACAGGGTGGCCCTTCCATGCTGTGGTGGAATGGACTCGCTGCCATGCCGAGCCTTGCACCAACCAACCCATTTTAACAACTGTTTTAGATTGTGTAGTTTGGATGTGTACAAATTCAGTCTTGTTTTTTTGCGGGTTAGTGCAGCACTGCATGTTTGGTTCTTAGGGTTAGGACCTCTTGAGTTACAACATACGAGGACATCGTGAAAAGAATATCACAAGACTGAAATATGGGAGAGCTCCATTTAAATGCGTTGTCACGAGTGTTGTATCATTAGGCGAATGATTAAAACGGAGACTTTTGATGTCCCAGGAAGAATTATACATTTCTCAGGACAGCTTCCTCAAAAAGAGGACAACCTAGGGAAAACCAAGATAGGTGGTAACCCGAATGGTTCTCCAGTATTGATGAGGTGCATCTTAACACGTATCCTTTTCAGAGATATGTTAGAAATTGTCACCTCAATTTTTGTCTGTGTTTAAAACCAAGTAACTGCCAGACAACGACGTCTGCTGGTAATTCTTAATTATTAACTTCACGTGGTGTTTTTGTCTGCTCGACAGAGCGTGTCAAGGTTGTAATTAACCCGGCCTTCTGAGAAAATGACCTGCAGAATGTGCGTGAAGAGGCAGGGGACTCCAAGTGCAGCACACATGGATTCTGTTAAAGACATGGAATGCAGGAAATGTGAACTAAGCCCCCCCCCCCTCCACTCTAAACTAGCAAAACCACCAATATGCCATACTGTCCAAATGCCTACACAAAGGTTACAGGGTCCTTCCAAAGTATATTTTGTTTGTTTAAAAGTATTACATTCGTTTAGTTTATCATCGTCGGAGGGATTGCTCAGAGCTTCAGGGCAATGCTGACATTTTTTATAATGTGTTATTCTGTCGTTATGACTATTGCACAAGAGAGTGACATAGAATGTATTTACATTGGTTGTGATTGTGCCGCTGGGAATTTATTTTGTCTTAATTCCGTGTTGAATGTGACAATGTACTCGGCTGCTCTGCGCAGTAAGAACCATCCATTTAGCCTAAAAGTTGCAGTTTGTACTGGAGTGCAATGTAGACACCTAGGCTTCCACTGCCCTCCGTGGCATCGGCATGAAGCCATTATCCAAATGTTCAATTGTGGAGCGGTACAAAGGATGTTGTGGAAAGGATTTTTTTTATTTTGTTACCAAAAATAATTGCTGTGATAAAACAGCGTTTTGACAAAACACCGATTTGCACCAAGTCCATTAAGGCACAGCACATCAACCCCTCCATAATTTATCATGGGTGGCTTATTAACTCAAACAGGTGGCTTATTTGGCTTTTGAGGCCAATACACACGACCAACCAATGCTTCTTCTTGAGCATGACCTCATACGCCTGCACACAGGTTACATACTAACGAATGCCGCCGTATATTGCAACTGCACGTGTCGAAACCGTGAGCATGCTATATTAGAGCATCCTCGTGTTGTAAGGCTTGTTCTCTAACACTTTAGTGGTTTTAATGCCCACGCGCCGATCCATCATCTTATTTCTTCGCTCAACCCCCAACCGATGTTGATGGCACGTTTATACCCACGATCGCTAAATTATGCATCGCTGGAGTTCCGGTGAAGGCTCCGATGCCATTTATAGCCGTCTGGAGAGGGCTCTGACAGTGAGGCAACCCAGCCTGGGCTATCGGTAGAACGAGCAAAGTCAATAATGCATGGAGAGCCAATGAAGGTTATGCACTCGAGTATGTCCATGAAAGTTGGGAGTCTACGCGTGTTCAGTGCAAGCCGGCTCTTGACATGGAGCTAAACTCAATGTACAATCTTGATTTGAAGCTTTCGTGACTGCAGGAATTCATACTCTTTGGTTCTTTCGGTAAAGTCACGTAGGTATAAAATAAAACAAAATAAATCACGTTTCGGGCGCAACACAAGCGTCCATCATCGGGTGGGAAAGCGTGGTCTGCTGCTGATGCAGACTGTTTTAAAATGTTTGAAATGGGTGTAGCTCAAGGGTCATAAAGAAATATACATTTTGCACGCCGCATTGACAAAGCAATGGCATGTGAAAGCTGATCTCGCTGTTTTTCGAGAAGACATCTCTGATTCCCCAGAGGTTGTTCTTGACCAGTTTTTTTCCCACTGGAACTGCTCCTTCAGGCTTTTGCTTTGGTGAGAGAGAAAAAAAAACACGATATACTGTAATTGTGTTCATACGTATCGTGATGGAATCAGTCCACAACATGCAAACAATCCGTTACAATACATAACGGAATGGCCATGCTCAGCATGTGAGAATGTAAACAAATCTCTGCAGTCGGAGAATATTATGCACGCGTGGACATTCCTGTTCCAAATTATTTAGTGATACTACTGCGTTGGCAGTGGTGCACAAGTACAAATGACAGTTTTATATATAAAAACCGCAGCAAATTCGTCAATATTATTGTTCCATTAAAGGACAAAAATAAATAGGACAAGTTTTTGGCTTTGGCCCATCTTCATAGCAAAAATGTACGTCGGGTCAATATTTATAAGCTGCACAATCTGTATGCATCGCTGCAATTAGTGCCACGGTGTGACACTAGTGCATATGCATGAGCTGCGAGCACGTGTCTTTTTTGCTGTTGCATTGATTAGATTTAAGAATTCTCAAGGGAATGCCAAACGTGTTCATGAATTGTGAGGATCGTTGTCGCGCTGTGTTGCAATGCCCTCTAGCGGCCACCAGTCACTCAGTCCCGTCCATTCATTCGCTTCAATGACATTAAAGGTTGAGAGCTCTGACGCAGTATGGAACAAAGTTGCTCTAGTCTAACACCATTGGAACCTCATTTGCCAGTAAAAATATAATTGTTTTTTTTTCTCAGAGTTATGTTTTTTGTTTGCATTATGACTGCAGGTATTGTGGTCTATGTAAACATGACTCGTTGTAAAAAAGGTGTCAGTTTTGTTGCCAGATAGAAGGGTAAAAAAAACAATTATCAAAGTTGCTCTAAGTTCAACTACGCTACGAACTCGGCCATCAGAGTTGGATTGCCGTGTCGATGGCTCACATCGGTGGCAAGTGATGTCTGAATCGGTGTTTAAGTCCCAATGATAAACCCATATCCTAGATTTGAAGCTTTCGTGACTGCAAGGATTCATACTCTTATGATTTTTTCGGTAAAGTCACGTAGGTAAAAATAAAGTATAAATAAAAAATAAATAATAAATCACGTTTCGGAGGCAACACAAGTCTCCGTCATCAGGTGGGACCGTCACAGCTAAATTTGATACAGTAAATGATACAAATGATACTTGATACAATAAATTTAGCTGTGACATTCCCACCTGATGACGGAGACTTGTGTTGCCTCCGAAACGTCGTGATTTATTATTTAATTTCTATGTTTATTTTTACCTATGTGACTTTACCGAAAAAACCTAAGAGTATAAACCCATATCCCTTCATCAATCCGCACTGACTGGCGTGGTGAAGTATGGTCCTACCAACTTCACCAACACGACGTGGGGAAAGATGCCTTCATCAAGCAGTGGATTTTTGTTCTGTAAAGACTGAGTAGCGGACACGCAGTTATTATACATAATTTGAGCAAAGTGGTATCATTAACAAGTGCAGTATAGACAGTATTTTAATGTTATTTATTTCGTTTTTAAACACAGACGGTGAACGGATATTTCATAGCATCGTTATTCAAAGCTGCGTGCTCAATTGACACACGTAAAAGCACAGCACGTTATTTAAACTGTGTATAGTGTAGTGAATAGTAGTGTAATGTATGGTAGTGTATAGTGTAGTAGTGCTGGAGTCTGTCGCCAGGGAAAGGGGAGGTCTGGACCGCCTCTACTCAACACTCCGCTTGCAGCCGAGACCCTTCACCAGAACAAGCGGACTGAAAAACGAATGAATGAAACGAACGGTTTTGTCTGCAATTAGAAATCGCCAAATGAGTAACAAATTGCACGCGGCCACCGTAGCGGCAGCAGCCGCCGCCGCCACGTGTTTACATTTGGTGCTTTGTAGAAAAAAACCGGCGACCAACTCGCCGCTGATTGGTCCGAAGCCGATCACGTGATGGCCAAGGGAACATTGGGCTGCCACAGTGCAGCTTTACTGCAAACACTATCGAATGCTGCAAATACTGAATGAGGTACTCTTAGGTTTTTTCGGTAAAGTCACGTAGGTAAAAAAAAATACAAATAATAGAAATTAAATATTTATTATATTATTTTAGAAATCATAATAGAAATAAAATAATACATTTGATATTATTTTATTTCTATTATTATTTCTATTTTTATTATTTTTTTATTTTTTACCTACGTAACTTAATCTGAAAAAACTAAGAGTATGAATCCTTGCAGTCACGAAAGCTTCAAATCTAGAACTGAATGAGGTTCCACATTGAGCTGAACGTGCAGTATTGCTGCAAATGCTGCGAAGAAGACCAACATTGGCCTGCGTTTCTGAAAATTCCTTATTGCAAAAAAGGCCCAATTTCGGCTGCAAGTGCAGTATTGCTGCAATTTCTGCAGGAAGGCACACGTTGTGCTGCATTGCTATAAATAACGTGTAAGAAGAAGCCAAACATTGAGCTGCAAATGTAGTATTAATATAAATACTGCACCGCGATGCCAATCCAATATCTCTGATTCCAGGATTAACCCGTATGCCATGTTGCAGCAGTACAGCACTGCCTGACTGACACACTGTCTAGGATTTTGAAATGATTCAAAATAATTTCCCACATAGTGCTACAGGCAATAACTATAATATTATAGTCATAAAAACAACACTATCCGTCCCCTCAATTTTCATATATGTTCAGATCACTGTTCTTCACGCACAGTCAATTATCATTGGCTGAACGTCCTTTTAATTGCATTACTCATTCATGTTGTACACAGTGTTAAGTTTAATTCTGTTCATGGCTAACCAAGGCGGTGAAGTATGGTAAAGTCAACCAAATCCCCATAAACGGACGTGGCCATGGGGAGGTCGTCATCCAACAGTGGATTGACCAGAGGGCTGTAAATGACGAATCGAATTCTGAATGTAAATTATTGATGTGTGGAAATTGGTCCTTACTATGCACGATTGAGCGCACGTATTGATTATTTTCGATTCATGCAAATTACATTCCACCCCACACCCCCTTCGGGTAGTAATGATGACCGACGAGCCCACAGGAGAGACGGAGTGTGTGCAGATGCGACGAAGCAGACAGCAGGTCGGGCGAGAAAGTAGATGGGCACAAAACAAAACGCGACTAACGGTACGGATGAAATATTAAAAGACAAGACAGAACCATACAGGCAGTAAGAAGCAAGGCGGACTAAAAAGTGTATACAAGACAAGAACGGGCCGCACCAATACATAACTTGGCAGGACAGATGTGACCATAAAAAAGGTGTGAAAGTACAAACGAAACAATACAAATGAGACGGGCAGTAGAAATGAGACGGACAATGCATCTCAGACGATCGCAAACGAAACCTCAACAGAGATATTTTTTTGACTGCCCACTCACTTTAACGCGTAGGCTTTCGCGACCAATATCATCCACAATGTAGGGGTTTGGGGTTAGATTGCGTAAATAGTAAGGACCAATTTCCACATCAATAATTTACAATACATAATATTTATGCGATCTAACCCGAAAAACCTAATTGTGGCTGTGTCGGGTGGTGGCTGGTTTAACGACACATTTATATATTTAACGACACATTTATCTATTTAGTAAATATATAAATGTGTCGTTAAACCCGCCACCACCCGACACAGACAATTATCAAGGTTTATCACGTAAACAGAACGTGCCAATTCGTCACTAGGGCAGCGCACCGGTGTGTTGGAGAGCAAAGCCACAACATTTACAATCTGAGTACGACGTTTCGCCGTGCTAAAAAATATTCTAACCGTTCGGATAGCTACAGACTTAATGCTGTTTGGAAGCGAATCATCAAGTCATACATTGTTTAAATGCATGCCTATACAGGTCACCACACTTCAATAGGGATTACCGTTGAACAGTAACAGGGCTATTTTAGTGCACACAATCGACAGGAAGTACAAGAACAATGGGCTTGCATATGTACGTTGCTTACTGAACAAATAACCCAAACGGCAATGGATCCCCATAGTCATCACATCTCTATTAGGAACGAAACAGGAGGATTTCTCCACAAATCTGGCAGTCGCCTGATGAAGCTGGTTGTAATTACTGGCGAAACGTCGTACTCAGATGTAAATGTGCCTTTGCTCTCCAACACACCGGTGTGCTGTACTAGTGACGAATTGGCACGTTCTGTTTACGTGATAAACCTTGATAATTGGCAAGACCGGGTGGTGGCGGGTTTCACGACACATTTATATATTTACGCGATCTAACCAAAAAAAAACTATATTATGAATGTCAACTCACTGTTCACCCTCAAATCGTGCCAGCTGATCGAATCACAGAAGATGTAATTGATTAAGCGAATCGCAGGGTGCTGTGCAAATCATGCGTACGAATCTGGAATAATACAGGGTGCTTTAAAAAAATGGAAACACTTATATGGGACTATCGTTTTTAATGGAAAAAGAACGGATAATACACTAACATGATAACAAATGTGATGTTAACAGCTTCAAAAAGTCAAAGAGTCTGCACTTGTTCGCAATCATTGTCAACGCGTGCCTGGAATCTTCTCCAGGTTGTCTCCAGAGCCCGGGGGCACATTTCCCGTGGTATTGTTGCAAATTCCCAGAAGTGTTCACATTTGTTTTGGTGATCACCCCAGGTAATAATAATCATCATCATCGTCGTCAAACACCACCGCCGCAAGCCAATCCCGACACTGCATTCGTTGCTGGCGTGCGTGCCGCATCAACTGTGAATCCCGCTGCCGTCTGCAAATGCGCCGCAATGTTTGCTTTTGTTATCACTGCGGGGGGAGGGGAGGGAGGGGGTGTGGAGGGGAGGGAGGGGGGAGGGAGGAGGGGAGGGAGAGGGAGGAGGGGAGGGAGGGGGGAGGAGGAGGGGAGGGAGGGGGGAGGAGGAGGGGAGGAAGGAAGGGGGTGGGGAGGAGGGGGAGGGAGGGGAGGGGGAGAGGGGAAGAAGGAAGGGGGAGGGGAGGAGGGGGTGGGGATGGGGGGAGGGGAGGAAGGGTGGGGAGGAGGTGGGGAGGGGGTGGGGAGGAGGGGGAGGGGAGGGGGTGGGGAGGAGGGGAGGGGGAGTGAGGGGAAGGGGAGGAAGGGAGGGGAGGAAGGGATGGGGGGAGGGGATGGGGTGGGGAAGGAGGAGGGGAGGGGGTGGGGAGGGGGGGAAGGGGAGGGGGTGGGGAGGGAGGGGAGGGGGTGGGGAGGGGGGGAAAGGGGAGGGGGTGGGGAGGGGGGGAAAGGGGAGGGGGTGGGGAGGAGGGGGAGGGGAGGGGGAGGGAGGGGAAGGGCCAAGGCCAACCCCCCCAAGCGCGCAGCGAACATTTCCGCCGCGCGAGAACGGCATCCGCTGCTACGCCTCGAGCTCCGTCATGATCGAGGAGTACGTCATGGCCCTGGCCGCCATCGTCCCGCCAGACACCATCGCCCACGCCGCGAAGCTCAGCGGGAAAGCCGTCTTCTTCCTGACGACGAAGAAGGTGGCCGATGCGGCCGTCGAGAAGGGGATAACCGTGCGGGGAGTGTACGTCCAACTGGAACCCATCGTTTCGGTGGCGGCGCGAATCGTCGTTTCCAACGTGCCGCCCTACATCCCCGACAAGGACATGCTGGAGCACGTGTCCAAGCTGGGCACGGTCGTGTCGCCAGTACGTGGCGTGTCGCTGGGGTGCAGACACCCCACCCTGAAACACGTCTTTTGTTTCAGGAGGCAGGTGCAAGTCCTACTGACTCCCGGACAACAGGGGGAGGGATCGTTTGTGATTGTCTATGCAGGCGTTGCCCATAGACTGTACTATGCCAAGGATTGCATCAAATGCAATCTTTGCAAAGAAGAGGGCCACTTCCGAAGGGATTGCCCTAAACCGACGACGCCAAGGGTCGGAGGAAAAGAGTGGGGAGGAGGGAGGCACAGCAGAGGGGGGAAAGCAGCAAGAGCCCCCACTGCAACAAGGCCCCCAACAGCCCACACCGGACCCGCCAGCCACGCAGCCTCCTACACCTGAGGTAGTGGCCCCAACATCGCCACCTCAAGCGACTAATCGCAAGAGGAAAAATACTGAAGAAACCGGATCGCAAGGGTCTAATTCAGAGGAGGAACCCCTCCCAGACCTCGAACCGGAAGAAGCGGTGAAACCTCCCACACCGGGGGAGGAACCAGAACAGCTGCCGGACGCCGACGACATGGTTTTCGCCATCCCGGACGCCACGCCGAGTGACGCGCGGGCGGCGAGGAAGAAACTCGTCATAAGGAAGAAGCAGCGTGTGTCTGGGGACGGGTTTCCACAGCAGGAGAGCGCGGACGATGAAGGCGACATCGCCACGGAAATCGACCCGTCTACTGCGGTGATAGAGACTCACTCCCCACCAGCTATGCATGAAACGATGACAGATCCTATTGGCTCAGCCCTCGACCAAGATGAGGAAGTCGGTGGAGAGTCATCAAGCACACTCACCGAGGATGAAATGGATGGGAATGACGAGGAAGGTCCCCGTCCCACTGCTGACCCAAAACCAGTGGAAGAAACACCCCGGGGCCATCCACCCGAAGAGCCTGAGCAGGAGACATCCCAAATCGTCCACGACACTGGGGGAGAGGATGCCGCTGGGCCATGCGCCAGCCCAGCCGCTGCAGCTCTTCCAGCAGAGACGGACGCCGGGGTAATCGACTCTGATCGGGACGACTGCCTCAGTGTGGGGAGCGACAGCAGCCAGGAGTCTACAGTCCTTGACTCTCAGACTTGCCTGGTCTCCTCGGAAGATCTCTGGAAATTCCTTGATGACACCAACCTGAGGAAGGACAGAGCGGACATGGCCATGGTTCGATGGAAGGACAGCAAGGCAATAAAGGCCTCTGTGACTCAAGCCGACAGAGTCCTCGCCAATCAGGGACTCAAGTCCCGGGGCAAGGAGAGGGCAAAGCTGAGATATTTCCGCAGACAAATTAGGAAGTGGGAGGACATGGAGGCAAGCAAAAACCAATGCCTATGTACATCGCCTCCCTAAATGTGAACGGCTGCAGGGAGGCAGTGCGGAGGTTTTCCGCGATGTCTCTTGCGAGGAAACACGCTGCCTCTGTCTTCTTCATTCAGGAGACGCATCTCACGGTCGAGGACGAGGATGACTGGAGAAAGGAGTGGGGAGGGGACTCCTTCTACAGCCACCTTGACAACACCTCCTGTGGAGTCGCGACCCTGTTCGCTAAAGGGTTTCATCCCGAGCTCATCACCCAGACCGAAGTGGTGAAGGGAAGGCTGCTCGCGGTAACGGTCAGGGTGGGCGATGTCACCACCCACCTACTGAACGTGTACGCGCCGGTCAACAACAAGGAGAAGATCCCGTTCCTGCACCTCCTGAGGAGGCACCTGGCTGGGATCCCGGACGACGAGTGCGTGATTGTGGGTGGCGACCACAACTGCACAATCGGCGCCCTGGATCGTTCGGGAAGGCAGCAGGGGGGAGTTGGGCCGAAGAGGGAGATGCAGGGACTACTGGAGGACGCCGCCTTGGTGGACGTGTGGCGCATACATCACCCTGGCCAACGCCAGTTCACGTACACGAGGACGAGGCGCGATGGCTCGGTGACACAGTCCAGGCTCGACAGATTTTACATCTCTAAGAACTTTGTGACGTGCGCCATAACGTCTGGCATCAGGGCGGCACCCTTCACGGATCACAACCTCATCGTGCTCCGTGTCAGGCTGGAGAGAGCCCGCGAGGGCGCGTCCCACTGGCATTTTAACAACTCGCTGCTGGGGGATGGCACCTTCATAGAGATGTTCGAGGACTTCTGGGAAGAGTGGAAAAAAACCAAAACGCAGTTCGACTCTCTGGCCCAATGGTGGGACATGGGCAAAGTGCACACCAGGCTGTTGTGCCAACAATACACCTGGGGGAGCACCAGACTGAAGAACGCGGACATCACCGACATGGAAGCCCGGGTCCTCGATTTGGAGAGTCGCCTCGCCGAGGACAATGACCCTGCTCTTCTCCGAGAATACGAGGAGATTAGGGAGCGTCTCAAAGGCCTACAGGAGGAGCAGACGAGGGGAGCGTTTGTGCGATCCCGGGTGAAGCTCATCACAGACCTCGACACGGGATCCCCGTTTTTCTACTCCCTCGGGAGGCAGAACGGGAGACGCAAATACATGGAGTGCCTTTTTGATGGTGACAGTGTCCTGGCGCACGAACTCCAGCAGAAGTCGACCATCATCAGAGACTTCTACGGCAGCCTGTTCTCCCCTGAAGAAACATCGGGAGCGGCCCAGGCGGAGGCATGGAGCGGTCTACCCACCCTGGAGGAAGACGGGAAGGAGCTGCTGGAGCTAAAGCTCACCAGGAATGACCTTGACGCAGCTGTAGGAGGACTGGCCCCAAATAAATCTCCAGGGTTAGACGGGCTAACAGGGGAGTTTTACGCCGCTTTTTGGCCATCCCTACGTGAGGACTACAGAGAGGTGCTGGAGGAAGCCTCTGTCACCGGGGTGATGCCTCAGTCTTGGAGGAGAGCGGTGCTCACTCTGCTTCCCAAGAACGGAGACCTGAGGCACCTACAAAACTGGCGTCCGGTGTCCCTCCTGAACACCGACTACAAAATATTGACGAAGGCTCTCTCCCTGCGACTGAAAGGGGTGATTGCACAAGTCGTAAACAGGGACCAGTCCTACACCATCCCCGGACGATCCATCCACGACGGCATCTTCCTGGTCAGAGACCTCATCGCGATGTCCCAGAGGTTGGGCATCCCAATCGCGTTTCTGGCCCTTGACCAGGAAAAGGCTTTTGACAGAGTGGACCACAAATACCTCCTGGGAACCCTCAAGGCCTTTGGTTTTGGAGATGGGTTTGTCCGAACGATCCGCCTACTCTACACCAAGGCGGAGTGCATGATCAAGATCAACGGCACCCTCACTGCCCCTGTCAAATTCGACCGAGGAGTGAGGCAGGGATGCCCATTGTCGGGCCAACTTTATGCACTGGCATTAGAGCCTTTCCTGAATCTCATAAGGCGGAGACTCAGCGGCCTGGTGCTCAGGGAACCAAATGTCAGTTTGGTCCTGACGGCATACGCCGATGACATCCTCCTCATCCTTCGTTCCCTGGATGATGTCGCCCTGCTGCACGAGTGTCAGGAGGTCTTTTCGAAGGCCTCCTCATCCAAAATGAACTGGCAAAAGTGCAGCGGCCTGCTGGTTGGAGCGTGGGACATGACCGAGTGTCCGGAGAAGGCAAAAACCATCAATTGGAGCACGACATCCCTGCACCACCTGGGGGTCTTCCTGGGACCAGAGGAGGAACCACCGCAAAGGAACTGGGTCGAGCTGGAGGGGAAGGTGAAGGAGCGGCTGGGCACCTGGAGTCGCCTGTGCAAGTTCCTCACCTTCAGGACAAAGACGTTGGTGGTGAACCAGCTGGTGACGTCCATGCTGTGGCACCGACTCTTCTCCCTGCACCCCCCCATGAGCCTCGTCAACGCGCTTCAGAAGCGAGTCCTCGACTTCTTCTGGTCGGGCAGAGGACACCGGGTCGCGGCTGGGGTCCTGGCCCTGCCACTGGACGAGGGCGGTCACGGGCTGGTGTGCGTGCGGAGTCAGCTGGCCACCTTCCGACTGCAGGCCGCACAAAAGTTCCTGCACGCCACCACCCCTGCACCAGCCTGGAGCGTCACGGCCTCCTTCCTACTCAAACAGCTGGGGGGTCTGCAGTGCTCCAAACAACTATTCTACATGGACCTGCAGGGCCTCCCACTGGGACAGCTGCCACCTTTCTACAGGAGCGTCCTGCAGACGTGGAGCTCCCTCGCCGTCAGGAGGCTGAACCAGCCGCAATCGGCCGAGGATCTGGTCTTCGAACCGATCTTCAGGAACCCGCAGACAAAGCTGCCGTCCACCACCGCCACCCCCGGCATGGAGAGGCGCCTCACCAACGCGCGGCTCACCAGGATGGGAGATCTGGTGGAGCCTGGAACACGGGGCCGGTGGCTCGGACCAGCAGACATGGCCGCAAAGACAGGGCTGCAATCGCTCCGGGTGGCTGCCCGGATCCTGGCCGAAGCCAAGGTGGCCTTCTCAGCGGCAGCGGGGAGAACGCCCCCCATCGGCGTTGGGGATGACGAGGCCCCTCTCGGTCCCCCTCCACCGGAGCTCTCCGTCGTGCCACTGCGTCGCCAATGCCGACAAGCGAAGGCGGATCACAACCTGTGCCGGCTGGAGGACCTACCAGAGGTGGCCTTCGCAAATGTCAAGAGGAAGGTGCTCTACTCCTACATGGTCCGGTTTCACCAACAGGACACCCTGAGGAGCCATAAGGACCATGCCTGGAGGAAAGCCCTGCCCTGCATCTCTCCGGAGAGGCCTCGCTGGAGGCAACTCTACTCCAGCCCGACGTACAACCGCATCGGCGACCTCAGCTGGAGCATCGCCCACGGCACCGTCACCACCAACGCCTCCCTGGCGCGCTTCACTGACACGCCCCCGGAGTGCCGGTTCTGCGGAAAAGTGGAGACGGTGGCGCACCAATACGTGGAGTGCAAGAGCCTGGACTCGCTGTTCAAGGTCCTGAGAAACATCCTCCTAAAGTTCAGCCTCCACTTCTCCCCGACGGTCCTCATCTTTGGATACCGAAAGGGCGACGGATCCCAACATCTTCAGGGGCTGGTCAACGTGCTTGTCGGCTACGCCAAGCTCGCCATTTACAGGGCGAGGAAGGTGGCCCTGGAGGGGAAACGTCCGGCCAGCAGCCTGGGCATCTTCCGCGCTCTGGTCGGAGCCAGGGTGTGGCTGGAGTTCCGCCATGCGCGGCTGACCCACGCCGTGCCGGCCTTCAAGGAGCAGTGGGCGATGGAGGAGGCCGTGTGCTCCGTGGCAGATGACGGGGAGCTCTGCATGCTGTTATGAGCTACCCGTCGGAGGCCATAGGACTGCGAGGGGGGCGGCGTAAATAACGAGAGAGTGAGCGAGAGAATGAGCGAGAGAGAGAGCGAGTGAGAGAGAGCGAGAGAGCGAGCAAGCGAGAGAGTGAGCGAGAGAGCGAGCGAGAGAGCGAGCGAGAGAGCGAGTGAGCGAGAGAGCGAGCGAGCGAGGGCAACATAAAGCCCCGTTTAAAAAAAAAAAAAAATTACGAAATGATGACCGAAACAAAGTGCCGAATACACCGAGCATCTTCTTGTTTCCACTGATCGTAAAAAAAAAAAAGGGAAGGGGAGGGAGGGGAAGCGGAGGAAGGGAGGGGAGGAAGGGGGAGGAAGGGGGAGGGGGTGGGGGGGAGGAAGGGGGAGGGGGTGGGGGGGAGGAAGGGGGAGGGGTGGGGAGGAGGGGGGGAGGAGGGGGAGGGAGGGGAGGGAGAGGGAGAGGAGGAGGGGAGGGGGTTGGGAGGAGGGGGAGGTAGAAGGGGTGGGGAGGAGGGGAGGGGGTGTCGCGCATGCGTGGCCCACAGATTCACCGCCGCCACTGGGGGTGGGTGGGGGTGGTGGTGGTGGTAACGGCTCCCGACAACAGCCTCGGCGCTCCCCTCGGACTCTCGTGGCAGCAGCAGCTTGAGAAGCAGTCGAGTCGAGGAGGGCTTCTTTACCGGCGTGGTGGTTGTTGTTATTGTTGTTGTGGAGGGTGGTGGGGGGGAGGGAGTGAGGGAGGAGGGGGAGGGAGTGAGGGAGGAGGAGGAGGTGCTTGGTGCAGCCACCATGCTTCTCGTGCTGCCGCTGATGCCGCCGCTGCTGCTGCTGTTTCTCGCCGTGGCTGCAGAGGATGGAGCGGGCCCTGGTGGTGAGCAGTGGACCCCCACAACCCCCTAATCCTTTAACTATTTGACCAGGTTGTCGGGGGGGGGGGGGGTAGAGGTTTGGGAGGAGGTACTCTGTGAGGGGGTCATTGGTGGACAATCGTGTGGAGTCAGAAGGTCCCGGTCGAGTCGTCCGTTAACCAGGTGGTGAGGATATGGGCATCATGTCCAGTGTGCGTGTGTTGTTCAAGTGTTGTTCAAGGGAGTTCAGGGATCCAAGTGGATGCTGTAAGCCGTGGTTGGTCTGATGGCCACATGGACCAGAAGAAGCTCCACGTGGGATGTTTATGATTTGAGGCTGGAGCGAGGGCTCTATGAGGTTTAGAATGTTGGCCCATGTGGATGTCTATGGGAAACGTCCACGTTGCTGCCAGAGATATGGGATGGTTATATAAGTACTGTGTGGGACACGGATGTCGTCCCGTGAGCTTTGCATTGAGATTTTTTGAGCATCCCTGTATTCTAAGGAGGGGGGGGAGACCAGCATCAATGGACGAAGAATTGTCCAATCGAGCAACTTTTGTGTTGCACATTTGCATGCGAGGCAGCGTGACACAGCGCCGATTAAATGACATTCAATTGGTAGAAGTGTTAGCTTCGAACAAAACAAAATATACAGCACTGCGCGGCTTGGATGTGTTACTGTACTGCCATTGCATGAAGAGAGGGTATGGTGGGTGGTAAAGAGGATGGATGGATGGAGGCCGAATAGAGGTCGCAGATGGTTTTTTTTGTGTGTGTGGAGGAGATGGAGATTGACATTGGTCCCGAGGGACTGGGCGAATCCATCCACGTGTTTAATTAAGCGCTTTGCAGCGTTTCGAATGAATGAATGGATGATGAAAGTGTCTTCTGCTTTGCGTTTCAATTGCCAGGGCTCTCTCTTCGTTCGCCCATTCATCAATTTCATTCATCTGATGTGATGATGGTTGCCTCCTTGTTGTGTGTTGTGATTCTTTGCGTAACTGTACCCACGTGTGTGTGTGTGTGTGTTTGTGTCTTATAAGTTGTGTTTGTCTGCTTTTGTGTTGGTGTATTGCCCCCCTGGTTAATGTGGCTGCTTACTGGCATGGCTCACGTGGTCTCATCTTTGTCCTTTGTAGTGTGTGCGTGTGTGATTTATTTTTGAGAAGATTTCCAGCAATTGTGTGGTCCACCAATTTGAACTACGTTGTGTTTTGTTGCGTTAAAATGCTCGCGTTGGAAGCTCAAAACAAAGATTTCAAGCAAACGACAACAAAAACATTCGCAGAACCCAACATTTATTCCACTCCATTGATTTTGTTGGGCCCTCGCAGTCATAAAGATTTGAAAAGCGCCATCTGCCGGCCAACCGTCTGCCCACTTGGCTGAATTGTTTATGATACGTGTTAATTAATCTATAAAGCTCATTTAAGTATGTTCAATTTGTAAACATTGGTTATACTGTTGTGGAACAATTAACATTTTTGAAAGGCATTCCCTTATGCCACATCCCTTTTTTGGACCAAAACTAAAGTAGCCATCTCATTGAGCTGTAATGCACCAACAAAAGCAAAATGAACTAACTAATATATGTGCATATAAAGTGTTTCTAATTATTATGTACTCGTGTTCGAGATTATAAACTCTATGTTCTGCAGTAATCCTGATTTACTGAGCGAGATTGTTTTACACCGCAATTACAAAATGTAAATCGGTGCCTATAAAGCAAGCTTCCAACAATGACCTTGTCATTGCTGTAATTAGGTTCAAGGAAAATTGCCTTCCCCATTATCCTTGGGTCGCCCTGAATCTGTAGCAGACTCATCCCCCGGGCAGCCTTTCCCAAGGACCTTTCTCGCTTTCCCTCCATAGGGATAATAAGCTAGGCTCTATTGATTCCACTTCTTTAATAGCAGAATGCCCCCAGTTTTACTTGGAGAAAGCCCCCCCCCCCCCTTTTTCACTCCGGTTACTTAATCTATTAATCTACATGGCTTTGTTAACATCCTTGCTTGCCTTTTGACTTCTTGAATATTCTCCAGACGTAATGCTGGCGACTCAATCCATTTTGGCCTCACGGTAATTGAATGGGATGGCGGTAGTTTTTGCGCTGTGGCCCTTTTTGTTGTTGTTGTTAAAATCCCTGGAGGGTGCACATGCACCTAATGCTGCGTAGTGCCTGATCAGCACCCCACTGGCAAGCAGCACACTGCAGAGCAATATCTCATCCTGATGCAGCATCCTGAGTGCTCGCGCGCACCGCTGCTGCCGATTGAATCTTCCGCTTATCCCACTTCAAAAACAGGGTAAGCATCCCAAGTTAAGTTGACCTCAAGCTACGGGCTTGCCCTGGTGTTATGGTCAGCACACTGGAGTTGCACTCCAGAGGTCACCAGTCTGATTCGTTCTCCCGGCGCGGCAGTTGAAACAATGGGCAGGTTTCTGAAATTCTTCCCCAGCAGTATAAATGGGTACGCCATAGTTCATCGGCAGGGTAGCGTGTAGAGTAGGGTAAAGTGTGGATACTGCTACCTCTTCCAAGGCACCTGACTCGCGTGGAAGAATAGGCCAGATACCCTCTAGCGGAGTCGGTTCTGCCAGAAGTGGCGTGAGGAAGAATTTTCCGGTGCGAAAGAAGTTCCACATGCATACGATGTGGTCCTTAGCACGCGCAGGACACTTCTTTGTACCATTACGCCGAGGCGGGGGTCGTGTGCTAATTTCCACTCCCATTGCACTGTCCGGCGCCTGCCAAAGACGGCATTTACCAGATTCGTTGTAAACTAAATCGTTGCAGATGCGGTGGCTGTCACGGTGCACGTCAGGGACGTCCTGACGCGTTTTCCCGTCGAGGGGGCCTCCGTTTGGGCCCTGGAGGAGCAGACGGTGCAGGCCGCACGGGTGACATCACTTGCGGGGGCTGCCCAGCTGTCCTTGAGCCTACGCCACTCTGCCCAACCCCCCGTCCCTCCTCCTCCTGTTGGTGAAAGGCTCCGGTTATGTGCCTTCTTCCCTCCAGTGGCAGATAATCAACGTCCCATGTAAGTCACAATATTAAATAAAGAAATTGACACAACAAGGACTTCTTTGTGCTGCCTACCTCGTAAATGACTTGCACTTGTTGAGGTTTTCAGTAAACAAGCCAGAAAGGAATGATTACAAAAAAGCCCTGCTTGCTATGTGAGCCCATTACACGTTGCAAGAAGTATTTGCTCTTCTTCGGGGCATGTTTGGCTTATTACCAAAACAACAAGTGTTCTGTATCGTCTTAGCTATCAGAAGCCACCCAATCCTGCGGGTCCACATTGCGCCAATTCCCATATAAAGTTGGTGGGTTGTTGCCATGTTGACTTGCGGCAATTTGTTGTCTCACTATAACGCGTTGTTTTTGCATTACAGTGGCGGCTACTTTAAACGTTCAGCTACTTCCTGAGGATCCTGCCCAGCTGACTGTCTACAGGGACCTGGTGACAGTTTCCTCCAGAGTTAGAGGTATGACCTTGACCATTTAGCACGTTATGAGACCTCCTTTACCAGTGGCAAAATATAGTAGTAGGTTTTTACCCTTTAAACTGGTACAAAACTGACACCTTTATACAAGGCATCATGTTTGCAATAACCACAACACAAGCAGTCAAACTGCAAATAGAAAGAAACAACTATGATAATGATAATAATATGCACTGTCCTTTAAGTTGATTGGTCCACACCCGAGACAGCTTTCCTTAGAGCCTAGTCTCCATTGGTGTTGGACCAGATGACGCCAAAAGGCGTACAACTCAAAGACAGCGCACTATCAGAGTATTGAGAGCTCGGGGTAAGCATTAATGCTGTCTCAGGTGTGGACCAATCAACTTCAAGGACAGTGCATATCATTATCAGAGTTGTTTCTTTTTGTTTGCATTTTGACTGCTTGTGTTGTGGTTATTGCAAACATGATGCCTTGTATAAAGGTGTCAGTTTTGTACCAGTTTAAAGGGTAAAAACCTACTACCATTTAGTACGTGTTATGTTTTATTACCATGTCGGTCAATAGGGTTAAAGTTCAGTCTGTGTCCTAATCATACATTGCATGGTGAATTGTTAAGGTCTATGTGGCGGACAGCCGTTTCAAAATAGGCAACAACAAAAAATTGTGGCTGTGTTTCTCTCTTGTGATGAGACTTTGTATGATGAACGTTGAGATTTATAAGGGCACTAGGTGATCAATAAGGTCGGAATTGGTCTGTAATAAGATAGGCACTGATAAGGGGTTGACAGGTATATGTACGCTACAGATATAATGAGTAAAATAATGTAATATACATTATTAAATCGATGCAAAACATTTCTACTGTATGCACTTTACATTTTCAGTTTTCAAACATATTTGGCAAGCCGTCCCTTGTGTAGGTTTTTATAATTCGGCAACATGTTATTGATATTACACAATTAATTGAAAATCACATTCTCATGTAACCTCACTTGTCAACATCTCCTTCACCCACATTCATTACAATTGTTTATCCGTAAAAAAACATTTATGTTAGGGGTTTTAACTTTATTGATGTAATATTCCTCAAAATATGTTTCCCTATGCTAACATTTTTCAAAAGTAATATTAACCATGTATGTACATAATTTGCACACACCCTCTGAGCGTGGCCTGTTAATGGTTTGACATCATTATGATTAAATTTCGTTCATCACGTGTAACTTAATTCTACTATAAACGTCGCCACTTCATCCTAACTTAATATTTTTTCACAACATATAAAGTATGTACATTTTTTTCCTCTTTGAGTAGGATACATTTTTTTGAAAGATTTACACTTTTTATTCTATTGATTTTACACACTTGTGAATCGAATAATCAACACCAATTTGAACCTAAATTTATTTAAAAACTAAACTATTTTCCTTTGACCAGGTAAGGCCCATTAAGCTATATAGCTCTGTTTCAGAAGCGACCTGCCCACAAATAGCTGAATGAAGTGGCTTATCATGTGGAAATGCATAGCACCCAAATACTATAAATGTATATTGTTTCTAAATGTGGAGGGGAAAAACCGGCGGACCCGAAGAACAATCCATGCGGTCACGGGGAAAGAGACATGCAAACTCCAAATATCCAGGCGTCAGACGAGGTAGTTAACATCTCGCCACCACAGTGCCCAAAACTGGCACGAGTCAAAACTTGTGTTCTGCATTGCAGGTCACAAGTGGCATTCTGCAGCGCAGCTTCACCCCGGTTCTCTCGTGCTGCCGGCAAACACCAGCTACAGTGACCTGGAAGCGTACCTCACCGTGTCCACGACTGCAGATGAGCTCCACCTCTTCCCTCTCCCGCTGGGAAGGGAGGTCAACGCCACTGGTGAACAACGTACATCGTATAGCCCTCCGATGCATTTGCTGATTTACGGGCATGTTTTTCAGCATGATGTCTTGAGGTTTCGCCCCGACGTGATGGAAGCTTGTTGAACAGTTCCTCGACATTCTGTGGGAGCTTCTTCAGGAATTGTGGGTGAAAATGTTGAATTGGGGGTTAAATGTTGGACGGTCCAAAAAATACGCGGTTCAACCCGAAAACTCATTGGAGAGTTATACTGCACAACTGCAACAACATAGACAGTGGTAAAGTGTATGGTTATCAATTTCGGTGAATGCTGGATCTGGAATTATATGTTGTTCTGTGTTGGTGGCATGTAGCATATCAGTAAAGTGACTTAGATTGGTGTTCCGCATTGGCAATGTAACTGCATGTGTGTTAACCATCCGTTAACTTGCAAAAAAGTTGGAATTATGGTTATTTATTGCCGTTCAAGAAGAACACATGGGGTCGGAGTGGTGGCGCAGTAATTTTCTCAGCCACAGCTCACCCCTCCAGTGGCCAATGTGGTGAAGCATTTCATACGACCCCCATGATCAACATGGTGTAGAGAGGCTGTCATTCAGCAGTGGTTGACACTGATTTTTTATTCAGATAAGGATATTTATAGTACAATTTAATAATGCTTGTCAAAGTGTCTTGCATCTCATCTCAACCATTCATTCCGTTGCCTTTATGGCAGTCTCACCTAGGGAACCCCTAAGTGGCAGCTGTCCCTACTCGGCACAAGGTGTACGCAGCACAATCCTGAAATTGGGTGTTGTCTGTCAGCAGGGGGCGATGCTATAATATATTTTTTTCCACAACTAATTATTGTAAAGCTAACTTTTGACAGTGTGGTGTGTTCTGACACTGAGATGTCCCCATCTTATTCATAATCCCTTTATCTTCTTGGTTCTTTCGGTAAAGTCACGTAGAATGGAAATAATAAAATAATAAAAATAAAACATAATAAAATAATTCTCACGACGCCGTCTTTCTGACAGACCTGTTCTTCACCTGAGGACGGCTGCTTGCGTTGTGGCCGAAACGTCGTGAGAATTATTTTATTATGTTTTATTTTTATTATTTTATTATTTTCATTCTACGTGACTTTACCGAAAGAACCAAGAAGATGAATCCCTGCAGTCACGAAAGCTTTACATCGAAAAATCCCCTTATCGTTCATTTACAATACAAAAACTTGAGGAACCTATTTGCTTTTCGTCGCTGTGACCCCGTACATCGATCCCAGCGTCGACGGTCCGCCGCGCTGACACGCGTGCCGCTTGCGCTCGCAGGCACAAACGGTCCGCTGAAGTTGATCCCGTCGGGTGCCGCTTGCCTCCGGCTGTCGAAACACGGCAGCCGGGAATCCAACGTGACGGTGGCTGGACCTGTCCAGCTGTCGCTCGCCCTCCCGCCTGGTGCCAGCCTTCGCGACGGAGACACCGGCATCGTTTGGGAGCTTGACTCCAGCATCGGTGGGGCTATCGGCTGTGCTTTGATATACAGTGATCCCTCGTTTATCGCGGTTAATGGGGACCGGAACCCCTCGCGATAGGTGAAAATCCGCGAAGTAAGATTGGCCCCCTAGGAATTTCCGTATATGTGTGTGTGGGTACCAGAATGTTTAAAATATGTATATTTATACTTTATATATATATTTTACTTAAATCTATTTAATTATAAAACCTTAATATTATACATTCACTCTCTCTCATACGATACGTATTATGGTGTTCCACACTCAGTATCTTGAGACTTGACTCCAGTAATGACGACGACGACGATGACAATGACGATGACAATGACGACGATGACAGACCTGTGCAGTTCAATGAATGTGATGATGAATGATGATGATGGTGTTACTGCACAGGTATAATGAGGCCTTTAAATCAGTTCGAAAAATCCGCGATGCACTGAGGCCGCGAAACTTGAACCGTGAAGTGGCGAGGGATTACTGTAATGTAAACCATGGTTTGCTTGCCAGTTGTACGGCTTTGTTGCGGTCAGCAGAGGGCAGTACTGTACAGCAAAACCCATTACATTGTACGATGCTCCCCCCCACCTTGAGCCCGCATTGACCAGCATGGTGAAGTATGGTGAAGCCGGCAAAACTCACATTGGATCACATTGGAATGGGAAGGCTCTCATTCAGCAGTGTATTGACAAAAGGGCTGTACATGTACACATTCCAGTTAGATATTAGGCATGTAATGATTCATAACCACCCACCACTTCCTCTCCCATGCAATTTGATGAGTTGCATTTATTTTTTGTCTTGCGTATGCTTATTTGTAGTCTTGTTTTTTTACTCTAATCCATTGGCATTTCTTGAAAAATTCTAGAAATAGAAGAATCACCGAATATTTTATGCATGCTTTCATATTTTGTCTTCAGCATAAAAAAATGCAGTTAATGAATCAATCCATGATTACGTGCCTAATAGATATACATTGTGAGAATATTTGGGACAGTTTGGCAACCGATGTAACCGCAGTTGTATGCCACATTAACCCAGAGTAAGAGCCATTTATTTTTTTAGGGTAAAGTTACTATTCCCATTTACTCTGAAAACAAATAATTATTATAATGATATTTTATCAGATAACTTGTGAACATGCAATCGGCTGTGACATCTGGGCATGTTGTATAAACGTCAGCCTTTAACCTAAAACGTCACTGCAATCAAATCCAGTGAACTTCCCTGGTTGGTACTTCAACTCATTCATATTCACGAGTTTCCAATGCTGTTCCAAGCCCTCGTCACCCCTGAGTCACCATTTCCTTTACAGCATTGGCTACCTCTGTGCAGCGCCTTTTAAACGTTTTCAAGAGTGTTTCGTTATTTACCAGCAGCTGTTAGTCGTCACGGGTAGATAAAACGGTAAGTGTCCACTATTGCTTCTTGGAATCTTGTGCAAGAGGCTGCTGATGAAACCTGTGACGACCCTCTTGCTCATCACTGGCTCTTCTGGTACCAGAGGTCGCAACCAGGTACCCGATACCCGTACCCTACCCGATACCCGACCGGGTACGGGTAGGCCGTGAGTCACCGGTGAGTAATCGTTTGTCACTCATTTCGGGTAGGGTACGGGTAGCGTACGGTTACCCGTACCCGTAACCGGCCGGGTACGGGTACCCGTTTGCGACCCTGGTGCGGCCAGGTACGGGTACGGGTAAGGAATCAAAACCCGTTTGCGACCTCTGTCTGGTACCTTTCAGTAAGAGTCGCGAGCTGCACACTATCGACCGACCGCCCGTCTTGACTGTGACACACAGGCATTCATGGCTGCTTGGCTGTGTTGAATTGTGAAATTGCAAATGCCACTGCTAGTGCTGTACTGTACTTATTTTTCACTCGGATTTCATTATTAAGATATACATGCGGTTCTCACGAGTTTTTCCGCTTGAGAATTTTACTTGCGAATGGAAACCAATACAACAAAAATCTCACTAAGGGCATTGGGAGTGGAATGCTGCACGCAAGGTTATTTAATATTAATACTGTATTCGGCGAACGTCACGCCATGATTGTTGAAGGGATAAGGAAGCATTAGCTGCCATGTGGTTTGAAGGACCGTATGGCTCTTCTGATAATTTAGTGCATTCGCGTTCAATGCACAGTAACGCAATTCAATTAATTTAGGAATTACGGGCATATTGTTTTGTTTATGCACTATGTTCGCTGTTATGGAGACTGCATACTTATACTATACACATATTATGTATTATTTTTTGGTGTTTAAACACTTTTAAATAAGTATATAATTTCAGATGTATTACCTGTAAGCCAATTATAAAAGCATCAAAGTGTTACATGAGACCAATGAGCCATCAACTCCGAGAAACGTGGATTCATATCCTGACAGCAACCCGTGATTAAATCTGATTCTCAAGAGTAGCGAGCTGATGGTCTCAGCTTACCCAATGCCTGCAACAAAAACCATTGTATCAAATGTATTTTTTCACTTGATTAAGGTGCGTTGTAGTTTTGAGAATACAATTTCTTTTAACTGCCACGTGACAAAGATTTTTCTGCATCAATGTTCCTAATGAGTTCTTTGTCACAGGACGTGCCGATCATACATTTGGAATAACATTTTTGTTACTAAAAAACAATACATTCCGGCAGACGGTCCACGCATAAAACGTGAAATGTAATCCGTGGCTAACAATTGACACGTGAGCCAGCGATGTTGGAAAGTTGGCTGCGGCAACTCTGGTGTCGTGCCGTGTGTGCGTCAGGCGTGTGGAGGAAAACGGGGCTGGCACAGATCAAGCTCTCGGGAGACACCCTGCTGTGGATATACACGGCCTTCAGCGCTGGCTGCTGGCTCCTTGCCTCTCCGGACAGAACTGCAAGTACGACCATCCTGTGTTTAAAAAAAAAATGCTTCCTTTTTATATATATAAAAAAAACACTTTCAGGCAGGGGTGGGGGGAATATTTTACCTTATAGATAAGACATTTTCAACATACATTTGCTGGGCCACATGAATTGTCACTAAACCTTGTTCACACGAGGACTATGCGTTGAATATGTGCTGAGAACTGTTTAAAGAGAACAGGTGACTGAGGCTGTTAAAATAGAAAGTGTTGTCATGTTTAAAATATTGTACCAAAATTAGTCTGGCTAAGATGCTTGCAGTGACGAATGAATATCGTTTCTGGGCCGTTTTTGAAATGATCTAGCCTCATGTGGCCAGGGGCTGTATGAAATGAAGCATTCTGTCTGTGGACTGTTCCCCATCCCTGCTATAAAAATAATATTGTATTAATTCTCAAAATGTGCAAATAAAAAAGGTGGTTCGGATGGGTATAGTAAACTTTTAAATGCTGCGGCGCCTGCTTTCTCGATGATTGCCTATGTTGATGTCTGCGCATGTTCGTTTTCACAGTAATCGCTACGTCTGATACGAAACGGGACATGCCGAGCTACCACACCATCCTACTGCTCGCCATTCTTGGCGGAGTGCTGCTCATCATCCTCTTCCTGCTCTGCCTGGTGATGTATTACTGCAGGTAGTTACAAGCCCTCAGTTCAGTGATTCGTGTCTCAATTCAGTGTCAAGAGCAATGTGATATACTTTGGACACAGTTAAGTGTGAATTGTCTGTCTGACACAGGAGGAAGCGGTCGAGCGAGAGGCTGCGAAAGTTGCCACTATCATCGCCAGCAGACACGTTGCCACTTTCCAGGCGGGAGCAGGGTACGTCCACCTCCTACGCCAACCTGGGTGCCATTAGCACTGCCACATCTAGCCAGGAGGAAGCAGGGATGAGCTCGCAAATGCTTAAGCTGTGCTCAAGCTCGGCAGCCGCCTCTCCGGAATTTGATTTTTCAATCGGGGACCATGGTGACACGTTTCTGGGATCGGCCGACACCCTGCCAGTAAAAATGGGATGCGCGCTGCGAGGCGCTGACGGCTGGTCGGAGAGTCTGCAGTTGCTGGGTTCGGCTTCAGATGTCTTGTTGGAGAACTTGAGCAGTGCCAGGGCATGCAGGTCCCTGGCTGAGGACAGCAACCGAAGCGTTCGCTCGGCGCCGGTAGCCACTGAAAACATAGCCATGACATCGGTATTGACAGCGACAGCTGCGAGCCATCGTTCTCTACTGGCAGATGATGATGCTGCATCCGACTCCAGGCAGACTTCGGGGAATTTGGCAGCAACGCCGCTCGCTCACTCAGCCGATGATCTGCTGATGGACCGGAAGGTTCCCGAATGCTTTCTGACGAGATCCGTCGATCACTTAGGCATTCTGGGATCACCGCCCAGGCCGGGACGGCTCTTTCTCTTTGGCTCTGTAAGCCACGTTAATGACAAAATAAATGGAAAGATGGTGCAAACTTTGGTGATCCCTTCCCAGTGTGTGACGCTGCCCACAGACCATCCTTTACTCTGTGCCAACGGTGCTATTTCGTCGGAGCAGCCGTCATGGGTTTCTAACAATAACCAGACCCAGGCAGCGGACGCATCTCAGTCTTCCAGCCAACATTTGCAAGATGGGGTGCAAGCGTGGGAGTCACGCCGTTTAGATATGCCCACAAACGGATTGGAGGTCCCTGTAGCAACTGCGATGAATGGGGAACTGCAGCCGGTGCCACACGGCACTGCCGCCCTGCTGGAGCTGAAGGAAGTGAAGCCCCTGAAGCATCCCAAGGCCTGGTTCGTGGCACTCGACGGCTCCGTCAATGCTCAAGTGCGGCACTCGTACATCGATCTCCGCAACGACGCGAGTCTCGACACCGGATTGAACCGAAGCGAGGGCAAAAAGGGCAGGCGGAAGGCGGTGCCCGTTGCCAGTCGCCTCGCGGACAACGGCAAAAGTGTACGCGGATGCCGGGAAGAAGTCAAGCGAGAAGGGACACAGCCCGCGGTGGCGGCGCCGCCCTCTTACACCCAGCTGGTGTTTTTGGACGAGATGGACCAGAACAGCGGCAGTGAGAGCGGCACGGCAACCTGTTCCCCGGAAGAAGGCTCGCTGAGGCCTCTGCTGGGCACCGAGGCCAACGCGGCCGACGCTGCGTACGCGCTGACGTCGTCGATCGACACGGAGAGCCCGGCAGACGTGGACATGAACACGAGCCAGAGCGAAGAGGGAAAGTTTATGCAGGAAACTCATGACGGACCCGAAGCGCATGACGGACCCAACGGGCATGACGGACCCAACGGGCATGACGGACCCCACGGGCATGACGGACCCCACGGGCATGACGGACCTCATGTGGATGACGGAGCCCCCGACGGGGATGACGGACCCCCCGACGGGGATGACGGCGGTGAAGGCGGTGATGGGACAAAGAGTCGGTGGCAGAAGCGGGAGGAGAGACCACTGATTGCCTTTAATCTACAGTAAAACAATGTTTTGTCCAGATCAGTGAAGGTAGCGTTAACGTCGGCTTTGACGCTGAAGTACAAAGTCCTCGGCTTTTCAAACGTGCTCATGTTATCATGTTAAGGCAGAATGCTGCCACCTCTTTGTTTACTGAAATTACCAAACACCAATCCTGTAAACAGTGCCCCTGACCGCCAGCCTAGACTACATGATGCTTAAAGCATTACAGACTTGTATTGAAAGTGAAATGCTTTACTTTTTAATTGCCTTGAAGTCATGCTGTCGTCTCATGTGGGTGTTGGGCCAGGTGTCAGTAAAATGGACACTTGCCACTTGCCTTGATACCAGATTATTTTTCCCAATGTAATGCAACTGTAGCTTTTAATGTATGTATTGTAAATGTGCAAGCTGAGGACAAGGATGAATGATTAGAGGGAACTTAAAAGCAGTGTGATGGAATTGTGTGTTTTTTAAGGCTGCAAATGCATAATCATTTTGCTTTTTGTTTTAGTCATGTATTCCGTTTTCTTTTTGTACCTATTTATTATTCAATGTTTAATCTGCATATTGACAAAAGCACTTGTAAATGTGAGCTTTAGTTATTTTTTATATAAATCACTGTAGAAATGTGTTTTCTGTTATTTTACAGCACCCAGGAATCAACTGCCACATTGGGTGCTGGGCAGATTTTAATTCTAATGCCAGAGCTGTATTGTCATTGCCATATGGACACCTTGTCCTATTTATGCAACTGCTGTGTGGACAGGATGGTTGTAATCAGGTGAACATTAATTATGCGTTTTCCAGTCTGCATACAGATTCTGCCCGTTTAAATAAAGCTTGTACCAACATGTCTATACACTTGAATTGTTTTTGGTAGTGTTTGCTTTTGGTATGTGTTAGCTACTTTGAGCGTCCATGAAATGAGTTCGATCAAGTCCATGCAATTGAAATGCTTTGTCTAAGCTCTCATCAATGATGTCGTGTTTTACCACTGTTGTTGGGTCACTCATCACCCGTAACAAGTCTGATTTATTGCTCAAATGAGTATTGAGTGCTTCTCTGTTTGCGGCCCTGAGCCACTGGTCGAAATGTCACATTCATATGATGGGGGCGCGTCAATCCATGTGACGGCTAATAGTTGGCTTCTCCACAAACAAGTACTGACTATATTGACCCTGGAGCGATGATGGGCTGAATCAACCCCGAACCAGGATTTGAACTCGCAACTTTTCGAGCGTGAGTCACTCGCTCAACTGTGATGAGGCAACTGAATTGAATTAATCGCTGCTCAGGACAAAGTTATGGTTTGGGTAACACATTCCTGCGGAGGGAGCTGGTAGGAACGTTGGGTTGCTCGGTCAATGGCCAGGGTCAACGGCGGCGTGGTGTATTCCGCAAATATGCCCGACTGTGAGGGCGGGCACAAGCCTGCGTGAGTAGGTTTAACGTGTGAGTTTTATAAGGGCACCACGGGGTGACCAGCCCCTCCCCACCCAGCCCCACCACTCCCACCCCCCACCCAGCCCCACCCTCCCCACCCAGCCCCTCCCACCCTCCCACCCAGCCCCTCCCCACTCTCCCCTCCCTGCACGACGGATGGACGGACACAATAATCCCATGTGGGCTGGTGGAACCAGTGGGTTCCTACCAGTATGTGATGTAAGCTTGAGCATTATACTGTCACGATACAGACACAACCTTATAATTGCTGTATTATAAACATATTAATTTACGTTGTACCGTAAATTCAGCAATCCTAATTGCCAAAAATGAAGCTTCCCAGTGCAGTCGACTGACCAATCGACAAGATGTAGTTGATAATGCATTTCAACAAAAACTCAGTTTTGAATATTCAGACTCTAAATGTACACCAAGTTAATAATAATGATTTAAAAAATACAGGTTAAATTTCCAATGAGTGTTAAGAGCATTGTTAAGCAAAAGGTACATGGGGAACACGAGCTTGTTTGCCCAGCCAAGGACGGGTGTTTATTGCAGTAAATCTGAAATATTCAATAGAAAAATTGTTCAGCTCATGATTATTAATGAGTGGGGGGGTTGCCCCATGTGGAGTGACGTCACCCGCTAATGGTTATTGGGGAGGGGTGCGGCATGTGGAGTGACGTCACCCACTCATGGTTATTGGGGAGGGGTGCGGCATGTGGAGTGCACGACCTCCTTGTGCGTTAGTGTAAATTTCCACGCGGGCATGAATATTAATGAAGGGGGGGGGGGGCTCTTTTGCAGTGACGTCACGCACGGATGCAGCATTGTGCTGCGTCGATTGATTCTTTACCGTCATTTTCTGTAAAGAAGCGTCATATTTGAAGCGACTTTGCGTAATCAACTATTTACGGTAATTCAGCTCGACCTTCCTCTGCGTTCGTGTAAAAATCCACCCACTCATGAATATTAATGAGGGGGGGGGCCCTCATGGGGAGTGACGTCACGCGCGGGACGGACAGACATTAACTGGGTGATTATAGTAGGGAATAGGCTGGAATTGAAAGCATTTAGCTCGGGGCCCTTGAAAGTGCGGGGCCCGGAGCATATGTAGCTACTTTTGCTACTGGGATAATCTGACATTGATCATCACCACTGGCGTTCCTCGTGGTTTGGAATTAAATGGGGGGGGGGGGGGTCACAAGACATTTGGACTCCACCCTGTTAACAGCAGCTCAGGGGGTAAAAGTCCGTGGTCGATTCTGCATCTTAAATAAGTGGGAGATCGGACACTCGCACACACGTACAAAGATTTCGCCCCCGTGTAGCCTTAACAGGACTGTTGGATCTTGATTTGAAGCTTTCGTGACTGCAAGAATCCATACTCTTTGGTTCTTTCGGTAAAGTCACGTAGGACTGTTGGGGCAAGTGCTGTTAGCGAGTAGCGCCAATGAAGGCCGGCACGGCACACGAGGGGGTGGGTGGCCATCCTTGATAGGTGCTCGCCAAAACAGAACTTTGGGCCCTCCAAACAAACTCTGTGAAGGTTTCTCGGTGGCGGTGAGTGGCGTTAGGGGGTTGAGGGGGGGGCAGTGAGGAACTCATCCAGTGGTGGATTGAGCAAGGCCGCCGAAAGGGGAGAATTAATCGACGATAAACCGTGGGCGATTGGGAACGAAACGGAGCCGATGGATGGGCGAGGCCCACTGGGTAGATCGCGTTTAGGGTGGCGGTGCGGAACGTCGGCTGGCCCCCACGTGGAGTTCTGCAGAGCTGCTGCCGGCAATTACAGCACAGTGCGTTTGTTGAACACCTTGAAACACTTTGGCAACCGGTCTAGCCCACAACAAAAGGGTTGTGTTTCATTGGGGTTAGATGGTTAATTGTAAACGTCGTGAGTTTACTCTCTCAACACACGTGTGCTGAAGTAGCCAATTTGCACGTTTTGTTTATGTGGCACATTAGGAATGGATCGCATTTACGTAGCAAACCTTTACTTATTGGCTGTGTCGGGTGGTGGCGGGTTTAACGACACATTTATATTTGCTCGATCGAACCCCCTCCCCCACCCCCAAAACAACCCTTTTTATGTACGTATGTGGAACTTTTTTCGCACCGTACGTAGCCAACCGTGCTAATCGAAGGTGTGGAGAGGGACATCGAACTCAACACACAAAAAGCAATTCCAAAGAAATCAAGTTTGTCAATCTCGGTGATGATTTTTTTTAAGTGCACGGCTCTCCGGTGGCTTCCTACGATCGGAAGGAAGAGCGTTCCAGACGGCCGCAGAAGCGCATCTGGATGGCGAAGCCCCCCCCCCCCCAAAGTCAGCGTGCAACGCAGCGGCTGACAAAGCCTCCACAGTCAGTAGTCAATTGGCACGCCTTGCCTTGCAGGGCTGTTGACCATACTTCAGCACGCTGGTCAGCAGTGATGATTGGGCGAGTGTGTGTGGGGGGATGGGTGGGTTTGGGGGGTGAGTGCAGAAGAACGTGGGATTTTCCTGCAACCTCTTACTGTACTCTTTGGTTCTTTCGGTAAAGTCACGTAGGTAGAAAAATAAAATAAAACAAAAACAATAGATCACGACGTTTTCGATCGCAACACAAGCGGTCGTCCTCAATGCTGGATTATTTTTTCCGCCTGCGGACGACCACTTGTGTTGCGATCGAAACGTCGTGATATGTTATTTTTTATTTTATTTTTCTACCTACGTGACTTTACCGAAATAACCAAAGAGTATGGATGCCTACAGTCACGTAAGCTTCAAATCGAGATTGAACCTCTTCCTGCCCACAGCGCCCAAGTCGAGCACCTCTGTCTTGTGTCCGCACGGTTGGTGATCATTCCATCCGAGCCTTATCCAGTCTCCCCCCAGAAAAATCCTGCTTAGCTTCCTTAGGTCTGATGAGTTCGGTCACATTCCGGTTGATTTGGTCATCGGCTGAGTGAGCTTCCATGCCCCTCTCTCCCGCACCTCCGACTAGCACGGTTGGCTACGTACGGTGCGAAAGAAGTTCAGCATGCGCTTGTACATAAGTCTCAAAAGCTGTTATGTTGCAGGTGAGGGTATCGAGATTTTGCCCGTCATATGTAGTGCAGAACAATTATATGTTGTAGCGCAGTGTTCTTCACTAATTTTGAGAGGGGGGGCGGGGGGCATTTTCGCCAATAAGACCTTATGAGTGTGAGGGCCGCCACACATTTGAAACCATTGGGGGTTGACAGGACGATGACATACCTGTCAACTCAAACGTTGTACCCGTGTTTCTTGTAAAGGGAAAATGAGCAAAACAATGTTTTTTTGTATGTTTGTTTGTGTTTCTCCCTTATGATGGGACTTTGTCGGATGAGCGTTGAGATTTCTAAGAGTACGTGGGTGACCAATAAGGTCCTGAATTGGTCTGTAATAAGGTAGGGCACTGAAAAGGGGTTGACAGGTATGTGGTGGTGGTGGGGGCAGGTATTTTCACATTTATGAACTAGGCAGGGCTGTCATGTATCGCATGTGTGATGCGCCCCTTCCAGCTAAATCAAACGTATCACGCTGGCTTAGACATCTGTGAAGAAGTGAGAGTACCCACACTTCACCCCACCACACACGACCCAATAAAGCTGCCCGTTTGCTTCAACAGCTGCTCTGTGGAAATTGAACCGGCAACCTCTGGATTTGCAAGTCCAGTGCATTAAATCTCAGAGCCAGCGTATATAGCCCAACAAAATACTGTTGTGCCGGGCATCGCCTTCACAAACGCGTGGATGGAATGTGAGATGCAGCACTTGGAGGTTGCGTGGGTAGCTGGGGCGGTCTCCTTTGTTGGGGTTTGTCCTGGCAGCTGAAAAGACGGGAGGTGGGGCAATGACTGATCACGTGGTGGCCGCGTGCGTCATCCAGCAGTTGATTAAAAATGGGTGTTGGGACGATTGATGGTGGTGCTTTGTTATACCCTGCCAGAGTGTACTGGTACGGTACTTAATTTTACGAGCAGTGCCCTTGAGTGGCTGGCATGGACCCACAGGTACAATGCATGGTCTCCACCCAATGCCTGGACCCCGTTGGGTCATGGTCCCCGATCGAGTTGCATCAACGGCACATTCGATAGAGAATATTCCTGTCATAAAATCCTTCTGTCATGACCTTAGACGTTTGCTTTTGTGGCCACCAGGTAGAATTCTAAATAAAGATTATGAGTATTGAACCAGAGATGGTATGAACTCGATCTAATAACTAGCCCTTCCACCAGTAATGCATCTGGTCCTATTCCAGTGCTCACTAAATACAGATTTTCATTGTGATGTTACCTCCAATGAGTGTTAATTCGCAGTAGCTTTTTTTTTTATCAGTATAAGTATTAAATTATTACCAGAGTGCAATCTTTTAACAGTGCATTAATCAACATGCAATCAAAATGGACCAATGCATTTTTTGTGTTTGTAGGGAAGGGAAACTGCAATTGGTTTAATTGTTTGAAAGAAACATGTTTAAAAGCATGGTTTTGTATTAAATGTTTTATTTTCATACTTCATTCTTTTTCATGATTTGTCCCAGGGAAAGATTTCTTATTTTTTTTTTTCACAAAGGTACATTGTACAGCAAGAAACTTTAAAGGAGCGGTCTCTTTTTGATAGAAAATATTCTACTTTATTTTTTTGTATTTGGAAGAGGAAAAGAGAAACAAGGTACAGCGTTAAGGGTTTAAGAAAGCTTATAGATTAATTTAGAGATAGCATAAAAAGGCCACTTCTTCACTGTACCTTGTCAAATTCAGGAACATAGAAGCTTGTTATAAGCAATGGTTCTATTTATACATTTACAAAACGGTCATATTTTCCTTTCTTCCACCCCCTGTGACAATTTACCTTGACTAACTTTTTTTTGGACAATGATCCCCTTTAGCTTAATTACAAGAAGCAATGTCGTACTGCGTAGGATGGGCCAGTTCTTTGTTAAGGGGAAGAAAAAAAAACAATACAATAAACATATCACAGAAGAAATGTATAATCCACATGCCTATTTTTTGGAAAGCATAGAAGGTATCGCAAACACGCGCTCTTTAGCCATATGTTGAAGTACCTGGCTCGCTTAATGCAGCATCCCATGGGGAATCATAAATAACACCGCCTGGTGATCATAGTTAGGCGTTAACCGAGTGTTAAGCAGTTCAAAAAGAGCACAGAAGAAATAACTTCATATAAAATAAAAACGAAATAACGACATTAAGCGCACAAAGCAAGAATTTTTGTTTGTTCAACAGCACCAGGAAATTTTAATAGTTTTTTTCTCGTTCAAGTTTGATTCGTAGTCGGCAAAATAGGATGGTTGTATACATCTCATAAACATAAAGCACCATTTGTTGTTGAAAAAAGGAACACATTTTGCAAGTGTGTGTGATTTTTTTTGGGGGGGGGGGGTGGTGGAAGGAATGCTGCAAATGCCCTGCTTGCACTTGGCCTCCAACGGCTTTGATTTTTGTTTTGCTGTCTGCTTGAGGTAGCTACAAAGGAAAGCATTAACCTCTCACTGTGTTCTAATTGCTTAAGCAGGTTCCATTCGTTTGTACCTTCATTCTTAATTCATGCAATATTTTTTTTAAACAAGCGTTAAAAAAAAAATCATCCCCCAAAAAGTTGAAATTCTAATCCCGTGTACTTTTTTTTTCTTTTATCGTGTGTTGTTGTACAGTTTACTCTTTGCTTTTTGAATGTCAGGCTCTTGTGCATTTCTTTCAGCAGGCTGTCCCCAGCCTCTGCTGCGGTAATTTTGCGTTTAAAAAAAAACAGCACCAATGTTGAAACGCGTTCTCCGCCTGCAAAATAATTCGCGTCGAGAACCAAACGGAATTACCCGGGTACCCACATCCAGGCAACGCAAACACCAAGCAAGTAGAAATAATACAAAACACTCTGCCATGAAATCCAAAAGATAAGCGTGTGGAAAGACCAGGGCCGGTGTTGGTGCCCAGTGAGTGCAAGGGGTCCTCGCAAAAAAAGACGTTGTCAGGACGCCACGGCGGTTTCTTGGCAGGTTTGTTTAAAAACATTTCTTCTTTCTCCGCGTTTACAGGAAACAGACGGGCCCGATGTCCAGGCCAAACTCCTGGTCAGGGCCGCCGACGTCCATTGGAGCAACGTCGACAAACGGCAGCCGCGAGGTCTTCTGCGTACGGTACTCGACGACCGTCCTGCCCCACTCCCCTGTGTGTTTCTGTAGGCATGACAAGGGGGCGGCAGCAGCAGCAGCGGTAGTTTGTTACGCGTGCTATGCAAATGCATCCTGGGAATTAAGGGCCAGAGCCAGCGTTCGGCAATCAGAGCTGTATCGGAGGCGGCAGAAGGTCAGCAGTCAGTGGCTCTGGATGAAGAGGAAAGACCCCAGCTGGGCCTGCAAAGTGAGAGGGCCAGGAGGTATGCAGTCAACAATGCTTGACTCAGGGAGGAGGACGCCCCTGCCATGCATAGTCCCATGGGATGTTGGCTATCAACAACAAGGCAACTCCTATGACTAATTGGGAATGGGACGCAAGCGTAGGATTGATCACCCTGTCGCTGGCCGCCTTTGGGGAGGGATGTATAGTATGAAAGGCCGAAACACCCTAGGACCCAAAGGTTCACTACTGACGATGCACTCCCCAAATTTCACCAGGCTCACTGTTCATGAACTCTTGGAAGTGCTTGCACAAAGGATAGTAACAGTCTCATCCTGTGTTCTTTGGAAAAAAAAAAAGCGGCAGAAGTGGAAGTAAAGGTGCAGGCCTTGCAATTGCATGCTCACAAACCCTGCTGATGGAAGGGGGCTCCCATCAACTTCCCGTCCAGCAGCACACGTGGCAAGAGGTGAAATCGCTTTTTGACCCAACTATTGTGTTACCTGATTAGTCGGGTGATAGAATTGATCATCTGTAGAGTATTTCATGAGCTAAATCATCTAATAGCCCAGCTCTGGTTGAGTCACTATTATAACATTACACACTTAGTACAGGAATACATTTTTTGTAAAAATATTTATAAAATTGTATTTTACCAGGTAAGGCCCACTGAGCTATAAATATCTTTTGTCAGAAATGACCTGGCCACAAATGATAGCTCAACAAAGTGGATTATCTCGTGAAAATTTATAACAGCCAAATACTCTTAAACGCATGTTTCTAAATGTGGAGGGAAAAAGCCGGAGGACCTGGAGAAAAGTCCAGTTGACTGGTCCCTCCAGCCTGGTCCCTCCGGTGTACCAGGCGAACTGATAATTGTTCGAGTATATAATCGATTGCATGCACAATCGGATAGCCCAGCTCTGGTTGCGTCGCATTACGCAGCTAGAGTTGGGTCTGTGTGCGGGGGGCGACACAACGAATGAGGCAAATAGACAAGAGAGAGCCCTACCGTGCAGCTGTCCTCCAGCACGTTGTAGGTGAAGCGTGAGTTGCCCTCCGCGCGGATCTCCATGTCGTTGGAGCCCTGCAACAGCAGCGCCTTCTTGAGGTTGCCCGTCTCCTCGTCCATGTAGGCGATGCTGTTCTTGCAGTGGTACGTGATGTTCTGCGATGCCTCCATGGACAGCAGCCGCAGGAAGGTCATCTGGATGGCGGCCGTGTTGGCTGGCAGGTTGTCATCGCCGTAGTTGAACTGCCACGGAATGAGAACGTACATTTTCTCCTGCACTTCAGCACGTGCACAACTCATCAATTTCCGTGTTATGTCCCAATCTGAGTAAATCGTGATATGCCATTCTTTGTTGCAGTGCTTCTCCCCTCTGGACAAACATTGCATGTCTTGTACATTTTTACATTTTTTTCACAGTGTGCTTATCGGTGGCATGTCATGAGGCGAACAATCTATTCGGTTATATCCATGTGCAAATTCCATGTGTCTATGAATGCCTGCACAAGGGGGCTATGATTTTATTGTAATTTATTCCGAAAAATTCCACAAGTTACCATATCACTCTTAAATTGAAAAGTCTTCCTTCCCAGTGATTTCCTATACAGCTAAAATACAGCTCATTGGACTGTAATTGTTTTAGAAACTATATCCTTTACAGCTAAAAATTCATCTTATCGGATTATTAAATATGGTTCAGAAATGTCCACTGTCGTTCAATGTTGGATGTTATGCCTCGTGGTGTCTTTTTCTCTGTCTTGTTTTGGCTCTTAATTTACTTGTGCGCTGGGCTGCTTTGACCTAGGTCTCCCTTGCAAGAGAGACTCTTGGTCCCAGCAAGCTCTGTCACCTGTTTTAAATGTAGTTGACAACTGAATGTGTGAGACATCTCTGTTATATTGACTACCCGTTTGCTCTGCAACTGTGACACGGCACATCCAGGGAGGGCCCTGTCAAAAGCCCCACAGAGATTCAATCACTTACGTGTAAGCCTCCGCTCATGGCCTCGCCAAACCAGACATGCTTGCGGTCGGCGCTCTTGCTCTGCCACCAGTTCTTGCGGGAGATGGTCTGTGGGTTGGCGTACACGCACGTCTCGCCGGTCTCCATGTTGCAGAACACCTTCAGGGCATCCAGAGTGCAGCCCTGGTTGGGGTCGATCCAGTAGTTTCCTAACAGAGGTTACAGAATGATGGATGACGTGTTAAAATGTGCTGTGTTGAAAATGGAAAAAAAAATGAAACCGTTCAAACACACCGTCAAGAGAACTCAAAATATTTGCAAATGTTCAACGCTTGTGCAAAAAACTCAATTCAAGTTATCTCTCTTCTGTTGTTTATCAAATGATGGCTGACAATTAGGCTGGAAAAAAATCTTCCACTCCTTTTCTTTTAGTCATGGCAATCGCTTCATGTAAACCTACATAATGCACAGTGTGTGCATGCAGCCTAGCCTGGCACAAGAGCTGTGATGACACCACACCACTACTCAGTGTTGAACGGCTGCTGCTGCTGCTTTTGTTACTGTTGTTGCCACCGTGAATGCGGCCACTCCTCACCGCTCTCCCATTCGGGGTGGCAGAGTTTTAGGTCACGGCAGGTGCGCGCCGGGTTCTTGCGGGTGCCCTCGGGACTCCGCAGCCCCTCGATCTGCCCGCTCAGAGACTTGATGGAGGCGTCCACCTCGGCGTCGTGCTGCCTCAGCTCGGGCAAGGCCTGGTCGCTGCGGTAGTAGCGCAGGGGATCTGGGGCCTTATCGGTCTGGCCGATGCCAGCAATGGCGGAGAGGTCGATGCCTGGGCCGGGTGGGCCGGGGGGACCTGGGAGACCGGCTGGACCAGAAGGACCCTGGAGCAAGAAGAGAGGAGTCATCGACGATTAGAAACCTTCGCGAGAGGTGTGGGGAAGCCGTTGCTTACTGAGGGGCCAAATAGGGCCTTCAGATACAGATTACGATTCCCAAGTGTGTTTTTCTGGGACTGGCCACGTGTCGAGCGTTTCTTCTCCCGTTTATCGCTGAGTGTCCAAAGATGAAGTGACATTCCTGAAGATGCCTGCAGTTGTGCGTGGTGAAATATTGAGAGTATAAATGATCAACTCGCTGTCCAACCCGGAAAGCCACATTTGGATTACGAGTGTCTGCGATAATGTAGGTGCTAAATTAACAGATTATGATTGTTAGTAGTGAGTCAGTGATATTACATGTTTATTTTTCTGTTGCCCAATACAGGGCCAAAACACCCAAAATGCAAAGTGACCAGCGACTAAGAGTACTAATTATAGTAGTACAGCAAAATAACAGCCAACGCATTTGTTGAATTGACTTAGGTTATATGAACTTAGGAAAAGAGATGCTGGGAGGGAGGTTCCAAAGCTGAGCAGTGTGAGGAAATAAACAGAAGAGAAATGTTTTGCCTTGTAGTATGTTTGTGCAGGTGAGCCAATTTTGGTCGAATAATTCCTTGACATCTGTAGGGTCATTAATGGGCGACGTTCATCGTAACAACGTGGTCACAGCAACAAATGAGTGAAAAGGAACTTAACTGAATGACTGAGAAACGTGCTTTGTGACTGCGTTGAGCGGCAGCATACAGAAAATGTAAAATGTGTGAATTTTTTGTATTTTTTTTATTACATATCAACGCGAGCTCGATATAATGCGCCGATTACAGAATGGGGAGGGTGGGGGGTGGAACAAAAGTTCTGTGAATAGCAGCCCGAGTTGGGCGCGACAGGACCAAATGAAGAGGGGGGAAACTGGGCTCACTGCCCCACCAAGTAAGAACCCACTATCTGGGACATGAAAGTTTATATGGGGAAAAACGCGTGAGCGTTAATTTCGCTTCTACTACTCACCGCAGGGCCAGTTTCGCCAGTGCGACCGCGAGGACCTGGAGGACCGATGGGGCCTGACTGGCCGTTGTTTCCATCCTTTCCTGGAGGGCCGGTTGGGCCAGAAAGACCCTGGACGTAAGGGAACACGACATCGCATCCCGTTAGTTAACACATCAAAGCTAAGTTAATTGCTGGTGCTGTTGCATGAACGAAACAAACATATCAGCATTGATGCGTTTTAGTTTTTTTGTTCGTTTGAGGTGAGTTGTATGGAACGTACTCTGGGACCAGATGGACCAACGCTGCCTGCGAGACCCTGGTCACCTGAAGAACCCTGAAAAACAAAGCAAGACAGTGGCTTGTAAGTTACACGCTAAGCATATACAAGCTAAGACACGAATGCCTACACTGTTAAACATTAATGCCTAGTTTTTTTAGTTCCCATCGTTTATTTACACGGGGATTAATCTCTTACTTCAGGGAACACATACACACATGATCACAAAGTGTAATGGTGCATCGATTTATCGACTAATATACATTTTTAAGCTCACAATGCATGCGTCGGAAAGCACGTGTGTAAGAAAATAAACATTTATTAATGGTGCATGTAATGGGCTCATGTGACAATGCCAGCCTCTAGAGGCTGCTAAAGTCTAGAATCGAATCACGACCCCAAGTCATGAAAATTCATTAAATTGCAATGTGGTGTGAATCGCTACACCTAATTTAGGGGGTAAGCTGCAATGGGTGGTTAAGGTAAAGGTGCAGCCGTGCAACTGCTCACGCCACTGCTGGCGGAAGGGCCTCCACTCGAGTGAGCTCTGGAGGATATCTTTTGCCCTACTTTTCCACTCTTGCCAGAACATACGTGGTGCACTGGCATTAATGTTAAGCGCGCAACATCTCTGTTCTCGTCTGCCACTTAAAAACTACAAAACTAAACTATTTCTTATTTTGCCAGGTAAAGTGCACTGAGCTATATAGCTCTATTTCAGACGCGACCTGGCCACAAGTGATAGCCCAACGAAGTGGCTTATCACGTGGAAATGTATAACAGCAAAATACTTTAAAACACATGTTGATTCTAAATGTGGAAGAAAAAACCGAGGAACCCGGAGAAAAATCCACGTGACCATGTGGAGACCATGCAAGCCCTAAATATACAGCGGGCGTCAGGGTCGGGATTGAACCCACGACCTCTTGTATACCAGGCGAGGTAGTTAACATCTCGCCACTGCAGCACCTTGGGTCGGCAGATGGCACCACAGCCTCTTCTCTGTGTTATTATACTCTGCCTGATACCGATGTGCAGGAACACTGAAAGTTGTGCATTGATGTTGGCTTTGCTCACCGGTGGGCCGGGGAGTCCCTGAAGGCCGGTGAATCCTCGGTGTCCCTTGAGGCCCCTCTCTCCAGCCTCTCCTGTCTCACCCTTGTCTCCCCGGGGACCTTGTGGGCCCTTAAGAGCAGAGCACGGCCAAAGTGAAATGTTGTCTGTTATTCAAACGCATTGTAGTACATACACACTGATGGGTTGATTCAGCCTAAGTTGTCAATGTACTCTGTAGTTGAACCTCTTTCGCGCCGTACGTAGCTAACCGTGCGCAGGTGCGGGGTGAAGGACAACAAACTAGACACATAAAGAAGTTCTAACTGAATGAGTTTTCAAACGAGATTTAAAAGTGCAATGCTCCAGTGGATTCCTAATATTGGAAGGAAGAGCATCCGAGACGGATGCAGAAGCCCATCTGAAAGTGCGCGATGCAGTAACCGCCTTTGTTCGATGGCTAGCCAAAAGCTACTGCGAGGATGACCAGAGTTGGTGTAATGGTTTATGCTCCTTGAAAAGATCAGAAAGGTATTTTGGCTCATTTCTGGCAATCACTTTGTGTGTAATGAGTGCGACGTTATAATGTATTCGCTCGGAAACCGGAAGCCAGTGGCAGCTCAGTTTGCAAGCGTGTATCCAGCTTATCAAGTAGCGCTGTTTGCGGGAAAAGTATTGATCACACTAATGTCCTCTATTTACCCCAGGAAAGCTTCACGCATGCCATTCGAGACCATTTCCATAAATACACATTGATGGATTGCATATCTCTGTATTCGGTATCCGAGTAAATTACATCTTCGTTTACATGTGTGCAGCCAGCCTATAATACACTGAGTGCTGTTATGGGGTCATAGTATTGACAACACTGGTGCCCTTTATATACTCAGAATAGCCTCGTGTGAGTAGACATGAGGTTGGATTCATATACACGTCAGTGTGTTTGGCATCCTTGTGAATGACGGCGTTACATGCGTGCGGTTAGGTTATTGGCAGCTGTTCGCTTGCTTAAGCAAACGCCGCTGGATGATGATGTTGGTCTGAAATGCCAGTGGGCCTATGGGCGAAATAATATGTTTATTTACACAGTATGTGTAAGCACTTAATGGAGTTCTGCTTATGTGTGCTGTTATACGTGCCACTGCTTTGCGGTAATAGTATTGGTAATACAGTTGTCCTTGATTTAACCAACAAAGGCCTCACTAACTGTTAGGACCTTTTTTTGGATGATTCAGCATTGGGATGTTTGGACAATTCCAATAACAAGGATTCATATTCTTAGGTTTTTTCGGTAAAGTCACATAGGTAAAAAATGTAAATTAATAAAAGTAAAATAAAAAATAAAATAAGTCACTTGATGCAGCAGTCGTGCTGTGACGATTCCACCTGAAGACGGAAGCTTGTGTTGCCTCCGAAACGTCGAGATTTTTATTTTATTTTACTTTTATTAATTTTAAATTTTTACCTACGTGACTTACCGAAAAAACCTAAGAATATGAATCCTTGCAGTCATGAAAGCTTCAAATCTAGAACCAATAACAAGGGTTTGTTCACATGGGAGGAAACTGAAGTCCCCAGAAGAAAAAAAACCCAAAGCTCCACAACGGATAGGACTGAATATGTTTATTTTTGCCATCTACTGGGCGCCTTGCAGGCCAACCTCATGAAACGTTGAACTCCCAGATAGTCTACCAACAAGTGCTAACCAGGCTCACAACCTGCTTAGCTTGGAGATCCCTTAAAATCGGAAGCATTCATGGTGATTTGGTCGCAGGAAATTGTGGTTGATGGCATTAACGTTGCGCTTCAAATTAGGACAACATTGCTACCCACCACTTTAAACCCAAATCCCCTTCTAACATTCTATTGCAAGCTCATCTTTATACGCTCTGGAAAGCTGCTAATTAAAAATGAACAAGGGGAAAAAAATCATGCAAATGCATGCATGCATTCTGTAAAGCTTTCCAACATGCATTTATCCTTGTAATATGTATTAACAGTACGGAAACTGGCAGATAGCTGTTCGGGCAAAGCCGGATTTTTTTTTTACATTTTCAAATAATATTTCTAGCGCTGGTTTGGTGCTGCAAGTCTTGGGTAACCCCTTGGATCAAGGTGGCTGATTTTATTTCTCGGTTGAGTCCAGAATAGGAACGCCGCATCAAATAAAAAAAATAAACTTCAATTGGATCATCTTTATGAGAGTTATCGTGACCCCCATGTTACAGACAGACAGGGATAATGCATTCACGGCCTTTGACGTTCGTGGACAACCGTTGAAAACTTACCGGCAGTCCGCGGGCACCAGAAGGACCAGGTGGACCCATGGGACCTTGAGGGCCCTGGAAATTGAAACGCAATTGGTCAATCTCACATGCATTCACAACAGATAATATAGTGGCACTCAAAGTTTATGATGCGGCAGAAGCCACCTAGCATTTAAAAATAGATCGTGAGCATGAGTGCAGTGGACATTTATTAAGTTATATCAACGTGATAACACGTGCAGATAATAGCGGACACATTTCCCGTTTAATAACAGCGCATTCTACAGTTTGCCAAATGGATTTTCTGATTAAATTTTGGCCATATGGTGCACTCACGCTTGATGCCTTGTTTTCATAATCACAGTCATTGTTTATTTTTTTGTAAAGCTTTCAAATAGGATAAATACAAGTCTCTGAGTGCTGCCTGACATTAATGCTGGGTGATTAACGTACCATTAAACATTGTGAGAAAACAAGTTAAACAAAAATCATACCATGTTATTTTGATAAACAAAAACAGCATGCATTGTTGACTATACGAAAAAACAAATGAGGTAAATTAAATTATCTTCCAATGTTCCACCCTGAGTTTTTGCATTAATCGTCAAGTAAAATTAAATACATAAAATCAGTCCTTTATGAATACATTTGTAGGAATAAAGGCCTCCCCCACGACAACACAGTAATGGGGGATGTTTGCCCGGTATCAATAACACCCAGATGATTAACCCGCTTAAATAAATTAATCCTTGTTTTTAAAGATGTCGAACGTTGCCGCATCAACCGTACGTTGAGGCAAGGGGCGGGAAACTCGTTGACAAATGATCATCACGGCGGTGGTGCCGCGAACACCCCTGTATGGGACAACGAGCAGGCGAGCCCGACCTGGAGAGCTTTGACGAAAAAGGTGCTCACCTGATCTCCTCGGCCGCCATTTTTGCCGGTGGGACCAACGGGGCCAGGTGATCCGGTTGACCCGGGTGCTCCAGGGCTGGCCGGCCGCTCCTGCCTCCCCTCGCTCGCCCTGGAGGGTGCACACACGGCCGCGGCGTAACACGCTTCACCACGGGGGGTCCACCGAGCGTTTGTCTGCGACCCCACTCCGCCCGTTGGCTGAATCGGTCGGGAGTGTAACCATCTGATTTGGTGCAATCTGGGGTCGACGCGTATTGCGGTCGACGCGTATTACCACGTGAAATGGTTTTACTGCTTTTTATACCGGCGCAGAGCACAGGCCCAAAACGCCAAGCAGCCAGTAACAAACAGCACTCTGGAAAGGTGTGATAGATAAGACTTTATATTTTTCTTGGTTTAAAAACTTGGGTTATGGGTGGGAATTCCGTCGTCAATCGGTGCGTGGAACGAAGCATCGGTATTATTTGACCTGTGGTATGCATGGTGATTTTACACAGTAGGAATTGTTTGGTTGGTTGGTTCAATCTGGAGTACTTATTTAATGGCATCACAGCAATGATTGGCCCTCATTTGCCTGCAATGAATTAGCTCGCGACTGCAAGCAAGTGGGGTCGACTAAACAACATACTAAACAATAACAACTGTACCATCACAATCGTATTCAGATAAACCAAGAAAGGGAGTGCGCAAACTAAATGTGAGACATCGACTGAAGCCCAAGTAAGAGCTGTAGCTGACCCACCCGTCTCATATTGAAGTGTCCTTTGCGTTAGTGTAAATGCACGGACAACGGTAAGGCTTTGTTAAGGGGAGGATCGTTACAAGGCCACCACCAGTGGCCTCTCTGCTCCGAGCGGCACTGCTCACCTTGGCTCCAGCGGCACCATCGCGACCTGGGGCTCCATCAGAACCAGCGTTTCCCTGTCGGGAGACAAAGAGGGACATGTCTTGATAAGCCGCCCATCTCTACATTGTGGTGCTCTCAAGCCCAGTGTGTACTGAATGAGAGGTGCAGTGATATTTATCCGATTGGACCTTGTTATCTCTGGAATTACAGGGAACCTCAATGTTCTATTCACTAACGAAGAAAATTATTAACTAAGATTTCCAAAAGGGGTGATGATAAGGCCTCAAGTTGTACTAAAATGAACAGGAAATGTAAAGACAAAACACAGCAGGAAAAGGTAGAGGGCTCGCCAGATACATATTCAGCATTGCCGTGTATTATTACAGGACAACCTCACTAGTCACCGAGACTCAGAATGGTGGCCCTACATTGAAACGTTTAGCCAAGTACATTCGAAGGCACTAATGGGTGCCTAAGCCCACTGGCCGTACTTCCATCTCCTGTCCACCTCACAGCCCAGCAGGTTTGAGAGTTTCACAAATCTCTTTGGGCCACCGAACCCATAAATGTGGATCACAGGAATGTCCCACCACACCCGGTGCAGTCCAGGCCTTTGAAAGGGTCACAGCAAGTTTTGTAAAGCACGGTGTTGGTGAGCGGGTGGCTCGTTCACCGGTTGATGTGGCACTCACTTCACGTCCTTGCTCTCCAGGTGGACCGCTCAGACCAGGTGGGCCGACTGGGCCAGGTGGGCCCCTCTCTCCAGATGCTCCCGTCGAACCCTGCTTGCCAGGCTCTCCCTGCAGTGAGGAGACATACAAACACACAACTCGTGTCTCATTGCAGCAGCCAACAAGATGCCCATGTGCAAGACGATGATACAATCAGGAGCGACTGTAATCATCGTCGTCACGACGGAAGGCTTTCCAGCACCATTGCCATCTCTCACGGTCCTGAGATGCCAGTCTCAACTCCTGAGCACGAACTAATTTCATCGCTCCATCTCCATGATGGGTCATTCCCTCGGGAGCTGTAATCTCTCCTTTCTGATGGCATAGTCCATCGATCAGCATGGTTGACTTCATGCGGTGCGAAAGAAATTCAACATACATCATCCCTTGCAGCGATGTGTCCTGTCCAAGCCCGCATGCTTGCTTTAACAATCAATACGATGTCTCTGATTTGTGTTGGTTCCCTGAAATATATGCTGCCCTTTCTGTCTCTCAGTATTATTCCATGCACGTATATCTCTCCATGCTTGTTCGCACGACTTTCAGCTTTTAATTCCAATTTTGATTTCACGTCCACGCCAATGATTTATAAGTCAGAGCCCAATATGGCGTAAATTAAAACATAATTACGATATACACTGACTTTCCATGGTGTCCTAATGCACGCTACTGGTGTTGAGGTGCTTCACGAATCCACTCTGCTTTGTTATCGTTGCATTAAAACTGTCAAACCGGGCACATTCGTCTTCCACTAGGTGGCGCTGAAGCTACGTAGATTTAATTTCTTTCTCCCAGTGTAAGTGATGCTCATGCATCACAAGTCACGCCATCACGATGAACGCATAAAAGCATCTCGATTACCACGACCATAAAAAAATATATATATAGCTACGACGGGAAAACTTACCGCAGGTCCGGGAAGACCAGGGAATCCCCTCTCACCGCGCTGACCGGGCAGACCCACAATACCTCGCTGGCCCGAAAGACCCTGGGCACCAGGGGGGCCGTCTGGACCCTGTGGAGAGAGGGGGACGCACGGGAACACGGCAGCAGTTGTATTAAGCTTTGCTTACTCGATGCTTACTGCTTCATCCTGCACTCGAACACCAGATGTCTCAGAAGTGGCCGGGTGACGTATTGGTCAGACCACTGGTCCGGCATCGCCGGGACCCTGGTTTTGAATCTGCGTTTTAACTGCCCATGGTTAAACCGGGTTCTTAAGTGAAGTGAGTTTGTTAGTCTCAGCCTAGTTACTGATGTCTGCACAAACAAATGCATGTCTTAAACAAATATTGTGACGAAATTACGTGTTTGGCAAGGGCCCAAGCTTTGCTTACCATAATAGCAATCAATGAGAAGGCTTTCTCTCTCATCCATCCACGAACCCACACACGCACTGACTTTAATCGGCCATTTCTCAAACGAACAGAGCGTGATATCATCCAGTCATTTGACCGTGAGTTATCCGACCTTGGAGGTCACCGTCCCAGTTGCCCACTCACGAGGGCTGCGATCAGATTCGTTCAGATCTCGGGCAACTACGTTTTTTCACGACGGGAAAATGGTCCGGCGGCTGTTTTCCCTAATTCTTCCTCCAGTTTATCATGGCCGTCCGTGCGTCGCAGCGGTACTTACAGATGGGCCGTCCTCTCCGGCATCTCCCTTCTCTCCAGGCGCGCCGATCGGCCCTTGAAGCCCTGGTTCGCCGGCGCGGCCCACGGGGCCTGAGTCACCACGAATGCCCTTGGGCCCGTCCTTTCCGTTGGGGCCAGCTGGGCCAGGGGATCCTGGGTTACCCTGAAAGGGAACGGGTGTGTCGCGACGTCAACAACCGGGCTGCACAACGCTCTCACACTTGCTCTCGCGAGGCCTCGTCACGTTTTGGCCACGCCCAGAACCGGCCCTCGACCTTTGGGGGCCCTAAGCAAAATTTGGTTGGAGGCCCCTTTGATGTATGATTTTTTTCACCCACTAGCTAGCAGTGACTCTAGGGGGCCCTCTGCTGGCCACGGGGCCCTTTGCAATTGCAAGGGTCGCTTAGTGGCTGGGCCGGCTCTGGCCACGCCAAATGTGACGAACGGTTGGTCAGAAGGTGGCGGCACTCGAGCAAACGGTTCGTGAATCTATCTTTGTGGAGCGTACAGAAGCAGGCACATACACACAACCGGGTTCGATGTCGCAGGTTGCGGATCCTCGCCTGAATGAAGGCTGGATCACTCTACACCTTTTGGCTATCCATCGAACATCGCGAGCTTTCAGATTCGCTTCTGCTGCCGTCTGGAACGCTGTTCCTTGCGATGTTAGGAAACCACTGAGAGCTAGACATTTTGAAATCTAGATTGACAACTCATTTCTTTAGAATTGCTTTTTGTGTTTAGTTTGTTGTCCTTCCCCCGCACCTCCGATTAGCACGGTTGGCTACGTACGGTGCGAAAGAAGTTCAACGTACATACATACATACATCCCCTACCTCTTAAGTTTTAACCTACGATCATTTTCAGTTCCATACGTTACATTTTGACTTTCATTTCAGGACAGTGATGTTATTTACTTATGTATCTATCTGTGTGTAGGTTTAATTGTTATCCCCTCGTATGCGCGGGTTTCCTCCAGGTTCTTCGGCATTCTCAAACGTGCGAAGAAGCACTAATTCGTGTAATCGGCCGAACATCCCAATGTAGGATCCGCCTGAAAAAAAGAGTCTTGAGGCTTAGTGAGGCTTTTTAAGCCAAATATAGGGCATCATCTGTGGTCTATGCACTGCTCGATTGGCCATAATCAGTTTTAGTAACATGTTCTATCTAAGCCAACTTATTTTCATAGAAGTCAAGATGATAACTTTAATTAGCATTTTTTCTCTGATCCATGTGTTCTTCTTCCCCTGTCAGTTAAATGTCCCAGCATGCACCTCTTCACGCTTTTCTTTGCACTATTTCGTTTTTTTTGTGTCAGTCTACATAGAAAGTAAGTACATTAAGAAATTCCCAACTTTTTAACTGTGATAGCAGCTAATATGCACTGACTGTAGACTTTCTTCTGGAGGCACATGGTTATCATTTTAATGAACAAAACCGTTGTTGGTGAAGGTGAACATGTTAAGTGGAATGCAACAACAACAACAACTACAGGGTGCGGCTCACATTGGGACCTGGGGGTCCGACTCTGCCAGCTGCTCCAGGGAAGCCAGTCGCTCCCTACGGAAACACAGAACAAAACATCAGTGCCATGACATGGGATAATCACGTTACATATTTAGCAACGACGGAGACCAGAAAAGCCCTTTCACGTAAAGTATATATATCGTAATTTTTAAGTGCAAATACGGGAATTGTACAGGTGCCCAACCATCAAGAACAATGCCGGAGCTTATAAGCAACGGTTTACATTGGACACCAAGCCCACAGTCAGTCAATCGACAAGTCGTGCTTACAAGGCCCACATCAATACATCTCAGAGGCTTTGTCATGTATTTCATTAAAATTATTTCAGTCGGTGCGTGGTGCAACAGCCAGACACTGAGAAACAACGTTTGGCTTTAGACTGCAAGTTTTTTTTTTTCCTGCCAAAGCTGCTGCTAGGATTAGGATGCCAGTGAAGATTGGGAAACACGACGAACAAATGCATTTGTAAATAGCTGTCGCGAAAAATGTGGAGCCTTTTTCTTGTTACGGGTTACGACGAAACAAAATGCGCCCATAGTTAAATCGTACGAAATAAAATCAAGTGAGATTGTTTGCAATTGCGTTTAAAAAGATCACTTACAGGGGGACCTTGAGCACCTCGGGCACCTTTTGGACCAGAAACGCCATTAGGACCCTGAAAAAAAGAACGTTTAAACATGTGAGCCAAGTCCATTAGTTCTGTGCGAGTCTTAAGAATGTGTCCATATTATCCGTGATAAGTGTTTTTTAACTCATGTCAACAGAATGGCTAACACATTTATATAACACATGTTCCTCGTCTAATCTTGTATTTCGTATTCATATACATAGGTAGATTCCGACGCATAGTAGTTGGTGATCCATTGCTCACTGATTCACTCCGTTTTACTATCTCAATGTCTTTCAGTCGCTTCCCTGCTACTCTCTTATCGCTACTACCTTGGCCATTGATCTCATCAACGTCACGCCTGGATACCTCCACCAATGTCAATAACTCATTCTACCTGACTGACTGTTTCATCACATTCTGATTCACTCCGTTTTACTCTCTCAATGTCTTTCAGTCACTTCCCTGCTACTCTCTTATCGCTACTACCTTGGCCATTGATCTCATCAACGTCACGCCTGGATACCTGCACCAATGTCATTAACTCATTCTACCTGACTGACTGTTTCATCACATTCTGATTCACTCCGTTGTACTCTCTCAATGTCTTTCAGTCGCTTCCCTGCTACTCTCTTATCGCTACTACCTTGGCCATTGATCTCATCAACGTCACGCCTGGATACCTCCACCAATGTCAATAACTCATTCTACCTGACTGACTGTTTCATCACATTCTGATTCACTCCGTTTTACTCTCTCAATGTCTTTCAGTCACTTCCCTGCTACTCTCTTATCGCTACTACCTTGGCCATTGATCTCATAAACGTCACGCCTGGATACCTCCACCAATGTCAATAACTCATTCTACCTGACTGACTGTTTCATCACATTCTGATTCACTCCGTTTTACTCTCTCAATGTCTTTCAGTCACTTCCCTGCTACTCTCTTATCGCTACTACTTTGGCCATTGATCTCATCAACGTCACGCCTGGATACCTCCACCAATGTCAATAACTCATTCTACCTGACTGACTGTTTCATCACATTCTGATTCACTCCGTTTTACTCTCTCAATGTCTTTCAGTCACTTCCCTGCTACTCTCTTATCGCTACTAGCTTGGCCATTGATCTCATCAACGTCACGCCTGGATACCTGCACCAATGTCATTAACTCATTCTACCTGACTGACTGTTTCATCACATTCATAATGTGTGCAATGTTGTAAGTTGCAGCACTGCTCGACTTTGGAACGCCATCCGCTATCATCTTTCCAAGCTTCTATGCTCTTGTTTGATTTATGAAATAGTTCATCATTATTATTATCTGCTGTCCTATCCTTATTCTTGCAAGTTGCTGGCTTTGAAACTCTCTTCCGTTTGTTTAACAAGTAGGCTTTCCTTCCCGTTTCATCTCCGTCCTTTCCTAAATCCTCGCTCGCTTCAAGAAATGTATTCATTATTAGCCCCTGTACTATCATGAGTGCTCTTTGTTACCGGCCACTCTGTATAATAGTATTTTTTTCAGCAGCAGCGATAAAAAAATATTTTCCATATCAAACGATGAAAGCACTTTTTTTTATCTGGTTTATTAACCCAAAAAAATTTAGCAATTTAAGATGTGCCTCAAAGCTGCTATGTTATGTCCACAGAGTAAACACTCGAATGCTTTCTACCATTAAGTCATTTACATGCATCTCTATGGGTCTCTGGATGTCTGTGTGAGTCAGTGAATATCCACGTGATTCAATATCTCACACCACGGATCACATGGTAACACCGCTGCCCGCTTCCATCATCGGTCGGCAGCCCTTCCGACATTCACCGGGCTACTCGTGCATGCTGGGAGGGCTATACGTCCCCTCTCTCACTCGCCAACCTCGACACGAACACGTACACTTTGCACATTAACTTCCCAAAAAGTTGTTGGTGGCTTGGGGCGCGGGGAGGGGAGTCACTGACCTGGGGGCCGGGAGCACCTGATGGCCCCTGGGGACCTGGGGCGCCAGCATCTCCCTTCTGTCCGGTCTCGCCCTGCTCTCCCTTGGCACCGGGCTGCCCGTCTGAGCCCTGATAACGGGCGGGTTTGTGTGTGCGAGCGAGCGTGCCGGTGGCGGAGGGAGGGACACAAAAGACGCGGTCACCCACTGCCCTCGAGGCAGCGCACACGGTGGCAGAGAGGGGTGAAGTTGTTAACCCGACACCCGATTACACGGCCAGAACTGGCGGGCGCTCTGTGCGCGTTAGCGCGCAAGAACACAAAGCCGTCGACTGTATTTGAGTGAAGGTCAAGCAAGTAAATGAATGGAACGTTTAATGCGGCTGTAATTTTTTTTACACCGAGCTTGGACAGAGTGGACACAAGGTTTACTGCAGTTGGTGGCAATGCAGCCAAAGCATGTTAACCTACGATTCGCATGGTTGGCTACATGCGGTATGAAAGAAGTGCAACATAGAAACCTGCATACTAAAACATGTTGGACTTCTTACGTAACAGGCCATGCGGGTTAAGTTCATAGACTAGGTGGTGCATATGCATGTACAGCCCTTTTCTGTCAATCCACTACTGGATGAGGGCCTTCACAAGACTTGTTGGGCCTTGAGAAATATTTTTAACCATACATCACCACGCTGGTGATGGTGTAGAGGGGGAGAAGAAAATCATTGGATTTCTTTGCACTGCCCTTTACTGCCCACAATGCCTATTGCACCCTTCTTTTACACAGAGTGGACACTCACCTGATGCACTATCCAAGCTCAGCTTTATTCGGTCAAATGAAATTTGCCGTATCGCGGGTGATTTGGTCACATGTCCAAATAACAATTCTCTGGCTTTGTCGTGGAATTAAATGTGTCATGCAAGGATGCAAACACACACGGCACGATTCGTATGTTTACGTATTGGTAAAAAAATATTTTAATTAAATTATAAATAATGAACCAAATTAACGCCGTGTCGTACGGCTTGCAGTAAGTGGGGTCGGAGTTGAAGGTGTGAGACGTGGGGGGGGGGGGGGGCTATACTCACAGGAGGCCCAGCAAAGCCGGCAGGTCCAGGTGGCCCAGTCTCTCCACGCTCTCCCTGCAGCAGAGGGGTTAGCATCGATCAATGGCATTGGTAAAGTGCCCTGCAGTGCCCAGGATACAATAGACTCCCCTGTTGCGCGACTGCGACAACGAACACCGAACCATGGGGCGCGGGACTTTGCACTGCCACCAAATATGCACATCTAAAAGCGCCGTGTATTCTAAATTCACCGACGCTCGGGCAAAGTAATTGAATGGCTAAATCACTTAGAACTGAATCTCCTAATCGTTGCTCTTCATTGGACATTGATCTTCGGCGCTGGTATGATAGCTACTGTAGCTGTTTCCTTGCGGCTATGCCTGAATCAAAACTGTGGGCCTTGGGCATGAACAATGAGGGAGTTCCGTCGTCTGGCTATCTGAGCCACGGGGCATTGAAAGTGAATCTTGAGAATCAAAAAGGTGCCTTAGTTTGGCTCTATTTAACCCTAAGAATTCTTAAGGGTGCATTGGTCTGTGAGGCTAAGGCTTTATCATTGAACCCTAACAAACCTAAAGGAGCGTTATTCATAACAAAAAGGAAATGTTCAAACATTACCAATGCAGAAGCATGTTGAAAAAGCGTCTTGAGACTCAGTGAGGCATTCCCACATTAACGTCATTGTTATTACGTCTGACTGTTACTATTGTGTCACTTTTAAATGTATTCACGTAGCTGCTGTGCATTCTGCTCACCATATATATACACAGAGCACAGTTAATACATATGGAGCTAAGCTAAAAAGAAAGTGTGGTAACTATAGCGATGGTATCTGCTGTGCGTTGTGATACCACATGCTGCTGAAATCTCCTATTGTGGCAGACGCAGCTTGTTGTTGTTATTATTGACGCTGCCATGTTTACGCAGTTATTGATGTTAAGCTTATGTCAACGCACTGTTTACACTTTCTCTGAGGACACTGGGAGGTTTGTTTTGTGCAGATTTGCATAAGCCGCAGCTGTCTGCATGTTGCTGCATGACAACTGCCAACGGAGAACACTAAAATGGAAAGCTGGAACAGCGTCCAGTGTGAACACCGATTCACTACCATACTCGTCCCGTGATGATAAAAGCAGTCTTTTTTTGCCCAGAGACTGAACATATTGCACGCTAAATCTCGGAGACATTACAAACGCTCGCCACTTGCCTGGAGATCTGTGTTTGGAAAGTCTTTTACATTTTAAGAGTTTCAGCCTGGTTTTGATATTCCTCAAAGCAGCTAACCCCCGAGGATCTATGATGAATTCAATACACCGTGAAGAATTGATTATCATTTCAGATTACCTGCATTATTAACCTAATCCCCAATAAACTGCCAAATGGGCACACAGAACAGCCCCTGAATTCTGATCATTGCAAAGGCTTGGACAATAAATTGGCACGATAGCACAATAATAATGCTCTTTATAGGGAGTATCCTTGATTGGACTGCTTAAGCAATTCCAGGAGGAGATAACACTCAAATTCTGCACAGATGGCTTCAAGAATCACTTGCCCGTACTGCCATCTTCCGGCCCACCTCACAGACCAAGTCTCCGAACTGATATTAACCAGGCTCCCAAGAGTCTGCTTGGCTTGCGAGATCTGACTTAATCGGGCACATTTGTAGGCTTGTCGTAGGCGTAATTCAATCTCTGCTTGCTTGTACGTTCGTCGTGAGCTCGTGTAGGTGATGACATCACTGGTATTTTATTTGAATGTGGGTATTGTTGTACTTTACGGGGGCAAGCCTATTGATACAGCTATCGTGCTGTGACAGCTCCACCTGAAGACGGAAGCTTGTGTTGCCTCCGAAACGTCGTGATTTTTATTTTATTTTTATTTTACTTTAATTAATTTTAATTTAATTTTTTACCTACGTGACTTTCCCGAAAACCTTAGAATATGGCAAGCCTATTGTTGGGACAAAGTCAAGGAAAAGTCGACCGCACTGGTTCGGGCACGTTAGGAACAGGGGTCGGTCGGCCACTCCAAATAACAAGAGAAATTTTTGTTCTAATTCGGTAAAATACTCGACATTTCAAGAGCCGCAGTGCATCTGAATACGAGACGGTCCCGAATAAATCACATCACGAAAACAGTCCTTAATGAGCCGCAAGTTCCCGGCCTCTGCCCGTGGACTTCCATGGTAAAGTGGACTCCCGTGGTCAGGGGTCGACAACCAATATAACAAGTGTCAGGAGTAGGGGAGGAGAGAAAACCAGGTGAGTAGGTTGCAGATGTAAAGGCCCTAGAGGAATAAGTATTGAGACCACAACAATGCGGTAATACTGATTAACGAAAGAGAACCGTGGCAGACATGTGTCAGTCCCCATCATCGCTAATGAGCTGTCTGAAGTGACAGATGATGACGATGATGATGACGATGATGATGACGCGATTTACTTACGGGTGCCCCACGGGCTCCAGATGGTCCAGTTGGTCCAGCAGGACCAGCATCACCCTAAAGACAGGACACAGCACCGCCGCACAGTGAACAGACTGCTCCGAAAAACAGGGACCGCTTGATCTGTGTTTAAGTTTGGAGTCTCCAATGTAGAGTTGTCTGAGTGGGCCGAGAGGTCAGAGAACTGCACTGGCATCACTCAGAACCCGGGTTCTAAACATGAATTTCAGTCACCCATGATTAACACTTAACTGAGCTCTCAAATCATTAGACCTCGTTTGCCAGTACAAAAATATAATAATAGGGGTTTTCCCCTTTTTTCGTCTTTGAGCTGTACGCCTTTTGGCGTCCTCTGGTCGAGCACCAATTGGGTCGAGGCTCAAAAGAAAGCCGTCCCTTGGTGTGGACCAATCAGTTTCAAGGACAATGCATATATTATCAAAGTGTGTTTTTTGTTTGCATTTTGACTGCAAGTATTGTGGTTAATGCAGACATGAATCCTTGTAAAAAGGTTTCAGTTTTGTTACCAGAAAAAAGGGGAAAAACCCTACTATTATGAGCTCTCAAAGCGTAGTGCGTTTATGGATTTATATTGGTCACCAATATCAGCAGAGTAAACCTGGTATATAATTTCATTTAACTTGTTCCAGAATTTTGCTTTTTAATGACAGGTCATGAGCTATCTCTGCTACTGAAGGGAAGTAGCTTGAGAAGTAATTCCGTGATGTCATCTTCTGGGGCCATTCTCTCACACAGGGTGATGCCCTTCTAGCTGCAGAGTTCCAAATGTTTTTGTCTCAAGATATGATGACATCAATAGGTATCCAAACGGCACTTTAAAAAAATAACATTTCTTTGATGAGATGTTTAACTATGGTTGCTGAGTACAGGCCCAGAGGGTCAATATGCCAAGCGTCCAGCAACAAACAGTACTATTTTCAATATCATCCACCCATTAACTTATTCAGCAACGCTTTTTCAAAAAATTACAATGTAACGCCATGCGAAGTACAGATGTGATTCCACTCATCACCAAAACCGTTGCGGTGTCACGTGCTCTCACCTTGTCACCGTGAGCACCGGCTGGCCCAGGTGGTCCAATAGGCCCGGTCACACCCTGCACAGCGACGGCACAAACAACAACAACAACACGTCAACACAGCTCGCCTGACGCTTGATTGTTCGCACGAGCTAAGTTCAAAAGATACGGAAAAGTCCATGTCCACGTAAGGCTCGTTTGTGAATGCACCGCTTGATGAGGGACGGCCTTCCCCACGCCGTACAGGCAGTGCGGGTTATTTGAACATACTTCACAACGCTGGTCAATGCGGGTTGAAGACAGAGTACAGAAAAATTATGGATTTTGCTGCACTCCCCTCTACTGCTCACAATTGCTACTCTACCTGTTTAGTGCACGGCATTCGTCCATCCAAGCACTGTCCAGGTTCAACCCGACTTAGCTTCCATGGTCTGATGGGGATCGGGCGCTTTACCACGTGATTTGGGCGTCGGTAAATCAACGTGTACTAGTTGTCATACAAGCGGTAGGCGAAATACTACATATTGCATGTAATGTTCAATAATGGAGTAATCGCTTATGGAATGCCCCATGTACAGTTTTTGCGACAAGACCAATTAAAAAAAGAAACCCCTCAACATTGACATTTGAGATTCATTGCCATGTAATGATAGAAGCTGGCAATAAGCATGCACAGTTCTCATGTGAGCGACACATCCTGACGACACACTGATTGGGGGGAAAGGCAAAGGGCAACTTGCGATACAAACACGCTGCTGTCCTTCGGATAGTATCACACGTGGCCTTGCTTCCAAAAGATCAATTGGCTCAAAACGTCTGAATATACATCGGTAGTATATAGACCTCCACGTTTTGCGAATTGTGCGACCTGTTGCGTAAATTCCGCCACGCAAAACTCATGATTATATACCCGGTGACTGTGCTTATAAAAGCAAAATACGGAGTAGGGGGAGAAAAAAAATGGACCGCGACACTCGAATAACGCGGCAATAATATAAAGCTCCGTTTTGAAACCGAAGCCGTTCGGATGTGGAGTGACAATTGGTGACAATCGCAAAGGAGCGAAGACTCGTGCGCGCGCTGCGCTGCGTGAACAACCCACCCTGCCTCCGTCCTTGCCGGGAGCGCCCTCCGGCCCCTTCTCGCCAGAATCTCCCTGTGGGAGGCAAGGCAGGTAAAGAAAACAGAGTGAGATCGAGTTTTATTGAGCGAAAAAACCCGGCTTCCACTTACCCGAAGCCGCGCCATCAAAGGGCCCCTTTGTGCTGCCTCAGCACCCGGCAGGGCAATTCACGAGTCGGCGACGAAGAAGATGAACTCTCGTTCATTCATCCTCACTCGGCGTGATTTTCTTTCGCCGGTGATGGTGTTAATTGTTTTGTTTGAGAGTAAGGGGCGGTGAGCGTCTTCTTCTAGGGTCTTCCTTAATGGCACATTTGTCATGCTCGCCACAGCAGGCACCCCGCGTGCCCTGTACGGACACGGACGGGCAGGCTCGCAATGAACTCTTATTCGCCTCTTTGTAAAGGCGTGTGCTTTCCTCTCAAAAGGTCAAACGTGACTGTCCTGCAATTGCTTGCGCACGCCTCTGCTAGAGGAGGCTCTGGAGAAGCACCTCGAGAGAGTATTTGGCCCACTCTGCCACAACTGGACAGGCATCTTGGAAGAGTTGGGAGTACCCACGCTTTTGACCCGCCACACTTTGGTGTGCCCTCTTTTTACCGCTGGGTGCACAGAGTTGAGGGAAGGAGGGGGATTTCATAAACATGCCCAATGATGACAACTGCCTTCCTGGGAACATCAACTGGTGGCCTCTGGGTTGCAAGTGCGGTGTATTAACAATTACATTGCAGCAACCCTCTCTATGACCATTCAAACTGAGTATATACACATTCCTGCGGAGGGATCTGGTAGGAACGTTGGGTTGCTGGGTCAATGGCCAGGGTCAACGGCGGCGTGGTGTATTCCGCAAATATGCCCGACTGTGAGGGCGGGCACAAGCCGGCGTGAGTAGGTTAAACGTTGAGTTTTATAAGGGCACCACGGAGTGAGCAGCCCCTCCCCACCCAGCCCCTCCCCCCCTGCCCCTCTCCACCCAGCCCCACCCCTCCCATTTTTGGATGCACGACGGACGGACGGACGGACACAATAATCCCCTGTGGGCTGGTGTAACCAGGAGGTTCCTACCAGTAATATGGAATACATATGGGGTGCAAGTTAGTGAGAGTGAGGACGTAAATGTGAGAGTACTGGTGAGGCGAGTGGTCGGCATCCAAGGTTATCCTCACCCTGTCTCCCTTGGCGCCGGAAATGCCCGTCGCTCCCCGCTCGCCCGGCATGCCCTGAAGGCCTGGTGGGCCCTGTGCTCCTGGGGGGCCGCCGGGACCTGTCGCACCCTGGTACAGACAAAGGGGGGCAGACAGTTGGCCACGGTCGGTTATTATCGTACGCGGCCACACCTGAAAAAACGCAACAGAAAAGTGAAACGTGAATGGGGGATGGGCTAATATAAACGAACGTTTTGGTCGTTGGCTCTCTTGCAGAGTTGACAAAGGACCATCGCCCGGAATTGTTATTCTTTCCTACCTGTAAGTTGGCAGCTTATCCTCAAGCTGACATTAGCCATATGCTAATGAGCTGTACGCACCATTCCCTGGCAGTGCAGAAATCATCATCACCATCAGCAGCAGCCACGATCTACCCACTACTGCTGCATGAAGGCCCCCCAAACATTGTCACCATCTCTCACAGTTTTTTTGCGGCGCCGCAATCAATCTTGCTCGTGCGCACGAGCTGATCTTATCGCTCCATCTCCCCGGTGATCGTGCCCTCGAGTGCGTTCGCTCCTTGGGCTGCCATTCTTTCACCAGTCTCCTCCTTTGGCCATCATCTCACCTATCGATGATGCGTCCTGCCCAAGCCCGCTCGCTTTCCTTAACTGTAAGTGTTTTGGGTGTCTCCAATTTCATCAGTTCTTTAATCCACGTGCAGAATGGTCATTATTATATTAGTAACGTGTGCTCTCATCGGTGATATCCACTGTCTGCTTTCACGGTGAACGTGAAGGATCCCTTCACGTTATTGGAAAAAAGGCAAGCCGTGTGTGCCGGCATCATGGACCAAATATCCTATATCGCACCCTACTGATAGACTAATGATGCGTACACCTGCTAACGTACAGGGGCAGCTGCCACCAGTAACGAGGTCCCCTGTTGCAGCGTGCATCGAGATTACTGCATGGGAAGTGTGGTGTGAATATTAAGCGACCAAGCTAATGATGACAGCAAAGATGTTGTTGGTGCTGCCACAGGTACGATGGGGCCTACCTTGGGACCGTCGGTGCCGGGAGTTCCGGGAAGGCCTCGTGCGCCCTGCAGACCCTGAGGTCCTGGAGCTCCTCGCTCACCGGGGAAGCCGCGCTCACCCTGTACGCGGCACGGTCACGAAGGTGCGGTGTGTTAAACGAGGTCAGGTGTGGAGAAGTGCGGTAAAGTGCTGTAAAAACATGATTGGTGTCATCTTCTTGGTTCTTTCGGTAAAGTCACGTAGAAGGGAAGTAATAAAATATTATGTTTTATTTTTATTATTTTATTACTTCCCTTCTACGTGACTTTACCGAAAGAACCAAGAAGATGAATCCCTGCAGTCACGAAACCTTTAAATCGAAAAATTATTGGGTGTGGTGGTGTGGGGCGAGGTGCCTGGTTGGGTATGGGGTGTCTTGAGGTGCAATGAAGTATGACGAAGATGGGAAGCGGTGCATTGTGGTGAGGTGCGGGCTTGAATGAAATATCAGACACGCGCACTCGGCTAGAGTGAATCTCAAACAATGAGGCCTGCGCTATGAGGAGATAATGCGACATCAGCAAAACTTGTTATTATGATTAATTTTAATTTACATTCACGCTGAACCGATTTTGCCGACTTATACTTCCAAACCATTATTGTGCGGTGTTTGCCACTTGTATTTTCTTTCTCTGTATAGTTTTCAGATTTTCTGTGTTATATGTATATGAAAATATACTCCATCATGGGACCTCCTTTGCCAGTACCAAAATATGAGAATAGGTTTTCCCCTTTTTTCTGGCAACAAAACCTATTCTCATAGTTTGGTAGTGGTAAAGGAGGTCCCATGATGTAGTTGCTCACCCCGAGCCCTCATTACTCTGATAGTGGCATTGTCTTTGTGCTATGTACGCCTTTTGGCGTCCTCTGGTCTAACACCGTTTTGAGACGAGGCTCAAAAGAAAGCTGTCTCTGGTGTGGACCAATCAGTTTCAAGGACAATGCATACATTATCAGAGTACTTTTTTGTTTGCATTCTGACCACAAGTATTGTGGTTAATGCAGACATGATTCCTTGTCAAAAGGTTTCAATTTGGCGTTTTAGCATCTTAACACCTGTTTTGTTGCCAGAAAAAAAGGGGAAAACCTATTCTTAAAAATATACCCGTTATCACAAAAGTATTACCCTGCAACGCCTTTACACACACATGGCGCAGGCTGTGAAAACGCTTGACCATACCACGGACGTGCCAGTCCCGATGGGCACATGATGAGCTTCAGTGCGTAACATTTCTAATGGAATCTTTTCCAGGGCACCCCCCCCCCCCCAAACCCTGCTCCACCCCTTCCCCCCATGTACGGAACTGAGCCCCGGACAGCTCCGGCTGAACTGGAGAAGCTCCGATTAAGGTGCAATGAAAAGGCTGTTTTTCGCTCGTTGAGGATGGTACTTGGGAAATGTGCCGCGACTTACCCTTGCACCTGAAACTCCAACCTTGCCCGCTTCACCTGGGACACCCTGTGAAGACAAAAACACTTAAATCCCCGCGTAAAACGCACCGCAAGGTGCACACTTAACGATGCCTTGGCAACGATCTGCTGCCAGAGCCGTTTGCTGGCTGAGTGTGCAACAAATGAGAAAAAAACATGGCACGGTGCATTTTGCCAAACATTTTTTTGCAAATGGTCACGCAGTAAAAGCCAACGCAGCTCGCATGTGAACGATAAAGAGATGGAATTGATTGCCCAGGGCAAAGCGATGTAGGATAATTATACCCATCGCCATAACTTATGCACATCAAGATATTTGCATCGTTTTTTTTTCTTTTGACCAGTTTGGCAGAGAATGCTCATTTTCAGCACGGCACAGTACAGTACAGAATGCCTTTGAGCTAGCAACTCTGGTGAAACAGATGCCACAGCAAGTTGAGATTTGCAGGCAAACATCTAACTTATAGCTGTAACAATTTTTCGTAATATAGTTTTCATCACAATTGCTGAGCACGGGTCAAAGACGCAGAACTCTTAGCAGTTAGCGGCTAAACAACACTCTTGAACGTGTACTCGATAAGAGCTAATGCGCTTTTGAATTGAGCAAGTTATGAGAACTTGGCAAAAGAGACGATGGCAGGGCACGCACGAGCATTATTTTCTGAACAATTAGGCATCTTTTGTATCGCCTCAAACTGCCAGATGGTGCGCGTGTTAGATAATGTTCCGACAGATGATGATCTTGGGACTGAGGTAAGATTAATTCAAACCCATGATGCGTATGCGTCTGTGCTCGCTCGTCACAATGCAATCAAGCATTTTGATTGCGTGCAATTAGCGGTAGCATCCTATTTGCATGCATTATTAATACCTTGATACTAAACAGTGACTCACCTGAGCACCTGGTTTGCCAGCCTCTCCTGGGGGACCGCTAGGTCCGGGAAGACCCTGGAATCATTCAGATACAAAGAGTCAACATCTTCGCAATGCACGGAGCAAATCACGAATGTTAAAATAACTCTTCATGGCATTTAAGTGCTATGTCACACTTTTGATGGTGTTTGCAGTTTCCTCTGAGAATAATCGTCTCTTGACGGTTTGATCATTTTTCCATTATAATTCTGGTATTTGTTTTGTTGTTGGAACATTGGCCTTTGATACAACATTTTGGATGATCCGAAAATATGAAGCCACAGGAAGTGATGGCACCGAAAGAAATGTCACGTGACTTCAGGCGAAGTTGCCTTCGTGAGCACCAAGAAACGTTCAATTATCACATGCAGTAGTGCAAATGATCCAAAATTGTCGTTGAAAAAAATGCAACTTTTTTCAAATGTGAAACTCATTCCTAATCCGTCGTGGCATCGAGTCTGGTGCTTGGGAGACTGAGGCCTTCTCACCTGGAAGCCAGGAGGTCCAGGTGGGCCACCTTCACCTCGCTCACCGGCTGGGCCCTGGACAGACAATCGATCAGGCACGGTTAACATAAATGCGGCACAGATATATTATGTTGCTGCGTGTCCTTTCATCATCATCATCGGCATCGTAAATGTATTATGTATATAACAAAAATTACGCAGTAAATAGAAATAATAAAGTCGACATTCTTGCGCAAATGTATTTATGTGTGTTCACAAGAGTTGAGTGAGTGACCGTTTTCTAAAATGCTCTTTTGTGATTTATGATTTTTTTTACAGTATATCCATGATTACTGCTGTTACTGACTGGATAAAATCCATTACATGTAGCTTGGGACAAGTATTTTGGAAATACTTTTTTTCTGTACCCATCCCATCAATTTTTTCCAAGCAACTTTAAAAATAAAATAAATGGCAATCATTCGAACAAAGAACAATTACTTGGGACACCCAGTAAAACGGGGTGCACTTCAGTGCAGGCGCTTTTCATTAAATATTCTTTACGTTCCGCTCATGATGTTCGAGTGTGTGCGCGCGATCGTGCGACGTCATTGGCGGGGGTGAGAACGTACAGCGGGGCCAGGAGGACCCTGAGCGCCAGTCTCGCCATCCTTTCCTGGCAGGCCCTGCAAAGGCAACATCGCAGCGACATCAGAGACAAGTAGCATCGTTTAAGCAAACTGAATATGTAATTGGCGTTCTGTTACTACCGCATTATTCAGATTATCAGAAGTATTGCCCCCTCCCCCCCTCCCATGTGGGGGATGCTCATTATCCTGAGAATACTTTGTCTTCTGAAAATCAACGTGTTAATCGAGTTGTTCAAAATCGTCTTGCCGAAGACAGTTCTCCGGGGCAATACGTGACCACCCAGGGGACAGAAGATTGCCACCAGCCGTTCAGAATCTTCCAGAAGACCTCTTTCCCAATGTTAAAGTGGCACGCTCGTGAACCTCTTCTCTCCATAGATATTACCCCAAAGAATACAACAGTGTCTCGTCTGTCCCATGACCCATTGCTTACACTTGTCACAGGATTTGTGTGATCATTCCGAGCACTTCCACGTAACACCAATGGATGTTCTGTCTTTCCGCACTGTTTGGTTTCAGCTTATTGGCGGTTGCCTTCGTTCGCGGCAACGGCATTTGTTCAAAAGGAACATTTTGGACTGTGTTTTGACATTTTGTCCCTCACCAGTAGAGTGAGGCTTGCTGAACAAATATAATTACATTGACAGACGTGCGCCAAAAGCCCTCCCTATAAATGGCAAGGCCCTGTCTCAATGCAAAAAAAGGCAACATTGTATTAGAAACTCACCTAGCGCTCATGTGGAGGAGCATCATGGGCAGCAATATAAATGTACTTCCGTTCACCTGCTATATTAAACGGTCGTCGATCCCATCGCTTGTTTCACGAAAAGCGAATTTGGTTGAGCGCGAGAGAGAGAGACCGCAGATGGTGATGAGGGTGAGAGTCGGGGACGCTTACCCTGAGCCCAGGGGCACCGGGGATTCCCTTCTCTCCAGGCTTGCCAGGCTCTCCCTGCACAGGAAAAAAAAACACAGCAGCGTGGTCAAAACAACCCTGTAGCGTCTCCACCTTGCTCAGAGAATAAGACAATTCAAACATCCGGGGGGGGGGGGGGGGGCGGTCACAACACGGTCGTTCACTTGGCTATAAGAAATTACAATGGGGGTTGAACCTTCAGCAGAGGTCGCGGTGGGGGTTTGGGTGGGGCGCTTCTTCAGGAAGCATTGATGTCGACAGAAGTATGGAGGGTGAGGTTTGAGAGAGGAATTATTGATTCATGTCCTGCTGATGTAGATGCCACCACCGCCATCATCTATTTCGCGGCAGTTGAACTTACGACTCTCGGTCCGAACAGGCAACCGGACATGCGGACCAGGTTTGTTCTTATCACTGAAAGTTCGTAAGTAGAATGTCCGTAAGTAGATGAGTCCCTGTATGCATGCAATTACAGCAAAGACTCAGTAAGCGGTTTGACGAAAATGTGCCAAGGCTGTAAGGGGGCACTCTAATGATGCACAGTCGGTCATGTTTCTGTGCCTCAGGGTGGCAACAAAGCTAAAAATGTAATAAAGTGTCTGAGGTTGATTTCCTGAGGAAACTAATACAGGCAGTAAACCCTGCAGGCAGAAAGTACATACGGTGGATGGGAGTTCCCGACAGAGAGAAGCACTTGACTGCCCTAGCCCAGAATATTAAATATATCGTATTTGCATAACAGGTAAGAATAACATGTCGCATAATAAACAGTGCTGTATTTCATTATGCAGCGTGATACATCTGTGGATACACCACTGGTTTCTAATGACACCAGCTTATGTATCGTTGAATGCTGTAGGTATGTATCGCACTGGTCACGTTGGACAAAATGTATCAGAAGAGTGTTGTAATAAGTGTATATTGATCTTGGTGGGAGACATGTAAAGCCTTTGAATTGACATGTAGTTGTCTCTTCAGATTTGTCCAATTATTTTAGCGGTGTGTATATATACACGTATTGCCCCGTGCATTGAGGCAACTGTGAGCAAGATGTTGTTCTACGCATTATACATATTCATTTTCCATACGAAAGTGAAGCATATCATCTTTCATATGTTAGAAATGTCTGTTTTTGCTCGACACATGCTCACGTCAATCAGAATCGCTGTCGTTCTCATTACGACCGGCTGACCCTCATGACAGAGCTGCATCAAGTGACTATCGGCGCGATACCGTGCTTTTCAAGTTCATCTGGAATTAATTTTAATTAAGAAAAAATGTTTGCTTTTAGCGGGCTCGCTAATTACCGGCATTGCTTCAGGAGCGTACTCGGATTTATATCCTTACCTGCGTTTCACGCGCCGTTCATGGATGAAATCTGCTTTCATCTGAATGCCTTCAGATCCAGTAATGTGTAATGTATGTTGTATGTATGTTGAACCTTCATTCGCACCGAACGAAGCCAACCGTGCTCATCGGAGGCACAGGGGAAGGACAACAAACTAAACAGAAGTTATAAAAAAAAATAGTTTTCAATCTAGATGATTTACAAGTGCAATGCACCAGTGGCTTCCTCATATCGGAAGGAAGAGCGTTCCAGACGGCCGCAGAAGCGCATCTTAACGCGCACGATGCGGTGACCGTCTTTGCTAAATGGCCAGCCAAAAGCCACTGCGAGGATGACCGCATTTCGTGTGATGGTTTATGCTCTTTGACGAGATCAGCAAAGGTATTAGTTGTGGCAAGAACTTTGTGTGAAACGTATTCGGTCGGCAAACGGAAGCCAAGGCAGCACAGCGAGCACTGGATGGACACGGTCGGATCTTGCAGTACCCGGCACAACGACACATGCCAGAGAATTTTGTAGATGCTGCAGTTTGGTAATGTCCTTTGCCAGATGTCCCTGGAGTAGTGAGTTGCAGTAAGAGCCGTGTCGATACTATGATATCGATTATAGCTCATCGGATTCCTCCGGCATAAATACATGTTTTGAAAAATTAAATAGGCAGTAAGCGGGACTGCAAACACCCATATCACTATTATTCACGGTGGCAACTGTTTGCATTTGTTCTGCAGGCATTCCATTCGTGCTCAATTATGAGGAGCGAGGTACTAAAGAATCCCATTCGAAATCTTTACCATCGGGAAAATAAAAGCCTGATTAACTCCAGGTATAATGCGAGAAAGCGATCAGTGTGTACGGCACTAGACCGTGAGCTAGATTTGGTACGGTGCTGGCATGTGGGTCGAATTGTTTGGCTGGTTTTCACGTAGGACCATAACCAATCAGCTACAAAGAACACTGCAAGACCATGACAGATGGTGATGGCTTGGGGAGGCCTTCATCCAGCAGTGGATTGATTATGGCTCATGATGGAATGATATAACCCTTTCAAAGACTGGCTTTGTTAGGAATTAAATTACTGGCCGATAAACTTGGTTTGATGATCGAAAATCCTGTGTTCTTACATCGGAGTGATACGACAGCAAAGAGTGGATATTGAATGTGAAATAGACCGCTTTTAAGAATGATTTACAAAATGTCATAAAGATGAACCCTCTGCCTATTATTTTGGGTGTTTTTAGATCACTTGTGTGATAACTGAAAAAAATTCCAGAATATTCCAGTACAATCTGCAGAAATCATTAAGCATTATTGGAAATCTAGAGAAAACCCATACTCCTCAGACCTGGATTCCAGCGCCTTCAACGTGAATCCACTCTTAAAGAGCGGCATTCGGAGAAGCGATTTTCCAGTAACGTTGAAATGGAATGTGCAATGATCGATTCTGTAATCAACTAATGAGCCTTCACGCCTTCAATCTTCTCAGCCTCACAATTCTGATGATTCTGTCGATTTCTACTCTTGGAGCCTCTGAGTCCCCGAAGAGCTCGACTAATAGCTCTTACAGGTGGTGGGATTACAACTGTTGCTCATCACTAAACTAAGTGCACTGCCCTTCTGAGGGTCTATCGAAAGACAAAGACAAAGAAAGGCAATGCTTTGCTAAGTTCATCCGACTGCTTTACGCGAGCGGGTACCCCGGGCGTTTCCATCACCCCACGTCAGAGGTCGCAAACGGGTTTTGATTCCTTACCCGTACCCGTACCCGGCCGCACCAGGGTCGCAAACGGCTATCCGTACCCGTACCCGGCCGGGTACAGGTACCCGTTCCCTACCCGTACCCATACCCTGCCCGAAAAAAGTGACAAACGGTTACTCACCAGTGACTCACGGCCTACCCGTACCCGGCCGCACCAGGGTCGCAAACGGCTACCCGTACCCGGCCGGGTACGGGTAGCCGGGTATCGGGTAGGGTACGAGTATCGGGTACCCGGTTGCGACCTATACCCCATGTGAATGCAACATAAGGAACCGGTGCGGGCGCTGCGGTGGTGTGTGTGTTGGCGCTTGAGTACGTACGCCAGCGCCCTTCGGTCCGGGGAAGCCCATGACTCCGGGCTGGCCGCGAGCACCCTGGGGGCCAGGTGGGCCAGGTCGTCCATCCTCACCTGGAGCACCCTGTCAGAGGAACACAAGATCACACTTGTGGATCCGCCGCAAAGACACGAGCATAACAATTATAATTTCATACGCAGAGGTGGCGAGATGTTAACTACCTCGCCCGGTATACAGGAGTTTGTGAGTTTAATTTCGACCCTGACAATGCCTGTATATGTGGAGTTTGCATTTCCTCCCCGTGTTCGCGTGGATTTTTCTCCGGATCCTCCGTTTTTTCCCCTCCACATTTACAAACATGCGTTTAGTATTTGGCTGCTGTACATTTCCACGTGATCAGCCATTTCATTGGGCTATCATTTGCGGCCAGGTTCGCTTCTGAAAAAGAGCTATATAGCTCAGTGGACCCTTTTCCCCGTAAGATAAAAATACAATATTTTCGTTTTATACAGCTAAAGGTGCAGCCCTGCAATTGCTTCGTCGTGCCACTGCTGGCAGAAGGGCCTTCACTGGATTGCCCTCTCTAGAGAAAGCCCCCGAGTGCTCCCTATCGTTCAGAGGGTATATATATATATATATTTTTTCGACTACTCTTCTACGATAAACAGGTGGGAGGTTCCCACGTTTTACCCCACCGCACGTGTGCTCTGCACATCAAACAAATGCGGTGCGCCTATTTATGCTGCTGGGTAGACAAGAGGCAGGAAATAAATGAATAAACATCTCCCATTTCAACTGCTGCACCGGGGAAATTGAACGTCAAATTGTGCTATACAGTGGACTGTAATTGTCTAATTACTATGCAGACATAGGCAGTCTAACTTACACGGTATTGACACGTATAACTTCATCACGTGCGTTACGTGGTATCTAAATTACACACCTCAAAGTAATCGATAATTATCTAAATTACACGAGGCAGGGTCGTCAAGTGGTCGTTTGTGTCTGTATTTCATTACTTGAGTAATTTGAATCTATTTCGCCCATCTCTCTGGACCCCCACTACTCTGCCGTGGGATTGGCCGTGTGTCACGTGACCACCACCAGAGGGTGCGTTTGGCATGACTTAAGATGTGGTTTGTTGTGGTTTATTTTGTCAGATGTTGGGGGGGGTGGGAGGGGGCAAGTGCCGTTAGCCAATACACGGGCCGGAACTTTGTCTTTGGATTTGTTTGTAAATGTGGACGGCAGAGGGCAGTGCAGCAAAATCTATTGTGTCGATGCTCCCCACCTATGCTCCCCACCTTCATCAACGCGCACTGACGAGCAGCGGTGGTGAAATATGATTAAATAACCCTCACAAGCCACACGGCAATGGCGGAGAGGCCCTCATTCAGCAGTGGGACTGGCGAAAGGGCTGTACGTGGACAATACGATGCGATGGAAAATAAATAAATGAAAATCTCAACTCATTAAAAACTGCCCAAAGAGTAACATAATGCTCTCGTGGACACGGTCACCGCTGTTCACGCTCGAGATGAGTCGGCGACAGAGATGTCGTGGCTCTATTGACCACCGGCATTGATTGGCACGTCATGGCCTAAATCTGTCAATGTGGTGGTGAGCGGCGGTGCAGCGGTTAGCGCGCTGCGCTACGAACCCTGGCGACCCGGGTTCGATTCCCGCTCACGGCGAACACCCAGTGACGATTATCTCAGCCTCAAATGAGTACCTGGTGCGGTGTGTAAACATCGTCACCGGGGAGACAAAGGCGGCCGGGCGTGGTGTTGGCCACCCACCCCCTTGCGTTCTGCGCTGCCCTTCATAGGTGCTCGCTAACAGCACTTGCCCCAACAGCCTGTTGAGGTTATACGGGGGATCTTTGTCTTTGTTGTGATCAGTAGCCCAGTGCATGTTGTTGTGTGCCGTGATAGTGAACAGGGATTCATTTCGCACCTGAGGGCCCAGCTTTCCTTCAGCCCCTGGGCTACCTGGACTGCCAGTCAGACCCTGCACACGCACACACACAAGACACATGTAAAATACACGTTTAAAAACTCGTGCAAAAATTGTGCACCTTTAAAAAAGAAAAGTGTGATTGCTAATATTTAATCGTGCATGAGAGAAGTTTGTCAAATAATTAAATCTCAGATGTATTCATTTTAAATTCAAATAAATGTATTATTGTTTTTAGCCTGTTGGCTTTCCAGGCTAATAATATCCAGCGACCAAGTAAAAAATGCTGCTCAATAACATTGCAACAAATGCTGGGTTATCAGATATTACTGGCAAGAATACTCCGTCATGAAGCTTATTCATACGTGGAGATAGAACGGAGTTCTGCTTACGTTTGCCTTTACCCACGACACAACATTGCGTAAATGATCTCGTGTTAAAATTAAATGAACGTCTGTGCTACTCACACGGGCACCGGGTAGGCCAGCCTCTCCAGGTCGGCCGGGGTCTCCGTTGGCCCCCTTTGGCCCAGCAGGACCCGATGGTCCTCTCTCGCCAGGTGCACCCTGGGAAGGACAACACCGTACTTTGCCAGGCCAACGTATCGGCAAGTGCAGCATTGCAATGGGGGACTCCGGCCTGATGTAGCCACTCGTTAAACCTGAGCCAACGGCTTCAGTGACAACTCAAATCGGCATCCTTGTGATGGAACGACAGCGGAGGATAATCATTCGCAGGGTGGCCCTGGCTGATTGCGTGGGGAACGGGGATGGAGGGTCCCTGCCCCGTTAGGTTTTCCTAAATTTTTGATCGCCCTGCTGTTTGTGTAGCTTGGGAATGGGGGTGTAGGAGGTGGGGGCTTCGCTTTGTGCCACCACGCCTAACGCTTCACATCTGGTGAGAGGGGCACACACAGAGATCCGAGAGCGGCGAAATCCACGCACAAACGCCCACATCTCCCAGTGACCAGCGTCGCTCTCTCGCGATGTGCGCGGCCGTTGGCCACGGCGTGACGTTGGTCAGAGGGGGTCACGCGGTGCCCGAGCGGACAATTTGTCTCCGCTCGTGGTTTATCGAATCTCGCTTGCTGGGAAAGAATATGGCAAGTAAGTGGGAGACTTCAATTATGGCCACAGTGGCCACATAATGGCCACAGTGGTGTAATACCACATGCTGGGTGGCTGGTGAGTAGAAACTAGAGAGGATGTGATGGATATTGTCATGCAAATCAGCTGGGTGGCTGGTTGTAGCGGATCACAATTATAAGGTTGCGAAGTGCAAATCCTGGTAGGGGGTTCACATTGGCCAATCATCATTCCAGGGCCGATAAAATTAGTACCACTTTGTGGGGAAGTCAACAGTGGTTGTCGTATCGAGATACTCACCCCCTGCCATTGGAATGTGGAATTTCCACCACTGGTTCAGGGTTCATTTGAGCAGGAAATCATGTTAACTTCTTTAGTATCAGCAGTACGGTACTAAAATTGGAAAGCAAATCAAGTGGCACAAATATGTTCGCACCTGATGGTATTAAACCGTAGAAGCTACATAAGATGTCATGGAAATTGTCATGGCCACATGTTTGTGTAAACACATGGGTATGTCACGATGGGGCGATTCATGGATTAACATAAGTTAATTCGCTCACAATACAGGGATGGAAACATGCCCATGAGAATCGATGATTTATACCGATTGTATGCAGAAGTACCAATTTCACATTGGTTAATGGAATGAACAAAATTGAGGTAAATGAGATGGAGGAAACAAGAAACAAAGCGAACAAGATCCCAAGATACTCGACAAGACAGCCGATTGTGACAATTCTGGTTATCGTTGGGTGCCGGGGACGTAATTCGTTCACGTCTCAAATTGTGAGATGCTCATCCGTAGATAAATATTAAAACAATCGTACCTTTGGTCCAGCAAGTCCATCTTGGCCTGGGAATCCACGGTTGCCAGGAGCTCCCTAGAAAACGACACATCAAAAGAAAATCGCGTTTATTTTGCGTACAAGCCAATGTCGATGTAGAAAAGAAAAAAACAAGAACCCACAACTCTTGGACGCCAGCCTGCAAGAAATGTAGCCTCAAATGTCAAAAGGACGCGCGGGGAGCCGAACCCGACGCCAACACAACGCTTGGAAAAGGTACAAAAGAGCGCGCCGATCGGCACGACAACATTTAGTTTGGCCGGTTCGGTCGTTACGCAACGAAAGCACTTCGAGTCAAAGCGGAGAGAGACGGGCTGCTTTGCTTGGCTCCATTAAAACAGCGCGAGAGAATTTCTGGCTGAGCACTGCAGGGAGACGAAGTATGTGCGAGGGGCACACGCGTGCCGCCGCCACCGGCGGAAGAGGAGTTGCAGGAGGTGCAGGAGGTGCAGGAGGTGTCACTCACTCTCTCGCCGGGAGGACCGTTAGGACCAGCTGCTCCGGGTTCTCCACGTGCTCCCCTCTTGCCTTCCTCTCCCGCCTGGCCAGGAGGTCCTTGGAGACCGGCTGGTCCCTGCACAAGTCATCGGAGGGAGACGGCGAGGAATCAATCCCATTGTTGACTCTCATAAAAAAAAATTTTATTCCAAACAGTGGCGATGAATTCGTTTCGTCCGCAATATCCATCTTGAAGGAACGTACGTGCAAAATGTTCCTAAGTGCTCATAGCAGTGAATTGTCAGGGTTACAGTTAAAATATTCAAGTAACTTCAGGAGATTGAAAGGAATCAAGCCGTTGTTCATCCCAATTATTACATTTTAAAAAAGGACAGGCGATGCATCAGCTCATCCACAATATCCCATACAAAACTTAAGATCAAAAGGTTCTAAATTGTCAAGTACTCGCACAAGTTGATTATCAATGGTGGTTGCGATTGCTTGTGCGTGGTGTATCACGCTACTGCTTGATTTGCCGAACACGCATCCTTGGCTTTGCGTATGGATTATTATAATTTCTTAATGTTCCCTGGATACGCTGTTCATGTTTATATGCTTGCCCCATAGAGCAGCATCCTGTGGTGGTTGGTGTAATGTTGATACTGTATATAAAACCAAGATGATAACTTATTATTATAATATTATTCAATGGTAATGTGGAGTTTAGCAGGACGTAGACACTTACAATCTCTCCCTTGGGTCCAGCCTCACCCTTGAAACCATGAGCACCTGGTTCACCCTACGAAATGAAGAATGAGACATAAAATGTTAGTATCACTTAAAAAAAACATCACATGCACTGAATGCAATGCACCATACAGTGGCACTCTATGCCTATCTTGGCACAATAAGCCAGACCGGATATATCATGTTCATAGAAACAAGATAAATGCATGGGATGAAGAACAAAAACCATGGAAATATATCCATGTAGATATTAAATTTGATATTTTAATTTCAGTCACCCGGAAACTATCTCAGCATTCAGCACATCACACCCGGTATACCCCTCGCTGTGGCTATCGCTATTTTCACATGCCTACTCTATACCCTTTGGTTCTTTCGGTAAAGTCACGTAGGTATAAAATAAAATAGATAAAATCACGACGTTTCGATTGCAACACAAGCAATCATCATCAGGTGGGAAAACCACAGTAATATTTTGTTTTGCTGAAGTGGGAGAGAGAGTTGCCATGGTAAGAGGTTATATAGGTAAGTGTGGACATATTTGACCAGCAAATATGTCCACACTTGGTGGCACACCACATCCAGTATACGTCTCATTGCTGGCTGTGGTTACTAATCACGTGCCGACTGTAGCCTATCTGCGAGCTGCAAAACGTTCGGTGAGAAATTCTAAGTCCTGGGAGCTACCCACCTGTTGACCTTTAGGCCCAGATGGTCCAGTCGCCCCCTGTGGGCCTGGAGCGCCACGTGGTCCTGGGAAACCTGGTGCACCAGCAATACCAGGAGCACCCTGCACACACGCACCAATGCACAAACACACACGCACGAAAGAGGTCAGGTCAGGTGCATGTGGGCGCTGTGCACGCATACCGAGATGTCGGCTCCAGCGCTCGGAGTGATGGTGAGCTTTTGGCTCGCACACAGTCCATGAATCAACCTCGTGCACATCTCTCCTGACGCACAGTTAGTATGATCACGTGGCTACACCGTCAGTGTTGGCACTGCGACCAAGTGATGCTGTAGGTGTCCTCGTGAATGCAATGTCATTAGAATTATATGAATGTTATCTTTGGGCATGTAGCAAATCCCCTCCCCAAGTGGACTGATCAGTTGCCATGAGTCCGGGGTCATGATTTGATTTCTAGAATGGATGATTGTTATTTTTTTTGTCGTCTCATTTCACGCCATATTGTGTTGCGTTGTATTGTTCTGCCTCGACCTTTAGAGTTTCGTCGAGATCACATTTGTCTGAATGAAACATTTTTCACTTATAATTTGCTTAAAATCGCCATAGATGGTAAATGATTGATTCTGACCTGTGCGATTTGATGCGTGATTCGTTAGTGAAAATATTTATTTTAATCAATCAACCGATGCGTTGTCAAATATGCCTAAATGTCATTACCGTTGCTACCGGTGCACTGATCTAATTTTTTGCCACCGTCATGATAACTGTCATCAGCTGTCTTTCACCCGGGTTGGTTGGCATCGCAGTGAGGAGGTAGCTTTCAGTAGCTCAAGGCCAAAAGTATACCTAACAGTAAAGTTCGCTGTGTCATGTTATGTTTGAATGCGCGCAATAAAGGTTAGGAATCTTCACGTAGATCAACGAAGCAGGATACTTACAGATGATCCTTTGGAGCCTGGGAGACCATCAGTACCAGGGTTTCCCTGTTCAAGACAAAGACACAAAGGGCATGTTAACAGTGCCGATTTGACCAATTCACCTGGAAATTCACCTGATCCCATCAGATCTGGGAAGCTAAGAAGGTTCGTGCCTGGATATCGCTTGGATGGCGTGCACATTATAGGCTGCTGCAGGGCTCTGTGGAAGGTAACGGAGGGCGGTGCAGCAAAACATGCCGTTGTACTGTACTTCTAAGCTCCCGCATCTATGTCGCCTGCTTTCACCAACCCGCACTGACCAGTGTGGTGAAGTATGGTCAAATAACCCCACAACGGGCATGAGAAGGCCATCATCTTCCAGCAGTGGATTGACATTGCTGGCAGAAGTGCGAACACAGTGGTTCATTGCACTGTGATATACGAATCCACGAACCTGAGTTAAATTCCCTGCCACGGCTAACATCATTGGATGGGCTGGATTCTACATTTGTTATGTCCCGAACCAAACAATGAGCACAGCACTGGGTCTAATAATATCGCTCCAATATGACAAGAACATTACACGTTAATCCCTTTTAACTTCCTTAAAAAGAGATCGTTTGTTTTATTCCATCTTTTTTGTTGCAGTTTTATCTAAATCCAACGCACATTTGGGAACTTTAAAAGGATTTTCATTAAGCCAGTGGGTGCTTTTGGTCTTTCCCCCACCCCCCTCTCCTAAGAAAGATGGACATTCCATCTCTTATGAAACGCACTCTCTTCTGATATTAGGAAATCTAGATTGAAAACTCATTCCTTCAGAACCTTTCTGTTTAATCCCCCCACCCCCACCGCACACTCCGATTAGCGCGGTCGGCTGCGTGCGGTGCGAAAGAAGCTCAACGTACATGCACGCACGGGCACATCCATACGTTCTGTGGGAGACTGTGATCACGGGCAGATGGATCGACTCACGGGAGCTCCGCTGGGTCCGGAAGAGCCGGGGGCGCCTCCTTCTCCTCGGGCACCTTGTGCTCCTTCGGGTCCTCTTGCTCCAGTGGGGCCTGCCTCTCCCTGTGCGACACGAACACACACGAGAGCGGTATTCCCCTCGTTGTTCGCCGCGAGAGATACGTTCCCGAGATGCTCGTGAATCGAGCATTTTCGCGGGGGTAATGGTGTTGGCCTACGAGTGTCGTACGCACAACGTCTGCAGATGCTTCTAGAAAGCTTGGAGAAGTTCTCTCTCTCTCTCGTCTCTCTTTATCTCATCACTTTGTCTCTCATCACTTTATCTCGTCGCTTTCTTTCTCTCTCTCTCTCTCTCTTTCGACGCAGTCATGTCGGGTTCCAGATGCCAAAATCGCGGATAGCAAGTTCGTGTACAACGAGGGAATACTGAACACACACACACAAACACACACACACGGAAGGGTGACCAGCATAAACAGGTTGCCAGATGTCCGGAGAGCCAAGAGGACCGAGTTGGCAACCGAGATCCTCGATTTTTTAAATCCACTTTTCAGAAATTATTCTTTTCAAGGTGGCTGGTCAGCTCAGACGTCAGAGTGCGGAGCCAACAGCACTGAAATTCTGAGATCGAATTGTGGGTTCTGAAGTTATCGAATTTCTGATCACTGATGACTACCAAAACAAAAAAGAATATCTAAGAAGTAAATTCCAATTTTTGCAAGTTATTTTGGATTCATTTTAGCCCGACTAAAATATAGGTTGACTTTCATGCGACAACCTTGTATCAGAATGTGTGGAGGGAGCATCTTTTTGGCAGCCACTATTTGACACACAGGGATCACTGCTCTGCCAGATTCCCAAGCAGATTGTTTCTCTCGTAGCATGCAGCCAGTAGCATAGTTTGAATAAATTAAGAATAATTAAAACATCATAAAAAAGGGATTAGCCAGAGGGCCCACAACAACAACACTGCCACCACCACCATCACCCCCCCCCTCCCCACTTAAACACAAAGTGAAGTAGGGTCACACACACTCATTCACATGCCTCATTCCACCCAAAAATCCTTCTTATCTGCTTGGCTGCATGCCTGTGTGACCAGCTGCAGGTTCCTGCATGTGCCCATCTGCTTTCTCTCCACAAGGCTTCCGCTCTGCTCACACGAGGTCTTTGCTCCACACTCTGCCCCCTAACGGTGGAATATTGGCAGACGTGGCCCGCGCTAACCATCCCACGTGAACCAAAAATTCAATTAACGTAGTCCCAAAAGCAGAGTGAGCTGCCAGTCTTCACTTCACACGATGGAAACGCAGCGATTTCTGAAACTACAATAAGTATTATTTAGCCATTAACACGCTAATGTGTCCAGGCAAAAGACCTCGAGACAGCAGTGCATGCCCGCAGATCTGAAGCATTGCACACTGCTTCTGTAACAACGTCTTGCTGCCATCCAAATTGCCTAAGGCCAGGGTGTCAGGGTTGCCATCTATCCTAGGTGTCCAGGAAGAGGTGGCAAATTTTTTATGAATTAAAAATATTTTACTTATTTTGGTCTTTTGCGGAACACAGACATTTCTGCGTCGACATGCTGAGTCACACTTCACGTATAAAAGGGTACTGATGCCACATTTTAATTCAACGTTTGGTGAAATCTCTATCGGTTACACGTATGTCTCCCTCCTGCCCATGACATGCCCTGGTTATTCTGGAGTGGCATCCCCAGAAGAGGGTGATATTCCAAAGTAGTTCCGAGCTGCTACGACCAGCACCCATGCTGCGCTCGAGAAATAAGGTAGGGCGCTTGGAGGTTTATTTAAGTAATGTCTTTCCCCCATCAAATGTCCCGTGAAAAGAGATATTTATTTTGCTAATAGTTTTTTTCGTTTTGAGGCTGAGTGGGACTGAACAAGCAAACCCTGTAAGGGGAATCTCTGCCTTCCAAGCACTCCCTTCTCTCTGTCTCTCTCTCTTTTCACACACACACACACAATCCAGTTCTTCTCATTAGCAGGGATTAACATTCCTGGCCAATCCAGGAAATATCAACCTCGTCCTCCTGAATGAACAGCTTGTGTGTACACGAGACAACAAGGATGGAGTGAAATTGGCAAGCAATGTTGTTTTTTTACTTTGTAACCAGTCTATTGGCTTTGCTTTTCACGTGAGGCAAGTAACTTGGCCCACCGATGGAACAGGCCTTGTATATTTGTAAGTGTTTTATTTATTTATTGTGAGTAAAACCAATTAACCTCTGGGATGTAATATTTAGTCTTGGACATATTTAAGCGATATTCCAGCAATGCAGCTCTCAAAGACCATCATAATTTACATTAGTCACTCAACCACGGTCACATAGATGTATTAGATGATGACGAACAAAACTATGGATTGCTATATATTGCGGTGAGTTCAAACTGCCATTAAATAAATGTTTATGGGCAAATAATGTGTTATGTGCCGAGCACAAAGAAACCAGATGATATTCGATCAATTGTGGGTTATCAGGCAATTACATGTCGAGTGAAAACTATCGGGAGAAAAAAAAGTTTCGTTTATAATTGTAACACACTGCCTGTTAATGGGTCTTTAAAAGAACGCTATGGCCGTAATGGCCAATACTAATTTAAACAAACGACAGATACATGCCACCTACACGCATTACATTGGAGAGTGGTCAATTCGTACCTCCGACTAGCACAGTTGGCTACGTACTGTGCGAAAGAAGTTCAACACACATGCACATTGGCCTGAAAGTGACACTATAACCCGGCAAAACCCAGCGAGAGCATATCGGGGAGGAACAGGTCGAATTCCTTTTCAACTACAGAAACTCTACAGCTGTGGTTCATCTCCCATGGCACCTGATATGAATACTTTACAGAAGGGGCTTTAATGTTGACAAATAGGTAGACGGACTACCGTCAACTGGAATATAGTCGGTTCCACTTGAAGTTCAAATATAAATCTTCCAGAACCTGAGCCCGATCTCATCAACTTCGAGAGCTAAGCAGGGTTGAGTCTGGTTAGTACTGGAATGGAAGACTGCTTGAGGTAACCTGGTGTTGTAGTCTTGTGCTGAGAGGGGGCAGCGCAGCCATGGGTTATTTAATCAATCTGTGTGTAACGTGTAGTGTCATCTCCTCGTATATAATGGTATTCTCTGAGAACTTTGGTTTCCAATCACATTCCAAGCACCCATTAATGGAATTGGCCAAACATCCCAATGCAGAACTCTCCTGACTAAAGAGTCTTGAGACTCTGAGACTTGAGTGGATAAATTAAATACATTATTATTTATTCTAGATTTGAAGCTTTCGTGACTGCAAGGATTCATATTCTTAGGTTTTTTCGGTAAAGTCACGTAGGTAAAAAAATTAAATTTATAAAAGTAAAATAAAAATAAAAATCACGACGTTTCGGAGGCAACACAAGCTTCCGTCTCCAGGTGGAACCGTCACAGCACGATATCTGTATCAAGTGATAATAAAAATAAAACATAATAAAATAATTATCACGACGTTTCGGCCACAACGCAAGCAGTTCTTCAACTGAGGACGGCTGCTTGCGTTGTGGCCGAAACGTCGTGAGAATTGTATTTTATTATGTTTTATTTTTATTATTGTATTATTTCCCTTCTACGTGACTTTACCGAAAGAACCAAGAAGAAGGTTCAATTGAGGTTTTTTTTTTTTATCGGCGTGCGATGCCTAAGTGTGGTTCACGGCGTGCTACTTGATTTGCTCCGAACCAGCTTGACTTTGGTGCCCTACTTAAGAGCCTTAGCATGCACTTCCTGTCGGCATAGGCATTCATTTCCCATAGATTAATTCAGCGGATGAAATCTCAGCATCTGAATAAGATGATTGATGGCTTGGTGAGGCCTTCATCTAGCGGTCGATTTCCCTTGGCTCCCGATAATTTTGAATTTAATATATTACATTCTATTACAATAGTATATATACGTGTGTTAATTGGTCATTCGCTTTGCAAAAATCTAAAGTTTATACTGAAATTGCAGTCCAGTAATAATGACCATCGCTGTACTCTGAATTCTTCTCAAATTAGTACAAATTTACGTAACATATTAATACATATACCATAACAGAGTATCAACTCGTTATATTTTGCTCATACTGTATACATTACTGCATCGCGTGATTGCTAACTGCTAGAACAGATATTAATCTACCATTGGATTGGCCATGGCTAATGATAACTGTATAGATGGTAATAATAATAATTATGTTTAGTCATATACTGCGAAAATGTCATTACTACCACGCTGCAAATCTTTGTTAAACATGAGCTTTATATTACCATCATTTACTCAACTGCCAATCAAACAAATGTGCGTTGGAATGCTCATGCATAGCTTGTCACATCACGAACTGCCAGGCTATGATTTGCATAATGAGATAACTGACTCCTGGGTTATGGTGCTTTAAGGGGTCAGGTTATTATCAAGCACAATGAATCATTTTTAATATATTAATAAATCACTTTAACACACACACACACGTACATATTATAAATACCCTAATTTTATCTGGCAGTCGAGATAACGACGCTGTAGTTCATCACCGTAATGCTGATTAGAGGAATGTGGCTTCCTCTGGATATGCCAAAGCATCAGAGGGGAATGTGCCTCCTGGACGAGGCTCTCGGAGAAAATATATTGGGGAAAAGGCCAAGAATTAAAAAGGTGCCATTCGTTGACCTAAAGAAACGGCGACCTTGTGAAGAAACAAAGAGGCTAGCACAAGATCGTACAGACTGGACAGAACCTTGAATCAAGAACCTGCACATAGGCAGAACATTCTAGAAGACGATGCGATGCTAGTCATTGTAGATTGTTTCCCAGTTTGTAAATGCAGACAATTCCACTATTAGGAGGCATCACAATTTCCCTGAAAGCCAATTGACTTGAAATTAGACAGGTCACATTGGCACGATAATCCGTCAGAGTCGGGTCACCCGCACTCAGGTGACAGCCTAAACGCTGCTCCAATACTGAAAATTCCACTCCAGTAAACCCTCGTTACTCAAGGCAATGGGAGGTAGGGCTATCCCAGATTATATAAAAATTCAGATAATGCAAAACATGTAGGTCTGTACAATGGTGGGGGGAACGTAGAAATGTTTAATCACTTTTTTATGTCTTCCGAAAGTAACGTGTACACTAAGTCACTGACCCGCGACGAGCTAAGAGCAGCCAGTAATTAAAAGAGGACACCGGTAATGATAATGGGGTCCCCCCCCCCACACCCACAAGCGTGAGTGATATCCGCAATCAGGAAAAATCCACCCACAGATAATCAAGAGTCAGCTGCATTAATGTGACAAGTGCAGGGTGCCCATCTGGTCCCACAAGGAGTGGGTCTTCGGGGGCTCGGATGACTCACCTTCGTTCCGGGAGCACCTGGGAAGCCAGGAGATCCAGCGGGTCCAGTTGGGCCCTGCAGACAGCAAGCAGAAATGTAGAATCGATGTGGCGAGATGCGCAGCAAACGACACACGTAACTTTCCATCGATACAAAGCTTACTGCGACATCGGCGCATGGTGTACGTGTCTCGATCTGTGAAGCTGACGAAATGTCAACTCGTTCATAAATTAATTATGCCCTATAAGAGGAAACAAAATCGGCTGGGTGACGTTTCAGGAAATAGACCTTCTCTCTGGAATACTAGGGAAGTGTTGTTATTTACCGACGTGTGCTGAGTTTTGGTTATTTTCACTGATGCACCACTTCCCAATGCACCACAACGCATATTTATTGTTTCAGGCTGAAGGTGACGATACATTTCCATGGTCACGGCGTGTGTGATAAACGCGTCGCCGCGAACCGGCCGTGAGCAGAAATTGTTTCGCGCGATTGTGCGCGACGTTTCGATTTGTTTGAGAATGTCATACTCACAGGGGGGCCAGCAGCTCCGGCTTGACCATCAGATCCACGAGCGCCCTGCAACAAGTCGTCACAAGGAAATGATCAACCACAAAGCCAGCGCGCCGAGCTCACTGCGGCCCCATCAATGCCGGTCGCATTTGTCGTAGGACCACGAGCGACGAGGACGGCATTGGGGAGGCCTGCATTTGTCGAGCAGTGGAGAGAAAACTGCCTTTTGGTGTCATCTGGTCTAACCCATGTGAGACTAGGCTCTAAGGAAAGCTGTCTCGGGTGTGGACCAATCAACTTCAAGGACAGTGCATACATTATCAGAGTTATGTCTTTTGTTTGTATTATGACTGCAGGTATTGTGGTCTATGCAAACATGACTCCTTGTAAAAAGGTGTCAGTTTTGTTGCCAGATAGAAGGGTAAAACACCAATTATCATATTTTTACTGGTAAATGAGGTTCCCATAGTGTAGATGCTTGCCCCGAGCTCTCATACTCTGATGGTGCATTGTCTTTGAGTTGTGCGCCTTTTGGCGTCATCTGGTCCAACCCATGTGAGACTAGGCTCTAAGGAAAGCTGTCTCGGGTGTGGACCAATCAACTTCAAGGACAGTGCATACATTATCAGAGTTATGTCTTTTGTTTGTATTATGACTGCAGGTATTGCGGTCTATGCAAACATGACTCCTTGTTAAAAGGTGTCAGTTTTGTTGCCAGATAGAAGTGTAAAAAAACAATTATGCTGACGATTTGTTAAGAGAACTAAACGCACGCGCGCCGATGGTGCTGCTGTAGTGGCTAGGGTGCTAACGGAGGTGACGTTGAACGCGAATTGACTGCATTGGCAACTGTGCCCATTCGTCTTGCAGGCCGGTGCCACACCGTACAGCTTGTGCCGCGTAGGGACAGTTGCCACTCGGGGTCCCCTTGTCTGGACTGCAGCAGGGCATTGGACTGGCTTGAGCTGAGTTTGACAAGGTATTTAAGTGCAACGTGTTCGTGTGACTGCGGTTCTGTACACGCGGTCTAAAGACTGTCGTGAAACGGATATGATTGTAATTCGCGTCTCCAAGGACTCTTTACTGATGCGGTTCTCTGGAAGACTTCTCAGGTTTTGATCGCCGCTTTCATCTGGCTCCGGTCGTGCCAGCGAGCCGGAAAATATTTCCGTACCACCTCCAGTATAGTCATTTCGCAATGACTGTGGCTGAGATGGCATCTCAGCTGCTTTAAGTCGCGAAGGCACTTGAGCTCCCTACGCATGCGAATCCCTATTCGTGTGGCTGTGCGCAGAGGTTATCCGAACAAGGTGACAGGAGTCCTGCAATGAGGACAACCGCTGCTGCTCGTGAGATGACGGTGGGTGGCGCGTGCGGGCGGTTGGGCTCAACTCACGGCAGGTCCAGCGGGTCCTGGGCGGCCCCTCTCGCCGGGCAGACCACGGGGACCCTGCAAGAGGAGACACGCAAAGCAGCACGTGGGTGAGTGTCCGTGAGCTTTACAGGTGAAGCTGTAACAACAACGCTGCGACTAGTGGCGGCCTGTTTCTAGGGGCTTGTGGGGCCGGACCCTACTCATGATACCCCCACTAACTATACTTACCTGCACATGAAATAAATATATTTCACCTAGAATTAGCACGGTTGGCTGCATACGGTGCGAAAAAAGTTCAGCGTACATATTATAAGCCTCACACACTCACCCCCTCCCCTTCTGTTGGACATCCGTGCTCCACGAATATATTGAGCCATTGGCTCCAACACGTGGGAAATCGGTGCCACTGTCATCTATTGTTGTCTTGAATGTATTCTGAATAGATTCAACATTCTAACGATTTGTTATGAAACAGTTTTTACAATACAATGTGAGTTTGCAAAGCATTTCAGTTCAACATGGAGCATCTTGTGTCTCCCCCCCCCCCTCATCATAAATTCGACGATTCTGCTCGATTGTGTCTCGTGATTTTATTCGACAACGTATTCTCTGCTGTTTCTCGATATACTGCGTATCGTTTACGCAATTTAGTTCATCCCGTTCGCCGAAATGTAACCTTGGCACAACACGTGCATGTAATTTGTATAAAGTGCAAATGACCGATAGAAACGAAAGTGTATTGACACAGCTGACTGTGATGGGAGCAACCTGGACAAAACGTATGATGTTTGGTGAAGTGGAAGGAAAATGGAACAGATGTGGTCTCGAGACTATATCGGACGTAGGTTTGTTTGTTTAAACGTGACCTGGGGGACCCTATGAAGCCATCGCTATAGCAGCGACGGCGAACATTGCAAGGAGTGCAGCGGTGTCCAGCACAGAGGTCGGGAACACTCGTTAACGAGTGAGAATGACGAGGAGAGAGAGAGAGAGGCAGAGACAGAGGGTGACATTGAATACCCACCATGGGCCCAGGTGCTCCATTCTCTCCCGCAGCTCCATTCTCGCCCTGCAACAGACGCGCTCAGATCAGCCCGGCGCTCAAACTGCTTTAGACAATCGAGCGATTGTTAAACACGCGCGAGCGGCATCGATCTTTTTAAAAAATATATACATAAAATCGCCATTGTTATTGTAAGCATCGTCCTGAAATGCGACTCGTTTGCACACCTTGGCTCCAGCAGCTCCATCCTCACCCCTGGCTCCGTTCAACCCAGGGTAACCCTGCAACGATAAGCAGGAGAATCGTCAGCGTTGCCGTCGTTAGTCAGTGCCAATCAAGGCAACTTGAACGGCGGCACCAAAGCGACGAATCGACTCGCAAAACCAAACGCTGCTGAATGGCTAGAGGATAACCTAGGCGTAGATTTTCGCACGTTTGTTGCTGTTCCAAAACGACCGGTTGCTTGTCTCTGCATGATGCCGCACGGCAGTAGAGGAAGATTTGTACGTGTGGTATTCGCAGCATTTATTACACCACAAAGGCTATACCAGGAGCGCGCTAAAACACGCGAAGAAATGCACACGATTTACTGCAAGGCATCGCACCGTTTAGGTAATGAAGCCACTTACTAACGAATTAGTTAATGAGTGCAATTTTGCGGAATGTATCGGATATTATTACGATGTGACTTATTTAGGTAAAATAAGATTAATTTCACATGTTATTCGCCTAAACTGAAATCACAGTTTAATGTCGAATTAAAGAGCAAGCCGATATCAGTTTTCACAGATATACATTACTTGGCGTTCATTGACTGTCAGTGGATTGCACAAATTTTCTTTTAATAGTGCAAACCATTAAACTGTAAGCTGCATACACATATGTGTGGGTATTATTGACGTTCACGTAGAACATTTCACTTGACACAATTATTAGATCTGTACGCAACAGGTTTGAATGCATTTCTAAATTTGCTGAGATTATCGCACGAACTGGGACAATGTGGACTGTCAGCCTTATCAGCTTTCTAAACACCTCCACAGACTTCATGGCTAGACCTGAACGTGCCATTTATTGGAACCCTTTCATATTTTGCAGGCTATGCACGTGCACATTGCGTGTGATATGTCAATTCACGTTGGTGTCCTAACTTACTCGGTGACCCTTGACACCTGGAAGACCGGGCGTCCCGGGGAAACCTCTTGCACCCTGGGTAAGCAAGAGAGACAGAGAGTGAGAACAAGAGACAGGGATGATGACACGGTCAGTTAACTAAACAATGGAGCAGGGAAGAACGTGATTCAGAACGAGTGCAGCCAAATGAAAAACACGAAGCTCTTTGCGACGCGGTGATGATGATGATGATAATGGGCGATGAGGTGTGGCCGCTGGGATTGCCACCTCCGCAGTGGAATAATAAAATCGGATCATATCCCGAAGTTTTAGCAAACCACTGGAGCTATGCACTTTTAAATCTAGATTGAAAACGAATTTCTTTAGAACTGCTTTTTGTGTTTAGTTTGTTATCCTTCCCCCACACCTGTGATTATCACGGTTTCCTACGTCCGGTGCGAAAGAAGTTCAACATACATACAGACGTCACGGAGAGAAAAATATCTTCTAGATTTGAAGCTTTCGTGACTGCAAGGATTCATACTCTTAGTTCTTTCGGTGAAGTCACGTTTTATTTTTATTAATTTTTATTTCATTTTTTACCTACGTGACTTTACCAAAAGAACTAGAAAAATATCTCGCAATACCGAAACGGGGGGAGAACTCCGCGCAAATGTCCTAAATGTACTTGTTTTTACGCATCTGACGAAAAACGAGGACATTAAACGTAGCTGCCTCACAACGAGGAGGCTCCCGGGAAATCCAGGATTGGTGGCGACCTGAGTGGCCGTGTTTAGCTGCAGAGGTCATCTTACTCACCTGTGGACCTGCGGGACCACGCTCGCCAGACTTTCCAGGTTTCCCAGCATCGCCCTGTAAGGGAGCAGCAGAAAGGCACGTGACATTAGCAGGTTTACATCACCCCCCACCACGACAACATGTCATTGTAAAAAAGAAATGTACACAAATTGTCAAAATATTCGCAAATGTATATACGGGATATATGTCTTTTTAAATACTGTATAAATACTCACATCGTCACCAGGTTTCCCAGCTGGGCCAGGTGGACCCCTTGGTCCCAGAGGGCCCTAAAAACAAGACAAAAAAAACAACTCATGTAAAGCTCACCTCTTCTCCATTCACCATCCCCTTCCTCTTCCATCCCCTCGCCCCTCCACTCTGTCCGTCCCTCCCCTGTAGCCCTTTCTTGATCTCCATGTGCCCTCTGTTGCTCTCCTTCATTCCTCAGCCCTTGCACTGTCCCTGCCATCTAGATCAGTATTTTGTTACTGCTTTTGAAACTACGTAAAACGCCTTAAGCTAAGGTGCTCTATGAATATAAAATTAGACGATATTTTCTGTAAACTAGGTATGATGCATTGTTGTTGTCAGCCTATGGCTGCCTACTGCTATACAAAGGCATCTCTTATTGTGTTCCATCCCTTTCCTGAGTTGTACAGCCATAGAGGGACTCTATGGTATGACAAAAAGAAAACCAGTCTTGTGAAATAATTAAGATAAATCCAACATTGTGGAGCATTAATTTCACTGAAAATAATTAGTGCGCAACGGTGAACTTCCTTGAGCTAATGACTGCAGCAATACGGATGCAGCTTGCTGATCGCCAGGTCTCGTGGTGGCGTAAAGCGTGGGTTTCTCCCACCTCTTCCAAGGCATCTAGCCAGCGTGGAGGAGTAGGCCAAATCACCCTCGAGAAGAGACCGTCTATAGCTTTCTCCGATCGAGGCCCTTCTCTGCTAGCAGTGGCATGAGCAAGCAATTGCAGGGTTCAACCTTTACCCGGCCAGCATCAGATACTAAATCTTCAAGGTCATATTTGTCAGGAGAACAAAAAGGCAGAGCAGAGGGTAGACCACAGTTTAAATAGAAATGAAAAATTGCATTGGTCTTTTAGTGACCTTTACAGCATTGAATACAAATTAATAGCCAATGATTAAATATTGACACTGGCTTTACTCAATTTAAGTGTTATAACGAACCTCCACCGATGTTGCTTGAAGTAACTGTGTCTTTGATTAAGGTAAGTGGTTTGTTACACCGAAGCTTTGCTCCAAAAATATCGACTCGCTGTGTTTGGCTATTTTTGAAGAAGTGTAATGTACAGATTATGTGGTGGCCTTGGTGCACAAGCACAGCAAAAAAAACTCAGCACATTTTCAACGACACTCAATATATAATGTATACAACAGATATAATCGGTGGCATTTTGACCATTTTCTTTGAAGAAGAGCCATTGCCCAGAATGTTGCCTATGTTATATATATATGTTCTTGTAAGGCAACAATGTTATTGGTGAATGTGTTGCGGTGTTTTTTTGTTTTATTTACAGACTGGGTGAAGCAATGTTGGGCAGTTATTATCGTGCTACTTAACCCAGTGACTCGAGTTCGATTCCTGGCCTTGTCTAACACCAGTGGCAAATGAAATCTGAACCGGTCCTGGGCTCGACCCTGACCAGTGAACTGAAGTAAAGGTCAAACACCCTGCCCCACACCCCCACCGCAATGACGGACATGGCTAGAGGAGGCCTAATTCAGAAGTGGATATTAATTTTTTTGTAATTTAAAATAGGTGCAGGAGAATGTCCAATAGGTTATGAATAATAGTACGGTAATAATAATTATGACATTTATATTGCGCCAGATTTTGCAGACAGGTCAACAACTCAGACGCATGGCGCTAAGCTCAGGGCTGCTCGAAAGCCTGACCAAACAGATAGGCCTTTAGATGTTTCTTATAAGTCGCAATGCATTTGATGTTGTGGACGTGCAAAGGGATAGAGTTCCACACCGAGGGGGTGACAGCAGGGAACCGAAGTGAAGCTGTAACAGTTCGAGACTTTGGTGTGATTGCCAAGACATCTCCACGTGGGGGCCTTCTCAATTTGGCCCAAGATGAACCCGCTTTGACAGCAGCACAAATGACGTCTGCCTTCCTTTTTTGTTTTTCTTTAAAAGTCACCGCTTTCTGTCTTTGGACCACTCGAGGCCAACAAGAGAGGGTCGACCTCGCGAGGCCATTTGTTGGAGATACTCACAGCGGCGCCAGTCTCTCCGGGTTCGCCAGGAGATCCTTGGAATCCTTGAGGGCCCTACAGAGCGACGATGAAAAACGTGTCATCCCGCTGGGCAGGTAACGTCCCGATCCGTTACATTGGCAACAAAACAAAGAGTGCACATTCTGTGATCGTTGGCTCGAGATCAAAACGTGAAAAGAGTAAAATATGCAAGGTTTGACTTACAGGGGATCCGGATGGTCCGGGAGGTCCTCTTGGTCCCATAGGTCCCTGTTAGAAAAATATAAAGAAATTGCAAAGGTGATTTATGTGTCTCTGTGTGTATGCGCGTGCATGTGATGGGGGAAGACATAAATTCAGGTGGACAGATGCAGTAGTCAAAGGTCAAAGGTGTAGAAGAGAAAGAGTTGAGAATCAACGAAGCAGTAAACCCGGCTATAGTAAGAAAACCACGGTAGAAATTAGTTCAGCCACCATTATCATCATCGCTAATGAGTTGACAGAAGCTATAGATGTTGACGAATATCAAATCAAGTAATTCTTGTGTGAGCAGAGCAATTTCATGAAACGTGCGAACGGCGCCCTATCAAGCCGATTCCGTTGCGTGCGATCGCCCAAGCGGGCCCTCTTTGGCCATCACAAAAGCGGCAATCGCGAGAACGTTCTTTACACTCGCAGCGCTCGCGAGAGCCCAGCGGGACCTCGCCCCGCGAGCCATCGCTCGAGGCGCCGCCGACGGTCGGAAGCGTCGCGCCAATTGCGAGATCCCGCTGCTACTTCTCTCCGCTTCGCTCGTCGGCGTCAACGTGGCGAACACCTCGCTCGCCGCGTTCGCAGGGCGTGAGCCGCACAGGTGATGGTGCACGAGACGGGGGTGCGGGAGAAAAAGGTGTGCGCATGAAGAGGTCTACGGGCTCACGGGTACTGCACTGGGCAAAATATACAGTGGCCGGGGGCCCCAATCATGCTGAGGCCGTTATGCGGGTGGCAAATGTAAAGGTCAAATAAAGTCCAGCTGAATTTGACTAGTCTGGAGGAAAAGTCGTTTGTACACTCCAGTAAAATATTCATAATTATCGCCAATTGTGAACAAATGATTCGCACGCGCGCGATTTGACGCTTGAATTGTGTAGCGTGAATTTGCTTTGAGTACATTTAACGAGGAGAATACAATGCCGGCACAAAAACATTTCCGGGATATAATAACTTCAAACTAGTTTCGCCCCTTCCCTCCTCTCACCAAGCCGCACCGAACAGCGTGGTAAAGTATGGTCAAACAACCCCCTACAAACGAGACGGCATGGAGGGCCCTTCCTCCGGTCGTGGATTTGCACGAAGGCCTGCTGAGTGATCGTTTAAGCGTGACCGGCTGTGCTGAAGCAGCATCTACACTGGTCAGGTGAACAGGCGTCTCACCATGGGGCCTTGCAGAGCTCCGAGCTGAGCGCCACCAGACTTCTCATCAAAGCCACCTGCCATCTGAGCGGCAAAGTTCTGGAGGGGAACAAGGCAGAAGAGAGACAGAGAATGAATACCCATGGCGCATCGCAGAGCGTGACTTGTCCAGCAGTTCCTTCAGTTTACAGATGAGATCAAGTACGCAAACTTACTTTTGTTATCACAGTTTGGTGAGCAGAGGCCAAAAGGCCCAACATTACCAAGCGACCAGCAACAAACGGCCCTCTTGAAGGTGTAATCGATAAGCATAGTGAGTTTTAATGAGATATCGCCTGGGTCATGGTGTGCCGCTAATTACAACACACGACACCGCGAAATTCGTGAAACTACTGGTCCACGAAGAAAAGAGGACCCTTGTACAGTGGCGGTAAATCTGTTGGCCATTGTTTTACTATGGGTGGCTGGATATGAGCTCTTGACCCGACTACCTGCCGTTACTTTTCAGCACTTGCTATATACTAAGGGGATAATCCGAGCTGACATAAACCTGAAGAGGCCCTCGGCCATTCACGAGGAGCGGTCGTAGAACGCATGTGACTTTGAAAGGGAAAAAAGCGAAGTTCAGAGCATTGGCATCCAAACACCTGCAGAGGGCCACATTGAACACATCCCACAACTTGTTTTGCAAGGCCGCGGACTCCTCATTGAACCCTGATTTCACACAGCGTCCCCCAACTAACATTGCACCCACCCATTTCTGGCTTCTCCAAACTGTCCTGCACATCTCAAAGGTCAATCAGGCACGATTTGGCAATACAATTGGCTCAGAAATCCCTTTGAAATTAAATCTTACAAAGGGATTTTGTTGTTGGTTATTGTTGTTGTTGTATTCAATAGATTTGATCTCAGAAACTGAGCAGATTTAAACCCGGTTCGTACTTAGGGTGGCAGCACTGCCTGAGGATGCGAGGTGTTTTGGGCTTGGACTGCCAGATGGCAGTGGTTGAATGGCGAGATGTTATCCGCCTCCCCCTGGCACACGGGAGGTGCGTGGGTTCGATCCCGGTCCTGACGCCTGTACACTTGGAGTTTCCATGTCTCTCTCCGTCTGGTCGCGCGGATTTTTCCCCAGCACCTACCAGTTGTTCCCCTCTACAATTCGAATCAACACGCGTTTATAGTATTTGGCCGCTATAAATTTCCACGTGGTGAGCCACTTTGTTGAGCTATCATTAGCGGCCCGGTCGCTTCTGAAACAGAGCCATATAGCTCAGTGGGCCTTACCTGGTAAAATAATAAAACATTGTTTTGTTTCGTGTCACCCCCTCGTGTGCACACGTGTTGGGGTGTACTCCAGGTGCTCCGGTTTCCACCGCCACATGAAGCCAAACACTCGCTAATGGTATTGGCCAAACATCACAATGTGACGGTATCCACATGAAAAGAGTTGTTGACTCCGTGAGGCTTTTCAGGATGAACAAAATGAAATATTGCAATAATATGATCATCACTAAATGTTCATCCATATACTCTTAATTTTAGAACTCGACGACAGAGAAAGACTCAGGGACTCACTGAGGCTTTCCTCGGTTAAAGGGCATTGCTGGTGTCATCGTGAAGTCGAGCAGCCTCTCCAAGTGTTGAAGAAATTAATATTAAGAAACTTACCCCTCCAAGTCCGGGTGGTCCTGGGGGACCGGGCGGGCCTGCTGCTCCTGGGTTTCCGGGTGTTCCGGGTTCGCCATCCCTGCCGCGAGGCCCCAGAGTTCCCTACAGGGCCAAGCGAAAGGCACACGTTAGCCGACAACACAGGGGCAGCTGCCACTGGGGGATCCCCTTGGCTAGACTGCAGCAGTTGCATCAGAGAGATTGAGACGAGATGTGATCTAAGGGGATTTAAGATGCTGAGGTCTTGATTGCAATCTCCGAGATAAACGCAAATTATTCCTCTTGAATGTGTTTGTGCAACTGCGGTTCTATACTTGTCGTCATGAGAATGTCACATGTTAATATGTCTGAGGTGTTTGGTCACACGGTTTTCAAGAGAGAATTGCCATGATGTACTCGGGGCTTAATTTAACCTGGGTCTGCACACGTCAGTGACCCGGGAAAAAATATTTGTCCACAGCCAACAAGCCACACATCCAGTGTACCTCGGCTACTACGTGCCACCCACTCAAGTCCACCAGCAGCCGGAAAAATATTTGGTGAGAAAATTCATCGCTAGGTTGCGATGGAAATTGCCTCAGGCTCCAACAAGGCACAAAAAAAAACTCAGGCACACCCGCTTCCAGAAAAAAAATAAACCACTTTCACAAGTTTTGTCTCGTGACATGGGCCACTGGATCCCCATCACTTTTGCCACCACGCTCTCTCCCAACCGCTTAGTTTTGCCTTGCCGCGTGTGGCACCGTCCGTGGCACCGGCGCTGTGCACCGAGGGGTAGGGGGGGCGGGTGGGGGTTGAGGATGAACACAGGAGTTTTCTTGCTCACCTTTTCTCCCTTGTCTCCTCGGTTTCCTCTCGGTCCCTGCTCACCAGGTGGTCCCTGTTTGAAGTGACAGGCAGCGGCATCCCAGAAGCCATTGAGGATATAAACATTTAAGGCGTTTCGTTTTTTACGTATTTATTCTTGTATTGTATGGGTTGTGATAATCTAGCACAAATGTACGGTCGCGTGTATTGGATTCCAACAATTAACCGTTAAAAATATTAACTGTATTTCCCTGCACTGTACTTGAATTGACAATGATTGAAAGTTCCATTACAATTCAGTTTGCCATTTTCATGTATTTATAATACAATTTTGCTGGCAGTATATATATATCCATACAGAGAGGTTCATTTTCATATCTCTAATTCTATATCACGGAGCCATGATACTTCATTGTGGGTCATTCCCCAACATCATATTTCATGATGAAGTATGAGGTATGACCCGGACGTGAAGTTATCCCACTACCTTTAAAATACACACTTCCTACCAAATAATCATTCTGAGGTTAAAATGACCAAAATGCAAGATCAAATACATTTATTTTATGGCATTAATCGTGTGAATTCTGAAACTGTTAGCTTGCTGTATTTTTAAAACTTGGTTTAGTCTCTGGTCGCTGTCCAGATTCAAGCCCAGGATATTAATCGTGCTGGAGCAGTGAAAACACACCACGTGTGCTTTGTGAGCTCTATTTACTGATCAGACATCTAAGATTACCTATAATTACAATTTAATTCTCAAAATGTCGCGAACAAAAAATCTCACCTGTGGTCCCGAGGGTCCTCTGAGACCTTGTATCTAAAAAAATATCAAAAGGAAATCACACGAGAATATTATTGTTGTTATTGCCTTTAAACCATATTCAACAAATAACAGACGTGATAAATTATACTGCAATTAATGTCAGAGCTGGCTGTGAATGAGATAGACGGTTATTGTGGGACAAATATTTTCACTCAAGAATGATGAATGTGTGTTATTGAAACATGCACACAGCGTAGAATAAAAATCACGTGGACCTACTTCAGGCACTTCTCCTGGCTCACCCTTTTGTCCCTATGATACAAGAAAAATAAGAAAAATCGGGTTAACAATTAAAAGTTTAGTACTAGGGTTTTACCCTTTAAACTGGTACAAAACTGACACCTTTATACAAGGCATCATGTTTGCAATAACCACAACACAAGTAGTCAAAATGCAAACAAAAAGAAACAACTCTGATAATGATAATAATATGCACTGTCATTGAAGTTGATTGGTCCACACCCGAGACAGCTTTCCTTAGAGCCTAGTCTCCATTGGTGTTGGACCAGATGACACCAAAAGGCGTACAGAAGTTTACCACATCATCAACAAAGGCAAGCCTCCGGACAAAAAACAATCGAATGCACGTCACCCATAATTGTAATAGATTTTGCATGCTACAATTTTACATTTTGTGTGCAAATGGAATTGAATTGTGCACAAATTGACTTACCCTTACTCTTGACGGCCCTGCGTATATAGGGGAGGGGGGCAGGGGAGAGTTTCGGAAAAGAAAAACATGAAAGGTAAAAATAAATCTTCTGTTTATATAAAATAATTGAACTCTTAAACGGCGGCTGACAGCTATGAGTAATTGTGCTGCATATGAGGGACGATTTTTTTTCCGTAACTTTGTTTGTGATTAGTTGGACCTGTGATCTGAACCCCTTTACAAATGCAAATCAGTTCACGGCGCTCAACCTTTGTTGCGGAAATTCTACGGCAGAGACATTGAGTCGCCTGCAGCGTTGACCCGACCCAATGTCAACGTTTCTCCGCTTCTCTACCGTACGACGAGCGGGTCTGAGAGAACGCGTGCGAGTGGAGAGGAATAGCATGCATGCAGGCCGGTGGCTTCTCTCTCTCCTGGAGTTCGGGCACGGTGTTTGCCCGGCTTGCAGAGCTTTTAGAACGGAGACTTCTGGTGTGACGCCCAACGGCCTCCCAGCGAGGATTCGTTTCCACCGGATATACTTCGGCCGTGTCGTTCTCTGTCTCTTAGCCTCTCTCGCGACGGCTCTGACGGGGTGCTTTTTGTGCTGAGGAAAGCATCGGACCGTGCAATTTGACGCATTGTGATGTTTTCCAGGAGGTGGTCGATGGTATCAATAGCAGAGGGGCAACGGTGCATCGATCCGTCGATTGATAGTGACCCACTAATCATGTCGCGTCTTTAGCAAACGAGTAGTTGACGTTTTTTTTCCAATTTGTAGATGTTGGGTGCAGTGTTAGAAATGATTCTTGAGTTGAATCGCCACGACCTCGAATCACAATTTCATTAAGTTTCTAGCGGGCGGGCGGGACTCCTTTGAACCTCTTTATTACATTTAACAGAATGTTACTTTTGGGAATGTTTCACTATACGGGTGTTTGCTCTGTTCGAGTCTGTGCATTTTGTGTGACCCACGTGACACACACCTGATCGGCGTGATATACCCTAACACAACCTTTTAGCACCGTACAATGTGTGAATGGAATTCACGTTTGGTGGAAAGATAACGTAATGTTAATGATTTTAATGGCACTCCCAACTTATCCGTTTTGTGTGCACGGTCTATTTCTATTGAGAGCAATGGTTCGTTGGTCAATTGTGAACTGCTTGATATTGCACTTCGTATAAATTATGTTAAAAGTGTCGCCGAGTTGTTTTTTTCTGTTGGGTTCGATTGAAAGGGTCAGAAAGCATCGATTCCTGTGAACTCAATTGAGTTCGGTGAGCCAGCTGTCAATTTTGCCACTCGTGGCCTTGGCTAGTCGAGGCGGAGATTTATAAAAATATATTTTTTTGGTATCCGCGGTGCGGATCTGAATTGCGAAGGTCAGAAAGCATCGATTGCTGAGAACCCCAGTCAGGTTTTGGGGAGTGAATGGGCACTGTCGCAATGACGTCTGAGCGTCCTGGCCTGTTCACGCGGACGGAGCTTTACGATTTTGTGGCGGCCCCTTCTGCTCCATCCGGACTCGACGAACGCGCAAAAAAGCCCCACACTGTGGCGCCGTCATCGACTAAAATATTCGGGTGTCCTTTTGTTTTCCCCCGTGAACCTGAAGTGGTATCGCATCGTTTTGCACGTACGGGCCATTGACGCCACACGTACATTCTCTAAAGCCAAAAAAAGGATTTGGAAGGTTTTTTTTTATACGTCAGCAAATGTCATATAACTGTGGTTCAATTGGGCTGCAGTTGAAATTTGCTGCGAGTTGGGCTGGAGATGGCATTTGGCAGGAGAGTAAAACCTCTTCTTGTTAGTGGGAGATTTTTTTTCCCAAGCTGTCCTGTTTCCTCCCTCATGAAGCCAAACGCTCACGAAATTAATTTCCCACCTCTCCAAATGCAAAATATTCCTGAGAAGAATCTTGAGACTCAACGAGGCTTTTTGTTGATGTTTAAAACGCATTTCCATTATCATTATTACAACTAAACGTGTATCTCTGAACATACACTATATATATTGGTTATATCTATCGTCGATTTCTAACGATGTCGGCCAAATAGTGAAGATATGAAAGTTCGTTGAGTTGTTCCAACAAGCTTACAAAGTCAAACGTTTCGTAATCAGACTTGCACGATGGTTGCGCTTTGATTTGACCATTTTCTTTCCAAACAAATGCAGCGGCTTCATCACAGCGGTGTCGTAATGGGAGGCTGCCGTCATTCTGCGGTGGATAACGGTTGAGGGTTGTCATTGGTTATGGTTATGAACGAATCTGAGGGAAAATAGAGCCCCCCCCCCCCTCCTGCCCCCCCCCCCCGCTCCTTTTGACTTGACTTAAAAATTCTTGTGACATCAGGGTGGCACAATGATCACCACACCGACGAAAGCAACACCGCGTTATTGAAAACGCTGTTGGACCGATTTGGAGGCAAACACTGCACTCCTAAATTCAGCCACTCTTTGGAAAGTCAATTTTGTTTAAGATGCAGCCACTGCTGCAGCCTGCCCCGTCATTTGCGACCTCTTTGATTTGTTTTGCAGCTCGCTGGCGGTTCTTCAAGGAGAGACAATTTACGTGATTTTTTGAAACTCGATAGCCAGCCAAGATTAGGAAAAGCGTCGACTCTATTCGCATTCAGGCACTGGCTGATTTGAAACACGTAAATAGGGGTTTTGTTCCTTCTTCTTCTCGTTTCCGAGTCCTATTTAACATCCTGACTGCTGCCTTGCTCGATGCAGGAATAAAAACAAACTTCAGGATTCACTTGCAACAACCACGCTGGGAGAGATTGCGACGGCTTGGGAAGGCCTTCATCCGACAGTGAATTGATCATGGCTGATGCTGATGATGTTGGCAAACCCTCGAGATTGGCTGCTTGTGGGAACATCAGAATCCTCACAATCCCTGACTCCCAATCCAATGTCAACTCTGCTGTGGCTGTGTCTTCTGCTTTTTGCTGCCTTTGTTGCTGCTGCTGCGGGACTAAAGGATAGCCATGGTACATCTTATAATTCTGGGAAACCTGAGAGGCATTGCATTTCGTGACAAATGCAGGAGCCACTGAACCACGGGACAAAACAGGTTGCTTCCGCACGGTACAGCGATTCTACGGCGCTGTTGGGCACCAGTTTGGCTCGCGCCATCGGTAACCTGCACACATTGACCGGATCGCTCGCGACGCTCCCGGCACGTGACGCGTTAGCTCGTGGCAAGCGGCGGGCTTGAGGAAAAGTCGTGTTGCGTGTGTGTGGAAGCGTGTGTGAATTCGGACCGCTGTTTCGCACAGAAGCCGCGCATGTTCATTTCCCAAAAAATTCGTGCGTAAGGAAACGGTCTTTTTCTTACCGCAAACCAAATATTTTGTCAAACGAAGGACAAACGCTTCTGCTCAGGGCTTAATTTTTTCGCTGAATATTATCCGGGTCGCTAGGTCGACACTACGGCAGTAGCCACAGCACTGGCAAGAGGTGCGCTCGATGTGGCTGTGCCAGTTGCGGAAATATATTCCGGGCCACAGACCCGGACAAACCCAGCTGAAATTAATCCCTGCTTCTGCTCAGTAAGTGGACGTGTGCGTAAAAAGAAGGCGAGCGGACTGATTAGAAGGCGGGGGACAGGGAGGGTTCACAACTGCGTAGGTTTTCGCAGTTGTGCCGCGTAGCCCGCTGATGCGTTTTCGAGTTGTACCGCGGCGCTGTTCCGCACGATGTCCGACGTTTCGCCTGCACGCGCTGGGAGCTCGTTCAAGAACTGACAACCGACTTGAGGTTCCTTAATAAGCCGATTTCCATTAAACGAAGCTGCGTTACAGCTCCCCAGCACGCGAGCGAAGCGGCGGACGCCGGGCCAAACGACAGCACGGCACGACCCGTAAACGCGCGGGGGGAGGGGGGAGGATCAGATCGGGAGGGTACACACTGCACAACATTGGACGCTGGTGATGGGTAAAGAGTGTGAGGGTGGGAAAGGAGAAGCATCGGACCGGATGAGGGCTGATTGGACGCGCAGACAGGACAGCACTCCCCAAAGGGAATCTCCGTTTTGGGGCAGTCATAGAGCGGCTCGCAGACTATGTCATCGCACAGGATGCTGCCACTGTCGCAGACACAGATGCTGCAGGGCTGCGGCTTCCACACGTCCTTGTCGCTGTAGCGTTGCCCGTCCTGCACACAGCTGCCATCCTCGCCTGCTCATACCGCGATGGGTCAGGAGGGGAAGGAGGGCATGGGTTCGGCGCGTTAGTTCCGAGGGGGGGGGGGAGGCAAAGCCCAGGATTGTTAAAGCTGTCGAGACGGTAGGTGTCGCTGGGCATTGGTGAGCCAAGCAAGAGCCTTGCACTCCGAGCAGCTAAAGTGAGCCATCGGATTCTTGGGGGGCGAGGGAAAGAAATGGAATATTGGCTGAAATTAAATCGTGATGAACGTCACGAAATAATTCACACGAACGAGTCGATTCATATCTCTCTCGTTCTAGATTTGAAGCTTTCGTGACTGCAAGGATTCATATTCTTAGGTTTTTTCGGTAAAGTCACGTAGGTAAAAAATTAAAATTTGTTTTATTTTTATTTTACTTTTATTAATTTAATTTTTTTACCTACGTGACTTTACCGAAAAAAACCTAAGAATATAATCTATCTCGTCTTTACCTTATAATTTTTTTTTATCTTGTCTCGCTCTTCTCATCTCACCGCATCGCAATTTTTGGCTGCTATGTTTCTCTTATCTCACTGTATGGGTATTTCTTTTCTGCCGTCTCACTATGATTTTATGAATTCAGGGATTTTATGAAAGGAAAGTTGCGGGGCGGGTGGGGGTGGTGGGCTCAATGTAAAATTCATGCTCAGGGCTCTCAATGCGTGAGCCGTCACCACCGTCTCCAGAGCTCAGACGGTAACCGTTGTCACTTTATGAGCACCCAACCAAGGTGCTTTGGATGCATTTTGCTGAGTAACATTGAGCGTACGATGCAACGTCAACACCGAACGGGCGCTGATTTACAGAGCTATCAGGGGGGAGGGGATACAATATTGAAATACATCTGTGCTACTGGGCACCATAAAAGTTTAATTGGCCCTGCTAGCTTATTTTGTTGTCCTTCCCCCGCACCTCCGATTATCACGGTTGGCTACGTACGGTGCGAAAGAAGTTCAACATAGATACAAACGTTGGCCCGCTCTTCACTAATTGCCCTGTTGTGTTTACGCGATGGTAAAGTGGTGAATCTTTAAGGGCAGTACATTATTACCAAGCTAAAAAAACGTGAAGTTTGAGCCTCCTCCGATTTTTTTAGATGGCCGTTAGATTAAAAAAAATAACTTAGTGCAGTCGATGGGATTGATACCACCTGTGCGTCGTGGTTAGTGCACTGCACGTGCCTGCCAGCGGCAGTTGAAACAATTGAATCGTTCTTTTAAGATTCCGACCGCGGTTTCAATGTGGACGCCGCAGATCAGCCGGTAAAGCGCGCGGTAGGGTAAAGTGTGGAAACTCCCACCTATTCCACACATTTCTGGGCAGTGTGGAAGAGTAGGCCAAAAATACCCTTCCAGTGAAGGCTCTTCCACCAGCAGTGGAGTGGTGAAGGCACGGCAAATGTAGGCGGCACTTTACCATCAATCAAACGCTTGGGAGGAAATTATGTTTTATTTTTTTACCTAGGAAATGTTTTTCTCGGTGTATCACTGGCACCTGCGTCTATTTATTGGTCTCTAATATATAATGAATTACAGCCATACACAACAACAAAAACTGTTTAAAGGGCCTTTAACTTGTATAGAAATGCAACGCCATCATTTATTAGTCCGGTAGAGGGCGTTGAGGGCGCATGAGTTTGTGGAATATCTTCAAGTGGTTCGACAAATAAATAAACGGTTGCAGGCATCACGCTGCGATGTTTACCATTGGGCAAAATGCATCCAAATATAAGTGAAGCTTCAATTGCAAAGCATTTTTAATTAAAGAATTGCACAGCTTATGTTTGAAAAGGCATTAGAAAAGCATTGTATGGACAGTTGTTTTCATACGACACAGATTTTCATTTGTTCTGAACAATTTTCCACCTGCAAGAAGAATGTATAACAACATTAAGGTACGTTTTTTTGTACTTGATTTACATTTCAGTTCTCTATATTCGTACACATTTAAATCGTACAGCATACCATCACCACCCTTTCTTGATATTTCACAGCTGAATGTGCAAGTGCTCGATTGCTCTGGTTATATTTCGCAAACGTTGAACTTGACATGAAATAACAGTTCGTTAGCATTTGTCTATTATCATAACAATTCATTTACCATTAATAACACGTGTCCGGTTTTCCAACCGTAGTCTGCAGACATTTCCCACACTCAGATGAACAATTTTTGCGATTTTGTTTGCAATGTTTCGCTCGAAAACTACACGCAATCACACATCAGGGTCACACAGAAAGTTTTCTGACGTTTCGCTGGAGCCCGAATGTCCGATTTGTTTTAAAGTGAACGAATACTCCCCCGTACTATCGCTTCGATTGCTCGACGAATTGGGACGTCGCGAAAATAGTTGGGGGGTAAAAAAAAAGAAGTCTCACCTCCGTTCCTCCGCGTTGCCACTAAACGGGAGGAGTTGGGCGGGGTTTAGTGCCCGCGATCGACGTTCAAAGCCACGTCTCGCTGGGCGTGGCTTTGTTGGGGGGGTTTCCCGCCTTCAGGAGGAAGGATGTGGGGGCGGCTACCATTTTTGGAAGTGTCCCGAGTATTCACCCGCGTAAAAAAAAAATTGGCGATGATTTTTTTTGTTATATATCTCCAAATTCAGGAGCTTAATCGACTAGTCATTCTAGGTCCACATTTTATTTATTAATTATTTCACCTCCACTCATCGGGCAATCACGCTAACATCACCACCTGCAGTTTGAGACAGTAGCAAAGTGAAATTAAAACATTCACTTATAGTGGAAAAAAAAATCTGTAAGTAACAGCATGAGCGGTGCTAAATTAGATTCCAACTTGTAATTTTGCCGTGGTAAAGCCCTGTGTATGCATGTTACCATCCAAAATTGTAACATTTTTATGCTGAATTGCTACCACGAGCCTGGCTATTTGTGGACAGTTTCATTTTGACACGGTGCTAAACTCACTGATGAGACACATTAGCACTCATCCCTCCAGGCAATGGTGTGTTCTTGTCAAGACCAGCCACCACAGAGTTTCGTTTAAAATACTTTTGGACCACGAGTCATTCGCATCCTCATCAGTTCCCACTGTTGTTTGCTGGCCAGGCCGCCCCTTGAAAGAAGAGTTTTTTAATGCAGTGAGTTTGCCTCGGTAGAAAAAAATATTAATTCAGAACCGAACTGCAGAGTATTTGCCCACCAGTGATGTAGCAATCAGGAATACCATTTTACGTTCATTTACCAATTTCAAATTTCACCTCTGTCAAGCCAGTGTCGGATGAAGCCTTTCCGCTCTCGTGTTTTTTTTTACCGTACTTGGCCTCGCTGGGTCAGCATGCGCTGGCGCAGAAGGGAAAGGGGGCCGGTGGCATCACGGGGTTCTGATATCACTCACCGCTGACGTCAGCCGTGGCCGGGGATCAAACTCAATCAACGGGGCTCGCAGCGGCAAGGCGCCACGCAAGCTGCTCATCGTCCACCCCTCCTATTTGGATATTGCACTTGAAGTCGTGCAGATTGAGTGTGCGCTTTAACGTGCTCTCTTTACCAAACGATGTTTTTTTTTTTGAAGCTCTTATTTACAGTTCAGATTGCTTTTTACCGACGATGTCCCCGAGCGTCACCGTTGACTACAATTAAAGATTTTACACTGCGATGCCTTCTTGCGATGAAGGTGGCTGCGTGTGTGTGTGTGTGTGGTTTCGGTAGATAAGACGACATAACATTGGTATATTTCTCGTCTGTGCACCGGCAGACCGTACAAATACCGTGTGGGCTGTCAAAGGTTAGCGATAAGGTGGGAAATAGAAACCCGCCCGAGGTCTCCGTCGATCTTCCCAGAGATCTTTAGACGTATTACTGTACATGCTTTACATCACGTGTCATTCACGCGGAGGGCAGCACCACACCTGCGAACACCGTCACATTCCACCCGGGAGGTGCAGCCGGGAAGGGGCTTTACACTGAAAGCATCGTGGATGAATGCAGACGTAGGCAGAATTCCACGGGACCCCACTGAAATGTGGGTGCCAATTTGTTTTTTACATGGAGCATTCTTGCCAATAAAATATAATGATGAATAAGCCAGACTCTGCTGATGAGACCCAAGAAGGTCGAAACCGGTCCAGAGTTTGCTCGCTGGAAAGCCAAACGGCTGACAGAATATGAACATTTGTGTTTATACGTGGAGACATATGCTTTAACACTGAGCTAATGTTTCCTCTTGCAGTTATTTCACATCTGTAAGAATCATTTGTATGTTTGAGTAACAAACCCTTTTGTTCCCATTCATAACTGTTCTCATTATAGGAGCGCCACGGTGGTGAGATGTTAACTGCCTCGCCTGGTATGCAGGAGGTCGTGGGTTTGATCCCGACTCTGACGTCTGTATGTTTGTCTATTTCCCCATGATCAAGTGGATTTTTCTCCGGGTCCTCCGATATTTCCCTGCACATTTAGAATCAACGTGCGTTTAGAGCATTTGGCTGCTATAAATTCCAAAGTCGCTTCTGAAAAAAGAGCTATGTAGCTCAGTGGGTCTTATCTGGTAAAATAAAAAAGTATATTTAAACAGTCTAATTGATTTTTAGATAGTATCGCTCGAGTCAAACTGTGTGTTGTAAAAAAAAACTTCTCCAACCGACACCGTCAATTAGCAAAGTTGTCACGTGAACAAATATTTTCCGCGGAATGGTATTTACAGGTTCCATTCTGCATTCAAATGGTTTCTATCACGGCTCGCAAGGAAATTCTATGATGCGGATTGTACATATGTTGATTAGTCGATGCTCATTGTTGGATTGCTGAACGGCCCCAAAGCCCCAGAGGTTGGAGTTTGGTAACGGCTGGAATGGTTAACTTTCAATTCGTGACTTGAGTGTACATTTTAATATTCATGAAGACAAGTTGGTCGGTCGCCCCATGTCTTTATAAATGAAGACTTAGATGAAATAATCTACTTGTGCTCTATATAGAAATGGAAAATCGAAATTACTATGGTATCCCTGTTGGGGTTGTATCTCCATGCAGATAAAAGATTCATCTTTATTGATTTGAACTCTTAAATATAACTTTACTTTATATAAAAAAAAACAATTTCTTATGATCCTTCAAAATTAATAAATTACCTTGGAAACTTTTTTTAAAATATTTCCTGCTCTTTGTAATAGATGTCAAACTTAAAGTTTGTTCATTATTTCGTGAAGTTTTGTTAAAAAAAGGAAGGCAAATGCTTATTGGATTGTATCAATCATATTAGCCTGTCCCCATGACAAAATAAAACCACCACTGCACAACACTCACAATATTCAAAATTAAATTTGGAGACTTCAGCAAATCAATGGGACAACATTTCTGCGCCCCTAAAAAAAAAAACCCCACAAACGGCAAATTGTCTCCGTAGCAGGGTAGGCTTAACGTGTCCATGGAGGCATCCTATAGATAATATTTCGGCGAGGTATCTCACGGACACATTATCAGCTTGGCATGTTAGTGGAGGGGCGAGAGGAGGTTGGGAGACGGTGTGGGGTGGAGGGAACGGAGGTCGGTGATTATATTCATCGCAACACGCACACACACACACCGCTCCTTGCCCTCCCTGGGCTCCCAGCAGCTCCGCGTGGAAACTGTTATGATTAGGCATTGCGCCGCGCCGCGGTAGGTCACGCCAAGTCCTGAACTCTGCTCAAATGCCAAAGAGGGAGGGGTGAGGGGGTTGGGCAATTGGGGGCTCTGGGGAGCCGTGGGCTGGAGGGAGGCAGTGGGGTAGAGGGTGAATGGGGATGGAGTTAGGATGAGGGCTTCCGAGCCAACAAAACTCGCTTTTGTTCAGCGCGGAGGTCTCATTGCAAGCTAATCTCTCTGCTTGACCACATTCTGGGACGGCAGCAGAAGAGGCTGTCTAATACCCGCGCTCTCTCGTTTTTTTTTTTGCGTGTTTGCTTTTTCTGCAGACTTATTAATATGGGCTTTGGTTTTGCTCGCGCATGCCGACTGCGTGCCACGGGTCTAGCCAAACTGTGAAATGCCCCTTATTTTTTTTTTGCCAGAGCCAAGCTGTTGCACAAACGTAGTGTGAATACATAATTAGAGTGGAGGCTTTTTTGTTGTTGTTAATGACTGCTTGCTGCAATTGCGACCGAAATGTGACAGACAATTAGCACACATTATAATAGGGGAGAACAATTCCCAAATATAAAAAACAACAAGACTTAGTCTTCCTTCAATTGAGAAGTTATCGACCGGTGGTGTGAATTTTGCGTGTGGCAAATAATTGGTTATTAAGCTTTAAAAAAGAGTATTCCAACTCAGCAACTTCACCGGCATAGGCTGAGAGCGTCACAGCAACGCAGCGTAATCTTTGTGGCATGGCGGACTTGTTTAAGATGAGCCGGGGGTGGAGGTGGTCATACAAAAGTTAATGGTGAGAATGACACAGCCAATGTTGATAAAGCTTTCAGCTCACGTTAAACGCTCAAAACGACGATGAGTACCGATGCAATCCGCTTTTGTCTCTCGTGCGTTATTGCTCTACGATCTCGACCCCTCGACGCATTCAAGAAAAGGCTGCAACATCCATCGCTTCAATGAGGCTATTTTGTGCCTATTTTTTTTTACTTGACCATAACAATTTAGAATTGGGGCTAAGACTTCAACCCCCCCCCGCACTCCAATGCTACAGAGCTGCTGAATGCAGACGCTTCTCCCCTTCCTCCTTTGCAGAGTGAAATCAGAGCCAACTGTTCAACGCCACAGTGTTTGCCCCGCAAGACCACATGGCAGGCATAACGCTGTAAGCTCTTCAGTAAAAACTTTACAGCAAAAAAAATATCTCACACACGATGCGCTCATGTGCAGCCCTTTTGCCAATCAACTGCTGGGTGAGTACAGGTCCGATGACCATACTTCACCTCGCTTGTCAGTGCGGGTGGGTGAATGTTTGGAGCATTGACGAGGAAGCATTAAAGTACAGTACAACAACGATGTTTTACTGCACTGCCCTCTGCTCCCCACAACGTAGCCCCGCAGAAGCCTATAGCACCTTACTTTTTGAATGTGTCGGTCATCCTTCCAAGCATTACCCAAGCTCAAACCTACTGAGCTTCCGAGATTTGACAAGGGCGGGTGCCTTACATGTGATTTGGTCAAAGGCAGCAACTATGCTCATTCTTAAAAAAAAACACACAAGCGCATAAAGCGCTTGTGTTAAGCTCGACCAAATGCTCTCTTTGATAATTGTCCCATAACCTGCTCACAGCATGGTTCCTAGCATGACTGCAATACAACAGCGTACCGACCGCACTCAATGGAAGGGAATAAATATGCAGCATCGTACACAGACTGTATATGCAAGTTCCAAAAAAAACCCGCTATTGGTCGTTTTTACCATTTCACACCACGTAACGCAGCACTGCACCATATGCTACATTTGTGACTACGCGTGCCGTTCTCCTGACCGTGAAATCACATGCAATATAGGATTACAGCTCTCACAAGGTGCTTCCCCAAAAATGTATAACCGTTCCAATGCAGCCTCTGTGGGCCAAATACCAAATTCAGTTTTAACTGACCTCCCTGGGCAGCGAAATTCACATTGTGGTGTGACCCTCGGATATGTCCGACACGCACGCAGGCTGTCTCTGTGAATGAGACTTTGATGTACGTCAATTCCCTGTCATGGACGGGTTTGCTTACAAGAGACCCACAATGACTTTTATATTTTCCCAAACCTATTCAAAGTCAAACTTGTCCGTTCCCATTACTGTCAGCGATGCACTCTATTGATTTGACATCGAGTTAAAGAAAATATGTATGCACCTGCCTCTCCTATCAAGAGCCATACCTCGCTAAAGCGTCACCCACATATCCCAATCGTATCTCGCCAATTAAACGCGATACTGATATTTTTGTTTCGTTTGTTGCCCTTTCCCCGCAACCCCCGATTAGCGCTGTTGGCCACGTACGGCGCGAAATAAGTTCAGCAGACATACATATACAAACAAATGCATTTATGGCGACCTAATTTTTCGTCAACGAAGTAACAACTTCACTTCTAACGCCGCGAAAACTCGTTGAAGCTTCACACTCGTTACCAGTAATCCCCCTGCTTGTTGTGGTACAATGCACGTAATACGCAATTAGAACAATGCGGTTAAAACAATTTAAGAGAGAGAGAGAGAGGGAGCGATCGTTGGCGTGACACCTTACGCAATCAGCAATACGGCCGCCGCTACTGCGTGTGTCGGCGAAGTACATATCTCGATACAATGTGCGTCATGCTCTCGGCATCACACGCCCCGGGTCTCTCGGGACCTCCACTCGAGTGGGATTCGAGTGGAGGTGGGCTGCACGCGGGGTGCCCACGGGTGAGAATTGACCCAATTACCGCAACTGAAATGGAGCAGCAATCCGGCTGCAATGCTGTTCAAGCCAAGTAGGATAATTGCCGCAGGTGCTAATAGATTTCCCGCTCGTCGCGATAAATGCATTATTTGCACGCCGCTTGATTTGAATGCTCGCACTTGCTTACTTTTTAGATCTGTTCAATAAAGTTTTTACTGCATCGCAACAAATGAATTTCTGTGTACAATATTGGCCTCCTTAATAATTTACTCGTAGAAAGCGATTTTTTTGTAAGCAATTAAGCTGTCAACGATACGCGTGTACCTTTTTTTTTACAACAAATAATTTCGTAACAAATTATTTTGTAATTTGTGCAAAAGTCACACTGGATAATTAAGTTTAAAAGGTCCTTCCCACACAGTTCAAGCAATCCCATTAAGAATTACACACCCCACCCCCACATCCCCTCCCCACCACTGAGGATTAAGATTCATCGTTCACTTACTGAGGTCATCTTGACATTTCACCACGGTCACCAGTAGCGCTTGTGCCGCGATCAGCAGCAGCAGCAGATTCCTTGCAGCCAACATGATGGACATTTATCTAAACGGTGGGCATGTATGTTGCCGTGTTATACGTGTCCTGGTTCGTATAACACGCACGCAGAACAAAAAAAATAAACGATTAAAGTACACAGGAGTGGTCAAAATACGATCTCATCCACCGGTTATTGTCCAAACATACACGGCGTGAACGTGGCCCCCAATGGAATTTTTTTGTTGTTGTTGAAAATTTGTTGGGATTTTTTTTTTAAACCCGACTTTACCCGGGCCCCAGAAGAAAACTTTGTGATTTTATAAATTCTGCCCTCGGCCGCCACCAGGCCGGGTTCTGCTGTATGCCCTTCTTCCGCAGGCCGGTTCAGACTATATGGGGCAGTCAGAACGATGCGTTAGGGACGGCCCTCCCGACCCCCAAGCGAGCCACTGAAACCTGACTCCCAATCGGACCACTGTGGGCCCTATCCTGCACCCCTCCCCACTCCCAGAGCAATCCCCACCCTCGCTGTTCTCTCCACCTTGCCTCCATATTTTTTTTGCTACCGTGGGTTCCAACGCCCCTTTTGAATTGGGTGCCTAAGACATTTCGGCTGAGCCTAGCGGTCCGCTGATGCCCTCTATGGAATCGTAGAAATCGCGAGCCACCATCGTGGCCCGCAGTGACCGTCAAGGCCACGCTTAATGGTTACGCGGCAGATCTGGTGGATAGCATTCGTAGCTTTGTCGCATCCTGCACGCGATGTGGTCAGACTGAGCGTAGCGGGGACAGGCAGACGCACCTTCCGTTGGCTTTAACTCACAGGCTGCCTTTGTTACGTGAGTTTTTGTTTTATTCATTCGGCATCGTCGACCAGCCGTGGTCAATCTACTGCTGGATGAAGGCCTCTCCAAGTTGCCGCCACTTCTCACACGATCCTGTGATGTAATAATCCACCTAACACCTGCCCATGCACGGATTTTATTGCTCCATCTCCTCATCGGACGTTTTAAGTTGTGCGCTTCGAATGCAAATGCTAATTACTTGTTTGAAAAATATGCATTTATATTGAATTTATTGAAAATATTTAACCAGGAACAAACATTGTCAGATGAAATATCGTGTTTTTATGGTTTCTTAACTCAGTTAATTCATGCTAGTTAAAATAAAAACCGTCTGCATGACTAAAAAAAGAGTACAAAAATACGAATAAACACTTTACAATCCTGTGCCAATCCACTGCTGGATGAAGGCCTCTCCGCGGAGAATTGTCAGCGCCGTCTCTTGAAGGAGGCGGAGTGGTGGTGGTGTGGTGAAAACCGCTTCGGATATCACCCCACGTCTCGTTTTAGCCGTGACTGGAAATTTTCATATATGGATAAATAAACAAACGGTACCTTAATATGGAATTGTAGCACCATCAGCAATGCATTTGGTCAGTCCTCTCATTTGTCCGAATGAGGTAATCATTTTCACCTTCATATGGTCAAAGTTACACATCTAAAATGTTTTTTTTATTTAGTCCAGGGCCTGAGGTTATGGCATAGATATTCAAATGTAAAATCTAACTTAGTATTCGTAGTCCCCGCTAGAGGAGCTCTCCTTTCGTTGAGGCCCTTTCACCAGCAGTGAGCAAGCACTTGCAGGGCTGTGCCTTTAACCCCTTTATTTGACACCAGGGGACAGCCCGTTGACATATAAAGCCTCATTTTAAAGGCAGACAAACACTTAAATATGAGAAAGTGTTGAAATACAAGAGATGAAATGTCGTCATCACACAGCCAACCGAAAAAACACGTTTGCAAATTGTGTTTATATTTTCTTTCTGTATGAGCAAAAGGCACCGCATTCTCATAAAAAACTAAATATACATGGTTTTCATAATGAGGTGACTACACCCACTGGCAGAGCAGTGCACAAATGAAGGTTAGACTATAGGTGACCGTCACTGTACTGACATATCTGAGGCCCAGTGGCAGAGATAGGGAAACCAAGCGAAAGTGTATGTCCCCACGTAGCTCAAGGGGTCACGGGTTTACGATAATTGAGGTGCATCATATATCATCTCAAAATCCCAACCAGCATAACGAGCTAATTAACATGAAGCCAACTAAACTCTGTCATCTCGACTTAGTGTGCATCACTCGTCTCTCATTTCACCACATCTCTATCGCCTTATCAATCCCCTTTTGACATCTCACGAGGATTTTATCAATCTAAAAGGGAGGCCCTGAAAAATAATTTCTGCTTAGGTCCCCCGATGGTTTAGAGCATGCACACACACACACACACCCACGCTACTGCGGAGGCCCACTCTTGATGGAAATACGTTGGCCTGTGGATAATGCCACTTGATTTCCATCTGCAAAGAACCCTCCCCTCCCTTATCCCACCCCCGCCTCACCACTCACCACCTCGCTCTTGGCCCTGCCCGCCCAAAATTCCTTCTTCTGCCACTTCCAAAAATGTAATCTAATTCTGAATCGCATTTTTTTTAAAGAGGACGTATTGTTTGCCTGCTGGGAAATCTCTGGTCCTCCTGTATTTCACGGCTAAACTAAGTGATTCTAAGCAGGAGACGTGACAGGTATGCAGGATGCACAATTCCATTCTGTTTCTCTTTTAAGCACGCACATATATATAATGCATGCATACACGTTAAAGTAATTTGAATGGCCTAGATGAGGATGAATGGCCTACCTCACGAGTGCTACACGAGGGCCGGGGTATTTTCGGTTACGTTGTTCAGCGATAGAATAAAACTAGCGGTGACCAATAAACCCACTTCACCCCTAGGAGGCAGTAACGAGAAGGTGTGATGATTCCTCGGGGAGTTTTAGTGCCCTGATTATTCCGTGCCACATTAAGCACACCTCTTAAATATTCCCGAGACGACGGGAATGCTCCATTGTTCTCGATCCAACCATATTTTTCAGCACAGGCAGCGTTGCAACTTTCAGGGGACCCCCGCGTGATCTATTGCTATGCCTTGCAAGAGGCCTCGAGTTCCTGTTGTATAGCTTGTCCCTCTTCTGCAACGGGTATATCTTCAAATGCGTACAAGTTACGGTCAGCTTTATACTTGCCACATTTGATAACGTGAGTGCTGCAAGGTCATGCAATTTGGGCACAGCTGATTACTGTGACGGCTGTCGACAGAAGTAATATGGGAAACGAACCCCTATTTTTGACGATCTGTACCAGAGGTTTTCCCTCTTGACTACTTTTTCCTTCACGGGGGGGAAAAAAATGAAGGTGCAGCTCTGCAATCGCTCGCTCACGCCACTGCCGGCGGAAGGGCCTTCGCTCGGGGGAGCTCAAGGGAGCTACTTTGGCCTACTTTTCCACGCTGGCCAGACGTAGTACCCAAACTTTTTATCCCACCACATGTGCCCTGCTGGGGTGACAGAGGTGGGGTGGATTAAGGAAACGTATCCGTCAATTGAACTGCCACGGTATGCTGCCTCGGTGTAATGGTTAGCACACTGCAACTTGCAATTCGGAAGTTGTCAGGTTTGACTGGCATTGGGATGGAGCAGTTTGCACAATGGTTAGCACACTGCCCTGTGGACCAGGAAACCTACGTTGTATCAGTATAAGTGGCGAGTGATAACCAAACCAATCCTGGGTACCCTCTGTAGGAGTTTAACAAACCCGATCTGACCAGTGTGTGGTGAAGTATGGTCAAACAATCCTTGCGATCGACACGGCATGGGAGGCCTTCATCCAGCATTGCTTTACCAACGTGCTGTAAATTATGATTTTAAACTGCCGCTAGGAGTATTTTGTTAAAGGTGACTGGGTAGTTCAGAGGTCAGAGCATCGAGCTGATTCCACTGAAATCCTGATTTCGTATTTGGGTTCTCAAGTGTAGTGAGTTGTTGGTCTCAGCTCAGTCACCAATCATTTCCACGTAACGCCTCCACCCTATATTTAGTCAAATTCGGTTGACACTTAATTCAGGCTACTATCCCGTATTGAGACTTCAAATATATTCATTTGACCGTCATGTGAGAGTGTGACCCCAACTGTGCCGAAGATAAAGAGGCCACTTGAATTATGTTTCAGAAGAAGTTCAGTGGAAAAAAAATCTTACTCTGACATGGGACGGGGTCACACTGCTCTCCGAGATTTCCGAATGGATTCGCGATCACGTGATGTGAATGCCGATAGCGCGACAGAATACAACCGGGTAAAAGAAAGATGAAGTAAATAAATCAACAAACCGGTGTTTATTACAGCAATTGAAGTTGAACAGATACAACAGAATATATCGACATAATCACTGTGTGGTGGCATCTTATCAAGGGCCACGATGGGGAAGAAAATGCTTTTTTATTTACAATAATTCGGGTGTATAAATCAAACGCAGAAGATTAGTTCATGAACTCTCACACACACCTGCATAGACAGGTTTATGTGGCTTCAATGACCCCCATCTCACTCGGCTCAAAGGACCCAAAGGAAAGTAGGAGGCATTCCTTCATTTCCACCTCTGCTGCCACAAACCCCGGTGCCAAAACCCAAATTGCCGGAAAATGAGCGATGCCTTTTTCCAAGATCTAACTCCACATATGCGATATGTACGACATTTTTCAATCTTCCTTTTGAATGCATAATTGTACAAAAATAAAAAGTACCAGTGACGTGTTTGTTTTTATTTACTGCTATATTTAATTTTACATTCAGTGTGAGAAGATTTTTTAGCACATTTCTTTAGCTTTGTGTAGAGAACTGTGGTGGCGAGATTTTAACCACCTCACCTGGTATACAGGATGTCAGTGGGTTCAATCCCGACTGTGATCCCTGGAGTTTGCACGTTATCCCCGTGGTTGCGTGGATTTTTCTCCGGGTCCTCCGTTTTTTCACCAAACATTTAGAATCCACGTCACGTGTTTACAGTATTTGGCTGTTATAAATTTCCACGTGATAAACCACTTCGTTGAGCCATCATTTGTGGCCAGGTCGCTTAACTGACAATTAACTATATAGTTCAGTGGGCCTTACCTGGTCAAATAAAAAAAATAGTTAATTTAGCTTTAACTTATTCCCATTTCCAGCCCCCCAAACTAAAAAATGCAGTCCAAATAAAAAACGGCAGTTACACTAGCGTACACCACGACAGTGTCATGCACAGTGAAAATGACACAGTCTCCTCTCTCCTTGTTCTGACAATCTCAGCTGAAAGGGTCAATTCTCGTCTTGATGATTTCGTCAAGAATTTCTGTGCTGGTGCAATGGACTTGCAATCCAGAGGTCACCGGTTCGGTTTGATCTCCCCGCGCATGGAAGTTGACACACCAGCAGTGCAAGTTTCTTAACCTCCCCCCCCCCTACACCCACTCCCCCCCCCAAACCGCCCCTGTTAGGCCAGTAATATAAATAGGTTCACCACGCTTCGTCAATGGGTGCAGGCCCCATGTGATGGGGTCAAATGTGGCTTCTCCCACCTCTTCGAAGACATTCTGCTCAGCATGAAGCAGCAAGGTCAAATACCCTCCAGAGGAGGTATCTCTTGCCCTAATGCCGGAAGTGGCGCGAGCAAAGCGATTGCGGGGCTGCTCCTTCGCCTATTGGCGGCGATGCAGTCTCGGCCAAGTTTTTTCCAAAATATTTTTTGATGAAAATCATGAATTGTCAAGATGAGAAACAATGCACGAAATTTTCTTGGTTCTTTCGGTAAAGTCACGTAGAATGGAAATAATAAAATAATTAAATAAAACATAATAAATAATATTATTTTATATGATATTATTTTATTGTTTTATTTTTATTATTTTTCGGTAAAGACATCAGTAGTAGCCTACAGTCCATCGACAACACCCAGCTACCTGGAAAGTTAAAGGCCTGGTGTCTGCAGTTTGGTCTCCTACCCCGGGTGTTGTGGCCCCTAGCAGTGTATGAGGTTCCAATCTCAACAGTGGAGAAGATGGAAAGAGGAGCCACGAGCTACTTAAAGAAGTGGCTCGGAGTTCCACGATGCCTTACCACCATAGGCCTCTATGGAGATGGTGTCCTCAAGCTGCCCCTCACCAGTCTAACCGAGGAATTCAAGTGTGCAAAAACCAGGCTCCAGATGACACTGAATGAATCTCGAGACCCAGTGGTGAGCAACAACGCGCCGACCTTGGCAACTGGGCGCAAATGGAGGCCAGGAAAAGCAGTCCAGGAGGCAACAGCAGCCCTCAGACATGCTGACATTGTGGGTCATGTTCAGCAAGGGAGAGGAGGCCTTGGGCTAACTAGCCGTGCTGCTTGGAGTAAGGCCACTGCACCAGAGCGGCGGAAGATGGTAGCGCAGGAAGTACGCCATCAGGAGGAGGCTGCAAGGTGGGCCAAGGCAGTCTCTCTTGCCAAACAAGGACAGTGGACTCGATGGGACAGTGTGGAGAAGAGGAAGATCAGCTGGAAGGATCTGTGGGCCATGGAAGCGAGGCGGTTGAGCTTTTCCATCAGAGCAACATATGACATCCTTCCAACACCAGTTAATCTTCACCAATGGTATGGTGAAGATCCGGACTGTGCCCTCTGTTCCATGCCAGCCAACCTCAGGCACATTCTCACAGGGTGTAAAACAAGCCTCACCCAAGGACGCTACACTTGGCGTCACAACCAAGTCCTTAAAAACCTTGCGTTCGCCCTGGAGGACAAGCGAGCTGCCACCAACTCCCTACCACCCCCAGCAGCATCACACCCCTTACGGACGACCTTTGTCCGCGAAGGGGCTAAACCACCGAAGAGCGGCTCTACACCAATAGAGCGAGACCAGCTGCGCTTGGCCCGCGACTGGAAAATGCTAGCTGACATTGGCCGGCAACTTGTGTTTCCTCCGGAGATCGCAACCACCACCCTAAGACCTGACATGGTGCTCTGGTCCCGTTCGCTCAAGAAGGTCTTCATCATTGAGCTCACAGTACCCTGGGAGGACTCAGTAGATGAGGCTTATGAGCGAAAACATCTGCGCTATGCCGATCTAGCTGCCGAAGCACGGCATCATGGCTGGAACACAGAAGTCCGACCAGTGGAGGTGGGCTGCAGAGGTTTTGTGGCAACATCTACAACCAGACTGCTTAGAGACCTGGGAATTAAGGGCCAGAGCCAGCGTTCGGCAATCAAAGCTGTATCGGAGGCGGCAGAAGGCAGCAGTCAGTGGCTCTAGATGAAGAGGAAAGACCCCAGCTGGGCCCCAAAGTGAGAGGGCCAGGAGGTATGCAGTCAACAATGCTTGACTCAGGGAGGAGGACGCCCCTGCCATGCATAGTCCCATGGGATGTTGGCTACCAACAACAAGGCAACTCCTATGACTAATTGGGAATGGGACGCAAGCGTAGGATTGATCACCCTGTCGCTGGCCGCCTTTGGGGAGGGTGTATAGTATGAAAGGCCGAAACACCCTAGGAACCAAAGGGTCACTACTGACGATGCGCTCCCCAAATTTCACCAGGCTCACTGTTCATGAACTCTTGGAAGTGCTTGCACAAAGGATAGTAACATCTCATCCTGTGTTCTTTGGAATCTGAATACGTAGAATGGAAATAATAAAATAATAAAAATAAAACATAATAAAATAATATTATTTTATATGATATTATTTTATTATGTTATTTTATATGATATTATTTTATTATGTTTTATTTTTATTATTTTATTATTTCCATTCTACGTGACTTTACCGAAAGAACCAAGAAGATGAATCCCTGCAGTCACGAAAGCTTTAAATCGAAATTTAATGCACGAAATGTCCAAATTCACAATATCACCATTTACTGAAATGGACAAAAACTGCTTTTGTATTTGCATCATCAACGACAGACTGGAACATTTAATTTGACCCCAATAGCAATTTGTGGGGAAAGAAAACTTTCCAGTGCCCGCACTGCCCACCTCTGCTGTGCAGGTGTATGTGTGGCGTGTGCAGGCGTTAGCGCGCATCTCCATTATTCCTTCCACACCTTCAAAAAATTGGCGATAAAATGCCAAAACTACCTTGAGTGGGAGTCCCATGCACCCTGTAGTCCTGCCCAATCTACATGCCTTGTCCTCTGTTTGCTTTGGAGTAGATGAGGGAGGCTCTGCATTCCTTCCAGAGCTCAGCAACTTTGCAAAAAAGAAGAAATCAATATTTTTCCATCTGAACTGCAGGCTGTGAGAAACACCCAGAAATTCTTATTTTTTTTTAAACCATCTCTATTTTAAATATATATAACATTATCAATCAAACAAATGTGCGTGCGGTTAATATATGTACTTGCAATATATAGCAACCTTTCAAATAATTGCTTTCGGGATTGGCACTTGGCAGGCTTTGCTTAAAAGGCAAAAAAAAATGGGCCAGGAGGCAGCAATGGGAGTTGTTTGTTTATTGTGAACGCTACGTTGGGTGGCTCGAGAAAGCTGAGGGCACAACAACTGAATGCCTGGTTTATGAAATGCTTAGTAGGGGCCGTCCCACGGCAGCCAGTAACAACCAAAGAGACTCGTAAGGTATTATTCGAGTTCAATAGGTCAACAAAGGGAAAATAGAGAGGGCTTTTTACTCTCTAGCCAATCTCACTGGAGGGCAGGGGTTGGTTGGAGGATTGTGGGTTATTTAGCTGCACGCTGCCGCTAGTTTACCTCTTCCATCAGTTCCCCAAGAAGTACTCGTGCCTCTGCTCGCAACGCTTAGAAGTGACGTGGCCACCATACCCCGAATAGATCTATTATTCTCACAACACCAACACCATTTTTTTGTATTTATTTTTTGCATTATTCAACGCGACATCGAATGGTGTAATTGTAAATGGCTATTTTAAGTGACCAATTTGAAGCTCTGGGGTCTCTGGATATGGAGGCAGGGTGGTATGGCTTTCTCCACGATGGAAAGATAAAGCACAGTTGACTTGCCAAATTCCTTTCCCAATTTTCTCAAGGTTTATTGTCTCAGGAGCGAGCTGCCGTGGAGTGGAGTAATAAGAGCCGGAGCCCAAATGGAGATCAGGTAAATGTGAACGGCTAATGCACAGCTTCGGAAAATGCAGAGGATGAAATGAATAGGCACACTCATCGCAATCCCTGTTGGAGGGCCCCTTTCTCTCGTTGTAGCCGACACTCCATTGTGGTCATATTGGCTGTGATCTTACAAATTATAATAATATTTTTTGCGACAGTGCTTTGGCAGTGTTGCACAAGCATCGATAACAAACAAGCTCAACACATCCATCAATTACATTGCCCTACATTTGGGAGAGAGAAAATATCAATATGACGTTTCAAGCAATGGCTCTTCATCAGTGCAAATATACGCTATTTATCGTGTGCTATGAAAAAGGCCTATTGCCCGAAACGTTGCCTGCTATATACTTTTTTTTATTTGAAGACCAGAGTGTTATGGATGAATGTGCTGATTTTGTTGTAGATTTTATTTGTGCACCAATACCAACCTAGCAGCAGCATCGTCAGATAATTCACATATTATAGAAAATCTCTCTGCTCTGAAGAATAAATCAGGACTATCTCCAGAAACGTTGCCTATTACACTATGTAACACACATTTTGTTCCTGGGTGGTAAGTGTTATTTCTTAATTGCTTACGCCTACAAGGTACAGAAAATGGCTATTATTCCCCACAAACTTTGCTTTTGTGACCAGGACAGTGATATTTTGAAATGTACCCATTTTAAATGAGAAAACGGGCGAATTTGTGTCTTTTCGTTCACATAAAGTCAGTAAAAAACAACATTAATCAAAATTAACATGTATGCATAGTAAAGTAATAAAAACATTACAACAAAAGATTTAAAGGTGAGTAGTTTTTCGAGATTTACGATTATTCTATAAATCACTTTCACGAATCAGCCCCCAAATGTAGTCTCCCATCATGTTCTCGTTATACTGTCCTTGGTAGCTGCGTTCAAAGTCCAGTATATCCTGGTGGAAGTGCTCGCCTTGCTCCTCCGAGTACGTTCCCATGTTCTTCTTTAATTTATCAAGATGATTATCAAGGATATGGACCTGGAGGGACATCCTACAGCCCATTGTGCCATAATTCTTCACCAGAGTCTGAACCAGCTCCACATAGTTTTCGAACTTGTGATTGCCCAGGAAGCCACGAACCACTGCGACAAAGCTGTTCAAACCGCTTTCTCCATTCTAGTGAGCTTCTTGGGGAATTCATTACACTCCAGGATCTTCTTTTATCTGTGGTCCAACGAAGACACCGGCTTTGACCTTTGCCTCAGACAGCTTAGGGAAGAAGTCTTGAAGGTACTTGAAGGCTGCCGACTCCTTATCTACAGCTCTGACAAACTGTTTCATAAGGCCCAATTTGATGTGCAGTGGTGGCATCAGCACCTTCCGGGGGTCCACCAGTGGCTTCCACTTGACGTTGTTCCTCCCCACAGAGAACTCGGTCCGCTGTGGCCAGTCCCGCCTGTGGTAGTGCGCCTTGGTGTCTAAATCTTTTGTAGTCATTTTTGTATTACTTCAGTATAAATACATGTACATTTTTTGACTTTATGTGAACGAATAGACACAAATTCGCCCGTTTTCTCATTGAAAATAGGTACATTTCAAAATATCACTGTCTTGGTCACAAAAGCATAGTTTCGTGGGGAATAATAGCAATTTTCTGTACTTTTGAGGCATAAGCAATTAGAAAAAAACACTTACTACCCAGGAACAAAAAACAATGTGTTACACAGTGTTATAGACCTCCGAATGTAGATGTTTTCGATCGTTGCCGACTACACCTCATCTTACCTGCACTGTATTTGTGTTCATAGTTTCAGTCATGCATAAAACTGTGTTAATTTAGTTTCAATTGCTTGGTGTTCTACACAAACTAAGAGTTGCTTTCTGTTTTTAGATAAATTGCCTTTGCTTGGTAATTTTCGGGGGTAGTAGTGGTTAGGGTACTGCCCCATAAACCCGGTCGCTTATGTTAAGAATCCCAGCCACGAGTGACATCAATGGCGATGAAATCTTTACCAGATCCTGGGCCCCCCGTTTCACCAACAGGTGTTGCCCGGCAAAGTTGAGTATGGTCAAAGAATGGTCGATCGCCCCTCCCATTGACCAACAAGGTGTGAATCATGGGATATTAAACCAGCGACTGATGCATTTCGTTAACCAACTCCATCCAGAATGCTTGTCATGCGGGAAGTGATGGCAGCATGAGTGAGGTAGGTGGGACCATGCTGCACAATTAAGATTCTGAAGGTAAAAAATGAAATTAAAATTAATAAAAATAAAATAAAAATCACGACGTATCGGAGGCAACACAAGTCTCCGTCATCAGGTGGGACCGTCACAGCCAGATTTTATTTTTTATTAATTTTTATTTCATTTTTTACCTACGTGACTTTACCGAAAGAACTAAGAGTATGAATCCTTGCAGTCACGAAAGCTTCAAATCTAGAATTAAGATTCCGAACATGATTATTTAAAATCGCTTTCTGGGACTGGAGAATCGAGGTGCGGTAATGTGACTCCTGTTTGTGAGCCTCACCGAGGAGCACAGCGAGAGCTGGAATTTAGTCAGTGCAGAGGCAGAGGGACACGTGGAGTAGACAACGTCCGCAGGTTAAAGAAGAACTTCAAACTGCTCATAAAAGTAACTGGGGGCTTGGACCAGGGATGCGCCGCAAGGAGTGGGAGTATTGGTTGGCACGGAATATAACGCAGGGGCGTTGAGAGAAATGTTTTTTTAAAGAGTTGAGAAATGTGAGGTGTGCAAGTGAACTCAGGGTCGGGAGATTCATCAACGTTTAACAAATCAGGCCAGTTTGGGGTTCGAGTTCAATACAAACTATCGGGTCCTAAACGATACGCAGGTGAATAAATATTTGTATTCTTGAGCAGATTCTTGAGCAGAGCGGTGGTGCAGCGGTTAGCGCACTGTACCACAAACAACCCCGGCGACCCGAGTTGTATTCCTGGCCAAACAACCGCCATGACTAACGAAGCGTGGGAAAGCCTTCGTACAGCAGTGGATTGAGAGACAGCTGCAATTATGACTTATCCTTGCGTATTTAGACACCTGGCCAGCCTGAAATAGTTGGTCCAAAATGCCCTCAAGTGTGAGGCCCCAGAGGTGTCTGGAGTGGAGGCCATTTGTCTCCAGTGGCGGTGTGAGCAGGCAATTGCAGGGCTGCGCCATTACCTCCCTTTAAATTCGTTTCATGAGCGTCTCCAGATGTGACGATGTCCAGTATAATTGCTCCGTTCTAACTTTGCCCTGGGAAATTCCACTTTTTTACTTTGCTCTCAGCAAACTCAGCTTCGGCAGCTCGGATGAACGGAAACCTCAGTGCCTCGACGCCACCGGCGTCTGATGAGTGAACCCAAAGGACTTCGCATTTTGTCCTTGTACAGTAAAGACCAAGACAACCCGGCCGCTCCATTCCTGGGGGCAGGCAGCCTCTCTCTCTCTCGTGTGTGCACAGCTGTGCCACTTGTGGAATGTCAACCGATTCACGTTGATGCCACTCGGCAAAGCAACCAGTTAATCAAAGAAGGGTGGGGTGGCTCATTTAGGGTTTTTTGGTTTGTTTTCTATTTCATAGGTGTTGTGGGAGTGGTGAGGAGGAGGGGGTAATTTTAGCAGCGTAAATTAGACGAGGGGAATGACCGTGATCCGTTTTAACTGCGGTGTTCCAAACAGGAACTTACAACGCGCTAATTTTTGTACTTTAATTGTTGTCAGCACCCTTCTCACCACCCCCCTTTTTTAACCCAATTGTCTTTGGCGCCCCTTTTTTGCCGGCACTACCTTCATAAACACATCCGCGGTGATCACGATGGCAATGTTGAGAGTGTCACGATCATAGCGTTCAATGGCCAGGTGTTGCGAGGTGTGATAAACCAGCCCACTGACCCTACAGGTGTGCAAATATCCTGCCTAGGAAGACCACTTCCGGATACGAATAGCATTGGTGGAGGAGCTCACACAAGCATGCATGGTTATATTCAATAAAACATTTTTTATATAATATTATTTTATTATTTCCCTTCTACGTGACTTTACCGAAAGAACCAAGAATATATCCATGCATGCTTGTGTGAGCTCCTCCACCAATGGTAATAAAAATAGTTTTATATTAATATTATTTTATTATTTCCCTTCTACGTGACTTTACCGAAATATTAAAATAATATTAATATAAATAGTTTTAATTGGTTTATATAAATATAATTTTATTATTTCCCTTCTACGTGACTTTACCGAAAGAACCAAGAATATGAATCCCTGCAGTCACGAAAGCTTTAAATCAAAAGCATGCATGGTTACTTTATATGAAATGCAAATACAAGAAGAGCTCCCTTCTGTACCTCCGCATATTAATAATCAATATGTTTTACTCCCTTGGACTATTGGGCTTTTTAAAACAGTATTCAAGCAGCATTTTGTCTAAGCATGCAAACTCTGGTCCGGTTTCGACATACTTGGTCTCATCAGCAGAGCCGTGCCTGTCAAAACAAATGCTGGGTTACCAAACGTTGCTGGCAAGTGAACTCCATCGAATTTATGAGAACTTGTTCAACGCAAAAGAACAATATCGTATACAAACTCAATTATGCGTGGCTGTGGATTTTTATTAGTAAAATAATATAGCTGCATAACTCCATCCGCATATACTTTCACGGTTTGTTTTGGCACGGATTGAGCGAAGCTGAAACCCAGTGGCCCCCTTTTATTCTGGACATTCCCAGGTCTGCATTTCATCTCTGTGCTGTAGGGTAATTTCACAAGTCCCTCTGGAATAATGCAGCAATTCAGATGTCGCTGCATTAACAAATTGTTTATATATATATTTCTACATTATATATTGCATAACTCAATATAATCATTAGCATCGGTTTCAACGTCCATTGTCTAATCAGCAAACCAGGCTTGCTTGAATCAAGCAGGACTTATATCGTAGAGAAAAGGCCCTTGATCTTCTTGGTTCTTTTGGTAAATAAAATAATAAAAATATTATTATGTTTTATTTTTATTATTTTATTACTTCCCTTCTACGTGACTTTACCGAAAAAACCAAGAAGATGAATCCCTGCAGTCACGAAAGCTTTAAATCGAAATAAAAGGCCCTTGCTTGTAAGATCGGCAGTTCACCAGCATTAATTCTTGACTTAAAGCTTTCGTGACTGCAGGAATTCATATTCTTTGGGTCTTTCAGTAAAGTCACGTAGATGGTTCAAGGAAAATAACAAAAAAACTAAAAAAAGACTCACAATTCCACCGCCGATCTCGCTGCACAGTCAATTTATTTTAACCATCTACGTGACTTTATCGAAAGACCTAAAGAGTAATATTCACCAGCATTGATTCGAGCAAGCCTGGCTGCCGATGAGATGCTGTGTATTGAAACTGGTCCAGAGTTTGCTTGTCTTGAATCAATACCGCTGAAAGTATGCACTCCCAGAAGGCCATGCAGCTGCTGGGTTACGTGAGGAATATTTAATATTTTTTTACGTGGAAACGGAGATATATGATAGAAACGAAGTGCCTACTTATTTATATTGTTGTCGTACATCGGTATTGTTGGGAAAATTCCATGCCATTGTAGCATGTAAAAAAAATGCCTACATATTGCATACTTAGCCTTCTAGAAATGTTTTACATTCTGTTCAATAAATATTTTGCTCACATAACAAGAGTATTTGGTTTAAAAAAGGCTAAGTGCGCCTTGGGCGAACTTGAAATTGGTCAAACTGATTTGCACTTAAAGGCCTGCACACAGGGGACTTATGTCATTAGGATGCAGCCCAAAACGGCAGTCTGCTTCTCGGACCAAAGAGTCTGGCTGCTTGCCAACTTCACATGCCCGTCCACGGCCCAGACAGCTTATTTAATCAAATATCGCGAACGGCAGGGCCTGGTGCTAGGGAATCGCCGATGCACGTCGGGGAACAGCACAAAATATATCGGCGCTCACTGCGAACAGTTAAAAAACCGAACCACGCATTCGCCCATTTAAATGAAACGTCTGCATTATAATACCGAGCGGGCAAAGGAAATTACGCTCAGAATAAAAATGCAATATTGTAATGACATACGAAGAGATTGTGCAGCCGTGCCCTGATATCGGTCACGTCGTTTCTTTCCGTAGTGGCTAAAAACGAATAGACGTTGGCCATATACAGCGTGGGTCCACTGAGAGTTTTGGGACAAATCCGGACTTTGTTGAAGCCCCTTTCCCCGAGACTCCCAATTCCACCGCCGATCTCGCTGCGCAGTCAATTGCACTCGCGTTGCCACAGTGGTCAATTTCACGAACAGCCCAACAACTCATACACCACTGCGTGTTGCCGTGTTCGGGGGGGGGGGGGGGTTCCCAGGGGTCAGGTTGACGTGCATTTGGTCGTGAAAGTGGCAATTCTCCTGCCCTCGCCCAGCACACCCAGCCAATGGAGGGAGCACATTCACGAACCACTATGAAGTGAATGTGCCATTGATATGTTTTTGTGTGTTATTACGTTGTACGCAGTGCTTGGTTTCAGCCGGAGCAGTCCGTTTGTATGTATGTATGAATGTTCAACTTTTTTTCCCACCGAACGCAGCCAACCGTGCTAATTGGAGGTATCGGGAGTTAGGTACGCTCCTGTAAAAGAGTGTTGAGATTCCCCGAGGCTTTCCTGGGTAAACAAGTGTAAAAATAATTTTGGCATGCTACATTAAGATCGCTCTATTTCCCCAACCCTATTGTACCTTCTACAGTATCCCTATATTGTGTACAATATTGTGGACAATAATATAGGATTATTGACCCGTCCCCTACTGGAAACCTGTGTAAAAATAGCTTCATAGCTCATCTGATTTTTCCAGATTAAATAACGATTCTAATTCTGGATTATTTTGGACAGGCATACCTTGCACGCGAGTGGTAGTGCCTTACGCCTCTAATGAATTCCTTTACCTAGCCAGCCTGGCAGTATTCTGGACAAATCGTGAGTAATTAAGCCCTGAGTGTCTATATAGGCTAGCTAACTGTCATGGTTTTCTCAGGCTTGTCCAGGGAAATCTGTAAGTTTTCACACATTATTCAATTGTCAGTAAACGTGTGGAATCTCCCATCTTCCAGAATTTAGATTTTTTTTTCCATGATATGTCTCGTTTTTTTGTAATTTCAGAGGTGGCGACCCTTATGTATGTGTCAAGTGTTCTTGGCCATAGCTTGTACACATCAACACCATCATAGTCATCGTAATATTCATCATCAAGTTTTTTTTTAAATTCAAAACCAGGCAGAAATCTCATGACATTACGGGCATACTTTACCAGTCCTATGCAAAGACAAAAAAAAAGACACACTCACCAAATTAATCACCAAATTAATCACGTAAACATAAATATATAGTTGGGTGACCTTTTGAGCAATGACCCTTCAGAGAAGAGAGGGCAGAAAGAAGTTGCAGATCACACTCTACCCCCCTGGGGCTCTGAGAAAACAATAATTTTACAAAAGTCACAAGATGGACTGTTTTGGATTGACACAAGGATCGTTTTCGACTGATGGAAATTGAATATCAAATCCTGGCATAAATCAAAGCGAATTTGGAAGGCTGTTGACGTTTTCCCACCAATAGAAAATCTAAATAATCAGACTAGAAATCGAGTACTTTACAAAGTGAGCCAGAGTAAAGGCACACACACTAGGGCACAATAGTAAAATAAAGTACATAGTACCTCGATAGCTCGGGGAAAGCGACGACAGTGGCTTCGAGTGATCGATTCGGTGATTGTTCACTGAATACATCAGACCTTGCGTCTCACACTTGATATCGTAACTAAATAAAGAGGGCCATAATTTCTACGAAAAAATACAAATATCGCAAATACAGCACTCTCTTCTTAAATTTGCTTAAAAGTTGAAGCTGTACCGCGGAGTAGCTTAGAATTCAGAATCAGAAGGCATCCATTCGTTCGTTGGCCAAACTGCCCTCCACGCTGCACAAGGTATGTCGATTTTTTTGCCGTCTTAAATTCTGTATTTTTATTGCGTTAGCATTGACTGAATCTGTGCCATTCCCGTGGGTATGGACTTAGCTGTGAAACCCATCAACCTGAAGTGAAATGATGGTTTATGCATGTAGCTTTTTTTCCGTGATTTTTCCCTTCCAAAAGAAACCTGTCCTAATTCTATCATAACCAAGTCAAGTGTGAATGCGTCTCCAAGCAAAGTTTAATCTTCACGGCTAAAGGGCAGTGTATGTGCACGTGTGTATGTGTGTCTTTAGTTTGATTCTGTGTGTGTGCGTGGGGAGCGGTAGTGTAGTGCTACGAACCCGGATACCTGAGTTCGATTCCCGCTCACAGCCAACAACGGTGACGATTATCTGAACCGGTCCTGGGCCTCTCAGTAGGTCGACTCAGCCTCAAATGAGTACCTGGTGCAGTGGCAAACCTCGCTACTGGGGAGACAAAGGCGACCGGGCGTGGTGCTGGCCACTCATCCTCTCGTATGCCGTATTGGCCTTCATAGGTGCTCGCTAACTGCACTTGCCCCAAAAGTCTGTTAAGGCTATAGGGGGGATCTTTGTCTTTGTGCCTCTGTGTAGAGTTGGGTACTTAATGAGGCTAGAATGTCTGCTACAATACAAAACCTTTCCTTATAAGTACAATACGATTGTGCAAATTAATATTCCAGTTCACGTGAGGTTCAAGGTACATATTTGCGAGTTATATAATTGGAAGGAAAACATACAGATTGGTCAGTCTGCTTATAGGGAATGAAAGCAATAACTTAACATTTTTGAGCTGCTTAAATATACTATGGGGTAGTCAAATATTTAGAGAATGGAACAATATAAATAGACATAGTATCACACACCTTTTACTGTACGCTTAACATTCTGTCGCAGTACCTAACTTCAGCACACCTATTGTAAACGAGGAATATGAAATATGACTTCCACGTAAGATGATAATTTCAGTCATTTTAACTTTGGCACTTTCTATATTAGATCAATAATATTAATATACAGCCCTTTGCGAATCCAGTGCCTGCTGAAGGCAGGGCTGTCCATAGCGGCGTGCGGGGCCCAGGACAAATCCCACCGTGCGGGCCTCCCGACGCCTTCAAAATAAACCGGATCCCCCAAAGCACGGGGCCCAGGGCAGTCGCCCCGATTCGCCGTGACCTCGGGACGACTCTGGATGAAGGCGTCTCCATGCTGTGTTGGTCATAGTGGTTGTAAAACCACGTCAGTCATCTCAGTCAGTTAACCCACAACACTTGGGTCTGTCCCGTGACCTCTTGTCAGTGAGCCTTCCATACTTCACGTGGCATCATACTTTGATGGGTTTTTACAATTTAGCTTCTGATAATTAACAATGAAATAAAACAAACCTTCTTACTCTTTTTTTAAACGTGGAATTATTTTCACGGGCATTCATATTTTTCATACAGCAAAAAAACGACCCTACTGTACATGTTTTACTACACTAGAACCCCCAAATGGACTGGTTTTAAAGGTGAGTGCATATGGTAAAAAAAAAAACTCTTATCTACATAAAAACCATCTCACAGAACAAAAATGAGCTATCTACAAAAAGCAGGAGAAAATATAGATGTTGTCTGAGACATTCCTGCATGGGTAATTAGAGGCCCAAGCCACGGAATCCAGAAGCAGTCGCGAAAGTTACACATCGTCACCCCGAGAGCCACGGGGGGGGGGGGGGGGGGATGGGACGATGGCCGAGGAGACTCGGTGGGACGATGAATAGGGGCATTGCAAACTTCGCAGGCTGAAGAAAAAAAAACCTGGATCCCTGAAGCGGAGCTGGCACGTGACGGACCGCCGGGACATTCGGAGAGCCACCGTCGAGATGGCAGGGCGGTGCAAGGTCACACTGCGGCGGCCCACGTACCCGTCATGTGAAGGGTCAGACGTCGGAAGTTAAGAGGACCTGCGGTGAGTTGGCCCAGTGATACATTGAATACCAGGTCGTAGCATTTTTATTTTTTGTTCACATTTACCCAAAAAAATATTTTGTATTCACATCGGAGTTACTGCCACAGTGGTGTAACGGTCAGCGCGCTGAATTTGCAACCCGGAGGTCGCCGGTTCCATTCGATCTCGCGACACTGAATTTGAAGATTTGGGCAAGTTTATTAAATCCCACCCACAGCGCCTGTGTCCAGCCAACGGTATAAATTGGTCCACCACAGTGAGTCGATCGGCAGTTCGAGTGTGGTGAGGTGTAGTGTGGTGGGGTGTAGTGGGGTGGGGTGTAGTGTGAGTACTCCCACCTCTTGTAAGACGTCTGGCAAGTATAGAAAAGTAGGCCAAATATTCCTCTTCTTGGTTCTTTCGGTAAAGTCACGTAGAAGGGAAGTAATAAAATAATAAAAATAAAACATAATAAAACAATTCTCACGACGTTTCGGCCACAACGCAAGCAGCCGTCCTCAGGTGAAAACCAGGTCCGTCGAGGCGACAGAGTCTGAATGAAACAGCACACGAGCTTGGAGCATATATATAAGCTGGGCGCATTGACAAAGGAATTTGCATATCAAAAGGAATTTAGCATATTTATGGGAAATGCAGGAATGTGATTAGTACTGCATATGCATGTGCATTATGCAGGATTAACAGCATCAAAGGGAGCTGCAGTTACTGCTGCTGCTGCAGTTGCTGCTGCTGCAGTTTCTGCTGCTGCTGCTGCAGTTGCTGCTGCTGCTGCTGCTGTTGCTGCTGCTGCTGCACTTGCTGCTGCTGCAGTTGCTGCCTTATCCATTTTAATATAACACTATGTATTATTCTACCCACCCTAATGTGTATCACACTGCTATATGTTTACTATACAATTACGACACCATACATTACTCTGCACACTGCACCATGCCAGTGAGTGGAACGCGGTCTGAAAGTCACCGTAAACGTGAACACAATCAGTTAAGATCCGAAATGGTTTATTACGTCCTTCCAATGATTGCTAAGCCAGAATCCATCAACCGAGAAGATGGATTCTGGCTTAGCAATCATTGGAAGGACGTAATAAACCATTTCGGATCTTAACTGATTGTGTTCACGTTTACGGTGACTTTCAGACCGCGTTCCACTCACTGGCATGGTGCAGTGTGCAGAGTAATGTATGGTGTCGTAATTGTATAGTAAACATATAGCAGTGTGATACACATTAGGGTGGGTAGAATAATACATAGTGTTATATTAAAATGGATAAGGCAGCAACTGCAGCAGCAGCAGCAAGTGCAGCAGCAGCAGCAACAGCAGCAGCAGCAGCAACTGCAGCAGCAGCAGCAGAAACTGCAGCAGCAGCAACTGCAGCAGCAGCAGTAACTGCAGCTCCCTTTGATGCTGTTAATCCTGCATAATGCACATGCATATGCAGTACTAATCACATTCCTGCATTTCCCATAAATATGCTAAATTCCTTTTGATATGCAAATTCCTTTGTCAATGCGCCCAGCTTATATATATGCTCCAAGCTCGTGTGCTGTTTCATTCAGACTCTGTCGCCTCGACGGACCTGGTTTTCACCTGAGGACGGCTGCTTGCGTTGTGGCCGAAACGTCGTGAGAATTGTTTTATTATGTTTTATTTTTATTATTTTATTACTTCCCTTCTACGTGACTTTACCGAAAGAACCAAGAAGATGAATCCCTGCAGTCACGAAAGCTTTAAATCGAAAGGCCAAATATTCTCTAGTGGAGGCCTTCCTGCAAGTAGTGTGAACAAGCAATTGCAAGGTTTGCACCATTCCCTTTAGAAAGACATGAGGGATGTTACCCAACATCAAATGAATCCGAAAATTCCCCAAAATCTGACCAAGCCACAAAATATAAGATAATCAGAAATGTTTCTCGTATTGTATTGATCCAAAAGTATGACCTCAGAACATGACCGGTAATATTACGTATTTTCCATGCCATTCCTGCCAAAGGTGGCTTCACATTGCAACGGATTACCTCACTTTCGTGAGCTCGAAGACACGTTAATTTATTACTTAATGCTTAATGATCTAATAATCCGAAACAAAATTGTAATCGCCTTCAAAATATATTTTTTTAAATCCTAAACGCCTTTGACTAAATTAACTGTCAAGTGCACCCGTGCTCGCCCATATCTCAAAAGATAAGCAAGACTGAGCCTGGATAGCGTTTGGATGGCTGACCACCGTGCATTGAACAGGTGTCGGAGGCCGCTGTAGGGCTGTGTTGCGTGCAGCAGGATGGCAGGGAAGCAAAATCCATTATTGTATTGTACAATTCTACAACGTCTATGGTCCCCAGCTTCACCAACCCGCACCAACCTGCGTGGTGAAGTATGGTTCAAATAGTCCCCACGACAAGTACAGCGTGGGCAGATCTTCATCGAGTAGTACATCAACGAAAGGGATGCACACTAAGTAGGCCATGTGGCAAAAATTAGCTTTTTTGCAAATACCTGTATTCACAAGACACTGAATTTGTTAATCTGTGAGCCAGTCTAACACAGTACTTGCTTGATTATTTTTCTGTTGGTTCAAATAAAGTAAAGACTCATTCAAATAGGAAGAAGCCAAGGACCTATATGGTGTCGATAATTAACGATGTAGGCTATATGACCTTTGACCCAGGACAAAACAACCGTGACTTAACATTTTCACCAGGCTAACGCTATGGAGTTTTTTTTTTTAATGTCTCTTCCCATTCCTCTCTAAGAGTTGTAACCAATTTTGTAAAATGAAGAAGAAATTATTATTATCATAAAATGAATAAAAATGTGGGTCACATAATAATCCCCGTGGCCTCGGTCCAAATGCAATATAGTTAATGTTTTTAAGGATTACAGAGTTAGAATTCACCCCATCCACAGAATGGACTCAAACTGGCTTGTTCTGCATAAAACAAATATACACACACACGTGTCCATAAGTTTAGTAGAATGGACATGGTGATCGAATATATTCACTCAAAGTTCATATCTTTTTTTCTTAGGGACTATGCAAAATACTCCCGAATGGCTTGAAATGACATGTCAAATAATGTAACTTCTGGCCATGCTCTAAACTGCAGAGCGTTGCAGTGCATCCCTGGGCAGCTTGCAAATCTTGCACCGCTCCGTGTTTGCTGACGGCAAGCCACGGTATTCAGCCGAGCGTCACGTGGCCACGTTTAAAGCCCGACCAGTAAGGCCACACTTTCTCCAAAGAAAAAAAGAAAATGCACTTTGCGTTACAGTACTCCGGAGTTCCCACTCTTCCTAATTGAGACCATCAAAGCCGTCGGTCTCGCTCATGCGTAACACTGGCGGAAAGCTTCGGTCAACCTCCGGGACACCCCTGTGACCGTTCGAAAGTCACATTTTCGGTTCGTTTGGCACGAGAAATCGCACTTGGGAGAAAATTGCTTTGGGCCACGATCAACAACCGTCCGCAGTGTATTCTCCCACCGGCATGGTTTGAATTAGGTCAAAAATGCATCCCTGAAGGCTGGGATGAGGGCGGGCAGAAAGTGAATGAAAGGGAGTCCTGTGCTACTGTGTGAGCGATGCACAGCACACACCGGTGGAGCACTGGATCTGAACCAAGCCACTTCGGAAAAAAGCATTTGTGCTCAGAATTTTTTTTTTAATCGCAGCGTGACTCGAGCAACCGGGCGGGCTGCTTTCAATGGCAAGGCGAACCTGCCATGGAAGGGAAGTGAAAGGTGTGTGCTCAATGACTTTCACACATTGTGCAACTGTGTGAACGCTCCTCTTATGTAAACGATTGCACGGGGCGCTATAGGGAGCGGGATTTTTTTTTTGAGTGGGGGTGTTTTTATTTTTCGATTTAAAGCTTTCGTGACCGCAGGGATTCATCTTCTTGGTTCTTTCGGTAAAGTCACGTAGAAGGGAAATAATAAAATAATAAAAATAAAACATAATAAAATAATTCTCACGACGTTTCGGCCACAATGCAAGCAGCCGTCCTCAGGTGAAAAACAGGTCTGTCGGGAAGACAGTGTCTGAATGAAACACCCCAGGCTTGGAGCGTATATTTAAGCTGGGTTGGAGGGGGAAGAGCGCCTTGACAAAAGAATTTGCATATCAAGAGGAATTTAGCATATTTTTTTTGTGTTTTTGTTGTTTTGCTTGCTGCCTCAAATTATTCATGGAATCCATTAGGTGCCCTCCGGTTGAGATTTTTTGTTTGTTCTGCCGTTGATTGCGTAATTCAAGGGCTACGCAACATGCAGTGGAGCACAGTGCGGCAAAATCATTTTGCTGGAACTGTACTGCCATATTCCCACCGGAAGGTGTGGGGAGGTCGTCATCCAGCAGTACCTTGACAAAGGGCTGTACATTTGTGTTATTGTTATGATCATTTATCACGCATAAATGCAACCGCATCACAAGTTATATACATCGCGGAGACCAACAAAAATAATAATACACGCGTTACAAAAAATGGAGTCTTTTTCCAAAGTTGTATCCCAATTCTGTTATCAGTGTCATATCATGACATCTGTCACAGAGCAGTGCAACTCTTCGTGACAAAATAATGGCCCATCGAAGTGGATATCACAATGCTGCTTCTGAGATACCTTCCGATGACCTTTGGTCCACAGTTGAGGGCCGCACTTTTACACTCACGCTGCCAATGAGAGTAACGTCCATACATTACAGTCAGGCCAATATTTTAAAGTCTCAGTCTTGGTATTTAGCCAAATTAAGTGAAAGAAATCACATTTATTGTGAATGTTGTTGTTGTGCAGTCATTGGTAACCAGGCTAAGACCACCAACTCACAACACTTGAGACCCCAATTTGATTACAGATGGCTGCCTGACAGGAGGCTGCCTTGAAACCAGGATCAAAGCAGTGCTAGCTCAGTGTTCTAAACTCTGAGCCACCCTACCACCTCTGGTAGATCTATATTTTTTTTTTTTATCAAAGGTTGGGTACAGCTGACAACATTTTATAGCTAGGAATCAGTCAATCATGGACAGAGAAGAGTCTTGACTTGAACAGGAGTCTGCAGCACAAATGGCCCTGGTATTCCGGTTCACAGTGGCAGCAGCATGAAAGGACCGACCTTCCGTTGAGCAGTATTTTATGGATTGCCTCGTTGTATGTAATAGAGAGCACGTGGCAGGGAGCAGGCAGGGGCGTGTAGACTGAGGATCTTGACAATTGTGAGGGTGGACTTGCAGTTGATAGTACAACCATCTACTCTAGTTTCAACCAGTGGTATGGTATCTTGAACTTCTTTGTCAAGATCTTTGTATGTAGCCGACCGTGCTAATCGGAGGTGCAGAGGGAAGGACAACACACGAAACACAAAAAGCAGTTCTAAACAAATGAGTTTTCATCCTAGATTATACTACACGCCACAAATACAAATGAAGGCGAGAGATGGAAGCAAGTCTGGACTGCGGCCGACGTCAAAAGAAAACGTCTCATTCAGCGACCCTGCCATCGAACCTCCCGGCGGTTATCGACCTTCCACGCCGCCAATGGTCGACCATCAACCGAATCAGGACCGGTCGTGTGGTGGATGCGGCCCCCTGATGCACAAATGACGCATCGAATGTGTATTGCGGCCACAAATCCCAAATCATCGACCGCATCGAAAACACCCCACCGCTGTCTTCACTCCGTTCAAGGAGAAATGGACGAGATCCACTCTGCTTCTGAACAGACGATTGAGTGGGTGACACGTGTAACATTGCATCTTTAATCTGTTGCTATTAATACATACGAAAGAAGAAGCCTAGATTTAAAAGTGCATAGCTCCATTGGCTTCCTAATATCGGAAGGAAGGGCGTTCCAGACGGCCGCAGAAGCGCGCCTGAAAGCACGCGATGCAGTGACCGTCTTTGTTAGATGACTTGCCAAAAGCCGCTGGGAGGAAGACATGAGTTTGTGTGAAATGACCGGAGTCACAAGTACATCGTGTTACCTCCGCATTGATGATGGTAAAAACACTTCATGATAGCGAGGTGTCATGACCTTTGGCTATCCGCTTTCACAGGTCCTCAGCGCAAGAAAATGCCTAGTCTTGTTGTGCTTAGACGTCACACACTAAATATTAGGCATGATTATTCACTTCGAGCGATTTGATGAAAGGTAAATGTTTCGGGTGATGATTCGATCGAAAAAAAAATCTATTTTAATTTTTAAAAAAATGTAAACCGGTCCAATGTTTTCTTGCTTAAACAAAGGCTGCTTGATATTATTTGTTTGAAAATCCAAAAGGCGCATATAATAAATAATATATATTTATGTATATGTGGAGAGAGAGAATTGAGTCCTAGTTATATTTGGTTTTACTGTAGAAAAGTGTGCAGATGCCAGGGTCAGCTCTTAGCAGGGATGGCTTAATCATTAATAGGCCACGGCCCCTAGATTCACTCCCGAGGTGCTATTCGTTTCACATTTTATCACTCGGAACAAAACACGCCGAAAAGCATTTAGCGCACATTCTGAAAGTTTGGCAGCATTGGAAGCCAGAAATATGGCAAAGTGGAGCCCACCAAGAACTCATTATGAAGCCAAATGAAAGTCCAATATCATTAGATTTGCGTTTGCTGCCATGTGCCTGAATTCATGTGGAAAAACAAATCCCATCTCAACAACTCCTTCAGATAATTAGATTTTATTGGCCAAAGTTTTCCAACAAAATCTTCCTCAAGAAAATTGGGTTTTTTTCTTACGTATTTCAATTCCATTTCAGCTTCAAATCGCTTACTCCACAAAGACTGACTAAAATATAATTGGCACGCAAAAAAAAGCGCTTCAATTTTTGTCCACCTTTAAAGTGTTGCTGCAGTCCACTTCCAAAGTTGCTCATGATAATATTTCCAGTTTGCATGAGATAATAAGGTACGATAAGTGGGAGTTGATTTGTGTTTGAGTCATGTTTTGTTGGTACTTTAAAATGAAATAAAGATCTCCAGTAACCCGCAGGAATGATTCACCCGAATATTTAACGGAATATTAAAAGTAATCAAATAACAATAAGTGCACGCTCTACCATATTATGAACGTAAATTATATACCTGGTGGCATTTAAAACTTTGCGAGGAAATACATTCTGCAGGATCACATGCCTGACAGTCGTGACAAAGACTTGAAATGTGGGGGAGGGGGAGGACTGATTTTGTGTAGAGCAATGTGTTTACTATTCAATTACTTATTTAAACAACATATAATGTGACAAGCTCACAAGCTTGACCGGTACTTTCTGTGACCTGATGCTATGTATACTTTCCAACCATAGTCATCAGAATATTGTAATCAGGATATCAATTAAATATGATGATCGTGATTTCTTGTCTCTATGCCAGCTCTGGCCACGTTGAGAGCTGAAGGCCTCTCGTTTCGCCTCTGCCTATGGCTGACCTTACCTTGTTAAAACAAAATCAATCATCAGCGTAGTTGTGCAAAATATAAAGAACAAAATACACATTGGAACCTCATTTGCCAGTAAAAAATATGATAATTGTTTTTTTACTCTTCCATCTGGCAACAAAACTGACACCTTTTTTACAAGGAGTCATGTTTGCATAGACCACAATACCTGCAGTCATAATGAAAACAAAAAACATAACTCTGATAATGTGCACTGTCCTTGAAGTTGATTGTTCCACACCCGAGAGACTAGGCTCTAAGGAAAGCTGTCTCGGGTGTGGACCAATCAACTTCAAGGACAGTGCATACATTATCAGAGTTATGTTTTTTGTTTGCATTATGACTGCAAGTATTGTGGTCTATGCAAACATGACTCCTTGTAAAAAAAGGTGTCAGTTTTGTTGCCAGATGGAAGGGTAAAAAAACAATTATCAAGAACAAAATAGTCGAGCAGACAACGTGTCTCTTTCGTACGCCTTAAAGGGAGGGCCCTTCAAGCAAGCCTGACCGTGCTGGTGAGACCCTGCATGTCAAAGCTGGTCCAGAGATTGCTTGAACTGAATCAATATGGCTGAAAGGATGGGCTCCCAAGAGGCAGTGGGGCTGATGGATTGTGAAGGAAATACTCGTACACGTGTTTATGTGGAAAGATATATGGAGGAGGCATCGTCTGCTTGTCTATCTATTGTACAATGTCTTCCTTTGCTCTTCTACCGCAATGCCCTTTTCCGCGTTGCGGCATCCTCCCAAATGACCCCAGTGCTCGAAAAAGTCTATTGCATTGGACACTGCAGAGCCGTCGTTGAATCCGATTGCATTCGAGGAGTTTAATGAGTAGAATCTGTGATGACACCTGAGGCATTGGTCAGGAGATCTTTCTGAAGTCCTGCCTCATGGCGCTCGATGGAAGTCATTTGCATTCAACGATTCACGCAAAGCATTCCGCGAAGGAGGTCGCTCTTTGTAGCGAAAGAAGGCAGGACGTTGTAATGTAGCAATGAGGTCTAACCCTCATCTGTCAATCTGTCACCTCAAATATACTCCGTCTAGGAGAGAGAGAGAGAGAAAACCCCAATGTTACGTGGTAACTATTGCTTGGTAACTGTTCTTGTCTGTGGTGATGACTGACGCTGTCAGCACAGCCAGGTGATGTGTGACGGCATACACACACACACACACAAAGGCCCTCTGACAAATGTCTTATTTGTCTTCTTGGTTCTTTCGGTAAAGTCACGTAGAAGGGAAATAATAAAATAATAAAAATAAAACATAATAAAATAATTCTCACGACGTTTCGGCCACAAAGCAAGCAGCCGTCCTCAGGTGAAGAACAGGTCTGTCGGGAAGACAGCGTCTGAATGAAACACCCCAGGCTTGGAGCGTAAATTTAAGCTGGGTTGGAGGGGGAAGAGCGCCTTGACAAAATAATTTGCATATCAAGAGGAATTTAGCATATTTATGGGAAATGCAGATATGGGATTAGTACTACTTGTGAAATGCGTAGGAGGTGGGCGGGGGGTTTCAAAGTCATATTATGCCCGTGCATTATGCAGGATTAGCAGCATCAAAGGGAGGGGATAGGGGTAGCATTAATAAAGGGAAGGAATGTTAATAGTATGGAGCTGCAGTAACTGTGTTTCAGTTACGTTCAGCACTGGCAGCATAGGCAAGAACAGGCAACAACCGTACAGACGCGAGGTGGCGGACGGAAGAGTGACAAGGCGAGGGGAGGGGTGAGGTAGTAATTGGGAAACAGAGAATGTTGGGGGTAATGCTATGCATTGTTCAGATTACAAATAGAGAGCTGATTGATTGGGACTTTAATTCAAGTTGTGTGCAGTACATTGCTATGGACCTTGGCCAGCCTTAATGATTATATAAATGGTGCTGAAACCGTTGAGCTTCCAAGGGAGAAGTCAATTGCATTGACATTCATGATGTTACACGTGGGCCTGTGAAGACAGGTGAGCTAAAAGAAGCAGCTGCCTCCTGCCGTCCCCTCAAATGTATACTTTTAAAATCATAGTTTTGGAGAGGGGCGCAAAGGGATGTGCCGTAGCCTCTCAATGTCCTTCGTGGGGCCCCCATGGCTACTCGCAGTGACCGTCACGGCTGCGTTTCGCTCAAACTTCAAAATCGTTCCCATCAACTGGACATTGTGGCCAGTATGAATAGAGGACAGAACCTGTTTGAGTTGGTCGTGAAATAGAGTGCCTTTATTTTTGTAAAATTAACCAGGAGATATATTGATGGAATTGTCAATGCCACGTGTCTTTTTTTTATGGAGTTTGTCTCGGTCTTCCGCCATTCTGCACGGGTTTCCTCTGGGACCCCCAGTTTCCTCCCGTCGCTAAAAAGACAGGATTACTGGTGTTGACCAGACATCCCAATGCTGACAAATTACCTGAAGATTACTCGATTGGGAATACAGGTCGCAACATTCCCCCTCCGCCCCCTACTGTGATAACTGGGCAGGACCCTCTTGAAAGAGAGTCTTGAGAATCAGTGAGGCTTTTTTTAAAAGGGGGGCGGTGGGGTTAATAAAAGCCCAACTATGAAAAGTTTCTGTAATATCAACTCAGCGTCGACATATGCTGCATCCAACACACGTCAGCCGATGCGACAGACTACGGACACGTGCTTGATTCCTGCTGTGTTAATGTTTAACAGCACGTGTTCTCCAACATATTCATGATGTGAAGAATTTCTAGAAAACGGGAGGGAGCATGAGAAAATTCACAGAAAGACACTACCAGAGGTAATTGATTCCACGATGGGCTCTTTTGTGATGTTGACGATGATGATTACACTGTTGTCCAATGGAGGAATAGCAGCATTCGATAGTTCGAGGTTTTTAACTCCATAATTAAAGGTTTTTTTGGGGTTAGATCGCGTAAATATATAAACGTGTTGTTAAAACCCGCCACAGCCAACTAGTAAGGGTTGTCACGTAAACAGAACGTGGCCAATTCGTCACTAGTACAGCACACCAGTTGTGTGTTGGAGAGCCAAGCCACAACATTTACGATCTGAGTACGACGTTTCACCAGTAATTACAACTAGCTTCATCAGGCGACAGACAGATTTGTGGCGGGTTTTAACGACACTTTTATATATTTACGCGATCTAACCCAAACCCCAAAAAACCTCTGTTATGGATGATATTGGTCGCGAAAGCCTACATGTTAAACTATTCAACATTTTTATTTTACCAAGTAAGGCCCACTGAGCTATATCCTTATTTTTGTGATGCGACCCGGCCACAAATGATAGCTCAACGAAGTGGCTTATCATTTTTACATTTATAGCAGCCAATTAATAAAAAAAACGCACGTTTCTAAATGTGGAGGGAAAACATGGAGGACCCAAATAAAAATCCACGCGACCATGCCAACTCCAAATATACAGGTTCAGGGTGGGGATTGAGCCCACGACCTTCTGTATACCAGGTGAGGTAGTTAACATCTCGCCATCGTGGTGAGCAGGTTCAGGTTGTAATAGCTAGTCAAGAGCTTCAGGAGATGCGGAATCAATCTCAATAGATGTTTCTGTAGAATAATCAACAGTGGACAGTTGTTCTTCGTATGAAGTCGTTCAACCCCATCCGCACTGCGGAGTAATACGAATTGTATTCATTATGCTCCTTTATTCAACGATTGCAAAGCCAGTTTCCATTTGTGCAAAAAGCTACCCGCAGCGTCCGCGTGGGTCCGATGCTGTATTGCAAAATTATTAGGAATTAAATTGTACCTCCATTGCATATTTCACTTTCCTAAAACTGTCCTATTTGGTTTAAACTGCTGGTATGAAAGTGACAATTACGTTAAACGGACAATCATTCGTACGTGCTCGTTTAAGGCTCGGGTCCGTTTCCTGCAGTTCCTCACTCACACGACTGCTGGAGGAATAATAATGATAGATTGTTTTCAATTCGTCCTTAAACAGGAAGAACCTCCACTAGAGGGAGCTCTAGAAAACCCTACTCGAGGGGACTTTGGCCTACTCTTTCACGCTGACCAGACGCCCTAGAGCAGGCGGGAGGATCCACACTTTACCCCATCGCCCCCGACTTGCCGATCAATTAACTGTGGTGTACCCATGTGCACCGCCTGATGGACAATTGCCCATCGTTTCAAGTGCCGCGCCGGTAGATCGAATTGAATTGCCGTACTCTGGATTGCAAGCTCTAATTTTTTTCATGATTATACCGCGACAGCAAACCCCATGTTCATGAATTGCACAGAATCTTGTATTGGCTATTTTAAAAGCATTGTGCTGTGGCTTTTGGCTAACCACCGAACAAAAACGGTCACTGCAAAGCGTGCTTTCACATGCGCTTCTGTGGCCGTCTGGAACGCTCTTCCCATACTAGGAAGCCACTGTACTTCTATATTTAGATTGAAAACTAATTCCTTTAGAACTGATTTTTGTATTTAGTTTATTGTCCTTCCACCACACCTCCTGTTAGCACGGTTGGCTACGTACGGTGCGATGTTCAATGTGCATCCATTTGTGCATACATACGCACGTACATATGTACGTAGAACTTCTTTCGTACCGTACGTAGCCGACCGTGATTGTCAGAATATCATAATCAGGATATCATCCTTATCTCAATCGATGCCAGCCCAAGTGATTGTAGCTCACCTGCTGAAACTTGCTTTAGTCTCCACATCAAATCGAAATTCAAATTAACAGAAATTCGTGTTAATCTCAGAGTAAATTGTGAGCGCCCCCTTTTGGTAAATTATATTCGCAGTTAACTAAAGTGTGCACCTGCCAAGAATACAAACTATATTAACAGCTACAAAGAAGATGTCTGATTAAACAAGAAAATAATAATTACAGAAAAAAAAAATGCAGGATCGAACGTCGTATTTTAATGTTATAAATGTTAGGCATCATTTATAGCCCTAGATTTGAAGCTTTCGTGACTGCAAGGATTCATATTCTTAGGTTTTTTCGGTAAAGTCACGTAGGTAAAACTTTAAAATTAATAAAAGTAAAATAAAATAAAAAATCACGACGTTTCGGAGGCAACACAAGCTTCCGTCTTCAGGTGGAACCGTCACAGCCACGACAGCTGTATCAAGTGATTGAGATATCTAGTAATTGAGATACAGCTGTTGTGGCTGTGCATTGTGGCTGTGACGGTTCCACCTGAAGACGGAAGCTTGTGTTGCCTCCGAAACGTCGTGATTTTTATTTTATTTTACTTTTATTCATTGTAATGTTTTACCTACGTGACTTTACCGAAAAAACCTAAGAATACATTTATAGCCCCTTATTTCTATCCACTGCTGCACGAGGCCTCTTCCCTCCGTATCCTGGAGGTTATTTGACTATACCTCACCACGCTGGTCAAGCAGTTGCTGGTCTGTGAAGGTGGGGGTGACGTGGGAGCATAGCACAGTACGGTACAACAACAGATGTCGCTGCACTGCCACCTGCAGCCCCGCAGCAGAAGCCTATAACACCTCTTCTTGGTTCTTTCGGTAAAGTCACGTAGAAGGGAAATAATAAAGCAATAAAAATAAAACATAAAAATGTATTCTATTAAAAAAACATAATAAGTTATTTTATTATGTTTATTTTTATTATTTTATTATGTCCCTTCTACGTGCTACCGAAAGAACCAAGACGATGAATCCCTGCAGTCACGAAAGCTTTAAATCGAAGCCTATAACACCTGTTGGAGGTTTCTTTAATTCTTGTCGATCGGTCACCCATTCAAGCAACTATTCAGGCTCGACTCTGCTTCGCTTCCGATTTTGTCAGAGGAGCAAACAGGTACATACGGAAGAAACGTGTCAAACTTAAACAAGTTATCGACCAGCCAAGAAATATCAGCCGTGTCATCACAAATTGTTGTTTAATCCCGGGACCCCATCAATACATCCTATTTCCTCACAAAGCTTTGTTGGGAGAGAAATGAAAAAAGTAGATTATCGGGGGTCGCTTTGTGTCTCCCTCTCTCAAATGCACACGGGGTGAACGTGAGAAATATGTACCCTCAAACCTTTGTAGTTTACTCGACAAGAACGTGCCCTGGAGTGGTGGTGGTGGAGGCGGGCGGGCAAGGCGATACTCGCAATGTAAAGAATGTAGCACCTACTGTGTGTGAGCTTTTTTTCCCGCCTTTCGATTGTTTGCTTGTGGCAAACGTCGGCACATCGCCAGCCTACATTCCCCGCTTCCTCTCTCTTGAAAGAGCAGCCGGCAACCCGACGGCGCTGTCGTCTTTTTGGGGCAAATCCCTGCTAGATTTGTATAAATACTGTGCATCACAGCAATTGCTTGTGCTTTGGATGACCAGGTTGTCTCGGTGGTTATGCTTGCTGTGTGTGTGTGAATACAACAGTCGCGTGCATCCTTCCATCGCGCGGCTTTTTGGATGTCGTCCCGCACCCTTCCAATGAGCACGCTTGGCTACGTACGGTGCGAAGGAAGTTCAACATGCACACATCCATATGCGTGCGTCAAATGCGTCTGACGTATTGCGCCAAGTCCCTTGACGAATACGGCTGGGAGCTTGCATGCAAGGGTTAAAGGTCAAGGTGCAGCCCTGCAATTGCTTGCTTAAGCCACTGCTGGTGGAATGCCCTCCGCCGGGGAGATCTCTCAGGGAAGAGCCCTCGATCGTCGCTCTCGTGAGCCTCTCTCTCTCTCGAGCCCCTTGAGGAGGGTATTGTCTGGTCTGCTCTTGCACACTGGCTTGGAAGAGGGTGGGGGGGGGTAACCCGCATGATTACCCCACCGCACACGACTTGCCGATCGACTGTGTGGATAAAAGCGGTGGGGGGGGGGGGGGAGATGGGGAGTTAATACAAAAAATTGGTCGTTCAAACTGCCTAGCCGGGAAATCGGATGGGACTGGTGACTTGTGGATGGTGAGCCCCCTACTGCAGTGCGCTGACCATTAAACTAAGGGCCTTGTTTCGATTTAAAGCTTTCGTGACTGCAGTTATATGATGCCATACCTGCATACGTGTTTCGGGTCGAGATTTTATCGCCACTGAGACGTACCATGTCATACAAGAACGGAAACGGCTGCTTGCGTTGTGGCCGAAACGTCGTGAGAATTATTTTCTTATGTTTTATTTTTATTATTTTATTATTTCCATTCTACGTGACTTTACCGAAAGAACCAAGAAGATAAGGGCCTTGTATGACATGGTACGTCTCAGTGGCGATAAAATCTCGACCCGAAACACGTATGCAGGTATGGCATCATATAACTGTGCAGTCGTTTATTTGGATATGTTTGGTACGTATATTTTAAACCGAGCCGTCTTCGGCAAGACAAAGTAAAACTATACATTACCTTAATTCTGAGACTCTTTTAGAAATTATCTGTATTCAACGCGCTCGGCTACAATTAAGGGTACTCAAATGAAGTATGTATTTAATCTATCGCGTTAATACACGGGTCTGTGTTTATTACAATACTGTTTCTGCTGAACTGTAGCGAATGGCGTGTTTCCATTAGTTTAGTAATCACGCTGAAAGTAGGGCTAATTGAAAAAAAACCGAGTGATTCGTGAATTAATTGGAGCATAGCATAGTTACGTCAAACATTGCAATCGTGTGTCATTTCCAGAACACAGCGCAAAAGGTCCGAGGTAATTAACGTCGTAAGAGGCAGGACACCCGCCGCAAAATTGCCCATGAATTAACGTGACCCAGTTTTACACCATTCAGGAGTGAAGACATTGTCATACCGCCTCTAAAGCGTACGCTGTGAACGCTATGCCAAGTGCCGAGTTCTGTATCACCATGTGTGCCGGAGCATCCCACAGAAGCATTGCTCGCTCTCTCTCTCTCACTCACACACTCCTCTCTCTCTCTCTGCGTTCACTCACTCGCTCTACCACACCACCCGCGATGACGTGTCCCGGGTGGTTTTTTTTTTTCACCATTCAGCAAGTGGCACTACCCAACATTTTTGTTAATCTAGAAGTAAAATCATTCATAATAAATCCTGTAAAATACAGTATTATTAAATATTTGGGGTGCTGGTGCGATGCAATAATTTGCAGAAATTGACTTGGATAATCCAAGAGACGCCAGTTCAATTCGATCTCCAGATATGTGGTGGTTAAATTCTAGATTTTAAGTTTTCGTGACTGCAAGGATTCATACTCTTTGGTTTTATCGGTAAAGTCACGTAGGTAAAAATTTGAGCTCTCTTCACTTGATACAATAATTTTGCTGTGACGGTTCCTACGAAAGACGGAAGCTTGTGTTGCCTCCGAAACGTCATGATTTAATACATTTTAAACATTTTAAAACCAAAGAGTGCGGTGGTTAAAATAACGTTTTATTTAAATTAATCACCCATCTGTTTCTCGCGCTATGTCCACCCATCAGTGTAAATCGGTACAACAGTCAAACGGCAGACATAGTGTGGGCACTTCCACCTCTTCTGATGCAGTCTGACCGGCGTAGAAGAGTAGGCCAAAATCCCCTCTCGAGAGCTCTCTAGTGGAGGACCCTTCCGCCAGCAGTGGTGTGAGAAGGCAATTGCAGGGCTGCGCCTTTAATATTCGCTTAGAGTACAGTACGGTATTGTACTATTGGAGTTATTGCTGCATGAGTATTCCAGTTCAAGTTGGCTTGCTTGTTGAAGTGTAGCTGCAATTCTTGTCGATTTCACGTCATTACTGTTATGAATGAATTCTGTGATTCGTGAAATTCACAATATCCTTGGGGAATTTGCAAAACGCAGTCGTGGCGAGTTAATCGGAACTCTTCATTGTTGAATGTGGAAGTAAGCTGTCGAAATAGGTTATTTTCCTGTCTGCCCAAAATTCATCGGACGAAATAGAGCACATTTGCCAAGACTATATAAAACAAACTGCAGGATGCGTTATGAAATGGAACTGCTCGTTGATAGCCAATGAACAGTTAGTAAGCACAATTATGCTTCCTCGGCAATGTGACGAAATGCAACAAAGTACAGCATTTATTTTTATTTTGACGACACATCATTGGCCAAGCAGTTGTCTAAATGGGAGTTGTTTTTTTTTATCGACAAGACGCGCTTTGTGATATGCTGCCCTGGTGCAATCCTGAGTTCGTGTCCGTTCGATTCGATCACCCGGTGCTGCAGTTGTAACAACGGGCGCGTTTCTTCAGTCACCTCGCCTCTCGTCAATGTAGCGGGAGGTTACTTGCAGGGCTGCAGCTTTGTCTTGTTCAGAGTGTGCACGGTGCTGTACTGCAATACACCGCCGTATAAATGGGTGCACGGCAGTGAGACGATCGGCAGGATGCGTGCGGTGGATTAGATTGCGAAGACATACGTTTCTTGAACTTCTTTCGCATCCGACAGAGCCAACCGTGCTAATCGGATGTCCGAGTACTCCTGCCTTTTTAAAAACGTCTGGCCAGGATAGACGAGTAGGCCAAATGGGACATGCAGATACTCTCCAAACCTCCCTCGAGTGAAGGCCGCCCCTCTGACTGCTGTGGCGTGGGAAAGCAAAAAATTTGCAAGGCTGCGCCTTAATGAACACATGCTGATAGAATCGCTGTTTGAGAGGTGGGTAGATTGTATTTCTTCAAGTTCCATGTGTATTTCGTTTAACCACATGAGAACTCGTGAGACCAGGATAGCTTAATTTCCAAAGTGGCCTGGGGCACCGTTATGATTCTAATAATGCATCTCATTATGACAGTATTTCATTTTCCTCACGTTGCCATTTACTCGTATGAAAGATTTTCAATGGAGAAAAAATTACGCAAAATCAAGGCTTATTTGAACATCAACAGTTTATTGACTGAACACACAATGATTTATGGTGCATGCTACAATGCAATATTTGAATTAAGATCCCCAACACATTATCAATATTTTTAAAGCATGGACCACGAGATTATATTCTGCATGTAGAATTTTAATACCGTACTCAGATTTCAAAATTATACCGATGTTTAATAACCCATGATAAAGTGTGTATAAGATAACTCAAGTACAGATATATTAAATGGCCTTTACATGTCTATCTGGGTGCTCAGAAACTGTGTTTCATGTTATTAAACGCTGCGTGAGATAGTATTGTATTTATCTGCACTGAAACAATATGGTAAGTTAATCCAGTTCAAATAACATAAAATTATCATATTGTGGGATATCTCATTTAGCTAGTATAGTGCTATATTACACAACATTTCAACATGAGGAACTGTTTTGTTTGTTTACAGAGTATTACATACGTCTAAATAATAGGTGTTTAACGATGAATGCATCTATGCATTAGCGTGGAGTTTGAAGTTCACCATACATCCATTTAATCGTGTTCAAAATAATCGAGGTATATTGATTTGTGTGTATGTTGTATCTAATGAGCTTACGTGACCCATACAGCCACTAGGGGCCGCTACACTCACCGCAATTTTATTGAAAAAAATCCATTTCCAATGGGACAATTCATCAAGTTCGCAGGGCTTAGTGTGCAGTGTCCCAACTGTTACACTACCACACCCCACAATTCTAGAGAAGCTCCTGAATAAAAGTATAAATTAACTTACAAGATTGTAGGCAGCAAGTTCGATCACACAAGTGTTGCGCTTAGTGAAAGTGTATTAAATTAGACGAGTCAGAGTAGTGTGAAAACTAACAGAAAATGCTCAAACACTACGATGGTTAATAGCGCAAGTTTACACTCTGACTGATAGTTCATTGCCAATCCTGTGAGCGACTTGCAGCATTTTGATCACACGCAAAGGCACAGGATTAGCATTGGCTGTCCAGCAGGTCACAGAGCAGAGCTTGATCCACTCCTTGTTTAATGTGCGTGACTCCCTACAAAAATAACATCGACATGAGGAACAATTTCACGAGCGTCGCATGCATGTGTGTTGCACTTCTTTCACACCGTGCGTAGCCAACTAAACACAACAAATATGCTAAATTCTTCTTCATAACAACAAATATGCTAAATTCCTCTTGATATGAAAATTCTTTTGTCAAGGCGCACTTCCCCCCTTCCAACGCAGCTTAAATATACGCTCCAAGCGTGGTGGTGTTTCATTCAGACGCTGTCTCCACGACAGACCTGGTCTTCACCTGAGGACGGCTGCTTGCGTTGTGGCCGAAACGTCGTGATAATTATTTTATTATTTTTATTATTTTATTACTTCCCTTCTACGTGACTTTACCGAAAGAACCAAGAAGATGAATCCCTGCAGTCACGAAAGCTTTAAATCGAAAATTAAACACAACAAATCAATTCGAAAGAAATCAGTTTTTAATCCAGATGATTTAAAAGTGCATAGCTCCAGTGGCTTCCTAATAGCGGAAGGAGGGGCGTTCCAGACGGCCACAGAAGGGCATATAAAAGCACACGATACAGTGACCGTCTTTGTTCGATGGCGAGCTAGATTTGAAGCTTTCGTGACTGCAAGGATTCATATTCTTAGGTTTTTTCGGTAAAGTCACGTAGGTAAAAAATTAAAATTAATAAAAGTAAAATAAAATAAAAAAATCACGACGTTTCGGAGGCAACACAAGCTTCCGTCTTCAGGTGGAACCGTCACAACACGTGCTTCCACCTGAAGACGGAAGCTTGTGTTGCCTCCGAAACGTCGTGATTTTTATGTTATTTTTATTTTACTTGTATTAATTTAAAATTTTTACCTACGTGACTTTACCGAAAAAAACCTAAGAATACGATGGCGAGCTGTTGCGAGGATGGCCGGAGTTCGCGTGACGCTTCATGCTCCTTGACGAGATAATCAAAGTATCGTGGTTCATTTGTAGCAAGCACTTCGTGTGCAAATGAGTTGCGACCTGACTGTAATCTGGCGCAGCGAAATGGTGAGTGCAGCACACTGAATCCGCCAACCTCAGCGCGATTCTCAGCCATAGCCGTGCAACTGTCATGGGTTGATGTCTGAAGCAGTTCTGTCCCCCCTTGCCCCACTCGCCGCTTCACCAAGCCACACCAGCATGGGGAAGTACGGTCACAAATCCCCATGTCTAACACAGCGTGGGGAGACCTTAATCTAGCAGTGCATTGACAAAGGGCTGTAAATTAGTGTAGATACAATGTTGTAGATGTTGTTTTATAGGCTTGGATTCATGCCTCCAAGTGAATATCCTCGTAAACTGAAGATGCTAATTTAATTTCTCCATAACACAGAATTTAATCAATGTAAGACATTAAATAAACTGGAACATCGATTTGCATTGTTTAAAACATCTCCAAACTTGTTTTTAATTTACCTCTTTATTCTCGTTCATAATCAGCGTATATTACCTGCTATGACATCTGCATAAGAAATATGGAAATTGGCAAAGAGAGAGCTGCAGTGTGCACAAAGAATTATGCAGAGCTGCTTGCTTGGCATTGGTACCTGAGAGACCGAGATGGCCCCACTGGGATCAGAAGTCGATGGAAGCGAGGATCGAGGATAACCGGCGGGCGAGACTCACGACAAAGTGGTGGCGAAAGGTGGGAATTCACCAGAGGGGCCCATTCACCGTGGAGATGGAGCAATGAAATCAGCTCGTGCACAGAAGCTAGATGTATTTTTTGATAACGAGACCATGAGAAATGACGATAGCAGTGGGAGGCCTTCACCCATTGGATTGTGGCTCATTGTGATGATGATGATGATGAAATCAATTCAATTTTATGGGGAAGCTATAAATTGCATTTTCTGCCAAAAGTATGGAATTGAAAATAAACATGGGAAAGCTTGGCAAGCCGAATGATGTGAAATGTGCGTAAAATGCACAGTGATGGAATGGTCAAGGTCTGCACAGGTCTGTGGTTGCCGTTAAATTTGCACGGTTAATCTTGGCCGAAAGGTTCCTATTTAATGATTATTAAATGTGTCATGTGGAGTCTAGATGTGTGCTGAATTATGCATTGTGCTGTGGTATCAGATACACAGTGGTTGTCACTTGCCTGCATTTCCAAAAAGCTTGCATCTGTATTGGTGGGTAACCCTTCTGCTTGATCACTCATCGCCCCAGCTGAATCTGATCCGAAAAGATCATTGCGTTTAAAAGAAATACAATAAAATTGATTACATTGTTCTCCATAATTGAAAGTCGTCTATTTTAGTTCCAAACCACACACCCTCAAATATTTAATTAACCTATGTGATCATCTTCAATGACACAGGTGATGTAGCATTATATTTCTTTGCAAAGGCTGCAATGGTTGACGACTACATTTTAATACAGGTCACGTGGTGGAGTGATGCCACAGTGGTTAGGACACTGCATTGTGAAACCCGTATCTCTGATTCCGATTACCGACCAGGGATTACATCAGTGACGAGTAATATCTGAACCAGTCTTGGGCACCTCCCATCAACAACACGCACTGACCCACTTGGTGAAGTATGACCAAACTATCCCCAAGACCACATAGTATGGGCAAACCATCCTTCAGTAATGGAATTACCAAAAGGTTCAAATTATTTTGTCTTATTATCCACAAGTAAAGAGGCTAAATAACTATGTTTGCTTCTTTGAGTTTTCAACAACAGTACTGAATATGCTTTAATGTAGATAACTACTGAACACATAAATAATTACGACTCTTTGGTTTCGATTTAAAGCTTTCGTGACTGCAGGGATTCATCTTCTTGGTTCTTTAGGTAAAGTCATGTAGAAGGGAAATAATAAAATAATAAAAATAAAACATAATTAAATAATTCTCACGACGTTTCGGCCACAACGCAAGCAGCCGTCCTCAGGTGAAGACCAGGTCAGACGCTGTCTCCCCGACAGACCTGGTTCTTTCGGTAAAGTCATGTAGAAATAAAATAAATAAAATCATAAAAATAATATTTTCTTTCTACGTGACTTTACCGAAAGAACCAAAGAGTAATTCCTGCAGTCACGGAAGCTTCAAATCAAATAATTATGACTTATGGACGTACATTTTAATGATGACTTGCAAGGGATAGAAATCTGAAAGTCGGCACAAATTATGTATGACAAAATGTTATGCTTTCACCTTGGAAACGTGGGCCCTAGATAATACAGGGGTCGATTGTTTTTACTCATAAGGCAGTGTCAGCCGAACGTTCTATATTGCAGTCTCATGCTAAAGACTTAAATTATATGACTCCATTCGCCAGTGAATCAAACATAATCTCCCTGCAGTGGAGCGCAATAAACAATAATCTCAGAGCCGGGAGAGAAAGACTCAACAGACCAGATAGAGAACGAGAGAGAGGTGGGGGGGGGTAACAGCTGGTGGGATCTTCAGCCGGGATTTAAAAAGTTTCCTGTCAATTGCGAGTTCCCTGACCTCCATTGGCACCGTGGGGACAAAAGTCACGTGGTCACCCCAGGGTTCGAAGCCTGGAGCGCGGCTACGCTGAGTAGGGGTGGAGGCACGATCGGTGGATCTCAGAGATCTCAATCGAGTGTGTGGCTAAATCAACTCCTGGCTGCATCGTTGAGAAAGACCTTTCAACCATTTGGAATCAGATTAAATCCTATGGCATGTGTTTTTGCGATCGTGCTGCAAACTCTCTGATGGAGTTTCAGATTGTGTGCCGCTGCGTTGCTCGACGTGATGTCCCGCCGCTCATGAAAATCGAGCGAAACGTCGGACATCGTGTCGAATTATATGCGGGACAACTCGAAAACGTATTTGAGGGCTGTATCGTGCATAGTGGCTATTCAAAGGCTCGTGGGCTATTTCTCTGACACTCACCTCCGATCCACATCCAAGCCAATGGTGGTGTGTGGCTCGCGTTTTGATGAATGCTGGCAGGACCCTAAACAACACAATCAAAGGCGAAGTTAAAAAGTAAGCAATGAGATTACTTACTGGCAATTTAAAATATGCCAAGCTGCCCAGTGAGGTACAAGCAACATACCCAGAGTTCACTCCTCGTGGTATCTCTTACAAAACACAGTTTCCTTATGGCCTTCTTTACTTGTATGTATGTTGAACTTCTTTCACACCGTACGTAACCAACCGTGCTCTATAAGTTAAACTTTTGTGGCTCTAACCTTGGGATACGTTTTCTTTCATATAATTTTTTTTAAATATATTAATTAGATATTTTTTTTAACTATTAAAATAGGAATCCACATGGCCAATGATTATTCAAATTTGCATCCAGGCCACAAGGTGTCACTAGCAGTTTGAGTTCACAGTCTACGTGAACACTGTCTTGATTCGAACTTTACCTCTGAAAAATTTCGCCCTTCAGACATTTTTTTATCGTAACGAAACGTTTTGAAATTGTACAAAAACATTTTCGATGGAATTTCTAAACTCAACGTTTATTAAAATTGCGGTCCTGGCCATGGATAAAATGTCATTAGCGAGTTATATCCATTTATCTTGTCCTGACCAGTGTCGTGAAGTATGGACCAAGCAACTCCTATGACCGATCTGTCATGGGGAATGTCTCGTACAAAAGTTGATTGGCGAAAGACCACAACACACAAATACACACTAGTAGTAGTAGTAGTGCTTGTATTGTACAATACATGAAGACTTTATGCACGTGTATATATCATGCTTATGACCAGTTGGCCTGGAATGCAACGGACCTCATCAGCTTTTAGAAGCTCAGCAGGACCCGAGCCTGGACATGGCAATTGGAAGGGTTGGCCAACACGCACGCCAGGTTGTTTTAGGCTGCTGCGCGCCTACGTGGGAGCACGGCAGAGGGCGGTGCGACCACAGTCTTCGTTGTACTGCACTGTGCGTTGACGTCTATGCTCTCCACCCCTCCACCGATCCACGCTGGCCGTAAGTGGTGAAGTATGGTCAAATAAAACCCCACGATCCACACGACACGTGGAGGCCCTAGTAGATCGAGCGTGCGCATATAGTACGCATCCCGCGACAGAAAGATGGGTTTACATCATAATTTGAACCATAAAAACGTAAAAAAAAATTGTATTCTATCTCCCAGCACTTGTGCACGGTAGCAAGTCAGCAAATGCCAAAACTGTTCAGAATACCCCGGTGTGATACAGTGCATTACTAAAGGGGAGCTATTAGGAGGACTAGAAAGGTCACACATATTTGAGGAAATAACAATCGTTAAGGAAACCATACTCTCTTTCCTCTGGAAACCCAATCCCCAGCAGCCTCACGTGCGGAGGTATGCACATATGCATTCATAATCGCCTGTATTTATACCGAGTTGGGACCCAGCAATGGCTGACCGTCATCGGTGATTGATATCTCAACCGGACCAGAGCCAAGCACTTCAACGACCCACACGAATCAGCGTGGCGAAGTAATACAAACGATCCCCGTGACTGATACAGCAGTGTGAGAGGTTCCTTCATCCAGCAGTGGATTAACAAAGGGTTGTAAAAATCTTATATCGTGCATACTTAAAAAAATGTTTTGTCCGTGTAAATGTTTAATATATTGTAAAATGTATGGCTTCTTTGTTTGGTATCAATGGCCATGTGTTTTGGGGTTCGGAGCAATGAACCAGCACGGCTGAGAACCTGAGTCCGAGTCCAAGATTTAGGCATTTGTTATTAAACCGGATTCTCAAGTTTAATGGGTCGTGGATCCTCAGCCTGGCCTTGCAATTACAATAAATAGTTGAAGTGAAGAAGAGTGAAATGTACGCGTGTATGTGTGAACTTTTTTCGCACCGTACGTAACTAATCGGAAGTGACATTGTTGATCTTCCCGACATAATAGGGCATATTCCAAATGTGTACCAGTGTTCGTCGTGAAGACACGTTACTTTATACCCAGGCAAGGACTTTATAATCAGCCTATATATGTGTATATATATTTTTTATAATGGCGGCATGAATAGTCCTTCATTACTTGAAATTGGAAGCTCTGCGTCGTGACGATGATGCAAACTACCACAATCGCTTAGTGCAACTTAAAGGGCGAACTGTGAGCACCCCACGGAACGCGACTCATAAAGAGAGAGAGAGAGCGAGAAAGATACTTAATGTCAATTAAAGAATCAAACTTTGCATAATTAAGGCGACTAAAGGGAAGTCAGCTGTGCTATTCAAATGCTGTCACTTACACTCATTGAGAAGTCATTGTTTGGACCATTCACTCTCTCCATTATCTCTTCCAACTTAGTTCTCAGATCCGTATTTTCCATTTCCAGCCCAGAAATCTGAAGAGGCACATAACGAATAAATGTCAATTGCATTGGAAAACTACAAACTAATCACCTTGAATGTGCCAAATCTTGTTAGATCTCGGTAGCTAAGCCTGGTTAGGGATGCGGATGTGAAACTGGCTGAAAATTACAGACGCTCTTCCTTGCAATATTAGACCACTGGAGCTATGAAACTTTTAAATCGACTAGATTGAAAACTAATTTGATTAAAACTGCTTTTTGGGTTTGGCTGCTTGTCTTTCCCCCACACCTCGGAATAGCCATGGTTGGCTACGTACAATGACGCTGTACAAAATTAAAGTAGAATTATTGCTCTGGACGCTGCAAGTTTCCTCACTTGTGCCAGACACTGATTAATAGAATTGGCCAAACCGCCCTTTTCACGACATCCCTGAAAACGTCTTGAGACTCAACAAGGCCTTTCTGAATTAGTGAAGGGCATCATTAATTTACCAGAACGAGTTTATAATTAAACATATAAAAATATGTCCTCTGCTAATGTAATGAATCCAAATAGCTAATCACAGTCAATGGGTTTATATGTGTTGCCTTTAAATTATTAGAATGGTGAAAAGTGAAATGCAACAAAACATTTACAACAACTTTCATTATGATACAGTTGAAGCTGGATATCAGCTGGATATTGTGCTTATATCTGTAGTGTGCTTGTATTAGAGGTTGTTCTTCGCCTTCCCTCGCACCAGTATAACATAAGGATGTGTTTCTTATACCAAAATTGGCTTTTATATATATACAAGGTGTGCGTATATGTTTATATCCAGCTTGTACTCTACAACACGTGTCCTCATCCGATTTGTTTTGAAGCAATTTCCAAAGTTTACCGTGAAGGCCCGGTGCTGCGTAGACTATAGCGGCGTCTCTAAAACAAAACTCGCTTCCCAATTGTCCAATAAAATCGATCCCCCCCGGCTTAACATTTCGACGCTTGATAATTGGTTTTTTACCCTTCTATCTGGCAACAAAACTGACGCCTTTTTTTGTTGTCAGTTTTGTTGCCAGATAGAAAGGTAAAAAACCAATTATCATATTTTTTACTGGCAGATGAGGTTCCAATGGTGTAAATTTCGACCGCTTGTTTTGTCTTTCGTATTTGCCACGCAGGCTGTCTGCGAGCGAGCGAATGAGCGCTGACCCCGTTGCATTGGTTGTGCTTTCGCAATGCCATCAAGCAGCAGCAGCAGCAGCAAATGGGATCTCACCCGTTTCACCAAAGTCGCCACGTGCTGCCGAGCCTCGACGTCACGCCCTTGGGACTTCAGGATGCTCAGATAAGCCAGGTCGAAAGCCTGCCCGATCGTCAGAGTCACCTTCTCTGCCTGTGGCCCCCCAATTATAAAAAGACATGAGCGCGATCAGAGCCAGTGTCCTTTTATTTGAACGGGCAGATGAAACGTGGGCCCCTGTTTGGACGCACGAAACTTATTTGACACGAGCGTGACCTCGAGTGGTGATGATGGCAGTAATGATGACGGCACTATTGCAAGTCAGTGGAGCCGTAGCATGGTAAACAATTTTGATTTAAAGCTTTCGTAACTGCAGGGATTCATATTATTGGTTCTTTCGGTAAAGTCACGTAGAAGGAAAAAAAAAATCGTGAGAATTTTATAGTTTTATTTTTATTATTATTTTATTATTTCCCTTTTACGTGACTTTACCGAAAGAACCATTAATACTATGGTAAACAATGGTAAACAATAATTGATCTGCCGGTAGACTGTGGACATGGGAACGAGGATTTAAGAAACTTGCATTGTTATTTCAACTGCGAGTCTGACGCCTGGATTCAGTGCGCTTTACAATTACACCGCGTACACCAGTATCGCACATATATCAAGACAAAGATCACCCTACACTTGTTGGGGCAAGTGCTGTTAGCGTGCATCTATTAAGGCCGGCACGGCACACGAGGGGGTGAGTGGTCAGCCACACGCCCGGCCGCTTTTGTCTCCCTATTGGCGATGTTTGCACACTGCACCAGGTACTCATTTGAGGCTGAGTCGACTTAGAAAAGTCCCAGGACCGGTTCAGATAATCGTCACTGATGTTGGCCATGAGCAGGAATAAAACTCGGGTCGCCGGGTTCGTAGAATAGCGCGATAACTGCTACACTTGCGCTCCACACTATATACATACACACACACAGTTCAGTACACATGCGTGAATATACTATTAGTTGTGGGTAATGGCTGCTCAAGCAGAAGTGGCGTATTTATGGAGCCTAAGTGGACCAGTACGTACACATTTTTCACCCTCCAGTGCAAAGCACATGTGCTTTTTCCATTGTACATTCTTGCAAATGAAAGTGCACACGTGACGGTCGGCCTCATGGTGTGCGCAGAAGGAAATTCGTTCAAGTGGGCAGCTATGTAGAATTTCCTAAAAAGACAAACACACACGTAACAACCACATGGCCGCACTCAGCATAGTGTACACCGAGCGTAGGTATATATAGAGCGTGGATTTTTTTTACTGTTGATTTTTTTTTATGAAAGAGAGCAAACATATCTGAAGACGTTTAAAGCAATTTAGTCTTTGTTCAATTATGATCATCAGCCAGAGCCAATCTACTGCTGGATGAAAGCATTGCCAAGCCCGCTGCCACCTCTCGGAACCCTGTATTGCAAACATCCACCCAGCACTTGCATATCAGCTGATTTCATCGCTCCGTCCCCTTGGTTGACATAGTCTCGGAAAACTCCAATTCTTGTTTACCACTCCGTTATTATTCTTGACCATCGTCCATCATCCCTTTAAGCCACGATGCGCCGTGTGCAGGCCCAACTTTTTTGTCTCTCAAAATAATTACGATATAATAATGTTTCGTTTCATGGAGCGCCGTTCATGCAAATTGCATCTCACTATCACTGATGAATCCACAGACAATATGGAAGGAAGCCATGTGGTGAGCCAGCACCAATAATTGCCCAATCTCTGCTGTCCTATATATATTGATGTTTTCAGCCAATTAATGAGTATTAATAATAATAATGCAATTTGTAACGCGCGCAAATTTGCGGACGTAACGGCCCGCAACTCAGAGGCGCGGAGCCAAGCTCAGAGTCGCTCGAAAGCGTGGTTATAGAGGTGAGTGTTTAAGTCTCTCTTGAAGGAGGCGATTGAGGTGATGCTGCGAATGTGCAGAGGGATATCGTTCCAGACTGTTGGGGCTGCCACCGAGAAGCGGCGCATAGCCGTGACCATCCTGGATCTTGGTATCAAGAGGTCGTGAGTCGCCCTGCGCAGGCATCTGCCGTGTGCTGAGCTGCAAGTTGTCTATAATGAAGAAAGGTACGGTGGGCAGGCAGATGTGACGGCATGTAATTCCAAGCATGCACCTATTCACGCTTCTTAATGCAGAGTAAAGTGTAGCATCACTGTAAATTACGAGACATTTTACATTTGTATTCTTGCTACTCACTTTTGAAAGACAGAAACATATATTTTCCCAACTAATCTAGAAAAGTCGCATTTGACTTTTGGCACAATTTCCGCAAATCGTTTTTTCCCTCTTTTCCCCCAAAACATAAATTTGCCTCAAGTCTAGATTGCCTCCGCTGTGGAAGCAAATGCTGAAGCTGAAGAAAATCTATTCATCACCGCAATCATTTGTTTTTATTCTGCGGCTGACGAAACTTTCAGGGCCAATTTATCAGTGCCAGAGCGACTCCATCTCTGGTAAAGCTGACTCACGACCCTATGCCATGCCTTCGTTTTGCAGTCCAGAAGTCGCACTCCTGCCACCGAGATCTGCAGCAGCGCCTTCCGTAATTTGTGGCCCTCGGACCTTTTGATGAGATTCGCGAACTGAATGGAGAGGCAATTGGACACACACGAATGCGCAAGCAATAATATCGTGAATATTCACACGTTTTGGGGGTAAAAACAACAACAACAACCACCTCTGTGTTAAGAAAAGCCGGCATGTGCGCAAGTGTGATACTTATGTGTAAACATCGCCACTGGGGAGACAAAGCGTGGCTGGGCGTGGTGCTGGCCACCCACCTCCTCGCGTGCCATGTCAGCCTTCATATGTGCTTGCTAACAGCACTTGCCTCAACAGCCTGTTAAGGCTATGAGGGGGATCTTTGTATTTGTACTTGTGTTTAATAATGACTTGTCATGTACAGCCCATTGTCAAACCACTGCCGTGTGTATGCATGTCATGTATAAACTTTGATTTAAAGCTTTCGTGACTGCAGGGATTCATATTATTGGTTCTTTCGGTAAAGTCACGTAGAAGGGAAATAATAAAATAATAAAAATATAAAACAATAAAAATTCTCACGCCGTTTCGACTGCAACACAAGCAATCAGCATCAGGTGTGAAATCCACAGCAAGAAAATTTCACACCTGCTGATGATTGCTTGTGTTGCAGTCGAAACGTCGTGAGAATTTGTATTGTTTTATTAAATCCTTTATATTAAGTTCGCATGCTTGCTTGCTTGCGTGCTTGCTTGCTTGCTTACGACCGTGCAAATCTTTCGGTCGTTTTTTAACCCACTTCCCGTGATCCAATCGAGCTGACATTTTCCACACAGACTCGTTGTGCCAGACAATTAATGTTCGTGAAAAACAATTCCCAAAATTTTACACTTGTTAGGCAAAAAAAAATTATTTTACATATATTCAAATAGAACTCATTCATCGCTTTGGCTGAACGTCACAGTATAGGAGCCCAGAGCGTAACCCCTCCACAGGCCGTGGCGGAGTAGCGTAGTTGGTAGCGCCCTCGCTTCCCATGCCAAAGGTCGCGGGATCGATCCCCGCGTCCTCCACAGGCGAATATATTTTTTAATCCTTTATATTAAGTTCGCTGCCACGCATATAAAGGATTTATAGTGAAAAACTTTGTTTTTACGGGTTATACTTATATTGATTATATTTTATTATTTCTCTTCTACGTGACTTTACCGAAAGAACAAAGAGCATGTCATGTATGTCGAACTTTCGCACTGTACGTAGCCAACTAATAGGAGGTGTGGGGGCAGGACAACAAACTAAACACAAATAGCAGCTCTAAAGAAATGAGTTTTCAATCTAGAGCAGTGATTCTTAACTTTTACTGCAGCCTTGCACTCCTTTGGTTCTCAATCGTTAAACATGTATAATGTTAATAAATACATAGTGTTTGATTAAACAATTTAGATGGATCTTCTTGGTTCTTTCGGTAAAGTCACGTTGAAGGGAAGTAATAAAATAATAAAAATAAAACATAATAAATAATTCTCACGACGTTTCGGCCACAACGCAAGCAGCCGTCTTTCCGACGGACCTGTTCTTCACCTGAGGACGGCTGCTTGCGTTGTGGCCGAAACGTCGTGAGAATTATTTAGTTATGTTTAATTTTTATTATTTTATTACTTCCCTTCTATGTGACTTTACCGAAAGAACCAAGAAGATGAATCCCTGCAGTCACAAAAACTTTAAATCGAAATTTAGATGGACTTACGCGCCTGTTACTTAATATGTGTTTCTGAAAAAATGCGGCATGTCCTGCATCCCCAGAAATTGCATCTCGCACCCCTAGGGGGTGCGTTCACCCCGAGATTAAAAACCACCAATCAAGTTCAAGTTCACTTATTAGGTATAGCCCTGTGAGCCATTCGGCTCTTGAATCGGGTGCAACCGCAACAAACAAAAAACAAAAACATGAACAAGAAAACATCTTAAAGTGACTATGTGACTAATTGCAAACAGAAAATCCAAGAAAAGGCAGCAAAATATTGCAGAAAAAGCACCGTACACCAACACTGTGTGCAAAAATCCCAGTGGGCATGCAAGTCAAACAACAACCACAAGACAACTTAGATTAAGGCCATCAGTCTAACTCCGTGCTACAACAAACAAACATGGCCAAACCAAAAACTTTTTGAAAATCACCAAAATAAAGCCATAAAAGCAATTAAACAGTGATCATAGGAACTGTGACCGAATTTTCACAATAAACGACGTAAACAACATGTACTACCAAACTCTGCAGCCATAGCTGGCTGCATGAGTCACTCCACAACAGCAGGAGCATTAGTCGGAGTATACATTTTTTTTGGTTTCCTGATAACTCCGTGGAGCATGGAGGTTGCTTGACTGTACTTTATACTGGTAGGAACCTCCTGGTTACATCTGCCCACAGGGGATTATTGTGTCCGTCCGTCGTGCATCCAAAAATGGGAGGGGTGGGGCTGGGTGGAGAGGGGAGGGTGGGGAGGGGCTGGGTGGGAAGGGTGGGGAGGGGAGGGTGGGGAGGGGCTGGGTGGGGAGGGTGGGGCTGGGTGGGGGGTGGGAGGGGCTGGGTGGGGTGGGGAGCGGCTGGGTGGGGAGGGGAGGGTGGGGAGGGGCTGGTCACCCCGTGGTGCCCTTATAACACTCAACGTTTAACCTACTCACGCCGGCTTGTGCCCGCCCTCACAGTCGGCCATATTTGCGGAATACACCACGCCGCCGTTGACCCTGGCCATTGACCGAGCAACCCAACGTTCCTACCAGCTCCCTCCGCAGGAATGTGTTCATGCTGCTCAGTGTGGGTTGATGGCGTTGGGGATTGGGGGAGAGTTGGGACCTGTTCAGTGACTGGCTTCATGGTGCACTGCTACCCCCCACCACCCCCTCTTGTTTTTAACAGCTACAGAAATGCTTACAGGCCACTTAAGGGTACCTTCAGTTTCCTTACTGCACCCTCAACAGCTGGCAGACCTTTGGGCTCTTCAACTTCATAACAGCCAAGGAACTATGGAAGAACAAATGGAAGACAGTTAATATGAGTGAGGTGCGTGTCATACTTTCTTGTTGTGAATTTTGCGATGACGGGGTTTCGCTAACGGTGATGATTTTGCAATGGGTTTTGTTATAATGAAGTCGTGAAGTTGCTTTGTGTTGACCAAAGCTATGAAATTGGTGAAGAACACAAAGCTATCAACAAAGCGTAATATTCAAACTACTGCTAGATCGTAGCAATGAATTGTGGCATTCGATAAACATTGACAAGCGGGTATCTACTTGAAGATGTAAGAATAGAAGTGTGTTCGATTTATGAAAGGATGCCTCACTCTGTCTTGAGACTATGTTTCAGGAGCATTCTGCATTGCGATGTTTGACCAAATCCTTTCGTGAGTGTTTGGCTTGTGGGGAAAAAAGAACTAGAGTTGACAGGTGGAAAAGCAAAAATATGCATAGGAGAAGATAACATTCGAAATTCCGCACAGATGGACTCAACCCAATTGCTATGTTGGTATGTTTTGGCCACGCCACAACCCAGGTTTACTACAATACCTGGTATTCCCAAACAATCACCCATCCGTGTAGCTTAGCAGCTCAACCCTGCTTAGCGTCTTGACATCTGGCAGTAGGAAATATAAATTGACGATTAAATAAACTGTCAAATTCAGTCAGATTGGGATTACTGGCTGTAACGTCGCCCCTCCCCTACTGCAAAAATTTTTTTCGTAAGACCCTCGTGAAAAGTTTCTTGAGAATCGGATTTTCCGGCGAAACAAAGTGTGACAATACACATGAAGAGCCCTCCGTCAAATTAGTGGCATCAACATGGGGCCTTTCTTGCCAGTATAAAAGAATAAGAATGGATATTACGCTTTCTGTAAATAAAACAGGTGTTAAGATTTACACCATTGGAACCTCATTTGCCAGTAAAAATATGATAATTGTTTTTTTACCCTTTTACCTGGCAACAAAACTGACACCTTTTTTACAAGGAGTCATGTTTCATAGACCACAATACCTGCAGTCATAATGCAAACAAATAACATAACATTATCAGAGTTATGTTTTTTGTTTGCATTATGACTGCAGGTATTGTGGTCTATGCAAACATGACTCCTTGTAAAAAAGGTGTCAGTTTTGTTGCCAGATAAAAGGGTAAAAAAACAATTATCAGGTGTTAAGATTTTCAAAACCAAACAGAAACTTTTTTGCAAGGAATCTTGTCTGCATTAACCACGCGTACTTGTGGTGAACATGCAAACAAAAACATGCCCTAATTGGTCTACACCAGAGACAGCCTTCTTTAGGGCCTAGTCTCAACCAGTGTTAGACCAGAGAATGCCAAAAGGCCAACATCAGTTGCACCATTGGTGATCAGCATGTATAACAAAACAAATACACGAAACCCAATGTATTATACTTGTGTTTCGATAATGGAATTCCTGACATTAATTCACCAAGGTAATATGTCACTGGAAATGTTTAACTACCTTGACATTGTACGAAACGAATCCATCAGTGAGTAACTCAGGTCTGTGGATCCATGGTTTATCTGCGACACAAAGTGGCAACCATTAACACAAAACCCATTGCCAGGCATGCAAACTCGATATCTAATGAGAGCTATACAATGCTACTGCGTGCCTGATCTTTCACTGGCTCATGCTGTAAAGCCGTCTGGATTCGTCATGAATTTAGTGAGTGCCCTTCAAAGGTATAGAATTGCTGAACAAATTGCAATGTTACAGCTCTCCAATGTATTTTCGGGTTGTACCGCACGATGTTTGCAATGATCTCCGACGTTTTCGCTCCACGTTCTGGGAGCTTTTTCAGGACCTGAATTCAGGAATTGAAGAAGCTCCCAACAAGTGGAGCGAAATGTTGGACATCGTGCTGAACAACACGCAGTAAAACTTGCAAATGCATCGGAGAGGGGCTTGAGAGGTTGATACTTTATATTTTTATTTCACTGTTTTGCTGACTGGGCAAAAAAAAAACATTGCACAGCAAACTTAAAAAAAAACACAAAATTACACGCTCTTTTTAAAATCTTAGAATTACATAAAATGACTGTCCAAAACATTTGCAGAATTTTCTTTTAAAAGTATGAAATTGACAGAAACTTTGGGTAGTTATTTGCTTGTGCATTAGGCTGTAAATAAAGTTAAATTGCCCATTTATCCAAAGAGTTGTTGCAATAATTACACTTAAACAATTTCTTAACATAAGAGTTTGTTGGTGGGTAATTTTTGCGCGTAAAAATGTAGAGTATTTGACAAATGTTGGCAACGTTGTAAAATGCATTTACTAACTTGTTATACCTTGATGAGCACAAACCACCCATAGACACATTTCTACATTGGCCACTTTCCTCAAATTAAAGACGTTAGGTCGATTTTTATTCGTGTGCTAAAACTTTTTCTGTGACTAAATAACCATTTAAATTTTAAGTGCAAAAACATAGCCAGAGGATTTACAATACAGCGGTACAATGCTGCATGCATCGAATCATCAAATCATATCGATTCTTAAGCTCACAATCGTCAGGAGTAACGGACTGTATCACTGTGATGTCTCCTTCTTATTTGTGGATCGGACATTGTATATGTTGTATGGTCTGTTCTGGATGACCAGCTCGCAATACTTGTGTAACGACTCTGACGACGAAATAGTAAGAGACACTTTTTATTTGGACACGGCCACAATACGGGACCCGAGGCTTCGTGCTTTGTCTTTGAGTTTGTAACTTCCTCCAAACGTCCACAATCCTCGTGCTCTCTCCTCTTTTGTATTCCTTAGCCCCCTTTCTCGAACCTTCTTTTCCTTGTTTTTTCCCTTAGCCAATCCATGTCCTTCCCCTCTAACGGATACTCTGTTGTCCGATTGATCTCATTAGAACCTTATTGTTTCAATCCCATTTTTTCATTCAGACGCTGTCTTTCCGACAGACCTGTTCTTCACCTGAGGACGGCTGCTTGCGTTGTAGCCGAAACGTCGTGAGAATTGTTATTTATTATGTTTTATTTTTATTATTTTATTATTTCCCTTCTACGTGACTTTACCGAAAGAACCAAGAAGATATTTCAATCCTTTAAAAGTCTGCCTCCCAAGCAATCACCGTGGAGACATCGTTCTACCAATCGGAGACCTTTGTTTATTTTCAGATAGCTGCTAGGCTGCAAATTGGCTTGGGGTCATTTATCGGTCATTACACATGCATAGAATCAATGTTTTATTCCGATTCGCACATGTTGCATACAGTATTCTGCATGATATGCAGCAAATAGGATCAGTCGGAGGTAGTTCATAATGGCCACAATGAAAGCTATGCGTATAGTCATGTGATAAGGAGAAGAAAGGAAAACTATTTCACAAACACAGCAATCCATAATAATGCAGGTTTTCTGGGGGGTTAGATCGCGTAAATATATAAATGTGTCGTTAAACCCGCCACCACCCGACACAGCCAATTAGTAAGGGTTGTCACGTAAACGGTTATTGGAAATTTTCAAACAAGCCATCGTGCGATTGTGGCAATGCAACCCAAACTATGCACAATATAGTAAAACCATTGTAGTCTGTACTCCTTAAACGAAGCAGAAAAAGCAAAAGCACACAACATTCTCTCCTGAAGCCCTCTCGTCGCGAGCAGTCTTCAATGTTGGCATTTAGCTCCTGAAAATACTGCCATGCTCAAGAGTAGACTAGAATCATCAGCCACGGTCAATGTACTGTTGGATTAAGGCCTTCCCCTGTCACCACCTCGTATGACCTGTGATGCAACAATCCACCTAACACCTATACCCGTGCTGATTTAAGCCACTACATCTCCCCAGTGGACGTTTCAACCCTGGGCTGCCACTCGTCATTATTATTGACAATCAGCCATCATCCCTGACAGCGGCGTGCCCTGCCCAATTCCACTTACCCTTCTTTACGCTTGGAATTGCATAATTTCGTCTCTGTATGTTCTGTAATGAACGTGTTCCTTTTTTTGTATCTCTCTATCACAACATTACAATCCTCACATCTATAAAACTGCGCAAGCACTCTAAGGCTACACACCTCAGAATGAATGACATGAGCACACACGAAACCAGTTACTGCATCTGCATTCCAAAATTGTCCAATGACCTGTTGGCATTGGCAAATATTTATAATATTTATTAACTTATTATGGAGGTATTCAGGTGCATTAAGAGGTCAGAGCACTTAGCTGGGTTTGAATCCAGGCTGATTTTTGGTTTGAATCCAGGCTGATTCTGGGTTTTAATCCAGGCTGATTCTGGGTTTGAATCCAGGCTGATTTTTGGTTTGAATCCAGGCAGATTTTTTGTTTGAATCTAGGCTGATTCTGGGTTTGAATCCATGCTTATTCTAGGTTTAAATCCAGGCTTATTCTGGGTTTGAACCCAGGCTGCTTTTTTGTTTGAATCCAGGCTGATTCTGGGTTTTAATCCAGGCAGATTTTTGGTTTGAATCCAGTCAGATTTTTGGTTTTAATCCAGGCAGATTCTGGGTTTGAATCCAGGCTGATTCTGGGTTTGAATCCAGGCTAATTCTCGGTTTGAATCATGGCTTTGATAAAGCTGACTTCTCAAATTGAGTGAGTTTATGGTATCAGCTTGGTCCCCAACGACTGCACGAAAAACCCACAACAATAAATCTGACTGCACTTAATTTGACTGCCCATTCCATCTCTTTGAATAAAAAAAAAAATCTAATTTTACTGTCACGTGATTAACAGCCATCTTAGTTGCAGAGCAGGTGGGAAGGTGCTGCTCTGTACTGCGTAGAGGAAAGGTCAATTGAAGGCTTTCAGAGGTGGCTCTCTGCTATCTGCTGCCATGGACAATTCTCTACCATGACAGGTTGCACTGCTTTATGAGATTTCCTAAATTGATTCCGTATCCAATAACGTGGCACGAATAGCGCACTTGGGATAAAATGTGAGAAAATGCATACTTTTAATTGTTATAAATGGAAATGACCGTCCTGGGTTCTTCCTATAATCAGCCACTGTTGCTCCTTGTTGCTTGCTGAGTGACAGTGTCTGCAGGGTGATGGCCATACATGTCAAGAGCAAATGCCACCGACTTCCTCTTCCAGACTGCCTGACATTCAAAGCATTACCCTTGAGGCACCCTTAGAATAAACATGACATTGTGTTATTAGCAGAAATAACATAAAAAGTGGGGCGAAAGCCAAAAAATTGAAGGACTAAAATTAGATTGTGCTGCTGAAATTTTGTTTTCTTTTGAATTTCTCAGAAAAGCCATCTCAGTCTGCATTGGGATAGCGCCTCATGGAAGGTTGGTGAGCCTTACCAATAATGCCATTTCTGTGAGTTTGAGATACGCATTTAAAGAAAAAAAATGCCATTAATGTCTTCCGTTGGGATGCTTTTAAAGCATTATTTGATAACATCGAGTTCTCATAAAATAATTTCACATTGCATAATCAGCTGGTCCGGTTTCGTGCAGTTAACAGTCATTATCCATTTTAAAATAATTTCAACAGAGACGAGGATATTGTTAATTTCATAAACGAGGACCCGTGTTATGCTATGACGTTTGCTGTTGTGATGTTTAAATCTGCATTTTGACCAATCCGTTTGATTTTCATGACATTTGATGTGTACAATGATGAACTTCTGTAATTATTATTTTTTTGCACAGAAGCTGTCTGCTGTTATCGTGTATTATTTTGACTCGGGTCTCCCTTGACAAAAGAGACTTTTTAACAGGGTTGATGCACTGTGTTGAGAGTTCCATACGGAACTCTTTTCATGCCTTGATATGGAAAGCACAATCGGAATGCAATTGAGAAGAATTAGTTTTTTAATGCCCATGTTAAATGCGTTTGTCAAACTCACCCGTGCCGTGGATCATCTTTCAATAAATGACAATGAAATTGAACTCACCACATTCATCATAAACACTGCCTTGCGACACACATATATTGTAGTGTATAGGAGACTGACAATCTGACCCTTCAGAGCAGAGAGAAATAACAGATGCATCGATTGAGTGTCCAGATATCCAAACTCATGCATCAGCTGTGGCTCATTATGGGTAAATGCACAAATGTATACATCGTTTAGGTAGCTCCACATACAAATACACCATATCGTGTTTTAGTATATCAGCCTACTGTTGGCTCTTCAGTTCAATATTATCAAGCAACATTTGTTTTAAGCAAGTAAACACTTTGGTTGGATCCGGGATCTGTTAATGCCTGGGACATTTGATCAACGTTTACATGTGAACCTTTTGGAATTGGCGTACAAAAGTATCTCTATTAGTAGATAATGAGAAGCAAACAACTCTTTGAGAAGAAAAAAAAACGTGCATAACCGAATTCATTTTGTTTAGGGAAATGAAAGTAAATGGAAGAATTGGTTTGATATAGCATTGTTCGTACGTCGCTTCACGTGTAAATAATACATGAACACGTAATACAAATAGATAACATCAAATATGGCACCTTTATTCACTTGGTAAATGTGACTCATTGTGGAATATTTTTTCTTCAAAGCATCCTCTTCTTTCGTCTGCTTTGATAATGTAGCCTTCCCCACCTGCAGAACAAAAGGCTATTATTTCACCATTATGTCCAGCAAAGGTGGGAGTGGGGGGGGCACAGTTTTTATTTTAAGTGAGTCATTTCATAAAAAGGACTGAATGTCAATCAGCTGACCACACACCACACACCCAATGCCTCATCAAGCCCACGCACTCTTTTAATTGTAATTTGTGGGATGCTACTCGCATCGCAAGGAAGCCTGTTTATGTCAGTGTGCCGTGCGTGCTCTCAGCATGGGATTATTCCGTGTAAATAAGGCAGAAATACAGCAGGAGGGCCACTTAACAAAGTGTCAAGGCAAGTGAACTTAAAACACAACATATTTTGTACGAGTGTGGGTGGACTGCCAAAAAAGCAGGGTTGTTGAATAGGAGGTAATTATCCAGAATGAGCGGTGATTACTGACTAATTGCCTCCCTTACTGTAATGTGTTTCATTTGATTTGGCCCTTTATTCAGTAGCTGATAATATTTTTAAAAGAAGGAAACAAAACCAGACCTTAATTTCGTGTCTCCAAGACGTCCGTATTTTGTATGCGATACCGTATTACCTAGATGGGAGGGAAATGCTAGAAAAAACAGAGGGCACATTCTTGAAGTGAAGCTTTCGTGACTGCAGGAATCCATACTCTTTGGTTCTTTCGGTAAAGTCACGTAGGTTGAAAAATAATAGATCACGACGTTTCGATCGCAACACAAGCAATCATCAAGCGATGAGGATTGCTTGTGTTGCGATCGAAACGTCATCACCTGATGACGTTTGCTTGTGTTGCGATCGAAACGTCGTGATCTATTATTTTTCTACCTACGTGACTTTACCGAAAAAAACAGAGTAGAGGGCACATTGTCTGAAGCCACAACAGACATGAAAATAAAAATAAATTTTAAAGAAATGTAGATGCGAAATTGAAGAATGAATTCATTGAAGTCCGTTTACAGATAAAGAAAATTATTAGAAAATAAAGCAGAAAACATAACGCAAATAAATGCGTGCACACAAACATGACACATTGTGTATGTGTGTGTACATTTAATTTCTCTTCAGAAGAGCCACAGAAGCTGATTAATTCTAACATTCCTAAAGAAATGCAATGTAGAAAGTCCTGCAATGTTAGAATTATACTGCAGGGGACAGTCATACAATACAGAATGCAGATTCCGTCTTCAAAATAAAAATACATATTACAGGAGAGTGTAATACTTCTTCACGAGCTAAACTGAATTCTGAGCAGCCACAATAAATTATTCACTCAAAATACCAATTGAACAGCTCACAGTATGGCCCAACATGGTACTCTATTGAAGATGCATGGGCATGTGAAGCCCCTTTTGCCAATCCACTGCTGGATGCAGGCCTCCCGACCCCATGCCACACTTATCAGCGCTTATCAGCGTGGCTTGATGAAGGGCAGGAGGCATGAACGTGGGAGCACATGAAGTAAACTACACAGCAATTGACTGCTGCCCGGCTGGTCACCCCGCAGCAGCCTATGTCGCCTGTCCCATGCACTGAAAACAATTAAGAGATTGTCCATTAAAGCACGGTACAACGAAGGCTCAGCCCTCCAAGATCCCGCGAGGTCGAGCACATTCGAGGTGATATGGTTATGGGTGAAAGGCTAGTCACGTGTATTCATTGACTGTTGCGAGTTCCCCATTAATTATCTTCGACGTACGGTTAAATTAAAGCACAGACCCTCGAGTAGATAATTAGTCAGCATCACTTCTGAACTTTGCTCAGAAAAACTGTGCTTTGGTTTGATAACGTTATGACCAACTTGCACAGTGTATGGTATTGGCGGTTGTTTCATAAAGCGGCGTTATATGCTGTCATAGAAATGGTGGAAACGACTTACGAGATAAACATCACACAGTCAGGGTGGCCAGGTGGCTCAATGTTCAGAACATATATAAACAGAATATTGATGTATTCTGGAAGAATCCGATGCGCTTTAACGCTCTTTTTCACAGATGTCCACTGAGATCCTGGGCTTGATTCAGATTTTTAGCTGCCCGTGGTTAAACGAGATTTTCAAATCACAAGTGAGTGCAAATAAATAAATAAACTACATTAAATGAATGTATTTATGTTGAACTTGTTCGGCACCGTACGTAGCCAACCGTGCTAATTGGAGGTGCGGGGGAAGGACAACAAACTAAACACAAAACGCAGTTCTTGAGAAATTAGTTTTCAATCGAAAATAAATTAGATTTCAATGCATGTATCCACACACACTGGAGGGGAACTCTTTTCCACACACATTTCTACGTGCCAAGCACGCCCCGATTTTTAGTACAGCATCTTGAAATGGCGTTGCATATAGACAATGCAGAAATGATTTATTTTAATTTTAAAAAGATCACTTGAAGGGGTCTCAGACGTTATTTGACATCTGCTTCTAAAGGCCATTCTCAAACAACGTGGATGTCCAGCTCTGGGAGAATTTAAAATTGTTACTTCAGTAAGTCTCGTAATATGACATGGTTGGTAAAATTTGAATCACATTATGCGAACAAAAACATGCAAATATATCTATTTTTTATTCACTCTATCCACATTCAGATGTTACGTATAGTTTATTCGATAAACTTGCCAATTCTGCATATAATTTACTGTTTATTATTTAAATTCTGAGTTTCGCTTACAAAAAAATTTCAAGTAATTATCAGCCGCACTTTCATTTAGAATGGTATTGTGGTGGTGGTTGTGGTCCATGAAATAATACATTTAATATATTTTTCCAGTAATTGCCACCAACACTTATAATCCTAAGAGGAATGCATATTCTTCTTGTTTCTTTCGGTAAAGTCACGTAGAAGGGAAGTAATAAAATAATAAAAATAAAACATAATAAAACAATTCTCACGACGTTTCGGCTACAACGCAAGCAGCCGTCTTCAGGTGAAGAATGAGACACTACCAAACTAGGAGCTTATATATAAGCTGCATTGGGGGTTGAAGAGCGCCTTAACAAAAAGAATGTGCATGTGAAGAGGGATTTAGCATATTCATGGAAAATGCGTAGGCGTTGGGCGGGGGGGTGTCAAAGTCATATTATGCCCATGCATTATGCAGGATCAGCAGCAACCAAGGGGGGTGCAGGGATTAGCAGTAACAAAGGAAAGGAATGTTAATGATATGTAGCTGCAGTTACTCAACAACACGTAGAAAACTAAAGTATAAACTACATAAAAAACTAAAGTATAAACTGCATCGCACCATCAGTATACTTACTATACTCTATAATAAGCTGAGTTACTAACAGCAAGTAATACATTACAATTTTTCTCGTAAAAATTCTATAATATGCTTCCATCTAAACCTTATTCTCTTACATCACACGAGCATATACCGTACTATATACTGCCATAGATAAACCCAACATTAAATTATATACTGTATTGCTGTAAACCAACCTATATCTTATACATTTAATATCACACTATGTATTATTCTACACACCCTAATGTGTATCGAAATGGTTTATTACGTCCTTCCAATGATTGCTGAGCCAGAATCCATCTTCTCGGTTAAAGTTGTCTCTGTGTTTGTATATGTGGATCGCCTCATGAACGAATCTCTCATGATAGCCAGATGGCTTGCAGAGAACCTCTGTCTTGGAGAAGTCAATATCATGTGAGCCCACTGAGTTGTAACAGTGATCTGCCACGGCTGAGGTGTTAGTCCTACCGTGTTTCAGGTCAGCTTTATGTTCACGGATGCGGTCCGAGACATGTCGTTTGGTTTCCCCAATGTAACTGCTACCACAGAGGCAACTTAGTTTGTAGACGCCAGGGTACTGTATGTCTGGAACCACATCTTTTACAGACGGTACCAGATCACGGATTTTATGTACTGTGTTGAATCGGACCTGGATCTTGTGTTTAATCAGGATTTTGGAGATCTTTTTTGTGACCCCAGCAATGTAGGGTAAGGTGATGGTCTTGAAAGGCTCCTCAACAGGATCCTTCTTGATGGTTGGAGTGATGGCTTTGCGGATTGTATAGTCGGAGTAACCATTTGCCTTAAGAGCTTGGCGTACGTGTTTGAGTTCACTGGAAATGTGTTCATGGTCGGAGATGCATTGGGCTCTATGATATAGAGTCTTGATGAGGGAATTCTTCTGAGATGGATGGTGGTGGGAATCCGGTTTTAGATAAGCATCCGTGTGGGTGGCTTTCCTGTAGACAGAGTGGCTCATTGAACCATCAGGTCTCCTTTTGATTAGGACATCCAAAAAGGGTAGCTTGCCATCATTTTCGACTTCCATGGTGAATCTGATGGCTGGGTGTATGGAATTGATGTGGTCGAGAAATTGGTCTAGAGCAGGCCGGCCATGTGGCCAGATGACAAAAGTGTCGTCTACGTACCTCTTCCATAAGGTCGGGCGTAGAGTGGCAGTCTGGATGGCGTCCGTCTCAAATTTCTCCATGAAGATGTTGGCTACAACCGGAGATAGGGGGGAGCCCATTGGGGTGCCCTCAATTTGCTTGTAGAAGGTTCCATTCCAGGTGAAGTATGTATTGGTTAAGCAGTGTCTCACCAGGGGGGGTACCCCAGCATTCAGTCCTTGATGAACCAAGTCTTCAATGATTGCGATGGTGTCAGGCACAGGTACCTTGGTGAACAAGGAAACCACATCAAAACTGACAAGCAGGTCGTCTGGGGACAGGGCAATCCCCTTGATTGTCGATACCAGGTCAGTAGAGTTTAGTACTGCAGAGGTGGTTTTTCCAGTGAAAGGCCGTAGGATTTCGGACAAAAAACGAGCCAGTTTGTAAGTGGGGGAGTTGATAGTAGAGACAATGGGACGAAGAGGTGTATCTTCTTTATGTATCTTTGGCAAGCCGTACAATCTTGGTGGTCTGGCTGCAGAAGGTTTCAACGAGAACTGTTTGGTCTGATCAATTAATGCGGTTGAAGCAGAAATGATGTTGTTGGTTTTGGAGACGAGGCTGTTGGTGGGGTCTCTTTTTATTTTTGTATAGCTGCCATCGTTTAGTAGTTCTTGAATTTTGTTGTTGTATTCTATTTTGTCCATGATGACAGTGGCATTGCCTTTGTCGGCTGAGAGGATGACAATGTCATCCCTCTTTTTTAATTGAGCTAATTGTCATCTGGCCACATGGCCGGCCTGCTCTAGACCAATTTCTCGACCACATCAATTCCATACACCCAGCCATCAGATTCACCATGGAAGTCGAAAATGATGGCAAGCTACCCTTTTTGGATGTCCTAATCAAAAGGAGACCTGATGGTTCAATGAGCCACTCTGTCTACAGGAAAGCCACCCACACGGATGCTTATCTAAAACCGGATTCCCACCACCATCCATCTCAGAAGAATTCCCTCATCAAGACTCTATATCATAGAGCCCAATGCATCTCCGACCATGAACACATTTCCAGTGAACTCAAACACGTACGCCAAGCTCTTAAGGCAAATGGTTACTCCGACTATACAATCCGCAAAGCCATCACTCCAACCATCAAGAAGGATCCTGTTGAGGAGCCTTTCAAGACCATCACCTTACCCTACATTGCTGGGGTCACAAAAAAGATCTCCAAAATCCTGATTAAACACAAGATCCAGGTCCGATTCAACACAGTACATAAAATCCGTGATCTGGTACCGTCTGTAAAAGATGTGGTTCCAGACATACAGTACCCTGGCGTCTACAAACTAAGTTGCCTCTGTGGTAGCAGTTACATTGGGGAAACCAAACGACATGTCTCGGACCGCATCCGGGAACATAAAGCTGACCTGAAACACGGTAGGACTAACACCTCAGCCGTGGCAGATCACTGTTACAACTCAGTGGGCTCACATGATATTGACTTCTCCAAGACAGAGGTTCTCTGCAAGCCATCTGGCTATCATGAGAGATTCGTTCATGAGGCGATCCACATATACAAACACAGAGACAACTTTAACCGAGAAGATGGATTCTGGCTCAGCAATCATTGGAAGGACGTAATAAACCATTTCGATACACATTAGGGTGTGTAGAATAATACATAGTGTGATATTAAATGTATAAGATATAGGTTGGTTTACAGCAATACAGTATATAATTTAATGTTGGGTTTATCTATGGCAGTATATAGTACGGTATATGCTCGTGTGATGTAAGAGAATAAGGTTTAGATGGAAGCATATTATAGAATTTTTACGAGGTAAAATTGTAATGTATTACTTGCTGTTAGTAACTCAGCTTATTATAGAGTATAGTAAGTATACTGATGGTGCGATGCAGTTTATACTTTAGTTTTTTATGTAGTTTATACTTTAGTTTTCTACGTGTTGTTGAGTAACTGCAGCTACATATCATTAACATTCCTTTCCTTTGTTACTGCTAATCCCTGCACCCCCCTTGGTTGCTGCTGATCCTGCATAATGCATGGGCATAATATGACTTTGACACCCCCCCGCCCAACGCCTACGCATTTTCCATGAATATGCTAAATCCCTCTTCACATGCACATTCTTTTTGTTAAGGCGCTCTTCAACCCCCAATGCAGCTTATATATAAGCTCCTAGTTTGGTAGTGTCTCATTCTTCACCTGAAGACGGCTGCTTGCGTTGTAGCCGAAACGTCGTGAGAATTGTTTTATTATGTTTTATTTTTATTATTTTATTACTTCCCTTCTACGTGACTTTACCGAAAGAAACAAGAAGATGAATCCCTGCAGTCACGAAAGCTTTAAATCGAAATGGAATGCATATTATTAATATTAATTGTGCCTAAGATGTATATTCAGTGATAATGGGTTGCTAAATATATGCAAAAGATAGTGTATGTGTTTGATTGATGAATTATGTATGTATTTTATGAATAATGCCTTGTTTTTTCTCTAATAGTTAACACATTTTAAGTACAAAGTGTTAATTATTGCAAATATATATTCTCTTGGAAAACGTATTCCACCCACGAAAACATTGGAAATAATTTATTTTAAATGAAGGCATTGCGATTTTTAAAAAGTTTTGTATAATTGTTGCATATTGAAATTGTATTATCATTTTACAGAACTTATTCCCAAAATGCGCTCCCTTTGCATAACATTAAAAAAAATTCTACATGGTTTAGAATGCTGGATGGTGGTGGCTACAGATGACTATATTCCGAGACTATGGAGGAAGCAAGGGTTGGTGGATAATACAAATATTTCACAACTACCTTTCCGAGGCCGTCGAGGTATGTATGAATGTTGAACTTCTTTTGCACCGTACGTAGCCAACCGTGTCAATCGGAGGTGCGATACCCTAGCTCGCCAGGAGAAGGCAGTACAGTAAGTGGCCTAATCGCTGTTACCATTTGCATGGGGATAGAGTGTTGCCCCCTCACACGTGTGGGTTTTCTCCAGGTGCTCCGTTTTCCTCCAATATGTATAAAAACATTAATCATTAATTGTCTGAAAACATATTAAAATGCAAACCAAATATAGCAGGACCATCCAGAAAGAGAGTCAAACGACTCAGTTTATCTTTCCTGGTTAAATAAGTACATTATTATAAACCTAATATTATAGTATGAAAAGATGAAGAACAGATGTTGCACAAAAAATGTATATAAGGTCTTTACTGCAACATGTAATTTCAGTTAATTCTATGAAATAATAGTTCATGTGTTTCTAGGGTAATAGAAACATTTGCAAACACGACAGAAAACAGACATGGCATATGCTACATTTCACGGAGAAAAAAACTATTTACTTTACCTTTTGCAATGCTGCCAGAATTCTAAAGACGTTTGCACCCACAGTAGAGCTGTTATTCTCATGGAAGCTCAGAGAAAATGTGTGTTTAATACCCACCCCAAATTGTTTATTAACCAGTGTCTAACAGGATGAATCAGTTACAAATGGTTTGCATCTATGATTTCTGTGCCGAGACTTTACCAAAGAGATCACAGACACCACTAAAAGTTTTCTTAAAGTGAATGTGATGTTGGGCACCAAGCCAAGATGATATCTGACTCCCCTTCCCAGGATTTGGGAATTGAAATAGACAATTAAGAGGTTGCTCTTGCTGATGAACAGCTGGGCCTTAAAGGCCCCACCATCATGGACAGCCATGAATTTATTGGTTTTGATGTTGTGCAGGAGAGTCTCAACCCATGAAACCCTTAGAGTGACAGCCTTGAAACAAGGTAGTTATGCAACATGGCTGTGGACATCTTCTTGGTTCTTTCGGTAAAGTCACGTGACTTTACCGAAAAAAACAAGAAGATGAATCCCTGCAGTCACGAAAGCTTTAAATCGAAAAATGGCTGTTGACATTTTATTTTGCTACTCTTAAGATTTTTCAATAAGTTGCCTTGGGCATCTTGCAACTTTACAGTGACCCACACGTCTAAAGCACGTGGATTATGAACTGGTTATGAAGTTAAGTGATATGTGGGAGCATACACTGATCAGCACATAGCAGCATCTACCATACAGAGTCGTTAGTCATCGCACAGTATTCATGATGATGGTGGTTAGTTTTTATTTTAGAAATTAGAACTTTAATTTACACTTCTAGATTTGAAGCTTTCGTGACTGCAAGCATTCATATTCTTGGGTTTTTTCGGTAAAGTCATGTAGGTAAAAAATTAAAATTTAAATTAATAAAAGTAAAATAAAAATAAAATAAACAAATAAATTTACGACGTTTCGGAGGCAACATTCAATAACACATACATCCTGTAAATTACATTTTCTACCTTACATACAATTTGATGTATTATGTGCTTTGATTTAATTTCATTAAATGAATGACTCAAATAAAATAAAAACACAGTGTAATAAACAGTTAAGCCAGAACGTTGTCATGCTGTGTCATTGTCACCAGAAGCAATGTGACGCAAGTTTGCGTGCACAGGGCAACAATCTCTACAGCTGCATTACATACTTTGTACTTTGGAAACTAAGTACAGGCATGTGAAATAAAAGCAGTTACGAGCAATTGTAATCATCATATCAGGCGGAAAAGCGACAAACATAAACTTATATGGAGCCACTTTATAGGTGATGGTGAGAACGGAGGTCATCAGGATCTGAGTGCATGAGCCACGGAACATTCTGCACCAATTTGTTTTATGTTGCTTGCTGTTACAAGATAACATTCTCTCCAGGTGATGAGTCTATTGAGGTGGTTTATAGGTAAAACCCCTGAGGTCCCGGTTTTGAATATGGCTTGAAGCTCCTGGTGATTAAAATCAGGTTTCTCAAGTATTGCGATTTGACGGTTTCAATTACCAGCGACTGCACACAAAACAACGTATTACATTTGCGTTTTCACTTCGTGTATAAAACTTTGGCTGTCATGTCAGGCGTGGCTGGAGTAAAAATGTGCCAAAGTACAACGTCCAGGGTGTGCAGATAAAAAAAAAAACATGTGTTTAAAAAAAGCATCTCAGAAGTTGTTCATTGATATATACATCCACGGGGCCGGGCCCTCTTACGCACTCATTTTAACACATAAGGCGACCAATATAAACTCGCCACCAGACATCATTGGGTCTTGTGGCATTGGGATATATTTTCAGTAAAAAATTAACCCGTAAAAACAAAGTTTTTCACTATAAATCTTTTATATGCGTGGCATCGGTTTCATTTTATTATTCATTTCTGTTTTTCTTGAGTAAGCAAACAAGCAAGTGAAGTTAATGTAAAGGATTTAAAAATGAAAGATCACCTCTTGACATGCCCCGTATATTCCCGAGGGCACTAGCGTTGACCCGTTTGACCACTTTCAAGAACCTGGCGGCTTCAATTTAACTGCTCTATAAATAGTCTCCATTGTATAGCGTGGGGGCAGGGATTTCATGCCATGTGATTAGTCAACATTTGCGTCATCATGAAACGGGCGGCTACAGTCCTCTCGTCCTCTGGCTTGAGATGGCTGCCACCTATGGGTCAGAAGATTGTCTGCCACAATTAAGCAATTGGTAATTAAATATTTTAAAAAAATTCCCTAAACAGTGTCAAATTTTGGGGAAAAAAATTCACGAAAATTAATTGTCAAGCACAACGAGTCTGTGTGCAAAATGTCAGCTCGATTGGATCACGGGAAGTGGGTTAAAAAACGACCGAAAGATTTGCACGGTCCTAAGCAAGCAAGCGAACTTAATATAAAGGATTTAAAAATATATTCGCCTGTGGAGGACGCGGGGATCGATCCCGCGACCTTTGGCATGGGAAGCGAGGGCGCTACCAACTGCGCTACTCCGCCACGGCTTGTGGAGGGGTTACGCTCTGGGCTCTTGCACTGTGATGTTCAGCCAAAGCCATGCATGCGTTCTATTTGAATATATGTAAAATATTTTTTTTTGCCTAAAAAGTGTAAAATTTTGGGAATTTTTTTTCACGAACAATAATTGTCTGGCACAACGAGTCTGTGTGGAAAATGTCAGCTCGATTGGATCACGGGAAGTGGGTTAAAAAACGACCGAAAGATTTGCACGGTCGTAAGCAAGCAAGCAAGCACGCGAACTTAATATAAACTTTATAAAGGATTTAAAAATAAGTGACGACTTGGAGGCGATGATGAACCCTCTCTTGCGTAGTACATCGAATTTTTACACAATAAATGCAATTTAAGCCGACAACACCCAAAAGCGAACCGTCGCTCAGTCTACGAATGTCATTGCGCCTAATTAAAACCACTACTTTAATAACTACCATCCGTCGTTTTCATACGAATAAATGTGAATTAAAAAAATTAACCACCGATATAATAATACAAAAATTATTATATAAAAGTCAATCTTCGGTGACGCATCCCACCGTGTCGCTTGCGTCACCGACTCGCAGCTGACGTGGCCCTGAAGTTGAACGCGTCCGGAGCGATCTCCGAGTCCGCTTTGAAACACTTAAAATCGAGCGACGAATCAAAGTACACAAAAACACGTCTCGAGAAAACCGCAGCATGAGGCGCGCCAACATAGGTGAAGAGTTTTCGCTGTTTTGTTACACTTTTGTTGCTGTTTATATAATGTGCCGGTGAGGCCTAGGTGATTCTCGGGGGTTTGCCGTGAGTCCCCCGCTGTGGCCTAATTCTCTCTGCCGGAGAAGAGGCCTCGAGCGCGGCCGGAGCTTCGAGTACAGACCCCGATGGCTCGACCGCGGTTCGACATCGGTTTATTATAACATTTTTATCGTGTTTTTTTAGCTGTGTGTGTTTTTTAACGATAATTGTGTTAAATATGTCTCAAGCCGTGTGGATACGTTAGATAAAAAAATGTGTCTTGAATTTATCGTGAGGCTTATCGCGTGTTAGGCCGCCTCTATGGTAATCGTAGAGCACATAAGTATTACGCGAGCGACGGCGCTTATGTGATGTGGGAAATATAAAGTGCAGTCTTCATGTGTATTGATACGCTTACGGCGTTAAGGCAATGACATAAAACCTATTGGCAAAGTGTATGTGTCGCATTGCCATCTGAAAATGGACAACAGTCGTGAAATTGCTGGACTGGGTCGAAATCAAATTACAGCCGTACACGAATTTAAGAGGCCTTGAATCCAATTTTTAAGAGGACCACCACCGGGGAGATGGAGCGATGGAATTAGTTAATGTGCAGGGAACGTGGGGACGCCTTTATTCAGCAGTTGCACAGACATTGGCGAACGAATAAATCCACTGCTGGATGAAAACCTCCCCAGGCCGTTTGTTTGACCATACTTCACCGCACTGGTAAATGCGGGGTTGATGGAACAGGTTCAGATGTCATCCGCCACTGGTGCTGGTCCTGGCTAGAAATCGTTTACTTTTTGGCGTTGTCCTCTGGTCTAACACTGTTTGAGACTAGGCTCTAAAGAAAGCTGTTTCTGGTGTGGACCAATTCAGTTTCAAAGACCCATGCATCACATACTACCAGAGCATGTTTTTTCTTTGCATGTTAACAAGTATATGTGGTTAATGCAGACACGATTCTTTGCAAATGGTTTCAGTTTGGTGTTTTAACATCTGAACACCTGTTTTAGTGCCAGAAAGGGTAAAGCATTCTTATAGAAATCGGTATTCGGTTTTCTGGGTTTAATGTTACGTGTACCAACCACTATGCCACCACTCCACCGACGTTGAGGTATAATGCAAATATTGATTACATATTGCCTGAACACGCTCACTCAGCTGAAACGTCAATTTTTTTCTTAGTGACAACATCAACATAGCCTGTTATTTTTAATTAATCTGCCATTTTAGTGGATAGATAACACATTGACTATTTTTCTAAACAGCAAAAAGGCTGAACAAATGAGTCAATATTTTTGCCATGAAAGGAAAAACGATATACTATACTGTAATAGGTAACGTTTTGGACAATAACTCTTTTCAAATGCAGAGATCAACACTTGAATGTACAATTTACAGCATACGCTTTCACGTTTGTTGCTGTATAGTTCTCCAATGTGTTATTGGGTTGCATGGCGCTGTGTCTTGCATTACGTCTGATGTTTCGCTCCACGTGCCTGGGAACTTCTTCAGGAACTGATATTCTTCACGTCCTGGAATTCAATTGCTGGAAAAGTTCCTAGCTCACAGTTCAAAACGTAGGGCATCATACCGAACAACACGTGGTGAAACTCAAAAACGTCACATACACGACAGTATACAGTAATGTTGTTTAGCTTGATAATATGTATTTTTTGGTGCAGATGGGACCTCATATGTGGGCGGTGGGCAGCGCATGTATGAAGAGGAGAACGAGGCACTCCAGGATGACTTGCGTGCCAAAGTGTCTGCACTGAAATCTGTAAGTAGTAGACGAAAATCTACTTTGGTGTCTGTAGATTCACCTTGTAAAATTTGTGCACATTTTTACGATATGCATCCGGGCTTGTGTATTATTTTTGTGCCCTTCCAGAAGGACCCACGTAATGCTATCTTTGTATTTGTCACGTTGTTATTGATGATCAATAATTTTGGTTTGAGAAGTGGCACAGTGGATAGTGCACTGTCCCACTTGAATTTACATAATAACATGAGGCACATTTCCATCTCTAAACCCACACTGATCAGCTTTGTGAAGTGTGGTCAAAAAACTCCTGTGACCCAGCACGGCTTTCATCCAGGAGTGGATTAACAAAGGGTTGTAAAATATTTCTTTGTGTCACTATTTCATTGTTTGTTTTTTCACAGCTTTCCATCGAAATGGGCAATGAGGTCAAGGTTCACAACAGTGTGCTGTCAGAAATGGTACGTTCTGCTTTTCACAATATTATTTGTTAATAGGTTTCAACATTTCCATTTAAAGCTTTCATGACTGCAGGGATTCATCTTCTTGGTTCTTTCGGTAAAGTCACGTAGAAGCGAAGTAATAAAATCATAAAAATAAAACATAATAAAATAATTCTCACGACGTTTCGGCCACAACGCAAGCAGCCATCCTCAGGTGAAGACCAGGTCTGTCGGGGAGACGCTGGCCGAAACGTCATGAGAATTATCTTATTATGTTTTATTATTTTATTACTTCCCTTCTACGTGACTTTACCGAAAGAACCAAGAAGAGGTTTCAACATTTTAATTGACCTACATTTGATTTTTCCATTGTTCTCTAATCGATTACTCTCATGCAGGATTCAGCCTTTGACTCGACAGGGGGGCTCCTGGGTGCCACAATGGGTCGACTCAAGAAGATTTCTGGCGGAAGCCAGGCACGCCTCATGTGCTATCTCATGCTCTTCGCTCTCTTTGTCATCTTTGTTCTTTACTGGGTCATTCGCCTGCGATAGTATATCATAAACAAGCCACAAACTAATTTCCAAAGTGTTTACCGCTATGGTAGTGACCCACACAGTTGCCATACTGTGTTAGGTTTATTTCTAACGAGCTGGTCTGTGGTTTCCACATTATATACAGGCAGAATCAGCACTTTAATGTGCCCATTTTGAGTTATAGTAAAAAAACAAACCCTTCAAATTTGGAAATTTAGATATGCAATTTACCATGTTCAGTTGCTTGGTAGGTTGAACAAGGCTGTATTCGTTGTGTCAATGTGCAAAAGTAATGTCAAAAATAAATGTTGTTGGACAATTAAACCGATACATGCTGTACATAAGATGGTTTTGGAACATTAGTTAATACAGTTTAATGCGTATTCATGTATTGGTAATATGACCTTAATAACCTTTGCAGTCATAACGTTTGCACCCGTTTCTATTGTCAGTTGTGTTTGCTCAGCATTCTAATCCAACTTTTGTATTCACAAAACCCCCATTGAAACTTGTTTCAATTGCTAATAAAAACAATTGGCAAACACCACGATACAATACCCTGCGTGGTGCTGTGTGTTTATATAAAATATGTTATGGTGTTCTGTGTACCATTTTTATGTCCAGTGCAACGTCGTTTTTCAAATACTGAAGCTAAAATTGTATAATACTGGAAATATATATCCTCTTGATATGTCCAAGTAAACAAAACATTGAAAAATAGATTACTTGAATTTGAATTTCGTATCGTTTTTGATAGAATAGTTCCCATAGATGTTCAGACATCTGATGCAATTATATTTGTTAGATATTTTAAATGTTTCGGCGAATGGTTGATTTTTGAACGTTTAATAATAGCATTGGAAAATTAACTCAAATCCTCACAATTGTGAACCATTGTAAATGTTTTATCGTGCATATCGTGAATGCAATTTGTCTTTTTTGAAGAATGGGACAGTGTATTCCGTTGTATGACATTTCTGTGAATCATTGTAAATACAATTTAATATTTATTTTCGATCTTATGTTTTCTTTGCGTGCATTTTTGGGTGGTATTCAGGGATTTTCTGCCTCTCAGCTTCAATTACATTTCCACAATTTTTTAGTTTGATTTTGTCACCATCAGCGCTTGATTAGTTTTCACGGACATTATGCATTTTCTTAAAATAGCGGATGGATGAATGTGTGGATATGTTCTTGCACACGTGATTATATAACTATTTTGGATACATTAATCTAACCACTCAAAGGGTCCGTGTTTTTTTTTTCGAACTTGCTATTTTTTTTCACTCCAGATACATTATAAAAAAATATTGGCCAGAGTTGTTTTATTTAATATACTGGATAGTATTGGTCTATAAAACAGTAATGCTTTTTTTTCTTGGTTCTTTCGGTAAAGTCACATAGAATGGAAGTAATAAAATAATATAATGTTTTATTTTTATTATTTCCATTCTACGTGACTTTACCGAAAGGACCAAGAAGATGAATCCCTGCAGTCACGAAAGCTTTAAATCGGAACAGTTATGCTGTTAAGACAAATATATTTGTTTTTGGAGACATAACAGAGTTCTGCTTATACAGTGCTGTAGGGTTTTTCTCTGGCTCAAAATCTCTGGCATAATAGCTTCGGTTGTGGCTGCATAAGTGAATGGTAATATTTTTCATGGTGGTTGTGACTGCCACGAGTAAATCAAGAGTGAGCGCCTTTCCTGTTGTACTGAAGGTACTTCTTGAATTTTTGTTCTAACCGCCGCAACTTGTGTGGCCAGGGTTGGCAAGGAACAATGTTTACAAACTGGTTTGCATTTTGACATATGGAGCAGGGAATTTTGCGTGTGTTCTTTTAGTTAGTGTAATTAAAAAGCACTTTGTTTCGGCAGTGGCTTAGCTTGCATGGTTACATTGTAAGGTGATGATTTTTTTGAAAATCACTGATTGGAAAATTGCTTCCAGGAGACTTTATCGGGGCACTTTTATGGTTCAAAATGTTTTTTTTGTGACATCAACTAGAGACAATTTGCGAAGCTAATTCATTTCCAGATTTTTATCAGAGGCCATTCTTGTGAGTGACAAAAACATGTATTCTACATTATATGTATAATTATGGTTTAATTTATTGTTGAAATAACCAATTAATGGTTTGGGAAACTGTCAAGGATCTAAGCCAAATACTTTTAATATTACTGAAATTTTACTTTGAGTCATGGAAGTGTTAAAATATGAAAGTTAATTTAGCAAATTGGCTGTGCCCACACCTTAAGGCACCCAGCCTCTTGAAACCAAATCTCAAGCCACAATGATCCTATTTCCTCAAATTAAAAAAAGTCAAAAATCCATCAGAAATACCTCAGGAGATGGCAACATGCAATGTTTGAAGTATTTTACCACAGCTCTGCTTATTTATAAATCATGCATTGGGCAGCTGAGTGGAATGTTTAAGCAACTTCAGCTGTATTTTATAACATAAGGCCACCTGCTGTTATCCATTTGTTTTTGTTCCGTTATAATAAGGCTCTAAAACGTTACATGTATTATATGCACTCGATATTTTTAGCTGGTTTCTTGCGTCTGGACAGCATATGGAAGGCAATTGCTCATGGTTTGGACCAACAAAAAAACTACTCGCCAAATAAATCCCACGGTAACACAATACCTCATTGTTTGCATTAAAGAACCCTTGTGTTTATTATAGACACCAAACCGAGATAAATATTTGATGTGGGCTCGAACATGAGCGGTACTGTATAATAAGTTGTACGTGCACTGCTTGCACTTCAGCAACCAAATGGGAAATTTAAACAGTGATCTAATTTTATAATGAAATGCAGCTGTTCCAAATATCTTATTCTGCGTTAATTCTCCAATACTAGACGTTAAGTTAGTGGCGAACGTGTATATTTTTTTGCATCAAATTCCTGAATTCCTCAGTTAAGTAGAGGGTAGCTTGGCTTATGGCGTTTCTCATTTTCTGGCAGTGGTCTGGCATGAGTGCGTTGGCTAATGCCTTAGGTATGTACCATGTGCGAATGATGAAAAAAAGTCAACACCACTACTGATAGCTCCACGTATAATGCGCTTGATGAGGAATGGGAAGTGAAACAGATGTGGTTGAAGGTTAAAAACATGTTCTCTCATTTTTGACCGAGTTGATATGTCCAAATGAAAAAAAGTGACCATCGTGAACATGGCAATTAAGTTATTTTATTACCTTCACGATACACCAACAATTGCCCAAGCTCTGGTCTACTATATATTAAGGCACAATCAGTCAATTTGCTTCTGAAAAATAAGCTAATAGATCAGTGGGCTTTACGTGGTAAATAAAATAGTTTAGTTTCATTTGTGTATATATAGTGATTTGCTTACCTTTACTATACTTTGTTTTTGTAAAGTTTGTTGTTATGATCTGACCCGCTCCTACTGGACATCTTGAAAAGAGCTTTATAGCTCATTGGATTCCTCCAGTATAAATTAATATTCTTATACTGAAGTAGCCACTACAAACAAGTTATTTTAGAACCCTTAAGGTTGCTGGCATTTATGCATTAGTTCTGCCTGGCTGTCTATGAATGGGAAATAAGCACTGTAACTCTCCTAATGATGATCTATGTTGAATTACACTTTGGTATAAAGTTGTGTGCCTGTTAGGTTGAGTTGATTAAAGATTAGCCCAAACCTTTTGGGACAAACTAAAGCTATAATGAGTATTTGCAAATGTGCAAACGTGTTTTTTTTCTGACAGCAATCCTTAAGCTTCCAAGCTGCTCAGTACTTCCCAAGACAAATTGCACGTTGGCAGGGCATTGCATAACCCATGCTTGTGCGTGTTTTTTTTATCTCGAAAAATTGTTTAAAAATGTGCCCGAGGTTCTCTATTATTTGTGCTTAACTCCCGACGCGATCTGTAGCCAATATGGCAAATAAAGGCTGTGTCCGCTTTAAAAGCGTTTACCAGTGATTGATGCTGGTTAACAATCGGACTGTCATTCAAATGTTTATATATAAATACATGATGATACATGTTAGTGGAATGGAAGGTATAAAATAAGTTTGGAACATTAATGCACAGATTCAATACACAGCTGCTCTAATTTGTATATCGGGTCATTTTAAGTTGTGAAAGCACATTGATTCATACGTACAAGTTTAAAAAAGTCAAATTGATTTCTCATTGATATGGTCCTGGGGGAGATGTTCATCTCACATTGTGTAGACCGACGCTCGTGGTAATACTCCATTGCGAATAGGTGACAGGTTAATCCATCAGAGAACCACTCATGCCAATTTCCCGTGTCTCTAACAATGCAAGACCTTATATAAACATGACATAACAATCATTCACAACCCTTTGTACATCCACCGCTGAATGAAGGCCTCCCCATGCTGTGTCAGTTTTGAGGACGCTTTGACTATGATAGGCGATTCTAGATTTGAAGCTTTCGTGACTGCAAGGATTCATATTCTTAGGTTTTTTCGGTAAAGTCACGTAGGTAAAAAATTAAAATTAATAAAAGTAAAATAATATAAAAATCACGACGTTTTGGAGGCAACACAAGCCTCCGTCTTCAGGTGGAACCGTCACAGCACGATAGCTGTATCAAGTGATTTTATTTTACTTTTATTAATTTTAACGTTTTACCTACGTGACTTTACCGAAAAAACCTAAGAATATGATAGGCGATGTCAGTACCGTGTAGGATGGTGAAAAGGAGAGTGAGTGGGAGGCCCGGGACTTGTTAAGATATCACTCTTCACTGATGTTAGCGGTGGCTGTAAATCAAATATAAGTCAGGATTCAAGGTGCCACCGCTGCACCCCACGTAAAGTAGACTCGATCATCCGCGTGCGGTTTATCTGATTTCCGGATTATCCGCACACCTGAGATTTTGACATAAATGAAAAACTCATGGATTTTTCCTTAATTCCAAATTAATAATCTAATAACAGTCATACATTGTTATTCTTGGGAATGTTTTTTTACGAGTCACGTGCTTAAACCAAACAAACACGTGCTCCACTTCATCCTAAATCCACGTCGTCGCCTCTACAGTGCAGTAGTAGCATATCTTTGCAGCAGTGGGCGGAGTTTGATGTTGATTAGGGTGGCTCTGCTATCCACTTCGTGGCTGGAGTCGTCTGCGCGAGAGCATGAAAGTGTCATCACCGAGCACACGCATCGATCGTGACTTTTTGGCATCGAGATCTGGGGGAAATGGTTATATTTTTGGATTATCCGTGATTTTGAGTTATCTACGACAGCGTGGATAATCGAGAGCCCGCTGTATATTTTTTTTATTTTATCACCGGTCACTAGCCTGTGTGTGTCCGTGTTCACTGGTTAACGTGCTGCTCTGCGAACCCGGCGACCCTGGTTCGATGCCCACTCACGGCCAACACCATTGACGATTATTTTATTTTAACTGGACCTGGGCCTCCCTGAGATAGACTCAAACGAATACCTGGTGCAATGAGCAAAAACATCGCCAATGGCCTCCCACCCCCTCGTGTGCCGTGCTGGCCTTTATAGGTGCTCGCGAACAGCACTTGCCCCAACAATATGTTAAGACTATACGGGGGATCTTTGTCACAATATAGAGACAGTGAAAGTCTTGTGGAACTTAGCATTGGTTCGCCAGAGGTATTACACGATACTGTGGCACCATCCTGAGGTCGAGGGCTGTGGGATGATGTTATGGAGGCCAATGACATTGCCCATGCTTTTTAATCAAGGCACACGTACCATTGGACTCACTTACAGTACTAATTAGAGCACTATATTATCATTTAGTTGGGTGTATATATCGTTTGCTAGGGCTATATATAATTTCCTCCGAAACTGTATTGCAATTTAAGATATTGAATACTCACATTTTTAAACCTTTGTAAATTACCTACGATGTTAGACAATGATGTTACTGTTCATGAGTTGTTCTCTGTGTTCGTTTGAATTGATAAGTTGTCTTGGAATGTTTTAATGATTAATAAGTTCATGTGTCCTACTATTTATGTGTAGTGCTCTGTTCAATTGTGCCTCTTTATTCCATTGGCGTTTGGGGATTTTTTTAAATCCTTTATATTAAGTTCACTTGCTTGCTTGCGCACTTATGACCGTGCAAATCTTTCGGTCGTTTTTAACCCACTTCCCGTGATCCAATCGAGCTGACATTTTGCACACAGACTCGTTGTGCGTGACAATTTATTTTCGTGAAAAAAATTTCCAAAATGTTCCACTTTTTAGGAATTTTTTTTTCATATTTAATTTAAAATACCAATGTGATAAAAATGAAACACTTACTCAAGAAAAACAGAAATGAATAATAAAATAAAACCGATGCCACGCATATAAAGGATTTATAGTGAAAAACTTTGTTTTTACGGGTTAATTTTTTTATACTTGGGGCGACAGGGTGGCGAGACGTTATCTCCCTCACCTGATATGCGGGAGTTTGTGGATTCGATTCCGACCCTGACGCCTGCTGTATACTTGAAGTGTGCACGGTCTCCCCGTGGTCGCGTGGATTTTTCTCTGGGTCCTCTCCGGTTTTCCCGTCCACATTTAGAAACACGCGTTTCGAGTATTTGACTGCTATACATTTCCACGACATTTACAATTGTGTCGGGTGGTTGCGGGTTTAACGACACGTTTATATCTTCTTGATTCTTTCGGTAAAGTCACGTAGAAGGGAAGTAATAAAATAATAAAAATAAAACATAATAAAATAATTCTCACGACGTTTCGGCCACAATGCAAGCAGTCGTCCTCAGGTGAGCAGCTGTCCTCACCTGAGGACGGCTGCTTGCATTGTGGCCGAAACGTCGTGAGAATTATTTTATTATGTTTTATTTTTATTATTTTATTACTTCCCTTCTACGTGACTTTACCGAAAGAATCAAGAAGATGAATCCCTGCAGTCACGAAAGCTTTAAATCGACACGTTTATATTTACGCGATCTAACCTCCCTCCCCTCAAAACCCTCTTATGGATAATATTGATTGCAAACGCCTACGTGTTTAACCAAATTGAGCTACAGTTGTAGACACCCCTGTTACGAGGTGAATCCTGGGGGATGCTGCCTTGCTGTGATGGTGAACACGCTGGACTGTGCTTGAAGAGGTCACTGTTTTTAATCATGGTATTGTAGTTTTAAAATAACGTTTATTAAACTCATCTGCATCTGTCTCCACCCAGCAGTACAACATGGGTACACCAGAGATCGGAGCAGTGTAGGTGTCACATGGTCGGGTAAATTTTGGTTAGTCCCACCGCTTCCAAAACCTCTGACCAGCATGGAAGTGTAGGTCAAATGCCCTCTAGTGGGGCTCTCCAAAAACCCCCTCAAGTTAAGGGCCCTTCTGCCAGCAGTGGTCAGAGGAAAGAATTGCAGGACTGCACCTTTACCTTCATGTATTTTATGGCTGGTTACGTTCGGTGCGATAGAAGTTCGTGGTACGAAATATGTGTGGAATGAAAATCACTCGAGTAGGTTATGCTCGTCAATCTTGTGAATTGTAATGATTATTGCGTTATAAATCGAGGTGTGGTGCAGTGCACAATCTATGCTGTGGAACGAACGACAAACTTTGACCGAGCCCGCCCATGAAGCATGTAATTATTATATGGAGCTAGCAAGTTTTTCCGTCGTTGATTTTGAAAGCACGTTATTTATTCAGCTTATCGTAAAGTGATGTAATGGCGTAAAGATAGACGATGTAATAATCGCGTGCAAAGTGCATATTCCACAATATGTAGTTTTTCCTTTTATCAGATGGAAGTACCGATTTTATGATTGCAAGGTTTGGGAGTCGAAATCCCAACCCTGGTCATTACCATGCCTCTTGATTGCACAAAATGAGTATGCCAAAGCGCATGAGCCGTACCATTTTGTATGAAGTCAATAGCGGTTAAATGATTAAATTTACTTAGTAACAATTTTTAGGTATACTTATTTAATAATTTAACGGTGTAATAACCAGGGCGGTGACATGACCTAGCAGTATCGTGCTCGCCGCTTGCTGCAGAAGATCATGGGCTCTTTTTAAATCCTTTATATTAAGTTCGCTTGCTTGCTTGCGTGCTTGCGTGCTTGCTTGCTTGCTTACGACCGTGCAAATCTTTCGGTCGTTTTTTTAACCCACTTCCCGTGATCCAATCGAGCTGACATTTTGCACACAGGATTCGTTGTGCGAGACAATTAATGTTCGTGAAAAAAATTTCCCAAAATTTTACACTGTTTAGGGAAAACAAATTAAATATTTAATTAACAATTGCTTAATACTGGCAGACAATCATCTGACCCATAGGTGGCAGCCATCTCAAGCCAGAGGACGAGAGGACTCTAGCCGCCACGCATATAAAGGATTTAGAGTGAAAAACTTTGTTTTTACGGGTTATACTTGTTTTTAATCCAGTGACCGCCCTCGTTATTACTACAGGTGCGGTAACCGTAAACACGTGCACCATCTGCTTGGCAGTGGACGTTAAAGACACGATGACGTCATTCACAAGAGTAGGCCATTATGCGCCAGCGTCATTGTCCAAAGTTCCGAATTTGGAAACAAAAAATACCCAAAAATTCTCGATTGGGATTATAAATAGCAATCATTCCCCCCCCCCCCCCCCCCCCCCATTCGAAAGCTCGGCAGGACCCTCCCGAAAAAAGTCGTGGGATTATCTGAAGCTGTTTTGGGTAAACAAGGAAAACAATTGTAAAACAATTGTAAATGTTGTGGGCTTACTCTCCAACATACCGGTGTGCTGAACTGGTAACTAATTGGCATATTTTGTTTATGTCACAAACTTTACAAATTGGCTGTGTCGGGTGGTGGCGGGTTTAACGACATATTTTATTTCGATTTAAAGCTTTCGTGACTGCAGGGATTCATCTTCTTGGATCTTTCGGTGAAGTCACGTAGAAGGGAAATAATAAAATAAAAATAAAACATAATTAAATAATTCTCACGACGTTTCGGCCACAACGCAAGCAGCCATCCTCAGGTGAAAACCAGGTCTGTCGGAAAGACAGCGTCTACGTGACTTTACCGAAAGAACCAAGAAGACATATTTTATATTTACACGATCTAACCCCTCAAACGAACATCAGATGGATGATAATAATAATAACAAAAACTAATGAGACTGGTGCTGTCATGGGAACATGGAATGGTCGCCACTGGCTGAGGATCCAACAGCTGACGTGAAAACCACATGTTGGACACGATGTGTCTGGGGATGTTTATTATTTGACTTGCTCTGTCATACACTTTAAAGTGTATGTAATCCATATGAACACGGACAAAATAGACAGTTTTATTGTTATAAATAGGTGTAAATGTCGAATGCATGCACTTAACTCGTTCTTGGCTACAGATACGTGTAAACCGGCTGATTGGTTAAAATCTGCGTCGCAGAAGTTTTAGGGCAAGTTTCAGCAATGCTTAATTTAATCTTCATAATCCCGAGTTATTCAGCACTGCATGATTTATTACAAAATGTTATGAGTTTAGCTGCGGGACGTGTGGTGCTTAACATTGTAAATTACGCTGGCTTCAATCTACTCAAGTGATATGGAGCTCAGATAGATGTACTGGTGGTGGTCAAAACTTTGCAAAATGAGACTAATAAAAAGCAGAGCTGACGATGTCATGCCTAATTTAAGCACTATTTTTACCCAAGTATTCTAAGGTACTGTGAAATAAGCAATGCCATGGTTGTACAATTTAAATATGAACGAGTCACTGTATACATATTATTTCCCAAACATTTATTCTGCTTGTGCTATCATATATCACGTGATTAGCAAAAGTCCAGTGAAAATCTCACAAAGCAGTGCATCATCCTGTGTTGGAGAACAGCCCGCTGAAGGTGACATCATAGAACGGCTTCTGAAATCCATTAAAGTGACCTTTTATCCACAATCAGGGTGGTGTACTTTCCAATGCACGCTGCTACATAAACGTTTGTCCTATGGCAGCCAAAATAACATTCTCATAGGTGGATTTTTTCGTCTCAAATTAAGTGAAACACCTCATTTAATATGGGTGTTTTTTGTGGCGTCATCGGTGACTGTTTTGAACCATCAACTCATTACACTTGAGAACCCGGTTTAATTAGGACCCGGTTTAATTACGACTCAGTTTACGCGAGTCTACAGGTCTCGATGTGAGTCTCGGGGACCTATGTAAATCAATCGCGACTGGGCTGAGATCATCAAATCACAACACTTGAGAAGCCAATTTGATCACGGGTGGCTGCCCCGAATAAAACCCAGGATCACAGCAGCGCTGGTTAAGTGCTTTGATCCCCGAGGGCCCCATCCCAATTTTTTCTCTCTGCTTACTTTTCGTGTCCTGTTTCTTCAACTGTTAGACTGGTCCCCTCATTCGTACATATACACACAATGACAGCAGGTTACCATGGAGGCATGCAAGATGCACATCAAACGCATGGCTGTGTATCTATGCATGAATGTACATGTGAGAACCCTTCCTTGTTTTATCATCATGAAATTACACAGCCGCCCTTTTCTTTAAAGGGGTTCTTGTCCTCAGGAACTCCTTTCACCAGTGGGTCATCAGCCATATTCGATTCCACGTGCGCCAAGATGTCAGGAGCAACTTTGGAAATCTGCAACACAAAATAACCATTGTGTATCGTGGTGGAGAATGTTGTGCATTGTGTAGTTTTGCGTCGATTTAGAACCCATTATAGAGAATGGTCCTTGCCTATAAACATCAGGTAGTCCACCAACATTGGTTCAAACATAACGGCTGACGAGACACGGAACGTCGAAACCGGTATGGAGTGTGCTTGTATGGAATCAATACTGCTGATAAAAAGCACTCCCAGAAGTCTGAGCGGTCAATGCGTTGTGTGAAAGATATTTTTTTAATGTAGACAGGCATATATGGGAAGCAGGAATTATGGGTTCCGAAATCTGGCACGTGGCAAAAGACGGAAATATGGACCGTGATAAGCATGTGTGCGTGTGTGACTTGTATGTATGTAAAATTTGTAATGGAATTTAGTTTTCATTTTTAAAGCCTCAGAATGTGAACACGAGACAGAGATGCACATCTCGGGAATGTTCAGAGCAGGAAATGAGGGGTAGAATTATATACAGTGAGGGAAAAAGTATTTGATCCCCTGCTGATTTTGTACGTTTGCCCACTGACAAAGAAATGATCAGTCTATAATTTTAATGGTAGGTTTATTTGAACAGTGAGAGACAGAATAACAACAACAAAATCCAGAAAAACGCATTTCAAAAATGTTATAAATTAATTCGCATTTTAATGAGGGAAATAAGTATTTCACCCCCTCTCAATCAGAAAGATTTCTGGCTCCCAGGTGTCTTTTATACAGGTAACGAACTGAGATTAAGAGCACACTCTTAAAGGGAGTGCTCCTAATCTCAGCTTGTTACCTGTATAAAAGACACCTGTTCACAGAATAAATCAATCAGATTCCAAACTCGCCACCTTGGCCAAGACCAAAGAGCTCTCCAAGCATGTCAGGGACAAGATTGTAGACCTACACAAGGCTGGAATGGGCTACAAGACCATCGCCAAGCAGCTGCGTCAGAAGGTGACAACAGTTGGTGCGATTATTCGCAAATGGAACAAACACAAAATAACTGTCAATCTCCCTCGGCCTGGGCTCCATGCAAGATCTCACCTCGTGGAGATGCAATGATCATGAGAACGGTGAGGAATCAGCCCAGAACTACACGGGAGGATCTTGTCAATGATCTCAAGGCAGCTGGGACCATAGCCACCAAGAAAACAGTTGGTAACACACTACGCCGTGAAGGACTGAAATCCTGCAGCGCCCGCAAGGTCCCCCTGCTCAAGAAAGCACATATACATGCCCATCTGAAGTTTGCCAATTAACATCTGAATGATTCAGAGGACAACTGGGTGAAAGTGTTGTGGTCAGATGAGACCAAAATGGAGCTCTTTGGCATCAACTCAACTCGCCGTGTTTGGAGGAGGAGGAATGCTGCCTATGACCCCAAGAACACCATCCCCACCGTCAAACATGGAGGTGGAAACATTATGCTTTGGGGTGTTTTTCTGCTAAGGGGACAGGGCAACTTCACCGCATCAAAGGGACGATGGACGGGGCCATGTACCGTCAAATCTTGGGTGAGAACCTCCTTCCCTCAGCCAGGGAATTGAAAATGGGTCGTGGATGGGTATTCCAGCATGACAATGACCCAAAACACACGGCCAACGCAACAAAGGAGTGGCTCTAGAAGAAGCACATTAAGGTCCTGAAGTGGCCTAGCCAGTCTCCAGACCTTAATCCCATAGAAAATCTTTGGAGGGAGCTGAAGTTTCGAGTTGCCAAACGTCAGCCTCGAAACCTTAATGACTTGGAGAAGATCTGCAAGGAGGAGTGGGACAAAATCCCTCCTGAGATGTGTGCAAACCTGGTGGCCAACTACAAGAAACGTCTGACCTCTGTGATTGCCAACAAGGGTTTTGCCACCAAGTATTAAGTCATGTTTTGCAGAGGGGTCAAATACTTATTTCCCTCATAAAAATGCAAATCAATTTATAACATTTTTGACATGCGTTTTTCTGGATTTTTTTTTTGTTATTCTGTCTCTCACTGTTCAAATAAACCTACCATTAAAATTATAGACTGATCATTTCTTTGTCAGTGGGCAAACGTACAAAATCAGCAGGGGATCAAATACTTTTTTCCCTCACTGTAGAGCGTAGAGACAATTGAGATGGCATTAATTCTAGATTTGAAGCTTTCGTGACTGCAAGGATTAATATTCTTAGGTTTTTTCGGTAAAGTCACGTAGGTGAAAAATTATCATTAATAAAAGTAAAATAAAATAAAAATCACGACGTTTCGGAGGCAACACAAGCTTCCGTCTTCAGGTGGAACCGTCACAGCCACGACAGCTGCATTAAGTAAAAAAAAAATACAGCTGTCGTGGCTGTGACGGTTCCACCTGAAGACGGAAGCTTGTGTTGCCTCCGAAACGTCGTGATTTTTATTTTATTTTACTTTTATTAATTTTAATTTTTCACCTACGTGACTTTACCGAAAAAACCTAAGAATATGAGATGGCATTATTATACAATGGAAATGCCAATTAAGACACTTCATAGAGAGATGGTAATAGGCAAAAAGAGAAGAATGAAAATGGCTTTGTGCATTGGCAAGGTTTATACCCTGGGATTGGTGATGTCGCAGTCAGAGAATGCTACCAATGACTCAGGTAAAACATTTTGCCCATGCACATGAGTGGCAATCAACATTTCTACATGGCCTGGCTCTTCACTCTCAACTCAGTCCGAAGTAAATGTGGAGCTGTTGCGATCATTGTTTGTACTGGGAAGAAAAATGGCACGACATATATGAGCACCACTTAATACGCCAGGCCAGCTGTAATAAGTGATCGCTAACAGCACTTATTCAAACATTCAAGATAAAAAGACAGCTAATTAAATCAACATTTACCAACGCAATAACTAAGATGAATCTCAAACTGATTCTCTGCCTAATTTAGATTTTTGTACACGCATAAACCCTCGTCCCAATTTACATTTTAATAGCAAATTTGCGTTGTAATATCGAAGAATAATGAATACAGAAAAGCGAAGCAGAGTGATTCGTACTCAGACTGCATCGAGATAACCGCCACCACGAGTTTCCCACTCGGAGCGATGCAAATGACACCCAAAAGCCATCGGCGGTCGACTTAATGCGACGAGTTCGGTGGAGTATGGAATATTTGAGCAAGTGGGTATCGGCGGTAGGCAGAAGCAAACCCAAGCAAAAAGCTTACAGCTCCAAACATCTTACTTGCTGGAGCATGTCATAATCTGGAGGAGAGCACTTTGTGCCGCTGTGAAATGCATTTCAATTCCTTAATTATATACACTTACTTTGATCTGCATAGATATAATGCAAAATATCAATCACTTATGTGCTCATATTACGGCTCAATAAATCATTTACTCTTGTGCGTAATCCTGTATGAATCTCAGCCAGGGTATCCTTTATTTAAACCAGGTGGGAACACAGAACACAATGACATTCGTTATTTATCGTACGTAACGGACACCTGGGGCAGCATAGTTCAAAATGCAAAAAATACCCAATTTTTTAGGGTAATTGTGAAATGTGTGATTTTCGGCTCTGACACCAGCGCAGAGTGCAATAGTTAAAACAAAACTTTTGGAGCCAACGAGTGTCTCAAGCGTCAGCTTTAGGGGCTGGCGACAAGCTCTGGCCAGATTTTGAAGGCAATTCGTTGAGGTCTCCAGACAGCTTGACTTAGAATAACGGACTCATTCAATGGCGAGTGCCGTGCGATAAGCGCTGGGTTATTGCAGTCATCTCATTGTACATTTTTATAATTTGTATTTTATATTATAAACACAAAGGACTTGCGAATCATGTCGATTGTGATTTTTGTATTATTATTAAACATGCAATGTATTTTATTATTAGCCAAGCATCCCAATGATAAAAAAATTACATGCAAACTACTGTACTTAATTAAGATAACTACCCAACTGTGAAAACTTGACAGGACCCTCCCGAAAAAGAGCCTTGAGACTCGGTGAGGTTTTTTTTTTCCAGGGGAAAACAAGTGGAATAATAATAGTTGTGGTCAAAGAATCTCAGTGTACCTTTCATATGCTCTGCACTGGCTAAATTCATCTGCATAGCAGCGAAGCTAATCTGGTAAAATTCGACAGTCCCAATAAGTGACGAGTCAGTGTCATTGTAACATAACAATAATAAATATGTCATTAATTATGCTAATAATTAGTTATCCAGCAAAGCCTCGTTGAGACTCAATAATTATTTCAGAAGGATGCTGCTCCATTTGGCATGGGGAGGTTGTAATTACGGTACAGCAACTCCCTCGTTATCCACGAACTCACTATCCGCAATTTTGGCTACCTGCGAATCGCATCTGGAACTCTACACGACTGCATCGAGAGAGAGAGAGAGAGAGAAAGAAAGAAAGTGATGTGATAAAGTGATGAGAGAATGGGATGCCAGAAAATGAAGAGATAAAGTGATGAGATAAAGTGATGAGAGAGAGAGAGAGCATTTCTCGAAGCTTCAGAAAGCATCTGCAGATGTTGCGCGTACGAAATTCGTTGGGCAACGTCATTATGAGCGACATTTGCTATTCACGAGGATTTCCGGAACATAACCCTCTTCGGCGAATAACGAGGGGACACAGTAATGGTGTCTACGTACCTTTATTCTTTTAGGTTTTTCGGTAAAGTCACGGAGGTAAAAAAATAAAATTAATAAGAGTAAAATAAAAAATAAAAATGACGACGTTTCGGAGGCAACACAAGCTTCCGTCTTCAGGTGGAACCGTCACAGCACGATAGCTGTACGATAGCTGTACGGTTCCACCTGAAGACGGAAGCTTGTGTTGCCTCCGAAACATTGTGATTTTTATTTTACTTTTATTAATTTTAATTTTTTACCTCCGTGACTTTACCGAAAAACCTAAAAGAATATGAATCATTGCAGTCACGAAAGCTTCAAATCTAGAATCTACGTACCTTCTCCCGTGTAAGCTTGACTTCTATCCGTAGTTGTTCTGCCTCCATCTTCGCAGTATCCTCGGGCGTTCTCTCTTCTTCCATCGCGAGGCAGTTATTCTGCTGTCCCTGTGTGGATCAATCAACAACACCCTCCAGTCATCAGCGGTCTGCTTGGGGTTTCGCGGTTGTGATGTACAGCCCTTCGATGTCATTTCGGATTGTACTGCGTGCTGTTCGGCCATTCGTATGTCCGACGTTTCGCTCTACACGCTGCGGATCTTCAGGAACTGAAATTCAGTTCAATCCAATTTAGTTTCCGTGCAGCGAAACGTCGGACATCGGGCCGGAACAACACGTGGTGAAATCTGAGAACATGTCAGAGAAGCTAGTCGTCGGCATTATTGCTAAAGTTTGTTGATCATGCTGTACGTTTGCCAACACAAACATTTCAACTGTGAACTATGTGCACATTCCAAATGTTAAATAGCTACATTAATACGATTCTCAATATTTTATGGATAAGTGTCAACCTAAGCTGTGCATGCGCAGTTATCAAAGTATTTTTTAAAATCTTAATGGTTAGTTATTACAAGTCGCTTTTAGTAATCTGCCTATCACACGAATGCCTTTAGAAAATGAGCAACCCCCCCGCCGATATATATAGCGTGTTGAGATTTAGTCGCTACATAAATCAAATCACTCATTGACCGAGGGCCCCTTTCAAGAGTTCTAAGCCCGGCCGTGGAGCGAGAAACACGATACCGCGCACAACAAACACTATTTAAGAATTCTAGATTTGAAGCTTTCGTGACTGCAAGGATTCATATTCTTAGGGTTTTTTCGGTAAAGTCACGTTTCGGAGGCAACACAGCGAGCGTGCTGTGACGGTCCCACCTGAAGACGGAGGCTTGTGTTGCCTCCGAAACGTCGTGATTTTTATTTATTTGTAATTTTACTTTTATTAATTTAAATGTTTTACCTACGTGACTTTACCGAAAAAACCTAAGAATACTATTTAAGAATATTTGTCATTACAGCGAATATGCTTTGATTTTTTTTTCCCTTCACATTTTTTTCCACCCTTCCAAAAATGACAGCGTCCCGACTCTTTTCGCCCGTCTCTTAAGCCAACGCGACAACCTTCAAAAGGCGAACCGCGGCACACGTTTAGCACTCCTACATTTGACATCGGCCGGTAAAACGCGCGCACTGCCGTATTATTTTATCCCTCGTGTCTTCTCACCTACGAGTTGATCAGGCTGCTCGCTATAACGATCTTGAGGGCGCACGCGTGCGTTGCAAGAGGCGCATCGTACCTTTGTCTATATCTCTGTGATGTCGCCCATCGGCTGCTTCTCTCCTCCCTCCCTCCTCCCGCTCTGATTAACACGCCGTCGCCCAAACGTGGCTATTTAGACCAAGGGTAAACCTCTAATCCGTTATAATCCTCCCATGAGCCTTATCCCCCCTGGCTTCTCGGTCATCCTTTGGCTTTCGCCCGTTTTTTTAAAAGAGAGCGCATGTCAGTTCATTGCATTTTTTGTTGTCGGTATAATTATGGTCTTAATGCTGTACGCCCTGTTGATGATATTCATTGTATTTGACGGTACACCTCAAACACACGCTGGCGTGACCATCAACGCACCGTTGCGTGCATCTGCTTCATAACTGAATAAAATATAAGGCTGTTCAGAGTAGTGCGACTACGGCCATGCAACTGTGGACCGTATAGTAATCCTACGGAGACCCACAAAGTTAGAGCGCTGTAGATTGCGACTCACAGAGACTCAGATCGAACGTTGAACTTCTTATGAAGCGACTAACTCTCAAGACGCGAAACATAGCGGTGGTAGGGGCACTATTACATTTTCTCACCATACATAGCCAACCCTGCTCATCGGAAGTGATACGGAGGCGCATAGCAACGCATGGAGAGACGCAGAGATAGAGCCACACAAAGGCACCAAAAGAGACGCACAGAGACAAATAGTCACGCACAGACATGGATTAATGGCGTGGCCACAGTCGTGCGATTTAGGCCATGCAACCCAAATACGTCGTGTAGTGGCATCGCGAGATGTCACCGTGCAGTGCCGGCCCTAGAGAGGCACAGCGTGCGGTGGAGCGACACCGCATACACCACAGTGGTGTGGGTGCATACTGACCAGTGTGGTGAACTATGGTCAGACAATTCTAGATGTGAAGTTTTCGTGACTGCAAGGATTCATACTCTTAGGTTCTTTCGGTAAAGTCACGTAGGTAAAGATAAAAATAAATAAAAACATGATAATAAAAATAATATAATAAATCACGACGTTTCGGAGGCAACACAAGTCTCCGTCCTCAGGTGGGACCGTCACAGCTACATTTTACTGTATCTTACTGGTGTGGGTGTAGTACCAGCCCTAGAGGGGCCCGGTGAGCACTGATTGACAGCGCTGGATGGCACCACCCTTGGCGTGCAGTGCCAACCCTACAGGACAGGGTGTTGGGAGTGCCGGCCCTAGGAATGAGGTTACTAAAGGCCATGGCACTCTGGTTGACCCGACAGGACACGTGACCAGTTAAGCCTACAAAGGGGCCCCAAGTGGGGGCTATAGGGGTGGTCACGTGGTTGGCATCCAGATCCTTCCCGAGGATTCTTGAAGGTGGTCGTGGCCAAGGGCGGAGCCAGCCACGCCGCAGAGAATATAAGCCGGGTCCCCAGAGGGACCAGGGTCGTTGTTTATCCTGAAGAAAGCTTCGTCTACGTTCTCCGCTCAACGAGTCTCCAACACGTGGACCTGGACCCGAGCTGTGGTCCTGGTCCGTAGTTGCGAGTTACGTTGTAATTAGTGCAGTTAGCCTGGTGGTCACTACCTGGCTAACTCCACCAGTCACGTGGTAACTAGTGTAGCTAGTGTGGTGGTCACCACGTGGCTAGCTACACCAGTCACGTGGTAACTAGTGTAGTTAGCCTGGTGGTCACCACGTGGCTAGCTACACCAGTCACGTGGTAACTAGTGTAGCTAGTGTGGTGGTCACCACGTGGCTAGCTACACCAGTCACGTGGTAACTAGTGTAGCTAGCCTGGTGGTCACCACGTGACTAGCTACACCAGTCACGTGGTAACTAGTGTAGCTAGCCTGGTGGTCACCACGTGACTAGCTACACCAGTCACGTGGTAACTAGTGTAGCTAGCCTGGTGGTCACCACCCGGCTAACTACACCAGTCACGTGGTAACTGGTGTAGCTAGCCTGGTGGTCACCACCCGGTTAACTACACCATTCACGTGGTAACTAGTGTAGTTAGCCAGGTGGTCACCACCTGGCTAGCTACACCAGTCACGTGGTAACTGGTGTAGCTAGCCTGGTGGTCACCACCTGGCTAGCTACACCAGTCACGTGGTAACTAGTGTAGCTAGCCTGGTGGTCACCACCCAGCTAACTACACCAGTCACGTGGTAACTAGTGTAGCTAGCCTGTTGGTCACCACCCGGTTAACTACACCATTCACGTGGTAACTAGTGTAGTTAGCCAGGTGGTCACCACCTGGCTAGCTACACCAGTCACGTGGTAACTGGTGTAGCTAGCCTGGTGGTCACCACCCGGCTAACTACACCAGTCACGTGGTAACTAGTGTAGCTAGCCTGTTGGTCACCACCCGGTTAACTACACCATTCACGTGGTAACTAGTGTAGTTAGCCAGGTGGTCACCACCTGGCTAGCTACACCAGTCACGTGGTAACTGGTGTAGCTAGCCTGGTGGTCACCACGTGGCTAGCTACACCAGTCACGTGGTAACTGGTGTAGCTAGCCTGGTGGTCACCACCTGGCTAGCTACACCAGTCACGTGGTAACTGGTGTAGCTAGCCTGGTGGTCACCACCTGGCTAGCTACACCAGTTACGTGGTAACTGGTGTAGCTAGCCTGGTGGTCACCACGTGGCTAGCTACACCAGTCACGTGGTAACTAGTGTAGCTAGCCTGTTGGTCACCACCCGGCTAACTACACCAGTCACGTGGTTACTAGTGTAGCTAGCCTGGTGGTCACCACGTGGCTAGCTACACCAGTCACGTGGTAACTAGTGTAGCTAGCCTGGTGGTTACCACCTGGCTAACTACATCAGTCACGTGGTAACTAGTGTAGCTAGCCTGGTGGTCACCACCTGGCTAGCTACACCAGTCACGTGGTAACTAGTGTAGCTAGCATGGCGGTCACCACCTGGCTAGCTACACCAGTTACGTGGTAACTAGTGTAGCTAGCCTGGTGGTCACCACCCGGTTAACTACAGCAGTCACGTGGTAACTAGTGTAGCTAGCCTGGTGGTCACCACGTGACTAGCTACACCAGTCACGTGGTAACTGGTGTAGCTAGCCTGGTGGTCACCACCTGGCTAACTACACCAGTCACGTGGTAACTGGTGTAGCTAGCCTGGTGGTCACCACCTGGCTAACTACACCAGTCACGTGGTAACTAGTGTAGCTAGCCTGGTGGTCACCACGTGGCTAGCTACACCAGTCACGTGGTAACTGGTGTAGCTAGCCTGGTGGTCACCACCTGGCTAACTACACCAGTCACGTGGTAACTGGTGTAGCTAGCCTGGTGGTCACCACCCGGCTAACTACACCAGTCACGTGGTAACTAGTGTAGCTAGCCTGGTGGTCACCACCCGGTTAACTACACCAGTCACGTGGTAACTGGTGTAGCTAGCCTGGTGGTCACCACCTGGCTAGCTACACCAGTCACGTGGTAACTAGTGTAGCTAGTCTGGTGGTCACCACCCGGCTAACTACACCAGTCACGTGGTAACTAGTGTAGCTAGCCTGGTGGTCACCACGTGACTAGCTACACCAGTCACGTGGTAACCAGTGCAGCTAGCCTGGTGGTCACCATCATAGGTTGTTATTCTGTTAAGGGGAAGTTTCCCCGAGTGTTGAAGTTAAATAAATGTGTTGTCTCCCAAGTATGCGTCTGCGACTCAGTAGAACTCACTACACGTGTACAAGAGGTGTATTTGTTCGCGGTACTTTCCAAAAAAACCCCGGTATAGTTAACCACAACAGTCTGCGCTCCTTCAATAGAAAGGAAAACTAAAAACGACACGGTCACTCTCACCTGAAGCCCTCTCGTCGTGGCGACACCTGGACGTTGCCATACGCAAGCGTGGCATCGTGTGTTTGTGATTGGCAACGCGTAACTCGTGTTGTACCTGCGAGCACGTGCAACGTTTGCTGTTCGTACGGAAGGGCCTGCCGACTCTGGTGCGGCCGGGTACGGGTACGGGTAAGGAATCAAAACCCGTTTGCGACCTCTGCCTGCCGAGCACAAGCACAAAGTTCCAGCCCGTGCACCCTACACAATGAAAGCAATGCACGCTACAAGTGCGAGATGCGTTTAATACACCGCAGGCTCTCTCGACGGGTGGCGGTGGCCTGGGGGAGGCCGTCATCCAGCAGTGGATAGAACACGGCAGACGGTGACAGAGTACGCAGGCGGTTGAGACGCGGTCACTTATCAGCGCACGGCGCTTACAAGCCCGGCCGCCCGAGTTTGACTCCCGACTAACATCAGTGGCATATACAGCTATATACAGTATATCAATTGGTACTGGGCGTCCACTAAGTCGACTCAGCCTTAAATGAGCACCTGGTGCGGTGAATACAAATCAGCGCCGTGACTGGTTTCATAGCTGCTTGATATTCCTGCAAGACAGTCACGCACATGTATTATGCGGTGGCTTATCCGTCTGTTATTTTCCACGTCTGATATCAACTGAACTTCAAACTCTTGTCAAATATCCCGGGGTGCATGCCGTCTAGGATGTGTATAGCTACAAGCGTTATGGCCAGGTCATCCTGAATGCACCCGACATCGTTGTTTGCCTGTGGGCAGCTGCAGAGAACAACACGAGTAAAATAAATGTCCCTTAATCGGCACTGATTTAAATATGATCAAAGGTAATGGTCGTACATTAATTGCACTTGCGTTGCTTTGTGTCTCAAATACAGACGTGTTGTGCAGTGCACCACGTGACCACGAATCGAGACACGCTGATGCTTTAAAAAAAGACATCGAATTTGCATTTAGACTCAAAATACACACTGTCATCTGCTCGTGCACGTTAGCAGTTTCATTTCCGAGCATATTATTGTACACTATATATTTCACAGAATGATGCTCGGCTTGAGTGGTGGTTATTGGTGTAAGGGACTGCGACTGGAGTACAAGGTGTGCCCATCGATAATACAAATCATTACTGCACCCAATATATCCCTATAATCATATGAAATGGTTTATAGGAGTATGTATGTTGAACTTCTTTTACGCCGTACAAAGCCAACTGAGCGTATATCGAAGGTGCGGGGAAAGGACAACAAACTAAACACAAAAAGGTTTTAAAGAAATGAGTTTTAAATCTAGATGATTTAAAAGTACAGAGCTCAAGTGGCTTACCAATATCGGAAGGAAGAGCGTTCCAGACAACCGCAGGAGGGCATCCAAAAGCGAGCGATGCAGTGACCGTCTTTGTTCGATGGCCAGCAGCCAAAAGCCGCTGCGAGGATGACCGGAGTTCACGCGATGGTGATATGACACAGTGAGGAGAGAATAACGCGAGATGGATTGTGGCGTGCCAATATAATTCACGGGACAGCGTTCCGGGACTGTCTCTCACTCGCGAGCCGGGTGATGGTAGCTTCACACGTGGCCGGTAATCCAACACTTTGGAAGGCGAAGGTTTGTGTATCGCACCAATAATGTGAAACCCTCTTTGCCATCTTTCGATTTAAAGCTTTCGTGACTGCAGGGATTCATCATCTTGGTTCTTTCGGTAAAGTCACGTAGAAGGGAAATAATAAAATAATAAAAATAAAACATGATAAAATAATTCTCACGACGTTTCGGCCACAACGCAAGCAGCCGTCCTCAGGTGAAGAACAAGTCTGTCGGGAAGACAGCGTCTGGTCGGGAAGACAGTGTCATTCAGACATTCAGACGCTGTCTTCCCGACAGACTTGTTCTTCACCTGAGGACGGCTGCTTGCGTTGTGGCCGAAACGTCGTGAGAATGATTTTATTATGTTTTATTTTTTTTATTTCCCTTCTACGTGACTTTACCGATAGAACCAAGATGATAATCGCCATCTCTTTACATCTGTGTGGAGATCGAGTGTTGCACCCTCGCACGAGGCGTGGGTTTCCTTCCACGTGTGTAATAAGCGCGCATCATTAATTTGTTTAAAACGACTTCAAATGCAAACCCAATGTAGCAGGACCCTTTTGAAAGAAAAGAGTCGTACGACTCAGTGTGGTCTTCCTGGATAAATAAGTGAATTACGGTATTATAGTATGATGCACAAGAGGAAATGGAGCTGATTCACACACGCACAATATTTGGCTCGCCATCGAACAAAGATGGCCACTGCATCGCGCACTTTCAGATGCACTTCTGCGGACGTCTGGAACGCTCTCCTCTGCGATATTATAGAGAGCCACATGGAGCTACGTACTCTTAAGTCTAGATTGAAAACTCATTTCTTTCCAACTGCTTTTTGCGTTGAGTTGGTTGTCTTTCGCCCGCACCTCCGATTATCGCAGTTGGCTACGCACGGCGCGAAAGAAGTTAAACGCACGTGCGCACGAATGTGCGTGCGTAACGCAATTAGTAAAAAAAAAAAATCTCTTCGTGGTGCACGGAAGGGCAGCCACCCTCACCGGTCGCTTGATTGATGAGACCTCGCGTTGCCCTTGCGGGACTCGGGCTGAGCCGATTTTGTCCTGTCGTCAGCAGCTAATCTCCGCTATTACTTACAGCAGCCGGGCTAATGCGCTCACGTCTCAATCTTCTTTCGAGAAAGCACTCCCCCGCGGTTTGCGCTGGCTCAGCTTAAGTGGGAATTAAGCAAATGTAAGCAGAACTCCATTCTGTGTGTCGACGTACAGAGAGTATAGATAATGAAACGTACACTCTGTATGCATTTAGTTCATCGGCCTATTGGCATTCCTGATCGACGTCAAGCTGCATTTGTTAAAGCGAGGAAACTCTGGAACGGTTTTCAACATTCCAGCTCTCGTGAGCAGTGTCGGACTAAGCTTGTGCGGCGCCTGTAGCATATGTTATAAAGGGGCCCTAAAATAACAAAAAACGTAAATATTCAAACACAAATGTTTAACTTGCATAGTTAAGTAATCGTATTTTTTTCATTTGCTATGCAGCTAGATAATACCACAAATCGCTAACCTTAAACACCCAGTCGTTCATAAAAGTTGAAGGCACTATAGTACTATAGTAATCGAGCAAGTGCAGAATCACTGAACCGGAATTGATAGCTTGAAAGCATTTAGCGCGGGGCCCTTGAAAGTGCGGGGCCCGTAGCATGTGTAGCTACTTTTGCTACTGGGATAATCCGGCACTGCTTGTCAGCAAGAGTCTGGGCTTATTTAACAAATGCTGCCAGATTACCAGATGTTCAGAAGTTCCTGGCAAGAGCACACCTTTAAAAATACGGGACCTCCAATACCGTTCACAAATTTATTCGGTACCGCATTGCTTGTGGAGCAATATGAGCAGAACTCCGTTCTCTCTCTCCAAGTGTGAACTAATATGTTCAGACCATCAGCATAAAGGATTTCTAGACCAGCATTATCAAGAAGTATTTGTTTAAGCAAGCATACGCTTGGACCTATTGAAATATTTTGGGTTTCACCAGCAGTCAGGCTTGTAAAAAAAACAACTTGTGGAATTACAGCGAAGCTTGGCTCCTACATATGCACGACTCGCAGGCAATTATATAATTTGCATTCGCTAAATATAAGTTTTGTGTTTGCAGCAACATGCGGGCCCGGCAAGCCACACCGAGAGATCCCAACAACAGGATACATTAACATACTCTTAGGTTTTTTCGGTAAAGTCACGTAGGTAAATTACCTACGTGACTTTACCGGATTTTGTTGTTGTTGTTAATGTATCCTTCTAGATTTTAAGCTTTCGTGACTGCAAGGATTCATACTCTTAGGTTTTTTTCGGTTAAGTCACGTAGGTAAATTAGTATGAATCCTTGCAGTCATGAAAGCTTCAAATCTAGAAGGATACATTAACAACAACAACAAAATCCGCAAGCATGCATTGCGGATGCGGCGGAACCACGTGAAAGGGGGCGAAACGAAAGGGGCCCAGCCAAGTGGGGTACCTCGTGAAAAGGGGGGAAGGTGACAATTGAAATTGGGGGGTGGGAGAAGGGGAGACCGAGGGGGGAATTATTTGTGTATTCTAAAATAGGAACACGTCACGGCTCTAATGAATAATGGTCGACGGTCAAGGATGATGACGGAGTGGCAGTCGAAGGAAGGAATGTAAATCGGCACCTCCTTGCCGGGATGTTGCGAGTCAGACAGCTCGTGGTCGCCAGGTGCTGAGTGGATCGATACTAAGCAGCGCTGCGAGAGATGGCAGGCAGGTAGGCTCTCGGGAGGCCTTCATCCAGCAGGAGATCTACCATGGCTTCGCCCTCCTGCCAGCTCTGTCCGTCGGGCAGAGGCGTAGCTTGGGGGGGGGCAGGTGGCGTACATGTGTCCCCGGGCGCCAAGGTAAAGGGGCGCCAAAATGAGGCTTACAACGTGACATTATAACTTATTGTGGCGGGCGCGGCAGCCTGAAACTACTGCACAAATCTACACCTCAACCTAAACGTTGATATATCCCGCCACACACAGCCTACATGTCATGTAATTACATTTTGGTACGTGATTAAACGGGGGGGGCGCCAATTTTATAGTTCGTCCCCGGGCACAAAATATCCTAGCTACACCACTGCTGTCGGGCATTCGTTTAAATGGAATGTAAAGTCCTCTCAGATGCCCGGCATTGACGTAGAGCTCGCTGTACGCCATACAGATGAATCGATTAATATTATTTTAGAAGAGGCGTTGTGGATAAGCATATTAGGCGTGACTCATGTGTTTGCGGAACACGTGGCCGTTTCTCAAGCAGAATGAGGCATTTCACCAATCCGCTGCGGCTCTGTCGTGTCAAGCGGTGGATATGACTCATGGGCAGTGATTAATATAAACATTAAGAGTCTGGAACGTTCCGGGAATGACTTTTGGGCACGTCACGTCTGTCACTTTACTTTGTTCGTCAGTCATTTTTTTTTTATCAACGTGTTCATATGGTGACGGGAATTTGGAGGTACGATAATAAAGGATTGCACTGGTCAACACACTTTTTCTGGCATAAGGTATTCCCACGGTGTTTAAGGTAATTTTGGGGTGCTGATTCCAAATATGGCATCAGTTTTTGTCTATCACATCAGGTTTTTGAGATATCAAATATTGCATTTTCAATAAAAACTGCAGAAGAAAAATATTAAATCAATGTGGATAACTACATAAAATTATATTATAAACACACTATCCTAAAAATACAGCACCATATTTTTACACTAAAGCAGTCACTGACTCGCAACAGCTTGCAATCATAAGTGACGGAGTTAATTTCTGGTAAAATCAATGAAAATGGGGTATGCCGATAGCATAAAAATGAGATGTGATAGAGCAAATCTGAGATGAGATTTGGAATCAGCACCCTGAAATTAGTCTAAAACAGCTGCAAAAGTCCAGGCCAGATAAAAACGTTTTTTTTTGTTGACCAGTGTTATTATAGATATGCGTCACTTGTACTCTAGTGGTAGTGCCTTATGCCGATAATCCCTGCTCAAAGCCAGCCGAGCACAGTTGAGAAAAGTAGGCGAGTGAGAATTTAAGTCCCGATCATAGTACCGTACGGTACTTTATCAATAGCGATTGTAGATATGACGATTCATAGGTTATCATCGTCTCTAAAGCTCGCTCCACATGCAAACGAATCGTATTTGTAAGGATTGATGTTTGTTGTCGGTATGTTGCGTATAATGGGTCCACGTGGGTTCACGTGACCCCTGTCGCAGCCACCAGTGGTCGCTCCATTCACCTGCCATGTCCGTTCGCTTCGATTCCCCGGCGCGGCAGTTAAAGCAACGGGCACCTTCCTTGAATCTCCCCACTTTTGTCCACACAGCGGAATAAATCGGTCCACCGCGGTTCGTCGCTCGTCATCTCTCGTGTGGTGGGGGGTAAAGTGTGGGTGACTTCCACCTCCTCCGAGACGCCTATATGAGGGCTCTCTAAAGCTCCCTCTAGTGGAGGCGCTGCTGCCAGCAGTGGCGTGAGAAGGACAATTTTTTCATGGCCGCGCCTTTACCTTACGAAACAAAACTCAAAACAGTGAGCTGTAAAAAAAACACTCGAGGTAAGAGAGACAAACACCTCAGCCGTGGCAGATCACTGTTACAATTCAGTGGGCTCACATGACATTGACTTCTCCAAGACAGAGGTTCTCTGCAAGCCATCTGGCTACCATGAGAGATTCGTTCATGAGGCGATCCACATATACAAACACAGAGACAATTTCAACCGAGAAGATGGATTCTGGCTCAACAATCATTGGAAGGACGTATTAAACCATTTCGGATCTTAACTGATTGTGTTCACGTTTACGGCGACTTTCAGACCGCAGTCCACTCACTGGCATGACTATATATCTTGTATTCTCCGCAGTGAATGGATTCTTTGCTCCGCTGCAAGTCTCCTACCACTACTCTCCCATTGACATATTTCGTTGCTTCCTCTTAGTATCTTTCACTCGACGGTCAATGGTATAGTGTATAGCAGATTGCATACTAATAAATAGTATAAAATTGTAATGTTTAATACAATGTATAAGGCAATATATAGTATCGTAATTGTATAGTGAATATACAGCAGTGTGATATACAGTAGGGTGGATAGAATAATACATAGTGTAATATTACACTATGTATTAGTAATACAGTATGTAATTTAATGTTGGGTTTGTCTATGGCAGCATATGGTACGGGGTAGACCCATGTGATGTAAGGGAAAAAAGTTTAGCTGGAAGCATATTATATTTTTTGCGACATAGAATTGTAATGTATTACTTACTGTTAGTAGCTCAGCTTATTGGAGAGTATATTTAGTATACTGATGACACTATGTAGTTTATACTTTAGTTTTTTACGTTGTTGTTTAGTTACTGCAGCTACATACTATTAACATTCCTTCGCTTTATTAATGCTGCCCCTATCCCCTCCCTTTGATGCTGCTAATCCTGCATAATGCACGGGCATAATATGACTTTGAAACCCCCCCGCCCACCTCCTACGCATTTCACAAGTAATACTAATCACATATCTGCATTTCCCATAAATATGCTAAATTCCTCTTGATATGCAAATTATTGTGTCAAGGCGCCCTTCCCCCCTTCCAACCCAGCTTAAATATACGCTCCAAGCCTGGTGGTGTTTCATTCAGACGCTGTCTCCCCGACAGACCTGGTCTTCACCTGAGGACGGCTGCTTGCATTGTGGCCGAAACGTCGTGAGAATTATTTTATTATGTTTTATTTTTATTATTTTATTACTTCCCTTCTACGTGACTTTACCGAAAGAACCAAGAAGATGAATCCTTGCAGTCACAAAAGCTTTAAATCGAAAGTGGTTGCCTTGTTTGACCATACCAGCGGTAGTGAAGTATGGTCAAACAAGACGCATGACCGACACGGCGTGAGGAGACCTTCGTACAGCGGTGGATTGACAAAAGTGGTGGGTGGGGTGGGGTGTATATTGAGGTGAGTATTATTCTTCTTGGTTTTTTCGATAAAGTCACGTAGAAGGGAAGTAATAAAATAATAAAAATAAAACATCATGGAATATTTTTATTACTTTTTTTATTATTTTATTACTTCCCTTCTACGTGACTTTACCGAAAGAACCAAGAAGTTGAATCCCTGCAGTCACGAAAGCTTTAAATCGAAAAAAAGAGTGGATGACTTGAAATTCTGCTTTTTTCTTCATTACTTTTGGTCTCATTACTTACACGTCAAGTATGTGAATATTTTATGTGCAGTTGACTTGTCTCGCAAACTTCTCAAACCATTAGGCGAGCAGTACTTAATGTGCGCGGTTATATTTGCAGATTTAACCGCCGCGGCTTGATGGATGAGCAATCTACAAGTTAGTACAGTGGAGATTTAATGGAATGTCAGATATACTAATAACCTACAGCAGTGGCTATGCAAACATAGCCTACGTTTTTAATTACACATTTATATTGGTTTCTTTGGTGGATTTCAAATCACGTGTCACGCTGTGTGCTAATACTATGACCAGGCACTATCTCGGGCCGATATATGTTTTTACTGATGAAAAATAAGAATAGCTTTTATCCTTCCTAGCAATAAAACAGGTTTTAAGATGCTCAAACACCAAATTGATACATTTTCAAGGTTGATCAAGTCCGCAGTTACCACCCTTACCCGTGGGTTATAACAATATAGAATTATATCACACTATATTAGAAACAATAAATGTCGCTGGCTGGTTGGCTGGAGAGAGGGAGGGAGGGATGGACGGATGGAAGGTGACATCTAAAGGGCGCGTGGGCTGCTCGTAATTCTAAATACACATACAGATACTCCGCCAAAAGGGTTGGGATGCGTTATATCTCACAAAACTCAACACACGGATGAAATATTTTAACTCTCCCCTTGATACACTTTGTCCAATTTAGCCGGTCTCATTTGCTTACGACACTTAAGCCAAGGTCGTTAGAAATAAGAGTGTCAATTATAAACCAATTGGGGTATCCATACACGGATCACTGTCTCTATGTGTTGACGTCATGGCGTATGGATGGACGGTGTTGCAGCCATCCGAAAGCGTGTGGTGTGAACAGGATGATCCATTTATAGATATCTCACTTTTTTCTCATGACCCTTTTTCCTCTCAACAGGTGGTTGAATGCTGTGCTGCGAAAGCGATGACTCCGTGCTTGTGTTCTTTTTTGTATTGGTTTGATATGTGCCATGAGATGTTTGGGAGACGTTGAAATCAATGCTCAGCGTTCGCCCCTAACGTCTAACCTATTTTCTTGGTTCTTTCGGTAAAGTCACGTAAAATGGAAAAAAAAAACACATTATATTTATTATTTACTTTATAAATTTGTATTATTATTTTATTATTTCCATTCTACGTGACTTTACCGAAAGAACCAAGAAGATGAATCCCTGCAGTCACGAAAGCTTTAAATCGAAGTCTAACCTATTATTTAAATTGGGGTATCTGTAAACGGATCGCCATGTATTATACATAATCACATTGTAGCAGGGCTTCAGGGGGGGGGGAGGGGGTCACTTCAGCGTACAAAAGGGTCGCGGTGAAGGGCGAATGAACACGTGGTGCTTAGGCGGGCACGTACACACACGTGGGTTGGTGTTGAGTGAAGGAGGGCGCGTGACACGTGGGAGAATGCGAATGGTCGTGATGTGTGCGTCTACTCAGTGCTGAAATACAGAATCTCAGAAGCGTCTTCGCGAAACAGTCGGTATCGAGCAGCCATGGTCAATCCACTGCTGGACGAAGGACCATCCCCAAAGCTACCGCCACCACCTATTACGATTTTGAGATGCAATAATATCTATAAGCCATAACAATCATATAAAATGCAAATGGCAACGGGGGATAAAGGGGAAGTAATGCATGTACTGCAATTGAAAATAAGCATAAAAACAAGCGACAAATTAGGACAGAGAAGACTTTTATTTTCTTAACCAGTTGAGATTATGGGTCCTTGATTTAAAGGGAGACCTGCGTTACAAAATAAAAATGTGTACAGACAACGTAGTTTTTTTTATCAATCCTCTGCTGAATGAGGGCCTGCCCAGCACAACGTCGGTTATAGTGGCGTCGTTCGATCATACTTCGCTATTCTGCATAGAGGGGGCTACCCAGGACCGGTTGTCAACTCGCCACTGATGTTAGCCTGGAGCAGAGAGTTCAATCTAGACACTCGCAGGGTTCAGTTCACAATCCGCTAAACCAGTGCGCCATCACTGTAGGATAAAAAAAAAATCATCCGATTTTTACAAATGCTTCGGTGGGGACATCAGCCTTTCTGGAAACCACCTGCTGGACTGTTCTGGAAAAAAACCAGGACGAGTGTTAGCTAGCCTCATCACCCACTCGCCCAGCCCCCGCGAGCCCGAGGGACGTAGCTGAGTGTGATTGAAGAGGCGACCCTGACATTAGCTGCTGCTGTTGCTGCTGCTGCTATATGTGTGGGATGGCTTTTGTGTGTGTGTTCATGTCTTCAAAGCCGCAAGTGATATATGCGCATGCGGTACATCAATATCAATGACGGAATGACGTTACCAATTATTATTCATGTATCCGGGACAGATTTCAGTGACGTCTCGAGACTAGTTTGTATGAAAAAAACCCCTCATCAATAAACATTGCCCTAAACAGAACACAAATATATTTAGAAGGCGACGATTCTGGCAATCGCTTATCTTTATAGCGGCCATGGGTCTTGCTTCCAATATTTGGCCAATTCTTTGTATGCATCCGTAATACAGGTTTTGTTGGATTAGATTGCGTAAATATATAAATGTGTCGTTGAACCCGCCACCACCCGACACAGCCAATTAGTAAGGGTTGTCACGTAAACAGAACGTGGTCAATTCGTTACTCGTATAGCACACCGGTGTGTTGGAGAGCAAAGCCACCACATTTACCATCTGAGTACGGCGTTTCTATTTAAGCACCTTTTTTTAAGGAAACTGGAGTGCCCAGAAAATCCTCGGATACGTCGCATGAAGCACACGGACTTGACAACAAACATGCTCTGATAATAATATTACATGCATTGTCTTTGAAACTGATTGTCCTACACAAGAGACAGCCTTTGGTATGTGCTTCGCCTCACCAGTGTCAGACCGGAGAGCGGCAAAAGGCCACGTGATGCCTTGGTAAAAGGTATCTATTTGGTTGTTTGAATATCTTAACACATAAAGCTTTCGTGACTGCAGGAATTCATATTCTTTGGGTCGTTCTGTAAAGTCACATAGATAGGTTCAAACCTATATATCTTAACACATGTGTTTTTTTTATGCCAGAAAGTGGTTAAAGCTATTCTTATTTATACTCTTTGGTTCTTTCGGTAAAGTCACGTAGGTATAAAATAAAATAAATATAATCACGACGTTTCGGGCGCAACACAAGCGTCCGTCACCAGGTGGGGCAACCACAGCAAGAAACAATTGCTGAAGTGGGCAATTTCTGCCGTGCTTGCGTCTTACTTGTAGCCTCCACTCGCCCTACCCCACACCCCCACCCTCCCTGTCTCCTCTCCCCCTCTCTTACCTATAAAGCCTCTTGTCGCAGCAGCCCTTTTGCCCACTTCAGCAATTGTTTCTTGCTGTGGTTGTTCCCACCTGATGACGGACACTTGTGTTGCGCCCGAAACCTCGTGATTTTATTTATTTTATTTTATACCTACGTGACTTTACCGAAAGAACCAAAGAGTATGGATCCCTGCAGTCACGAAAACTTCAAATCTAGATTCTATTCTTATTTGTCATATTTTCTCCTTTGCTCTGCGCCAGTGGTTGTCAACCTTTGTTGGCTGCTCTACACCCCTTGTAGAACTTTATTTCAACCGAGTACCCCCCTGACCGACCCAACATGGTTCTGATAAATAGTCTGAATAATATAATCAACATGAGTATTTTAAACCAGTTGTCCATTTTCTTGGTTCTTTCGGTAAAGTCACGTACAAGGGAAATAATACAATAATAAAAATAAAACATAATAAAATAATTGTGAGAATTATTTTATTATGTTTAATTTTTATAATTTTATTATTTTCCTTCTACGTGACTTTACCGAAAGAACCAAGAAGATGAATCCCTGCAGTCACGAAAGCTTTAAATCGAAATTCAGTTGTCCATTTTGTGAGGTATCCAAACTAGCTAGTAACCGCAAGCAAATTTAATAATAATAATACAAATTCAAAGGAAGCTCTCCATGTGTAATGCGGTTGTAAACGGCCCTTCTGAGGTGCCGTCAGGGGGGGAGGAGTTAGGTCACGTGGGGGGAGAGGGGTTGAGATAGAAGGAGGGGAACCGGAAGAGCAAGGGGGTGACGGGGAACCAGGAACAGAGGAAGGCCACGAAGGGCGAAGCGGGGTGTGGCGAGATCGCCACGAACACGGGGGGAGCGAGGATCGGCACCGTTGGCCAGCGGTGACCGACCCGAAGCAGCGAGGAGGCTGCAGTCAGCAGCGGGGCTGCACAGAGAGAGTGGGCAGCGGGTCTGCATACAGTGACAGCCAGAGGGTCTGCACATAGGGGTAGCAGCAAGTCTGCAGGGAGGAGGTTACAGTAGATGAAGCAGAGAGTCAGAGGGGTGAGGAAGCTATAATAGCAGTGAATAGCCGGGGGCTACAAATACAGGAGTTATAACAGAGTGCCGTGTGGGTAAAGACGTGAACCTGAATAAAGACACGAAGACAGAAAGAAGTGTTCGAGTCCTTTTATTACACTGGAGTCAGAAGTGAAACGGCATGGCGAAACAACTGAGGAAGAAGAATATCCCATCTCCGGCGTCGGCTTCATCATCGGACGACGACGATCTTCCTCCTGAGGTCGGCTTCACTTCGGCGGAGGGAGAGATCCGTGAGGGCCCGGGTGTGGAGGAGGTTGCCGCTGCGCCCGACCCATCTGCGTTGAAGGACGAAGATTTAAGATGGACCCGGATGGCGGAGCAACTGGCGACCCTAAAAACCGTCATCACGGAGTTGTGTGACCTTGTCACGCCAAGGGCGGCGTTGGAAGGTGATGGTGGTGATCGGCAGGAGCCCGGGTCGTCTTCGATGGCGCCGCCATCGACCACGCGGCGTGAAGACGCCATCTTGGGCGTGGCGCACCACGGAAGGCGGGAAGCCGCCATCTTGGGGCCGCCACGAAGATCGTCCGCCATCTTGGCGACACCGCGTTGCGACGCCTTGCTGAACTTGCCGCCGGAAGAGTCGGTGACGGACGGAAGCAGGCCAAGGAGCCGCAGTCGTCACCTTACAACTGTTAAGGAGTTCTCCATCGGGGGCGATTGGAGTGCGTTCGCTTGTCGATTTTTGGCGGCGGTACGAACGGCAAGGTGGACGGACGCCGAGGCGCTGGAGGTGCTTCCGACTCTCCTTGACGATGAGTCTGTTCGTTTTTTTCGCTCTATAAAAGCTGCGAAGAAGAAAACATTGCGTGGAGTGTTCGACGAAATGGCGGACGCGTACGAGCCACCGGATGACGCCCATCGCCGCTTCGTGCAGCGGCAACGCGCACCGGAGGAGTCGCCTGTAGCGTACAGGGGCGCCGTGCTGGAACTCGCGATGGCCGCTTACCCGGAGACGGAGCCTGACCTGCTGGAACCTCTCATCTTGGGGAAGATGTTGGAGTTATCCCGGGATCTGGGCATTCCTATGCCGGCTTGCGGTCACGAGAAACTCACGTCCCGGACCGCGGCTAAGTGTTTGGACGCCCAGTTCAATCTCCGCCGCTGGAAACAAGTCACGGCGTGGACGGGCGGTCCTGTCGTCGATGGGGGGGCCGTAGGGTGGGACCCTACAAAGGCCGTGTACGTGCCGGATGCGACCGGCCCAAAGGAGCTGTCGGCCGCCTCCACTCCGTGGCCGGCTCGAAGCGAGCCGGGGCCGCGGGCTCCGCCGCCGGCGCGGCCACGTCGGGACGGGGTGCCTGCTGCGCGCCGACCCGACGTCGACTGTTTCCGCTGCGGCCGTCGGGGCCACTATGCCAGGGACTGCTGGGCCCGGGTTCCGGGGCCGCCCCAGCAGGAGGCCTCGATCGCGGACGTCCCAAAGAAAGACCCTCCGGCACAGGCAAGTCGGTGCGCACCAGACACCCGGCAAGGCCTGACACCTCACTCATCGCCGTTGTTGTGCGACGCGGATGTTCTAAAATATGGGAGGCCAGTATCTGCGCCTTGTCGCTCGATAACGCAGTGGCGTAAGTTGGCTCGGCGGGTTGTCGCGGCCGCTACAGGTTCGTCCACTGTACCGGGGTCGATCCAAGGGGTGGACGTGCGTATTTTGGTGGATTCCGGGGCGTCCGCGACCATTATTTCGGATGTCATATTCCATCTTTTGAACATCCCACCGGGGGCCGTGAGGCCGGCTTACGCTTCCTGCATCGCTGCGAACGGGGGTAGTATGGGCATCGTGGGACAGGTGGACGCTAATATTTCTATCGGGGGGGTCTCGGCCTCGGGCGTTGTGTTAATTTCGAGGTCCCTGGCGGTTCCTTGCTTGTTGGGCACGGATTTTTTGGCTAAGATGCCCATTTTAATTAGAATCAATGAAAATTGCATTGAACTGCCAGGGGGCCGCAAATTGGCGTTTTTACAGTCCACCTGGGGGCGACCGGCTCCGGTTGCCCAGGTGCAGGCGTTATCGGAAGTTTCAGTTGATATTCCACCTGGCTCGCAGATGCTCATTCCCCTACGATACCGGAAGCCGGTTCCGGGTCGGCAGAGTGCTTGTGGAATTTTGCTGTCGCCGTCCGCCGCTGTTACGGGCGGATTGGCACTGGTGGGGGCGCAAACCATTGTCCGTCCGGATCAGCGCCCGTTTTTGCAGGTGTTAAATGCGACTTCTGAAAGCGTGTGTGTGCCGGCTGGTACCGTTGTGGCACACGCCACTACGGCGTTTACGGCTCAGAGTGACATTCCGGACGGGGGGCTGGTGGGTGGTGTTTCACACGACGGAGGGGTGGACGATCGTTGGATCGCCGAATTATGTGCGGAAAATTCGGCCCTTTCCGCTGAGCAGCGTTGTGCGATTCATAAATTATTAGCGAGCTATTCCGATGTGTTTAGCTCGGACGATTTGGACTTGGGACGCACCTCGCTGCTCTCTCATCACATCGAAACGGGGGACGCGGCCCCTATCCGCTTGAACTCGCGTCGGATGAGTCCGGCTGAGCGTGAGCACGTTCGAGGGGCAGTGGAAGACATGTTGAAAGCGGATATTATATCTCCGTCTAATAGCCTGTGGGGTGCGCCTGTCGTGTTGGTTAAAAAGAAAGATGGTAAATTACGATTTTGTGTGGATTTTCGGAAGTTAAATAAAGTGTCGGTGGCAGATGCGTATCCCCTGCCGCGTATGGACGATTCTCTCGACGCCTTGTCAGGGGCTAAGTTTTTTTCAACGCTAGATCTCTCTTCGGGCTTCTGGCAGCTTCCCCTTGACGAGCCCTCGCGGGAAAAGACAGCGTTCCGTACGCCGCAGGGGTTGTTCCAATTTAACTGTCTGCCGATGGGGTTGAATGCAGCCCCTGCCACCTTTCAGAGATTGATGGAGTTGGTATTGACGGGGTTGCAGTGGGAGACATGTCTCATTTATTTAGATGATATTATTGTCTTCAGCCGCACATTTGATGAGCATTTATTGCGGTTGGAGGCCGTTTTTGCCAGAATGCGTTCTGCTAATTTGAAATTCAAGCCTAAGAAATGTCATCTACTGCAACGTTCCGTTCGATACTTGGGACATATTGTTAGTGCGGACGGGGTGGCCACGGATCCAGAGAAAACTGCGTGTGTCCGGGATTGGGCAACCCCCGCCACGGTGGGTGATGTGCGTCGGTTTTTGGGGTTCGCCTCATATTACCGGAGGTTTGTTCCGAATTTCGCTACTATCGCCAGGCCTTTGCATCTCCTTACTGGGAAGGGGCACAAATTTGTGTGGGGACCGCCGGAGGAGGCGGCGTTTCGGAGCCTGCGCGACCTACTGGCTACTGCGCCGACGTTGGATTATCCGGATTTTGAACATCCCTTCATTCTGGATACTGATGCGAGTGACACCGGGATTGGGGCGGTGTTGTCCCAGTCAAAAGGTGGTGTTGAGCGTGTGGTGGCGTACGGGAGTCGGGTTTTGTCTCCCGCGGAAACTCGTTACTGCGTCACTCGCAGGGAACTTTTGGCTATTGTGTATTTTCTCCGCCAATTTCGACCGTATCTGTACGGTCGGTCGTTTATTGTCCGAACGGACCATGCGGCCTTGCAGTACGCTCTTAAGATGGACCAGCCATCCGGACAATTGGCGAGATGGCTGGACACGTTGCAAGAATTCTCCTTCCAAATTCACCATCGGAAGGGTGTGCGTCACGCTAACGCGGACGCACTGTCCAGGTTGCCGCAACAATCCCCTTGTGCGTGTGCGTCGGGGACGCATAGGTGTGGACCGGCTCAGCCCCCCCCTCAACCTGTCGCGCGGGCAGTGGATGTTCTCGAACCTCCGCTTACACCGGGACCGGTTGAAGGGGGACCGGCTGACGGGATTTTGCGTCTTCCAAGGTCTGTGTGGATTCGGGAGCAAATGTTGGACGATTCTTTGGTGTCGTTACGGAAACGAACGGAGAAGGCGGGTAAGGAAGTCGGTGCGGGTGGTAATTCGGAAACTGCTCTCCGAGATGGGTTACTGATGTGGAGGGAAGGGATACAGGAACACTGGCGTCTCGTTGTGCCTGCGTCATTGCGCTATGAGTTGATTCGATCTTTGCACTGTGACACACTTTTACACCTGGGGGTGCAGAAAACCCTATTGACGCTGCAACGAGACTATTATTGGCACGGCATGACGACGGATGTCGTCGGTCACGTTCGCGCGTGTCCCGATTGTGCCCGCCGTAAGCCGCCTAAACATCCATATGTTCCGCCGATACAATCGATTAAAGTATCTCGGGTTAATGAGTTGGTGGCGTTAGATATTTTGGGACCCTTTCCGCCATCAGCTAAAGGGAATAAGTATTTACTGGTGGGGGTGGAGTACCTCTCTCGCTGGCCGATGGCCTGGCCCTTGCCTGACCAGTCAGCGGCGTCTATCACGGACGCCTTTCTATTTGGGTATGTAATGGACAAAGGGGCTCCGGAGAGGCTCCTTACGGATCAGGGACGTAACTTTTCGTCTAAATTGTTGGGGGAGGTGTGTGCGGCTCTTGGAACTAAAAAGATACGGACGTCCCCCTACCACCCGCAAACGGATGGTATGGTGGAACGGTTGAATCGGACTCTGTCCGCCATGCTGTGCCATACAGTCGGGGAAAACCAATCTGATTGGGATTTGCATATCCCTGGGGTGCTTTCGGCGTATCGCATGACGCCGCACGCGGCTACTGGATACTCGCCGTTTTTCCTTATGTACGGCCGTGAGAACGTGCCGCCGATTCATGACCAGTTGGGAACCGGTGCGAGGGGGCCTGTTAAGCCTCTTCCTGAGTATATTAAGGACAACGTTCGGCGTGTCGCTGAGGCGAGGGAAAATGCCCGCATGGCTACTGCCAAGGCTCAGGCCAGGAATGAGCGGTGTGCCCGACGTTCAAAGGGGGAGTGTCCCTGGAAAAAGGGGGACCTGGCCTGGCTTCATTGCCCACAGGTGCGGCCAGGTACATCTCCTAAATTACATCGACCTTGGCAGGGTCCGGTCCGCCTCATTGAGGTTCCCAACCCACAGTCGGCGCGTGTTCAGGTTGGTGCACGGCGTTGGTTCGTGCACACGTCCCGGTTGAAGCCATACATTGCCCCACGGCCGGATGCGTCATCTCCCCAAGTTGCCTTGCCGGGGTCTGTTGCTGCCGACTCGCCCTTGCCTGTGTCTGCTGACCTTGCGAGAGCGCCTGTCGTACCCTTCACAGACAAGCCGGCCGTGACAGCGCAGGGAGGAGGACCTTCCGCTTGTGGGACGCCGACCGGAGCCGCAGAACCCACGGGACCTGCAGCTCTTCCTATCCCTCCGCGGACGCGAGTACGGGATGTTTCTGGACGCGAGCGGGACAGTGGCGGGCCTCCAATGGCGACGGAAGAACTTGCGCCCGTCGCCCCTAAAACCCTTCCACGTTCCCGCTCGGCGGGTGGGCCGCCGACCGTCCGGGACGGCCCGGCTACCCGTACTCGCTCGAAATCCCTCACGTTTCGTTAGATTGTGTTGTGTTGTGTTATTGTTATAATGTTCTTCAATGCTTCGTGTCTTTTTGCGTGTTGGCCCTTTACACCCGCATTGCTTTTCAGGTTGCAATTCAGCCGAGGTCGGCTGGATTTTCTTTAGGGGGGAGGGTGATGTAATGCGGTTGTAAACGGCCCTTCTGAGGTGCCGTCAGGGGGGGAGGAGTTAGGTCACGTGGGGGGAGAGGGGTTGAGATAGAAGGAGGGGAACCGGAAGAGCAAGGGGGTGACGGGGAACCAGGAACAGAGGAAGGCCACGAAGGGCGAAGCGGGGTGTGGCGAGATCGCCACGAACACGGGGGGAGCGAGGATCGGAACCGTTGGCCAGCGGTGACCGACCCGAAGCAGCGAGGAGGCTGCAGTCAGCAGCGGGGCTGCACAGAGAGAGTGGGCAGCGGGTCTGCATACAGTGACAGCCAGAGGGTCTGCACATAGGGGTAGCAGCAAGTCTGCAGGGAGGAGGTTACAGTAGATGAAGCAGAGAGTCAGAGGGGTGAGGAAGCTATAATAGCAGTGAATAGCCGGGGGCTACAAATACAGGAGTTATAACAGAGTGCCGTGTGGGTAAAGACGTGAACCTGAATAAAGACACGAAGACAGAAAGAAGTGTTCGAGTCCTTTTATTACACATGCATGACGCAATGTGTTCACGCTCGCTGGTTACTCTTGGCAACCGCATTGTTTACCATCAACGAGTTTAGAAAGGGCCTTTCACATCGTTCTCGGTTACCATACGGATGCAAACAAAGTCTTGTCGTAGTTATTTTACATTGGCAAATCCACAGGCGATTATTCACCGATGACTCTCATCGTGAGTGATGCAATTTTATGAATCACCTCCCGTACCCCACTCGCAAATTGCCACGCCGTACCCCCCCCTGCCCCCCTAACCAGGGGGGGGGGGGTCTGCCGTACCCCCCCCCCCCCTTTGAGACCAACACTGCTCTACAGTGCCACGCACTTGCTATAGAGGGCGCTGTGAGGCTGAGTGGATGGAAGCGCTCCTCCGCCGCGTTCACGCTCCAGATATATTTACAGCCAAGCTGGACAGGGGGCCCATGCGTGACCAATCTCTGCCCACCCGCCCGCTCTGTCTGCACGAACTGGAGGGGAGGAGAAGCACGGAGTATAACTCTCGTAAAAGATCATCCGACGCGAAGGGAAGTTTAGTTTTGCGGTCGTTAAGCGGTTGTCCAAAACAGTGGGGGACGCGAGCCAGAGCGAATAAGTGAAATTATTGCGCCAATGCTGCCATGGCAAAAATGCAATTTTGCACTCACAAGTCAGCGCGTTGACTTCTGTGCTGCCAATGTGCCATTCCCTTGGACAAGCTCAAGTTGGAGGAGCGTTCCGGAATCCATGCGTATGCAATTATTTTTCGATTTAAAGCTTTCGTGACTGCAGGGATTCATCTTCTTGGTTCTTTCGGTAAAGTCACGTAGAAGGGAAGTAATCAAATAATAAAAATAAAACATAATAAAATAATTCTCACGACGTTTCGGCCACAACGCAAGCAGCCGTCCTCAGGTGAAATTGTTATTATTTTTATGAACCGGTGTCCGATTCCGCGTGATGCAGTCAACTTGTAACGTTCTGACCCCGTGCTCCCGACTGGACATCTGTGAAAAAAAGAGCTTTGTAGCTCATCGGATTCCCCCAGTGTAAATACAGTATTCTGATGAAATAATCATTGGCGTCTGGGGTGAAAACACACACAACGCATTGCACTTTAGCTACTTCCCCTCCCGTACGACCCCCTCCCCCCCCCCCACATCCACCCTCTTTGTACCCCCAGCGAGAGTAAACAAAACCATCACGACCACTCTGAGCCGCCAAGTCAGCCCTCGGGCATTTGCGAAACATCTTGTTCCGAGTCTGACTCTTTCCCTCGGTGCAATGTATCCTCTCCTCTTACCGCTGTTTGTTTACAGCAAAGTTAGTGGTGGGGGAGTGGGAGGGGCGGGGTGAAGGTGGTGTGGTGGTTACCGCACTGCGGTCGTGAGAAGCATTCCGCACGTACGACACGATGCACTGTGCACACCATGTACGGCAGCATGGATAGTTTTGTGGCGACCGATCGTTTGGAAGACTCTTGGCCAGCATATGCGGGGTTTTACCGTGAAGAGGGAGCCGATTTACTCGTTTTCGTCCGTGTATCGTTTTGCTTAAAAAATATAACACACGTTGACCGCTGGAAATACACCAGCACGGGTGTTACATACACAACATTTTAGATTTTCATTCATGGGAATGTTGTGAATGTTGGCACAAGCCAGACCACGAATGAAAATGGCAGACCACACACGAAGCCTGTGCACATCAGAGATCACTGAACTGTTTGGGAAGAATGTGCTCGTCTGAGCCACCGTACAGCCCAGATCGAGCAGCCTCAAACTTTCATCTGCTGGGCTGTTTCAAGGATGGCTCTGACGGGCAGCATTTAAAAAAAAAATTAACCCGTAAAAACAAAGTTTTTCACTATAAATCCTTTATATGCGTGGCGGCTAGAGTCCTCTCGTCCTCTGGCTTGATGGCTGCCACCTATGGGTCAGATGATTGTCTGCCAGCATTAAGCAATTGGTAATTAAATATTTATTTATTTTTCCCTAAACAGTGTAAAATTTTGGAATTTTTTTTCACGAAAATTTATTGTCACGTACAACGAGTCTGTGTGCAAAATGTCAGCTCGATTGGATCACGGGAAGTGGGTTTTAAAACGACCGAAAGATTTGCACGGTCGTAAGCAAGCAAGCACGCAAGCACGCAAGCACGCAAGCAAGCAAGCGAACTTAATATAAAGGATTTAATGACACTGGCTTACACACAAGACGCAACACGGTTATGCGATGCTGATGAATCCTCATACGTTGATGGAATACTGCCCCTGATTTCACACTGGCACAATTGCATAGCAAAAAAAAATATACACAAAGGCAGAGGCGCAGCCCTGCAATTGTTTGCTCAAGCCACTGCATGGGGAAGGGCCTAGACTGGGGAGAGCTCTAATAGAGTCCTTGCAGAGCGTATTTTGGCCTACAAATTCCAGCCTGGGCAAGACGCATCGGAAGAGAAGTCGGATTACCGACGCTTTACCACACCACACGCGACTTGCTAATGGACTACACGCGATGCACCCATGCGCACTCAATAGCAGGGGGATTTCAAATACTTATCTATTGTTACAAAATAATAGAGACGGACGGGGCTTTATGACATTCCCAGTGAATTAACATTGGAAAGTGTTTTTTTTTATAATTAAAAGGACGGAAGAGTGTCAAAATGGGGCATTGCTCGTAGGTTGAAACTTTAAAATGTTCGTTTTAGCTCCAACGTAGCATCAGCTTTTTCCATGGAGAAAGCGCTGTCGCTTGGCACCACAACAGCTCGCTCACTGTAATTAAGCTGAATTCCCATGCAGGCGCAAGAGGAGAGAGCACGCGATATTTAATCTAAATGGATTTCCTCGGCAGCCCATGGCGTCAACCGAGGTGCATTACTTCTGGACAATATACGTGCCGTGTGCACCACGAGTGAGCGAGACGCACATATAACGGGGTTTTTGTTAAAGACATATATTTTCGGCAAACATTATACGATTCGGTAAAATTAATCCGGGGCTCAATTACGCGCAATTACTGCGAGTTATATATCACACCTGAAAGCGGCGATTTTTGTTTGTTTGTTTGTTATAAACGCGACGCTCGCACGCGCCTCCACCATTTCATCGCGAATTAAAATTCACTGGAGGCGCTTCATAATTCCGCGCAGCTGGTTTTTTTTTCGCGTGTAAATCTATCAGCGCGTGGGACTAAAATGGAGATTGATTGTGTCGGCGAATGCTCTCACGTACGCGTCCCCGTGAAACATCTGCATGTCCACCGCGAAACGTTGGCTTCCCTATTCTCTCAGGCCCAGAGGCCGGCAGACCTGTGTCTCCAGAGCTGCGGGCAGCTCTCGCACCTGCCAACCCATTCGGTTTACCCGTATTCTTGTACGGGTAAATTTAGTTTTTTTTTGTCTATTTGTTTTTGTTTCTCCCATGTGATGGGACTTTGTCGGATGAACGTTGAGATTTATAAAGGGGCACGGAGGTGACCAATAAGGTTTGAATTGGGCTGTAACAAGTATAACCCGTAAAAACAAAGTTTTTCACTATAAATCCTTTATATGCGTGGCGGCTAGAGTCCTCTAGTCCTCTGGCTTGAGATGGCTGCCACCTATGGGTCAGATTATTGTCTGCCAGTATTAAGCAATTGGTAATTAAATATTTAATTTGTTTTTCCTAAACAGTGTAAAATTTTGGAATCTTTTTTTCACGAACATTAATTGTCTCGCACAACGAGTCTGTGTGGAAAATGTCAGCTCGATTGGATCACGGGAAGTGGGTTAAAAAACGACCGAAAGATTTGCACGGTCGTAAGCAAGCAAGCACGCAAGCAAGCAAGCGAACTTAATATAAAGGATTTAAAAAGGTAGGGCACTGATAAGGGGTTGACAGGTGTGGGCTCTTTAAGGACTCCTTCGTGAGATGTCCTTGGCGTGCATAGCGGACCTCTTGAATTTTTGTTAGTTTTTTGGACTGAATTCGAAAAAAAGTGGCTCTGCTTGTTATTTTGGTTGTCGTCCCCCCGCTCTGCCTCAGGCGTAACGGCACCTCTTGAGCGCCTTAGCCGTTCTGTACTCGTGCAGCCCTAAACTACTTTGTGTTTAATGACCTTGTAAGGGTTTCGGGTGGGCTTGTTGTCGTTGCACGTAATGAAGGGCCGAACGTGCGTTTCGAGGCGCTGTACGAAAAAGTGGGGGGACGTGTGTTACGTGCGGCAGGAGGTGCGTGGTGTCTAACCACTGCGTAAGGGTTTTTTTGTTGTTGTTCGCGTTTGTGCCTGTGTGGCTCGCTGACGTGTTGAAATTCCAGGCTTGTACCGCTTGTACAACCAAAACATGCCTCTGGAGCTAAGGGGGATGCGTACTCTCTATCCTACGTTTTTTGAAAGGCGAAAGTCAGTCCATAGGCAGAGAAGAGTAAGGTCCTGAAACTGGGTTTGAATTCGACAGCACGGGTGGCTGTGGGAGGTTTATAACTGACTAGCGGTAAGTACCCGGCATTGCTCGGGCGAAAAAGTCAGACACGCACATGGACTTACACACATACATCGACCCACACACATAGAAACACATCGACTTAGACGCACACACACACACACATGGTTTAACCCAGGATGGATCGTTAGTAGGCCAGCCAAAATGTTTCTAACCGGCGAAGATGTTCAATGAGGGGGGTGCACGCTTCGCAAGCGTAGAGAAGTGAGAGAATTACCGTGGCCGAGCAGACCTGGAGCTTCATGGGGAGCGACAGACCAGGAAGCTTCCACACAGCGTAACGCAGCCGATGAAAGATAATGGCGCTCGACTGATTTGGAGTGAGACCTCTGCTGTTAAACAGATTATGAGGGCAGCAGAAGAGAAGGAGCAACGTCCTACAAACCAATAGTTGACTTGCTGGAGTAGTCGCGCAGTGGATCGTGTAACCGCACTCACATGAACCCACTGAGCCGATTAACACATCCAGCCATGGCTCACATCAGCGGCTAACATCAGTGGCGAGTGATATATGAACCGGGCCTGACCCCCCTCCCCACCCTTTTGACAAACCCACACCGACCAGCGTGGTGACGTACGACCCACAAACACCCCCTTGACCGTCACGGCATCATGGGGAGGCCATCAGCCAGAGGTGGATTGATAAGTTATCATCATAAAGAGGTATCGGATGAGTGCGTGAAGCATGACTCATGCAAACACGTGGCTACGTCTCAGCAACAACAATGAGACAAAGTCCTGATGCGATGTGTTTGTGTATTGCAAATGCGTGAATATGACCCCGTAGTGGCTTTGTCAGTCGCGATTATATACATGTAACGATTGATTGATTGACGTCAATTGTTTAGGCTCACGCACACATGAGATCGAGGTTTTCAGAATCGATATTTTTAGTTTCCAATCTTCAGGTCCTGTGTGGTGGGGTAAAGTGTGGGTAACTCCAACGCCTACCAAGACGTCTGGCAAGCGTGGGAAAACAAGACAGACCAACACTCCCTCGAGAGGAGCTTCCTTTCGCTCCCTCTTAGCAGAGGCCCTTCCGCTAGCAGTGGCTCGAGCAAGCAATTGCAGTGGCTGCGCCTTTATTTGTGTTTCGCTTGCACACGTGTTATGTAATGGGTTCGCAGGGGCTCACGTGACCCCAGTATACACGATCGGTAGCTGCATGCGCTCTGAAAGGGGAGAAGGATATTTTTTTATGCGCATATTTCTATTGGCAGTGATCTGTTCTGTTTATTGTGGGTCATAGTCCCGAGAATGTGTTGAGCAATTGACTTCTAAGCCTAATTGGCAGAGGCAGAGATGTGAAATCGCACCGTACAAACGCAGCTCTATGTTTGGACATGTTTGTGCGCGTGTCATGTGAAGCGTTTTATTTTTGCCTTTTAGGCCAATTCACGCACGCCCACTCCTCCCACACATGTGCGCGCTTAGCTCCGTTATAATCACAAATAATTGTACCCAGACCCGTAACCTGGGTTCGCACGCAATGCCTTTACGACAGAGAGAGAGAGAGCAGCTGCATCATATCGATCATTAAGATCACTCATTACAGTATTCTGTGGGTTACGAGGCATTCCGGAAAGTAAGACGCACCCCAAACGTGTGACCGGTGTCAATTAAGTTAAACAAATCTGATGACACACACAGCCCCCCCCCTCCCCGCTCTCAACTATTGCTTTAAATTGATGGTAACAGTGCGTCATAATTCGGAGAATACCGGAAGACAAAACAACATGTGATTGAATATGTAGGGAGTAGTGGCACTTCGGTTAGCACACTGCATTATGCAACTGAAAACTCATTTCTTTAGAACTGATTTTTTCTGTGTGTTGAGTTCGTTGTCCTTCCCCTGCACCTTCGATTAGCACGCTTGGCTACGTACGGTGCGAAAGAAGCTCAGCATACATACGTGCAGACAAGTGGTCGACCAGTATTTGATTTCCGGCCACGGCTACCAAGAGCGGCGTGTGGCATCTGAACTGGTCCAGCCTCCACGCTTCTGCTCCCTCTTCACAAGTCGAGAGTTATGGCCGAGCAAACCCCATGACCCACCACGGTGCGTGGGCGGCATTCACCCTCTAAGTGAATTGCCAACGGGGTCCTCATTTATTATCGATACAAAATATTTACCCAGGAAAGCCTCTCTCGGGAGGATCCTTCATTGGCATGTTTGACCAATTATATTGTTCGTGGGAGGAGACCAGATAACGGTACCCAGAGGAACAGCCCACGCATGTGAGAGGGGTTAACACTTAACTCTGCAATAGTCAAGCCAAACATTTTTGCAAGCTATGCACGAATATTCACGTTACCCTAATCGAGTGGATGGGACAGAACGCAGCGGAAACATACGTGACGCACGGTACAGAATGTGGGATCCTGCCGCGGTGCTCATGGTCTCCCGGCACGACCGCTGACATGACGGTGCGGGTTTCTCCAATGGCCCCCAGCAGTCTATGAATGGGTTCACCAAAATTGGACCGATGATCGACAGGTCGACAGGTCGCGGTGCTGTCGGGTACAATTCGGGATACTCCCACCTCTTCCAAGGCTTCTTATTTCCATCGTGGAAGAGGAGGCCACAGTAGCAGCTGCTGCACAGTAGGTACTCGTTAGTAGTAGGTACTCGCTTAACGCGTTTTCATGCGACGCGTTTTTTTTTATTCGGTAACACTTTTCGCGCGGCGCGGAACGCGCCCGTTATAACGTGGTTTTGGAGCAGTCAACGGCGTACTACCCTCTTGAGCTGCGCGGCTGAGCGATGTGTTGCAGCACGTGGAACGATCCCAGTGTGCGGCGGCGTACCCTCATCACAGTTCTTTGTCTCGCCATGGGATGACTGCGGCACGCTGTGGTGCAAAATGCCATTCAGTCGTCGTGATTGCTCGCTGAACACGGGTTTCGCTTCGCGCGGCACTTTTGTAAAACAAGACAACAAAGCATCGGTTCGGGGAAATGGTCACTGTTCTATGCTTAACAAGGAGATTAAATACACCCATTTAGACGAGTGAAACATTGGCGGTTTTTGTTTTTTTTGTTGCAAGGGCAATCTGCGTGACATCAAGTTATCGTAATTGCACTGAGCATATAATACTACAAATAAAAAAAAAACTATTTAAACGTAACATTGAACGGTGGCAATTCATGAACACTGTGGTCTAGTGTGGGATAGACTTGCCCACAGCTGCAGCGCTATATTTGACGCGGCATTGAGCGCATATCTGAGCTGTCAAAATTGACAAGTGGGTGTCTAAACTGAGTGCACCATGGGTCTCTTTTAAAGTGAGTGCCCTGCTGGGGGGGTGGGGGGGTGTTGAAGCAGCAATCAGCAGCCGAGCTTGTGGGGTTATGCTGGCCAAGCAAGCACTCTGTGTGCATACTTTTAGTTCTTTCGGTAAAGTCACGTGACTTTACCGAAAGAACTAAGAGTATGAATCCTTGCAGTCACGAAAGCTTCACTCTGTGTGCCTTACCCCACACCGCTCTTGTGGTGCTCATCTCAAGTTCGTCTCCTTCTTCGTCACGTCTCCCACCCGACCTTTCCCAAATATTTTGCACAGGCCACCGCTTCTGGTGTTGGCATTGGCAAATCTTAAAGAGTGCATTGCAGTGCTGCAGGGGATCTCAGGAGATGATCCATGGTTTTGCTTCTTCTGACAAGCACATTTAACAGTTGTGTCGAAGTCCCCCCGCATGAATTCATGAATTCACGAGGGTTGTATCTTAAGGAGTGCATGGCAGTGCTGCAGAGGATCTCAGGAGATGATCCATGGTTTTGCTTCTTCTGACAAGCACATTTAGCAGTTGTGTAGAAGTCCCACCCGCATGAATTCAAGAGAGAGTTGTATCTTCCGAAGCCCACTCTTCAATCTGTTTAGGGTCCGCCGTGTGAGCCATTCGGAATTGTAGCCAGATGCGATGATTCCTCGCCGGCTACGTTCAGCGGCTTTGTCGCTTGATTTATTTCCCTATTGCCAGAGGGACGTTATGGCAGATTCCGGTCATCATCTCAAGTGACGTTCAGCCAACCCGATAGAAATCCTAACAAATGAGCCCCGCGAATAAGGACCCGTACGTCACGTGACGACAGACAGTGTGGTTATTGTTGGCATGTGCTGTGGGCGACATGATATGATCTGAAAGGCGTCATATAGGCTGTAATTCAGATTTTTGTTTTAATACATGTCAGAAATGTGACTTAAGAATATGTTCACAAACAAAATAGAAGTTGTTCCAAAAAGCAAAGATGTGTTTTTGTTGCTGTTGTTATTAAATTCTGCAGCTATACCTCTGTGCTCTGTGTCCAGAGGTTTCACTTTCATAATTGATTTAAAAAAAATTGTGCCGGTTTATGGTGCTGACACATCATTGCAGTGTGGAACACTTTTTATTTATTAAATTTTACATGAAAGACGATTTTATCATGACACTTTTGGCAGCGAGCTTGCAAGTGATGGTGGATGGTTGGTCGGTCGGTCGGTGGTGGTGCTGAAAGTATTTCGTCAACATCGCATTTCATTTTATCGTGGGAGCCCTCCAGAAACAGATGTTTGCGCCGCGCGTTACAAACCAAAGCACGCAGATGCAGAGTGTCGTTGTAGACGAACGCTCTTGGGTGCATGTCGAGGCACGTCAGAAAACATTGCGATTAGTTCGTACGCATTTCTCTTCGATGTTTACCTTCATTTACTCCATCAGCAGAGCTTGAATTGGCGGAGCAGTCGCATTGGACGGGGGCTCCTCTTGTGCGGAGGGACTTTGCAGGAGCTCTGTTGCTAGGGAGGCAAGAATCGATCAGACTCGGGTGAAGTATGGTTCAAATTGTACCATTTAAAAGGGTTAAAACCTACTATTATATTTTGCCACTGGTAAAAGGGATCTCATAGTGTAAATGATTACCCCGAGCTCTCAATACTCTGATATTGCACTGTGTTTGAGTTGTACGCCTTCTGGTGTCATCTGGGTCAACACCAATGGGGACTAGGCTCTAAAGAAAGCCGTCTCGGGTGTGGACCAATCAACTTCAAGGACAGTGCATATTATTATCATTATCAGAGTTGCTTCTTTTTGTTTGATTTTTTGACTACTTGTGTTGTGGTCATTGCAAACATGATGCCTTGAATAAAGGTGTCAGTTTTGTACCAGTTAAAAGGATAAAAACCTACTATTAAGTATGGTTCTGTTGTAACTTGGGTTCAGCGTACTTGCTTGTTTTACTTTTTTAACTGCAACAAAAAACACCGAGGCGGAATTATTGATATGCACATTCGGAATGTTTGCCCGAAAACTTCAGTTGATTGTTCGCAGATTCCACGAATCGTATTTTATTTTTTTAACGAGAATTAGAATTGAAAACACGTGCAGATAAATATGTGTTTACCAAGCAAAAAAGTTCTGGAAGAGTGCAGTTTGTGCATTCTGCGAAACTCGTGTAGAGTTGTTTTTTCTTTTTCTAAAATAAGTTTAGTTATAAGCCACGTAAAGTAAAAAAAATGTAATAAAAATAAACTTTAAATGCAACGTTTAAAAAGAGTATAAAACATTCAAACGTCTGTTGGGATTTTCTAAATGTCGAAAATGTGTGGTTCATTCCCCCCACAGGTAACACCTAGGGTTGCACCAACACAGCAGTCGTAATTAAGAATAACTTTAAGCCCTTTCTCAAACTTGCATCAAGGCCTTCACCATGCAGCGTCAGTTATGGGGGTATGTTTGATCATACTTCACACTTAGTCACTATGCGTTGGTAAAGAGGTTGGTTCAGCTGTCGCTCGCCACTATTAGCCGTGGCCGAGAATTGAACGGAGACCACCGGGTTCAGAGTGGCCAGCGTGCTGACACTTTGTGCGAATATTGAATTCCCCACTTAGGTCGTTCGGTTGAATTTGAAGCTACATTGTAACTTTCTGTGTCTCCCCATCTCCACTGAGAGCAGAGGTAACACCGAGCCTCCCTCGTGGCCACACAAAACATTCCAGGGGCCACATGCGGATCTGAGGGCTGTAATTTCAGAGCCTTGATCCCTAACTGCCCGAGCCTCCCAGAACTCGCTGCTCTGTCTCCCACACCTCATTCCCCAGTCTCCCACTCCACACTCCCCTGTCTCCCACACATCGCTCCCCATTCTCCCACACCGCACTCCCCAGCCTCTGACACCTCAATTATTTGGCCTCCCTTACCTAACTCACTTCCCCTTCTAACGTTACTTGACCGAATTTAAATACATAAAAAAAGTAATCCTCTTTACATCGGGTGGCCATGAGGTCACATGCTCCGTGCATGGATCCGATGATTATTACACGTGACGAATCTCGCAATGTCAAGTGCTGTGGGACGTCGTCTTTGCTAGTTTTAGTACATTTCATGAGTGACCGAGGTTCGAGAAAAAAAAACTAAAATGCAGAAAAAGGTGCAGAGGTGCTCAAACTAAATTTCACTTCAGCCAATTTCGTCTCCTGGCCACTTCGCGGCCCAGTGGTTTTTGAAACTTCACGAGTCTCTGTGTGACCCACCAACCCTCGTTCTAAGCTCTGGATCACAGGCGCCCACTTTGCACCCAGATGTATATCGTGATTGCCAACCGTACCGATTGAAGCGAGTAGGCTGCTAATTTTCAAACCATTTCACTGCACGCTGATTTTGAAAGCAAAATTGGTCTAATATTTGTTTAGTATTTTGCCGTAAGAGTGGTACGATTAGCTTTCAACGTCGGTATGCGGTATGAATATTTAAAAATCGGCAGCCTAACGCAAGTGTGCCATCTGCTCCTGTTCGTGCAGCTTAGGATGAGACGGGAGACCCGTTTGTTGTTATGTGCATGGTGGTACGTGCGTGGTATATTGTGGTACGAGCGTGTCGAGTTCATTGAGGTGGATCATTCTATGCGTGCAAGATGCCCTCACCGTGCTCGGCCTATAACTCATTCACCACGGCCACATTTTTGGTATCTATGCCCGTGACACCAGGGTAGACACCCTCCCCATACACATACAGACACGTATACAATTCCTAACCCTCAGTGTCACGCGGAGAAAATAGAAGGATGAAATTAAAACCTTTAAAAAAAACCCTGAAATTAATAAATTACTCGTTTTATTTATGTATGCCTCATATTAAAATAATGTCGAAACAGTCACATATTTGCCAATAAAGAGAACTGACGTATTATTTTTTTCACTGGGCCGATCTGGATCTTGGACCGTGGATTAAATATCTCTCCCCTCCCCCCCGGCTAAATCCAGGACATGATATTCAGCGCGCAACATAATATGTCTTCCGCGAAGAAACACACAAACCCAATCTTCAATTAAGCGATAGCCTTGTTCATGAGATAGTGCATCTCAGTGGGCCCGCTGCTTCTTTTTTTAATTAGTTAAATAATTGATGAATTGATTTGACTACATCAATAGAGCCCGCGGGATGAAATGGAGCTCTTAGGTAAATGCAACGAGTGTGAAATAACAGTTCGGTTACCAAACGTCCCGGTTTAGCCTGGACAGGCCTGGTGGCAGTCAGAAGCTGTTGTGGAAAATTAGGAGGATTTTGTCTCCGGTAATTTGTTTTTAATCTAGCGCTGTGCCACGCTCATAATCGTGGCAGAGGGCGGGGCTACGCGAGTAGTGGGCGGGGCGGAAGGGGGGAGGGGCTGCCAGGCCACCGCGTGTCTCAAATAATAATGTAATTAATACAAAATTAAATCCCTTTATGCATGTTGAACTTTTTCTTCTTGGTTCTTCCGGTAAAGTCACGTAGAAGGGAAGTAATAAAATAATAAAAATAAAACATAATAAAATAATATAATAATTATGCTTTATTTTTATTATTTTATTATTTCCCTTCTACGTGACTTTACCGAAAGAACCGAGAAGATGAATCCCTGCAGTCACGAAAGCTTTAAATCGAAATTTATGTTGAACTTCTTTCACATTGTACGTAGCCAACCGTGCTAATTAGGAGGTGCGGGGGAAGGACAAAAAACTGACCACAAAAAGCAGTTCTACACAAATTAGTTTTCAATCTAGATTTTAAAGTGCATAGGGGCCGTCCATAAATGACGTCACGCGATTTTGGACGATTTTTGACCCCCCCCCCTTCGTCACACGGCGTCACAAAAGTCAGACCCCCCCCCCCTCAAATATGACGTCACAAAGCTCTGCCCCCCCCCCCCCCAAAAAAAAAGAAATGCTTCAAATCGCTTTAAACTATTGTCATTGTAGTGCGTATTTAATGTGGCGATGCACTCTGATGTTGAAGGAGAAAACATTTATTAAAAAGTATATTTAATTAAGTAGAACGTGTTGTCTATATTTATTTAAAGTTGCGCATTTTGATGTGACGTCACATTTCGCAAACACCTCCCCCCCTCGTCACGCATCGTCACAAATGTCTGACCCCCCCCCCTAGGTGCGTGACGTCATTTATGGACGGACCCATAGCTCCCAGTGGCTTCCTAATATCGTAAGAAATTGGCTGTAAAGTACAAAGTATAACTGATGAATTCCAACGTACATTGTAAACCCAGTGAATGACAGCTGTGGCAGTTGTGATGCAAGTTAACCTTCGGGTGCAGGAAGCCAGCCCAGGGTTGAGTCAGCTGTGCATGATATCACCCTCCCCCCCAAGGTAAGACACTCATACCCATAATACAGTACCTCGTGTCATGCCCATTACACAAGGCACAGTGGCTGGTATTGGTAGAACGTTAAGCAATATCTTTAAGTGTGTAAACGTACACCTTAAAAGACGCGCGTCATTGTGAACTTTAATAACTGCGCAACCTTCCTTGCGATTGAAACTGCCAACATCTTTGAAAAAAAATTTGAATGACACATCTTTCACGGAAAACGTTTAAACTACTGCGTACCATCATAATAATAATCATCAAAATAATTTACGAAACATTGTCAATCCACGGCTGGATGAAGGCCTCCCCAAGCTTATTTTATTTTTGCTTATGGCGATTTGTTCCGGAGATAAATGCCAATGTCGAGATCTGCTCGCCACGAGAGGGCTTCACGAGTTTCCAGTTCGTGTAGTTTTGCTGATCCTCCTCTTCCGTTGAAGGAGCGCAGGCCACGGTGGTTTTACTATATGGTCCATAGCTTGTGTTGCATGGCCACAATCACACTCCATACTGTGTCGGTTATGAGCGTTGTCTGACCATACTCTTTGGGTTTTTCGGTAAAGTCATGTAGGTAAAAAAATGTAAGTAAATTAAATCACGACGTTTCGAGCGCAACACAAGCGTCCTTTTTCAGGTGGGGACAACTTAGCGAAAAGCACACCGCTTAAGTGTGTGGCCACACTTAGCGAAAGCACACCGCTTAAGACACACTTAAGCGATGTGCTTTTGCTAAGTTGTCGCTTAAGACACACTTAAGCGATGTGCTTTTGCTAAGTTGTCGCTTAAGACACACTTAAGCGGTTGTGCTTTCGCTAAGTTCCCCACCTGAAGAAGGACGCTTGTGTTGCGCCCGAAACGTCGTGATTTAATTTATTTAAATGTTTTACCTACGTGACTTTACCGAAAAAAACAAAGAGTATGAATCCTTGCAGTCACGAAAACTTCACATCTAGAATTGTCTGACCATACTTCACCACACTGGTCAGTGCGAGTTAGTGAAAAACGGCGGTATGGCCTAGGAATTTAACTATTACAATCAATTATGGCCAAGATACAGCATCACGATGCACTTGCAACATATATATATATATAAAACGTGCACGTAAAAAAGGCAGTGATATATGTGCGGCTTTGTATTCTTTGAGTGACCCGTTCCCACGCACCGAGATACATTGCTCTAGCACTCGTTCAGACCCCTTCTCCCCGTGCTGCTGCTGCTGCTATGCGTAACCCTGGCAGACACGCTTATCTGAACCGTGACAAATCCCCGTACGATTTCCTTGCGTCCAGATGCAATATCGAGTTGCATTCCCGATCGCTGAGTCGGGGTCATTGGCTTGAGACCCCATATTGCCTGTCCAGTAATTGGACAAAGCCTTAACATCCGGGCCTTAGATAGTCTCATTAGTTTGATGGCAAGCGGCAAATGTTCAACACACTTGTTGGACATGTCCCTCCCTCCCCGCCCATGTTTTATGTGGTGCACTCTTGCCAATAAAATAACAGCTGCCAATCCAGCCGCATCTTTAGAACGGATGTTTGTGTTTCGGTTGTTGTCTCTTCCCCCGCACATTTGTTTAACAAGTGGAGCTTGTACTGATGAGACCCAGAATATTGGTCTGGGAAACCAATAGGCTGTGGACTGAAGCATATTTGTATTCATATGTGGAGAAACAGGATCGAGTTCTGCTTGTATTAACATAAGTGCAGGTTGGCCTGGGACAGAGCCCCATTTAGGTGGTGGTTCAATCGAGACATTTGTCCAGGGCTCAAAACTCCGGAAGGGACCACGAAAAAAATACAGTGAATTCTGTTGTTTATTATTCAGAAAGAGGAACACATGAGTTTGAATACACGCATATTATGGCACCATTCAGTTCCTGAATAAGCTCCAAGTGCATATCGTCGGACATCCCACACCTCCGATTAGCACGGTGGGCTATGCACGGTGCGAAAGAAGTTCAACGTATGGTACAAACATCACGCCGAACTAGACGCAGTACAACCAGGACATCCCTTAGGTGTCCTCAAACTGGCAATAAACGCGAGCGGGCTTGGGCAGGACACGTCGTGGCTAGAAGCGACGATGGCGAATGTTTGAGGAGCATGACAAGAGTGGGCAGCTAAAGGACGGAATGAGAAAACGTCAAGTCGAGGAGTACGGAGCAATGAAATCAGCTTGTGTGCGGGTACCAGAGGTCGCAACCGGGTACCCGATACCCGTACCCTACCCAATACCCGGCTACCCGTACCCGGCCGGGTACGGGTACGGGTAGCCGTTTGCGACCCTGGTGCGGCCGGGTACGGGTACGGGTAGGCCGTGAGTCACTGGTGAGTAACCGTTTGTCACTCATTTCGGTAGGGTACGGGTAAGGAACGGGTAGCCATACCCGGCCGGGTACGGGTACCCATTTGCGACCCTGGTGCGGCCGGGTACGGGTACGGGTAAGGAATCAAAACCCGTTTGCGACCTCTGGCTGGTACGTAGCAGTTTCTCTCCGTGGTCGTGTGGATTTTCTCCGGGTCATCCGGTTTCTCCCCTCCTCCTCCTCCTCTCCACATTTAGTATCAACATCACGCGTGTCGAGTATTTGGCTGCTATAAATGTCCACGTGACGAGCCACTTCGTTGAGCTTTCATTGGTGGCCAGGTCGCTTCTGAGCTACGCAGCTCAGTTCGCCTTATCTGGTAAAAAACAAATGTGGTGGATTACACTGGTCAACACACTTTTTCTGGCATAAGGTATTCCAACGATTTTAATGCAATTTTGGAGTGCCGATTCCAAATCTGGCATCAGTTTTTGTCTATCACATCAGGTTTTTGAGATATCAAATATTGCATTTTCAATAAAAACTGCAGAAGAAAAATATTTAATAAATGTGGATATCTACATAAAAGTATGTTATAAACACACTATCCTAAAAATACAGCACCATATTTTAACACTAAAGCAGTCACTGACTCGCAACAACTTGCAATCATAAGTGACAGAGTTAATTTCGGGTAAATGGGGTATGCCGATAGCATAAAAATGAGATGTGATAGAGCAAATCTGAGATCAGATTTGGAATCAGCACCCTGAAATTAGTCTTAAACAGCTGCAAAAGTCCAGGCCAGAAAAAAATGTTTCTTTTTTTGTAGACCAGTGTTATCGCATCGCAGAATCGTGAGAGATGGCGGCGGCTTGGCAAGGAGGCCTTCCTCCAGCAGTGGATTGAAAGAAGGCTGATGATAATTACAACGGCCAACGTAGGTTATGTTTATTCATATAATCGATTTAATATGAAAATATATAAACAATACTTTACCATATTTAAGTGTTAGGGTTTTCTTACTATTCCAGTGTGAGGGACGCAACGCATTTGAAACCATTTTGGGTTTGACAGCAACACGATGATGGCGATGATGATTGGGGGGGGGGGGAGTGTTTTCACTCTTTGTGTATCGCCGGGTGCCGCATGTCTGGGGCCACACTAAAGGCCACCAGGGGTTGCCAGTGGCCCCGCGGGGCCTTGCAATGAAGACCACAGCTCTATTCTAATCTGATGTCCTGGGGGGCAAAGATACCTGACTCCGACGAGCTGTTGGCAATTTGATTCTGTTATTTTTGTTGTTGTAATTAAGTTAAATTACGATGCGTCAGTGTGATTGCCCCGGAGGTATAATTGCCTTGCCCTCAGAGCAAAGCACTCTGGACGCGCCTGATCCCCGTCGATTTTGTCATAAGCTAAGCAGGGATGAGTTTTTGGTTATAATCTCCAAAGAACGTGTTCATGACCAGGGCATTGCCAGGTGCTGAGTTATCATACTCTTAGTTCTTTCGGTAAAGTCACGTAGGTAAAAAAATTTAATTAAAAATGTATAAAACAAAAATAATAAAATCACGACGTTTTGGAGGCAACACAAGTCTCCGTCATCAGGTGGGACCGTCACAGCCAGATTTGCTGCATCAAGTGAGGCAGGGATTCAAGATGCAAGCTCTTAAATACAAGTTAAGAGGGAGTTATCATTTGTGGCCAGGTCGCTTCTGAAAAAGAAGCTAATAAATAGCTCAGTGAGCTCTAAATGGTAAAATAAAAATGTTTTTTTTGTGACATGCTTACATTTCCAATACTTTGCACTTCTATCGTGTTTTGCTTTAGTTTGCTGCTGTAACGTTCTGACCCGCCCCTACTGAACATCTTTCACAACGAGCTTTATAGATCGTCGGATTGCTCCAACATCAACGAGTAATCTGATTCTGTGGCCAGGAACTATCAGCTCGTGATGGTGCAGTGCTGAGTGCCGTAATTTAGATGTTGTTGCTGGCCACGCGGCGTTTTCAGCCATTCTAGGCTTTTGCTCATAACCGTAATAACAAACAAATCTTGTTTGATACATAATTGCTTTCTTCTGGGTTAGGTCGTGTAACAAAAAAATGCAATAAACCCTCCTCCGCCCGACACAGCCAATTAATAAAAGTGTCCCCGTGAATCAAACGTGCGAAATGCATTGCCTGCTTGGGCAAAGCCATCGGTGTGATGTTGGAGAGTAATCTCACGACAATTATATGGCTACAATACGACGTTCCGCTGGAGGTTACGTTTATTTTACTTGCGACACGGACGATGGTCCAGTTTAGTCAGTCGCCCCCGATATTTTACAAAGGAGATCCGTGGTGCGTGAGCACACCAGCGACAGCATAACAAAGGCAAATACATCCGATATTGCAGAGAATGAGTACAGCAGGGTCATTCGGAGATATTGCACAGCTAACAACAAGGGGTATTTATCTGTCGCGAATAAAAAAAAGTGCAAATATAATGGGAGCAAGAGGTGTGTTAAAATGATTGACACAACTTCAAAGCAGTATATTTCTCGATGGCAACATGTTACAATTACACGAAAAGTTACAAACGGTATAATGAGTTATCAAGTTTTACTAACCATTGTATAAATGCTCTATGTGCCCTCCACCTGCTGTACAGACAACATCGAGACGATAGTTGAATTCGTCCCAAACGCCTCTCAAAGTGTCTTCTTCCACTGAAGTCACCGCTGCCGTGATTCTGTTTTTGAGGTCATCCAGATTAGTCGCCAATAATGGTGGCACAGAAACACCACGGGTCTTTGACGTATCCCCACAATAAAAAGTCGCAGGGTGTGATGTCTGGGGATCTTGGGGGCCAAGAGTGTAGCGCCAAGTCTTGGGGTCCCGTGCGACCTATCCAACGTTGAGGCAGTGTGTCTGAGGCTAGGGGCTGTTTGTGCGCTGGGAGAAGCATCGAGTGGTAATCATTTGACACTTTATGCCCCGCCCTTTCAAGTGGTAAGAATTTCATTAATGGACGGTTCGTGGTTGCAGAGATTTAGCGATTTCAAATCGGGTACATATTTTTAATCACCCTGTATATTCAGTCTACCAGTGACACAAACACACACAATCTAAAACAAAAATATGGAGCAAAAATGTGGGAGGAAGAGGAGCCAGAAAAAAAGTTAGGTACAGGCGGAAGTAAGTGCTGTTTTGGTGAAGTGGGGAAATAGATGGAGAGTGAAGAGACAGAGAGAGGCAAGCTGTGGATGAGCAGCGATGGGTTTCAGGAAACGTGGAGCAGCAACACGGACATATTTTTCACCAAAGTGTTTTTCTTCTCCAAAGTTACATCCAGCATCATGAGGTTGTTGACAGGAGCTCAGCTCTCGGAGGCTTTGAGACTCAGTGATAGGAAGAGGTGCCAGAAAGAAAGAAAACGTTAGGTACAGGTGGAAGTAAGCGCTGTTTTTTGGTTAAGTGGGAAAATAGAGGGAGGGTGAAGAGAGAGGGCAGCTTGTGGATGAGCTGCAATGGCTTTGCAGAAACGTGGAGCAGCAAAAGCGGAAATGTTCTTCACCAAACTAAGTTTTTTTTTAACCAAAGTTACATCCATCATCATCAGGTTATTGACAGGAGCTCAGATCTCGGAGGCTTGAGACTTCGTGAAGCTGTTGTTCCGATGTGTGGGTGGGGTGGAGGACGAGAGGGGGAGGGGTGTGTGGTTTAATTATCTTTAAAGAATGTGCGTAACAATACGTAGAGCACGATGACACACACACACAAGCTCATTATCTTCTTTGCTTACTCTTTGAGCGCATTAAAGTTGGACGTTTACGCCCACAAGCTGTGTTTTTACTCATTGAGCGTCATTTCCTGGGGGTTTTCTGCGTGTGTGTGTCTGTGTGTGTTGCGGTGAGTTGCGAGTGGGGGCGGTGAAAGTTTATACAGAGCAGCAGCAGCAGAGGAGCAGAAGCAGCAGAGGAATAAAAAAAAGGCGAACAGGCGGAAACCCGACCGGCTTATCCAGCCAGAGCCGACGTACGTACAGAAATCCTCGTTCAGCTCGGACACATCTCGTGAGATGACGATTTTAACGATGACTGCCACGTTCTTTTACTACCTCTTGGCGTACACGGCCATCACGTGCAACTCGCAAGAAGTCACGGGTGAGTGAGAGAGTCAAAAGGGTGCGGTGTGAAGTTTTTAAACGTGCTTCTGGCCGCTTGCTTGCGTACGACGGGGTTTTGTCGCGCGGTCATTGGCGACTGTCTGTCAACCCCGTGTGGCTGTTCGGCTCGATGTTCCGACGTTTCGCTCCTACATTGCCGGGGGAGCTTCTGCTGCAGCGCTCGAAAGAATGGTCGGGGCGAGGTGGCCGGCCGGTATAGGCAGACGTTCGTGGGAAGAAACTCGCAGCTCGTGCGGCGAAACGTCGGACAATCGTGGCGAACAACAACAACAACAAGAGGCAGTAGAAACCACGCGTCCACAACTCGAGAGTTGGTTCGACCAACTCTTTGTGCCGTGTTCTTTGTGGGCGCGTGTCCGTCCCGAATTGCTTGCCTCTCTGTGCGTGCGTGCCTCTCTGTGCGTGCGTGCCTCTCTGTGCGTGCGTGCCTCTCTGTGCGTGCGTGCCTCTCTGTGCGTGCGTGCCTCTCTGTGCGTGCTTGCCTCTCTGTGCGTGCGTGCCTCTCTGTGCGTGCGTGTCGCGGTGTTTGTGTTTGTTGCGGTGTTTGTGTTTGTTGCGGTGGGCGCGTTTGCGTTACGGAACCCGGCGATCCGAGTTCGATTCCCTGCTCACAGACAACTTATTTGTACTGGTGCTGGGCCTCCCGTAGGTGGACTCGGCACTCAAATGAGAACCCGGGTGCCGTGCGTAAAACATCGACACTGGGGAGACAAAGGCGACCGGGCGTGGTGCTGACCACCAACCCCCACCCCCACGTGTGCCGTGCCGGCCTTCACAAGCGCTACTCGCTAACAGCACTTGCCCCAACAGTCTGTCCAAGGCTATACGGGGGGGGGGGGGGGATCTTTGTCTTTGTGTGTCGTCTGGAAGTTGTTTTGTTTCTGCGGGGTTGACGACTGTTAAAATGGAAATGGGAAGAGGGATTGAGAAAAACACGTTTTCTTCATCTTGTCAATTCTCTTTGCGAGGCAATGTATTGATTGTCGATGCGTCCGATGCGTTCTGGTTACGTGTGTACGGTGTGTGTCGGTGTGTGCGGTGTGTCAGTGTGTGTGTGTGCAGTGCTTTGTTTCTGGTGAGATGACTTTGAGAAATTATCAGAAGAAAAAAAACACGAGCATGTGTTTTTAATTCGTGCGAAGACTCATGGACAGTAATGTACATGCTTCATGTGGTGTCTGCGTGTGTGCTGGTATGTGTGTGTCTTTGTGTGTGCTGGTGTGTGTGTGTCTTTGTGTGTGCTGGTGTGTGTGTGTCTTTGTGTGTGCTGGCATGTGTGTGTGTCTTTGTGTGTGCTGGTGTGTGCGTGTGTGCTGGTATGTGTGTGTCTTTGTGTGTGCTGGTGTGTGCGTGCTGGTGTGTCTGTGTCTTTGTGTGTGCTGGTGTGTGTGTGTCTTAGTGTGTGCTGGGTGTGTGTGTCTTTGTGCGTGCTGGTGTGTGTGTCTTTGTGTGTGCTGGTGTGTGTGTGTCTTTGTGTGTGCTGGTGTGTGTGTGTGTCTTTGTGTGTGCTGGTGTGTGTGTGTCTTTGTGTGTGTGTCTTAGTGTGTGCTGGGTGTGTGTGTCTTTGTGTGTGCTGGTGTGTGTGTGTGTCTTTGTGTGCTGGTGTGTGTTGTGCTGGTGTGTGTGTGTCTTTGTGTGTGCTGGTGTGTGTGTGTCTTTGTGTGTGCTGGTGTGTGTGTGTCTTTGTGTGTGCTGGTGTGTGTGTGTGTCTTTGTGTGTGCTGGTGTGTGTGTGTGTCTTTGTGTGTGCTGGTGTGTGTGTGTCTTTGTGTGTGCTGGTGTGTGTGTGTGTATCTTTGTGTATGCTGGTGTGTGTGTGTGTTTGTGTGCGCTGGTGTGTGTGTGTCTTTGTGTGTTCTGGGTGTGTGTGTCTTTGTGCTGGTGTGTGTGTGTGTGTCTTTGTGTGTGCTGGGTGTGTGTGTCTTTGTGCGTGCTGGTGTGTGTGTGTCTTTGTACGTGCTGGTGTGTGTGTGTCTTTGTGTGTGCTGGGTGTGTGTGTCTTTGTGCGTGCTGGTGTGTGTGTCTTTGTGTGTGCTGGTGTGTGTGTGTGTCTTTGTGTGTGCTGGTGTGTGTGTGTGTCTTTGTGTGTGCTGGTGTGTGTGTGTGTTTGTGTGCGCTGGTGTGTGTGTGTCTTGTGTGTTCTGGGTGTGTGTGTCTTTGTGCTGGTGTGTGTGTGTGTCTTTGTGTGTGCTGGGTGTGTGTGTCTTTGTGCGTGCTGGTGTGTGTGTGTCTTTGTGCGTGCTGGTGTGTGTGTGTCTTTGTACGTGCTGGTGTGTGTGTGTCTTTGTACGTGCTGGTGTGTGTGTGTCTTTGTACGTGCTGGTGTGTGTGTGTCTTTGTGCGTGCTGGTGTGTGTGTCTTTGTGCGTGCTGGTGTGTGTGTCTTTGTGTGTGCTGGTGTGTGTGTCTTTGTGTGTGCTGGTGTGTGTGTCTTTGTGTGTGCTGGTGTGTGTGTGTCTTTGTGTGTGCTGGTGTGTGTGTCTGTGTGTGCTGGTGTGTGTGTGTGTCTGTGTGTCTTTGTGTGTGTGCTGGTGTGTGTGTGTCTTTGTGTGTGCTGGTGTGTGTGTGTGTGTCTTTGTGTGTGCTGGTGTGTGTGTGTGTCTTTGTGCGTGCTGGTATGTGTGTGTCTTTGTGTGTGCTGGTGTGTGTGTGTACTAGTGTGTGTGTGCTGGTATGTATGTGTGTGTGTCTTTGTGTGTGCTGGTGTGTGTGTGTGTCTTTGTGTGTGCTGGTGTGTGTGTGTGTCTTTGTGTGTGCTGGTGTGTGTGTGTGCTGGCGTGTGGGTGTGTGTGCTGGTGTGTGTGTGTCTTTGTGTGTGCTGGTGTGTGTGTGTGTCTTTGTGTGTGCTGGTGTGTGTGTGTCTGTGTGTGCTGGTGTGTGTGTGTGTCTGTGTGTCTTTGTGTGTGCTGGCGTGTGTGTGCGCTGGTGTGTGTGTGCTGGTGTGTGTGTGTGTGTCTGTGTGTCTTTGTGTGTGTCTTTGTGCGTGCTGGTGTGTGTGTGTCTTTGTGCGTGCTGGTATGTGTGTGTCTTTGTGTGTGCTGGTGTGTGTGTGTGCTAGTGTGTGCTGGTGTGTGTGTGTGCTAGTGTGTGTGTGTGTGCTGGTATGTGTGTGTGTGTCTTTGTGTGTGCTGGTGTGTGTGTGTCTTTGTGTGTGCTGGTGTGTGTGTGTGTGCTGGCGTGTGGGTGTGTGTGCTGGTGTGTGTGTGTCTTTGTGTGTGCTGGTGTGTGTGTCTTTGTGTGTGCTGGTGTGTGTGTGTGTCTTTGTGCGTGCTGGTACGTGTGTGTGTCTTTGTGTGTGCTGGTGTGTGTGTGTCTTTGTGTGTGTGTGTCGCTGTGTGTGCTGGTGTGTGTGTCTTTGTGTGTGTGTGTGTGTGCTGGTGTGTGTGTGTGTCTCTGTGTGTGTGCTGGTATGTGTGTCGTTGTGTGTGCTGGTGTGTGTGTCGCTGTGCATGCTGGTGTGTGTGTGTCTTGGTGTGTGTTTGTGCGTGCTGGTGTGTGTGTGTCTTTGTGTGTGTCACTGTGTGTGCTGGTGTGTGTGTGTCTTTGTGCGTGCTGGTTTGTGTGTGTCTTTGTGCGTGCTTGGGAGCGGTGGCGCAGTGGTTGTCGCACTGCGTCACGAACCAGGCAACCCACGTTCAATTCCCGCTCGCGAACGATAAGAGTGGCGAATATTTGAACCGGTCCCTTGGATCCTTCCCCCTTAGATCGGCAGAGGCTTAAACGACTACCTGGTGCTGGTCTGTAAAACGAAAATAAAAAATCTGCACTGGGGAGACAAAGGCGGTCGGGCATGACCACACCGCGTCTTCCCCCAATATTAGTGTGTATTTTTAAATCCTTTATATTAAGTTCACTTGCTTGCTTGCTTGCGCGCTTACGAATCTTTCGGTCGTTTTTTAACCCACTTCCCGTGATCCAATCGAGCTGACATTTTGCACACAGACTCGTTGTGCGTGACAATTTCTTTTCGTGAAAAAAAATCCCAAATTTTACACTTTTTAGGATTTTTTTTATATATTTAATTACCAATTGCTTAATGGTGGCAGGCAATCATCTGACCCATAGGTGGCAGCCATCTCAAGCCAGAGGACGAGAGGACTTTAGCCGCCCGTTTCAAAGACCAATGTGGGCTGGGTTGTGGCCCATTGAACACGCATATAAAGGATTTATAGTGAAAAACTTTGTTTTTACGGGTTAATTTTTCCTGCCTGAGTTCGTGTTCGCTAACAGCACTTGCCCTCGCAGTCCGCCGGAGACTGTACGGTGGGAATCTTCCTGAGAGAAGTCGTGCTGCACACGATTGCCCCCCCCAGTGTCTTCTTTGTCGTGTTGAACGCCCGAGGCGTGTGGAGGAGAGGGGAGCGGTGGCGCTGTGGTTAGCCGCTGGGGGGATGGGGGTGCTGTGTTGTGATTCCCGGCGCACGGCTCGCATCGGTGGCGAGTGGCGCCTGAACCGGTCCTGTGGGGGCATTCCCCCAAAACCCCCTCGATCGCTGCGGCGTCAAATTTGCTAGCCCGGTCCGAGTGATGTTGTTGTGAACCATCAGCACCGGGAAGACAAAGGCTGCCCGGGTGTGGTGATGACCACACCGCCTCCTCTCTCTTCCCATGAGCCTGGCGTGCCTTAATAGGTGCTCGCAAACATAGGGTGTGCAGTCTGCACCGTGGCGTTATTCATACGGCCAGGGGGATGAAAGAGGGGGGGGGGGCAGAGCGAACATGTTCTCGATTGTGAGAAGACCGTTCGATAGTTTATTGTTCACGTGTTCGCGCTGTGCACGTCTGCATGGTCTGTGCACTGCGTTTGTTTCCGTGCTGCGATGAATTACCCGGTGGATTAATCCGAGTGGGATGTGCTCTCTTGCACGTGTGTACGTTGAACTTTTTTTCGCACCGTACGTAGCCAACCGTGCTTATCGGATGTACGCGGAAAAGGACGACAATCTGAACACAAAAGGCAACTAGTTCTAAATACAGTAAAACCTTGGATTGCGAGCATAATTCGTTCCGAAAACGTGCTTGTAATCCAAAGCACTCGTATATCAAAGCACTCGTATATCAGTTGTGATCACGTGACGCTAGGCAGACAAAGCGTATACACGTACTACTCGTATTGCAAGACCTCGCTCGTTTATCAAATTAATATTTATTTAAAAAAATTGCTCGTCTTGCAAAACACTCGCGGACAAAGTTACTCGCAATCCAAGGTTTTACTGTAAATTAGTTCTTCAGTTGCTATTAATCCATGTAATTTGACCCAGCAACTACGCAGCGGAAGCAACTGTCAAAGTGTTGTTCATTGCCATCCAGGAATTGTTGTAATGATTAATCATCATAATCACTTTCAACCGGTCTCTATCCACTGCTGGCTGAACGCCTGCCCCACGCCGTCGCCGTCGCCTCGCGGTTCCGTGAAGACGTCACGATCTTCCGCGCTCCTGCACGTGAACCGATCTCTCATCTAGATTTGAAGCTTTCGTGACTGCAAGGATTCATATTCTTAGGTTTTATCGGTAAAGTCACGTAGGTAAAAAAATTAAAATTAAAATTAATAAAAGTGAAATAAAATAAATTAATTTTAATTTAAATTTTTTACCTACGTGACTTTACCGAAAAAACCTAAGAATACGATCTCTCATCGCTGATCTCATGTTTCCATCTCTCCGGGAACAATCTCTCCTCTCCCTTGGGCTGCCGTTGTCACCATTCTTGTCCGCCAGCAATCGTCCCCTCTGGTCACGTGATCTGCCTAATGCCAACTTAATGTAATTCTTGGTCAACGTGGGAGTCTGATTTGTGTTTGGTCGCTGATGGATACATGTGTTACACGTGTTCAGCTCCCTCGGCCCTTCTTTGGCTGCCATTCCATCACCATTGCACGTATGTTGAACTTCTTTCGCACCGTACGCAAGCATTCTTCTCGAGATATGTCCTGCCCAAGCATCCCACTTACTTTTTCTCACTGACCGTGTGACGCATCTCATTTCCATTTATTCCCCAATCCACGCGCTCCTCCCATCTCTTCCCTCCTTTGACTCTCATTCCATCACCAGCCTCAATCGGCGGTCCAATGTCTCTTCAAAAATCAACTCGCATGCTTCTTTAGTCGATGTGCTTCGAATAATGTGCACGTTACGTGATCCATATTCTCCCTTTGCTCATCGATGTAACTCCGATCGTGCTTTTATGCGCACTCAGTGATCATTACGTTGCCACAATGATAGATGGCCTTTATTTCAGCAGGTGAGAGCCCATTGAGACCAGACCTGCGGGTCAATTACAATTGTAATTGTGTGATTGGTAATGCATTGCAATCGCTGTGAGTAATTGTAATTGTAGTTCCAGCTAACGACACTGCAATAAATATAATTAACATTGACCCCCAGGTTCGCTTGAGTTGACCCTCAGTCCGATTTCCATGGGTGACTGCGGGTAAACAAGTATAGACCAAATTAACCCTGAAATATTTATTGCACAGCACAGAGATATATTTTTTTTGCGGTTGTGATGCATAGGCTCTCTCCGATTGTATTCTGGCTGGTACCGCAATTTTTGGTTGGGAATGAGTTAGAACATTTTGCGTCAAGTGCCGGGAGCTTTTTCAGTTTGTCGGTGGGTTTATTTCGGTTGCTGTTGAGCGTTGTCAATGTCCAAACAAACAAACAAAAATCAATTTCGTGACATCTGACGAAGCTCTCCGAGCATATGGAGCGAGATGCAATGAAAGTCGCACACACCCGCGTGGTTTTGTAGTTGCACCGAGCCGTTTGTTTTGTCTCCCGCAAATGAGCTTCCATATTCACTTATATAACCGTGTAAAAGAACACGCAGAGTTTCTGTGTCGCCCAACACATTCTGGCCATTGGCACTGCCACGCACCACGTGGGTTACACAAATACACGGAGGGAGTCCATGGAACGTGCTTCGATTGGTATGCATGGCTGACACCACTTTCCATGCAACAACTTTGCCAAAGTTGAACTTTATCTCTGATTATTTGGCCTGAATATCCAATCCACTCCCCACTTGCCATGTGTTTTTTATTTATTTCGGACGGGTTTTCATAAGGGCCCGACTGGTGTTCTCTGGATGAATGTACGTTAAATCGCTTGTGCTTCATCACCTATACTCCTGCCCTTTTAACAGAGTGTTCGGATGGGTTAGATACATCCGCTGGCATCCCACTGGTTTGCTTTACGTTGTTTTTGCCAACGTAATATAACGCTGGCCGTAGAGCAGAGGTCGCAAACGGGTTTTGATTCCTTACCCGTACCCGTACCCGGCCGCACCAGGGTCGCAAACGGGTACCCGTACCTGGCCGTACGAGTATCGGGTACCTGATTGCGACCTCTGGGATGTAGCCATGTTGCAGGCGCGGGTGGGTTGATTCTAGGAACTTGAATTGTGAGAAGAGACAAGACGTTGGGAAATGAGTGACAAACGGTTCCTCACCAGTGACTCACGGCCTACCCGTACCCGGCCGCACCAGGGTCGCAAACGGGTACCCGGGCCGGGTACGGGTAGGGTACGGGTATCGGGTACTCGGTTGCGACCTCTGCCGTAGAGGGCAGTGGCAGCATTGGCTGTCACACTGCGCTGTGTCTTCCTACACTGCCACCGTAATCCGTCTAACACCTGCTTGTGAGCTAGGCTCATCCATCGCTCCCATCTCCATGGTGATTGTCCACTCCTGGTGGATTCCCTCCTTTGGCTGATACTCCGTCGTCAGTGCAGCGGATTGGCCGTCGTCGTCCGCTGTAGCCATGATGAGTTCTGCACAAGCCCCGCTGCCTTCTTGGCTAGAGCTCTCAGCGTGATGGATCCAAGTTGTTGTGTTTGTTGTCCGATTTGTGCTTCCTCAAATCTGTCATTCAGTTTAATTTCAAAGCCGCCTGTTCAACTAAAAACTAAAACTAAACCTTCCACCCTCCGCCTGATCCCACAGCTGATGCACAGGCGACACATGACCTCCAATATCTGCCCTGACAGTAGAAACCAAAAAGTATAGATAACAAAAGCATTTTTTATTTTACCAGGTAAGGTCCACTGAGCTATACAGCTCTTTTTCAGAAGCTACCTGGCCACAAATGATATCTCAATGAAGTGGCTTATCACGTGGAAATGTATAGCGGCCACATAATCTACAAAATGTACTGTCCTTGGAAAACTCAATTAGGTAGTGGAATGCAATATACCAATATTCATGAATAAAACACTTTCCAATAAGTCCATATATTTGTAATCCTATTATGATGACATGGATCACACATGTCGTTCAGTCACATGATCAGTAACAGACAAAACATTTACAAAAACTGAAATCTACGCATGGATGCATGGAGATACAACGTTTGGAATTATATTGAGAGACAGATATAGGAACACGTGGATTAGGGAATATATGCAGTTTTAAAGACAATGATAACTGTGAGGAATGGCAGGCAGGGTTCGGCAGGGACACGTCACTAGAAATTGATGATGACCGATGGTCCTGAATGATGATGGAGCGGCAGCCAAAGAACAGAACGTGTCCAAGCGGCCGTTCAGTGGGGAGACGGAGCGATGAAATCGGCTTGTGAGCAGGTGGCAGGTGCTAGTTGGATCATCATATCGCAGGACCATGAGAGACGGTGACAGCCTGTGTCGAGGAGGCCTTCACCCAGCAGTGGATTGATCATGGCTGATGATGACGACGACATATCAATTTGAAACATGGGCTCTGACAAAAGCTGAAATGTGCACCAAAGAAGAAACGGAGCGATGCAGGAGGCCCCTGTGAGTTACGCACTGCTTTTTACGGTCGTGCTCGTGATGATTTAAAAATACACGCAACTTATCGGGATGAGGAGGTCATGTGCTGCTATGTTATAGTACTGGTAATGCAATTTTAATACCCGCCGGTCTCATTATTTATTGTTCATAAACCTCACGTGCAATCGGGGGACCCGGTGAATTGTGTTTTTTTTTTGTGCGTGGGCGTAATTCATCTTGCATTCCAAAATACATCGTGACCGGGGCTTCTAGGGAGGGAGAGAAGAGAGAGAACGGTTCCAAAGGTTTAAAGTTCTGCGTTGGGAATTAAAAAAACGGGCGTATTTCTCCCGTGTTTTTTTTTCTCTCTCACCGCTTGCACCGCGTGACTATTCAGGCACCGAAGTTTCAATCTGCTTCCCACGAGCTTCATCTACAAGAACTGACGGAGCAGCTTGCGGCCGCGGTCTCTCTCAGCTACGTCGTCGCCGTTATGCCGCTGATGATGTTTGGTGTTGACCGGCCGATGTCCGCCGTTAGCTTCGTCACACGTGTGGCACACGAGCTGGTCGCTTGTGTATATGTTGTGATACCGGAGAGTGCTATCTTGTAGGGGTCCCTTGCCGATGCAAGTTTCAGCTGTTCACCAGCATTGGTTCGAGCAAGCATGACTCTGCTGATGAGACGCTGAATATCAAAACTGCTCCATTGTTTGCTTGCAAGGCCGTAATTATAATATATATTGGGGGGGGGGGGCACATCCCCCCCACGCCAATATTCAAATATGCTCAAAATGTCCCCCCCAAAATATATCGCTATAAAATAGATTTCTGTTTATATGATTGTGGTTATGGTTGTACTTTATGAATCCCTAATCTCTGTCATTACATACAATGAAACAAGAAAAGGTAAAACAGAAAAAACAGAGCAATGTAATACAATACACTATTAGACATTATTGTAAAAAATAAATAAAACGTCCATCCCATGTGTTAGTGAATTTTTTTATATTTTAGGCAGGAAATTAGTTTCCAAATTTAGATTTTTGTTTCTGGGTTGGGACTCCCAGACCCCCTGGAAGATTTGGTCCCCCCCAATGTTGACTCCATGGCTACGGCCGTGTTTGCTTATATCGAACAGTGCCTGCTGATAAGATGCGATCCCAGAAGGCCGTGCAGCCAATGGGATGTAGGGAAATTTAAAAATAAAACATTTTGTGAAGAGGCAAATATGGGAAAGAGGCATTCTTTCTCCCACGCAATGCGAGGGTGACGCACCTCTATATAATCGAGGGAGAACATGAAACTATGCCCAATCAGTTCCTGAAGAAGCTCCCAGCAAATGGAGAAAAAACGTCGGACATCACACTGAACAGCACGGGGCCCAACCTGAAAACACGAGTGAGACCCCTGCCAGCACAACCCTCAAAAAGCTCCGTGGTGGTTATCTTACGTGCATGTTTAATCACCCCTTAGCCATGTTTCACACTCCACCTAGTTATTTATTTGACATTTTAGCTTCGCCTATAAAACACGAGGGGGGGGGGGGTGATCGTATTCACCGACCTTATAAATAAGCGCCGAGTTCGTGACAACACGTTACGTAATGTTTAAAAATAAGAATATTTAATGGCATAGTTATAAACCATTTGAGTTAACCGTCCAACTGAATTTGTTGGCTGTACGTGGTGGAGAGTGCTCTAAAACGACCTGTGAAACGGACCGCTGTAGAATTAAGAGGGGGAAACGGCATTGAAATAAAACCAAACGTGCAAGTGAAGGTTATTTAAAATGTCACGCTGCGCCTAAGAGTTTATATTGCGCCCCTTGACCCTTCCAAGGGCAAGTCGGTGTTGTGGAACAAGTGTGACACACACGTTATCAAATTTTAGTTTTTTTTGCGAAAAGTTGCGCTCATCGTTATTATGATGATGACGGTAAAACACGGTTTGTATGTGAAAAATGTCAAACGTTAGCGAATATTAAATTACCCACTCCTTATCAAATGTTTGTTTTATTGCAAAAGTTGCTCTATCATTATTATTATGATGATGATGGCAAAACATTGCTTTCGTTAGCTCACGCACACGTTTTTTCTCGAAAAGTGCTGAAACATTCGTGAAGAATAAATGAAGAACAAAAACCCTCCACTCCTCAGGGCCAGTACAAGTACATTATAAGACAATGACAACTATTCATGAGATACGAGCGTGCAGTCGCGGATGGTTATGTCGAAATTATTGAAGTGTCCTTGGTTTCTGTCAAGGGTATAAAGTCAGCGGAGGGAGCGTTCACGCGGTGACTGGTGCACTGTACTACGAACCGAGTGACCTGAGTTCCATTGCCCCACACGGCAAAAACAGGCGGTAGCGAGTGATATGTCAACTGCTTCTGGCCCCCCTCCATAGCTTCACCAAGCCCGCTGCTCTCACGACACCGTGGCACAGCATGGTCAAACGAATCCACACGACAAACGTGTATTGGGGAGACCTTCGTCCCGCAGTGGATTGATAAAGGAACTGTAAGTTATTACGAGTTTAACCCTGCCAATTCCCCGATCTTAAGACCTGCGATTGAGGGAAAGATTAACGCGGACACGGCTGCGCATGAACGCAAACGCTACGAGTGTCCGCTCGTGTTGGGAACGACCCCTCGGCCGCCACGTCCCACGCGGCGGGCCGCTGGGACCTCTTGGCGTTTCGGCCACGGCGAGCGGTGCGTCGGAGCCCCCCCTCGCCCCCCCCTCCGGCACACTCTGTCCTCCTCTCCATGGGACATCGGTGTGTGGGGCAGCCGTAAGAGCGGTGAACGGCTGGATGACTACGGGCAGGGGACGCTCTGTGGCGCTGAGATTTGGCACCAGCTGGTGGGAAAGGTCACTCGTGATGGAGGTTTTTTTTTAGGGTTATATCTCGTAAATAGATAAATGTGTGCTGATAAATGTGACGAATTGGCACGTGCTGTTTACGTGACAACCCTTACTAGTTGGTTGTGTCGGGTGGTAGTTGGTTTTAACGACACATTTATATATTTTTACGCGATCTAACCCAAAAAAAACTCTATTGTGGATGATATTGGTCGCGAAAGCCTCGTACTTGTTAAACTGGGAAGCTCCGCTGTCCATCGTGATGAACACGAGCGTAATGTTGCGAATGAACTTTGTTCGCAAGCCGTTAAGACGGCTCTTTGGGGATTTCGCCATTGATGCCTCTCGGCTCTCTAATGCGCGTCAACCTGAAATGAACTCGCTAACTGGGTTGCTTTGACTAAAAATCACATTACAACAATAATAACGTCGAGGGTTTTGTTATACTCTAATAATACTAATACACGCATGGCAGCGTGAAGCCTATGAAGCATGAGTTTGCATCCTCATTAGCCATGTGCGTTTTTGGATATTAGGCAACATGCAGTTGCAAATTGCGATAGTTACGTGCAAACAAATAACAGAGCTAATTCATTAAGGAATGTAGCAGTTTTACACCATTCAAATTGTAATGGTGTTTTTATTGTTGTTGCAAATATATTACGTGAAAGCTATCGGGAGGTTTTTTTTTTAATGAAGCAGCAGTATTACATTTCAAGCTTTCAAATGGGGCGCAGCGATATTTAAGATGTCGGTGAGCATAAACATATCCAGTGGTAGACATTATAACCCCTCCAAGTGTGGTGCGCAAGCTCTTAGTCTGGAGAGAAAACAGTGAATTACATTTGTCACATGAGAAGCTGATACAAAATTAGTTTTATCTCTTGTTTCGATTGAAAATGCGCGGTTGCAATTTGCCAAATGTTGGTCAAGGCTTGCAAAAAATAATGCACGTACATATTGTATCCTTCAAATTACTATAATATGCTCCAGCGAGTAAGATGCACCCCAAACGTGTGCTCTGTGTCAATAATGTTATTTAAATTGGGTCACACACACGCACGCACGCACACACGCACACACACACTCACACACACACGCACACACACGCATGCAGTAATCCGGAGAATGCGGCGACTCTCACTGGGGTATGATCTTAAAAGTCAAATTATCGTACGTTGAACTCAAAGACACACATGGAGAGAAAATATGTTGTTACACTGCTACCGATTTTGTTGAAACATGTTTGTGCGTCATTCCACAATGAACTTGAGCAATGAAGTAAATTATGGATGAGCCTTTGCGATAGCTCAAAGAATGGCATGAATACCGCACTTTTTTTTAAACACAGAGGCTGAACATTGGCCCAAAACGTCAAAACGGCCAGCAACCAACAGCACTTGTCAAAATTGTAATAAATACTTGCTTAACGTGTTTTTTCAATTGAGCAAGGCCAATCATTATTTAAAACAAAAGCTTGGCAAAAGAGACGATGGTGGAAGGAGGGAATTCCGCAGTCGAGCACTGCCAGGGAAGAAACAGAAAGAGAAGCAGCATCTTGACCTGCACGGGTGACTGAGTGGCTGGGCGGGGGAGCTTGTTGTTGTGACCTGCGGCATTGTGATTGAACACGACATTGATGAGACAAATATGTACGGTGCATGAGCCGTCGTTTTTACGACGGGAGTTCAACCCCGGGGTGCCACAGTGGTTAGAGTGGTGCCGCGGTGGCTATGAGATGCTAGCGAGCTCACCTGGTATACAGGAGTCATGGGTTCGATCTCGACCCTGACGCCTGCTGTATATTTGAAGTTTGCAGTCTAGAATCAACGTGCATTTGTAGAGTATTCGGCTGCCATGAACTTCCACGTGATAAGCCACTTCGTTACGCTATCATTTGTGGCGGCCAGGTCGCGTCTGAAAAAGAGCTATTCAGCTCAGTGGGCCCTAACTCCGATTATCACACCATTGGAACTTCATTTGCCAGTAACAAAATATGATAATAGTTTTTTTATCCTTTTATCTGGCAAAAAAACTGACACCTTTTTTACAAGGAGTCATGTTTGCATTGACCACAGTACCTGCAGTCGGAATGCGAACAAAAAACATAACTCTGATAATGTAAAAGGCGCCAAAAGGCGTCATCTGGTCCAACACCATGTGAGACTAGGCTCTAAGAAAAGCTGTCTCGGGTGTGGACCAATCAATTTCAAGGACAGTGCATACATTATCAGAGTTATGTTTTTTGTTTGCATTCCGACCGCAGGTATTGTGGTCAATGCAAACATGACTCCTTGTAAAAAAGGTGTCAGTTTTGTTGCCAGATAAAGGGTAAAAAACCAATGATCTGATTGTCACGTTTGGCTACGCACGGTTCGAAAGAAGTTCAGCGTAAACATGCACGTACAAAATAGTTGTTTGTTATAGGGTCCTCCTCGTTCTCCCTGCAGGCGATGAGAGCGAGGAGGAGCTGTCCATGCGCGCCATCTGCACGATGGACAGCGAGATTGGGCCCTGCCGGGCCCTCATCCCGCGCTTCTTCTACAACCGCTACACGCAGCGCTGCCAGGAGTTCGACTTTGGCGGCTGCAACGGCAACGCCAACAACTTCGAGACGTACAAGGAGTGCCGCATGGCCTGCAGGACAGTGCAGAGTAGGTGCCCGCACTCACCACGCCACCGTCACCGCCGCCGGCGGCTATCGAGGGCAATGAGCGCTCAGGCAGTTTGTTGTCCTTCCCCCGCACAATTAGATTAGCGGGGTCAGCTGCGCACGGCGCGAAAGAAGTTCAGCGTAGAGTACGTACGTAACCCCCGGTGGCCTCACGTGTCGGAGAGACCCCACATGCCGAAGGGCCCCACGTGCCAGGGCGAGATATTGTGTTGTTTCTAAACCCATAGAATTTGGCCCCCGGGGTCAGAATACTTTATCTTATATGAACCTTGGGATACATGGGATATGTTCACCTCCCCCGCCCCCTCTCCCCTGTCAGCCCCCCCCCCTCGTCCTCACCTCCTGCACCTCCCCCTGGGTTGAGTTTACTATGTTGGGTTAGGGTCTCTGCTCATGGTTTCTCACAAAGCTTGTTCAGTTTGGCTTTTGTCAGCATTAATGCGCAACTCCTAAATGAGCTGTATGCCCCAAAATAATTGCAGCTGTGAGAAAAGTGGCGAGTGGCTTGAAGGACCATGCGGAGGGTGCGGTTCTAATAATAATTATTTACAGTGTCCTGACTCCCAAGGTCAGAAATCTACAGGGGTCTAAACGCTCTCTCACACGGGGCTATGAAGAGGGGGGGGGGGGTGGAAGGCAGACAGATTACCCTAATTAGTAAGGCCCAGCTCCTTTTCAGAAGTTATAGCTCAACAAGGTGGCTTAACATGTGGACATTTATAGCAGCCAAATACTGAAAATTCATGTTTTTTGAAATGTGGAGGGAAAAACCGGACGACCCGGAGAAAAATCAAGGCGACCACAGGAAGAGAGAGACGCGCAAACTCCAAATGTACAGTAGGTGTCAGGGTCGAGAACGAACCCACGACCTCCTGCACACCAGGCGAGGGATTTAACATCTCGCCACCGCGAACCGACTGCAGTGCAAGGATGAGCCCCCCTGAGCACGTGGTTGTGGTGAGAACGCCCGCTTGCCACCAGCGCTATTTGTGTATTACGTTGAACTTCTTTCGCACCGTACGTAGCCAACTGTGGTAATCAGAGGTGCGGGGAAAGGACAACAAACTAAACACAAAAAGCAGTTCTAGGTCCATTGGCTTACTAATATGGGACAGAAGAGCATTCCAGACGGCTGCATCTGAAAGCGTGTGATGCGGTGACCGTCTTGGTTCGCCAAAATCCGCTGCGAGGATGATCGGAGTTCGCGTGATGGTTTATGCTCCCTGAACGAGATCAGCGAGGTGTTGTGGTTCTTTTTTGGCGAGCACTTCGTGCGTAACGAGTGCGACCTCCTCATGTATTTGTTTGGCCACCAGAAACAAAGCAGCTCGGGCGAGCACTGAACGTCCGATCTTGCAGTACCCATCACGACACACGCCAGAGAATTTAGTCCCGCGGCGACATTCATCCGCACGCCCCCGCCATCGTCATCGCCCTTGCACGTCAGGTGTTTAAACTCCCCGCCATACCTCCCCCTCACCCCCCCCCCCCCCCCGTCGCAGGGGTGGCCAAGAAGTGCCGCTTGGAGCCGGAGACTGGCCGCTGCCGGGCCGCCATCACGCGCCACTTCTACAACATGACCACGGGCCAGTGCGAGAGCTTCGTCTTCGGCGGCTGCGGAGGCAACGACAACAACTTCCGCACCACCGAGGAGTGCGTGGAGAGCTGCAGGCGCCCCAAGACCAGAGGTCCGTGCGCCGCTGGGCCTACGCGTGATGCGTGCGGCCCCCTCTGGGCCACGCCGTGCGGGTGGCTGGCCTGACGGAGCTTCGACGCGTTTTAAGATACGTATGGCCCAGGAGACGCCCTGCGGCATTTTAGAAAAAATAATCGCGGTGCTTTTTTTTGAGTGCGTTTTTTTTTTAACTCCTCCGTTGCAGCAAGGCGACGTAAATGCCGATTGTGCTGCCGATGGATCCCTTCCGTTCACGGGGGAGCCCACGACCAGCGGGGGTTAGTACCGAGTCAATGGCCAGGAGTTGCCGTAGGTTAAATACGATTGGAGTTGCGGCGGAACTCCTCTTGTCCGTGACGAAGCGAGGGTGGGGGCCGACTTCACCGGAACCTATCTGGAATCTAACCGATAACCACGGGGAAGCGTTCATGAGTAGGACACTTCCCCCAACTCCCACCGTGGGACTGCGCCCCTGGCCAGTGAGCATGCGCTGGTGCACGGTGGAGACTCGATAAGGTCGGGGGGGGGGGGTGGTTAGGATCACGGCAATCAATTTCGATCAACGGGAATCTGCTCCGCACGTGATTAGTTAGGTACGCGGCACCGAGGGGAACGGAAAAGGAGACAACTACAAATCGGAGGAGTTGACCCCAAGTTCGAACTATCGCATTTGTGCACGCCATAGGCGTGCGAGGTTTTTCACCGTCACGCGGCGGGGGGCGGGGAGGTGACGTGTGGTACGAGCTTGCGCGTGCACATTGATGCTTTTGCAAGGCCGTGAGGCAAAAGCAGCTGCACTCTTTGGGACGTGCGTGGAGGGTGGGAGAGGGCCACGAGTTGGGGTGGTCTCCACCACGTGACGGCGGCGATCGAGGGGAAAACCAAAGAGCACATGGCGTGGGGAAGGGGGGGGGACTCCTCGGTGGCGAGATGTTAACTCCCTCGCCTGGTATGCAGGAGATCGTGGGTTTGATTCCGACACTGACACCTGCCTGTACATATTTGAAGTTTAAATTTCGATTTAAAGCTTTCGTGACTGCAGGGATTTATCTTCTTGGTTCTTTCGGTAAAGTCACGTAGAAGGGAAATAATAAAGACAGCGTCTTCCCGAGAGACCTGTTCTTCACCCGAGGACGGCTGCTTGCGTTGTGGCCGAAACGTCGTGAGAATTATTTTATTATGTTTTATTTTTATTATTTTATTACTTCCCTTCTATTTGGAGTTTGCTTGTCTCTCTCCCTGTGGTGTATAGTATGAAAGGCCGAAACACCCTAAGACCCAAAGGTTCACTACTGACGATGCGCTCCCCAAATTTCACCAGGCTCACTGTTCATGAACTCTTGGAAGTGCTTGCACAAAGGATAGTAACATCTCATCCTGTGTTCTTTGGAATCTGGTCGTGTGGATATTTTTCAGGCTCCTCCCATTTTTCTCTCCACATTCAGAATGGACATCACGCATTTCGAGTTTTTGATTGCTAAACATTTCCGTGCGATAAGCCGATTCGTCGAGCTATCATTTGTGGCGGTCAGATCGCTTGTTAAAGCTCGGTGGGCCTTACCTGGTAAAATAAAAAATAGTCAAAAGTTTTTAGTTTCTACCGTCAGGGCAGATATTGGAGGTCACGTGTTGACTGTGCATCAGCGGTGGGATCGGGCGCAGGGTGGAAGGTGCTGGTGATGAGGTGCGGCGGCGGCGGTGGTGGTGGCATCGATGGCTTTGGCCGTGATGACCTCTAGATGTTGACGATGAGGCCGCGTGGAATCGATGATTCTACTTGGTATTCTCTCCACTCTTCCGCTGAAGAGGAGCGGTGGGTTCGATAGACACCGATGCATTGCTCAGAGCGAAGTGTTCTATCTCGTTCTAGATTTGAAGCTTTCGTGACTGCAAGGATTCATATTCTTAGGTTTTTTCGGTAAAGTCACGTAGGAAAAAAATTAAAATTAATAAAAGTAAAATAAAAATAAAATAAAAATCACGACGTTTGTGTTGCCTCCGAAACGTCGTGATTTTTATTTTATTTTTTATTTTACTTTTATTTATTTAAATTTTTTACCTACGTGACTTTACCGAAAAAACATAAGAATATGTTCTATCTCGTTCGGACAACGCTGCAGCGGCCCTTTTACTGGGCGTCTGTGAAAAAGAGCTTCATAGCTCTTTGTATTTCTCCAGTTTAAATAAATATTCTGATTCTGATGTTTTTTTTACTCCACCCCCCCCCTCTCTCCCCCCCCCTTTTTTCTTCTCATAAGCCACACGGTCGGTTGGTCAGGTTGACACTGTTACTGTTTGAACGGGAAGAAAAATATCTGAAAACCCTGCCGGTCATTTTTTACCGTTCCGTACGAACTGCATGCTGATCGAGTTTGTTTGAGCACGTGTTTCAACGTAAACACGTGCCCAGGGCGGCTTTATTTCGGCCAGAGCCGTCCTGAGCTGAGTTACAGAAAATACTTCCCTACTCCCCGAGGCCCCACATCTTCCTCAGCGTGGTGGGGGTGGTACAAGGGAGGGGGGGGGGGAGTTTTGTGGGTCCTCACAAAATATTAAAATATTCCGTGAGAAAGCAAGCCCCGTATGTGGCATTGGGAAGTTCCTTCTCGTGCAAGGAATCAAATCTTCGGTGCAAGGAATGGTGCGAGATGTTTATTGCCACGCCTGGTATGCAGGGGAGTCATGGGTTGGATCCCGACCCTGATGCCTGCTGTATATTTGGAGTTTGCGTGTCTCTCTCTCATCATCATCATCATCACGGTGGCTAGGAGATGTTAACTACCTCGCCTGGTATGCAGGGGAGTCATGGGTTGGATCCCGACCCTGATGCCTGCTGCTGTATATTTGGAGTTTGCGTGTCTCTCTCTCATCATCATCATCACGGTGGCTAGGAGATGTTAACTACCTCGCCTGGTATGCAGGGGAGTCATGGGTTGGATCCCGACCCTGACGCCTGCTGCTGTATATTTGGAGTTTGCGTGTCTCTCTCTCATCATCATCATCACGGTGGCTAGGAGATGTTAACTACCTCGCCTGGTATGCAGGGGAGTCATGGGTTGGATCCCGACCCTGACGCCTGCTGCTGTATATTTGGAGTTTGCGTGTCTCTCTCTCATCATCATCATCACGGTGGCTAGGAGAATGTTAACTACCTCGCCTGGTATGCAGGGGAGTCATGGGTTGGATCCCGACCCTGACGCCTGCTGCTGTATATTTGGAGTTTGCGTGTCTCTCTCTCATCATCATCATCACGGTGGTTAGGAGAAGTTAACTACCTCGCCTGGTATGCAGGGGAGTCATGGGTTGGATCCCGGCCCTGACGCCTGCTGCTGTATATTTGGAGTTTGCGTGTCTCTCTCTCATCATCATCATCACGGTGGCTAGGAGATGTTAACTACCTCGCCTGGTATGCAAGGGAGTCATGGGTTGGATCCCGACCCTGACGCCTGCTGCTGTATATTTGGAGTTTGCGTGTCTCTCTCCCCGTGATCGCGTGGATTTTGTCCGGGTCCTCCAATTCTTCCCTCCGCATTTAGAATCAACGTGCATTCAGATTAGCTGTATTTGACGGTTTGCCAGATGCAATCGATGTCATATCCTGAGAGAAAAGTGGTCGAACTGCTTTCCCTGGGTCTGCCAGAGAATTTTAGTGGCTGCATTCACGCCAATAAATTGTCACCATCTGGGTTTGGACACTATTTGGTCGGGATGTAATGATTTGTTTCAGTCGGGTTAAAATCCCGTGCGACCGTTTACGATTGATAGAAATTATATGGATGTTGTAATAGTCCGCACACTGGACGTGCAATGCAGAGATCGCCTTTTTACATTTGAACTCCCGGCGCAGCAGTTGAAACGACGGTGCCAGTTTCCTCAATATCCCCGCCTCTGTTTACCCAGCAGTACAAACGGGTTCAGACGCTGTCTTTCCGACAGACCTGTTCTTCACCTGAGGACGGCTGCTTGCGTTGTGGCCGAAACGTCGTGAGAATTATTTTATTATGTTTTATTTGTATTAGTTTATTATTCCCTTCTACGTGACTTTACCGATAGAACCAAGAAGAGGGTACACCACAGTTGATCAATCAGCAGGTCGCGTGTGGATGGAGGGAATCGCGAGTACTACCGCATCTTCCACGGCCATCTGGCCAGGGTGGAAGTGTAGGCCCATGTACCGTCCAGGACAGGGCTCGGTACCCTGCGGCTCCGGAGACGAACGCGGCTCCTTAAGGGGCTGCTGCTTCGTGACGTTGTTTATTAAGGAACCTACCGTCTCGTATTCACGTCGCGTTGCGGCTCTTGAGATATCGAGTTGTCTTCTTTTTTTTACCGAATTTTGATTGCCGAACCCTGGTCTAGGAGGACTCTCTAGAGCTCCCTCTAACCGGAGGGCCTTCTGCCGGCAGTGGCATGAGCAAGCAATTGCGGAGCTGCACCTTGACCTTTTTTTACGTAATTTACTAAAGAAAATACTGATGATTTGCAAACGTTATTTGGAGGCTCATGGAAGTGAATGAGATGGAGCAAAACGAAACGAAACCTACGACGAAGATAGTTACGCGCGAGACGTTGCAGACCAGGCAGGCGGAAAAATAATAATCGATTCCTGAATTAAATTGCGACGCTCGCATGTGACAGTTCATCAGTATTGTTGCTTAGCATGTAAACTGAACCTCTTGAAAGGCGCGCGTCGGTGTTTTGCTTCATCGATTGCTTCGGTGAAAGCTGCCACACAAATTCCTCTCCCGCACGGCTCCTGCAAAAAAAATTATATTCCTGCCAAGAGAAAGATTGTGAAGAGAGACGTGAAAGCTTACTGTGTGACGGCTGTTTTTACGCAGAGCAAAAGAGATGCAATGTGACAAGATGGTCTCGGGTTAATGTGCCCTCTGGGGTTAATGCACCCTCTGCCACAGACAGCTGTCCTATATTTGCAAATTCCTTCCCTCCCCCCAACCCCGTAGGGTTTTTTCCCCCATTGCGTTGCATTTTAAACTCTTTATTTTGTTTTCGGGTGAAAGTGCGGCCACTCCCAACTCCTTCGAGGAGTTTTTCGACGGGGTGGGAAGAGCTGGCACAAGATACCCCTCTTAAGAGTGGGAGGCCCTTCCGCCAACAGTGGCGCGCAGGGGCGCCAGACCTTGCAGGGCTGCGCCTCATATTTTTCACCTGTTTCAGGTCAAAAAGTCCCAAGTCACTTCAAATCTCCCGTGTACAGCCCTGAGTCTGTGGTTGGAAAATCCACATTCTTATGGCAGGGGATGCTGAGTCTATCCCAGTGTTCTTCACTAATTTTCATGGTGGGGGGGGGGGGCACTTTTGCCGAGAAGACATCAGTGCGAGGGCCGCCACGCCTCCTGTGTGTTGTCGGGGGGGGGGGCCCACACATCAGGGGCTGCACTAAAGGCCACCAGGTCAGAGGTCGCAACCGGGTACCCGATACCCGTACCCTACCCGATACCCGGCTAACCTTACCCGGCTGGGTACGGGTACCCGTTTGCGACCCTGGTGCGGCCGGGTACGGGTAGACCGTGAGTCACTGGTGAGTAACCGTTTGTCACTCATTTCCCAACGTCTTGTCTCTTCTCACAATTCAAGTTCCTAGAATCAACCCACCCGCGCCTGCAACGTGGCTTCATCCCAGAGGTCGCAATCAGGTACCCGATACCCGTACCCTACCCGTACCCGGCCGGGTACGGGTAGGGTAAGGAATCAAAACCCGTTTGCGACCTCTGCACCAGGGTCTACCAGCGGCCCGTTGGCTTTGCAATGAAGAACACTGGTCTAGCCGTGGCACACCCACCGTTGACTGAACCACGATCCGATTCTCTTGGCAATGTCGTCGGACAGGGATCCCCAAGATCTGCCTGTGGCCGGCCGCGCGGGGAAACTGCGAGGACAATAAGCCGCGCTACTTCTACAACGTGGAGAAGCAAGCGTGCGAGACCTTTCACTACAGCGGCTGCGATGGCAACGACAACAACTTCGCGAACGAAGAAACGTGCAAGCATGTCTGCTCCAAGGGTGAGCGACAAGGCAGTAGGTGGGGCGGGGGGGACACAGGGGTATCTCGTAGCGCCGGGCGAGCACAGGGAGTTGGCGACCGAAATACAGGAGACTGTCCGTTATCCGCGTGCGGTTTATCCGATTTTGAGGATTGACCGCGCCTGGGATTTTGACGTAAATTAATAACTTGCGGATTTTCCCTTTGAGACCAAATTAACGATCTAGACACATTTCGATTTAAAGCTTTCGTGACTGCAGGGATTCATCTTCTTGGTTCTTTCGGGAAAATCACGTAGAATGGAAATAATTAACGACGTTTCGGCCACAACGCAAGCAGCCGTCCTCAGGTGAAGACGCTGTCTCCCCGACAGACCTGGTCTTCACCTGAGTACGGCTGCTTGCGTTGTGGCCGAAACGTCGTGAGAATTATTTTATTATGTTTTATTTTTATTATTTTATTATTTCCAATCTAGACACAGTTGTGCATTGTTATTCTTGAAAACGTTCGTGACAAGTCACGTGCTTAAGCCGAACAAACAAGTGCTCCGGTTGATCCGAAATCCACGTGACCACCCCTGCAGTACAGTAGTTGCCAGATCTTTACAAGGGTGGGAGGAGTTTGATTGATGTTGCTTGGCGTGGCTCTGCTATCCACTTAGTGGGCGGACTCTTCTACGGGGGAGCAGGAAAGTGTTATCACTGAGCACGTGCATCCATCGGTGATTTATACCTATGCAATAATTGTCTTGGAGACGACTTTTGGAATCGGTCCTTTTATTGACTCAAGTTCACATTTACTCCAGTTCACATTTACTCCCCGCTGCTGGTAGGCAACGGAAAGTGGACAGACAGACCACGAGAGACGCACAGCCACGTGGCACTCGGAGCCCCCGCTCGCGCGTGGCCCCTTCCTTCCTTCCTTCGTTCCTCGTCTGACCACGTGTCGTTCATCTCTCCCCTTATTTAATACCCGGGTCACGTGGTACGCTCCAGCCAATCCTTGGTAGCCTGCGCCGAATCTTCTAGGTTCCCCATCAACTCCCGGGACCACGCCCCTGACTTGCCTTCCCATTGGCTGAGGCCAAAGCCAGCAGAACCAATCACCCGAGCTGGCACCTCTCGATCACGCCAGGGCCATGCTCCCAGGCTTCCCCCCCATTGGCTGTAAAGCAGCACCGGCAGAGCCGATCACCACGTGAGCCGGACATAGGCTCTTATTACACCTATATTCGTGGTGTTTGGCATAGATAATCCACGGAAAATGGTTCTATTTTTGGATTATCCCCGATTTTGTTTTTAATCCGCGGCCGTCCTCCTCGTCATTAGTGCGGATAATCGAGAGCCTACTGTATCAGAATCAGAATGTTTGTTTGTACCGGAGGAGGAATCCGATGAGCTATAAAGCTCTTTTTCACAGATGTCCAGCAGGAGTACAGGGTCAGAATGTTACAACAACAAACACAATACACGATAGAAGTCCAAAGTATAGGAAAGGTAAGCAATTCACAAAACATTTATATATACGAATACAACTAGACTATTCTAGATTTGAAGTTTTCGTGACTGCAAGGATCCATACTCTTTGTTATTTTCGGTAAAGTCACGTAGGTGAAAAAACAAAACAAATAAATTAAATCACGACGTTTCGGAGGCAACACAAGCTTCCCCCGTGACTTTGCCGAAAAAACCAAAGAGTATGAAGACGGAAGCTTTTGTTGCCTCCGAAACGTCGTGATTTAATTTATTTCTTGTCTTTTTTAACCTCCGTGACTTTACCGAAAAAACCAAAGAGTATGAAAACTCGACTATTTTATTTTAGCAGGTAAAGCCCACTGACCTATTGGCTTCCTTTTCTAAAGTGGATTGACCGATTGCACCTTGATATATAGAGGACCCACAGAGCTTGGGCGATTGTTAGTAGGCACCGGCTCAGCGCTTGGCTGCCTTCCTGCGCCCTCCTGAGTCGTCTTCGAGAGTGGGTGCAGCTCTGTGCGGTGCATGACAAGTTGAAACTAATATATTTTATATTATCAACTTAAGGTCGAGCTAACCTATTGGAAGCCTGGGCCAAGAAGGCTTCGTGCCACATGGCAAGGTATTCTTAGGAATCAGAGTGCCGAGTCAACACCGCTGAGATCCTAGATTCGTTTCTCGGTTTCACCCGCTCCTGAATGAACCGATTGTTTGACATTGTCCGTGTTGCTGACCCGTTAGTTCATTAGCAGAGCATATGCAATGATTGAATGTTCCTGATTTATAACTGCGGGTGTAATAACCGTGACAATACTACGCGCCGTCATATATCCCTTGACGTCATTCACAAGAGTAGGCCATTGTGTGTGCTGGCGTCAGGGTACAAATTTGCCAAAGTCGAAAATTGCAACGCCAAATGAGTCAGTTGGGACTAAACACACACAACAAATGAATGTCCCAGGTCACTCTTGCAAATGGGACTTATTCTGGCCTAAATTTCGATTTAAAACTTTCGTGACTGCAGGGATTCAGATTCTTGGTTCTTTCGGTAAAGTCACGTAGAAGGGAAATAATAAAATAATAAAAATAAAAACATAATAAATAAAATTCTCACGACGTTTCGACCACAACACAAGCAGCCGTCCTCAGGTGAAGAACAGGTCTGTAGGAAAGACATTGAGACGCTGTCTTTCTGACAGCTCTGTTCTTCACCTGAGGACGGCTGCTTGTGTTGTGGTGGAAACGTCGTGAAAATTTTATTTTATTATGTTTTACTTTTATTATTTTCTTATTTTTCTTATTCTGGCCTCTTGAAATGTCACACGGTTAAACACGAAATAAGATTAACACTTTTTCTTTAAGCACTTCCCTATTGACTGCACTAAACACTATTACATTAAATAAGTTTGTTTTTACTTAGTCTGGCTTATTCCAGCCTTGATATGGGATGTTTTCAGTTTGACATGCAGAACTTTGCACAAAGAATATAAACGACCAGTGCGATCTCAGTGTGCATTAAGGCGCTCAATGGAGCGACTTCAGAAATAGTTCTGTGATCTCATCTTCTGGGGCCCATTGTCAGCCAGGGCAGTAACCGTGCGAGCGGAGAGAATACTAAAACGGACTTTTCTTCATCTATTAACGCAATGCAAATTAAATTAATTCACACGTGGATCATCTGGTTTGCGGTGCTCTCATCGGTGTGCCGAGTCACTGCACGCACGATAAAGAAATAAAGGCGCAGCCCTGCAATTGTTCGCTGACACCACTGCTGGCGGAAGGGCCGCCACTGGAGGGAGCCCTAGACAATCACTCTGGAGGGTTTTGTGACCTACTGTTGCACGCTCGCCAGATGTCTTGGAACAGGAGGGAGTACCCACACTTTACCCCACTGCGTGTGACCTGCCAAACGCGACTGTGGTTTATCTGCTTATACTGCTGAGTGGACAGCGTTGGGGGGGGGGGGGCGGATTCAAGATGCTGGCACCGTTGTGTCCACTGTACGCATCGAACCAGTGACCTCGCGCAAGGGGGCCGACTAACTACATTCGCAAAAAACACCGTTCGCCACTAAGTGGCGGTGACATCCCCACGTCGCTTGTGCCAGTGCGCGGTGCATCTTGAGGCCACGTGAAGTGTTGGAAGGCTCGCAAGCAGGAGGTTGCTGAACAGACCCAGGTGCCGTGGGTTGACTGGTCGAGATGACTTGCTGATGCACACTACACTGCAACAAAGATCCTCCATGTAGCTTTAACAGACTCTTTGAGCAAGTGCCGTTTGCGAGCACCTATGAAGGCCGGCACGGCACACGAGGGGGTGGGTGGCCAGCACCATGCCCGGCCTCCTTTGTCTCCCCAGTGGCGATGTTTGCACACCGCAGCAGGTGCTCATTTGAGGCTGAGTCGACCTAGGGTTGGCCCAGGACCGGTTCGTATAATCGTCACTGGTGTTGGCCGTGAGCGGGAATCGAACCCAGGTCTCCAGGTTCGTAGTGCAGCGTAGCGCTAACCGCTCCACCACCGCTCCCCACACACGCACGCAAACTCATACGTACACACGTGCGCGTGGATTGTTGATTTAACCTCAATGTTTTTTGTTTCTTTCCCCCACTCCCCCCCGAAGACATGAGAGCCTCAACTTCGATGATCCAACCCAGAGGCAAACCATTCGCCAGCCGGATGAGAGCGGGCATGAGGACCAGGGAGTGGAGGATGAAGCAAAAACAACTTCGGAAGAACGGTGAACGAGCTGACCGCACGGAGCATCGAGGGCAGAACTGACAAGAGTAGACAATCGCAGCGCCGTCTGTAGTCGCGAGGTCGGTTGGGTTTCATAGCAAGAGGCACAGACCGTATAATTGACGTACTTACTTTTTTAATTAACCCGTTTCACCACTTTCGGTTGCGCCGGCCTAACTCAACGGAAACGAATGTGGCTGCGTGTGAAAGGAAGTGACTTGCGTCGAGGTGGGGTCACCGATGTTGATGGTTCAGGTGGCGGCGGCTCTCCAGTTAACTACATTTAAAAGTCACGCGCCCGTTCTTATTAAACGCAATGCGCCTATCCCTCGCATCGGCATCTGCCGTCTCCTGCGCATTTCTTACTCGCAGTATGCGCATACTTAGTTGTTATTTTCAACCCCCGCCCTCCCCCCGATATCATTACAAATTAGTGCTGTCGGTTATCGCGTGTCGCGAGTCAAAAAAAACATCCATTTGGAAATCTTGCGGAGCAGAGAAGCATCCCTGAGAACGGCTGCTGTGTAAGAGATTTTGGAAGGCGCCTTTTAATTCTCTATGCGCAGCAGGGGGGGGGGGGACACTGTCCTGCACGCTCGGCCACGCAAGTATCACGTGACCGTCAGACCCCCCGTATGTTTCATTCTCAGTGCCTGGGAACTTAGCCAAATTGAGTGCAAAACCTAATTTGACGCGATGTGTTATTTGTGCGGTCATTCGTTACTGGGTCCAGACTCTCAACTTGCGAGCGCTGAATAAGTACCCGGTTAATCACGGATGTGTGAAACCCTGGATTTGAACCCAGGTTCTCAGCATTGCCTGCTTAGTGCTCTGACCTCTGACCAACTGGCAACGTGAAAAAATAGTCATCAAGTTAGAGGTGCAGCCCTGCAAATCCTTGCTCATGCCACTGCTGGCATTGGGGCCTCCCCTAGAGAACGCTCCAGAGGGGACAGAATTTGGCCTACTCTTCCATGCTCACCAGATGTCTTGGAAGCAGCGGGGAGTACCCACACTGGCGCCATTGTTTCGCCCGCCAAAATCGAAAGGTCAAATCGAACCGGTGACCTCTGGATATGCGAGTGCGGTGTGCTAACCGCTACATCACGGGAGTGGGTTTGGTGTTTTCATAGCACGCATAGCTGGTTTAAACACCGCCTGCCAGTGGACTGTAATTGGTTCGTACAGCGACCTGAGCGAGGGACCTCCCCCCCACGTGCTCTTTTGCGGCCAGCGATGGAATGCATCGCGATTGATCTGGCAAAATATATATTTTTTAAGGTCTAACCCGGCGCTGGCCACTATCATCGACACTCGCGTAACCTCCGTCCCGTCCGCCGTTCGTTGTTACACAAAAAAAGAAACGGAACTGAGCAGAAACATGACGCAAACGAGCGGAGGCTCGGCTTTCGAGATGGACATTATTTTGTTAAATCGTTTTAAATCAGGTGTAATTGAGTTTTATCGCCTAAATTAACATTTCCAAACGGACTGAGAATGTAGGCTCTTGTTGCGTGCGGTTATGCACTGCGATCTAATTAAGCCATCAACAGGCATTATATTTGCAATGGTTACCACGCGGTGTACGATAGGTGTTAGAAGTCTTTAAATCAGCGGTTCTGAACCCATCTGGGGGTGGGGGGGGGGGGGGGGTAAAGGCGGGCTGTGTGGACAAGGGGTCTCCCTCCACTTGGGGGACCCGCCAGAACCCAAAAACAACAGTCGGGCCACTTACCGGGGTGATTCGTTTCAGAATGCGTTTCCACCAAATTTCAGTAGAATCTTTCCAACTCTGACAAATCTTACCTAGCAAAGTGTCTTTCGTGCAAGTTGTCCGCATCGCCAGCGACCAGTGTCGCGACGCAACGCTGGTCAGGAAAAAGCCACCCTGGTGTCGCTGCCCCGTTAGGAGACCTGCGAAACAAAAGAGCTTCCATGGCTCAACGCATTCCTCGGGTCTAAAGGGAAAGCTTTTCGGATCCTGAGCAAATTCCCCCATCGCACGGTTCGCCCGGCGTCGCGCCTGCTGGGCTCGCGTCCGAGCGAGAGCGCCATTCCCAACGGCAGCTCTCTCCAGTAAAACGTTCGACGTTCTGCGTTAAACGGCGATGACGACGACGACGCGAGCGTGGGGTGACAGGTGACGGGGGCCGGGGCGACGGCGGCATCTTGACCCTGTGTTCACGTGCAACGACGGTTCGCGTCGCATTGCTCCCACGCCGTGAGTCACCGTCATCCCATATCCAATTCCGCAGCTCTGATTGCCGTTGTGGGATTACGCCGCTGCGGAGCGATTTAATCATCGCCGCGCTCAATTTTTGCCGAATCGCATTCCGTCGTGGCCGCTGCTCCGTCCATCAATTGGACGTCAGCTTCTCGCCGCCATTGATAAAAGGTGGCGAGGTTAAAGGCGCAGCCCTGCAATGTCTTTGTCTCGCTCAACTGCTGGCGGAAGGGCCCTCCTCCAGAGAGAGCTCTCGAGGGGCCCCGCAAGACTTACAGTGATTCTGCGACTCAAGTCTCATTTGGAAGACTCACCTGGGTGACCAATAATGCCAGGGAGGATTAAAATAAAATACACTCCAGGGGGGCACTATAGAGAGCGCCCTCTGGAGGATATTTTACCGACTCCTCCACGCTAAGATGTCCCGAAAGATGGAGTACCCACACTTCACCCCACCACACGCAAACCTGCTGAACGCCTAATATGTTTCCATTGCCATGACTCTGCTCTATCTTTCCGGTGGGTGCGGTTCCCATTAGATCATCGCCACCGGCTGCGTTAACAGGAAAAACATTATAATTGACCAACGCAAAATGCGAGCGGCGCTCCGATGTACTTTCTCGGAGTTGTGCCTCACGCTCCGCACGATGTTCCAAACTTTTCGCCCCACGTGCTGCGAGCTTCCTCCGGGAACTCACCGTGCCGAACATTACGCGCGGCACAACCCGAAAACACATTGGAGAGCTGTGCCGCACAACCGCGAAAAACCTACGCGCACAGTCGTAAATGCGGCCGTGGGTTTTTCCAATAAACACAAACACACACACACAGATCGACGAACACGCTGTGATTTTGCGATGTCCTCGTGCTATTAATGTGCCTGTCAGTGGACGTAGCGTGGTTGGTATGGGCCCTTGTGCAAGGGAGGGAACGCCCCCACCCCCCACTTCCACCCCTGTTGCCCACTATTAGATTTGCCCTCACCCCCCTCTTCACAGCCCAGCACCCGAACCACTCTGGCCTGTTGGTCTCAGTGCAGTTGTACCGCCTGCACCGCTTCTCACAGCCGCGCCGCTGGTGCCCATGTTTTTGTTGAGGGTGGCGGGTAATTCCTTGCACGGTGGAAGAATTTGAATAAGAAGACTCGTAGACACCGCGGGTGTGTGTATGTTTGCGGTGTTCGCTGTGAAGTTGCGTGTACGCTCACTAATTGTTTTTCTAAGTACCAATGACGGTGCCTGTGGGGTACTTCCCCGCGAAGGAAACCAGACGATTGTGAATGTATATGTAAATGTACAGCGGCGTATAGCAAATCGGGACGTTATTAAATTGAATTCGGTTCGGGGTTAATTTGTTCAATTCAAGATACCAGGAGAGCCTCGTTAGCAAGTGATCCGGGTCACCAATATTGTGCAAAAGGACTAAAACTAAATTCGGTCAGGAGAAATAAGCAAAAAAATCGGGGTAGAACAACCACGTTACAGGCAAAAATAAAAAAACATACTGCACATATATACTTATATATTACAATGTTAAATTAACTTAAACTACCCGTAGCATATAAGCTGGCTTGGTTAAATGATTATTCATGACCCAATCCTCATTCACTATCAAAATAAAACTGATACTGTGCAGTCGCCCTTCGAGTCAATCCGCTGCAAGAAGCCTTACCCTCCCCTTTCCCCCACGCCACGTCGATCATGGGAGTTGTTTGACCATTGGGCTGTTGCAGTGGCCGGTCAGTGCGTGTTGGCGAGGTGGAGCAGAGGTGGCCCAGCACTGGCTTTATGCGTCACCCCCCCTCCACCACCGACGTTAGCCACGTGGCAGGCGTTGAACTGTCGGATGTGTGCTGGGGTTTGGAGCGCAGCGCGTGACACCACTGGGGTCAATGCCTGTCGGGTCACAGTCACGCGTTGAGATGGACGTCGATTGGAGCGTTGAGTGTGTGCGTCGCGCGAAAAGAGTTTTTTTGGGATTTGGAGAAAGTAAAAAAAAAGACAAGTGCATTCATTTTGGGGCTGCGGGAGCCACTCCTCTGAGCGAGCACCTTCCTATGACAGCCCGCAAGGCCAACAGATGGGGCGTTGTGGTCTTAGATTTGAAGCTTTCGTGACTGCAAGGATTCATACTCTTAGGTTTTTTCGGTCAAGTCACGTAGGTAAAAAATAAAAATAATAGAAATAATAATAGATTCATAATTTTATTTCTATTATTATTTCTATTATTTTTTTACCTACGTGACTTTACCGAAAAAACCTAAGAGTATTCGTCAGGTCGTGTTGTGTTGTCGAGCGGTCGCTTCATCTTGTGAGGACCCTCTTCCTCGCTTGCATTATGAGACGCTGCGGCATGCAAGACCCGCACCAAAACGTGTGCCCTGCGTCAATGTGTGTACTCGTCCGATCAATTACACGCTCACACCTCTGCACGCGGATTACAAGATGCACGTAACACGTTTTGCTTATAAAATACCGATTAAAAAAATATATAGTGCGTCTTATAATCCAGATAGAATATACGGCAGTGGTGATCTTAACCGTGGCAGAATTAGTGTTGTTTTATCGTCTGTCATGGTCACCAAACACTATGGCTTAACGGCACGACGAGTATAACTCACGTCGTATTTTGTTCGTCGTGTTCGTCTCACTAAAGAAAAGTTGTAACGTGATTTTGTTGTTTTTGTTGTTATACGCTTGCAAAAAAATATATTTTATTTTCACACTTCAGTAATCGATGCACTACATTTTTCTTCTTATAGAGCAACAAACACAAAATCCGAGTTATGTTCACCATGTAAATAATAAAGGGCACTAAACCAAAAACGCCGGACAGCACCACGTGTCGTTGCACGTAATGGGCCAGCGGTGTCTGTGACGTAGTCAACGGCAATGCTGTGGCCACGCTTCTCGTACGCGCGTGTCTTTTTTTAAAATCCTTTATATTAAGTTCGCTTGCTTGCTTAGGACCGTGCAAATCTTTCGGTCGTTTTTTAACCCACTTCCCGTGATCCAATCGAGCTCACATTTTGCACACAGACTCGTTGTGCGAGACAATTAATGTTCGTGAAAATTTTTTCCCAAAATTTTACACTGTTTAGGGAAAACAAATTAAATATTTAATTACCAATTGCTTAATACTGGCAGACAATCATCTGACCCATAGGTGGCAGCCATCGCAAGCCAGAGGACGAGGGGACTCTAGCCGCCACGCATATAAAGGATTTAGAGTGAAAAACTTTGTTTTTACGGGTTATACTTATTTTTCTTTCTCCTGCTCAATAGTCGCGCTCACGTGCGGTGTGACCCCGGTGTGACCCGGGGTCCCAGAGCGATGTGGTTCGCAATCGCAACGCTGCCAGTCGAATCCTGTTTTGGTGGGTCCGGGGGCTGTGGGTGGGGGTTGACTCAGCCAATCATCCCGCTCTCTAGAGTCGACTAAATGAGTAACCACGTGGTGGAGAGGTCAACAATCGTCCTGTGGATGTACTCGCCCGCCGCCGCCGCCATATGAACGCGGAATTTCCACCGCCGGCTTACGCCTGTAAACAGGAGAGGAGTAGATGTCCTCAAAGCTCGTCTGAAAAGGAAATTCCTTAGACTTTAGATTTTTAGTCTCGGTCTGTTTATAGCTAATCCCCAGTGTCCAAAACATGCCATCAATACAGCGAGATTGAAAGCGTGAACGTTAATTTGTGTATGCTAATTTTGTCTCATTAGCTGCAGCGGTTTTTTTTTGTGTTGGCGTCAGCGCCAGCGTAAGTAAACACTCTTTTTCTAAAGCATGATTGGGGAAATAAATACGTTTTAATTTTAAACGCGTGATTGTTGCAAGGTGTCCATGCCGCAACTATCTTCACTCCCACAGTCACGTTGTGACGTGACTGTACAAATAGTTTACACTATGAGACCTCCTTTACCAGTGGCAAATATAGTAGTAGGTTCTATTGGGACATCATTTGCCAGTAAAAAATATGATAATTCGTTTTTTACCCTTCTATCTGGCAACAAAACTGACACCTTTTTTTTTACAAGGAGTCATGTTTGCATAGACCACAATACCTGCAGCCATAATGCAAAAAAAACATAACTCTGATAATATATGCACTGTCCTTGAAGTTCATTGGTCCACAACCGAGACAGCTTTTCTTAGAGCCTTTTGGCGTCATCTGGTCCAACACCAATGGAGACTAGGCTCTAAGAAAAGCTGTCTCGGGTGTGGACCAATCAACTTCAAGGACAATGCATCTCATTATCAGAGTTGTTTCTTTTTGTTTGCATTTTGACTGCTTGTGTTGTGGTTATTGCAAACATGATGCCTTGTATAAAGGTGTCAGTTTTTGTTACCAGTTTAAGGGGTAAAAACCTACTACTATACAAATAGTTGTTGTGGCTGACAATCCACTGCTGGATGGAGTTGAACAGCGATGACAGTGGTTGGGACGCCACGGTGGCGAGATGTTAACTACCTCGCCTGGTATGCAGGAGGTCGTGGGTTCTATCCCAACCCTGACGCCTGTTTTTGTTGAGTTTGCGTGTCTCTCTCTCCCCTGGTCGAGTAGATTTTTCTCTGCTTCCTCCGGTTTTTCTCCGCGTCCTCCGGTTTTTCTCTCCACACTTAGAATCAACATCACGCGTTACGAGTATTTGGCTGCTAAACATTTTCACATAATGAGCAACTTCATTCAAATATAATTTGTGACCGGGTCGCTTCAGAAAAAAATATCTATATAGCTCAAGTGGGCCTCACCTAGTAAAAAAAAAAAAACAAGTGAATAGTTTTATAGATGTTATTTGGATAATTTTTTACCACGCTGGCGAGATCAGAATCTATATTTAGACTGGAGGAATTCGATGAGCTTATGAAGCTCTTGTTTCACAGATGTCCAGTGTAGATGTCGTGTAAGAGGGCGGGAAGCACACACGCTTTACCCTCCGCCGCACGTGACCTACCGTTCGACTCGCTCTGGAGTGACCCGTTCACACTGTTCGGTGCACCATGCAGAAGAGGCACGGAGGGGATTTTAAGAAACTCAACAGTCCCAGCTGCCACGCTGTGAGATGGAATCGAACTGGTCCCCTCTGCATCGGAAGAGGTCCGGCGCGCTGACCGTCACACCACAAGTGGAAGCAAAATTGAATACAAAAACGTTATGTAAAACAGTGGAAAAATACAGCAGAATTTCACCAATCAATCACACGCACGTACACACAAAGACAAATATCCCCTCGCATAGCAAGTTCTGTGAGCGAGCAGCACTTATGATGGTGGCAAGGCACACGAGGGATGGGGTGGCCAGCACCACGCCCGGCCGCCGTTGTCTCCCGAGTGGGAATGTTTACGCACCGCACCAGGTACCCATTTGAGGCTGAGTCATTCTAGGGGAGGCCCAGGACCGGTTCAAATATTCGCCACTGTTATCGGTGGTAATGTAGCGCGCTAACCGCTGCACCACCACTCCCCACACGTACACACAAAAGACAAAGATCTCCCGTATAACCTTAACATATTGTTGGGGCAAGTACTGTTAGCGAGCACCTACACAAAAAGACAAAAATCCCCCGTATAGCCTTAACATACTGTTGGGGCAAGTGCTGTTCGCGAGCACCTCCACAAAAAATGACAAAGATCCCCCTCATAGCCTTAACATACTGTTGGGGCAAGTGCTGTTAGCGAGAACCTACACAAAAAGACAAAAATCCCCCGTATAGCCTTAACATACTGTTGGCGCAAGTGCTGTTATCGAGCACCTACACAAAAAGACAAAGATCCCCCGTGTAGCCTCAACATACTGTTGGGGCAAGTGCTGTTCGCGAGCACCTACACAAAAAAACAAAGATCCCCCGTATAGCCTCAACATACTGTTGGGGCAAGTGCTGTTAGCGAGCACCTACACAAAAAGACAAATCCCCCGTAAAGCCTTAACATTCTGTTGGGGCAAGTGCTGTTATCGAGCACCTACACAAAAAAGACAAAGATCCCCCGTATAGCCTCAACATAATGTTGGGGCAAGTGCTGTTCGCGAGCACCCACCCAAAAAAGACAAAAACCCCCCGTATAGCCTTAACATACTGTTGGGGCAAGTGCTGTTCGCGAGCACCTCCACAAAAAAGACAAATATCCCCCTCATAGCCTTAACATACTGTTGGGACAAGTGCTGTTAGTGAGAACCTACACAAAAAGACAGAAATCCCCCGTATAGCCTCAACATACTGTTGGGGCAAGTGCTGTTCGCGAGCACCTACACAAAAAAAGACAAAGATCCCCCGCATAGCCTCAACATACTGTTGGGGCAAGTGCTGTTAGCGAGCACCTACACAAAAAGACAGAAATCCCCTGTACAGCCTTAACATACTGTTGGGGCAAGTGCTGTTCGCGAGCACCTACACAAAAAAGACAAATATCCCCCTCATAGCCTTAACATACTGTTGGGGCAAGTGCTGTTAGCGAGAACCTACACAAAAAGACAGAAATCCCCCGTATAGCCTCAACATACTGTTGGGGCAAGTGCTGTTCGCGAGCACCTACACAAAAAAAGACAAAGATCCCCCGCATAGCCTCAACATACTGTTGGGGCAAGTGCTGTTAGCGAGCACCTACACAAAAAGACAGAAATCCCCTGTACAGCCTTAACATACTGTTGGGGCAAGTGCTGTTCGCGAGCACCTACACAAAAAAGACAAAGATCCCCCGCATAGCCTCAACATACTGTTGGGGCAAGTGCTGTTAGCGAGCACCTACACAAAAAGACAAAAATCCCCCGTATAGCCTTAACATACTGTTGGGGCAAGTGCTGTTATCGAGCACCTACACAAAAAGACAAAGATCCCCCGTATAGCCTCAACATAATGTTGGGGCAAGTGTTGTTCGCGAGCACCTACACAAAAAAAGACAAAGATCCCCCGTATAGCCTTAACATACTGTTGGGGCAAGTGCTGTTATCGAGCACATACACGCGCGCGCGCATGACTGCTCGGGTGTTCATCGCGTGGCGTATTTTGTTGGGCTGGCGCCTTCTCGGTCGGCCGTCTTGTTTTCTTCTCTGATAAGGTGAAAGAGCGCGTTGAGTTCTCCAACCATTACAAAAGCTGCTCCATCCAGATGCCCTTCAAAAAAACAAGTGGGGAAACACCCCTAAGGGGGTTGGGGGGGTGGTGGGGGGGTCTGCCTCCGGCTGATAGAGGCTCTTGTTTGCGGGGGTTTTTTTTCCGTCCCCCACCCCTCCGGAGGCGAACGCCGCGTTGCTATATTCTCATGGGAACGTATCCCCCCCCTGTGGGTTCATGCGTGTGGGAGCGATGGGATGGGAGGGGTTGGGGAATGCCTCTTCTGGATTCGCGAGATGCCCTTTTTAAATCCTTTATATTAAGTTCGCTTGCTTGCTTGCGTGCTTGCTTGCTTGCTTACGACCGTGCAAACCTTTCGGTCGTTTTTTAACCCACTTCCCGTGATCCAATCGAGCTGACATTTTGCACACAGACTCGTTGTGCGAGACAATTAATGTTCGTGAAAAAAAATTCCTAAATTTTACACTGTTTAGGGAAAACAAATTAAATATTTAATTACCAATTGTTTAATACTGCAGACAATCATCTGACCCATAGGTGGCAGCCATCTCAAGCCAGAGGACGAGAGGACTCTAGCCGCCACGCATATAAAGGATTTAGAGTGAAAAACTTTGTTTTTACGGGTTATACTTATTCCATTGTTTTACGTCTGCGCGCCTCCGCGTGCATTCGAGAAGCTACCCTCGCTTTGAGCGATGGCGAGGGGGGGGAAGTCTTTTGTTTGTTTGTTGTGGGGTGGGGGGGGTTTCGTTGTCATCTGCGTCGCATTAAATTAACCCCCCCCCACACACACCGCCCCCCGGGGGAGCCGTTTGCTGTCTTCTCTTGTAGTCGTACCCACGTTTTGCTTTCAAGCAGAGTTTGTTTTTATTTCGTTTTGTGTCGTTCTATATATCGCCGCACACATTGGAGGGAGTTCGTGGGCTGCCGGGGGATAGAGGGAGTGGGTGGGGTGGGGTTAAAACAACAAAAGCCCACACACACACACAATGATTGTTGCGTCTTGTTTACCCGGTGCAGCAAAGTGTCAATGACTCGAAGGTCGTCGATGCGATCCATGACACCGGCGGTTCTAACCTCGCGTGAACCCCCAGATTAAAATGTTCAAGGCGTAGCCCTTTTAGCCAGCCCTACGACTGGCAAAAGGGCCTCGACTGCAAGGAGATACAGAGAAACTCGCTAAGGTGTGGGGAGCATTTGGCCCTACTGCTGCTGCTGTTTAAACATTACGTCAACATGCTGCTTGGTAATAGTTGGGGAGATATTCTTAAGTTTTTTCGGTAAAGTCACGTAGGTAAAAATGTTTAATTAAAATACGGAAGCTTGTGTTGCCTCCAAAACGTTGTGATTTTTATTTTATTTTATTTTACTTTTATTACTTTTTATTTTTTACCTACGTGACTTTACCGAAAAAAACCTAAGAATATGAATCCTTGCAGTCACGAAAGCTTCAAATCTAGTTGGGGAGATACATTTTTTTTTCAAACCGATTCAGCTCGCAGCTGATGCTGTTCGCTAAAGCCACGTCGAGTACATCAGCCGTAAAATATTGGAACAAAATTTGGTCGGGACACTTTTAGCTGCTGTTTAAACAGCGTGCCGTTTTAATAAACGATGTTTTGACAGTTGAATGTTGGCACTGCCATTAATAATGCGTGGTGCACGGAAGCCCTGCTTACATTCCTGTGGCCGGTGATGAAACATTAGGGTGCTGAGACAATGTATGCCACTGTGACTTTGAATGAGGATCAGAATCTTTATTTATACTGGAGGAATCCGATGAGTTATCAAGTTCTTTTTTCACAGGTGTCCAGTAGGTATTGGGTCAGAAAGTTACAACTACAAACAACACAAAAGGCCACCGAGCTGTGAGCTTATTTTTCAGAAGCGACCTGGCAATCACAAATGACAGCTCAACGAAGTGGCTTATCGTCACGTGGACATGCATATAAGCCAAATACTCTAACTAACATAAACTCATGATTCCGTGATAAGCTCACACTCTGGGGACTTTGCACTATATGTATACGGGTGGCATTCTAGATTTGAAGTTTTCGTGACTGCAAGGATCCATACTCTTGGTTCTTTCAGCAGACTTTACCGAAAGAACCAGGGGTATATACGGGTGGCAGTCGGTTTCGTCAAGTGTTTGTTTAAATAATGTATTTCAGAAACTGATCCCAATGAAAGAATGGGATTGTTTGGCTTTTGAAGACGATGCTTGCCACAGCGGTGTGAACGGTAAGCTGCACACTGGTTCGGTTTTATCTTCCGGTGCGGCAATTTGAAAGAGTGATGCACTTTTTCTTACCCCCCCACCCACCGCTTCTACACACCCAGTAATATAAATGGGTTCACCGAAATGTGTTGATGTGCAGGGATCACGTGTGGTTGGGTAAAATGTGGGTACCCCGACCTCTCCCAAGACGTCTGACTTGAACAAGTACCTTTCTAAAGGGGCTCTCTTAGGGTTTCCCGCGAGTGGAGGGCCCTTTTGCCGGCAGTGATCTGAGCGAGAATTGCCAGGGCTTTGCACCTTTACCGTTTCATTTTTTTATTTTAGAAACACTTGTCATTGTGCTACCAGCACCCGGGTCAGATTGCATCGCTGTGTCCATCACTGGAACTGCCGCTTCTATCAATAAAGTGCATTCCTGTCTGGCTGCGAACATTCTTAAGACTTGGGAAAGTGGCAGGCTTGCATCTAGTCACTCAGTCAGTGGTCTCCTTTGTCTGCCGCTACAAAGGGGACACTTACAACTGCAGGTTCAAGCGCTTAGCTCCGATGCGTATTCGGCTTGTAATCGCGTCGCTTGGCACGATGTACGACGTTTCGCTGAACATGCTGGGAGCTTCTTCAGTTCGTAAACTTTAGTTCACCAAAAAAGCAGCTCACTTGCCTAAAAAACTCCCAGCGAGTTCGTGCCGAATATCTGCGCCGCTTGGCGTTCTGTCCAACGTTTCACCACACGTGTTGGGGAGCTTCTTGAGGAACTTGCTCTTCTTGAGGAGCTGAACTGAACTTACGCCAACTAGAAAGGTCGTCGGGACCCAACGGAATGAGGTACAGCTCGAGGACACGTCACAGGGAGCTTGCCAGCTGCAACTGCGACCACCGCCGCGAGACGTGGACCAGGAGGAGAGAGCTCTCGCTCGAGGGAGGCTCCCACCCTGCACTGCGTGAGATGTCACGGTGTGCGGTCAGTGCCGACACTGAATTGTGCTCGACACCGGAAGGGCATTCGCCTTTGGTGGACGGTGACGAAGAAGAAGATCAGAGAGCGAGAGCGAGAGAAATCGTCGCAGCACATCCGCGCGAAGTTGCGCAAAAAGCGAATGTCGATTTCCCCAGCGTTGCATCTTCACAATGTTTGTACCACCGGAGCTGCGAGTTGCCCAAATCAAGTGCAAACAACAATTTTGCTATGGGGGGGGGGGGGGGTTGTTGGGGGGGGGGGGCGAGTGTGAGTAAAGGTTTGTGTAATCGTCGTGATTGGAGCTGAAGCCATCCCAACCGTTATTCAGCGGGGATTTGTACCAATTTAAACCTTGGTCCGAAGATCGCACGTGTGCTGGCTTGGCACGATGGCGTTCGGGGAAAAGCCAAGACGCCGATCATGAATAAACACCCGGGGTGAGAGGGAGAGAGCTCAGATGTTGACGTTCGTTTTTCTGCAGAAATCCCTAAGAAAGAAGTTAGACTAGAAACTAAATTTTAAAAAATGTCAATGCGGCGTGGATGAAATGGAGGCAAGTCACCGGAGTCCTCTGTGATCGGAAAATGCCAGATAGGCTGAAGGGAAAAATATACAAGACCATCGTCCGACCGGTGGCACTCTATGGATCCGAGTGCTGGCCAGCCACAACTGTACACGAACAAGCTCTCCACACCATGGAGATGAGGATGCTCAGATGGAGCCTCGGGCTCACTCGATGGGATCGTGTCAGGAACGAAGACGTTCGGAAGCGACTTGGTGTGGCCCCCATTGCAGACAAGATGCTTGAGGCAAGGCTTCGGTGGTACGGCCATGTGATGCGAAGTGAAGAGTCATCAGTGGCCAAGACTGCCGTGCGTATTGAGCCAGAGGGCCGCCGTTCACGCGGACGTCCGAAGAAGCGATGGATGGACCGAATAAAGGAAGACATGAAGACGGCCAACGCATCCCCTGAAGATGCCCTGGACCGAGCCAAATGGAGAAGACAATGCCGAAAAGCGGACCCTGCGCCACAGCGGGAACAACGCTAGGAAGAAGAAGAGGTAATGCCCACTGAGCTGTATAGCTCTGTTTCAGAAGCGACCTGGCCACAAATGATAGCTCAACGAAGTGGCTTATCACGTGGAAATGTATAGCAGCCGAATACTCTAAACGCGTGATGTTGATTCTAAATGTGGAGGGAAAAACTAGAGGACCCAGAAAAAAAGCCCACGCGACCACGGAAACAGAGACAAGCAAACTCCAAATATACAGCAGCAGGCGTCAGGGTCGGGATCGAACCCACGACCTCCTGTATACCAGGCGAGGTAGTTAACATCTCCTAGCCACCGTGATGATGATGAGAGAGAGAGAGAGACGCAAACTCCAAATATACAGCAGCAGGCGTCAGGGTCGGGATCGAACCCACGACCTCCTGTATACCAGACGAGGTAGTTGCTGTACCCCCCACTGTGCCAGGCTAGGTGCAGGACGTCTCGGGACAAACCCTGCAGGTGCCATGGGTTGGCTAACTGAGATGACCGGTAGATGCACCACCAGCTGTACCCCCCACTGTGCCAGGCTAGGTGCAGGAGGTCACGGGACAGACTCATCAGGTGCCATGGGTTGGCTGACTGAGATGACCGGTAGATGCACCACCAGCTGCACCCCCCACTGTGCCAGGCTAGGTGCAGGAGGTCACGGGACAAACCCTGCAGGTGCCATGGGTTGGCTGACTGAGATGACCGGTAGATGCACCACCAGCTGTACCCCCCACTGAGCCAACCCCCCTATTGTGCCAACCCGTTTCATTTTAGCCGCCCGGCGCTCCGCTCACAACAACGTTCTTACCAGCCCCTACTGGATACCTGTGAAGCGGAGCTTCACGGCTCACCGGAGTCGCCCAGTATAAATAGAAATTCTGATTCTCTCTCGATGCCGTTACGTGTTTTGCTATACACCTGCCAATTGGGCACCACCGATACCCGTGCAAACGAGATGTCCCATCTCAGGGGCTTTTCTTTTTTCCCACGTGAAATAATGTTGTGAAAATAAACTCTCAATCAGCAAATGTTTTGTTTGGCATCGCCGTCTCTCGATCTCAGAATCTTCGTCCAGTATCTCCACGTCGCTATGTATCTCCCTATCTCTCTGTGGTCTCCGTAAATGTGAGCGTATCTACGTCCCTGCTTAGCTCCGTGTCTCTCGATGTCTGTCTGTGTGTGTATCTTCGTATCGGTGCACACTATATCCGTGTCTGTGTGTGTACCTCTGTGCCTCTCTGTGTATCTCTGTGTCTCTCTGGATATCTCCATATGTGTCTGTGTGTGTCTCTGTGTCTCTGTATATCTATGCATGTCTGTGCGTGTGTCTCTGTGTCTCTGTATATATCCGTATCTATCTGCGTATCTTCATGGGTCTCTGTCTATCTCCCGATGTGTCTGTGTGTGTTTTATCTCTGTGTCTCTCTGTGTATCTCCGTGTTCTATCTTGTGTTTAACCCGAGTCAAAACCTTGGAGGCGTCTAACTCAATGGCTTTCAACAGCCATGTCCAAGAGTTCAGGGTCTTCATTCAAAGCCACGATCTCCGTGACCTCCGTGACAACACTGCTTGTCTTAACCGCGACTGATGATGATGATGATGATAATTTCTAGTTTTGTTTAAATCATCGGGCTCCACTTTGCAAGTGGCACGCGATTGTGCTGTCCCAAACACGTCAGCTTTAATCAACACGGATCTGCATCCCATCCACCCATGGGAAAAGGTCAAACAGGCGTTTGACCTTTTCACTCGACCGACACGGAGCATCCCCTACGCATGCCAATTAGCGCGTCGTTCAAAGCGCCCAACGTTGCCATCTTGTGGGAAAACGGAGAAGTGCGTTTAACAACGAAGTCGGCTTTCGCGACGAATATTTATTTTCTATGTAAAATAGAGGTTTTTTTTAGGTTAACTCGCGTTAAATATAAATGTGTCGTTAAACCTTCCACCACCCGACACGCCCAATTAGTAAGGTTTGCACGTTAACAAAACGTGGCGACGAAATAATCGACTGCACGAGGTGAAACCACTGCCTTGCTCACACCACGCAAACACACACACACACAGATACACAAAGTTCAACAAATGCCTTGCTCACACCACGCAAAACACACACACACACGGATACACAAAATTAAAATAATTGCCTTATGAACACCGCGTTGGCAAGAGGCGTGGACACGTGATCTTTCCGGGGCTTAAGTGACCTCATTTGTGTTGTTCAGGTTAAGGGGGGAACGGGAGGGATCATTTATGCGTGTGGCGCAAGGGATTTAAATTCTACAAGGTTGATTCGAGATCGATGCTTGCTTTTGCAAAGGAATATACTCTAAATTTCGATTTAAAGCTTTCGTGACTGCAGGGATTCATCTTCTTGGTTCTTTCGGTAAAGTCACGTAGAAGGGGAAAATAATAAAATAATAAAAATAAAACATAAAAAATAATTCTCACGACGTTTCGGCCACAACGCAAGCAGCAATTTTTCACCTGAGGACGGCTGCTTGCGTTGTGGCCGAAACGTCGTGAGAATTATTTTATTATGTTTTATTTTTAGTATTTTATTATTTCCCTTCTACGTGACTTTACCGAAAGAACCAAGAGGATATATGTTAGTCGACAGCTGACGCGTACGTTTTAAATATACAGATGAAGCAATACAATACCAAAGAAACTGGTCACCTTGAGTCATTCACGTATAGCCTTCTCTCTCAAAGCTGTTTGAGTCTTGTGTTACAAGGGAGGGTGTGAACACCTTTAATACGCGAAATGAAATTCGCGAGAGACATCCAGAGGCTTTGAAATAAAATGGTGTTTTATTCTACAAGTCCTCACTCTTATTTTAGTGGGGTGTCTATTATAAATGTATCAGCTTGTATAAAGTCGATGAACTTTCAGACAATGGCCCTCCTTCAGAACAGAGAGAGAGAGAGGGAGAGCAGAGATATTCACTGACTTGTAGTGGCAGGTCACATAAAAAATACTGGGGGAATTATACTACTATAAAAAAAAATATCTATGGCCTCGAGTTTCCTAGCTGGCTGCTGGCTGGGCTACTCTCCACCGCAATGGATAACTCTGTTGTTGTTAGGGGCCGCTGCGGGCCGTTGCCATCGAAACTAGCTGGCTGCAATGGATTATTCCGTGTAACAAATAAACAGCAGTAGAATTGAATTTGAAATGACGGACGAAGTTCGAAGGACATTATAGATGGCGAGACCGAAGAGTTGAGAGTAATGGTTACAGAAGACTGGCGCAGTTTATTTAAATTGCTCTAACTTTTCAATTTGTGCTCCTATTAATGCATTTTGTCGGGAGCATTTAAAAAAGAACTTCCAGTTTATATAGAAATAAAAGCCTCGATATACATATTATCTTGCCATTGTATTACACAAAAACAGATTACGTACAGTTATCCGAGTAGAGGGGGAATTGTGAGAAGAGTGTGAAAATGACAGCTCTATTTTATTTTCCTTTGCTGAGCAGCTGGTTCGCTACTGATTCTATATTTTTTTCGAAATGCCGACAAACCATGTTCAATTGACGCGTCAACCGCAGTGTTCCTGTTAGTACACAACACTGGGTACCAGGCGGCCCCTTCATAAGTCACGTGTATCAACGTTGAACTTCTTTCTATATGTATTTTGAACTTATTTCCGTAGTTATGTTGAACTTCTTTCGCACCGTACGTAGCCAGCAGTGCAAATCGGGGGTGCGGGGTGGGGGGGAAGGACAAAAAAAACTAAACACACAAAAATCGGTTCTACAGAAATGAGTTTTCAATCTTGATGATGATGATGATTTGAAAGTGCATCGCTACAGTGGCTTCCTAACATCGGCAGGAAGAGCGTTCCAGACGGCCGTTGAAGCGGTGACTACCGCCGTCTTTGTTCAACGGCGAGTCAAAGGCTGCTTCTGCTGCGAGGACGAGCGGAGTTGGTGCGATGAAGGTTTACACTTCTCCTTGACGAGACCGCCGAGGTACTGTGTTCCTTCATTTGTCGCGAGCGCTTTGTGTGTGCAACGAGTGGCATGTGAGGAAGAGGAGTCCGAATACCCTCGGGAGGGACTCTCTCTCGAGATCTCCCTGCGGCGTGCTCTGCGTGAGCGACGTGCTCAGAATCAGCATCTGTATTTATCCTGGAGAAATCCGATGAGCTGTGAAGCTCTTTTTTCACAGATGTCCAATGTGTTGTCGCGTAATAACAACGACAACACAGCGAATGAAGTACACATTTCAACACATCGATGCCACTGGTAGTGTCTATTGCAGCGTTCTCGAGTGAATATCATGGACAGAGATGAATGGAAGGCCATTATTGTCGACTGGCATACAGAGACAGAGAGATAATACGTCTGTGGAAGGCAATCATCCAGCAGTTGATTTGTATCACGGCTCATAACGCTGCCGCTGTTGGGGCTGATGGTAAAGCAGAGACAGAGAGAGCGCTCAGGCTGGAGATCGAATTGTGGAAACCCGTTCCTTGCACCATGTGTGCCTAATTGAATGAATGATTGACTGATCAACGAATGTTAAGAACGCCTATTTCTGGACGTGCGATTCAAATCAAGCGCCCTCGGTGTCAATCTTCAGCAATGAAGAAGCTGGAGAGGCGACGACTTAAGGGTGATCCATGATCATCATCATCGTGGTGGTGAACCGCACGCGTTGAACGTTTTTGTTGTTGTACTTTTCAGATCCCCAGCCGGTAGGGACAAAATTTTGCCAATTAGCGCAGCCCAATATTCTCGATATCTGTCAGAAGTGCCAGCCATCCTTTTCCTCCTGTCACACGCACATCATCTCAGTGATCCCACGTTAGCGATATCATAATGACGATGATAATAATGTCAGTGCCAGACTCCTTACCCCTACAATCTGTTAAAGGCTCTGACCAGATTTTTGTATGTAATGAGGACGGCTGCTTGTGTTGTGGCCGAAACGTCGCGAGAATTATTTTATATGTTTTATTTTTATTATTTTATTACTTCCCTTCTACGTGACTTTACCGAAAGAACCAACAAGATGAATCCCTGCAGTCACTAAAGCTTTAAATCGAAATATAAATGTGCCGTTACACCCACCACCACCCGAAACAGCAAATTCGTCAGGTTTGTCACGTAAACAAAACATGCCAATTCCTGACCAGTACAGCACACCGGTGTGTTGGAGAGTAAACCCACAACATTTACATGCCTACAACACCTGGCAAGTCCTGACAGTCACCCATTCACTTTACTAACCAGGACTGACTCTAATTAGGGCCACGTGCATCAACATTGATTAATTGGTTGGCATGGATGGCTGGGTTCTACCTGGGATAGCTATGTGCCTTCGTAACCAGATGTCATCTGATTCGGTGCAGTAAGTCTCTCTTGTTCAGGGGTAGACACGTGGGAAGAAGTGAGGATGTGTGCGCTGAGAATTGTAGCTGGGAAGAAAATATGTTAAAGTCTTTGGAAAAGAGTTTTATTTTTTTTTATATGCGGCATATATTTTAAATGAATGAAAAATAATTGCATTCCTATGTTGTGTGTCATTCACAACCCTTTGTAATTTTCACTGCTGGGCAATGCTATCATTATAAGTGGGATATCTATACATGGATCGCCCTGCTGCGTTACTCAATAATTGACTCAAATTAATGCGCCGCGCGTCTTATCCATTGAACTGACGTGCAGCACCTGTAGGAGTGGCCAACTCGTGAAATCATTTAACAGGCAAACGTTGTTTCAGCTGGGCTTGGCAGCTGTTGACACTCCCAGTCAACCTGAGCGGTATATCGCGAGTGAACGACGTTGCACGAGAGACGGGTTAAAGCTACAGCCCTGCAATTGCCCGCTGAACCTCAACTGCGTTGGCGGATGGGGGACTCGATAGAATGAGCGCCGGAGAAGTGATCCTTTGACCTGCTCCTCCACGCGCTAATTTAGTTTTAATTCTTCTCTCAAACACGTTGGAGCTGTGCAAAGACCCACACTTTACCCCACCACACGCGAACTGCCGGCCGACTGCGGTGCACCCATTGTTGTTGTTTTTTTAATCCGCTCCCTTTGGTGGCCTGCGGCGAAGGTGTATTCGAGAAAGCTTGCCGATTGTTCCAACCGTCCGCGCCGTGAGATCGAAGCGAATCTCCGGACACCTCCGGATTGCAGGTGCAGTGTCGCGGACATCACTCGACTACAGCTTTCCGCGCTGTGCACGAACGCATTTGCGATTGCTGCAAGCGTCCAACGCGACCAAGATAGCGATGGATCGAACGGCGATGTTCTTTCTCCGCCTGCGCGGCACGTGGCATCAAGCATTGGCGACGATCAATCCACTGCTGGATGAAAGCCTCCTCCCCCCTCCCCTCCACTCCCCGGCGCCAGCTCTCACCAACTCCGTTACGTCAGGTAGGACACACGAAAGGTGGAGATTGCTCCCCGTGTCGACTTAACAGACAATATTTTTGGGGCAGCACCAGTGTCGGATTATCCCAGTAGCAAAAGTAGCTACATATGTAGTAGCTACGGGACCAGCACTAAATGCTTTCAAGCTATCAATTCCGGTTCAGTGATTCTGCACTTGCTCTATTACTATAGTACTATACCGCCTTCAACTTTGATGAACGACTGGGTGTTTAAGGTTAGCGATTTGTCATTATCTGGCTGTGTAGCAAATTAAAAAATACAATTACTTTACTATTAAATTAACAAAAATTGTGTTTTAATATTCATGTTTTTATGTAGGGCCCTTTTTATAACATATGCTACAGGCCCCGCACTAGCTTAATCCGGCCCTGGGCAGCACCTATGAAGGTCTGCACGGTACGTCACAGTTAATATTTACGAACGGATACGTCTAAAATGTGTTCGTCGTATGCGCGTGTAATGTGGAGAGCGATGACACAGTGCTTTGAGACCTGCTCTTCGATTCCCGGCCACGGCTAACATCAGTGGCCCTTCCCTCGGTTGGCTAGGCACGGCGGCGAAATAAGTTCAACCATCTATACAAGCGGCGAGTAGTTATCACACCCTGTTTTGGCAGATTTCCTTAGATTTACACTATGAGACCTCCTTTACCAGTGGCAAAATATAGTATTAGGGTTGTACCCTTTCAACTGGTACAAAACTGACACCTTTATACAAGGGATCATGTTTGCAATAACCACAACACAAGCAGTCAAAATGCAAACAAAAAGAAACAACTCTGATAATGATAATGATATGCACTGTCCTTGAAGTTGATTGGTCCACACCCGAGACAGCTTTTCTTAGAGCCTTTTGGCGTCATCTGGTCCAACACCAAAAGCTGTCTCGGGTGTGGACCAATCAACTTCAAGGACAGTGCATATCATTATCATTATCAGAGTTGTTTCTTTTTGTTTGCATTTTGACTGCTTGTGTTGTGGTTATTGCAAACATGATCCCTTGTATAAAGGTGTCAGTTTTGTACCAGTTGTAAGGGTAAACAACTATTACTATGGCTTCCTTTAAGTCAAGTCAGCCTTTTTGTTCATCATAAATGGGCGCCTGGTGCAGTGTATAAACACCCACACTGGGAAAACATTGGCGGCCCGGATGCGGCATTGTGGCTGGTCTCGAAGCCGGTGTATCGAAGCCACAGCGGCTTCGATAATAGTCGCTCGCTGACAAGGCCTTGCCCTACCTACACCAGGGGTCGGTAACCTGCTTTGGCAAGCGGCTCTTTAAAAGGACCGCTTTGTGGCGGTTATTTATTAAAGACCACCAGCGTCTTGTGTTCGCATTGCATTGCGGCTCTTTAAATGTTGAGTGGGTTTTTTTTAAATACCGAATTCTAACAAATAAGCTTCTCGTTTTATTTTGGATGCCGACCTCTTGGGCCTAATCTAACGGTCTATAAAACGAAACTTGATATCGTATATCTTTTGATTTGTGTACAAAACAATTCGTTTAGCCGCAGCGTGCTGTAAGAAGATGGTCATTATTACATAAGAGGTAACAAATCATATATTTTAATCAGAACTCCATCCTGTCTCTCCACATATCAACATTAATACGTCTGAGTCCAATGTTATTGAGCAGCCTTTACTTCAGCGACTTGTGTGATACAATGCAGTTGTTATTTATGGCCTCATGATGTTTGCGCGTATGCTACATGATCCAATTGTGAATTTAATATTCGGTATACATGTTCGCCTGTTCATAAATGTTAGAAATATTGAACACAATTGCATCATTGTATACACTCTATTTTACTGCGACGCATGTTGGCTTTTATAGACTCGTCATCATGGCTATTATAATGAGCCATGGTTATTCCACTGCTGGATGAGAGCCGTCGCCATCTCTCAAGAGTCCTGAAAATAACACGATCCGTTTCAAAACCCGCACTAGAGATGATTAAATCGCTTCGTGTCCGCGGTTTTAATCGCAGAGATAATGATAATTGTGGGTGCCACGGTGGCGAGAGGTTAACTGCCTCGCCTGGTATACAGGAGACCGTGGCTTCGTTCCTGACACCTGATGTATATTTGGAGTTTGCGTGTATTTCTCCCCGTGGTCGCGTGGATTTTTATCCGGGTCCTCCGGTTTTCCCCTCCACATTTAGAAACATTCCTTTAGAGTATCTGGCTGCTTTACATTTCCACGTGATAAGCCACATCGTTGAGATTTGTGACCAGGTCGCTTTTGAAAAAAGAGCTATATAGCTCAACGTGCCTTACCTGGTAAAATAATAAAAAACGTGTTTTAAAGTTTATAGTGTAGTTTTGAAGTTGTTAAAGGCTGTCATCGCTGGCGTGTTCTTTCACACGTTTGGCTACAGTTCCGTGAGCAGTCTCGTCCACGAAGCGTGATCACAATCGCCATGTCTTCTAATCGCGATTACGTGCCCTCCTCTCCAAACCCACTCCCTCTTCTCATGGGTCCAACATAATGCGCACTAATTTGCCCAGCGTGCGCCTCGATCAGGAGCGTAACGAGCGTGGGGGCAGGCACGACGGGATGCCTTGCCTCACCCCTCGGTGGCCAAAGCTACGAGTTGGGGGGGGGGGGGATGGCCTTAACAAGCACCATGAGAGATGTTTTCAACAACAATGTAAAAGAACCAAAAAACGCATTTAAAACGGGGTTAAATACTCACTGGTTCTTTCGGTAAAGTCACGTAGATATAAACAATAATAATAATAAAAGAACACGACGTTTCGGTCACAACACAAGCTTCAAATCAGGATTGAACGGGGTTAAAAATATATTTTTTAAGAAATTGCTTTCATTGACGTTCCAAGTTTTATTTTAATTTAATTAGAACAATATTGGGAGCCCCCACCTAACCGCTTGGCGCAACCCCTGAGCTGATAATAATGCCGTGAGCTCCGCCACTGGCCCCAACCCTAGTGCGGATCTGTGACATTTCCACCGTGCGTGCGTCTCTCCCTCCATCCTTCGTGAACGCTTCGTGCATTTGCGAGTCAGAATAATCGTTCATTCGGTCATTCTCTCTGTGGGCCGGCAAAATCCCATCACCACCTCCACGCGGTGCCGGCTGGATTCCAACCAACGGTGAAGGTCTTTGGCGTCAGATGGAGCGACCCGCCGGCCAAAGTATTTCTGTGTCGCATCTATGGCAACGTCAAATCAACTTGGAACAAGCTAGGGCGCCCCCCGGGGGAAACGCGCGCCGTCCTCGCCCAAACGCCGCGAGAAGCAAGACATAAAGACGGTCAACGCATCCCCTGAAGATGCCCTGGACCGAGCCAAATGGAGAAGACAATGCCGAAAAGTGGACCCTGCGCCACAGAGGGAACAACGCTAGGAAGAGGAAGGTCATTCTCTCTGTGAATAAAAAGTAAGCGGTGCTCTGGGGGGGAGGGGGGGTAGGGCACATCGCTCGCTAGACGGGAACGATGTCTGATGGACGAATGGCAGTCGAAGGGAGGGTGCAGATCCGTGGAGATGGAGCGATGGGACCAAACTCAACGAGCAGGAGTCAGAGGGAGTGTGGCATTGCAGGATCGTCGGAGAAGGAGACGATTTGTGGAAGACTTCATTCAGCAGTTGATTGATCATGGCTGACGATGATTTGCAGTATACGCATGCTGCTATACGTACAGTACAAGCACGGGTGCTCCTTGCCACAGCGCCACGTGCAGCAGTCGGTTAGGAGGGGTAACGACGCGTCGATCAATCGATGATGATGGTTATCGTGTCTCGCTCCAAAGTTGCACCCTTCAGCCAACAACGCATCGATTAATTGATGATGATGTTTTTCACTCCAAAACTACACCCTTATACCCAACGACCCATCGATTATTGAGTGATTGTATCTTTCACTCCAACGTGACATACGCCGTTATACACAACGAGTCCTCAATTAATCAATCTTGATGCATTTCACCACAATGCTGCACCCGTATATATTCCCAGCGACGCATCGATTAATCCACGATCATTATGACGATGATGTATTTTCGTACCAAGGCTGCGCGTTTATGCAATGACTCATTGATGAATCGACGCGCGCGTCTTGCCCTCCAAAGCTGCACATTTACATATTCCCAACTACTCATCGATCAATCCACGATGATGATGATGACGACGATGATGACCACGGTGATGACATTACAACCTTATACGTAAATGATAACTGCTGAAGTGTGCGCGCGATCGTGCGTTCGTGCGTGCATCCCGTCCAGTTCCCGTGCCACGAGAGATAAAGGGCGACTCTGATGCCCTTGCGTTGGTCGCAGCGGAGACGCGAGCTATATATTTTTTGTGGGCACGCACTTAAAAACCGCGAAGGCGAAACGACAGCAAACGAAACCCCCGCACCCCCCCCAAAAAAAAACTGGCACGTGGCGTCGCGCGCACAGCGCCCGTGGGACTACGCCGCTAAAGATCTCACAGATCTCTCGTGGCGGATGACGTCCGTCGCCCCCGCTGCTTGTCCGTCGAGTTTAGTGTCGAGAGAGACGACGTGAGAGAGAGAGCGGCGGGGGGGGGGGGTACGCAGCGAAGGGACAGCCCCGTGCGTTGCACGCGTTGCGGCCAGAGATAAAGATCACCCGTGTAGCCTGTAACATTAGACTGTTGGGCAGGTGCTGTTAGCGAGCACCTAATGAAGGCCGAGTGGCGATGTTTACACACTGCACCAGGTACGCATTTGAGGCTGAGTCGACCTAGGAGTGGTCCAGGACCGATTCAGATAATCGTCGACCGGTGTTGGCCGCGAGCGGGAATCGAACCCGGGTCGCCAGGTTCGTAGTGCACGAACCGCTACACTACCGCTCCCAGTGTGTCCAGGGATAGACACACACAGACCCACACAGACCCACACCGCGCCGAATTCCCCCGATGACTGTCGGTTTGATGGAGCCACTGCCAACACGACCGCTATCGCTTCGTCCCAGTGGCTCGTGCCTCTCGCTCTCTCCTCGCTCTTCTCCAGCACTCGCGTGCGCGCTGCGGAGTATAGGACGGCACGGCTAATCACCCGTGTGCCATCTCGACAGCTACAGCTCCGTACGGTGCGAAGAAAGTTCTACATGCAACACATTCCTGCGGAGGGAGCTGGTAGGAACGTTGGGTTGCTCGGTCAATGGCCAGGGTCAACGGCGGCGTGGTGTATTTCGCAAATATGCCCGACTGTGAGGGCGGGCACAAGCCGGCGTGAGTAGGTTAAACGTTGAGTTTTATAAGGGCACCACGGGGTGACCAGCCCCTCCCATCCCCCACCCAGCCCCACCCTCCCCATCCAGCCCCTCCCCACCCTCCCCACCCAGCCCTTCCCTCCCCACCCAGCCCCTCCCTGCACTACGGACGGACGGACACAATAATCCCCTGTGGGCTGGTGTAACCAGGAGGTTCCTACCAGTATAACTTCATACTCGACCGCCAAATATATCGAGATCAACCATGGTCAGTGCGCTGCGAGGTGAGGGCCTTCTCCAAACCGTCTCCACCTCTCAAAATGTATGCCAGGTAAAAACTTGATTTGGAGCATTCGTGACTGCAAGAATTACTGTTTGGTTCTTTCGGTAAAGTTACGTATAAATAAATAAATAAATTTAATAATAGCATCCGACGTTTCGATTGCAACACAAACAATTATCATCAGGCACAAATGAAAGAGAAAACAAACCTAGTAAACTTAGAAATATATGCAATACAACACAGAGAGTCGGCGAACACAACAGTCAACACCATACCTGGTTGATTACGTTCTTCCAAAGATTGCTAAATTTGAGAGAGAGACAAAACACAGACACACAGACACACAAGCAGAGAGAGAGAGATATAACACAGAGACACACACACAGAGAGAGAAACACGCACATAGGCACACTGATAAACAGAGAGAATGCCAGGTAGACAAATCCCCTTGAGCGCCTGCACGTTAACTGATTTCATCATATCGCTCCGTCTCTCCCCGTTGCACGCACTATCAGATACGTGTCACCCAGGGCTGCTGGCAGTCGGTTATTATAATTATCATCATCATCATCATCGGCCACCATCCCTTAGAGCGGAGTCATTTCTCACTTGATATTTTCCGGAACGCTTCTAGGCTGGCTTAGAGCAGGGACCATCGGCGCAAGCACTCCCAAGGGTACGGTAATTCTATCCGTGATAATTGTATGTTATTTTGTGCTCAACATTCCTGTCATCCCGACGAACAGATTTATAAATATTAGACGGGACAGAATGTCGCGATATGGATGTGGGCAGGGTTAAAAAATAAATCCTGGAGCAGCGTTCTGGACTTCTCCGGATGAAATGGCTCACTGAATATCGCTCTGTGCTCCTCCTCTATAGCGTCCCCTTCAAAAAGCCTACCGCTAACCCACAGCTGTCGTTTTCGTCCCGCAACAGTCGGCCCATAATGCCCGACTCTACAGCCACCTGTCTAACGAACGTGCGCGCGTATTGATCAGAGAGGCCGAGAGGTGAGAGGATGGTGGTCGTGGCGGCGAAGCGACGGCCTGTTCGGGGAAAGGGAGAGACTGAGAGGTGGGGCACACGCCACGGAGACACAGACAAAGATCCCCCGTATAGCCTGTAATAGACTGTTGGGGCAAGTGCTGTTAGCGAGCACCTATGAAGGCCGGCACGGTACACGAGGAGGCGGGTGGCTAGCAAGCACGCCCGGCCGCCTTTGTCTCCCCAGTGGCGATGTTTACACAGCGCACCAGGTACTCATTTGAAGCTGAGACGACCTAGGAGAGGCCCAGGACCGGTTCGGATACTCGCCATCACTGGTGGTGGCCGTGAGCGGGAATCGAACTCGGCTCCCCGGGTTCGTAGCGCCGCGCGCTGATCGCTATAGACGCGCGCGCGCACACGCAGCCCCATGCGTTTCAATGCGCACACCTTCCCTCGTTTCCGGGCGGCGTATAAATTCGCGAACGAGTGTTAAGTGGATGTGCCCAACGCTGTCCGCTATTGTGCGCGGAGCATAAGCTACGTGGCCCCACGCTCTCTCGCTCTCTCTCTCTCTCTGGCTCTCGCTGGCTCTCCTACCGGTCACGCCATCCTTAGCCCAGACCATTGCCACAATCCCAGCTCCAACCACCCCCCACCACCACCACCACCCCCCACTCCACCCTCCCCTAAAGCCAAACCCCTCTAGCCCCGTCCGCAGAGCGCGGCGACACGAGACCCAACCGGAGCCACCGCTGCTACCACCGCCGCTACTGCTGTCAAAATGCGCAGGGACATCCTCCTGCGGGTTGCCTGTCAGATGTGTCCGCGCATCGGACACTAAATATAACGTGAGAACATTTCTCTACCGGCACGCACACACACACACACATGCGTACGTACATACACGTGTGTGTGTGTGTACGTGTGCGGTTGTGGGTTTGGGGGAGGGGGTCATAGTTCGTGTTGCGCGGCACCGTCGTCCGTATCTGCGTAAAGCCGATTTGGAGTCCCGGCTCTGGATTTACGCGCGAGGAAGGGGATGGATGGCCAAGGATCGGATCTGAGCGCGCTGCGGTGAGTAAAGCTGATGCGTGGTGGCGCTCGCATTCATACGGCCAGTCGGCGTAAGGAGGGTAGCGTGCACGTCTCTCTGTGTGTGTGTGTCTGTGCGCGTGTGTGTGTGTGTATCTGCTTGTCTCACTCTGTCTCGTTTCTTTGTGCGTGTGTGTGTTTGTCTCTCTCGCTCTGCGTGTGTGTCTGTCTGTCTGTCTCTGTGCGCACGTCTCTCTCTCTCTCTCTCTGCGTCTCTCTGTGCGCGTGTGTATCTGCTTGTCTCACTCTGTCTCGTTTCTTTGTGCGTGTGTGTGTTTGTCTCTCTCGCTCTGCGTGTGTGTGTCTATCTGTCTCTGTGCGCATGTCTCTCTCTCTGCGTCTCTCTGTGCGCGTGTGTGTGTCTGTCTGTGCGCGTGTGTATCTGCTTGTCTCACTCTGCCTCGTCTCTTTGTGCGTGTATGTCTGTCTCTCTCGCTCTGCGTGTGTGTGTCTGTCTGTCTCTGTGTTCATGTCTCTCTTTCTCTCTCTCTGCGTCTCTCTGTGCGCGTGTGTGTGTCTCTCTGTGTGCTCGTTTATGGATGGGTGTCTCTATCTTTGCGCGCGGGTGTGTGTGTGTATCTCTCTTCGTGACTCTGTGTGTATGCGTGTCTGTGCACGTGTGTGTCTCTCTCTGGGCGTTGTTCTCGGTGTCCCTCTGTGTGTGTCTCTCTGTGCCTCTCGATCTATCCCTGTGCACGCGTATTTCGCGCTCTCCCTTCTCTCTCTTGCTCTCTACATGCGCGCGCTCGTGTCTTTCTGCGTGTAAGTGTATCTCTCTCTCTGTGTGTGCCCGTGCGCGCGTAGCTGGGTGCATGTCACTGCGTCTCGCTGTGCGCTTGCGTGTCTCTCTCTCTGTCTGAGTGCACGTGTCTGTCTATGCGCGTGTCTTTCTGTCCGTCTCTCCTTGTGCTCGCTTGTGTGTGTCCCTCTGCCTCTCTGTGCTGGCGTGTGTGTACGCGTGTGCGTGTCGCTCTGGGGAGCGGAAGTGTAGCGGTTATCGCGCTGCGCTGTGCTCCAAACCCGGCGACCCGAGTTCGAATCCCGCTCACGGTCAACACCAATGACGATTATCTGAACCGGTTCTGGGCTTACCCCTAGGTCGACTCAGCCTCAGATGAGTACCTGGTGCGGTGTGTAAACATCGCTACTGGGGAGACAAAGGCGGCCGGGCGTGGTGCTGGCCACCCACCCCCTTGTGTGCCGTGTCGGCCTTCATAGGTGCTCGCTAACAACACTTGCCCCAACGGTCTGTCAAGGCTATACGGGGGATCTTCGTCTTTGAATGTTGTGTGAAGCGGTGGTGTAGCGGTTAGCGCGTTGCGCGATGAACCTAGCGGCCCGGGTTCGATTCCCGCTCACGGCCACGACCAATGACGACTATCTGAACCGGTCCTCGGCCTCCCCCTAGGTCGACTCAGCCTCAAATAAGTACGTGGTACGGTGTGTAAACATCGCCACTGGGGAGACAAAGGCGGTCGGGCGTGGTTGCTTGCTCACCTACCCGCTCGTGTACCGTTACGGCCTTCAAATGTGCTCGCAAACAGCACTTGACCCCAACAGTCTGTGAAGGATCTAATGTAGGACCTTCGTCTTTGTGTGGCACTCTATGACTCTCTGCGCTCGCTTGTGTTCTGCCTCTGCCGCGTGAATCCTCCGCGAGTGTACACGAAGCGTTGGATGCTTCACATAATCTGTCATCGAAATAATGAGGCCGACGGGCATTCTTTATCCTTACAAAGCACAGGCGCGCGGCATGTTTTAGTTTTCGTTTTTTTCCCTTTAAAGCGAGAGTGTGCGTGCATGCGTGCGCGCGTTCACTGGCAGGAATACGTCCGAGAACACGAAGACAGGAACGTCATAGTATCCGTCTGGAGACGCCGTGCGTCTCTCCTCGGGAGCGGGGACATGAATAATAGATCACGTGTTTGTTTCAATTATTCATACTATTACTATTGTCATGTTATGCACTTCTCTGCATGGAGCGGTGGCGCGGCGGTTAGCGCGCCCGCCGCTACGACCGCGAAGCCAGCGGCGCGAGTTTCGTTCCCCGAGTGACATTCGGGTCCCGAGTCGCACACCGCTGCCGCCTCTCGCGGTCCTGCCGCGTGAATGATACAATCCACCTATCGCCTGCACGTAGACGTGATTTAAAGCGACACCCATCGATATCCATTCATCCGTACATCGATATCCATCTCTTTTGTTGACGTCCTCTCGTTGACGCGTTCCATCCATTGGCTGCCATTCCATTATTACTCTCGCCCATCCGTTATCATCATCATCATCACAATCATCATACCTAACAGCGGCACGTCGTGTCCAAGCCACACTCGCTGTTCTTAACATTTTGAATGATGTCAATAAACCCTGCTATGTATCTTCTCCAATCCAAATGTGCTCCTCTCTCTGCGACCACGTCATTGCCGTGTCTACGAGAACGCTCGCGGTAGACTGTGCGAGGCATCTTGTGATGTTAATCGCAAGCGATCGAACGCCTTAGAGTTCGCTGCCCGGAGTAGCCCTAAGTCCCGTGCCGTGATGAATGTTCCGCGAATAGAAAGCCAAGATTGAACGGGAGCTCAGAGTGAGAATAGCGGGAGCGATCGGAGCAGATTTACCCCGAGAATGCGTGCAGCTCTTTGAGTCAATCCACTGCTGGATGAAGACCTCGATCGCCATGCCGTTCTGGGTCGTGCAGGTTTCTTGCAACATACTTCACCACGCTGGTCAATACGGTTCGGTGTTGTCGCACGAGAAAAAATTAACTAACACGACATTGACCATTTGTTTCTATCCGTTTAGACTTTAGAGCGACACGCCGATGCAAACGATCAGCTCAATTAGCTCCACGCCTAACCGTGGATTTGCGCATCACGTGTGTGTCTATGTGGGGGGGGGGGGGGGGGGGTGGCCTCCCCGAGGTAAACTCAGCCTCAAAATGAGTACTTGACCTGGGGCGGTGTGTCAACGCGAGCACTGGGGAGACAAATGCGGCCGTGCGTGTGGCTGGCCGCGCTACCTTACCCGTTGCGCCGCGATGGCCTTAATTAGGTGCTCACTAACAGAGCTTTGCCCCTAGGTTCGCTCAGCCTTAAATGAGTATGCCTTGAACGGCGTGTAAACATCAGTGCTGCGGAGAGAGAGAGAGAGCGTGTTGCGAGCCACGCCAGCCTGTGCCGCCCTTAATCGATACCCACTCTAAGCACTTGCCCCAACAGTTTGTTCAATGTTATACCGGGGGGAGGGGGGCTCTTTTTCATTGCGGCATACCAATGATGACCTGCGTTTATTCACGAAAACGTGAGTCTCAAGAGCCTGCTAAGGAGGGTCCTGCTACAACTGGGACGTGTTGGCCACAGTGCCACAAAATGAGCAGTGCCCGGAAAAATTCCAGCGCGCATTCGAGAATAACTCTGGAAGCTCCGCACAGATGGATCCAATAAATATATATCCCCAAATAGAGTTGTAACCATTAGCCAGGGGGTCAATCCACTGCTGGATGAAGGCCCTCTCAAAAAAGCCGCCGATACCCTGGACGATCCTGCAATGTCATTGGAGTGATCCAACCTAAGGCACACGGCAAAAAAAGCCGATCCACGATTTTCATCACTCGCGCCATCCCAAATCCATCGCTCCGTCTCTCTCGGCGGCCCCGTTGCGTTCCGTCGGCCGGGCGCTCCTCGGCGTCCAGTTCTTTTAACCGCCGGCGTTTCCAAACGTTTTTGGGTTTTTTTCCCCTTCATCCCCCCCCCCCCCCGCTCGCTCCCCTCGTTCTAATTTCACACTCAAGCAGGAACTACCGGCCCGCTCGCTCTTGGCCAGGCGGGTGGTGGGGGGCGAGGTGGATTAACACGGTCCGCGTGCCGCCTGGGACGGAGATAACGGCTCCTGTGAATCCACAGAAGCGACCGTGCGTGCTTTTTGATAAGCAATAAGAAATTCGCGGAAGTTCCCCGCAAGATGTTTTATATTTGTTTTTGTATCGTCGTCGACCTATTCTTTATTCTCTCCTTTTTGTAAGCAATGTCGCGGGCACGAGGCTTTCTTTTTAGTTTTTTTGACATCTTCCAGGGCACAGCTGGGCGCTCCCATGGGATGCGTTTCCGTCTCAGATGCTTGTTCGGTGTAGGTTGCATTAGAAAGAACGCGATTGCGATGGGGGGCGGGGGGGGTGGTTTGCGAACTCGAAAAACGGCGTGGCGTCTGGTGGAGCTCCCCCGGCCACAGCAGCCTTAAAATACAAACGACCCGCATTTAGTTTTTTTGACATGGGGTTTCAAATGTACGCACACGAAGTCGAACACACTGCTGTAGTAGTAGCAGTATGAGTAGTAACCACACCTTTCCCATGCCTGTGTCAGTCACGTGGATTGTTTTTGTTTGTTTGTTGTTTGTGACCATACTTCACCACGCGCGTTAACAACAATACATGGTTGGCGAGTTGGTTGATGCCATCACTCGCCACTGAATCGGACTCAGGTTGGCGGGTTCCCATCACTGCCGTTGTGTGTGTGTTATATACTGTATATAATGGGGAGCGGTAGTGTAGTGGTTATCGCGCTGCACTACGAACTTGGCGACCCGGGTTCGATTCCCGCTCATGGCAAGCACCAGTTACGATTATTTGAACCGGTCCTGGGCCTCCCCTAGGTCGACTCAGCCTCAAATGAGTACCTGGTGCGGTGTGTAAACATCGCCGCTAGGGAGACAAAGGCGGTCGGGCGTGGTGCTGGCCACCCACCCCCTCGTGTGCCATTCTGGCCTTCATAGGTGCTCGCAAACAGCACTTGCCCCTACAGTCTGTTAAGGCTATACGGGGGATCTTTATGCTGTATATATAGACGACTACATGTGCTAATGCACGGTTGTAGATAACCCGAAGAGATTGTGTGGTGGTGGTGGTGGTGGTGGTTTATTATTGAAAACGTTGTGACCGTTTCAGATTTTATAGCCAGGCGACCTAAAGACCCAAAATGCGTTTGTGTGTTTTGTTGTTGTTGTTGTGCTGAGTGCGATCCAATTGTAGATACCCCACCGATTTGTAGTGGACGCGTGATATGCTCTTCTCGGCAAACCTATTTGGATACTGTGCTTGTGAAAGCCATGGTATCACATCTTACTGAGGAGAGAGTTAAGCGATTGAATACGTGGTGAGACTCGTGTAGAGAAGGCTTTGAAATAAGAGGTGTTTTTCTCTCTCGATATACAGTACTGTCATTTATCCTTATTTATGTTATCGGGGTGTCTATAAATGGGTCACTTTGTTTTAACTGATTCCGCTTTTATAATGGGGTGTTCTTGCAACAAACAACATCAGGGTATCCAGCAAAAAAGAAATCTTTCTAAAAAGCCAGATTCTGCTGATAAGACCCAGAAGGTCGAAACCAGTCCAGAGTTTGCTTGCTTAAAACATACTGCTTCATTTATAGCGAATGACTACAACCTATACATTCACCCTTATCTTCAGCATCGCTATGAACGTGATGATCATCGGTGATGATGGCAGCTGTATGTTCCATTTCCGCTCACGGCCAACGCCAGTGGTGATTATCTGAACCGGTCCTGGGCATCTTCTAGGTCGACTCAGCGTTAAAATGAGAACATCAGCAATGGAGAGACAAAGGCGGCCGGTCGTAGCGCAAGCAACACCAGCCCCGCGTGTGCCGTTCCGGCCTTCGTAGGCGCTCGCAAACAGCACTTGCCCCAACAGTGCATTGAGTCTATGTATGTAAAGGATTCCCTAATGGTCGGCTATCGTACATTTCTTAAAGAGCAGTAATTACACCGTGCGTGTGTTTTGAACTGCGGGATTGACTGTCGGCACTAAAGATGAAGTGTTTGCCCCCCAAAAAAAGCCCAAAAAGATCGAGTGATCTGCAACAGCCCGTAGCAGAATCGTTCCCGACAACCACGCTCAGCATACACTTGGGGACTCTTACATCTCAATCAGTGGCGCAGTAACTGCACCATCAGCTCAGGGGGGATGCGCCAATCGGTCACGTGGGGCTCCCAATACTCCTCTAATCAAAAATTAAAAGAACGTAAACGTAAGTTATTTCATTAAAGGAACTAATTTGAAACCGCGTTTTAAAATGTTTTTGTTCTTTTACGCTGTTGTTGAAAACATATCTCGTGCCGGTTGTCAAGGGGGGCCCCAACTGGTAGCTTTGGCCACCATCAGGGGGGTGGGTGGCGGGGCAAGGCACCCCATGCCCCCCCACGCGTGTTGCGCTACCGGCTGGCAGTGTTTGTCACGCGTGGAGTCACGTGATAACATCTTTCCACGCTTGCACGCGCGTGCGTGCGCGTGTTAGTGTGCACAGCAGTATCAGCCTACGCGTACACTTGGTTCATTCAAACTGCTGTCTGTCATTCTTCAATAATCGATGGCGTGTTGTGCTCCCGTGGGTGCGATGGTTCGTCGACGAGACCTGCAATCCGGAGTTCGCCGGTTCGATCTTTCGCTCTGGCAGTTGAAAGAAGATTCGTGAACCCCACTCTCTCCTTTCGTGTGTAGTAAAGTATGGATATTCCGACCTCATCCAAAACGTTTGTCCACGGCGTGAAAGAGAAGAGGCGAAAATAACACACGGAGAAGCGTTCTTCACTAGTTTTCAGATAGAGGGGGGCAACTTTCGCCGATAAGACATCATCGGTGCGAGGGGCGCCACACATTTGAAACCATTGGGGGTTTGACAGTGGAACGATGATGATGATAGGTGTGTGAATTGTTGTGGGGTCCGCACCTTAGGGGGCCGCACTAAAGGCCACCAGGGGCCGCCTGTGCCCCCCGCGGGGCCTCGCAATAAAGATAACTGTTATAGAGCGTCTCTCTAGCGGAGGCCCTTCCGTCAATTGTGGTGTGAGCGAACAGTTGCAGGGCTGCGCTTCTACCTTTGCGTTTTTAGCAATGACAAACATCCCGTATCATAATGCTCGTAAGTGAGCTGTGTGCGCAAATACAACCCCCCTTTGCGAATTGGAGACTATACAATGGCTGAATGTGTTGATTTAATTATCCTCTCCCACGGTTATACTGCAAATTGTACTCAAGGGTGACCTGTCATTATGGCGAAGGAGAAATGTCATAATAGTGCTCGTAAACTGTGAGCGCAAATACAATCTCCCTTTGCCAAATGGAGGTAATACAGTGGTTGGATGTATATATTCACCTCGCCTCTCCCACGTTGTATCGCAAATTATACTCATGCTGGATGACCTGCCATTATGGGGAAGGATGAATGTCAAATTAACCATCGTAGAGTTGTGCACTGGCCGTGTGTTCGAGGGCCGGTCTCATGAAAGGCGCAAAGGTCCTGTATCACAGAGATACATCCGAGAGCCTATTCAATGACCGCATTCTACCGAGTATTAGATGCTCAAAGAAAGTAACAAAAACAAAACAGCGCATCCCTCATTATCCCTATGTGGCCTGAACAGGAAATGTATATAAAAGGTGAATTTTCAGGCAATGTCCCTTCTTCATAGCACTTACATAGAGAGGCCAGATAAGTAGGCTGGATAATGAGATACTCAAGAAAAGAACTGTAAGACGCAATCCGAATTACACCTTGCACCCTGTGAATAAAGCCACGAACCAACCTGATTATAAGACGCACCTGCAAATGTTACTTTAAAACGCAGGACGAAGGGTTAGGACGGTGGGGGGGGGGGGGGGTGTGGTACTTGGGTTAAAGGTGGAGGGGTTACCAGCCCCTCGCACCCATCCAGAGCCCCCTTTGACCGCTGTGGTGGCTCCAAACGCCACGAGTTGAATGGCCAATCGAAATTGGTCTTCCCTCCTTGGCGCTGCTCACCACATCGTTACTCCCCGGCACCACCGAGGAGGTATGGGGGGAGGTGTTTTGCCCGGGGGGGGGGGGGGGGGTCGTGGTGCGTCTTATAATCCGGATAATACGGTATCAGAGAAGAGCTGTTGTGGCCCCTTTTCACATGAGCAAGAGGCGACAGCAGCAGCAGCAGCATCAGCAGGCACGGCTCCCCTGCAATGCTGAACTGAACCGCCTATGGGCGCTGGCGATCGACGCGGGCGGCGCAGTCGCGTAACGAGCGTGGGGGGGGGGGGGGCAAGGAGGGTGCCTTGCCCCCCCACCACCACCACCCTGGTGGACAAAGATCCGAGTTGGAACCCCCGCATTGACAACCACTGTGAGATGTATTTTCAACAACCGGTGTCAAAGAACCAAAGAAAAGTTTGTGAACGACTCTCGACTTAAAGCTTTCGTGACTGCAGGAATTCATATTCTTTGCGTCTTTCGGTAAAGTCACGTCGATAGGTTCAAAGAAAATAACATTTTTTTGTTATTTTTTGTTATTTTATTTGAACCCATCTACGTGACTTTACCGAAAGACCCACAGAATATGTGAATGATGTGATCAGGCAAGAGGAGTCACGGGATATAGAGCCTAGGTGCGACCATGTGAGACAAATCAACTATTAGGGCCCCTACCTGGCCGATGTCTGCACCCCCTCAGCTGATAATGTCGTCACTACGGCACTGCACGAGTGTGAAGTCAGTCGGATGAGTCTCCCTGTTGTCACCACAGCAGCAGCAGCAACAACAACAACAACACAGCCTCCATTCGCCACTAAGTTGCGTTGACGTTTCCACGGCGCCTGTGCCAGGCCAGGTCCACTTTGAGGCCATGTGAAGTGTCGAAGGCTCGCTGACAACAGGCCACGGGAACAGACCCAGGTGCCCAGATGGTCGAGATGAATTGCAGATGCACACCACTACAACAAAGATAACAAAGATCCCCTGTGTAGCCTTACCAGACTGCCGGGACAAGTGCTGTTAGCAAGTAGCATTTAAATTTCGATTTAAAGCTTTCGTGACTGCAGGGATTCATCTTCTTGGTTCTTTCGGTAAAGTCACGTAGAAGGGAAATAATAAAATAATAAAAATAAAACATAATAAAATAATTCTCACTACGTATCGGCCACAACGCAAGCAGCCGTCCTCAGGTGACGAACAGGTCTGTCGGGAAGACAGCGTCTGAATGAAACACCACCAGGCTTGGAGCGTATATTTAAGCTGGGTTGGAGGGGGAAGAGCGCCTTGACAAAATAATTATTTAATTATGCTTCATTTGTATTATTTCCCTTCTACGTGACTTTACCGAAAGAACCAAGAAGAAGTATCAATTAATGAAGGCCGGCACGGCACACAAAGCGGGTGGGTGGCCAACACCACGCCCGGCCACCTTGGTCTCCCGACTGGTCGACGTTTACAACACCGCACCGGGTACTCATTTGAGGCCGAGTCGACCGAGGTTGACCGACTCGTATGACCGTCAGCAACGAACGGAGTCTCACGCACGTGTCGCATTGTGCGCGAGGCAAAACACGAAATTCGAACCTTTATGGGCGAACAGCGACCGCAATTTCCCTGCTGATTTTTTGTTGTTGTTGTTGTTGTTATCGCTATCGACGTCGGCGTTTAACGCGGCGAATGGTTGTGCTCATTATTTCGTGGCGTCTGTTATGAGTGAGTGCGTGCGTGCGTGCGAAAGATTGCGAGCGGTGGGTGCGGTGGTTAGCGCACTGGAATAAGAATCCCGGCGGCCTCGGTTCGATTAATCGTCAAAAGCGGTCCGAGGTCGACTCGGATTAAAAAAAAAACTACCGATTACCCAGGTGCGGTGTGTAAACGTCGGCACTTGGGAGAGACAAAGACGGTCGTGTGCGGTGACAATCGCACCACCTCCGTGAGTGGTGAGCCGTGCCAGCTTTTCATAGGTGCTGCTCGCTTAGGGCACTTGCCCCAACAAGCCCGTGGAGGCTACTCGGGAGAGCTTTGTCTTTATTTGAAAATCTGAAATCAGAAGAAAAAAAAAGAACCCCTGAAACTCATCCCATATTGAGCTTGGATTAGAACAGCGTGTGAATGTGTGCTGTGGCACCTGAGTCAAGAATACATCATCCCCTCAACTGCAAGGCAGTGAAGTGCACTAGTGGGTACAGAGTCCACAGAGAGAGAGAGCCTCGGGCTGACATTATTGCGCAGTTGGGTGCATTGATGTTAAGGGCTTGAATTGCTCTTTAATTTAGGTTCCGTGAAAACAAACGCTTTGTGTTAAAGGAACTGTGTACGGCAACCACCTCTGCTGCCCTAACGTTTTCCAGCCGGGTGGCCACTGCTCCCTAAGTGGCCACCAGTGTTTCACCACTGGCTTCCACGTTTATTTAACGCCATTGCTGAACACGAGCACCCCAAACGGCCGACGTGTCGAGCGGCCAGCAACAAGCAGCACTAACCAATGGCATCCAAATTTTGACTTAAAACTTTCGCGACTGCAGGAATTCATATTCTCTGGTTCTTTCGGTAAAGTCACGTAGATAGAAAAAATACAATAAAATTAAGTGAATAAAAATATCACGACGTTTCGATTGTGCTGCGATCGAAACGTCGTGATAATTTTATTCACTTTTTTTCTATCTACGTGACTTTACCAATAGCATCCACTTTATTTACCATGCTAGTGGGAAGACGGAGGGGGCGGGTGATAGACCGATTCATTGAAATCGTGGACTGGTGCTTGAACCAGTGGCGTATAGGGTGGTTTGGCAAGGGCACTGGGGCAACGAATTTTGAAATGGGCACTCCCCACCCCTCTCCCATCTTCGTAGCCCAGATGCTAGGGCCCTTCCTGCCTGGTGGGCGCTCGGTGCCGTTGGAATGGCTGCACACTCGATTGCTATGCCACTGGAAAAAGGTCCCCCATAGATATGAACATTTTGAATCGGGAACATCACTTACCATATTGCTTTTTTACTACTACTACTACATCCTGCCTTCTAGCGTGCTTTTCATATCGCTAAAATGCATCATAAATACGGCGTACGTGTAAAATATATCAGCCCGCTATTCATATATTAAAAGGTGTCCCTTTTAAAATGTGCATGAATAGGAGGGATTATGAGGATGTTGGCGCAGCAGGATGGGGACATCGCTCACGGATTCGTGTTTACGCATTTTTTTCACATCGTGGCTCCCAACAACGGTGACGTTTTTTTTTTCACTTCTGGATTCTGCATCATCAACGTGAATAAATAATAAGCAAGATTGTTAGGACTCAATGAATTACTCAACACGAAGCATCCAATCGCTAATAACCATCAATAAATAATATTGTCACCATCAATTAATCATCGTCATACTCATTAAGTCACCATCATGATAAATTATCTTCCCAATTTTTTATTCATCGTTATAAATCATCACTCAACCAATCATCACGATTCACATCAAAACATCATCAATCAATCATCAAGATTATCATCATCATCCTCTCAATATAATCATCATATTGATCGAAATAAATCATTAATCGTCATCATAATTCAATCGTCAATCGCCACCATGAATAGTTCAAGCTTCAAATTTATTTTCTTTAACCAGGTGAGAATTCAATACACCAGGATAAGCCTCATTTGCAAGAGTGACCTTTTCGTGTAAATAATCCCGTATAGGGGAAGTGGACGGTTGGCCGTGGTACGCGTTTCTATCCCGTCTACTCGATTCATCCACCGAGGCAGCGATCTCAGTATTGGGCTCCTTGTAAGAGTTGAGCGAGTGAGTGTGTGTGAGTGTGTGTATTACGAGTGTGTGTGTGTGTGTATTACGAGTGAGTGTGTGCGTATGTATTACGAGTGAGTGTGTGTGTGTATTACGAGTGAGTGTGTGTGCGTATGTATTACGTTGCACTTCTATCGCACCGTACGTAGCCAACTGCGCAAATCGTATGTGCGCGGGGGGAGGACAACCAACTGAACGCAAAGATCAGCTCTAAAGAAATGAGTTTTCAATCCAGATGATTTAAAAGTGCATAGCTTCCAGTGCCTTCCTAATATCGGAAAGGAAGAGCGTTCCATACCGCTGCAGAAGCGCATCTGAAAGCGGCACGCGATGCGGTGACCACCGTCTTTGCTCGATGGCGAGCAGTCAAAAGACCACAGGAGTTCGTGTGATGGAGCAGCCAGTCCGCCGTGCCTAAGAGTGGACGTTCGTTCGACTCCACCGCCTGCCAATCGCACATTTAATGACGCCATCGAGAGCCCAGCCGTTGTTCAGAACAGCAGCGCGGTTGAAAGAAAAAAAACCGGATTAGCTCACTTGTCCTCTTGAAATTAAAACGGCACTTAAAGGCCAACGGGGCGCACCTGTCCTAATATGGGACATTTGCTAAGGGACCACGCGACAGGGCGGCACGTTAGCAGTGACACCACTGGCTGCGTTTCAGCTCCATTGGATGTTGTAATGTTACGTCACGTGCGTCTTTTCATTTTAGCCACATGTAGAATTTGTTTTTGAAATCCCAAATTTATTCAGATTCTTTTGGGATGCCGCCATGGTGTGACGGTTAGGACGCCTCGGTCCAACCAGCAGTATAAATTAATAATAAATTGGTACACCACAATTGCTCGGTGAAAATTGTGCTTTAATTCTCAGAGCTGACATTTATCCAAATTAAGTGGAACCCCAAAAAAACACTGAATGTTTTGGGTTTTTCTTTTTTATGTGCAGCCATTAGTAGGCCAGACCGAGTCCATCAGCTCACCGCACTTAAGAATCCAGTTTACTCGCGAGCTGTTCATAAACACCGAGATTCAAACCTCGGATCTCAATAGCGCCGGCTCCCTTCTCTGAATGCTCGGCCGCCTCCTCGAGGATGAACCTTGGATATGACACAGAAATGCTGACATTAAACTAAACAATTTTCATATGATCTTACCAGCTAAGGCCCACTTGAGCCACATTTGTCTTTTTCAGAAGCGACTGGCTATCACAAATGATAGCTCAACGAAAGTGGCTTCTCGTCACGTGGAAATGTATCGCAGCCAAATACTCTAAAGGCGGAATATTGATTCTAAACGTGGAAGGAACGACCAGAGGACCCGGAAAAAAGTCCCCACGACTACGGAGATAGAGAGAGACATGCAAACTCCAAATACACAGCAGGCGTCAGGGGTCGGAATTGAACCCACGGATTCCTGTATACCAGGCAAGGTAGTCAACATCTCACCACCGCGGTGCCCCATTCTGCCACTGCTGCTGCTAACGCTGACCGAGGGAGTGTATCACCTCTCTCCTCGTGCCAGATTAAGCTACTGCGGGGCCTGTAGCATATGTTATAAAGAGGCCATAATAAACTAAAATATTAAAACACAAATTTTCACTTGCACAGTAAAGAAATTGTATGGTCTTCGTTTGCTATGCAGCCAGATAATACGACAAATCGCTAACCTTAAACACCCGGTCGTTCATAAAAGTTGAAGGCAGTATAGTGCTATAGTAATAGAGCAAGTGCAGAATCACTGAACCGGAATTGATAGCTTGAAAGTATTTAGCGCGGGGCCCTTGACAGTGTGGGGCCCGTAGCTACTACATATGTAGCTACTTTTGCTACTAGGATAATTCAGCACTGCCTCCCCCCCCCAATATGCGAACGAGGTCTCATGTCTCCTGTTAATGGGCCAGCCTGTGGCTGCCGCCGCCAGGGGTGCAGGAGGAGGGTGACGGCGTGTCCGATGGAACGGAATGCGTGAAAAGTCGGCACGGTTTATTTTTGCTGAAGCTGCGCGCTCCGGCGTGTGTGTGCCGACTCCGGGCGCCTTGTTTACACGGCTCTCTGGCACATCAGACGGCCACCGCGCTTGTACATCGAAGGCGAATCGCTGTCACTTGCAGGAAAACAATCTGGGAGCTGGGAAATAAATTGATGCATTTTCCACTATTTTTGTAGGGAAACGTTGAGCTTTTTGAAGGTTCTGTGCATTCGCGCGTTTGATAAATCGATGGGCCAGTGCTGCGTTTGTTTGTTGCTCTCAGTTGTGGCTTTGTGGGGTCTCAAGCAGCAGCGACTAAACAGTGTCTCCACTATGGGGATCTCATTTGCCAGTAAAAATGTGATAATTGGTTCTTTACCCTTCTATCTGGCAACAAAACAGTGTCTCTTCAACCTCTTTTTTTTCTCTACTGCCGAACCAGCCCAGCCCGGCACGGGTCAGGAGGTGCCTGGTCGATTTTTTTAGTGGCAGAAGTCGAGTCCTGCCACTGACGTCTCACGCAATGAACTGGCGAAGGCGCGTGCCGATGATGACGCCGTGGAGCTCGTCATCCTCACCATCTCCTGACTGAATTCGCACTTTAACCTCTGCATCCCACCCCCCAACCCACGACCCCCCGAGCCACATCGAGGCGTCTTGTGACGCCAGCGTGTATCACAGTTTGGTTTCCGGCTCAGCTGACCAACAAACCACAGTGATTTGGGCCGAATGTGCCCGTGGAAAAGATCGTCTTTGTGTCTTCCACCATTCCATCTCAAAACGTATCTCCAAGCACAAGAAGACACGGGGTTAGCGAAGAGGGTGGAGGTTGTGCCCTCTCATTTGTTTTCACGCCCCCAACCCCTCCTCCAGCTACCTGACATGCCCCCCCCCCCAACCCCATGGATATTTTCCACCCTTAAACAACTTCCTAAGTGTCTCTGCACGTCTGACTTCAGGCGTTCTTTTCCAGCCCTTGAAGCCGTGACCTTTGGGACTTGTGACACGTCCTTCCTACATTCGCCGATGCTTTTGTTTTTCTCTTCCGTTCAGGCTGTACCCGCTACGCGTTGTGTTCGTCACGATGCCCGACGTTTTTCGCTGTACGTTCTCGGGAGCTTCTTGAGGAACAGAACGAACATCGTTGGTTTCCGAACACACACGCGGCGGCAATGACCCCAAAAAAGTGCACGGGAGAGTTTGGGAGGCTGACCGCGTCCTTGCCGTCGCGTGCCGTGGCCTGTTGCGTCCCGACAGCAATCCGTGTTGAATAACACTGGTCAACAAAAAAAAATGTTTTTTTCTGGCCTGGACTTTTGCAGCTGTTTTAGACTAATTTCAGGCTGCTGATTCCAAATCTGATCTCAGATTTGCTCTATCACATCTCCATTTTTATGCTATCGGCACACCCCATTTTCATTGATTTTACCCGAAATTAGCTCTGTCACTTATGATTGCAAGTTGTTGCGAGTCAGTGACTGCTTTAGTGTTAAAATATGGTGCTGTATTTTAGGATAGTGTGTTTATAATATCATTTTATGTAGATATCCACATTTATTTAATATTTTTCTTCTGCAGTTTTTATTGAAAATGCAGTATTTGATATCTCAAAAACCTGATGTGATAGACAAAAACTGATGCCAGATTTGGAATCAGCACCCCAAAATTACATTAAAACCGTTGGAACACCTTGTGCCAGAAAAAGTGTGTTGGCCAGTGTTATCTGTGAGCGAGATGACTTGCTCGCAATATTTTCACTGCGAATCTCAAATTAATGTTATGCGTAGAGTCGTAATAAATAATCTCCTTTTATTTACCCGACAGAACCTTATTTAATTACAAGACTGTTTTTTTTGTCTGAAGAGGTGTCCTGTATTTGGGTGTTCTGACGTATCTGCTCGTGAGAGTTTGGCACACGTGAGGCAGTACACAGACCAACACCGACGCGTATGAGGGAGACACACTCTGAGCACTGCAAATATGGATTCATGAATGCAACGCTGTACTGCTAAACTGCTGGCCACCTCTCAGTCTTAATTCTCCAGCACCGGTTACTTGTGAAGGTAGTCTCACATTGCCAAGTACTCAACCAAGGCCCTCTGGGAACCTGAGATCCGGGGAGATCAAGAGATCGTTGTGCGTTCACAATGATTAAGTCATTGTCATGTTTTTTTTTTTTACAAAATCGAGAGCTTTTCTTCTGTTATTTAAATTGGGATTCTGTCAAAACTAATGGCACTTCAGATGCCATTAGCCTGAATATATTACTTCCGTGAACAATTATAGGCACTTATGGATTTTGGGCTCATGGTTACATAAAGAGGTTCTCAAGCGTGATGCGATGGGGGTGTAATGGCGTTTATTTTTAAGATCTAAGTTTCCGTGATGTATCTTCACGTCACCGTCCGGCTGCGCGCTTAAAGATGTTAAAATGGAAATCGGCGGAGTAACAATTTGGTTAACGCCACGCAGCCCAACCGTGCGATGTAAGCGATCGCAGCAAATAGCAGGCACAATCTGTTCTCCTGTAACGCTGTGTGTTCGTGACGCGAATTGGATATAACGCGATGAATGTATTAGGAAATGCATTTTTATAACTGCGGATGCGAATTGAGATTTAACGCGATCGAGTGAACGAAACTCCATCGCGCGAGTCACTATAAGCGGTTGTACGGCTGCCTCGGCCGAAGCATCACACAAGGCATCGGGATGCTGCTGGATGCTTCTAGATGCTACCCACGTGCCTCAGCCGTTGTTCAGCCCTGCGGACGCATCTCCCGTTTTATCGCGGACTGTGCTTTACCGCCTTCATTTTACATTATTTATTATAACGCAATTTTTCCACAATGCGGTGTTCTTTGAGCACGCGACTACTACCACGTTATAGGAGAACAGAGACCGTACATTCTGCTGAGATGGCAATTGGGACGAGTGTCAACTGCAATGGGAACTGAACAATTTTCCAGGTGTATGGTTTTTTTTTGTCTGGATGCTGCCGTGGGGTGACCGTTAACCCACTGAACTTGCACTCCCAGAAGTTATCGGTGCTACCTTTCAGTGCGGCAGTTTCATTAATCCCCTGCTTCTTCCCTATTGTAAATGGGTTCGCCCAAGCCTTGATTTTTTTCACCTAATATTTTATTTGACTTCCGACCTCCATCCCTCCTAGGGGTAAGGGGGGGGGGAAGTGTGGATATATTTTCTGGAGTTCGACCCCGGACAGCTCCAGGCTGAAATTAATCCGTGGGTCCTAACCCACGTGTGTTGCGTGTAGTTGAAAAAGTGTGGGTAACTCCCAGCCTCCAAGACGAAAATACCCTCTAGGGTAACTCTCCAGATCTGTCTCCATTGGAGACCCTCCTGGCAGCAGTCGCTTAAGCAAGAAATTGCGGGGCTACACCTTTTTACCTTGCACTTTCTCATCTGTATTTGTTAATCGACGTCACGCCGAGTTTATCCCGTTTCGTGTGAGCTGCCCCGGAGATGAAATCCATCGTTAACTGACAAAGCGTGCCAGCATCTGCCTGCACATAAACCCTTGCTGTCCATAGCCCTCTCTCTCTCTATCTCGACGGGTTAACAGCAGCCACCGCGTCCAAGAGCGAGCAACGTTGTTGTGAGTTCAAGAACGAGGCGGTGGGGGGGGGGGGAAACGTGGAAATGTAAATCATTCAATTAAGCCGCGTGGCGGAGAGCCGACAGCACGGTGAGAGGACAGCTCGAGTCCCCCCCTTGAGCATTGCAGGGTTTCAAAACAATCTCGTTCTTATTCCGGCGCTTTCTTTCATTAATGTCAGGGAAAGAAGGATGCCGGCCGGCGTAATTGCGTTCTCATTCATGTTTTGTGTCTTTCGAGGACAGCCGCTGCCTCTGCCCCCGCCCCCCCCCCATCCACACCCCCCCCCCCCCGCCAGGAGCGATATTGAGACGATGCGTTACGTCTTTTCTCTCGCTTCAAAACATAACGCCACTCTCCTGTCCCCCAGGTGATGGAAAGAGCGCCGGCTTGCACCGAGGGGACAGGCGATGTGCATTGCGCGTGTGCCGTCTCTCCGGCACGGCAGCGCACGTCTGCTCAACGTGCGCGCGTGCGCGTGCGAGGAGTTTTCGTTTGTAAACATCAGAGTATTTATTTAGACTGGAGGAATCCGATGAGCTTATGAAGCTCTTTTTTCACAGATGTCCAGTGTAGGTGTCGTGTAAGAGGGCGGGAAGCACCCACGCTTTACCCTCCGCCGCACGTGACCTACCGTTCGACTCGCTCGGGAGTGGACCCGTTCACGCTGCTCGGTGCGCCATACAGCAGAGGCAGAGGTCGCAAACGGGTTTTGATTCCTTACCCGTACCCGTACTCGGCCGTACCAGGGTCGCAAATGGGTACCCGTACCCGGGTACCCGTTCCCTACCCGTACCCTACCCGAACTGAGTGACAAACGGTTACTCACCAGTGACTCACGGCCTACCCGTACCCGTACCCGGCCGCACCAAGGTCGCAAACGGCTACCCGTACCCGGCCGGGTATGGGTAGCCGGGTATCGGGTAGGGTACGGGTATCGGGTACCGGGTTGTGACCTCTGAGCAGAGGCACGGAGGAGATTTTAAGAAAGTCAACAGTTGTTCCAGCTGCCACGCTGGGAGATGGAATCGACTTGTCCATTAAGGGCAAAATAGCAACGGCCTAGAGACAAAATCACCCTGAAATGGATCCGATCCCATCGCATCTCAGAAGCTCAGCAAGGTTGAGCTTGGCTAGTGCCTGGATGGGTGGCCACCATTCGCCAGGGACAGGTGCCATTATTGGCGTTGTGGGGCCCTAGAAGAGATCAGTGCAGCAGAAAAAAAAGTGTTGTTCTGTTCTACCTTCACCAGCGTGGTGCCGTACAGTCAAATCATCTCTTGCGGCCATGCGTGCCAGGTGTGAGAGAGGCCCTCATCCAGCAGTGGAGTAATAAAGAAAACGGGCCTTGCATTGTGCTGCTCGAAACGTACGAATAAAAACCGCGCGATGTGGGGGAAACAAACGCCTAGAATTGTAATGTATTACTAATTGTTAGTAGCTCAGCTATTTGAAGAGTATATTTAGTATACTGATGATACCATGTAGTTTATACGTTAGTTGTTTACGTGGTGGTTTAGTTACTGCAGATACATACTATTAACATTCCTTTTCTTTATTAATGCTACCCCTACCCCCTCCCTTTGATGCTACTAATCCTGCATAATGCACGGGTATAATGACTTTAAACCCCCCGCCAAACCTACGCATTTCACAAGTAGTACTAATCGCATATCTGCATTTCCCATAAATATGCTAAACTCCTCTTGATATGCAAGTTATTTTGTCAAGGCGCTCTCTCCCCCCTCCAACCCAGCTTAAATAGTCGCTCCAAGCCTGGGGTGTTTCATTCAGACGCTGTCTTCTGGACAGACCTGTTCTTCACCTGAGGACGGCTTCTTGCGTTGTGGCCGAAACGTCGTGAGAATTGTTTTATTATGTTTTATTTTTATCATTTTATTATTTCCATTCTACGTGACTTTACCGAAAAAACCAAGAAGATGAATCCCTGCAGTTACGGAAGCTTTAAATCGAAATTTAAACGCCTAGAAGTGAAAACGACCGTCGGTTCGCAGCATCGTTTCCAATGGGGGCCTTGCACGGAGCCGCCACTCCGAATGATCGCCTATTGAGTTCCAGGCGTAAATAGAAGGCCTCTACTTCCATAATTTACCTTCGTGAGTTGTTTTTTTTAGGGGTGGGGAGCAGATGGAGGCGGTGGGGGGGGGGTGTATGAGTGAAACGGTGCCTCTTTCAAAAATGATCCCCATCGGCCACTTCGCTGGAAATGCCTGGAGAGGCGCCTGGCAAGCTTCGCCCGACGTGAGCGTGCACGGTGTGTACTTGCTGCGCACGTGTGTGTGGGTGGGTGCGTGGGTGGGTGGGTGCGTGCGTGGGTGGGTGCGTTGGTGGGTGCATGGATGCGTGGGTGGGTGCGTGGGTGGGTGCGTGGGTGGGCGCGTGTGTGGGTGCGTGGGTGAGTGCGTGTGTGGGTGCGTGGGTGCGTTGGTGGGTGCGTGGGAGGGTGGGTGCGTGTGTGGGTGGGTGCGTTGGTGGGTGCGTGGGAGGGTGGGTGCGTGGGTGGGTGCGTGTGTGGGTGCGTGGGTGGATGCGTGCGTGGGTGCGTGCGTGCGTGCGTGGGTGGGTGCGTGGGTGGGTGCGTGGGTGGGTGCGTGGGTGCGTGCGTGCGTGGGTGCGTGCGTGCGTGGGTGGGTGGGTGCGTGGGTGGGTGCGTGGGTGCGTTGGTGCGTGCGTGGGTGTGTGGGTGCGTTGGTGCGTGCGTGCGTGGGTGGGTGCGTGGGTGGGTGCGTGGGTGCGTGTGTGGGTGGGTGCGTGTGTGGGTGCGTGGGTGGGTGTGTGGGTGCGTTGGTGGGTGGGTGCGTGGGTGCGTGGGTGGGTGCGTGGGTGGGAGCGTGTGTGGGTGGGTGCGTGGGTGGGTGCGTGTGTGGGTGCGTGGGTGCGTGTGTGGGTGGGTGCGTGGGTGGGTGCGTGGGTGGGTGCGTGGGTGCGTGTGTGGGTGGGTGCGTGGGTGGGTGCGTGGGTGTACCTGTGGACTGGGCAGCGATGTTGGGGTGCAGCGGTGGGCGCGCTGCCCTACAAACCTACGAACCTACGAACCCGACGGCCCGAGGTTCGACCAACCGCTCTCATGGGGCCAACATTGGTGACAATGAACCGGTGCTGGGCTTTTCCCCTAGGTCGACTCGGCCTTAAACGGGTGTCAGGTGCGGCGTGGTAAAACGTCGTCATTGGGGAGACAAAGGCGGCTGGGAGTGGTGCCGATCACTCATCCCCTTCGTGTGCCGTGCCGGCCTGCATAGGTGCATCGCTAACAGCACTTGCTCCAAAAGTTTGTTCAGGCTATACGGTGGATCTTTGTCTTGTACCCGTGGGTGTGCGTGTGTCCATGTGCAGTATCGTGGGGAGTGGTCGTATCGTGGCTCAGTGCACCGTACTGCCAAACCCAGCGACCCGGGTTCGATTCCCGCTCGCAGGGCCAACGAATATCTGAGCCTTGGTCAACTCGGCCTCAAATGAGTACCTTGGCCCGATGTGTGCGACCATCAGCGAGACAAAGGCAGCCGCGTGCGGTGCTGACCTCACCATTTCAGGTTCCGTGTCGACCCTCAGTGGGTGCTCGCTAACAGCCCCGGCAGCGTACAACGTCTTTGTGCACGTGTTTCGGTGATGCATCGTGATGTAAGATGTAATTGCAAGCGGTGTTAATTCGTGACTTTTGCATCGCACACACGTTTTCAATGTCAAGGCTCGTGGAAATCACTAACATTTTTTCCATTTGGTAAAGGGACTGCATATTTTTTGCCAAATTCAAAGCCTTTGTAAACAGTAAGTGATCATGTTGACAACTTTTGCATGTTTATGCATTTTTTCGGGTTGCTGCCAGGACTCGGATTTTAGTGTTGAACTAGGCGCGTGTTCGTGCGCTTATGTGTGCATACAATGCGTAGATGTGTTAGGTGTGTGTTTACATGTGTGTAGGTGCGTGTAGGTGTGTGTGTGTGTGTGTAGTGGGGAGCGGTAATGTAGCGGTCAGCGCGTTACGCTATGAACCCGACGATCTGGGTTCGATTCCCGCTCACGGCCAACACCGGTGACGATTATCTGAACCGGTCCTGGGCCTCCCCTAGGTCGACTCAGCCTCAAATTAGGTCGACTCAGCCTGAAATTAGTACCTGATGTGATGTGTAAACATCACCACTAGGGAGACAAAAGCAGCCGGGCATGGGGCTGGCCACCCCCCACCCCCTTGTGTACCGTGCCGTTCTTCAAAAGGTGCTCGCTAAAAGTACTTGTGCCAAAAGTCTGTGAAGGCCACACGGTTTCTCTTTTTCTTTGTGAGCCTGAGCGGTAAAGAAGCATTAGGGACAATTTATTTAAGGACGCCAGTGGATAAAGAGTTCAAGTCTTTTTTTTAGCTGAAGAACAATTCGGTCAGACCCTGCTGTCTTTTTGGATTTACCCGATCGATACTCACCGCTTCCCTGAGTGAAGACGTACTTTATTTTATCTCTTTTATTTTTTATAGACTTATTCTCTGCCCGCCGCGCCACCCCCCACCCCTCCACCGCGAACAAGTGAGCCACTTTCTCGGCGCTGGTTCTGGCCCAATACTCAGCCAGAAGTCGCTTCCCCTTTGATGGAAAAGTCTCGATTTCCATCGACGCCCGTCGGTAGCCGCGATAGTTGGCGCAAAACAGCTTTTAGAGAAAAATAAATAAGCCACATTGACGTTCTCCACGCTCGAATATTTCAAATCGCAGCAGCGTTTCTACGATTTGTTGTTGTTGTTGTCGTCAGCCTGCAATTTCCCGCTGCTGGTCAAAGGTCTCTCCCCCTGTTCTCTTCTACTCCTTCCTTTCCCCAGCTGATCGTGTCCGGTAGTTGGCTCCATCTCTTCCGCTGCCTCTCCTCTCTCTACTTCGCTCCCCTACCCCCCTCTCTCTCAGTCGCCACTCTGGAATTGCTTCTGTCTAAAACGACGAAACTATTTTTTTTATTTTACCAGGTAAGGTCCACTACTGAGCTATGTAGCTCTTTTTCAGAAGCGGCCTTGGCCACAAATGGACTCCTCAACGAAGTGGCTGATCACCGGTAAATTTACAACAGCAGCCAAATACTCCGAACGCGCGACGTTGATTCTAAATGTGGAGGGAAAAACCGGAGGACCCGGAGGAAAAATCCAAAGTGGCTACGGGGAGAGAGAGAGACACCGCAAACTTCCAATATACAGGCGACAGGGTCGGGATTACACGCATGATCTCCTGTATACCAGGCAAGGTAGTTAACATCTCGCCACCGTGGTGTGCCTCTCATAAGTCCTTGTAATGATGTGCATGCCTTGCACATAATTACAGGAACACGGTACATGTGCAGCTCTTTGGTCAATCCACTGCTGGATTATGGCCTTCGACGCCAAATGGATCATGTTGGTTATTTTACCACACTTTGCCGTTCCTGGTGAGTTTGGGTTGATACTCTTTGGTTCTTTCGGTAAAGTCACGAAAGAACCAAAGAGTATGGATTCCTGCAGTCACGAAAGCTTCAAATCAAGATTTAGTTTGGGTTGGTGAAGGCTGGGAGCATAGACGTGGGAAGAAAGAAGTACAGAACAACAACGGAGTTTGATGTGTTCGTCCCTAACGCCGACATCATAGCATTGGAACACAGTGCAATAGTAATTAAATTTAACACATTCATCAATAATGCTGTGTGGCCTCAAAATAAGGCTTAAATATATATCAAATGGGCAACATTTAAAAAACAAATGGCCCTCCGTCAAAGCCCAATTGTGCTTGTGCACCACTGCCAGCGTAGCACCGCCATGCAATTAGCTCAACGGAAAGTATTTAAATCGTGGTGAAAAATTTGGAAACGAGTTGCGAAATCTCAGGACAACGACCGCTGCCCCCCCACCCCACCCCACCCCATGAGAATTCACGTCGTTGACACCCAGTCCCGTGCACGGCGAGGAGGACTTGGCGGACGGCCGTCGAGCAATTGCCCCAAGCGCGTCATCGCCGTCGCGTTTCTCGATCGGCACGGCGGCGGGAGCGGGAGCGGGGGACCTCCGCTGGCGCGCCGCGGTTTTGCGCGGCCCACCGGCCCGGGAGGGGGGGAGCCCGCTTCACCGGCGCGTTCGTCACCCAGGCGGGGAATCCTTCAGCCGCACCACCTCTACATAACAAAAGGCTCAGTCCCATTTACACGCACCTTTACATCAGCCGCACCTTAACAACTCTTGGAACCTCCGAGTTCAACCAGTCTACACAACAAAGGCTCATTCCTAGCAGCGTGCTTCAGCCGCACCGAACCTCACAATAATAATATCCAGGGCCTTCCTTGGCTCCTCCCACCCTCAACCAGTATATGTACAAGGACTGTTTTCTTGGAATTTCTCTTACTTGATACAGCTATCGTGCTGTGACGGTTCCTCCTGAAGACGGAAGCTTGTGTTGCCTCCGAAACGTCGTGATTTTTATTTTATTTTTATTTTACTTTTATTAATTTTAATTTTTATTTTTACCTACGTGACTTTACCGAAAAAAACCCTAAGAATATGAATAGGGAATCCTTCCTCGAGGAAATAAACAAGAGACGCGCTGCGGGCTCCGAGCCCGGTGACCGTATCGCCGCATCAGCGGAGCGTGCACGCGACTCTCCCGAGGTTGGATTATTAGCGAGACCCGCGTTCGTCTGTCAGCAGCCGCGCGGTGACGAGATCCTGGCGGTGGTAGCGGCGCGTTTTTCTTTTTTTGCCGCTCGTTGCCTCGGAGGTGTTTTGCGGTTCGTACTCCCCGCGGTCACCCTGGTTAATGGCCGCGGGTGCGGTTAACGATGAAACTAAGCGATTTTTTTTCTCGTGTCCGCTTCACGGTGGCCGTTACAAATCGCGTGAGGTTTTTTCGGATATGTCTCCGGAGACACGCGTGTTGATGTAGCGAGGCAAATGTGGCAAATTTTGAAAATGACACCGTAGAGTAATACTCGGGTTGGGTTCATAACACACGGTGACATCGCCTCCCACCGGCCGACTATACCTGTCTGTGAAACATCGCGTATTCACGATCGCCTCGGCCTATATCGGTGGTTCTCAACCTTTTGTGTCTCGTTTACGGCCCACCTGGCCTATCAATCGTCCACGGACCCCGACCAGCATATGCTGCGAATCATTAAACACATTGATTGTTAAATGTGAAATAAATGTGTAAGCGAGAGTGAGCGAGGTGAGAGACCAATAGCACTAACAGAGTGCTTGGAAGGCAAAAAGCGATCAAGCACAGAGTTTCGCCAAATCCAATAAAATAATTCGACAGCCTTCGCGTTGATGTGGTGCATACGCCACGCGGCACTGCTTAGTAGCCCCGAGTGACCATCGCCGCTACACGATTTGTCTCGCGTACCCCCCCCCCACCTCCCCATCGCTACAAATACCCCCAAGAGGACGCACACCACAGGTTTGGTAACCGCTGTGCCATAAAATTGCCGCGTAAAAAAAAAAAAACTATGAACTAAATTTTGATTTAAATCTTTCGTGACTGCCGGGATTCATCTTCTTGGTTCTTTCGGTAAAGTCACGTAGAAGGGAAATAATAAAATAATAATAATACATAATAAAATAATTCTCACGACGTTTCGGCCACAACGCAAGCAGCCGTCCTCAGGTGAAGAACAGGTTTGTCATTCAGACGCTGTCTTTCCGACAGACCTGTTCTTCACCTGAGGACGGCTGCTTGCGTTGTGGCCGACACGTCGTGAGAATTATTTTATTATGTTTTATTTTTATTACAAACAAAATGTGACACACTGCCTGCATGTGATTATGATTGTCATGGTAAAATCACGCGGGATAACACCCGCACAACGATGTGCAAGCTTCAGGTCAGAAAACCACCGCATTCCTCTCTCAAGCACTGCCACGCGTCTTCTGCGTTGGCAACAGCCTTACGGAAGGCGAGCTGTTTTAGTTAGGGCGCTGCGGTGGCGAGATGTTAGCTACCTCGTCGGGTATGCAAGGAGGTCGTGGGTTCCATCCCGACCCTGACGCCCGCTGTATATTTGGAGCTTGTGTGTCTTTCTCCCCGTGGTCACCTGGATATTTCTCCAGGTCCTCGGGTTTCCCCCCCACCCCACCTCGACATTTAGAAACGTGCATCTAGAGTATTTGTCCGTGATACATGTCCACGTGATAAGGCACTTCGTTGAGCTATCGATTGTGGCCAGGTCGCTTCTGAATAAAAAATATTCAAAAATACTTTTTTAAAAACACGTTTTAATGAAATGTACTGTCCGAGCTGCCCATCCCCCTGCCCCCTTCCCCCATCGCCCCTCCCCTCCTTCCACATCCCCCGCCCCTGGGCGTGGCTTCCCGTGGCTTGCTGTGACGTTAAGGGACCACGTGGTGATTTACAGCCAACGTGAGTTGAGCGTCGACAATTAGAGCCGTAAACGTGGAAAATTAGAGCCGTAAAAAAGATCGATTAAAAATACATATTTTAAATTTTCAATGATAGAATATAGTATTGTCATCAGTATGACACACCTATACCAAGTTTGCAGTCGATACGACATTGGGAATACGGTTGAAATTGAGTTACAAGATTTTAGGATACGACAACACATACAGTAAGTTAAATAAACGAGTGTAAAAAGTTTTAAAATATGTTTTGGAATTTTTATGATAGAATATCGTGTTGTCATCAGTTTGACATACCAATACGAAGTTTGCAGTCGAAAGCACGTTGAAAAGTGTGTAGAAATTGAGTTACAAGATTTCTTTTTTGAGGATACAACAGACGAAGTGAGTTAAATAAAAGCGTGTAAAAAGGACCGTACGTGGTAAAAGTAAATAAAAAGAATTGTCGCGACGAATGGACGACGATGTTTTATCTCTCTCTGGACGCCATCAGTGCACGCGGCAAGACCTTTTTAAAGGAACAGCTTTGGGTCGTCGTCTGATTTATTTCTGTCCTATCTCTGTAAACACTTGCGCAGCGCTCCAAAGCCCAATTTTCCGGGGTTTTGTGCGAAAACAGGGCCCAGATTTTTCGATTTAAAGCTTTCGTGACTGCAGGGATTCCTCTTCTTGGTTCTTTCGTTAAAGTCACGTAGAATGGAAATAATAAAATAATAAAAATAAAACATTATAAAATGAAGTCACGTAGAATGGAAATAATAAAGTAATAAAAATAAAACATAATAAAAGAATGTTTTATTTTTATTATTTTACCTAATAAAAGAATGTTTTATTTTTTATTATTTTATTATTTCCATTCTACGTGACTTTACCGAAAGAACCAAGAAGAAGGGCCCAGATTGTCCAAGGATTCCGACGCGCGGCACAGAGATTGCGTGGCCACGGCCCGTCTCGAGTTACCGGCGCCTACCGACGTCTTGCGTACGGAGCCGTGCGTGCGAGAAGGCCCACGTGTTGGAGAAGAAAGCGGGGGGGGGGGGGGGGGCAGGCAACCGGCCTCATGTAGAAATAAAGCTACGATCCGTGTTGCTTGGTTTTTTTCGTTTTTCTTTATTTTTCTGCTGCAATTTTACAACCGCTTGCCGGGTCTGGTGTGTGCGCACAGTGTGCGTGAATCGGTTATTAGGGGTAACTAGATGTCCTCAAGGACGGTACGAAGGAAAGTATGCCACAACAATGTAGGATTATTACGGACAGGCACACCCTTGTATTCTCATGTGAGTGCCTGATTCCAATTTTGCCAAGAAATGTGCATCACGTATTCATTATCGAATAATGAAAAATCTACCAAATTATAATTTAAACATTTCAATAGTTCCGACCTGCAATTGGCGTTCCCGGAAAGAAAAAAAACCCAATCGAGGTGAGAAATGAAGCCCTGCGTATACGAACGCGCAGCGTCGAAAATTTCGGGCGTCGTGCCAAACAGCACGAGGTCACGACCCCAGGAGCACGCCCCAGGGAGAGCGGCGTGGCACAGTCGAGCGACGCGTCAAACCCCCGGCACACTGCGCTATGATGTTTACCACATTATAGGGCCGATGATTACCATGGTGGTGAAAGGCCTTTATTGTTTTAGTGTTGGTCGATAGGCCGTGCTCCGAGTGTAATGGTACACCTTTCCACTAAATGCAGACAAAAAGGCCCTTTCAGCTGAATGGCAGTAATCCGATTCTGTCCCGAGATGGAAATGCAACGTCGATGTCCACACTGGAGGCGTGTATGTTGAACTTCTTATGCACCGTACGCAAGCCAACTATGCTCATCTGAGCTAAACTATTTATTTTAACCAGGTGAGGCCCACTGAGCTCTATCCCGTAGCTCTGTTTTTTCAGAATGGAACCTGGCCAAAAATGATAGCTCAACGAAACGGGCCTATCGCGTGGAAATTGATAGCGGCCAAATTATCTAAATGGACGTTGATTCCAAAAGTGGAGGGGGAAAAATGCCGGAGGACCTGGAGAAATGTTCGCGTGACCACGGCGAGTGAGGGAGACATGCAAACACCAAATATACAAGTGCCGGCGTCGGGATCAAACGCGCGACCTCCTGCATACCATTCATAATCAGCGTTTTTGGGTTGGATCACGTTATTTATAAATGTGTCGTAACCCTCCACCACCCGACACGGCCAATCATCAAAAAAGTGTCACGTTGACAAAAGACAAAATAGTTCACTACGTTATCCCACCGGTGTGTTGAAGCGTGAAACCACAACATTTACAATTTTTGAGTACGACGTTTCGCTGGTCATTGCATCCAGCATCATCGGGAAATTCGCCAGAGGCAGTTGGCATTTCGCCACCTCGACACCCCGAGGAGGAGCCACGGCTCAGGCACAACCCTCGAGATGCTAAACCGCGAGTCTCCGGTGACCCGCGCCGACGTCGGGAACCGGCGTCGGTGACCCGGCGGTCGAGCGAGCCGGCTAGCACAACCGAAATGCCACCGGTTGTGGTGGGGGCGTCGCTTGACTCGGTCAATCATCCCTCTGGGGTTCATAAAATTGGTACAGCTTTGTGGGGAAAGTCAAGAGTGGTTAGACCCCCCCCCCACCACCATAGAAATGTTGAATATCAAAGAGATGAGCATCGCCTCATTGCTCGTGTGAGCCGGACATCACACTGGCTTTTTATTTTACCGACGAGTTGATTTCACTTCCGTGGTGGTGAGGTCGCCAATTCGATTCGATCTCCCGGCACGTCAGTTTGAAACCACGGATAAAGACGCCGCCGCGCGCAGTGGAATGGTCAGCGCACTGCACTTGCAATCCAGAGGTCACCGGCTCGATCTCCCGGCGCGGCAAAATGCCACGAAGGGCGAGCTTCTTGGAATCCCCCCCCTCCCCCATGCCTACACATCAGTAATTAACGGGTAGAGCACGGTTAACGCGGTGAGGTGTAGTGTGCGGGTAACTTTCCTGCCTCTTGCGAGACATCTGGCCAGCATGCAGAAACGAACGCCAAAAATACCGCCAAGAGGGAGGGGAGGAGGCCCTTCCATCAGCAGTGTCATGAGCAGAGCAATTGCAGGGTTGCACCTTTTATTTTGTTTTTGCTGCTGCTGCTGCTGTGTGCGCAGACACACACCGCACGGCTGATTTAGAAGCGTTCACCCGGTATTTTAGCGGGGAGTTGCCGGGGAAGGTAATTGGCACGCTAGTGCCGTCTACCACTGTGAATTCCTCACAAGACAGATTTTTATCAAAATCCATAACGTACCATTTACGCGCGAGTCTCGTGGTGCGTCTACTCTGCTGTGCTCTGCTCACCGCTGTTTTCTGCTGTTGCCGTGTACACGGTTGTGCCCGTCTGTTTTGAGCATTCCTTAAACGGGAACCCGCGGGTTTTCGAGATGCAAACGTACAAGGGGAGGGAGCCGACGTTTTCGTCTTCTGTTCTTGTGTGTTATAGTTTTTTACTCATTTTTCTGTCGCACGGCACACACTTCCAACGGTAGACATACCATATTCTTAGATTTGAAGCTTTCGTGACTGCAAGGATTCATATTCTTAGGTTTTTTCGGTAAAGTCACGTAGGTAAAAAATACAAATTAATAAAAGAAACGTCGTGATTTTTATTTTTATTTTATTTTTATTTTACTTTTATTAATTTTTATTTTTTTACCTACGTGACTTTACCGAAAAAAACCCAAGAATATGAATCCTTGCAGTCACGAAAGCTTCAAATCTAGAGGTAGACCTACCGCACGGCGTTACAGGTCCTCCAGTGTCCTCGTGTGCAGAGCACACAAGGTTGGCCGTTTAAACTTCGGATTCCTACGGGACTGACACCTATTTTTTTTCAGAGAATTCACTTTTTTGAGATTTTTATTACCAATTGCAATGCGTCTCATTTTTTTTATTCGTTATCGGACTTATGCCTTAGGGTTAATACGATGTTCTTTTTACTGAAACGCCTACGGTCAGGTCGAATGTTTACGCGACGAAATCGACCTGTCCTGCAAAAATAAAAGTAACACGAGAGAGACTTCCTCACAGAGGGAATGAATTAAATAAGTCACCTTCCATTCGGTTATCTCCACACATCAAAATGATCATTCAGCCTTGCGGCAAAAAATGGCCTTCCAGATTTATGTCGAGCCGGCCAAAGCATTTGCTTCAACTGCGAACTCTGAGACCGGTTTTGCCTTCTTGAGGCTCGTCTGCAGTTTGGCTGCGGCCTAGAACGATTGGGAAAATAATTTGAAACGATATCGGAGAACAACAACGGCACGAACATGAATGAGGACATCGTAACGAGCTATGGGAGCGCGGAGGCAGCAGTCGGACTATTGAGTTTAACAAACGAGTCGCTTCCATCGGCCTCGATTGCCAACAAGATAACTGGGATAGGCTTAGATTTTGATTTAAAGCTTTTGTGACTGCAGGGATTCATATTCTTGGTTTTTTTCGGTAAAGTCACGTAGAAGGGAAACAATGAAATAATAAAACAATAAAATTTTCACGACGTTTCGACTGAATAAAATTATATAAAACAATAAAATTCTCATGACGTTTCGACTGCATAAAATTATATAAAACAATAAAATTCTCACGACGTTTCGACTGTAACGTCGTCAGAATTTTATTGTTTTTATATTATTTTATTGTTTCCCTTCTACGTGACTTTACAGAAAGAACCAAGAATACGGGATAGGCTTAAATATAAACGCATTTTACGTTAATATATATTCTGTCTCTGCTCTGAGGGACGGTCATTGACTTAAATTTCGCTTAACTTAAAAATATAACCTTTTAGGGGCAGTGTTATTGATAAATGTGTTACGTTTTTATGTAAACTCAAGTCTCCAATGGATGGATGCCCCCCCCCCCCACGCCTTCCATGTGATATCCGTTGTTTTTTTACCATACTTCACCACCCTGGCCAGTGCAGATTAGCGGATTAGGGGGACTTTAACCCAGGACTGGTTCTGATATCGCTCGCCACGTATGTAAGCCGTAGCCGGGAGCTGAAATTATTTCAATGCTTCATTATCATTTTTTTCCACGCAGTCGTTGCTGACCAGGCTGGGTTCATCCGCACCACCGCACAGTTCCCCGGAGAAACCGGCTTCAATGACGAGAGGCGGCTGCCTGGATGCGAGTCCGGGGATTTCAGCGCTGCTAAAACTCGCCGCTCCGACCGCAATCATCGGCTCCCCCGGGGTCAGCCCGGGGTCGTCTCTTAACCGTGATATATAAAACGTGACCACGAGAGAGGCGCCGCCCGCCACACGGTCACCGCCGCGACGATAACCGCGCAGTCGTGAGCGCACCGCTGACGTGGACACGGCGGAGGGGTCAGGCACGCAACGCACGCACGGTCGGTGACGAAGGGCAAGAGGGGGGGGGGGCACCGTTGCAGAGGTTCGCGGTTTCGAGTCACGTTAAAAATAATAATAATGCACTATGAGACATCTCCTTTACCAGTGGCAAAAATAGTAGTAGGTTTTTACCCTTTCAACTGCTACAAAAACTGACACCTTTATACAAGGCATCATGTTTGCAATAACCGCAACACAAGCAGTCAAAATGCAAACAAAAAGAAACAACTCTGATAATGGTAATGATATGCACTGTCCTTGAAGTTGATTGGTCCACACCCGAGACAGCTTTCCTTAGAGCCTAGTCTCCATTGGTGTTGGACCAGATGACGCCAAAATGCAAACATGATGCCTTGTATAAAGATGTGAGTTTTGTACCAGTTTAAAGGGTAAAAACCTACTACAATAATAATGCAATGTATAACGCGCGCACATTTGCGGACGTAACGGCCGCAACTCAGAGGCACTGAGCCAAGCTCAGAGTCGCTCGAAAGCACGTGGTTGTAGAGGTGAGTTTTTAAGTGTCTCTTGAAGGAGGCGATTGAGGTGATGCTGCGAATATGCAGAGTCCCATTAGCAGCAGTCGCACTTTAACAACTCTGGCACCTCCCAGCTCAACCAGTCTACATAACGAAGGCTCAGTCCTAGCAGCAGCCTCAGCCGCACCAACCTCACAATAATAATACAAAACTCCGATCCAGGGGCCTACCCTGGCTCTTCCCCCCTCAACCAGTATATATACAAGGTCGGGTCTCTTGGAATTTATCTTTACTTGATACAGCAATCGTGCTGTGACGGTACCACCTGAAGACGGAAGCTTGTGTTGCCTTAATTTTATTTTTTACCTACGTGACTTTACCGACAAAACCTAAGAGTAATATGCAGAGGGATGGCGTTCCAGACTGTTGGGGCTGCCACCGAGAAGCGGCGCATAGACGTGACCATCCTGGATCTTGGTATCAAGAGGAGGTCGTGAGTCGCGCTGCGCAGGCATCTGCCGTGTGCTGGGCTGCAAGTTGTCAATAATGAAGAAAGGCACGGCGGGCAGGCAGATGTGAAAGCAGTCACCTTCACTCACTAAGTTTCCGCTGCGCACTCAAGACGCGAGCTCACTCCAATCTCCCTCTCGTAACCACCACCGTTACTTTTTTCCCTCTTCATATTCTCATTGTACGGCTTTCGCTCATTCGCCATTCATTCGATCCGTTCACCATCATTTACTGCCCACGATTTCGCTTTCGCCGAATTCGCGCATCATCGCATATTTTGCCCCGTCGCTTCCTCTCATCAACTTCATTCACCTCATCCCACACCATTACATCCATACGTACCGTCGTTAATTCTGTGTAAAGCGCCTTCGATAAGGCGCTATATACATTCCTTTAAGATAAGATTAGGAGCTAAGGCCCCCCCCCCCCCGCAGCCATCCCAACGGTTAATGCCACGGGTGTGTTCACAACAACAAAACCATGTTGCATGCCCTGGTGCACGGTGGTCAATAAAAGATCCCGTGGCCCGGCATCATGGCCCCGTTATTGTTTGCAAACTTGAAGACCACTCACAAATTACCTAGCATAGCAACAGTGCCCCCCCCCCCCTTCCCTATATGCCGTGTAACTACTTGCAGGCTGAAGTCATCTTGAAACACCAATGCCTTCCCTTCGTGGTGGCCTCGCCGCTGTAAGGATAACGTAAAACCCAAATCTACTTTTCATTGATTCGATTTAAAACTTGAAAGGACAGTGTACAGGCTGTGCTATATGCAGCTATATATTTTTTTACTTTCAGAGGAATAAAAGCAGAACCTAAGAAGGACACAGTGGGTGGTTCGTGCACTGCGCTATGAACCCAGAAACCTGATTTTTTGTATTCCCAGCCGTGTGTGTTGAACTTCTTCCGCACCGTACGTAGCCAACCACGCGAATCGGAGGTGCGGGGGGAAGGACAACAACACGAAACACAAAAAGGAGTTGAAAAGAAATTAGTTTTCAATCTAGATTTGCAAGTGCGTAGCTCCAGTGGTTTCCTAAATAGGAAGGAAGAACGTTCCAGACGGCCACAGAAGCGCATCTGATAGTGCGTGATGCAGTGATCGTCTTTGTTCGATCGCCAGCAGCCAAACAACGCTGTTGAAAGGATGCCCCAAGTTCGCGTGATGATGGTTTGTATTCCTTGACGAAATAAGCAAGCACTTTGTGTGTATGTTCAACCTATCCTGAGTTTACATTTAAATCCACTGCTGGGTGAGGGCCTCCCTACGCCACGTTGGGTCACGGTGGTTACTTAAGCAAATAATATGAATTCCTGCAGTCACGAAAGCTTTCAGTCAAGCTTTACTTCAGCATACGTCACCTCGCTGGTCAATACTATACAGACTTGCAGACTCTTCTTGGTTTTTTCGGTAAAGTCACGGAGAAGGGAAGTAATAAAATAATAATATTTTTATAAAATAATAATATTTTTATTATTTTATTACTTCCCTTCTACGTGACTTTACCGAAAAAACCAAGAAGATGAATCCCTGCAGTCACGAAAGCTTTAAATCGAAACTTGCAGACTCGTTCCAGTTTGCGAGCTGACGAGCCGGCACGCTGAGCAGTGGCAGGCGGGGAGCAAACAGCATCGCAGCATCACGCCCCACTCCCATCTACTCCTCGGCCTGCACAGCTTGGGCAGCTATCGCAAAGGAAGAGGGGAGGAAGGTTGGCGATGCTAACATCAGCCTCATTAACTCCATCGACCGCAGTTAATCCGTCTCGATTTCTAATTACGTCGCAATCACCGTGCCCCATTTTTTTTTTAGTTTTTTTTTTTTAATGATCGGTCCTCGAGCAGTAAGGACGACGCCCGCGGAGCGCTAATGAGAACCCGAGGGTGATTTGCGAAGTTGCCGACTATCCAGTCGGCGTAAATCAGCGGCGAGCTTGCTGCTGGGATTCAAATTCCCCGCAGCAGGTGTGTGCGTGCGTGCGCGCGTGTGGACAGTCGGCGAGCGCGCACGGAGGTTTGACGAGATCACAATGGCCACGCTGTAATTACCGCTATTTAACACTGATGGCCTACGGTGTGGTGGGTCGGGGGGGGGCAGTGCCCCCCTCCACCACCCCCCAACAAGTGGCAAAAATCCAGCCAGAGTCTTGAGTCACGCCGCGGCACCGGCGCGATTGGCTGTTGATGCTGCTGCTGATGATGCTCGGGTGCGCTCAGAGCCGGCCCAGCCACTAAGCGACCCTTGCAATTGCAAAGGGCCCCGTGGCCAGCAGAGGGCCCCCTAGAGTCACTGCTAGCTAGTGGGTGAAAAAAATCAAACATCAAAGGGGCCTCCAACCAAATTTAGCTTAGGGCCCCCAAAGGTCTAGGGCCGGTTCTGGGTGCGCTAGATCAAGTCGCGCATTTTGTTGTTGTTGTTGAGATTCTCGAAGCGAGAGGTTGAGCTTCTCGGTGTGTTTACTGCCCTGGGTCAATTTTTGTTCTCGCTCTTATGCGCCGTGTGTGTGTGTTGAACTTCTTGCGGACCGTACGTAGCCCAGCCGTGCTAATCGGAGGTGCGGGTTGTGCCACAGGCATCGCGTTACTGGTCGGTGCAGGTTTGTGAAGTTGAGAAATCACTCACCACTGTTGTTAGCCATGGCTCACGAATCTAACTCAGGTCGCCAGGTTCCTATGACAGTGGGTCTAGCACTGGTTTATTATCACTCGCCACTGATGCTATCCTTGTCCATGTATTGAATTCAACTTTTCGGGAATCCATGGAATCGTGGGTTCAGGACCGCGCCAGATGTACGTATGTTGAACTTCTTTCGCACCGCACGTAGCCAACCGTGCTAATCGGAGGTGCGGGTTGTGCCACAGGCGTCGCGTCACGAGCAAAAGAATCCCTTCGGATGTCCCGCAGAGCAGTGCACGACCATTCGTTTCCGAGAACGGTCCGCGGAAGGGGATATCACATAGTTTAATTCTAAATTTGAAGCTTTCGTGACTGCAAGGATTCATATTCTTAGGTTTTTTCGGTAAAGTCACGTAGGTGAAAAATGAAATTAAAATTAGTAAAATAAAATAAAAATCACGACGTTTGGGAGGCAACACAAGTCTCCGTCATCAGGTGGGACCGTCACAGCCAGATTTGCTGCATCAAGTGAAGGCGGGATTCAAGATGTAAGCTCTTAAGTGCCAGTTAAGGGGGGGGGGAGGGAGGGGAGGGGCTTATCAGAATGTGGTAGCCAATGAATGGAACGTATCGGGAGGGGGGGGGGGCTAACAGAGGTAGTTCGGTGAGGACACAGCAGCAGATGTGAGTGTGAAAGCGATGGGTATTTATCCCGTCTTCTGGTGACCTCCGGTGCACACGACACAGGGCTGACCTTTCCCCACCCGCTGTGCATAAGGGAGGACAGTTCATCGCATGAGAAGCCAGACTGATATTTCCAATTTAACACGTAGGAGGCGTTTGCAACCAATATCATCCATAATAGAGTTTTTTTTTGGGTTAGATCGCGTAAAAATATAAATGTGTTTATTAAAACCCACCACCACCCGACACAGCCAACTAGTAATGGTTGTTTACGTGTCAGAGATGCATTTGATCCAGGATAGGTGCAAAACGAAATTTAATGTCAAGGTCTTTTTTTAAATCAGCGATTAGTAACTGGACTGAGGCTTGTCGGTAAGTGGATATTTTAAAGCAATGGTTCGTAACCTCGGGTGCTCGCTTTCCCTGGGGGTGCGAGATATGCCAGATATTTGTAGAAACGAAATAATTGAAACACAAATTAAACACGGGCACGTAAGTACAACTTACCGTGTTTCATCAAACCTTTGTATTTATTCACATAAAAAAATACAATTGAGAACCAAAGGTGTGCAAGGCTGCAGTAAAGGTTAAGAACCACTGGCTTAGAGGAAGAATCAAGGGACAAAAAACAACACGTACGACAGAGCCCTTTATATTGGGCGCTGGTCTGACGTCCATTTCACAATCACAGTGCCATGAGTGTGGCAATGTTCATGATACTCACACATGGGGAGCGGCGGTGTGGTGGTTAGCGCTACGCTGCACTACGAACCTGGCCACCCGAGTTCGAATCCCGCTCACGGCCAACACCGGTGACGATTATTTGAACCGGTCCTGGGCCTTGCCTAGGTCAACTCAGCCTCAAATGAGTACCTGGTGCTGGTGTTTAAACATCGCCACTAGGGAGACAAAGACGGTCGGCCGTGTTGCTGGCTACCCACCCACTCGTGTGCCGTCCTTCATAGGTGCTCGCTAATAGCACTTGCCCCAACACTCTTTAAAGACTACATGGAGAATATCTGTCCTCATACACGCGTGTCATTATTTTTTGTAACGTTGCTGGGGGAATAAACTCCAAGATTATAATTAATTGCCCAAGACCAGAAGAGGATCAATTAGGGCAAGGCTCAATTGTGTGCACTCGGTCTAATGCTGCACTACTCAACCCGCGGGTCTCAGGGGCTCGGGAGAGCGAGTGGGGGAGATGGGCAGGAGACGGCATAGAGAGCTCGAAGGAGCAATTTTGAAAGTTCTCAGGAAAAAAAAAATCTGCGCTAGGTTGTGGTGAACAAAACAGCCTAATGCACAACGTCAACACACACACACACACGTCTTACCGACACAAAGCACGCTCATAATAATGTTTTTTGGGTTAGATCACCCAAGTATAAATGTGTGGTAACCCTCCACCACCGGACAGAGCCAGGAAGGGTTGTCATGTAAACAACGCGCCAATTAGTTACTAGTATAGTGTATAGTGTAGTTACTATTTTAGCCCACCAGTGTGTTGGAGAGTAAATCCACAACATTTACAATTTGAATTTGCCTTCACTATTCTGGCAAATCGCGCGATGATGCTGAATGTAATTACCAGCGAAACATCGTACTACTCAAATTGTAAACGTTGTGGATGTACTCTCCAACACACCGTTGGGCTGAAGTAGTAACTAATTGACGTTTTGTTTACGTGACGAACTTTACTGGCTGTGTCGGGTGGTGGAGGGTTACGACACATTTATACTTACGCGATCTAACCCTAAAAACCTTCATTATAAATAATATTGGTCGCGAAAGCCTACGTGTTTAAACCGGCAAAGCACACCGATAGATTCCAAAGAACACAGGATGAGATGTTACTATCCTTTGTGCAAGCAATTCCAAGAGTTCATGAACAGTGAGCCTGGTGAAATTTGGGGAGCGCATCGTCAGTAGTGACCCTTTGGTTCCTAGGGTGTTTCGGCCTTTCATACTATACACCCTCCCCAAAGGCGGCCAGCGACAGGGTGATCAATCCTACGCTTGCGTCCCATTCCCAATTAGTCATAGGAGTTGCCTTGTTGTTGGTAGCCAACATCCCATGGGACTATGCATGGCAGGGGCGTCCTCCTCCCTGAGTCAAGCATTGTTGACTGCATACCTCCTGGCCCTCTCACTTTGGGGCCCAGCTGGGGTCTTTCCTCTTCATCCAGAGCCACTGACTGCTACACACAGCATTGAAACGCATGCCTTGCGAACACAAAAAACACACGAACGTACGGCGTTAAACAGAGGCCTTGAACATCATCTCTTTGTATGTCTTGCCCTGAGTAACCCGGAGGAGGTTGGCGAGTAGGCGACTCGGGGAGATGTTGGTGGGCATAGAAACAAATCAAGATACCAGAGCAGTTAAGAGCCGCTGGTGTAATCTTTATGCGTGGGGGGTTTTTTTTTGCTCGTCTTCACTGCACTTTTGGTATGTACACGTAAGTTGAACTTATTTCGCACAGTGCGTAGCCAACCATGCTAATCGGAGATGCGGGGGGAAGGACAACAAACTGAACAGAAAAAAAGCAGTCCTAAAGAAATGAGTCTGTGAATCTAGATGATTTAAAAGTGCATAGCTCCCAGTGGCTTCCTAATATCGGAAGGAAGAGCGTTCCAGACGGCCGCAGAACCGCATCTGAAAGCGCGCGATGCAAGTGACCGTCTTTGTTCGATGGTTGGCCAAAAGCCCCGGCGAGGATGACCGGAGTTCACGGGACGAATATCAGCAAGGCCATCGTGGTTCATTTGTGCCAATAAACACTTTGTGTGCAACGAATGCGACCTTGACATCGCCTCTTTGCCCTCGCGTTCTGCTCGGCCGTGACCTCTTCAGAAGAACCGACCCGATCGACACTTCTCTCGTACCCTCTCGGCGTCACGTTGTGCGGCGATCACGTGGGAGCCGCGTGCCAAGGATGGGGAGAATGCTCCACTCAAATTGCTAATGGCGCGACCCTGTTGTGAATTATGGTCTCACATCCCCCCCAGTGACCCCTTTCACACGTTGACTCAGACTTTGTTATTTCAGCCGGTAACGCCCATTGAGCTAAGCAGCTCGTCCACAAAAGGGTGATTACAGCCCGAGACTGTCGGCGGTTGAGTGGGAGGGACGTGGAAGGATGTTGTTTGATATTCTTTTGGAAGGCTATTTTCATCGGTGAAACTCACAAGGAAGGATGTATTGTCGGAATCCCAGCGATAACCTCTTTTGTGGAAGCGTCTTGAGACCCTTGGGGGATTTTGACATCGCACGGAAGCGAATTTGCGTTGGAATAATGTGCCGCGTTATAGTCACGGGTCGCAGATTTCCAAATGGATTTTTCTCCCAATGTCAACCTCGGCCACTTCACGGCACGATAATTATTGGTCTGGCTATCAGCGGCATAATGGGGGCACTGCAGTTAGTCAGTCGGCAAGTCCCGCGTGGTGGGCTACAGTGTGGGTAGCTGGCACCTCTTCCGAGATGGCTAGCCAGCATAGAAAAGTAGAATAAATGCCCCTTTTTTGGAGGTTCTCTATTAAAAAAAATTTAGTTTTTATTTTACCAGGTAAGGCCCACTGAGCTGTATAGATATTTTTCAGAAGCGACCTGGCCACAAATTATTGCTCAACGAAGTGAGTTTTCATCACGTGGATATTTACAGCAGCCAAATCCTCTCTCGGCCCACGTTGATTCTTAATGTGGAGGGAAAAACCGGAGGACCCGGAGAAAAATCCACGCGGCCACGGGGAGAACATGCAAACTCCAAATATACGACAGACGTCAGGGTTGGGATTGAACCCCACGACCTCCTACATACCAGGCAGTGGCGTGTGAAAGCAATTGCAGGGCTGCGCCTTTAACCTATTACAGATCACGACGGTCAGTGCTGCTGCAAGCGAGTCATTTAGAAAAAAGCTTTCGCTCACCCTGTCAATGCTCTTCTCTCTCTCTCATCATCGTCGCTTCCAGAGAGCTTATCTCAAATTAATTACGCTGGGTTTGAGCGATCATGGTGGTTGGTGGTGGTGACCCAACGGCGACATGTAAGCCACACTGCGCGCCACGGTGATGAGATGGTAACTACCTCGCCTGGTATACAGGAGGTCGTGGGTTCAATCCCGACCTTGACGCCTGCTGTCTATTCGGAGTTTGCATGTTCGCTATCCACGTGGTCGCGTGGATTTTTCTCCGGGTCCTCCAGTTTTTCCCTCCCCATTTAGAATCAATGTGCGTTTAGAGAGTATTCGGCTGCTATAAATTTCCACGCGATAAGCCACTTTCATTGGGCTATCATTTGTGGCCAGTTCGCTTATAAAAACACGCGTTATAGCTCAGCGGGCCTTACCTGGTAAAATAACAAAAATTGTAAATTTTTTTGACATTGAGCACTCTCCCCTTAATTGCTCCCTTGAAAGTAAATTGTTCGTGTCTAGTGGAGGCGGGTGTACATTTTCCTGATGTGTAAACGCGTGACAGTCAATGCTCAGATAGTGCCCCCCCCCCAACAACTTCTGGGTCGTGGTGACGTTTTGCTCCCCCGTGCTCGGAGCTTCTTCAGGAAGACGAAACAGTTCCCGAAGGAGCTCCCAGCACGTGGATCGAAACGTCGGACATCACGCCACGCAGTGCTTCCGTCAAAACCTACACAGTCGTAATACTCAGATCCTCCACAAACTCGCCACCACCTACCATCTCTCTCTCTCTCATCGCTATCTCCTCCCCTTCACAGATAGCTAAAAGTTATAATTTGCCATCGTTGCGGAGAATATAAACAACCAAATGGATAAGCAGCAGAGGATGTCTCCTTCATAAATGTGTCACGCCACGTAACAAAGACAATATACAGTACAAGCATTCCGTCAACCGAAAGACCTTCTTAGACTGCACAACAGCACTCTCCTTCAGGTGATCTCTGCTCCAGAAATCGATGTCATCCTTTAGAGAATCCCAGAGTCAGCCTGCGCTCAGCGGGGAGGCTGCTCTGTGTGTATGTGTGGGTGTGTTGAATTTCCTTCACACCGTACGTAGCCAACCGTGCTAATTGGATGCGCGTGACAAGGACAACAAACTAAACAGAAAAAAATCGGTCCTCAAGAAATGAGTTTTCAATCGAGATGACTTGAAAGTGCACAGCTCCCATTCGCTTCCTAACATCGCAAGGAAGCACGTTGCAGACGGGGCCGCAGAAGCGCATCTGAAAGCCCCGCTCCCCTCCCTCCCGATACGTTCCATTCATTGGCTACCACATTCTGATAAGCCCCCCCCCCTCTCCTCCCCCCTCAACTTGTATTTAAGAGCTGGCATCTTGAATCCTTGCCTCACTTGATGCAGCAAATCTGGCTGTGCCGGTCCCACCTGATGACGGAGACTTGTGTTGCCTCCGAAACGTCGTGATTTTTATTGTTTTATTTTTATTAATTTTAATTTCATTTTTTACCTACGTGACTTTACCGAAAGAACTGAGAGTACGCATCTGAAAGCTCCGTGCGAAGCGGTGACCACCGTCTTTGCTCGAAGACTCTCTCTGTCTCTCTCTCTCTTGCTTTGCTGCAGCTCCACAAGGGGTCTGGAAAACCGTCTCCCGCTGGTGGTCCACACTCCGGGGTTCGCTCTCCCGTTCGATTGCAGATTAGTTTTAATCTTTCTTCTGCTAATGTCCATCTCTCTCGTTTTTCTCTCTCGTTTTTTTCTCTCTCCGATGTCTTCGTTTTCACCTCTACTGCAGTGTTGTCCACCCGTTCCTTGTTCCATCTTTCCTGTACAAATCCCTCTTCCCCCCCACACCCCCCCTAAAAGTAGTTCAATCAGTGCCCAAATATCTTTCACTCTCTCGCTCTCACTGCAATCAGTTCACAGCCAGTGGTGGGTCCCTAGCCAATGCGGGCGGGGAGGGGGGTAACCACTGCGTCGATACCATTGGCAAGCGACCCATATATATAGTAAAAGGGGCCGTCCATAAATGACGTCACGCGATTTTGGACGATTTTTGACCCCCCCCCCCCACCTCGTCATACGGCATCACAAAACGTCAGATCCCCCTCCCTCAAATATGACGTCAAAAAGCTCTGCCCCCCACCCCCCCCCCCAAAACCATATTTCTATTTTGAAAATTAAACATGCTTCAAATCGCTTTAAACTATTGTCATTGTAGTGCGTATTTAATGTGGCGCTGCACTCTGATGTTGTAGGAGTGTTGCTATAACAATTAGTGTTGTTATAACAATTCTATATTTATTTATAGTTGCGTATTTTGATGTGACGTCACATTTCTCACCCCCCCCCCCCCCATCGTCACGAATGTTTGACTCCCCCCCCCCCCCTAGGTGCGTGACGTCATTTGAGGACGGCCCCTAATATCTGCCCGATTGTTTTTTAAAATGTATCGTTTACCGAGAAACCCCCACGGCCCGCCTTTCTACTTAATTAAAGTCGAGTGAGATGATAGAAAAGATACGGACGGGGGATATTCGATGTAAAGTGACGTCAGAGAAATGTAACCGCGGAGAGATGCAGTGAGGTGACGTCACGCAATAGACGCGATCCCCAGTGACGTCATACTTTAGCGTAAAATCCGAAAAACGTGGGTCCCACATTTTTCGCGCGGTGTCTTCGTTTTTATTATTACACGCTTTTATTTAACTCACTCTGACTGTTGTTGTAACTCAATTTTAACCCACTTCCCAATGTGGTATCGACTACAAACTTGGTATATTTATGTCATACTAATGACAATACTAAATTATCGGTTCTTTCGGTAAAGTCACGTAGAAGGGAAATCACACCTGATGATGATTGCTTGTGTTGCAGTCGAAACGTCGTGAGAATTTTATTGTTTTATATTTTTATTATTTCCCTGCTACGTGACTTAACCGAAAGAACCAATAATATTAATCCCTGCAGTCACGAAAGCTTTAAATCAAAATACTATATTCTATCGTAAAACATTAATATTTTTTAACATTCTTTTTTATATATCATGTTTCGGCTTGGGTCTTATTGGCCAGGGTCAGCTAACGTTGGCTGTAATTGCCCACGGTCCCTTAATTTATGCCCCACGCTTTTATTTTTAGTCAGTTACAACAACAGTATATTAAACATATATAATGCGAAGTACTTGAACAGAAATTTTTTTTTTACTTTTTTGTACATTTCATGAAAGCGTGTTTTTAAAAAAGTTAAAAAAATATTTATTTAAAAAGTGTTTTTTTTATATGTATTCTTTATTGTGTATTCGCCTTGAAAAGGCATTAAAAAAATTGAGAACTCCCAGGATTTACTCGCTCTTATTTTTGCTTGCGGAGCGCGGATGCCAAAGGGTTGCAACAGTTTTGAGTCTCAAGCGCCTCTCCGACGCAAGGCGAATTAGCGAAGCGGCTGAGAAAGCAACACGAGGAAGCGTTTAGCGCTGCCACGACGACGCAGATTGGCGCTGACCTCCAGAGAAGGAACGTGTTCTTGGTTCTTTCGGTAAAGTCACGTAGAAGGGAAATAATAAAATAATAAAAATTAAACATAATAAGTGAGAATTGTATTTTATTATGTTTTATTTTTATTATTCGCCTTACTACGTGACTTTACCGAAATCAAAACCAAGAAGATGAATCCCTGCAGTCACGAAATCTTTAAATCGAAATAAAAAGAACGTGGATGTAGCCTCTGAAATTTACGTAAATAGCACGGGGGGGGGGGGGGTTGAAACGCGGGTGGCTTGATGACTACTCGTCACGTGGGGCAGGTTATCTTGTGACTGGTCACGTGGGCAGGTTATCTTGTGAATGGTCACGTGGGCAGGTTATCTTGTGACTAGTCACGTGGGCAGGTTATCTTGTGAATGGTCACGTGGGGTAGGTTTATCTTGTAAGCGGAATGGATCCGGCTTCTTGGTGGGAGAGAAAGTCTCTTTCTAACTTCGTGTTCCAGGAAACCCAACAACGCTGCGTTCAATGGAATCGCAGCCGACGTAGTTTCGTTTGGAATTGACAACATTTTGAAATGAGACATTATTGGAGCGCTGCCTTGTGATGTTTTTGCGTGTGCCAGAAAGCAAATTTTATTATATAACACAATTATTAAAATGGACAAAAACGCCACACATCAAGCAATGACACTGCCCTCAAACATTTTATATAAAGTATATGCATCTAAAAGACATTGTTTTGCAGAAACGACTCATCTTCGTAGCAGAGAAGCAAAACAATACATTTTATAAAATCGGTGACATTTCAGACAATGACCCTGATAAGATGTAGAAACGAGGTGATGTTTTTTTGGTAATGTCCCTTTTTCATAGCAGAGAAGAAAGGGGCCGTCTCCGACATGCTTATATATAGCCGTTGTATCCCATTTTTAAGGAGTTGAGTTTGTTATTTGTCCTTTTGCACTGCTGCCAACACACAGTACCCCCCCCCCCCCCCCAAAAAAAAATGTAGTTAACATTTTTTTGTAAGCAGATGAAAGTTAAACGTTTAATCTGCTGCCCCGATAGAGCGATGGTGGCACTTTTAAAACGCGTGCTTTAATTGAATCTATTTCTGTCCGTGGCCTCGTGATGCGTAAACCTACAAGGTCAAAATTGCCACCCCGAGCCTCGCTGGACTGTGATTAGGAGACTTGTCGTGTCTTCGATTTGTCCGGTGGCTTTTGAGAGATTTTATTTCTCTACTTGAGCTCTCTTGCTACCAAATTGTAAGGTGATCCGTTATATAGAAAAAAAATTATCTACTTGTTCACACCATCCATTGTTATCCCAATGGGGGAGGTGGAGCGAGGTGGGAAGTGATGGGACACACGCGGGAGGAGTGGCGCATAGCGAGCTCATAGCAGGTATTTAAGCAACGATCTATGACCGAAGAATGACACAACGTTACCGTGTTCTCCTCCAGTTTATAAGACGCTCTGGAAAGTAAGACTTCAACTGCTACACGGTGTCAATGACGTTATACAGATCCGGCCTCATACACGCATCTGCCGGATTAAATAAATGTCAACACATTGATCAATATCACTGCCCTAATAGAAATAAACAAGTATTTACAGTAATAGGTAACGTTTTGGGCAATGGCTCGTCTTCATTGTACATAGACCAGAGAGGTAAAGTGAAAAATAAGAAAAAAATAAAAAATATATATTTTATTTTTATTTTACTTTTATTAATTTAGATTTTTTTTACCTACGTGACTTTACCGAAAAAACCTAAGAATATGAATACTTGCAGTCACGAAAGCTTAAAATCGAGAATGAAAAATAAGAGTTGGGGGAGACACTTAACACCATGGGGTCCAATGAGAATTGCTTAAAAAAATAACGTGATTACAAGTTTAAAATGTCATATGAATGTTTAAACTAGTCGATGGTGGATGACAGATAGACCCTTCATTGACGAAAGATTATCACTCCTAAACAAACTTAATTTATCTTTAAAGTAAATTGATCAAATGTAGCTTAGCACGCATGCTTTTGCGACCAATATCATCTATAATACAGGTTTTTTGGGGGGGGTTAGATCGCATAAATATAAATGTGTCGTTAAACCCACCACCACCCGATACAGCCAACGATTAAGGTTTCTCACGTGAACAGAACGTGCCAATTCGTTACTATTATTGACGTGATCTAAAAATGTAGCTGGCACATTGCATTGTGGGAAGATTTGTTCTTGGGAGCACAAGGCAAAGTCCACTTTAGCGGCGCATTCCTGGCCCTGATTGCCATTTCAACAAAAGGAATGTAAAACTGTTCGGCATTCCTCAGAAATACAAACGTGAGGTACACATAGGGATGATGTGTACCGAGCGCTCATTAATAAAGCTGTTTTGTAAGCGTATTATAAGACGTAACACCAACTTTTGTTTTAAATACAGACTAAAGCGTGCGTCTTTTCACGCGGGGGAATATGATAAGTATCCGTTTCTCGAGCCTGCGAAACATCAAGCGTTCAAGTAGTCCAGCTGGAGTAAGTCTATAATGCGTATGCACAACGATAGGAATTGAGTTTGTAAAATGACACTGTGGCCCAGACATTTCCCGAACGCAAATAAACCCAAACTTAATCGGTTCATGTGAAATAAATAAATAACATCCACACATTATGTAATTGTATTCGCTTACTATAAACACTGTCTACTGTTCGTAGCAGAAAGTGAGGTTTTAAATGTTAACACAATTCTTTGGGAAATTCGTCTTGTTAAATGGCATTATGTCAGTGTCGAGTGAGTTTCAATTGAATTGCAATGGTACGATAATTGCGTGAAATGTGTAGAATGTAATACCGTGCAATTTTTTTTGTCCCATGCTTTGTTTCAAAAGATGTATCAGCTAAGAAAAGTGTTTTTACATTAATTTCACACCTCTCGACTCTCAAACAGTATTTTGATGTCTCGAATTCCCTTGGACACCATTTTTTCTGAATGGAATGAGTATCCCTGTACCGTTAGATATAAATCATGTTCATATATACATTATATACTACATTGATATATATTCCCCTTTAACCCAAGACCATGGAGCTTTCTCCTACGATATGTCAAGGTATCTCTGAGTCTGCGGTCATTTTAAAGCTCATCTGAAATATTATTTACACACTGCCGTTTATTAAAAGTTTAGCTAATTCAGCAAATGCGTGTCTCGATTCGGTGCTGCTGAAATGATGCGCTTCTCAGAAGGCCTGTGCGGCTGGCGGGGTTGTGTCATTAATCCAAACACATTCCTCCTGCGGAGGGAGCTGGTAGGAACGTTGGGTTGCTCGGTCAATGGCCAGGGTCAACGGCGGCGTGGTGTATTCCGAAAATATGCCCGACTGTGAGGGCGGGCACAAGCCGGCGTGAGTAGGTTAAACGTTGAGTTTTATAAGGGCACCACGGGATGACCAGCCCCTCCCCACCCAGCCCTCCCCACCCTCCCCATCCAGCCCCTCCCCACCCTCCCCTCCCCACCCAGCCCCACCCCTCCCATTTTTGGATTCACGATGGACGGACACAATAATCCCCTGTGGGCTGGTGGAACCAGTGGGTTCCTACCAGTATAATTTGTTTTCATGCGGACTGATGGATATGTGACGGAGTCGTTATCCGCTTAATTATTTTGCTAATGTTTCATGATGTTCTCGAACAAACAACAACAACAACATTTCAGGTCAACCTTCTAAGACACCTTTTTAATGAGGCTGTTTAAAAGGCACTTCGAGCATAGGTGAGTCACCGTTGCCCGTTCACTGATGTGTAGGGCAGACTTTTCCACAGAGCAGACTTCACCCCCCTCCTCGTATTAAATACAACTCAACCGCTTTTTCGTTCTAATGGGAAAATTAACCGACAAGAAGCGTTGATTACGAAGCTTATTTGTTTGATTTTGATACCAATTTCCCAGGTGCGATTAAAACGTCCCCCCCCCCCCCCCCACCTCTTTCTCAAGATTGAGGAAGCTATTTTAGAACAAACGACCGCAAGCTATCTTCGTTGCCTCTTGTGTGGGCAGAGGGTTCGCGGTTCCAAATCCAGCGGTCGCCCTGGTTAATACTGCGGCGTGTACTGCATTCACCAAAACGATATTCCGCCGTCTGATTCGCAGCGAATGGCAGAGATCCCGTGACGGTGTTCGAAACAGAGCAAGGGACGCGTGTGCAAACGGCGTTACAATCCGGGTTTATGGCAAATTTGAAGAAGAAGAAAAAAACTGCTTGCAAATTACCTAAATTGGACAAAAGCACAAAAGATAATCCGTTCCTGGCAGACCTATTACCCGTCTGTGAAAAAGAAGCGCCCTTCGTGATAAACTTGTACGATAAAAGCAGCGTAGATACCAAATCTACGCATTGTGTGTTTTGTGTTTTTTTTACCAGATTATAAAACGTTTGCGTCGCCCGTGCCCTTGTAAGGAGGCCCTCTGAGGTAATCTGCGGGTGGTTTTTCAAATTAGGTTCATTTGAACCGGGACACCGGTACATCATGGACTACTATATATATTTAAATAACGTCACGGGATCTTTAACGTCCGTTGTGAAGCAGAAGGCGTTACGTATTTACTGTTAATACTGAAACTAAACTATACTTTTTATCTTCTTGGTTCTTTCAGTAAAGTCACGTAGAAGGGAAACAATAAAATAATAAAAATAAAAATAAAATATCTTCTTGGTTCTTTCGGTAAAGTCACGTAGAAGGGAAGTAATAAAATAATACAAATAAAACATTTTAATATGTTTTATTTTTATTATGTTTTATTTTCATCATTTTATTACTTCCCTTCTACGTGACTTTACCGAAACAACCAAGAAGATGAATCCCTGCAGTCACGAAAGCTTAAAATCGAAACATAATAAAATAGTTTACCAGCTAATGCCCACTTGGCTAAATAGCTCCTTTTCAGAAGCGACATTGCCAAAAACGATCCCTCAACGAAGTGGCTTATCGCGTGAAAATCGATAGCAGCCGAAAATGCCCTAAACGCACGTTGTTTTTAAATGTGGATGAGCAAAATTCCACGCGACCACGGGGAGAGAGACACCCAAATACACAGCAGGAGTCAGGGCCCGGGGTCGAACCCACAACCTCCTGCACACCAGGCGAGGTAGTTAACATCTCGCCACCACGGCAGTATTATCACTATTACCCAGGGCGGCCCCTGGCATCGAACCACGATACCCCTTCTCCGAAGCACCCATGCGACAAGCGACAAACGCGTGGCTATACATCCCAGGGTCTCCGTGGATTTGTGGTGGGTGATGGGGGGGGGGTTAGAAGTGGTCCGGGAAGACCCCCCGTTTACTTCACTGCGGCCAGCGAGATTTCGCGTAACGCTCCCTGGCTCGCGCACATCGCATTCCTGCGAGAGGTGCAGAGGGGGCGCTCCGGAGGTGGGAGGAGGGAGGGAGTTGGGATGGGGGGGGGGGGGTAGTTGGTGGCAGGAAGGGGGTGGTGGGGTGCAACGGTATCCTTTGATTTGATGCAAAAAGAACAGAGGTGGTTGTTGGTTCAACGCAAGCCGAAGCGAGGCGAGCTGAGAGCAGATGATGGTGGGGAGGGGTGGTAACAAAATAGGAGCGTGCCAATTCGCATTCCCTACGACCCCTTCCCCCAACTCTTCTTGAAATGATGAATTGCATCGATTTTGGGGGACGGGATTCGAGAATGAAATATTTTTTCATGTTTTTTTTTTTTAAAGTAATATGGTGAGTGTAGCGGTCTCTTATGGCTGGAGAGAGGTCACGTGAACCGTGTTACGACCAATGTAAACAAATCATCATCGGTCATGTTCAATCCACTGTTGCATGATGGCTTGCCCAAGCAGCCGCCGCCACCTCCTGCGACGTAGCAGTCAGTCCACTTAGTCCCATACACAACGGAATTATTTGATGGCTCCATCTCTTCAGTGGACATCCTCTCGAAAGTGTTCCAATCCTTGGATACTGCCTGCCCGGCCGCTTTTGTCTCCCCAGTGCTGATGGTTAAGCACTGCACCGGGTGCTCATTCTAGGCTGAGTTGATCTGGAGGGAGGGGGTGTGCAGGACCGGTTCAGAGTTTCAAGTTTTGTTTTGTTTAACCGGGTTGATAATTAAGTCAAGCGTTTCCCGCATGTCCGATTCGCACAGTTGGCTACGTACGGTGCGAACAAAGTTCAACATAACTCACATACATACTCCATTATTATTATTATTGATCATCGTTCATTATTCCATCTGGCAAACGTGTCCTGCCCAAGCCCACTACATTTTTCCCAACAGTTTGAATTACGCATTTTACCTGTGCACATTCCCTAAGTGAGACAAATAATAGATTTTAAAAAATGCCGATTCTTACACACACACACACAATTCTACGCGTGATTTGTGAATCTCAAGATCGATAGACATATAACGATGTAATCGATACATATACACTTCTAGAAACAACTGCCCCGAACCTCAGCTCCCAAGGCAGCTGTCGTTAACCACATATACATACATCGGTTAAATATAAGTTGGATGTATTTGTTTATTTTACTTCCGTCTTGGTTAATATTAGAAGGACGCTGCCGTGGTATGATGGTAAGCACACCGCACTTTCAATCTAAAGGTCGCCAGGAGATTGAATCGACCCGAGCCAGACAAGACGAAACAACGGCACGAGTATCTTGAAATCCCACCCACTGCCTCTGTCCACCCCACACAGTGGCACGAATGGATTCGTGCTATACGTGCGTGGTGGGGTAAAGTGTGGGTAGCTCCTACCCAGCAGCGGAAGTAACGACATCAGCTCAGGGGGTGCGGAAATCGATCAGGTGCCGAGCCCCAAATATATTGGTAATTTTCATAAAAAATATTTTAACTGAGTTTTAAATAACTTTTTGTTATTCTTTTACACTGTTGTTGAATACATATCTCAAGGTGGTTCTCAAAGGGGCCCCAACTCGTAGCTTTGGTCACTACATCGGGGGAGAGGGCAAGGCACCCCCTGCCCCCAAGCTCCTAATCTCAGCTCGTTACCTGTATAAAAGACACCTGGGAGCCAGAAATCTTTCTGATTGAGAGGGGGTCAAATACTTATTTCCGTCATTAAAATGCAAATCAATTTCATTTTTGACATGCGTTTTTCTGGATTTTTTTGTTGTTATTCTGTCTCTCACTGTTAAAATGAACCTACCATTAAAATTATAGACTGATCAATTCCTTTGTCAGTGGGTAAACGTACAAAATCAGCAGGGGATCAAATACTTTTTTCCCTCACTGTAGTTGGGCCCTCCAGAGCTCCCCTCTTAGTGAAGGCACCCTTCCGCCAGCAGTAGCGGGAATCGAGCAATTGCAAGGCTGCGCCTTTGCTGAATAGTTCAACATTCTGCCTCGTTTTCTTTGGATCTTTTTGTTTTTAAATCTCCGTGATGCTTGGTGACAACACAGAGTCTTTCTTGAAGACGTTAGTCTCGATGGGCACCCACACCAGGTTTCAAGTAAAGATTAAATTTGATCGATGGTAAAAGTCTAATGTTTACAAGAAGAGACGCCCTATGTCCCCCCACCCCCTCTCTGCTAATGCTACCACCCCACAGCTGTTGACCATGTGGTGTTTTTTGGGCGAGACATTGTGACCAAATCTCTGCCAGACGCCTTGCGAAAATTATCTGCAAAACTCTTCATCGCCTTGCTGACTAACACATCTCTCTACTGTTGACCTTTTAGTTTATTTCTCAACAATTGTTCTAATTGCATCTTCCTATTCATAATATACGTTTTTTTCTGGGTTAGATCGTGTAAATATAAATGTGTCTTTAAACCCTGCCACCACCCACCACAGCCAATTAGTAAGGTTTGTCACGGAAACAAAACATGTAAATTAGTTACTGAGTCCAGCACTCGGGTGTGTTGGAGAGTAAACCCACAACATTTACAATTCGAGTAACGACGTTTCGCCGGTAATTACAACCAGCCACATCAGGCGACAGCCAGAGTTGTGGAGAAATCCTCCTGCTGCGGTCCTATCGTCCAATTGTATCCCGACGGCGTTCCGCGAGCGACACGAGATGAACAAACCATCTTCTTGGTTCTTTCGGTAAAGTCACGTAGAAGGGAAGTAATAAAATAATAAAAATAAAACATAATAAAATAATTCTCACGACGTTTCGGCAACAACGCAAGCAGCCGTCTTCAGGTGAAGAATGAAGTTACAGCAGCAGATGTTAGTGTAAATGCGTTTGGTATTACCTTAGAGTCGCGGCATCTCTTCAGAAAGGTGAGAGACTCGATTAGCTGAGCCTTCTTATCACGGAGCTTGTTGAAGGATCTCAAAGTTACGTGGAATCCCCCCCCCCCCCCCCACTCGGATCTCTCGCGGAAGCAGTGCGACCCTTCGCGTTGGAGAAACGGTCCGCGGAAGCGGACATCGGAGCGCTACCTCCGAGATCCCGTCGAGTGACCTCCTTGTCCACACAGTAGAGCCGCAGCACTTTCCCGTCCGCTCCGCATTTGAGAGTAATGCTCGTCACGTGACAACATTGATAATGATTGTTGTCAATGAGATGTTGTGTTTGTCGAGACTTTAGGAACGTGATGTTAAACACAGGGACATGCGCTCAAACCGTGGATGTCGCCCATTCAAGCACTGTTAAGGGCTCGACGCTTGCTTAGCATCTGATGAGATCGAGCGCTTTCCCGGGGTGGTTTGGTCATTAGGCTCCGCATGCATGCGTTGTACACACGACTCAAACACGAGTTACTCTCACACGCGCGCGCCATTCCTGCGAAGAGCTTCGTGGCGGATAATTGGAGGCCTACCGGGCCAGCGTCTCCACCGAACTGCAATCCTCAGCTTTGTTCGATGTCATTCTAATTCCAATCAGGCCAGGGGTCACCTAGCGGTTAGAGAAAGCGGTTCGCAATCGAAAGGTTTGCGAGTTCAAATCCCAGTCAGTGGCTTTAATAGCAACGATAAATCACGTCCGTGTCGAACTACTCCAAGGCACATTCACAATGAGGCTCTGCGTCATACATCATCATACCGCATTGACATATTAATCGTTGATTAAGGTCGAGGGTTCAATATCCCGGCGCAGCAGTGGACGCAGTGGCGCAAGTTTCTTGAATCCTCCACGCCGCCTCTGCCCATCCGGTGATGCACGGACCTGCCGATCGCGTGGTCGATCGGCAGGTCGTGTGTGGTGGCGTAAAGTGTTGGTACTCTTCCAAGTCGTCTCGCCAGTTGAGGCTCTTCCGACAACGGTGGCAGCGCTGCTCTTTACACGTACGTTATACATTGAGCCCATGTCAAACACGCATTGCCATCGTCATTTTTTTTTGACACGGTCAATCTGCTGCTGGACGAATGCCCTCCACCTAGCTGCCACCATCTCTCACCACGCTGTCCATCTGAACATAGGCGACTCCGATAGAGTATCTGTAGAAACCCACATGCAAACGATTGAAGCGGGGGGCAGTGGTTGTTATTTATACTGAAGTGGTCCACGCCTTCACATTTGCCACTGCGGTCACCCCCCGTGGACTGTTGCTTAATCGTCCGTCGGTGTAGGATTGAAAATCAGCGTCTGCCGTGCGATGATGCCGCTGCAGCTGCGATGGGGGTCAACGCGGACTCGCTTGTTTGCGCAGGTTGGAAATGAACCCTTCGAGAAGCTGTTACGCGCGCCGCGCGTTCACCCCTGCCGTGGGAATGGAGAATTCCCACCAAATAGCCCACAGGCCTGTAAAGAGGCAATTAACGCCACCCTCCCTGTCGCGAGTGTTGTGTGAGTGGGGGAAGTGCTGCCCGTTTTGGAGTCGCGAATTTCAGCGTTCGGAGTAAGTGGCGCTCTGACCACGCGGTCAGGCGTCGTCATGGTCCCTAACGTTGCCTTCTACCCCACCCCCAGCACCCACCCCATTTACCATAGGGGTGGGTGCGAGCCAATTGCAGGGGGGGAGGCTGTGCAGAATTTACTTTTTTTGGGGGGGGGGGCGGTGGCATAGACTTATAAACTCCCAAGTGAGATGACAGACGAGAGACACACGAGATAGAAATGGAGCGAGATGAGAGAAGAGATAGACAGATGAGAGAGAGAGAGAGTTCCACACTTGAGATGTGAGATGTAGATAATAACATGTGTGGAGTTTGAAGAGAGAGAAGAGGAATTTAAAAGTTTTTTGGCAGTTCAATTATCGCCGGTGTTTGGTTCATTCCAATTCTTTGGACGTTATTAAATTATCTTCGTCTGCGTCTTGATTGGTTAATTTTGCCTCGTCGCAGTCGGCAACGCTTTGGCCTGTCGTAGGTTCTGTCGCTGTGGTCACTGTCGCCCTCGATGATTCTCATCCACTCGTGGTCACCGTCAGCTAAAATTAAATGAAAAAAATTAACTCGTAAAAACACAGTTTTTCACTATAAATCCTTTATATGCGTGGCGGCTAGAGTCCTCTCGTCCTCTGGCTTGAGATGGCTGCCACCTATGGGTCAGATGATTGCCTGACACCATTAAGCAATTGGTAATTAAATATTTAAAAAAATCCTAAAAAGTGTAAAGTTATGGAAAAAAATTATCACGAAAATAAATTGTCACGCACAACGAGTCTGTGTGCAAAATGTCAGCTCGATTGGATCACGGGAAGTGGGTTAAAAAACGACCGAAAGATTTGCACGGTCGTAAGCACGCAAGCAAGCAAGCAAGTGAACTTAATATAATGGATTTAATAAAAACACACTTTGTGGACGAAAGTTTCCCTCGCCCATTTCGTGAACACGATTGAGAATCAGAATATGTATTAACATAGCCACTTGTGTGCCCTCTAATTTCTCACATTAGCATCATGCTAATCCCTCCCATTAACATAGCCTCTTCCGTGCCCTCTAATCTCTCACATTAACATCATGCTAATATCTAACATTAACATCACTAGCACCGGCCACTTCTTTATAACCCTTGAGCAACACCCATTTCAAACATTTTAAAACAGTCTGCCTCAGCAGCAGACCATGCTTTCCCGATACGTCGTGATCTATTTTATTTTATACCTACGTGACTTTACCGAAAGAACCAACGAGTATAGAATATGTATTTATATGAGAGGAATCCGATGAGCTGCAAAGTTATTTTTATCACAAGATGTCCACCGCCGAGTCGTCTCCCCTCCCCTGCCCCATACCGGTCAACCCCTTATCAGCGCCCACCCTATTACAGACCCTATTGGTCACCCCGTCCCTTATAAATCTCAGCGTTCATCCTACAAAGTCTCATCAACAAGGGAGAAACACAAACAAATAGACACAATAATGTTTTGCCCGTATTGAAACTAAATTTCCCCTGTACAAGAATACGGGGTAAAACCGTATGGGTTGACAGCTATAGCCGCTATCACCCCCCCCCCCCTTCTCTCTCTCCGCGACGTGGCAAAGGCAATGCCGCGCACCTGTGAAGGCTCGCGAGAAAACCCCGTCCACAGCATCTGAAAGCGGTTAAGAGATCCCGCGGGCATGGCAACGTGTAGACACACCGCTCCATGTGGAGCATCCATTATCACGCGCGCGGAATTCCTGCGTCAGATTTTGTTTTTACTTTAAATGCCCACCGCTGGCTCGCAAGCCACTGTGCACTGTGGTAGAACCTCGGTGGGGCGGCGGGGGTATACTGAGGTTGATTTCCTGCCATGGGGAGTGAGCTATTTGTGTTTTGTTTTATTTTGCCCTTCCACCCGAACCTCCGATTAGCACGGTTGGCTATGTACGGTGCAAAAGAAGTTCAACATACATGGTTGATTTCCTGCCATGGGGAGTGAGCTATTTGTGTTTTATTGTCCTTCCACCCGAACCTCCGATTAGCACGGTTGGCAACGTACGGTGCAAAAGAAGTTCAACACTCGTACACCTGAACCGACGATTCCATAGATCCCCAGAAAGTTGAATTCGATACAGGGACAAGAATAGCACCAGTGGCGAGTGATAGCTAAACCAGTCCTGGACCTACTGTGGTAGGAGCCTAGCAACCCGAGTTAGATTTGTGGACCTCGGCTAACATCAGTGGTGTGTGATTTCTAAACCGGTCTTTGGCCGCCACCTTAACAAATCTGCACTGACCTACACGGTGACGTATAATCAGACAACCCACGTGACTGACTTGGCGCGTGGGATGGCCTACAACCTGCAATTGGTTTCAAAATGATTTGTTATTATTATCGAACACTAATATTTCTAATTTTTGCATCGGCATTGCGTTATTTTACTATCGATTGTCAGGTTATAAACAAACACAAATTCGGGTTCACATTATTTTTTATTGTTCAAACATTCGTTATTCATTCAGTTTCACGATGCATTGTGGCTCATTTACATCGTGGTTTCAAAGAAACAATCACGTTCGCAAAGAGCAAAGCTTGGCAAAGGGCAACAGTTTTATCTTCAACAAATCCACGCTCTCGCGTGAGACAGGTGCGTGCGCATTAAAAGGGCCCCTTTGAAATGCTCCGCATTGCAAACACCAACCGTGGAAGGTCACAAAGCCTTAGCTATTGTTCAAGTGGCGTAAAGGTAAAGGCGCGGCGCTGCAATGTATTGCTCGCGCCGCGGTGGCGAGATGTTAACTCCCTCGCCTGGTACGCAGGAGGTCGTCGATTCGATCCCGACGATGACGCCTGCTGTATGCTTGGAGTTTGCGTGTCTCTCTCTCCTCTCTTACCCCCCCCCCCCCCCTGGTAGCGTGGATTTTACTCTGGGTCCTGTGGTGTATTCCCTCCACATTTCGAATCAACAACACGCGTTGAGAGTATTTGGTTGCTATACATTTCCACGTGATGAGCCACTTCGTTGAGCTATCATTTGTGGCCAGGTGACTTCTGAAAAAGAGTTATACAGCTCAGTGGCCCCGACCTGGTATAATAAAAATGTGTTTAGTTTTAGTTTAGTGGAAGGACGTTCACGAGAGAGAACTCTTAAGAGCCCCTCTATAAGCGAATGGGCCTACTCTTCAACGCTGGTCTTGTTCGAGGTGGGAGTACCACCACTTTACCCCCCCCCCCACCCCCCGTTGTTTTACTGCTGAGTGGACAGAGGCGGGGAGCGGATTTGAGAAATTTGCACCATTGTTTCAACTGCCACGATGGGTGGGAGATCAGATCGAACAATTCAAAAACACGGCAGCAATCTTTATATTCCATAAGACACGTGTCACAATCCAACTCGCCCAGCTTACAGTAAGTGAGGCCTCGAAGGAGGGTGGAAGCCAATCATCTTTTTATTTCCTTCAAAATAATTGTTTATGAATAGGAACAATTCGCCCCGATTGCTGTTCTGCTTGTCCTATTGGCTTCGTGCATCGAGATGGAATGAAGGCGTCAGAAAAAATCTTAAAGAATGCTGCACCCAAGTGTCAAGTGGGCCTTATTAATCTGGTACACGGGAGCGGTTTGATTTTCCCAACCCTCTGAGATTGTCAAGGCCATTTTTTATCAGAGCTGTCATTCGACCAAATTAAGTGTAAAAGTACATTTCATGAGGTGGTGTTCTTGTGTGTGCAATCATTGCACCCTAGCCACTGTGCTACCTGATCACAGGAGATGATTGAGGAATACTCGAGATCACGTTTTTTTAAATTGTATCCAGATAATGTTTTTTCTGTATCTTGAAAAAAGGTCACTTTTATTCCAATATTATACCAGTTGTGCTATCAGCAGCATGTTACAAGTTGAAGAATCCTCTCACAGAGCAGTGCATGGCCCTTTGACTTATAGAACTGCCCACAAACGGATATTGCATGTACTGCAACCGTGATATCCGCTTCTGCGATTCCTTAAGAGTTGACCTCTGGTTCACAAAGTAGAACGAAGCACCTTTCCACCCGCTCTACACGTGACAGTGAATGTTCCGTCGCATTACAGGCAGGCTGGTGCTTCGATTTCTCATAGCTCGCATTTATCCAAATTAAGTGCCAGAGCCAATTTAATGTCGTTGGGGGTGGAGGGGTGGGTGGAGGGGTGTTCATGGTGAGGGCCAAGACTATCAACTCATCCCACTTGAGAACCCCAATTTATCTTCTTGGTTCTTTCGGTAAAGTCATGTAGAATGGAAATAAAAAATAATAAAACATAATAAATATTTCCATTTTACGTGACTTTACCCAAAGAACCAAGAAGATGAATCCCTGCAGTCACGAAAGTTTTAAATCGAAATTTAACCCCAATTTAATCACAAGCCGCCTGCATTGGGGACCCGGGGTTCGGAGCAGATGCGCCACGACCTCTGAGCCACCGTGGCCACTTCTCGGGAGCGCCTCAATGAGGCACAATCCCATCCGCTGTCAGGTTCACTGATGCACGCGACAGTGGCGGGCGAGGCTGCTTATAATTCAGCGCTCCACTGCAGTTCCGCCTGAATCCTTACGAGATGCTGGTACATCGACCCAAAGCGGTGGCATCGGGGCCGTCCATAAATTACATCACGCACCTAGGGCGGGGGGGGGGGTCAGACATTTGTGACGATGTGTGACGAGGGGGGGGGGGGTTGAGAAATGTGACTTCACATCAAAATGCGCAACTTTAAGTAAATATAGACAACATTTAATTTAATTAAGTAAATATACTTAATTAAATATACTTTGTAATAAATGTTTTTTCCTACAACATCGGCGCCACATTAAATACGCACTACAACGACAATAGTTTAAAGCCCCCTAGGTGCGTGACGTCATTTATGGACGGCCCCAGAGATGTTTTTAGTCGAGATTTGAAGATTTGTAGTGTCTCTGAAGTCCTAATCTCTCAATATTCGTTTCGCTTCATGGTGCAGCGGCATTACGTACTTAGGCTGCTTAATAGCCGTATTTAATTAATGTGCTGCGTTGTGGAAAGCGATTGTCTTTAATGACGCTATGTAAAATTAAATATCGATTTAAAGCTTTCGTGACTGCAGGGATTCATCTTCTTGGTTCTTTCGGTAAAGTCACGTAGAAGGGAAATAATAAAATAATAAAAATAAAACATATTAAAATAATAATATAATATTATAAAATAATAATATAATATTTTTCTTATTATAAAATTATAATAATATAATATAATGTTCTTATGTTTTATTTGGATTATTTTATTATTTCCCTTCTACGTGACTTTACCGAAAGAACCAAGAAGATAAAATTAAATAGTCATCATCTATTGTATATGTCCCAATTATATTCCAAATGTGCCCTTTGCGTCACGCCATGGGATGAAACGCCTCTCCGGAGACCTCGGAGAGCAGTGTATCACCTCGTGTCAGAGAACAGCCCGTGGAAAGAGATATCACAGAACTTTGTCTGAGAACTTCTGTTGAAGTAACTTGATATGTCTTTCATTCTCAAAGCTGGAATTTACCCAAATTAACGAGAGAGAAAAATGAGGTGTGTGTGTTTTTGTATACAGCAATTGGTGATCAGGCTGAGACCATAAACTCAATATACTTGAGAACCCAGTTTCTAATCACGAGTAAGTGAAATGCAGATTTGAAGCCAGGTCCTCAAACCGTGCCGGCTCATAGCTCCGACTACTGAGCCATCCAGCAGTTAGGATGTCATTTTTATTTACTCTAAAGGTTGCATAATAAGTACAATCTTCATCCAACCACGTCTTATTCTTTCGTATGGCAGGATGGTAAAGCAACTGTTTTGAAACGTCTTTTAATGTGTCCAAACAGCGTTTGTTTAATCTCTCGTATACAGTACGGTATTGCCCGCTGATTAATTATTTTGCATCGTACAGTAAAACCACAGAGCCGGACATGGGAAAACCAGAAATTGTGGTAAGCCAGAAAAGCTACAACATTTTTAAATGAATAAATACATTAACCTAATGGCGGGACCCCGGGGTCCCGAATAAACGGAAGTCCAAATCGTGATGAATTAATTTATTTTTGGCGACTCCGTCCCACCGCGCACATAAACGCCGCGACCCGCCTGGCACGGATAATTCTGATGTCGTGTCGTGTCCAAGCTGCAGCGGCGAGGACGAATGCGCAGAAGAGCTGAACAAGCGAATGCGCTCCAAGCTTGGGTATGGGCTGGATCGTAAGTGTTATCCAAAGCTGCTCAAACAGCCTACACGACTAAAGTATTTTATTTGTCATCACAGTATATGCATAATAGTATTATGATAATACAGTGAAACTGCTCTCTTATCTTCATTATTATTTGTGACCTACCAATGTCTGCAGCCAGGATCAATCGATGAAAATCCTATTACCTGCAGATATTTAACAGATGAGATGCGTTGCACCGTTAAATCCTCCTGTTTGATAATACTTCTTTTGTCCGTATGCATCTGTGCAGATTGGTTTTCTTTTTGCGGTTAAGCCATAGTCCCCACATACCGCTCGTATCAATGCGGATAAGAGGAGCAGCGACCCACTACTCTGTAGAGTAACATTGGTATAAACGCTTGTTACAATATGAACAGCGCATTGAAAACGCGTACTATTTTATGTACTGTTTACAAAGTGTTCACAAATCCACACTGAGAAACACGATGATTGACAGAGGGGTGTAAAACATGTTTCCGATAGTGTATTTAAATAGAGGTACTGCAGGAAAGTAGTATCGAGTTTTAAAGGCATAGTCTAACAAGACAACACTTGCCACCATCCTTCAAAACCCATTGGTGAAAAAGAGCAAAGTTTTTGTTTACATTATAATATAATGTGTATGCGAGAGCCGGGGGCTTATGGTTCATATATTAAAATACACCAAGAAACTCCCGAGTAGAAAAAAACTTGTTCAGGTTGCCATTAAAGCTGTTGTGTGCGGCAAGATACGGTGTATAACGTGCATTCCATTCGCGCGTATCAAGACTAGAAATATTCGTCAACTAACACTGCCTCTCAGCAGAAGAAATACATAATCGGGTGACGTTTCGGGCGATGGCCCTTCTTTGGAGTGCATGCACGAAAAGGGCGATTTCTTGCAAATGCGACCGTTTTTTTCGCCTTTTGCGTTGAGTTTTGTATTTGCTATTAATTGTAGGGACAACGCAGCTATTTTTGTTTCATTAAGACAAGGAAGTTGTGATACAGTAATAATTTTCCATTGCAATCTTGAGTGTGCACTGTCGTATGTACTATTGATAGTGCGTGTGTGCACTACTAATTCTAAAGTTGATTTTACAGCGAGCACGCGTCCGTTGTATGGAATCGAATCCATAATTTTGAATGCACCCCGCCCCCACTCATCCCCACGTTGTCTGCTTTAAAAGCCCTCCCCGAGTCTTTGCCACCTATTGCATCAAGGTGATGGTGACCGATTAAACTGTGCGATACGTAGAGTGATTTTTTTGTTTGTTTTTAAAGTAGTGTTGTCAAATATTCTTTGGTTCTTTCGGTAAAGTCACGTAGATAGAAACAATAAAGTAATAAAAGTGAGCGTATTGGCAGTCTATAATGTAGACTGTAGCCTGGTTTTAAAGTTGGTGAGCGTATTGGCAGTCTATAATGTAGACTGTAGCAATGGTTATTAAACTGAACCTGAGTGAGCGTACTGGCAGTCTATAATGCAGACTTATTCTGGTCCTTTCAGTAATACAGATAAAATAAATAGTGTTGTCAAACGTAAATTGCGTTTCGTATTTAGTTGTTTGATCTTAACTTATTACACGTTCAATGTAAATGCATCAGCGTGTGGTATTTTGTTGTTGCCTTGTGCGTCGCTGCGCTCTCACTTTTGGAGGCTGAGGTCTTCATTCAGCAGTGGATAGATCATGGCGGAAGTGAATAAGTTTAATATAATTGGTTCACATTGACCCCTGTAGCCACTCGGCGCCTCAACGTTTACCGCACAGTGGTTCAACCATTGCTGCTACTGCTGCTGATGACAAAAAAATATAAACGTGCTCTGTTAATGTTTGATGTCTAGGTTCATTGGAGGGTTCGTTATCTTCCAGTAGCGACGGTTTGGGCACACCATAGAGCCAGTGGATTGCTCTTGGCTGATGTATGTGTACCGTATGTTGAACTTCTTTCGCACCGTATGTAGCCAACCGTGCTAATCGGAGGTGCGGGGGACATGATGACTGATGGTGGTGATGGTGATGATGATTTCAGGTAGCCCGCATCCTCCTCCTTGCTCCGAATTCCAGACTTGCCGAGTTAATATTAACAACCGTCTCCACCTTCAGAAGGACATCTTGCCATGAGGGTCACGCACACTGACTGTGGCAAGGGTCCATTGATCCAGGCAAACACGAGCAGAGTTTAACGGACAAGAGGCATTCCTGCAACGCAAAGTAACCCAGTGGTGTGGCGACTTGACATTCAACATAGGGGCAGGTGCTGGGGAGGAGGCATGAGCAGAAGGGAGGGCCCCCTATAGATTTATAAACTCCCAAGTGAGATGACAGACGAGTTACAGACGTGATAGAAATGGAACAAGAGACATACAGATGAGAGAGATCTGCACTTGAGATGAGAGAGATGTAGATAGCATATGTGGAGTTACAAGAGAGATATAGATAAGATGAGAATTGAGATGTTTTTTGGAAGTTCAATTCTAGCCGGTGTTTGGTTCATTTCAATTCTTTGTTTCACTGAGTCCTAACGACGTTATAAAATTATCTTGATTGGTAAATGTTGTCTCGTCACAGTCGGTTCTGTAGTTGTGGTCACTGTCGCCCTTGATGATTCTCATCCACGTATGCCTACCGTGAGCCAAAATAAAACACACACATATTTTGTGGACGAAAATTTCCCTCACCAATTTAATTCACACGATTCAGAATCAGAATATGTATTTATACAGGGTGTTTTAAAATGATGGACCCAATTTAAAAGCAGTATATTTCACGATGGCAACATGTTACAATTACACAAAAAGTTACAAGCGGTTTAATGAGTTATCAAGTTTTACTAACCATTTTAGAAATGCTCTATGTGCCCTCCACCTGCTGTACGGACAACATCGAGACGATAGTTGAATTCGTCCCAAACGCCTCTCAAAGTGTCTTCTTCCACTGAAGTCACCGCTGCCGTGATTCTGTTTTTGAGGTAATCCAGATTAGTCGCCAATAATGGTGGCACAAAAACACGGTCTTTGACGTATCCCCGCAAGAAAAAGTGGCAGGGTGTGATGATGTCTGGGGATCTTGGGGGCCAAGAGTGTAGCGCCAAGTCTTGGGGTCCCGTGCGACCTATCCAACGTTGAGGCAGTGTGTCTTGCGAATGACTGCGGCTAGGGGCTGTCTGTGCGCTAGGAGAGGCATCTTGCGGTAATCATTTGAAACTCTATGTCCCGCCCTTTCAAGTGGTAAGAGTTTCATTCATGATCGGTTCGTGGTTGCAGAGATATAGCGATCTCAAATCGGGTCCTTCGTTTTAAAACACCCTGTATTAGAGAGATCCAGTGAGCTATAAAGCTTTTTTACAAAGATGTTCAGTAGGGGCGGGTCAGAGCGTCACAACAACAAACAGTACAATACACGACAGAAGTGGAAATTATAGTAAAGGTAAACAAATCACTTTAAAAAATGTGCAAATAAAACTGAACAATGGGACACATTTAACAATACTATAATAATAATAACCTCTAATTTTATAAAGCGTCTTCCTGTATTGAAGTGTCTCAAACCAGCTAGAGCGTAAAACAAATAAAACTAGTCGAGAAAAAATCGAAGCGAAATAGGAAGTTGATCATTTCCCATCGCTCTCTTTCTCACGTTTAAACCGGCGGACCTCTTGGATTTGCGAACTATTTAATTGAACTATTTTTTAATTTTCCCAGGTAAGGCCCACGGAGCTATATCGCTCTTTTTTCAGAATCGACCTGGCCACAAATGATCGCCCAATGAAGTGGCTTATCACGTGGACATTTATAGCAACCAAATAGTCTTGAGTGCATGTTTCTAAATGTGGAGGGGAAAAAAACCGAAGGACCCGGAGAAAAATCCACGCAACCATGGGGAGAACATGTAAACTCAAAATACAGGCGTCAGGGCTGGGATCGAACCCACGACTTCCCGCATACCAGGCGAGGTAGTTAACATCTCGCCACCGCGATGCAAGGCGGTGGCATCCTCTCCCGATGACACCACCCGCCTGTCCGCCTCTGTCCACCTAGTGGTGCACAGTATTCCTTTCTTATCCGCGAGGGAATATCTATAAAAAGATGTTCCGGAGATGCTCGTGAATAGCACATTTCGTGAGTGATGGTATCACAGACATACATTATTGAATACAGGCTGATTACCCTATAGAGGGGCTCTCTAGAGCTGCCTCGAGTGGAGGCTCTTTTGCCAAAAGCATTGTGAGTAAGTAATTGCAGGGCTGGGCCTTTGCCTTCACGTGACATCATCGTGGCCGTGATCGAGCTGGCTGGCGGATGAAGTTTTGCCAAAGTGAAAGTGCCGTAACACCTTTTTGGGTTTCTGCCAAATGTTTTTTTTTTCACGATAGGATATAAAATGTCACGATATGACACATTGTGACATCAGTTTCCGTTCATTCATTAATTGTATTTCACATGTTATCGTGTTCCCTTTTGTGCTTTTATCTACTTAAAGTTTTCTTCAAAGTAATGCAACAGCAGTTAATTCTCCCGAAGCCTGCCATCCAATAATCTAATAATACATTTTGACTTAAAACTTTTGTGACTGCAGGAATTCATATTCTTTGGTTCTTTCGGTAAAGTCACGTAGATTAAAAAAAAAACTCACGACGTTTCGATCACAACACTAGCGGTTGTCATCAGGCGGAGAGAAACGGGGGGGGGGGGTAATCCTCTAAATGCAACTGTTTATAAACGTTTAAAATGGGCGTAGCCCAAGTGTCAGAAGGAGTGGGGGGACAATAACTCGTCCAATCAGGCTGCTCCGTGGCTCTTGTCCCCCACTCCTCCTGACACTTGGGCCACGCCCATTTTAAACCTTTATGAACAGTTGCATTTAGAGGCTTACCCCCCTTTTCTCTCCGTCTGATGACCGCTTGTGTTGCGATCGAAACGTCGTGGGTTTTTATTTAAATCTACGTGACTTTACCGAAAGAACCAAAGAAAATGTAATCATAATTTTACAAAATAATGCTTATAACTCACAGGCTGTCAGAGAATTATGTTGTCATGATGACATCAACCATTATGCTCATATGGAAAACAAAATCTCGACAAGCTTATTCTTAATGGTTAACTATGTGTTTTTAGATACTTGATTATTTTCCTATTGTGAATGGTAATTGTATAACTTCAGAAATATTTGTCCTGAAATGTTCACAATTTTGAGTTCATTCACTAAAAGTAAAATGAGCAATGATAACCACAACTTCGGGGTGGAGTCGGTGGCGGCAGTGTTGAGCACACTTTTCCCACGCTCCGGGTCACCTGAGTTCGAATCCCGGTCATTGGTAACACAAGTCACGAGTGATTTATATCTGCAACCGGTTCCAACGCCCTCTCCGGCCCGTTCACCCTCTTCATCTACCCACCCTGACCAGGACGGTGACGTACGGTCAAGACAGCAACCGTGACGGTCGGTAGCTTTGCGGAGGCCTTCATCCGGCAGAAGATTGGCAAAATGGCTGTGAATTAATTTCATATTGTGCACTTCAGTGGGCGGATCACCGTTCGAAGTGAACTGCGACCCTCAAAGGAATGGTGCCGGCCCCCCCCGTGGTCACCCCACCCTACCCCACCCCGACGTGATCCATGGATCAAACAAATCACTCGAAACGGCCAGTGTATGGCAACCAAAAGCAGTCGATGCGAATTCTGCAAGAGGATACACGTTTGGCGCAACGGTCCTTCGCTGACTCTGCACGATGAATTAATTAATCTCACATTTCCAATTTAAATGGAATGATATTCAGTAAAACAGACGTTACGATTGTCATCCACCTCGTATCGTGTGATACATCGTCGTATCGGCATGTTACGACAACCCTAGAAATGCTCCCCCTGCCCCCCCCCCCCGCCAAGTGGATTTTCTGTTTTTTTTTATACAGCCGACATGGATGGACCGGCAAGTACGGTCATGTCAGGAGAGGCACGGAGTGTCCTTCTAATTCATGGGCTCGGAGCCTGCGAACCCGCCGACCTCCAAATAAGTAACAAAATTAACCCGTGGGATCGGATGGGACAGAAAATCATTGCAAAGGGGGGGGGGGGGGATTTAAAAAAAAATAATTTTGGACATTAAAAAAATTAAATAGCATTATTGCATTTTGCAGCCCACGGTATGCTAATATCTCCGCATCTACAGAGCTCGGACATACATAAATGGCATGTAATTACTCTGCTTGCGAGCATAATGGATTCGATAAGTGATCTCGTGCTGCGAGGCTGTCGGGACAAGACAGCGCTATAAACATTTGCTTCTGATTGCGACTGAACGGATTGCTGCCGTGGTGTAATGGTTATCGCGCTGGACTTGCAAATCCGAAGCTTCAATCTCCCGGCACAGCGGGTGAAACAATCTACAGATATTTCTTAAGTCGCCCGCCTCTGTCCGCCTAGCAGTGCGAATGGGTGATGCAACGAGACTACTGGCGGCGCGGCAGCCAAAGGGGTGGGACGCATCCGGAGAGAACGTCCACCGATGAGACAGAGCGGTTCGACTGATGATCGTTGTAAACCGGTTCATGTACACCATAAGGCCCCCTTACATTCACCGCAACGTTTTAACAACAAGAAAGAAGCGTGTTCTTGTATCGCATGACGAGCTGGGATTTCTTGCATTGAACTTCTTGCCGCTCCGTCGTACGTAGCCAGCCGCGCTCGTCAGATGTGCCGGGGGTGGAGAGGACAACGAAACTGAAAACAAAAATCAGTTTTCGCCGAGTGAATTCTGTTGGCGGCGCACCTTTCGGCGCCGCGGCGGACTAAAGAATTTGAATGTCACATTGTTTCGGTCCACTTTTGCAAAATAAATATTGCATCTCAGTGGGCGTTTTCCTGCTGGTTTAAAAATAAAGTCTCGATAAATACAAAAAATGGGCTTGCTCAACAAGTCAAGGGCCCCAGAACCAATAAACAAGTTCCACATGTCAAGATGGAGGTGATCCGGAGGAGCGGTCAGAGCGAGCCGCGCGACTAACCCGGCGAGCCGAGTTCCATTCCCAACAGGATAAGTGGCTTATCTTGTTGAAATGTATAGCGGCCAAATACTCGATACGCATGTTTCCACATGTGGAGGGAAAAACCGGAGGACGCGGAGAAAATTCCACGCGACCACGGGGAGAGAGACATGGCAACTCCAAATTGACAGCAGGCGTCGGGGTCAGGATCAAACCCACGACCTCCTGTATACCAGGCTAGGTAGTTAACATCTTGCCACGGTGGTGCCCTCCAAATTAACGTACAGCGTTGTGGGATGCTGTTGGCATGAATCACGCTATATAAAGTGAAATTGTTGTGAAGGAGAGCCGACACAAGGTTGCAGGGCGTTCGTCTTTAATTGCTTCCCCCAGTCCACACTCGTCCCCAGCCTTCTCTGCCTGTTTTCCCGCCAGCTCTTCTCCTTTTCTCGTCAGTTCTCCCCATTTTCCCGCCAGTCCTCCATCTTTTCCCACCAATTTCGCCCCTTTACCACTAGCTATCCCTCTTTTCCCACCAATTTACCCCTTTTCCCACCAGTTATCCATTGTTACGTCAGTTTTCTCCTTTTCCCGCCAAACCCCCCCCCCGCCCACTCATGGTTCGCCATTAGTCAGTACCCCCTTTTCCGCCATCTCTTTCCCATTTAGTTATCAATTTTCCCGCCAGTTCTCAATCTTTTCCCACAAATTTCCCCCTTTCCCATTAGTTATCCCTCCTTTCCCGCCAGTTTCCCCCCTTTCCCCACTGGTTATCCATTTCCCCACCAGTTCTCCCTCTTTTCCCGCCAGTTCTCCCTCTTCTATCTCCTCGCCTGCTCCTCCCCTTTGCACTGTCCCCCTCCTTTTGGTGGGATTCCTTCCCCTGACATCCCTGACAGTATTAACATTAGATACAGTACACATCAGACTCTTCGGGTACAGAGGTGTAGGTGGATATGTGAAGAGGTCGCATAAGCAAATATATATAATCACAATACTGGACCAAAAAAAAAATTAAGCACAAACCGCTTTGCACGTGGGGGCACATGCTTCGCCGATCTCGAGAAGTCAGGTGAATGTACGCGAGATGAATAGCGCATTGCTGCACATGAAATGGTCGGTGTTTTGCGTGAAACACCTACCGAAAAATGTTAGTTTCACCATGCGCAAATACTGCAAAGCTGCGCGTTGGTGGTGAAAGGGGTCTGCGTAGGAACGTATTCCCTTGCGAGTGACGAATGCAAGTTTCGTAAAAACGTGGCGCAAGCCGTCACAGTTTCGCTGGATTGGTCTCAATTAAAATGTGGTTTAAATTGTTGAGGGGGGAGCCCCTGTTCTCAATCAATGTCGTTGTGGAATTGACCAACACGACCGCAGCTCACAGCGTACCGGACCAGGTGGACTGCATTTCGTTTGGTCACTTTGGAAAAGAAAGAAAGAAAAAAACCCACAGGGAGATGGATTGAGGTAATTTTTAGACCATTTTTGTCTTTGATGAGTTTGTTTGTGTTATAAATTCCACTTATCTTCAAAGGACGAACGCAACTATGCGCATTAGATGTGCTGATTCACGTGTGTTTTATGTCCGTAATCTGGAGCGGCAATTAGCAATTACCCCATCGCTGATTATTTTGTTTGCATGCCCGTAAAATATGTGCAATTAATAAAAATTCCACCGCTAATCAGCACAAATATCTATTAATGCTCTTTAATAAATGCATAAATGGAAGCGCACTTTTTAAACTCATGACGTTGCCCCTTGTCTGCCTTCATCATAATGTTGTTGGTTGAGTGCACGTATTTCTGAACAATGTTTTTGTTTTAAAGTATACTTTTAGATAAGGGGCCGTCCATAAATGACGTCACGCACCTGGGGGGGGGGGGTCAGACATTTGTTCTACTTAATTAAATAAATATACTTTTTTAATAAATGTTTTCTCCTACAACATCAGAGTGCAGCGCCACATTAAATACGCACCAGGTTTGTCGGGGAGACAGCGTCTCAGACGCCGTCTCCCCGACAGACCTGTTCTTCACCTGAGGACGGCTGCTTGCGTTGTGGCCGAAACGTCGTGAGAATTATTTTATTATGTTTTATTTTTTAATATTTTATTACTTCCCTTCTACGTGACTTTACCGAAAGAACCAAGAAGATTATTTTATTCTGCAAGGACATTTTTTGATTAAAAAAAATAATGTCGCTAAGACTTTCTGAACATTCACAGCGAACGGAGGGAGCAACGGTGTTTACGAGCGATCACGTGCGCGTTGTGGATCTCGCAAAGAGTCTGACATTGACAGTGGTGCAACTTGGCCGCACTGATAAAAGCGTCGGGAACAGCGTGAATGCTGTTATTGTTGTTGATACTGTGCTGTTTCCCTTTGACGCCGACAAAAAACGAAATGCGTTTCTCTTGGCTCGGGCTGAGTTCGTGGTAATCTGTAGATGCGCGAGTGAACAAAACAAATCGCTTTCATATTCGCGCACCCCGTATACGTATCGGTACAAAAAAATAAATTAACTACAAAGTAAACTACTTTTTATTTGAACAGCTAAGGCCCACGGAGCAATAGAGCTCTTTTTTTCAGATGCAACCTGGACTCAGTATGATAGCTCAACGTAGTGGCTCATCATGTGGAAATGTATAGCAACCGAATACTCTAAACGCGTCTTGATTCTAAATGTCAAGTTTGGTACCGTACAACGTCGCATTTTCAACTCGCCGGGTGGACAGAAGGTATAGGCGTACGTGTGAAAAGGACAGATATGTGAACAGCTGAGAGTAAAATGACAATTACACCACTGTACACAAAGAGGTTACTAATTTTGATTTAAAGCTTTCGTGACTGCAGGGATTCATATTATTGGTTCTTTCGGTAAAGTTTACGTGACTTTACCGAAAGAATCAATAATGAAAAGGTTACTGGCAAAAATAAGGGCAATCTGCTTTTAAATCACGGGAGAAATGCTCGACTGTGATTTCGTTCTGAGCTGTTAAAAGTTGAATTAAAATGCGTCTCCCTCTGTGTGTGTGTGAAAACGCCGTAATTGTGAACTATCTATAGACTGCGGCAGTTTTACTCCGTGTTAAAATACCGCACTGGGCGTGGGCAGTTAATTGGTTGGGGTGGATATCACGGGACGGGATACGCAACGTTGAACTGCATTTGGATGATATAATTAATGCGAGTCGCAACGCTATCCCAACACGAGGCGAATACAAGCAGAATTCCGTTCTGTGTCTCCCATTGTAAATGTAATTATTTTTGTAGCTCATCAGTCTGTTGGGAATTCCGGACCGATATTAACGAGCAGCATTGCTCAAGCAACCTCTGGACCCGTTCCGACCCTCTGGGTCTCATCAGCAGAGTCGAGGCTTGCGGTAGCAATTTGGATTTGCGGAGCGCGTAAATGAAATCGCGTGTCAAAGACGCTGTAACAAAAAAATATTTGGGTCGCACCAACTTCTTCCGGAATGAACGTACGTGCAAACTCCTTGTCCGGATATTTACACAATAAGTAGGTAATCAGCAGTCATTTTGTTCCAATAAAAAAACTGCCTTTTTTTTTGCCCCATTATGTCTCTGCAAAGAAACAGATGGGGAAGGTGTCTCACCAACGCTGAGTCATGAGTATTAATTCAAGCCAGTGCTGTTCTATTTTAGAATTTATAAATATTAAGAGATGTTTTGTTCTTCGTGTAAATTAATCGTTTTTTTTCAAGCAGCCCTGACTCCCAGTTAGTTTTTTTTTCATTCCAAATTCACATTTTAATGAAGAATTTCCTCTGGGTAAAAAAGAAAAATAGCGGTGGCGTGAGGTTTAAAGACATTCAACTGTGACCCTGGCGACCCGAGTTCAATTGCTGACCACGTCTCGCATCAGTTGGCGAGCGACATCTGAACCGGCTCTGGGTCCCCCCCCCCTTCACCAACGTGCACTGACCAGAATGGGTCAAGTATGGTCAGACAACCCCCTACCATGACCAACATGCCGCGAGGAAGCATTCTAATGTCTGTCAATGAACATTGTTGTTGCATGATGAAATATCCCACCAAAAGTTTACTCGCAATAAAAACAATAATTACCGAGCGAAGCAAAATTACAGTCGTGACATCCTTTAAAGGGCCATTTCGCGAAACATCACCGCATTTAAATGCATGTATATTTTAGCGTATATTGTTGACTGATGAATGCGTTGAGCAGTTGCTAAACGTGCCCCCTGCTGCACCGCTGGCAAAAGCAGTACCACAAAACAAAACATTTTAAGGTGCAGGGGTTCATCTTCTTGGTTCTTTCGGTAAAGTCACGTCGAATTGACAGACCTGTTCTCCACCTGAGGACGGCTGCTTGCGTTGTGGCCGAAACGTCGTGAGAATTATTTTATTATGTTTTATTTTTATTATTTTATTATTTCAATTCTACGTGACTTTACCGAAAGAACCAAGAAGATGAGTCCCTGCAGTCACGAAAGCTTTAAATCGAAAGGTGCAGGGGTTGTTCCTGCCCATCAAGCCATGTGGATCACACCTGATGCATGAGTAACACTATACACTGTGCTTTTTTATTTGACCAGGTAAGGCCCACTGAACTCTGTGGCTTTTTTCAGAAGCGACCTGGCCACAAATGATAGCTCAACAAAGCGGCTTATCACGTGGAAATTCGAAACGGCCAAATGCAGGACTCTGAACGCAAGTTGATTCTAAATGCGGGGGGGGGGGGGGGGAACCAGAGGACTCGGCAGAAAAATCAACGCGACCGCCTCGAGAGAGAGAGAGAGACGCGTCAACTCCATTTCCTAAAGACGACTCACGCTGTCCGGGGGGAACTTGGAACCTCGTGCGACGGGACGTCTCGTCGTACCTCGCATTTGCTTGCTGCCGGCGGGATGGCGGAACGTTCAATTCCGCGTTCGACGATTGCCCTTTGAGCGGCTCTCCAAACTCCAGCCAGCCCTCGTTAATGTTGCTGTTTCCAACACGACGGCGGAAGAAGACTACGTTTTATAATCTTCTTGCGTCGTGCGACACGGCGGGCATGCCGCACGACCCCTGACCCACGGTGGCATCACCCCTGAGCCACTGGCAGAATGGACACGTGATCACATCATGAGATAGCCATCGAACAAAGACAGGCACCACATCACGTGGTTTCAGATGCGCCTTCTGTTGCTCGCCATCGAACAAAGATGGGCAATGCATCGCGTGCTTTTCAGATGTGCTTCTGTGGCCGTCTGGAACGTTCTCAATATTAGGAAGACACTGGAGATTTGCACTCTAAATCATCTATTCAGAACGTATTTTTTTCGAACTGCTTTTTATTTTTAGTTTGTTGTCCTTCCCCCGCACCTCAGATTAACACGGTTGGCTACGTACGGTGCGAAAGAAGTTCAACGTACATGCATGAGATCCTTGCTTCGTCACATCCGCTATTTATAATGATGGTGCACCTATTATTCTGTCCGAGTTTACGTGCCACTGAGCAATCGAAGGGAGGCTTATGTAACGACGCTGACAGTGTCCCATCGATCACGATACTTGCACGTTTTGAGACATGAATGCGTGTGCCGTCATGGGGAGTTTTGGGTTTGTTGCCACTCAGGTCCGGTCGTGACAAATTGAGATGTTAGTTTTCGGTTTTATGAAAGCGGCCAACAAAAGGTTGCATCGCGTTTTACAACAAATTCGTTAGAATTGCCGTATTCTCCAGGTTATAAGATGCAGTTTCATTTGCCTGTCTTTCATGGCAAAATGTCAGGGTGCGTCTTGCATAATTTGTTCGGCGTCTGTGTATTGACCGGATTTTTATAACTTTAGTGATACCCGGCACACGTTTGGGATGCGCATTACCTTCTGGAATTTCTTATAATCTGGAGAACGCTCTATCAATTATTTACAGCCCTTCATCGATCCGTTGCTGAATGAGGGGCTACCCACGCTGTATCCTTTGTAGGGGTTTGTCAACCCATACTTCATACTGGGCAGCGTGGGTTTGGCGAAGGTAGCGGAGATCAGTCCCGGCTCAGATATCACTCGCCAACGATGTCAGTCGTGGCCGAGAATGGAAGTGAGGTCTCCTACGTGTTCACAGCGCAGGGCACGAACCATTGACCTCCCTCTAAAAAATGTTGTGATTCGGAACTAACACGTTGACTTGACTATTGTGTTTGTTGATTTTTGCGCTGTCAGCGTTGCATTTGGCTGATTTTATTGTTATTTTTTTCTGACGAAGAATGTTATGTCTCTGGTCTGTGCAGGCTGATCTAGACCCGTAAACATCCAGCAAAAACCTCATCATGGAACACAGACTCGCCTTCCTCAATTTCATCATACTCATCAGCAAGGTATGGTCCACATTTCATTTCTTACGAGCGTGACTGAGTGGTTTACCAGAGTGACCTAAGTACATTTTTCATCGGTAGTATTTTGGATCTTTCGGTAAAGAACCAAAGAGTATGGATCCTTGCAGTCACGAAAACTTCAAATCTAGAAAAGTTTTTTGGAGTAAACAATTTTTTTTTAATTTCCAACTGCGCTCTCGGCATCGTGTCATGAGATCGAGTTTAGTTTATTTATTTTTTCTCACCCGTGGTAGTTGTGCCCATTGGGTCAAAGGGTTGTTTTGTTCAAGGGGAGACGCTTCCCCCAAATGGGACAGCGGTGGACAGGGGGGAGAATGCAACATTGAAAACCAGAAAATATAACGGCGGACAATTTGAAAAGGAAAATCCATCGCGGCAGCAGCAGGCACCTTAAAACTTAAAACAGCTCAAGCCTTGCCGTGTCGATCTCTGGGGGCTTTTTGCTTGTGGAATGTTCGGCTCCCCCACACCCCCCCCCCCCTTCTTGTTCTGTAATCGGTGCTGTGTACCGGGCAAACCGTTGAGTTGAGCTAAAATACAAACAATTTCTACAGCCAGAAGAAGAATCTATTCGGAAAGCCTCAGAGATGTGCTGCACCTCAGGTGGCAAGTGGCCTTGTTGTCATGCACACAGGAGGCATCCCGTTCAACTCATCTTATATGAGAAATGTTGAATCGCAGTCAAAGCGAAACGTCGTACTCAAATTGTACGCGTGGATTTACTCTCCAACTCACCAATGGATTAAAGAACTAACAAATTGGCACGTTTCGTTTACATGACAAACCTTACTTACATTTATACTCACGCCATCTAACCCAAAAACCTCTATTATGAATAATATCGGTCGTGAAAGCCTACGTGTTAAACACATTATTTTAAATATCAGAGAAAACTAATATCTTTAATTAAAATTTACGTCGGTTTTTTTGTACGTTTAAACAGTTGGTTAGTAGGACTGAGACCATCGCCTCACTGCAAATGGAGAGCCCAGATTATTCACAGATGGCTGAAAAAAATTGGCTTCAAACTCGGGGTATCAGCGACGCTGGCTCGGGTGTTATTAGAACTCAGAGCGACCCGGCCACACTGCTACTGATATGAATTCTGATCGTGTTTCGGAATGGCGAACAAAGTTGAAACGAGGGACAATCGCAGTTGGGACCCCTACTCTCATAACTAGAACAATCCTAAAAGCCACAGTCTTAGGAATTGGTCCCCTCAAATATGAATCCACACCAGAGGTGATTTGGTTTCACAAACAGGGAAGGGTTCTGTCTAAAGTTATCTATTGCTTTAATTATCGTGCTGATCACTTCGATGTATATGTCAATATTAACTAATAAGGAAATATTTTTTCTCACGTAGAGTATAACGCTAAATTAAAACAAAAAGCAATCAAAGCAGGGTCATATTTACTCGTATATCAGTTTAACACGCAGGCTTTCGTGACCAATATCATCCATAATGTACTGTACTCAGATTGTAAATGTTGTGGCTTGGTTCTCCAACACACCGGTGTACTGTACTGGTGGCGGGTTTAACGACACATTTATTTTACGCGATCTAACCCAAAAAAACCGATATTATTGATTACTTGTGTATATTGCCAAACACACACATACCGGTCGGGACTATTTACAAAAGCAAAAACAGTAATGGAAAAGCAAAAAAAAAGAAAATGGCGCCCATGCCGTCGGCTTCAACTTTGTAATTCCTCGTTGCGATGAATCCCAGTCTGCTGTCCAACCGCGTTTATTAAAACCACAAATAAGAGCGACAAACGGGGGACTCCTTCGGGGAGTGGAGGTGCGGCAGTTTCTCACGTCCGTATCGTCACGCATCCGTTTTTTTCTTAATGAACGCAGGTAAACATGTGTGTGTGTGTGCGTGTTATCGACCCGGGTTCGATTCCCGCTCACGGCCAACACCAGTGACGATTATCTGAACCGGTCCCGGGCCTCCCCTAGGTCGACTCAGCCTCAAATAGGTACCTGGTGCGGTGTGTAAATATTGCCACTAGGGAGACAAAGGCGGTCGGGCGTGGTGCTGGCCACCCCACCCCCTCGTAAACCGTTCCGGCCTTCATAGGTGCTCGCTAACAGCACTTGCCCCTACAGTCTGTTAAGGCTATACGGGGGATCTTTGTGTTATCGACCAAGGTTTGATTCCCGCTCACGGCCAACACCAGTGACGATTATCTGAACCGGTCCCGGGCCTCCTCTAGGTCGACTCAGCCTCAAATGAGTACCTGGTGCGGTGTGTAAATATTGCCACTGGGGAGACAAAGGCGGTCGGGTGTGGTGCTGACCACCCACCCCCTCGTGTACCGTTCCGGCCTTCATAGGTGCTCGCTAACAGCACTTGTCCCTACAGTCTGTTAAGGCTATACGGGGGATCTTTGTCTTTGTTAAGGGTCTTTTAAATTATTGAAAAGAAATCTCATTAATACAGAGGAAGGTGCTAATTTGGACGCAAGTTGCACGTTTGGCTTTGTTTAGGAATGCCCAACGTTGCTCGGCATCGCGCTCCGACGTATGGCCGTGATTATTGTGTCGTCTTTATCGTTGTTGTTGTTGTCGTTGTTGTCAACTCTGTGGTTGTTATCCTTGTTGTTGTTATTGTTGTCGTTGTTGCTGTTGTTTTTGTTGTCACGGTTTGTTGATAATTTTGACGAGCGATGCCCTGTGTTCCTGAGTCTACTAGAGGCAAGGGTAGCGCAGCCGACAAGCGTAATTCTCAGTGGAATTGTAAACGAACAAAAACAAAGTTTGACCATAAATATAGGAAACCCTGAACCGAGTTCTGCTTAGAAATGCGTTTACCCATAATGCTCCACAGTAACGTGTGATGAGTTTATATACAATTTCGATTTTATATATGTGCACTTTTTTATTTTTAAGACGATGTTAATGACCAATGTGTTGAGTGTATTTTTTATTTTAAAAAATGTAGCCGTACACAATATTGCGTTGTATTTTAAAGTGGAATACTCTCGCCAACAACAGGCATTTGTTGAACAAAACCTGACTGCTGCTGATGAGACTCAGAAGGTCAAAACCATGCCCAAATGCTGCTGGATAATGTGGGTCTGGATAAACAAGAGTTCTGCTTGCATGTGTCTTTAATAAAACTTCTGTCCAGCTTATAAGCGTATCGCGAGTTTAAATTACTTAAAGCCGCCTCCACCCACCCATGCCGCCCCACGTCAGATAATTTTGCATGGGAGTTTTTGCCACTAGCCCCATACGCGTACGCATGCCGCCGCCTTACCAAGCAGACATACGTAATCTTACCACGGACACGTTATATTACCACATACACACATAATCTTAACACGGACAAACGTAATCTTACCACGGATACAAATAATCTTACTCCAGACACGTAATCGTACCACAAACACACACACAATCTTACCACAGACACACACAATCTTATCACAGACACACACAATAATACCACAAACACACACAATCTTACCACAAACTTACTTAATCTTACCACAGACACACACAATATTACCACAGACACACACAATATTACCACAGACACACAATCTTACCACAGAGACACACACAATCTTACCACAAATACACAATCTTACCACAACCACACACAATCTTACCACAGACACACAATCTTGCTACAGACCCACATACAATATTACCACAGACACACAATCTTACCACAGACACACACAATCTTGCCACAGACACACACACAATCTTACCACAGACACACACACAATCGTACCACAGACACACACAATCTTGCCACAGACACACACAATCTTACCACAGACACACACAATCTTACCACATACACACACAATCTTGCCACAGACACACATACAATATTGCCACAGACACACACAATCTTACCACACACACACAATCGTACCACTCATCGTAACCGTGACACCAAATTGACCGAATAGGGAATTATCGTCCCGGGCGGCCGTCTCTCCATTAAACTCATATATTCCATCAAGGTCCTGAAGATCTTCCGATCTCCAACTGCTCAGCACTCCCCGGTCTACAGGTTGCGCTCTTTTGGTGATCAGGCTTTTGTTAGCGTGGCACCCAAGCCGTGGAACGCCTTGCCACTTGAAATCAGGGCAATCGGAGTCAGTAGATGAACACCAGATTGAATTGAATTAAATGATGACGTCACCCTGATGCTGCTCTATTTAAGACCGGAAGCAACAGGAGAGCTTCACCATTCTTGCCCGATGAAGCTGATTGTAATTATCAGCGAAACGTCGGACTACTCAAATTTTAAAATGCTGTTGATTCTCTCTTCAGCACACCGGTGGGCTAAAGAAGTCAATTAATTTGTCCTTTGAAAAACGTGACACATTTTTTACTGTTTGGCCGTGTCGGGTGGTGGAGGGTTACGAAACATTTATAAATAACGCGATCAGACCCAAAAACCTTTATTATGAATACTATTGGTCGCGAAAGCCTGCTACGTGTTAAATAGATGTATTTAAGTCTGCTTTGAAAACCCATCTCTTTAAAGTGGCCTTCCCTCTATAGTTCGGCCGGTTGCCCTGGTTCTGTCTTTTTTTGCTTCCTGCTTTTCGTGCATTGCGCATTGGGATCCTAGGATGGAATGCCGCATGACACATTTTAATTATTATTCATAGACGTCAATGAAAGCTACAGGCAGACGGACACCTGGCCGAGAGGTAGTGGCGGAGACGTGAACGGCGACAGTCTAAATGCCGTGATAGCTCTGCTCACTCGTATGTGTGTGTGCGTGGGGGGTTATGTTTTTGTTAACTTACAGATTCGAATCTTTATGTCAATCGGTGCTGCCCTCTTACAAGGGTCACAGCTGGGGGAAGGGGAGGGTCAGGGGACGGGGGGAGGGGAATGGAAAAGAAGTGAAAGTGGTTTCACGATGAGCACGGCATCGTGATTCTCTCCCATTCGGAGCGGCTCTGAGCCATTGGTGGAAATTCCATGTTCCATTAACTCACTTACCAACCGACTCACTCATCCACCAACTCACTTACTGACCGACTCACTCATCCACCAACTCACTTACCAACCGACTCACTCATCCACGCACCCACTCACTCACCGATCGACTCACTCATCCACTCCCTCACTTACCAACCGACTCACTCATCCACCAACTCACTTACCAACTGACTCACTCATCCACCAACTCACTTACTGACCGACTCACTCATCCACCAACTCACTCGCTGACCGACCCACTCATCCACCCACTCACTTACTGACCGACTCACTCATCCACCAACTCACTCGCTGACCGACCCACTCATCCACCCACTCACTTACTGACCGACTCACTCATCCACCAACTCACTCGCTGACCGACCCACTCATCCACCCACTCACTTACTGACCGACTCACTCATCCACCAACTCACTCGCTGACCCACCCACTCATCCACCCACTCACTTACTGACCGACTCACTCATCCACCAACTCACTCGCTGACCCACCCACTCATCCACCCACTCACTTACTGACCGACTCACTCATCCACTACAGGTGAATCACTTCCCTTTCCGCGTCTTCCCTCGCACTGCTCGACTTTGGAGTTGCCTCCCACCGCTGTCTCTTAACTATCGCACCTTTAAGAGTGCTGGCTATCGCTGGCCACTCGGTGCCCTGGGCCTCTGGGCCTGTGCTCGGCAACCATGGTGTAATACATTCAAGATACTGCCGAGCATTAAACACAGTGCTTGCGACACCGCAGATCCTCATATCAGCTGTGCTTACGAGCGTGACAGATGCCCTCTTCGGATGCACAAGCCCACACTTAGGATGTGTCCGTGAAAGCAATTTGCATGTCCACACCTGAGCATTCATCCGCCAGCTCTAATGCGCGCGAAACTCCACTATACGGCGGCAAGTTCATACATTCTCACGTGCGCCCGAAGGCGCTGTGTTGTTCAGCAATCTTCCATTCTTGTACCCAGCGTCGGCACGGGATGTCATCTCACCTCGGCAAAAATTCGGCACCAAAATGTTCTCCCGTTTGGTCCCGGTGACGCCCCTTGACGTGACTGCACGTGCCTCCGACTGTCTCCCCTCTCGGCCTTTTCCGACCCTGTACGTCACACCACCACTGCTGCCACCATCACCAAGGACAAAAAACATCCCTCGTGTAGCCTTAATAAACTGTCGGGACAAGAGCTGTTAGTGAGCATCTATGAAGGCCGGCACGGCACACGAGCGGGGTGGGTGGCCAGCACCACGGCCGGCCGTCTATGTCTCCTTAAGTGGCGATGTTTACACACACCACCAGTTACTCATTTGAGGCTGAGTGGACCGAAGGAAGGGCTCAGGATCAGGTTCAGATAATTATCTGAACCGGTGACGATTATAATCGTCGCTGGTTTTGGCCGTGAGTGGGAATCAGACTGGGGTTGCCGAATTCGTTTGTGTTTAGTTTGTTGTCCTTCCCCCACACTTCCGATTATCACGGTTGGCTACGTACCGTGCTAAAGAAGTTAAACGTACATACATCTGAATCGGTCCTGCACCAACATACTTACACGCATAACACAGCGCGCTAACCGTTACGCTACCGCTCCCCCCACCATCACCACCACCATCACCACCACCACCACATCTACCTGCCCCATCCTCACCCGTGCTTTATTTCTGCTCAACCTGCCGGGATTGCACGCGAACGACGCAGTGGCCACCGGGCTCGGATGCCCTGAACGGGAGCCGGCTGGCGACGTCGCCGGCGGTGCCGGAGGAGGAGACGGAGGCGGCGATGGCGAGGGTGCCCGTGGGCGAGGAGCAGTACATCGTGAAGGCGCAGTACGAGTGCTACATGAAGATCCTGCGTGACCCTCCCTACAACGGCAGCGGTGAGCGACGTGGGGTTGTTTTTTTGTTGAACTTTTTTTTGGAGGTGCGTGTGTGCGTGGTAGTGCTACGCTGCGCTCAGAACCTGGCGAGCCGAGTTCGACTCCCGCTCACGGCCAACATCGGTGACGATTATCTGAACCGGTCCTGGGCCTCCCCCTAGTTCGACTCAACCTCAAATGAGTGCATGGTGCTGTGCGTAAAAATATCGCCGCTGGGGAGACAAAGGCGGCCGGGCGTGGTGCCTGGCCACCTACCCCCTCGTGTGCCGTGCCGGCCTTCATTTGTGCTCGCTAACAGCACTTGCCCCAACAGTCTGTTAAGGCTATATGGGGGATATTTGTCTTTGTCTATATATAAGCTCAGTATCCCCTCGCGAACTTGCTCTCCGAGATTTTTGGCCATCCGCAAGTCGCATCTGGAACTCTACACGACTGCATCGCGAGAGAGAGAGAGAGACAAAGTGATGAGCGAGAAAGCGTATTTACATGTTATTGTTAAGGTTATTCATTCAGGTTTTCGTCGGCCAAATATCATTCTCCGCGAAATTTGATATTCACGAATAACGAAGGGAAACGCTGTTATCTCGATGGATGCTGCCTCGGTTGTAATGGAATAGAGGAAACTCGCTGGATTTGCATCACGGGAGGTCGGTGAAACAAAAGGAACGTTGATTTCAAGTCCCCCACCCAGCCCACGCACCTCTCTCCGCATCTCGGCAGTGTCTAAATGGGCAACACTGGGATTTAAAGTCGATTGGCAGGTCGCGTGGTGGTGGGGGGTATATTGTGGGCGCTACCACCTCTTCCAAGACGCTTGCCCGGCGCCGTGGAAGAGTAGGCCTCTTGGAGGGGGCTCTCAAGAGCTCCCTCGAGTGGAGGCTCATTTGCAGAGCTGACCCAGCCACTAAGCGACCCTTGCAATTGCAAAGGGCCCCATGGCCAGCAGAGGGCCCCCTAGAGTCACTGCTAGCTAGTGGGTGAAAAAAATCATACATCAAAGGGGCCTCCAACCAAATTTTGCTTAGGGCCCCCAAAGGTCGAGGGCCGGTTCTGGTCATTTGAGGAAACTAGAGTATACAGGGGCGCCACGGTGGCGAGATGTTAACTGGCTCGCCTGGTGTATACAGGAGGTCGTGGGTTCGATCCCGACCGTGACGCCTGCTGCATGTGTTCTCTCTCTCACTCTCCCTGTATTTTTCTCCGGATCCTCCGGTTTTTCCCTCCACAATTAGAAACATGCGCTTAGAGTGTTTGGCTGCTATACATTTCCACGTGATGAAACGACACTTCGTTGAGCTTACTCATTGGTTCTTTCGGTAAAGTCACGTAGAAATAAAATAAAATAAAAAATAGAATACCACGTTTCGATTTCAACACAAGTAACCGTCATCAGGTATGAATGAATGAGAAAACAAACCTAGTAAACTTAGATATGTAATGCAATGCAACACAGAAAGTCGGCTAACACAACAGTTAACACTTTACCTGGTTGATTACGTTCTTCCAAAGATTGCTAAATTTGAAGTTAAGTGTGAGAGAGAGACAAACACAGACACGGAGAGAGACACATACACAGAGAGAGAGAGAGAGAGAAACACAGAGAGAGACACATATGGGGGAGAGACACATAGAGAGACACACAGAGAGAGACACACACAGAGACACACAGAGAGAGACACACACAGAGGCACACAGAGACACAGAGACACAGAGAGAGAGACACACAGAGAGAGACAAACACAGAGAGAGAGAGACACACACATGGGGGAGAGACATAGAGAGACACACAAGCAGACAGAGACACACAGAGAGAGACACACAGAGAGAGACACACACAGAGACACACAGAGAGAGACACACACAGAGACACAGAGACATACACAGAGACACACAGAGAAACAATGACTCTGTGACGAGGCATTATATATATGGAGAGAGGGGGGGGCAGAGAAATTAGCATGTCGTTGAGCTTATCATTTGTGGCCAGGTCGCTTCCGACAAAACGCTATAAAGCTTAGTGGGCCTTACCTGGTAACATGAATGTAGTTTAGGTTTAGTTTAGTTTACATGGTGAAGCTGGGGTTGCCAACCAGTCTTGGATCTTCACGGAATTGTCTTCTTGTTGAGGAAGCTGCTGTCCCGGGAAATCCGTATTCTTCACGAGACATTAAAAGTCCGGATAATTGTCACTTGCGAAATACACGTAATAATCATAATAATAACATTAATACACCATTCTAGACGATGCATTACCATGTCGCTCTTTCCTATTCCGGATCTGTGAGATCATTTTGCTTCCTCCCGTGATATGTCCCTGTTTTCAGTACCTCGGAGGTGGCAACCCTAAGCCAAACCCCCCCACACGTACAACAATGAAAGCAAACACTCACACATTTGTAACAGTCATAACACTACTCTTTGGTTTGTTCGGTAAAGTCACGTAGGTAACACCTGATGAAGGAAGCTCGTGTTGCCTCCGAAACGTCGTGATTTATTTAGTTGTTTTCATTTATTTTATTGTATTGATTGTTTTACCTACGTGACTTTACCGAAAAAAACAAAGAGTATGATTCCTTGCAGTCACGAAAGCTTCAAATCTAGAAGTCATCACACTAATTTCCATACGTCCAGCTGCATTCGACATAACGCAGTATAAAAAATACACACCGTGCAACATTCGTTGTTCATCAACAACGTTATGCCTGTCACGAGGACACTCGTAAAGGAACTTAATATTATCTTATTATTTATTCAGAGCCGGAGGTACATTTGGGGTATGCTTTTTTTTGTACGTCCGCGTTAACAACCTGCCACGTGTTAACACATCATCGCGAAACTTACTTTCGGGAGAAAAAAAATTGCAGTCACGCCACCTTGGGCTCAGTGAGGTGGATTCCACAACATCAGAAAAAAATGCATCTGCAATCGATTTAGACGTATTCTGGGAGGTATTACTTATTTATTTGCTTGCTTTCCTGCAGTAACTAATTTATATGCAAAATACACTTTGAAACGTTCATTCGGTAGCAGAGCTTCCATCTCTTGCCTCTCACTGAGTCATTCTAAATTCCCCTTCAATTAGACAATTCAGAATCAGAATCTCTATCCTGGAGAAATCTTATGATCTATGACGCTCTTTTTTTCTCACATATGTCCAGTAGGGGGCACGGGGATTAGACAGTTAGGACAGACAAGAACCGATACAAACAAAAAGCAGCGATAGGAATGCAAAGTACAAGATATTTCATGCACGGTATCGTGGAAAAAATAATAGATGGGAAGTTGGAATGGGTTGGGATGCTTGTGTAGGATGGAAGAAAGAGAGGGGTAGCTTGCAGAGACGGTCATTGGACTGGCACCCAGAGATCAGTTACCAACAAAAAGAAGAAGACCTAAAGCCATTGATTTTTTTTGGGGCTCAGCCATCGAACAAAGACGGTCACTGCATCGCGTGGCGCTTTCAGATGCACTTCTGCGGCCGTCTGGAACGCTCTTCCTTCCGATATTAGGAGGCCACTGGGAGCTATGCACTTTTATACCGGTAGGAACCTCCTGGTTACACCAGCCCACAGGGGATTATTGTGTCCGTCCGTCGTGCATGGAGGGGCTGGGTGGGGAGGTAGGGGCTGGGTGGGGAGGGGGTGGGTGGGGAGGGGCTGGGTGGGGAGGGTGGGGCTGGGTGGGAGGGGTGGGGCTGGGTGGGGAGGGGCTGGTCACCCCGTGGTGCCCTTATAAAACTCAACGTTTAACCTACTCACGCCGGCTTGTGCCGGCCCTCACAGTAGGGCATATTTGCGGAATACACCACGCCGCCGTTGACCCTGGCCATTGACCGAGCAACCCAACGTTCCTACCAGCTCCCTCCGCAGGAATGTGTTATTATCTAGATTGAAAACTCATTTCTTGAGAACTGCTTTTGTTTTTAGTGTGTCGTCCTTTCCCCGTATCTCTGATTAGCACGGTTGGTTACGTACAATGCTAAATAAGTTTAACATACATACAGTATATACAGAGTGGTGCCATGGTATCAGTGGCATTGACTCTGATGACCTTTTGACCTTTATTGTTCGACTTGTCTCCCTTGATAAATATTAGCGGTTGAACGATGCATTGATTTCGTTGATCAATATTGATTCTTAAGCTCACGATAAACGCATCGGAAACCTCCCGTGTAAGAATCGATGTTTGTTGATTCGTATGTGTGGGTAATAATAGGCATGGCTACGGCATATGTCAGTAACTTTTAGTGCAATTCACAGCTGAGGGTGAGGGGATGTAGCGGCGTGGGGGTGGGGGAAATCGATAAAATCACGCGCGGCATTAGTTGAAAATAAGAAAGATAAAAAAAGTGCCTCGATCTTGACGCGACTTCACGAGCGTCGTTCAAACTCGGGCAATCCGCGACCTCCGTGACGGAATCGCGACCGTACTAATGGGGTTCGTATGCTTATACTCTTAATTCTTTCGGTAAAGTCACGTAGGTAAAAAATGAAATTAAAATTAATAAAAATAAAAGAAAAAAATGTAATCACGTTTCAGAGGCAAAACGTCGTGATTAAATTTTTATTTATTTAAATTTCATTTTTTACCTACGTGACTTTACCGAAAGAACTAAGAGTATGAATCTTTGCAGTCACGAAAGCTTCAAATTTAAAATTCGTATGCTTAACCCTCCCAGCCATTACAATTGTTGTTGTTCTTGTTGTTAAAATCAAACCCAATCGTCAGTGACTGGCATCAGGGGCAAATCATCGAATCGCGAGTGCTTTGGCACGAGTCGCCCGCACCGATTAATGCCGCAACGTTTCGGTTACGTCATTGAGCATGTGTGCACTTTGAGGCCATTGGAGGGGGATTGGGGTTGAGGCGCTATTACTTTCTTTCCATTTCCTTGGAAGCCTCAAAATTGTTTCCACGAACCCCCTATCAGCGCACAGAAGGGATGACTGCTACCACCTGGGGCGAGGCTTTGTTTAAATCGTCACAAGAGAGAACATTGACGGTCCATTTGTTAGTCAGCTGCCGGATGAAGACCTCCCCCCGCGCGGCGTTGTTGGACTATACTTCACAGTCGCCGCGCAGCGTGCGGGGTTGGTGATTGGAGGTCTGCCCAACAACGTTGGGTCCTGACGTCGCTCACCGCTGATTTTAGCCGTGGCCCCGGGGGGGTGGGGGGGGGGGGATCGAATGGACTGTTTTTCGTGGCGGCATCTGATTCCGGGACGTTTGGCCGATGTATTTTTATTTTGTTGTTGTTGAGTATTTTTCCACGTGGGCAGGAAGCAACAGGGTCGAACGAAAACCCACGCGCGTGCTGGGATGACACTCAAACCCCCCGCAAATGTAAAGGTAGCGTTGCTACAAAACATACTTGCTGCACTGCCTTCTTCTTTACAGGCACCAACAACAACACTGCTCCCGAGTTGGTCGCCATCCAGCCTCCTAGTTTGCAGGATTAGTTAATCATATTCATTATGACCAGCAGGAATTGATTATCTACTCATCCTACCAGTAGTTTGAATTGTCTCCATTAAAGGCCACAGTTTGATTCAGTGTTAAATTCCCATCAGACACGTTTTTACTTTCTCACTTGGACTGTTTCGTGCTGTTGTTGTCTATCACATTTCTGTTCACTCCATTAGCCTAAACGCTTCATGAGCGATATAATTCACGTTTAAAAAAAATTCACTGGACTTGGTCACGAATCGACTTTTTCTGCACAAGCGCGTTCCAGTGTCTGTTTAATGAGCACGAGAACGGGCCGTTCGTGAGTGGGAAGCCCAGCGTACCAGGGTTTCTTCCAACGTTTTTTTTCTAACTGAAGTTTTTATGCAACAACTCACTCACGGGCCCCCCGCGCCGTTCCATGCTGGAGGAGCTCCGTCGCGAAAGAAGGCGACCGCGGAGACGCAACTTGAGCCGTCTACCGGAAAGAATTGGGGGGGGGGGGGGGTTGAGAATTAAAGGGACGGATCGAAGGGGGCTATGGGTCCCCTGTCCCAACAGGTGGGGGCTGTTAAAACAGGTGGTGAGGTGGTGGCATTTTGTCCATGAAGCCATCCAGATATACAAACATAGACATAACTTCAACCGAGATGATGGATTAAAATTGAGCAATCATTGTAAGGATGTAATTAACCAAATTAAACTTTAGCTGCTGTGCAGTTTACTACGAGACAGTCAGTTTAGATTTAATTTTCATAAACATATCCATTTTCCAAGTCTGTTAACCCCAGCTTCACACACTACCATCACCATTACCACACACTGTTTTTGGTCTTTTTAGCTTGTCCGTCTCCAATTCACCCCATCGGCAGCGTAACAAAAGCCTGCGTAATCCTAGCTTGCTTATCTACTTCCACCATCTGCATCACAAAGCTTCAGTGACTATATAATTCCTCGTCACAGCCATCTCTGAGACATACCTAAGCGGCTGTGCTTTCGACTACGATGTCCCCACCTGAAGAAGGACGCTTGTGTTGCGCCCGAAACGTCGTGATTTAATTCAGTTGTTTTCATTTATTAAAATGTTTTACCTACGTGACTTTACCGAAAAAAACAGAGTATGACGTTAAATTCTAGATTTGAAGCTTTCGTGACTGCAAGGATTCATATTCTTAGGTTTTTTCGGTAAAGTCACGTCGGTAATAAATTAAAATTAATAAAAGTAAAATAAAATAAAACTCACGACGTTTCGATTGCAACACAAGCAATCATCATCAGGTATAAATGAAATAGCAACAAAAAATTCTAACCAAAAAAACTATAGACAGACATATAAGCAGACAGATATCACCAAGATACATAGAGAGAGAGAGTAACACACAGGTACAGAGAGGGGTGATCGTCTCTGTGGAGTGGCCTTAAATAGACAGAGGGGGCGGGGGCAGAGAGATGGAGGGGTTAGATAAAAAATTTAACATGTCACTGAGTGCGGAAAACGCGTAAAAAATCAACATGTCACTGAGTGCGGAAAACGCGTAAAAAATCAACATGTCACTGAGTGTGGAAAACGCGTAAAAAATCAACATGTCAATGAGTGCGGAAAACGCGTAAAAAATCAACATGTCAATGAGTGCGGAAAACGCGTAGTAAAGTAAGCAAGTTTGAACGCTCGGCAGAACGAGTTGAACGACGCCGCGGACTTCCAGCCTTTCACCTCGTTTCTATGCGTTCTGCTCCGCTTCTGTCACCCGCTGGTGTTCGCGAGGAGACGGCTGCCCGCCGGCTCGTGTTAATGCCGTGACGCGGGGGGATTTTAGTGCTGGATGCAGCGGTCGCAGATGCGAATGTGATTTTGTACTTTGATCCTGAAACCTGTGTATCGATAGCTCAATGGCTCAGTTGTTTAACACATGTGTACCTGGGTTGCTCTCTCTATGTATCTTGGTGATATCTGTCTGCTTATATGTCTGTCTATAGTTTTCTGGTTATATTCTATGTCGCTATTTCATTATACCTGATGATGATTGCTTGTGTTGCAATCGAAACGTCGTATGCTATTATTTAATTTATTATTTTATTTTTATACGTGACTTTACCGAAAAAACCAAAGAATAATTCCTGCAGTCACGAAAGCTCCAAAATCAAGACATGTAGGAGGGTTTCTGCGACCAATATTGTTCATGATACAGGTTCGCGTAAATTATATACGCGCGATCGAACCCAAACCCCCCCCCCCCCCCCTCGTATTATGTAGTTCTATGCTCGCGTTCCATTTTATTGTGGGACCACTTTGTGTTATTGTCTTGGTGCGGTCTGCGGCCGTTTTGTTGTTGTTGCTGCCTTGCCCGATCTTGATCAATCGGACTTATATAATTAATGTATTTATCATGTATTTCTATTTATATCTATGGGACCTTTTTTGCCAGTATCAAAGTATGAAAAATGATAATAGGGTTTTACCCTTTACTGGCAATAAAACAGGAGGTGTTACGGTTTCCAGACACCAAACGGATACCTTTGACAAGGAATCAAGTCTACACTAACCACATGTCATTGTGGTGAACATGCAAACTAAGCATGCTCTGATAATGTATGCATTAAATTTCGATTTAAAGTTTTCGTGACTGCAGGGATTCATCTGCTTGGTTCTTTCGGTAAAGTCACGTAGAAAGGAAATAATAAAAGAATAAAAATAAAACAATAAAATAAAAATTCTCTCGACGTTTCGGCCACAACGCAAGCAGCCGTCCTCAGGTTAAAAACAGGTCTGTCGGAAAGTCTTTCCGACAGACCTGTTCTTCGTCTGAAGACGCTGTCTTTCCGACAGACTTGTTCTTCACCTGAGGACGGCTGCTTGCGTTGTGGCCAAAACGCCGTGAGAATTGTTTTATTATGTTGAATTTTTTTTTATTTTATTATTTCCTTTCTACGTGACTTTACCGAAATAACCAAGAAAATGTATGCATTGTATTTTAAGCTGAAGAAGGCTGTCTCGTGTAGGCCAATCAGTTTCAAAGACAATGCATATATTAGCAGCATGTTCACCACAGGTACGTGTGTGCTCTTTGCAAGACGTGATTCCTTGAAAAAGGTATTTGTTTGGTGTTCATTTCTATTTAGCGACTTGATTACCATTTTCTCTGCTTTGCACTCCTATCGAGTTTGATGTCGTAAACTTGCTGACCCTCCCATACTGGACGTCTGTGTAAAAGAGCTTCATAGCTCATCGGATTCCTCTAGCAGTCTGATTCTGACGCTGATGGCTTGTGTATGTGTGTATCTGTGTGTGCATGCTTAGGACCTTACTGTAACCGCACGTGGGATGGCTGGCGCTGCTGGGACGACACGCTAGCAGGCACCGAGGTCTCCCAGAAATGTCCCGACTATTTCGAAGACTTTGACCCGTCTGGTAAGACGCACAGACCCACTCATTCATTTATTTATGTCTTTGTATGTGTTTTAGTGGTAGTGTAACGGTTAGCGCGTTGCGCTATGAACCCGGCGACCAGAGTTTGACTCCCGCTCACGCCCAACGCCGGTGAAGATTATTTAAACCGGTCCTGGGCCTCCCCTAGGTCGACTCTGCCTCAAATAAGTACCTGGTGCGGTGTGTAAAAACATCGCCAATAGAGAGACAAAGGCAGCCGGGCGTGGTGCTGGCCACCCACCCCCTCGTGTGCTGTGCCGGCCTTCGTAGGTGCTCGCTAACAGCACTTGCCCTAACAATCTGTTAAAGGCTATTTGGGGAATATTTGTGTGTGTGTATGTGTGTGACATCTGGACAGGTGCTTCTCTGTTTCGAGCACTTGACTCACAGTCGGAAAGGTCGTGAGTTCAAATTTCGGACGAGGGTCAACTCAGCTCGTCATCGCTGCTCGTTCTACTTTTGTCATGTCCACCGTTCTTTACTTTGAGATCCATTGACTCGCAGGCCGTAGACTTCACATAGATAGCCATATGCCTTAATTCTAGATTTGAAGCTTTCGTGACTGCAAGGATTCATACTCTTTGGTTTTTTCGGTAAAGTCACGTAGGTGAAACAATCAATAAAATAAACGAAATGAAAACAACTAAAGCCATATGCCTACATATATTTAAATAGATACCTATAGATGCAAATCGATAGGTAGACCCATAGAGTGATCCACGATACACATAGCAAAAAAAATTGTGTTTAGTTTGTGGTCTTTTCTCCATAACCTCCGATTAGCACGGATGGCCGCGTACGGTGCGAAAGAAGTTCAACATAAATACAACACACTCTTAGTTTTTTTTCAGGTAAAGTCACGTAGGTTAGACAAGAAAACAAATCAATTAAATCACGACGTTTCAAGTGACTTGATACAGTAATTTTGCCGTGACGGTTCCACCTGAAGACGGAGGCTTGTGTTGCCTCCGAAACGTCGTGATTTAATTTATTTGTTTTCTTGTTTTCTTTTTTAACCTACGTGTCTTTACCGAAAAAAAACAAAGAGTATGGATCCTTGCAGTCACGAAAGCTTCAAATCTAGAATAAATACAACACACCGTTCAAATTCTAGATTTGAAGCTTTCGTGACTGCAATGATTCATATTCTTAGGTTGTTTCGGTAAAGTCACGTAGGTAAAATTTTAATTAATAAAAATAAAATAAAAATCACGACGTTTCGGAGGCAACACAAGCTTCTGTCTTCAGGTGGATACCGTCACAGCCACGACAGCTGTATCAAGTAAATGAGAGATTGCAGGAGCTACCACTCCGTTTATATAATGGTTGGAGAAGGTGGTGGGGCAAGGGCCGCATACTTATTATTAATATGGTAAGGTGAGGCTTAAGACTAAACATCCCCTTTTTGCATGCGGTTGGCGGCACGGATTTCCTTTCTCCCCGTACCCCTCCTCTGTACCTCTTCTCAAGCCACGTCCACTGGTCCTCATCCTCGTCTCCTGGATTTAATTGCTCACTGCACCACTGGTAGGCTGAAGTGGGTACACGACGAGTAGACGCAGCCACCACAGCGAGAGGTGTACGGAACGTGGTGCGATGCCTGCTTGGACATTCACAGGGTTGCTCGCTCAGGCAGACCCGCCTCAAATGAGGACCTGCCCGTCGCGTTCCACTGCATCCTCCCGCATCCTCCCGTTCTCCCCCTTGGCTTCCCCCCTCCCCCTTCTCGTCATTCTGCCCTGCACCGGTGGCATCTCCCATAGCTCTGCTCCTCTGTGGGTCTCTGTGTGAGTCTGTGGGTCTCTCTGTGAGTCTGTGGTTGTTTCTTTGAGTCTGTGGGTCTCTATGTGAGGCTTTGGGTCTCTGTGCGAGTTCTTGGATTTTTGTGTGAGTCAGTGGGTCTTTGTGTGAGTCTGTGGGTCTCTCTGTGAGTCTGTGGGTCTTTCTTTGAGTCTGTGGGTCTCTGTGTGAGTCTGTGGGTCTCTATGTGAGTCTTTGTTTGAGCATGTGGGTCTCTATGTGAGTCTTTGGGTTTTTCTTTGAGTCTGTGGGTCTCTGTGTGAGTCTGTACGTCTCTATGTGAGGCTTTGGGTCTCTGTGCGAGTTTTTGGATTTTTGTGTGAGTCAGTGGGTCTTTGTGTGAGTCTGTGGGTCTCTCTTTGAGTCTGTGGGTCTCTGTGCGAGTCTGTGGATCGCTATCTGAGTCTGTGGGTCTTTATGTGAGTCTTTGTTTGAGCATGTGGGTCTCTATGTGAGTCTTTGGGTCTTTCTTTGAGTCTGTCGGTCTCTGTGTGAGTCTGTGCGTCTCTATGTGAGGCTTTGGGTTTCTGTGCGAGTTTTTGGATTTTTGTGTGAGTCAGTGGGTCTTTGTGTGAGTCTGTGGGTCTCTATGTGAGTCTGTGGGTCTTTCTTTGAGTCTGTGGGTCTCTGTGCGAGTCTGTGGGTATCTATGTGAGTCTGGGTCTCTGTGAGTCTGTGCGTCTCTATGTGAGGCTTTGGGTCTCTGTGCGAGTCTTTGGATTTTTGTGTGAGTCAGTGGGTTCTTTGTGTGAGTCTGTGGGTCTCTATTTGATGCTTTTGGTCTCTATATGAGCCTGTGGGTCTCTATGTGAGTCTTTGTTTGAGCCTATGGGTCTCTATGTGAGTATGTGGGTATCTATGTGAGTCTGGGTCTCTGTGAGTCTGTGCGTCTCTATGTGAGGCTTTGGGTCTCTGTGCGAGTCTTTGATTTTTGTGTGAGTTGGTGGGTCTCTCTGTAAGTCTGTGGGCCTCTATTTGAGGCTTTGGGTCTCTATGTGAGCCAGTGGGTTTCTATGTGGGTCTGTGGGTATCTATGCGAGTCTGGGTCTCTGTGAGTCTGTGGGTCTATATGTGAGGCTTTGGGTCTCTGTGCGAGTTTTTGGATTTTTGCGTGAGTCAGTGGGTCTCTATTTGAGGCTTTTGGTCTCTATGTCAGCCTGTGGGTCTCTATGTGAGTCTTTGTTTGAGCCTATGCGTCTCTATGTGAGTATGTGGGTATCTATGTGAGTCTGGGTCTCTGTGAGTCTGTGCGTCTCTATGTGAGGCTTTTGATTTTTGTGTGAGTCGGTGGGTCTCTGTGTAAGTCTGTGGGTCTTTATGTGAGTCTTTGTTTGAGCATGTGGGTATCTATGTGAGTCTTTGGGTCTTTCTTTGAGTCTGTCGGTCTCTGTGTGAGTCTGTGCGTCTCTATGTGAGGCTTTGGGTTTCTGTGCGAGTTTTTGGATTTTTGTGTGAGTCAGTGGGTCTTTGTGTGAGTCTGTGGGTCTCTATGTGAGTCTGTGGGTCTTTCTTTGAGTCTGTGGGTCTCTGTGCGAGTCTGTGGGTATCTATGTGAGTCTGGGTCTCTGTGAGTCTGTGCGTCTCTATGTGAGGCTTTGGGTCTCTGTGCGAGTCTTTGGATTTTTGTGTGAGTCAGTGGGTTCTTTGTGTGAGTCTGTGGGTCTCTATTTGATTCTTTTGGTCTCTATATGAGCCTGTGGGTCTCTATGTGAGTCTTTGTTTGAGCCTATGGGTCTCTATGTGAGTATGTGGGTATCTATGTGAGTCTGGGTCTCTGTGAGTCTGTGCGTCTCTATGTGAGGCTTTGGGTCTCTGTGCGAGTCTTTGATTTTTGTGTGAGTTGGTGGGTCTCTTTTTAAGTCTGTGGGCCTCTATTTGAGGCTTTGGGTCTCTATGTGAGCCAGTGGGTTTCTATGTGGGTCTGTGGGTATCTATGCGAGTCTGGGTCTCTGTGAGTCTGTGGGTCTATATGTGAGGCTTTGGGTCTCTGTGCGAGTTTTTGGATTTTTGCGTGAGTCAGTGGGTCTCTATTTGAGGCTTTTGGTCTCTATGTCAGCCTGTGGGTCTCTATGTGAGTCTTTGTTTGAGCCTATGCGTCTCTATGTGAGTAGGTGGGTATCTATGTGAGTCTGGGTCTCTGTGAGTCTGTGCGTCTCTATGTGAGGCTTTTGATTTTTGTGTGAGTCGGTGGGTCTCTGTGTAAGTCTGTGGGTCTCTATTTGAGGCTTTGGGTCTCTATGTGAGCCTGTGGGTTTCTATGTGAGCCTGTGGGTATCTATGCGAGTCTACGGGTCATTCTCAATAACCCCCTCTCAATGCATCTTCTTTGTCTCTTCTCAACACGTGTCCAAACCCGTGTCGCCTCCGTCACCTACTCGAGAATATCAGCAACCCCAGCTTGAGGCCTCTAAACTTCTTCATTCCGCCTCCGTTCCTTTGCAGATATTCCCAAGAGTCTCCCTTTTGCAGGAGGGCTTTGTTTGCAATTTTGCACTGCAAATCGTGACGTGCGTGGCTTTCGAGCGCCCGCACGCAAGGGAAGCCGAGGTGTAAATGAAATCACCTTCTCTCGAGCCGTGCTTCCCCCCCACCCCCCGCCCCCACCGTGTGCATGCATGCTCTGCTTGCTGAGTGGGAGCCATTCCAGCGGGAGGAGGCGACTCGCCCCTCCGAGTGTGTGTACACTTTTTCCAGAGCTGTCGTTTTTCGCCCCAGGCTGGGCGTTTTCTACGAAATTCGTGGACAAATGACGATGGCCAAAGCGTCCGGAACGTCTCGTGGCCGGGAGTAGCTGCGAGAACACACTGGAACCTCATTTGCCAGTAAATACTCTGATGGTGCATTGTCTTTGAGTTGTGCGCCTTTTGGCGTCATCTGGTCCAACCCATGTGAGACTAGGCTCTAAGGAAAGCTGTCTCGGGTGTGGACCAATCAACTTCAAGGACAGTACATACATTATCAGAGTTATGTCTTTTGTTTTTATTATGACTGCAGGTATTGTGGTCTATACAAACATGACTCCTTGTAAAAAGGTGTCAGTTTTGTTGCCAGATAGAAGGGTAAAAAACCAATTATCATATTTTTACTGGCCAATGAGGTTCCCATAGTGTAGATGCTTGCCCCGAGCTCTCATACTCTGATGGTGCATTGTCTTTGAGTTGTGCGCCTTTTGGCGTCATCTGGTCCAACCCACGTGAGACTAGGCTCTAAGGAAAGCTGTCTCGGGTGTGGACCAATCAACTTCAAGGACAGTGCACATTATCAGAGTTGTGTTTTTTTTGTTTGCATTATGGCTGCAGGTATTGTGGTCTATGCAAACATGACTCCTTGTAAAAAGGTGTCAGTTTTGTTGCCAGATAGAAGGGTAAAAAAACAATTATCAGTAGCTGCGAGGTTTTCGGGGGTTTTGCGCCGTGAACTTGCGATTTGCTTCAGGTTCGTGTTTAATTAGAGTTAGGGGAAATTAAGCGGCGGGGGTTGCCTGTGTGTGTGTGTGCGAGAAAGATGAGCAGGAGTGCACCGTCAACACGAGTGACAATTATTTGAAACGGTCCTTGGTCTCCTCTAGGTTGACTCAGCCTCAAATAAGTACCTGGTGCCATGTGCAAACATCGCCACCGGGGAGACAAAGGCTGCCGGGGCTTGATGCTCGCCACCCACCTCCTCGTGTGCCCGTTCACTTGCCACGACAGTCTGTTAAGGCTACACGGAGGGGGGGGCTTTGTCTTTGTCTTCTGAAAGAGAGAGAGAGAGAGCACTCGAATGGTCGTTCGATACAAAGGACGCAATGATCGTAACGTGAGAGACAACAACCTGTTCGGCCTACCTGCTCCGGCGAATAAATGCCCGTCGCACTCAGCATAATGAGGCTCTCGCAGTTTCCCAGATGGTGGATCATTACATCGTAGGATTGTGAGAAATGGCATCATCCAGCAGTGGATTCCTCATGGATTAATGATGATGATGAATAATTAGTAGCCATAATAATAATAATTTAGTGCATTCAGTATTCTCATCATTCACTTACACGGACGCATATAGTTGCTATGTGGTTTTACCTAATTAAGTAAATGTGTAGGTCTGAAACGCCAGCTGTGAAGCGGACGGCGTGTAGTATTTACGGTGATTACACCCGCAGTGTTAACCAGAGCGACCGCTGGGCATGAGCCCTGAATCTCAGCAACAAACACTTCCGTCATTGATTAATGAAAGGGTGAAGTGTCGAATTTTGCAGCTTCTCAGTCGTGGTTTACGCATTTAAAAACAACAACAACAACAACCCGAATGCGCTCGTGTTAATACCTGTTCGACCTGTCTCCTGAATCAAAAAAACCCCCCATCAGATACATCCGTAGCCCCCAAATCCTGTTCATCGCAAACCGCGAGTTGCGCCATGGGCCACTGCAGCACAGCAGGGGGAAAACTGGGGCTACAAAAGCGCAAACGGAGCTTGTCGTATTTTTTTACGTTTCGTCCGCTGTATTTTTTTTTGGGGGGGGGGGGGGGAATTGCTCGTCCCGGGGGGTTAAACGCTCAGCGACGGTAATCTGAGCCGGGCACGGCCCCCCCCCCCCCCCGCGGGCATCTTTGAACTCAATCGATGAAATCCCAGAATGCATCCCGGGGCACCACCGTGCCAGCTATCAAAGTCCTGGCACCAGTTGTAGGGGTAAGGGGGGTGGTGGTGGGGGAATAAAACGCTGGCAGCGTGTTAACGCGCGTTTCCCTGCAGCGCGCTTAAAGAAATATGCGTACGATAGCGCGAGGCTGTCAGCAGGCGCGCTGGGGTCTGTTGTTTCACGGCCATTGGGGGATTTGCACATTTACAGGAAACCGACCGCGCTCCGGTTTTTTCACGACCGAGCGTGAAGTTTAGCTACAATGCGAGTGGCGTTGGCGGCGTGCCTCGACCGACGTCAAGCTTCTGGGAAACCCGCCTCGCGGTTTACATCATCTTCTTGGTTCTTTCGGTAAAGTCACGTGGAAAGGAAATAATAAAATAAAATAAAAAAAACATGATAAAATAGAATTCTCACGACGTTTCGGCCACAACGCAAGCAGCCGTCCTCGGGTGAAGAACAGATCTGTCGGAAAGACACAGACCTGTTCTTCATTCAGACGCTGTCTTTCCGATAGATCTGTTCTTCACCTGAGGACGGCTGCTTGCGTTGTGGCCGAAACGTCGTGAGAATTGTATTTTATCATGTTTAATTTTTAATATTTTATTATTTCCCTTCTACGTGACTTTACCGAAAGAACCAAGAAGATGAATTCGTGCAGTCACGAAAGCTTTAAATCGAGGTTTACATCATGTTAACGTGCCTGCCGGGGTTGGTGGGCACGTTGCGGAGGGGGTTAACACGAGATGAAAACTACGATGCGTATCTCGCTCCCCTTCCCCGCCACGTTCCACAAGGCAAGAGACCTTCGCCTTCTCTATCCCACGCTGCGATTGAATGATGCTTTAACATCACCACCGCCATCATCATCAACCATGGCCAGTCCACTGCTGGATGAGGGACTACCCCCAAAGCCGCCGCCACCACCACCTCTCACGGTCGTACGACGCGATGACGCTCTGCACTTTTTTCCTCTTCCACGCAGACTCCGAGAACGCAGAGCCTCGAACGCGAGCGAGTCGATAACCGTACACTCTTATCAGTCACGGATTAGATATTGAAATAATTGCAGGCACCTTCTTCCTACATTTGAAATCTTTTACGTCGTGGGATTTTAGTCTTCTAAGCCATTGCCATTTATTTTCATTTCTTGTGTTTCCTGACACAAAGCTTGGCTTGTTTCCATGGTCTCTTATTTATTTTTCCTTGTTTATTTTCGCTCTTTCTCTCTCTCTCTCTGCACGGCTTGCATTGGCCCTTTATTGTGCTGCCAGATCTCCTTTTTGAAGTGGAACAAGTCTTTGCGGATCGCCACCTGGGTTAAATGAAGCAAACGACTGAAAATATAGACGGTTTTTATTACTTTTTTCTTGAAGCGAACTCAAAAAATGTCTTCACAACATTCTCTTTGGAAGTGTCTTCCTGTAAATGGGCTTGCTTTGTCAATTATTAGCACGAAGTTAGATTGTATATTTTCCGTGCCCCTTTATTTCGAACGTTCAGAAACTCACAGTGGGTATTTTTTTCCCCCCCGGTTAATTTCCCGTCGTGGCAACAATTTCTTATTTGACGTTGAGCAAGCATCGACGCTTTCTGTGCAAGAAGCTTTGTAAAAAAAAAGGAAAAGATCAGCGATGATGATGATGACATTGGCCAGAATGTCGACGATTATTATTCTATCATCATTGTCGTTATTGCTCAATTTACTTTCTTAAGGACTGCACTCTCGTGTGTAAAGGTTAAAATACAATGAACAACATTTTGAAAATCTCAAGTATGATTCTGAGATGTGTTCCTTGGAGTGGGAAAAGCAGGTGTAATGAGAGGTCACATTAAGACATGTGGTGGCAAAATTGCACGAGCGCGTGACATCACCAGGGTTTCGAAGATTATCGGACACAGGCGATATACAATATGGGGGAGAGAGAGACATCTACGTTTGTTGAGTCTATATGATTTTGTAGCACGGGCGAGAGTCTCCGTTTAACCATTCGCCCAGCTCTTTTAACAAAGGGATATAGATCTGTGGTGCGTGAGAGCAGCAGCAGCAGCAACAACGAGAGGCAAAGAAACATCGATATTGCAGACGAGTACCGTAGGGTCCTTAAGGGGATATTGTACAACTAACGAACGAGGTATTTGATGTTGATGCAGAGCGACCTGCTGACATTTCACAGTCACGTGGTCCAGCCACATAACCGTGTCTGCGTAAATATATAATGAAAATAATAGGCACCAGAAACAAAGTTAGGTGCAAGTAAGCTCTGTGTATTGGTTTAACAAGGAAATCAAGAGGAGGGAGCGAAGGGAAGGAAACCATGGTTACCGAGAGGTAGTGTTTGTTGTTCGCTCTTAAAGTCGTTAGTGATGTCTCCTTTTACCGTAACTTAGTTGTTATCATCATGAACCCTTGCTCAGTGTAATCGCCCTGAGCTCCTTAATTAGTGAGGGTGCCGAGAAAGAAAGAAATATACAACAGCAGTCATTGAACGTTAGGAAACAGGAGTTTAAGGATGTTGGCCTACGCTGTGTGATTATTATACTCAACAATACTCAGAGAATAATTATGCACAACAATAATATAATATAATCAAGCTTCTCAAATTCAATGTCTCCAGGGCACTGTGTTAAAATAAGCAATTTCCAGTTCCTGAAAAAAAAGGTTTCCTGTTTTTAGTGTTAAAAATAAAACACGCATTTTTCGTTTTGCTTCTTTTGTGTAGAACAAAAAAAAATATCTCGCACAAATGCGATGCACTTCTCAAAAAAACGTGGCAATTTTTTGTTTGTCACTTCGTGCGTGCACAAAAAGTTGCAAATGATTCTGATTTTTTTTTTCTTCTCCCTTCCTTCCCATCCAGAAAAAGTCACCAAGATTTGCAACAAGGACGGAAACTGGTTCCGCCACCCGGAGAGCAACCGCACGTGGTCCAACTACACGCTGTGCAATGCGCACACACACGACATGCTGAAGGTACGCACGTGACACGCTGAAGGTACACACACGACATGCTGAAGGTACACACGTGACACGCTGAAGGTGCACACACGTGACACGCTGAAGGTGCACACACGAAATGCTGAAGGTACACACACGACATGCTGAAGGTACACACACGACATGCTGAAGGTACGCACGTGACACGCTGAAGGTACACACACGACATGCTGAAGGTACACACGTGACACGCTGAAGGTACACACACGATACGAATGAAGGTACACACGTGACATGCTGAAGGTACACACACGACACGCTGAAGGTACACACACACAACACGCTGAAGGTACACACGTGACATGCTGAAGGTACACACACGACACGCTGAAGGTACACACACGACACGTTGAAGGTACACACGTGACATGCTGAAGGTACACACACGACATGCTGAAGGTACACACACACAACACGCTGAAGGTACACACACGACACGCTGAAGGTACACACGTGACATGCTGAAGGTACACACACGACATGCTGAAGGTACACACGTGACACACTGAAGGTACACACACGACATGCTGAAGGTACACACACGAAATGCTGAAGGTACACACGTGACACGCTGAAGGTACACACACGACACGCTGAAGGTACACACACGACACGCTGAAGGTACACACACGACATGCTGAAGGTATACACGTGACACACTGAAGGTACACACGTGACACACTGAAGGTACACACACGACACGCTGAAGGTACACACACGACACGCTGAAGGTACACACACACAACACGCTGAAGGTACACACGTGACATGCTGAAGGTAGACACACGACACGCTGAAGGTACGCACACGAAATGCTGAAGGTACACACGTGACACGCTGAAGGTACACACACGACACGCTGAAGGTACACACACGACACGCTGAAGGTACACACACGACATGCTGAAGGTATACACGTGACACACTGAAGGTACACACGTGACACGCTGAAGGTACACACACGACACGCTGAAGGTACACACACGACACGCTGAAGGTACACACACACAACACGCTGAAGGTACACACGTGACATGCTGAAGGTAGACACACGACACGCTGAAGGTACGCACGTGACACGCTGAAGGTACACACACGACATGCTGAAGGTACGCACGTGACACGCTGAAGGTACCCACGTGACACGCTGAAGGTACACACACGACATGCTGAAGGTACACACACGAAATGCTGAAGGTACACACGTGACACGCTGAAGGTACACACGTGACACGCTGAAGGTACACACGTGACACGCTGAAGGTACACACATGACACGCTGAAGGTACACACACGACATGCTGAAGGTACACACACGAAATGCTGAAGGTACACACGTGACACGCTGAAGGTACACACGTGACACGCTGAAGGTACACACACGACATGCTGAAGGTACACACGTGACACACTGAATGTGCACACGTGACACGCTGAAGGTACACACGCGACACGTTGAAGGTACGCACACAACACTTTGACGGTGGCGAGGGGGGTCGTTGGGTCACCGCGCAAATTTTTGTGAAACTCTCGTTGCCATGGGCGTCGAGCTCAAGCCCCGTCTGCTGATTTGCCAGGAGAAGGTGGTATAGCAAAGTGCGGACTCATCTCCATCTGTATGGGGATAGAGCGTTGCCCCCTCCCCCCCCACTCACCCTCTTAATGCATGTGGATTTTCTCCGTATGCTCCAGTCCCCCACCACTTGTACAGACACTCATCGCAAGTTGGCGGAAACACATTCTAAAATAAAAGCCCCTCGTGGATAAATAAATCATTCTTTAGGGGCTGGATCCTGTGGACCGTAGATTTTTAGCGATTCCCCAAGAGGTGGTTGAATCGCAATGCAGCAGCACACGATGGTTAAATCTCGCAAGGTAATTTGGTCGTCAAAAGCCATACCATCACTACGTGTCTTCTTGGTTCTTTCAGTAAAGTCGGAAAGACAGCGTCTTTCGACAGACCTATTCTTCACATGAAGACGGCTGCTTGCGTTGTGGCCGAAACGTCGTGATAATTATTTAATAATGTTTAATTTTTATTATTTTATTATTTCCCTTCTACGTGACTTTACCGAAAGAACCAAGAAGATGAATCCCTGCTGTCACGAAAGCTTTAAATCGAAATCACTACGTGTATCACTCCCAGTTTATGTGCCAACATTAAAATAGATGCGTTCATTTTCACTTTAATGTAGCCTTGCGAGTCTAACATCGCATTTTTCTTTTCTAAAAATGCTGGAGCCGAAATCAGCCAAGGGTGAGCAACAGTGGAGAGTTTATCATGGGGTATAGTTGATGGTAAAACAATCAAGGGAAGGCATGGCATTTTCCAAAGAGGGGGAGGGGGAGGGACCCACAAAACCATAACAGCTTCGAGCCCCCCATCAAACTTATTCCGGCTCTGGTGTCCGGCCGGCAGTACGTCTATTCGAATGGAAAATGTTGTTCCTCCAAATTTGATTCCTTGTTGACCTCGTCTCAAAGTGCGCGGTAATTTTGCTCCGCGTTGCATAGTGACCAGGCTAGCAGAGTGCACATTACATTTTAGGCACATTTTTTCCTCTCCCCTTATTTTATTCCAATTTTTGCTGTCGGCATCATCTAACAAAGGTGTGCGCAATTTTTTCCGTCTGGAACTCTGCAGCCAGCCAGTGCATCCATTACCCATGTGTCAGGGAACAGCCCCTGGAAGAATGACATCAGAGAACTACCCTTCATAAATCAGCTCGATAGACTTCTTCCTTTACCCACACTTGTGGCATACGATTTTTTAAAATGCCCTGCAACGATTGCTTTTTTTACACACAAAAAACTGACGTCAATCTGGGAGTCTCAGAGCTATAGAATCGGGCAAATTTAAATGACAGCCTGAATTGAATGCGGCGCGGGGTTTAGTTGTGCAGTCATTGGTGATCGGGCTGAGATGATCAACTCTCCACACCACTGGAGGACACAGTTTAATCACGGGTGGCTCCCCATCCCTAATTAAATCAAACCCAAGATCTCAGTGCTTTAACCTCTGAGCCACCAAATCACCATCTCCCCCACTGTATATTGTTTCCTGATTCAGTTACATTTGGGAACTGGGCAAACACACGCGAATTACAAATGTCCCAGATTTGAGGTCCACTTCAAGAGTAAACATGCACGCACAATTCTAGATTTGAAGCTTTCGTGACTGCAAGGATTCATATTCTTAGGTTTTTTTCGGTAAAGTCACGTAGGTAAAAATGTAAATTAATAAAAGTAAAATAAAAATATAAATCACGACGTTTCGGAGGCAGACGGAAGCTTGTGTTGCCTCCGAAACGTCGTGATTTTATTTTTATTCTACTTTTATTAATTTGAATTGTTACCTACGTGACTTTACCGAAAAAACCTAAGAATATGCACGCACAAGGTGAATCCTGCACAACAAAAGGCACATTTGTGACCCTGAGATCACTCATCCTGACACTGCCTTGCAAGTCATGTCACAATCCCACCTAACTGCACGTATCGCACAAACAGTCTTGATTCGAGACCACCTTCTCAAAGGTCAAGACGTCATCGTGGCCAATGCCACCCGACCCTTACAGATCCCGCAGCTGCTGCACAGTGGGCACTTGATCCTTGACCTCCAAGCTCTGCCCTCCCTGTATCCCACCATCTGGTCTTAGGTCTTGGGTCGTCAGACTCGTGGAGACCAATTATAAAGTCTGTCTCGGTCCTTCTCCATCCTGCACACGTCCCGCACTTCCGATCAGCCACGGTTGGCTACGTACGGTGCGAAAGAAGTTCAATATACAGTACATACGTACACACTTGTCCCAGCCGGTGCAACCTCTTTTTGTTTTACCTACCATAGTGTCCTCTGGATTTCTGCATTGTGTGTACCCTTCTCGCAACAACATTCTTAGCAATCCATCAGACACCGTTGCTCAGATGCAGGCGACTTCTTTCCCCTGTCGCTTATAAACTTTAGTTGACAACAGCAAAAAAAGTATAATTATCGCCTTTACATTTCAGACATCGACAGCGCATGAGGTTTTTTTTGTCCCTTTTTCACGGAGAGCGATTGGAGGAGTTTCTGCTCTTTGCTCGTTTTCTAGCCTCGGACGAAGCCTTTTGCAGGCTGCAAGTGCGAAAACGAAGTGGGCCGTCTGGTTGCATCGACTCCGGGGAAATTAATGGGGGCAATTTCCCGCTGATTAATTGCAATTAAAGCTTAATTTTCCTTTTTAACAAATTGCCTCGTAAAGGAGGGGAACACACACACGTAAAACCATTGCGCGACCCGCTTCACTGCAGTTCCTGATGAACTGAGCGATGTATAATTTATGTGAACAATTTATATAACTGAACAATTTTTATGCGGCATCCTGCCGTTGAGTATAAGCACGTGATGTAAGATAACCACTTCAATTGCCTCCTCTCCGACCACACAGTGAGGATGAAATTCTTAAAATATTGTGTTTTTGAAAACTAAATTGATAGTTTTTTGTTTAATATCTGACAGACCCGTTGTCAACACTTTCGACATGCACCAACATTAAATAAAATATGACTCGTACTCTAGTCCACCCCACAGTTTGCTAATTTCACTCATTCTTTATTTCCAGCAGATACACAGAGCATTGCGTTGCAAACGCTGAGATCCTGGGTTCTGAAATCTGTGCAGCCACCAGCAAGCCAGCACCATACTTGACTGCCTTTGTCTTTCCAATGCTAATGTTTAAATATACATCAAGTACTGCACTCATCTTCTTGGTTCTTTCGGTAAAGTCACGTAGAAGGGAAATAAAAAAATAATAGAAATAAAACATAATAAAATACAATTTTAAAAACACAATTGTATTGTATTTTATTATGTTTTATTTTTATTATTGTATTCTATTTGATAATGTTTTATTTTTATTATTTAATGATTTCCCTTCTACGTGATTTTACCGAAAGAACCAAGAAGATGAATCCCTGCAGTCACGAAAGCTTTAAATCGTACTGTACGCATTTAAGACTAAGTTGACCTAGGCAAAGCCCAGGATAAGTACGGACGGCAATTGCCTAAAATGCGTTAGCTGTGGTTGAGAATGAAAGTTGCATAACCAAGTTTGTAGCGCGGGTTTGTAGGTGCAGTGTGCAAGCCACTGCACAACCACTCCCCCACTAGTACATACGAAAGACAAAGGTTCCCCTGTTTAGCCTAATTACGGCAATTTCCTTGCGCCTTTGAAGGCCAGCATGTTGCACGAGGGGGTGGCATAGCTAGCACCATTTTACCAGGTAAAGACCGCTGAACTATTTTCTCTTTTTCAGAAACGATCTGGCTACCACAATTAATAGCGCCACAAATTAGCTTCTCGTGGAAATATATAGCAGCCAAAAATACTCTAAACGCACATTGATTGTAAATGTGGAGGGGAAAACTGGAGGACCCGGAGAAAAATCCACGCGACCACGGGGAGACCAAATATGCAGGCGTCAGGGTTGAGATCGTCCCCACGACCTCCTGTATCCCAGGCGAGGCAGTTAACATCTGGCCACCGCGACGCCCCGTGGCGCACTCGTTTAAGGCTGTCGACCTTTGGGAAAAGGCCCAGGACAGGTTCAGATATCGCTCGCCGCTGATGTTAGTTAGCCATGGACCAGACTCGAGTGAAGGTTATTGGGTTCGTAGCGCAGCGCGCTAACCACTGCCCTACCGTACGCACGCACGCACGCTCGCTCGCTCGCACACGAGTGCTTAGAAATGCACCCTCTGAGTCACCCTCGTGGCGTTGTTACTGCAGGCAGCCTGCTCAGAGAGCAAGTCATTCCCTAAACCACTGCTCGCTGCCGAGCGTGTTGCTATGGAGGAGGCTCGGAGTGACGAGGAGTGCTGAGAGAAGATGCTTGTGCAGCAGCAGCAGCTCATTGTCCGCTTGCTAATTCCACTCATTATTCGTTTCCAGCAAGGCGATTGAGAATAAGGGGTTGGGGGGGGTCTGGTGAAGAAAAACAGCTCCACAACACCATCCCCGCGCCAAACCCCCGCAAAAACACAATCGTTACTCGCGTGTGCGTTGATGGCTCGGACTGAGGCTGCGCGCGCGTGTGATTGTGTGCAAACATCTGAGGCTGCGATGTCCGAAGGTGAGCGGCGTCAGAGGTCGCCGTGTCTCAAAGATATCAAAGGCAACTTCGCTCGTGTTTCGATGTCCGCGTGCCGTGCGTGCGTCGCGCCGTGACGCAGTAAGCCCGGCGGTGCTGCCACGACCGCCTCGCTAAGTGCGCGCCCGGCGCTAATTGACGGTTCGGTGGTGCGGGGAGCGCAACGGGCGTTGTCTCGTTTTTGTTTTTGCAGATGGCCATGAACCTCTATTACCTCGCCGTGATCGGACACACGCTCTCCATTGTTTCGTTGTCGACGTCGCTCTTCATTTTCTTTTATTTTAGGTGAGTGGGGCTCCTCGTTGGTGGCGTTGTCGCCGTTGTTGTTGTTGTCTTTAATAACAAAAAAACACATCTCGCCGTGCACGGTAGTGGGGTATCAGGTTCCCCAACCGCGCACACTACTTGAAATCCACACACTCGCATTGTTATTATTGTACCTTCTCATGCGCAAATTCTGAAGAAGAAAAAAAGTTGTTGTTAGCCAAAGGAATCCCCCCCCCCACCGCCCCTCCTCAAATATGTTTAGGTTTGTTTCATATAATACAGTCACAAAAAATTCTAACGACGTTCATTACAAGCGGTCCACTGAGCCTCATCCCACCAGCCACCGCGAATGCTTTGCCTCAGAGCTCTGCCTTGCCCAATTATTGCACCGTAGCAGTCGCCCCATTGTCCACCAGCGCCGAATCGACGACCGCTCCTCCGCGCGAGAGAGGTGGTGGATTGCGCGCGGCAAAAAACTAAGTTTTTGTTCCGACGCTCTGCTGTCACCGCGGCCGAAAACGTGCCGAGAAATAATAGCGGTCGAGCGCTGAGGACACGATGGTGGACGAGGTGTGGGCACCCCCCCCCCCCCCCCAATGTCGCCAGCGCCCGCACCTGCGTACACAGGAAGTTGCGAGCTTGTGCACAGGACGCAGATTGACGCGCGATCTGGATTATCTTGAATCGGGAGTGTAAACAAAGGCTTGGAACTCGTGCGTCACGAAAACAACGGCGCGTTTAGGAAAGCGGAAATTGTTTTTTGGAGCAGATGTTGCCGTTGTTATAATGCGCGATTGAGAGAGAACGGTGGTGGATTGGGCAGGGCTTTGTCCAGCATAGGGTTAACCATGACCGTTATTGATGGTGATGATTATGAGTTTGATTGCGTTTATCACGCCTGTACTACGTTTGTTTCCCGTGTTATAAGCGGAATAGCAAGCAAAACATCGTTCAATGAATGAACGTTTTAATAGGTACATGTTATTTTCTACCGCGTGTCCGTGGGTGAAAAGCGTGGCCACGCCATGTCGGCCATCGAGGCCGTTTGACCATCACCTCACCACCTGGTGAAGTTAGGTGGCCGGGATTGTTTCAAATTTCACTCGACACTGACGTTAGCCGTGGCCAAGAATAAAACTCAGGCCATGGGGTCCATAGCCCGGTGCACTCACCTCTCACTGCGTCACCTGCTCGATTGACATTTGGATACATTTAAAGAGAGTATGACGATGATGGTGATGATAATGCTGATGATTACTGCACACGTAACAGCGGCTGAGATATCTATTTATAACTTGCCTAACATCCAGCCAGCAACCATCCTCACGCAATGTTCGCAGTTGTTGACAGTTTATTTTTCAAGAAGACTTACACACCAGCGTCATCTCTTCCACAGACCCGAACCCGAACATACATCATCTCAGTCAGCCCGAGGTCTATCAAAACTTGTGTTATATTGTATAAAGTTGAGCACATTGCCACCAGGTCTCGGCTACAAATCAATTCCTGCAAACCCGAACACAGTTTCCAATTGCAGGGACTGTCCGTGTCATGTCTGGGTCAAACCTGGACATGTGGCAACCCTAGTTAATGTGTGTGCAATCATGTGCATGCACACAGACAAAGATCCCCCCCGGATAGTCCTTAACAGGCTCTTCGGAAAACTGCTGTTAGTGAGTAGCACATATGAAGGCCAACACAGCATACGATATGGGTTGGTGGACAGCACCATACCCGGCCACATGTATCTCCCCTTGTCCTGATGTTTACACACCGTACCAGGTACTCGTAAACCCGTGTATATGCGCACACACGTGCTTTCTTAATACCGAACACGGCAACAACAGTGTTATTTGGGCGGAAATGTGCTCGAGTATGATGCATCCAGCAGTAAATAGAAAAGGCCAATTCGCGTTAAAACCTGCCTGCGCATCAAATATTACACATCAGCGCCACCATGCATACAGTGATCAGTGCTGTGTTTTCCTTTGACCCTTTTGAACTCGGAAGCCAGCAGCGTCATCTTGCTCGTAAATAACAATAGAGAGAACGCACTCGAGCAGTCTAATGCAAGTCAGATGTGCCTTCGTGCTATAAAGGAAGGCAACAAAAGCCATTTATTGACGCAGAACATTCGCTCCGGCATGGCTGCTCGGGATTGATACGTTCGCTCGGATGCGCGCCGCTCTTCGGCAATCGACAGTGGCCCACGTGGTGCATCATGCCGTCCGCTGTCGGGCGGCACCACTGGGCACAAGCGAGCCAAGCAAAAGCTTAGAGGCCAAAGAAGCTCAAAAGGGATGAAAAAAAAACAACCCCCCCGATTTTTCGATTTAAAACTTTCGTAACTGCAGGGATTCATCTTCTTGGTTCTTTTGGTAAAGTCACGTAGAAGGGAAGTAATGAAATAATAAAAATATAACATAATAAAACAATTCTCACGACGTTTCGGCCACAACGCAAGCAGCAAATCTAGCTGTGACGGTCCCACCTGATGACGGAGACTTGTGTTGCCTCCGAAACGTCGTGATTTTTTATTATTTTATTTCCATTATTACTTTTATACATTTTAATTTCATTTTTTACCTACGTGACTTTACCGAAATAACTAAGAGTAAGAGAATTAAAGCCAATTCATCTCTCGTGTGCACTGTTTGAATTATTATCTGTGTCTGTATGCTCTGATCTAAATCTATCTGCGTCCCCCCATGTCTATGTACATCTCCTTTCACTGCATCTCTGTCTCATCGGTATCGCAGTTTGCTCGTCTCACTACATCACTTATACCTTGTTCATACCCCTTCTGTCACCTCACTCGGAGTTTATAAATTGAAAGCAGAGGTTGCTGGGATCGGCAATATAATTGAAGTTTCGGACCCTCCTAATAGTCTAGCACAGGGGTCGGAAACCTTAACGCCTAGCACGGATAATAGTTGGGACAAAAAAGAAAATGTCTCGCCCAACGTCTCCACATGTGCCGCTGGACCAGAGGTGATGGGCGGAGCTTGGTGACATCATTGGTGTCGTCTTGGGCCTCGTTATACTGGGTGTGGCTTGTATGTTGAGGGGGGGGAGGAGGGTGTTTTTTTCAAGGTGGCTGCCACTTTTAAAGGCGTCCGTGTAAATATCCACACAAAAAGAATCGATTGCAATGCTTGGTCGAATAAGCCACTTTATCATTTCCGGCACTCTGTTTAGTTTGTTGTCCTTCACCCACACCTAATTCACATGCTCTCAATTGCTTTTGATTTATACGTGGCATGCATTGCGTTTATCATGGGATTCAGCGTTCGACGTCGCACCTCTCGTCAGTACGCGGGCTGCCCCCCCCTCTCCCCTCCCCCCCGGAGAAGCTAACAATTCAATTCCGTTATGCTTACCCCGAGCTCTCAATACTCTGATAGTGCGCTGTTTTTGAGTTGTACGCCTTTTGGCGTCATCTGGTCCAACACCAGTGGAGACTAGGCTCTAAGAAAAGCCGTCTCGGGTGTGGACCAATCAACATCAAGGACAGTGCATATCATTATCAGAGTTGTCTCTTTTTAGTTGCATTTTGACTGCTTGTGTTGTGGTTATTGCAAACATGATTCCTTGTATAAAGATGTCAGTTTTGGTGCCAGATAAAAGGGTAAAAACCTATTACTATATCTTGATTCAATTCCACAACGCACAATGAGCTCTCTTGGCAAGTAATGATGCGTTGAATCCATTTGTACCCTTGTGATACTTCGATTTATGCCTCTTATAGACCGATTATTAATGCAAATTATGCGACAAATTATGCTACATTTGTGCTTGACGTGGTGGGAGGGGGGGGGCTGGGTGGGTGAATAAAGCTGCACGGTTGAGACAGAATTTCTTTGAGAAGGTCCAAATAAGAATTGCTCCCCAGAATTCATTGGATCGGTGGCGGGTGAATCATTACATGCCGAGTGCTTACACACGTGCGTGTGTTGTGTGTGGGTGTGGATTTGTGTGTCTCCAGGAGCCTGAGCTGCCAAAGGATAACGCTCCACAAAAACCTCTTCAGCTCCTACATCCTCAACTCCGTCATCACCATCATCTCGCTCACCGTGGTGGCTAACAACAGGCAGCTCGTAGCCAGCAACCCTGTAAGATGCCTTTTGGGTCCTTTCCTTGTGCACGGGGTCTTAAACCTATGGGTATAGGCCAGGGTTCTTCACTCATTTTCAGATGGAGGAAACTTTCGCCGATAAGACATCATCAGTGTGAGGGCCGCCACACATTTGAAACCATTGGGGGTTTGACAGCAGCACAATGATGATGGTGGCGGGGGGGTGTTTTCACCATTTGTGTATTGTCAGGGGCCCCATTAAAGGCCATCAGGGGCCGCCAATGGGGCCCACAGGGCCTTGCAATGAAGAACACTGGTATAGACCACAATCTCTTTTCCACTGTATAACTGGGCCGTGCCGTGTCAGACCCGGCCACGGCTAAGCAGGCGCCGAGTTGTTTTTCCACTGTCAAAGCCACGCACGACGTGTTGGAGACGCCAGTCGTTAGCCCCGCCCCTGGCCCTGCTTGGCTCCCCAGCCTGATTTAGATGTCCTGTGAGGCCAGTGTAGCACGGTTTTGTTCAGGCTTGGCACAGCAAGTAGCCAGTAGAAAAGCTGCCTGTACCATGGCGACCCCACGCTCGCTCGTCTCGGGTGTGCCAATGGAAAAGGGGCATTGTTTTTTTTTGGATGCTGTCCAACAAAGGTTGAGAACACTAATGTTGTTTTATCTCTTTCGATAAGGGGGGAGCATGACAATTATCTTAAAGATGATCCAATTAGAACGAACCTGTGGTATAAAGTTGTGTCGCCATTACAGACTTACACCATTAAAAAGTGGCCACATCGATCCAAGGGATTTCCCAGAACTTGGAGACACTAATCAGAGCTAAGAGGTTTTAATTTCAACATGCAAAAGAAACATCTTGCCCTGAGTGCTATCCCTTGAGCTTCTGTACTGCAAACTAAATGAATTTGTAGACGAACGCACGGTGGAATGAATTTGGCTGCCATAACATTGAAATAAATAATAAAAACGCGCGCTCCCAAAACCGCACACCACGCAGAGAGTAACGCTGACTTGTCTTTAGCCTGCTATTTCAAGGGCACTTCATGGATCTATGATCTCTATAGATAGCTGAAAAATAGCCTTCATCGGTCTCTGGTATATATAGAAATGTGTTTTTTTTTTAATAGCCGCGAAGGTCCCAAGACGCCACATGGCCAGCAACAAACAGCACTATAACATTTCGATTTAAAGCTTTCGTGACTGCAGGGATTCATCTTCATGGTTCTTTCGGTAAAGTCACGTAGAATTGAAATAATAAAATAATAAAAATAAACCGTAAAAAATTAATTCTCACGACGTTTCGGCCACAACGCAAGTATCCGTCCTCAGGTGGAGAACAGGTCTGTCGAGGAGACAACGTCTGAAACTCTGTTTTATTACGTTTTATTTTATTTATTTTATTATTTTAATTCTACGTGACTTCACCGAAAGAACCAAGAAGATGAATCCCTGCAGTCACGAAAGTTTTAAATAGAAGCGTTCTGACCGCAGATTCAGAATCTTGGTTGAGACTGGAGGAATCTGATGAGGTTTGAAGCTCCTTTTCACAGATGTGCAGCATGCTCTGAGGTTTTTTCGGTAAAGTCACGTAGGAAACTAAATAAATAATAAAAGTAAAAATTATAGAAATAATAATAGAAATAAAGTAATAAATCACGACGTTTCGGAGGCAACACAAGTCTCCGTCATCAGGCGGGACCGTCACAGCTAAATTTACTGTATCAAGTATCATTTGTATAATTTACTATATCAAATTTAGGTGTGACGGTCCCACCTGATGACGGAGACTTGTGTTGCCTCCGAAACGTCGTGATTTATCATTTTAATTCTCTCATTTATACTTTTATTATTAATTTTTTACCTACGTGACTTTACCGAAAAAACCTAAGAGTATGAATCCTTGCAGTCACAAAAGCTTCAAATTAAAAAATAAAAAATGTGCAGCATGGGCGAGTGTCAGCGTGGATGATGCGAAACGGTCAAATGGGTACTCCGCAATCGATCGATCGGCAGGTCACGTGTGGTGGGGTAAAGGGTGGGTACTTTGACCTGGTACCAATTATTTCCTCTAGAGGACTCTCTCGTGGACAACTTTCCACATAGCAGTGGTGTGAGCAAGCGATTTCAGGGCTGCACCTTTACCTAAACGGAGGTGTTACGTTTATCTTGTTTAACCAGCTGAACACTCAAGAGACCAGTATGAGTCTCATTCGCAGAAAGTGACCTGCGGCATTAATCTGCCAGTAGGGCGTGAATATTTCTCTTGCCTTGTCCCCAATTGAGTAATTTGCGGGGTAATTTTCGAATCCGAGCTCTTGACGTCGGCACAAAAGTGGATTTACTGTTGCGCGTTACGTTAAGGCTGTGCGCTGTTAAGCGGTAGACGTTCACGTAGTATCGCGGTTGTTTACTAAACTATTTTAAACTAAAGAATGTTTTATTTTACCAAGTAAGGCCCCCGCTGAGCTATGTAGCCCTTTTACAGAAGCGACCTGGCCACAAATGAAGTGGCTTATCACGTGGAAATATATAGCAGCCAAACAACTCTAAATTAACCAGGGCGGCCGCCGGACTCGAACCGCGAGCGTGTGCAGCAAGAGGCGAACTCACCGCCGCTAGACCGCCCAGGAGGAGCGGTTGGCAACAAGCAGCGGCAACGTTAATAGTTTGCACGTCCACGGGCTACGCACTTGGGTTTTAATGTCTGACCAAAGGCTAAACATTGGCATATAGGCGCAAGAGCAAAATAGCATAATGATCAACCTCATTAACTAAATTAATAGCCACGCGCGTGTGGCCTTGCATTAATCAAACAAGGCAGTATTATCCACGAGCGCGTGCATTCATGCGGGGACCGCCTGCGACGGGGGGGGGGGGGGAGAATGCATAACACCAATTCCCGTCATCTGCATAACATTTCGCCACAACACGGTTTGCATTCACGGAGAATTTAAATGCACCCGTATTGTCAGCCACTGTACAGCTGTACGCGATACGCATCGTGCTCAATTGCACGCGAGGGCGCTGAAACGGGGGGACGTGCAGTTAGTCTCTCCCAGCAGTGGAGCAAGAGAACTCGGAACGGTCGAGAGTTCTAATGCCGGACGGCGGTTGGGATTTGCGACGGTCGGTAAATTCGGCGCACTGTGAATTATTGAAATGTTGTGTTTCGTTCCTGTTCGGTTGAACCGAAAAGACACCCAGTCCATGCTAATTCGAAGCATAACTACCACATGCGAAGACGTCGTGAGCCTTGTGGCTCAGTGAGTATAACAATCGGCACGCTTGACAGTTCAAAGCCTGGTTGGGGGCTGGAATTGGCCCATCGTCCCTCTGGGTTCGATAAAATGCGTAGCACATTGTGCGGACGCAGTAAACAGCAGTTGTCCCGCGGAGAGACTCAACCTGCCACAGGCGATGTTGGAGTTCCACCGCACACACAGGGCTGCAACATTGGAGATGAGCACCACCAATGCCTTGGTGGTGCTAATTTTGAGTGAGAAATCCCTCTCAGACTTCTCATAGGGCTGTAAGCGGAACGCATAACACAGCGAGATCCTCAAACAACAACAACAACATCGTCGCCGCATGTAATTGAACACAAATGCGTAAAATGCTGGGCCTTGGCGGGGAGGAACCCAACCGAAATACAGTGGGGCGTCGCAGCGATGTTTGCATACGGGGAGTGTATTTTGGCTCGAGGGAAGACCACAAAATAATTACAGCCTCAAAGCGATCCTGTTCATGTCCAGCGAAGCCCCCCCTCCCCCCCCCCCCCCCCCCCAGTATTTTCTGCCACTTTTTTACGCGCCGAATTCTGCAGCCCGGATCAAGTTCGCGTTGTTGAACCGGAGGCCAAAAAAGCGAAGCCACGGTTGTCAGCGAAGGGTTAAATATAATCTCCGCGCGTGCGTGTGGCACGACGAACCACGCTCCGTCGTGCATTATTCCCGGGATTGGCTGCTGCGGGACAAAATGTGATTTATGTGGCTTGGGACCGTGCGCCGAGCACGTACACGCGTGTGGCTTCACCCGCACGCACTATTTATAAATAATACATACGTATTCATGAGAGGGGGGCGGTAGGTGGGTGGGTGGGGGGGGGGCGCGAAAAGGACGGCTTGAGAATGGGGATATTGAAAGTTCATGTAGATAAAAATTTGCTTTGGCATTTTCCAGTATGCAGCGCTTCACCCGAACACCGCCGTTGATTATTCCGCGACACAATATGTGCACAGTAATGGGGATGCTGCTGCTGCTGCTGCGGTGTGATGGTTAGCGCACCGGGGGTGATACCCAGAGGTCGCCAGTTCGATTTGCCGACGCTGCGGTGGAAACTATGGGAAAGTTTCTTTAGTCTGCAGCCTCTGGAGCAGAGGTCGCAACCGGGTACCCGATACCCGTATCCTACCCGATACCCGGCTACCCGTACCCGGCCGGGTACGGGTAGCCGTTTGTGACCCTGGTGCGGCCGGGTACGGGTACGGGTAGGCCGTGAGTCACTGGTGAGTAACCGTTTGTCACTCATTTCGGGTAGGGTACGGGTACGGGTAGGAAACGGGTACCCGTACCCGGCCGGGTACGGGTACCCATTTGTGACCCTGATGCCACCGGGTACGGATAGGGGTAAGGAATCAAAACCCGTTTGCGACCTCTGCTCTGGAGGTGCCACCATTCACCGGAGTGCAAAAAACAAATTATAATTGATTCTTGAGTCAAATCGCGACCCTGCTTATGGAACCAACGGTTCCAACCATATGGCAACGTTTGCCCAACAGTGGGGGGGGGGGGGGGGAAGGGGAGAAAAAGGGGGTGAATCTTCATACCTCCAATTAATGTCATGTCTATTGAGCTGAATATACATCATTGTACGTTCGCCAAACATTGCCCTGCGTAAAAACCTGCCCGTGCATGCAGAGCGGTCAAGGCTCGAAACGTATAACCTCTTCTTGGTTATTTCGGTAAAGTCACGTAGAAGGGAAGTAATAAAATAATAAAAATGAAACATAATAAAATAATATTATTTTATTATGTTTTATTTTTTAGTTTATAATAATAATAAAACATAATAAAATAATATTATTTTATTATGTTTTATTGTTATTATTTTATTACTTAAAATAATATGATTTTATTATGTTTTATTTTTATTATTTTATTACTTCCCTTCTACGTGACTTTACCGAAAGAACCAAGAAGATGAATCTCTGCAGTCACGAAAGCTTTAAATCGAAATTTAACGTATATCCTCTTTTGCTGCGAGGCAACTTCACGAAGTAAAATGACGAGACGGAGAAGTCCTTCCAAATCGAAGTTGTTGTTTGACGTCACCTTTGGGCATTGCGAATGAATTAGACGCAGCGAGAGGATATTTTGGAGAGAAAGGGAGAGAGATGGGTGGTGGGGGTGGAGGAGGGTTGGTGGAAAAAAAGCGTGGCAAAATTGTTCTGAATCCGTGAAATTCTCTCTTTCTAGGTCGAGTGCAAAGTCCTCCAGTTTCTCCAGCAGTACCTGAACGGCTGCAATTACTTCTGGATGCTGTGCGAGGGGATTTACCTACACACGCTCATCGTGGTCGCCGTGTTCTCGGAGAAGCAACACCTCGTATGGTACTACCTCCTCGGCTGGGGTGAGGACGTCTTTCTCTCTCTTTCTCGTTTATTTTTGGACGCCGCCGCCGCCGCCACCGCTGCCAGCACCGGGTGTCGGGTTTTCGTCGGCCCGACGCTCACAATAGCAACGCGCGCGAGGGCACGTTCCGTTTTTTTTTCGTGTTCGCTTTCGGCTCGCTGTGGTTTTGAGTGACATGCCTGCACCCACCACCACCCACCCACCATCCCTACCTCCCCTCATCTCCTCTCTTCTCCCCCCCCCCCCCCCTGTTTCCCACCGCCGGTACCTCCATGTCCCCCTCAGAGGCACGTGGCTTTGGGCCCCGCTGTTGCCCCTGCGGTGGTATTTACTTAGCCCCTGGCACCTTGTCGCAAATACTAATACCACACACGGGCAGCACTTGCCGGCACAGAGGAGGAGATGGGGTTTGGGGGGATGCGGGAGGGGGGAAGGAAGGGTTTGGGAGACGTCGGGGGTGAGTGAGGGAGACACAAAGATAGATGTTGGATTAGTGCAAAGATAATGTGAGGGCTTGGACTGTTAGAAAAGGTATAAGGCGCAGCTCCGAAATTGCTTGCGCGAGCCACTGGCTGGCGAGAGAGCAAACCCCAGAGGCTACTTTTCCACGTTGACCAGACGGTGTTGGATGTGCGTAGCCACACTTTTACCCCATCGCACGCGACTGCCGAATGACGAACTCTAGCGGTGACCCCCGTGTTTACCGCTTGGTGGACAACGGCGTCGTGGGGGAATTTCAGAAACTTTCGCCATCGTTTAGGCTGCCGCGCAGAATTTAACTCGGAACAGTTCGGAATGCCATCTGAGGAATTGTTTAATATATTTTTATATTTTTTTTATTTTTTTTGCTCATAAACCTATTCGTAGGATGATAAGAATATATGGATTTAAAGCTTTCGTGACTGCAGGGATTCATCTTCTTGGTTCTTTCGGTAGAACCAAGAAGAAGAATATATGGCACAATAACGTGGAGTTATTACTGTTATTACGGATAATAATCCCAAAGCCAGCCGAGTAGTGTTCCGGCAAATAGCAAGTGATAAATAAGCCCCGATGTTTGGTAAAGTGTTGAAGCCTCTCCTTGTCTTCAGGGTCAGGAAATCCCCGCATTTGCAATGACCCGCAAATTAGACGTAATTACTATTTCTCATTAACCTTTTTTTGCCACTGAATTTGTGTATAGTTTAATAGTTCTGTATGCACTTGTTTTTATATGTATATAGATGTTCTGTAATTATCACCCAAAGGGAACACGGAGATGAAACACTTCATAATTACAATGCATGTTTCCTAATTATGAATAGTATAATTCAAACCATCAGCTTTCGGCGTTTGTGAATGCAAATATGTACCCCTCCCAACTTCTGTTGTGGAGGTTGCCGGTTCGATTCTATTTCCAGGCGCGGCAATTGAAACAGTGGTTGCAAGTTAAATCACCCTCTTCCTCCCACCCCACACACCGCCTCTCGTCCACCCAACAGTACACCGCAAAGTCACGTAGGTAAAAAATAATAATAATAAAATTAAATAATAATAAATGAAAATAACTAAATTAAATCACGACGTTTCGGAGGCAACACAAGTATATGTCTTCAGGTGGGACCGTCACAGCTAAATTTACTGTTTCTATTTTAATTTTTTTTATTTTATTATTATTTTTTTACCTACGTGACTTTACCGAAAAAACCTAAGAGTATGAATCCTTGCAGTCACGAAAGCTTCAAATCTAGAAGTACACCGCAATTAGCTGAGCATCAGGTCACGTGCGGTAAGGTAAAGTGTGAGTACTCCTACCTCAGCAAAAGACGTATGGGCCAGTGATGGAAGAATAGACCAATACACCTCTTTATAGCTTGCCCTAGCGGAGGACCCTTCTGCTAGCAATTGCAGGGCCTACGTGTTAAACTGCCATTGTGTTGTCCAATGAAATGCTTACGTTGGATCGGCGAAGGTCTCTTGGTGGAGCAGCTCTGACCCACGTGCCCTGTGTGGCATTGGCATACTCTGCAAACCGGATGGGTCCAGATGGAAGGGGCAATGTCGCTGTTATTACAGCATAAACTATGATTAATTAAACTTCAAAAGGCACGGCAATGGAAATGCCAAGCTTGAACACTCGCAATTAAAACTTAATGGGTCACGTAATGAAGCGGACAACACGTGCAACATTAAATGTAAAAGTTGTAGAAAATGGAAGTATAAATTTAATACCGAGTTTTAATTAACGGCTTCGCTCGTGACGGTAACGTGTTGACGTGACGGTGTCAGAGCTGGGGAACTGGATATCTGTGAAAAAGGAGCTTATTGGCTCATCGGATTCCTCCTCCAATCTAAATAAAGACTCTGATTCTGATACGAAGGGAAAGCGTACACACGTGAAATTCTGTCGTATTTCGAGCCTTATTGGGCTAATGTTAGACGTGTTGTGGTTTGTCAGACTCCCGAAGATAACTCACCTCACAGGAATGCGTTCGGTCTAATTTTACACCACCGTATTCTGTTACACCTTACTATACTTACGCATCGTGTTTGACATCTTAGGGAAACTTGGCATTCTGGCACACACACGAGCACACGCACACACGTATTTCGGGTACAGTAACCGCATACATGCATGCACATTCATATTTTTAACGGGCTCTGAAATGAATTTTTTGGTAAATAGTTTTTTTTTATTGACGGGCCTTTTTGCCGCCGGCTGATTTATCAGCCATTGTCAAGGCTGACTTATTTGATTTATTTCACCCATTTTATAATAACCATAGTAGACCAAAGCTGGTGAAAAAACGATTTATATACACAAACACATGTTGTTTCTGCGCTATGTGTGTTTGCGTGTATGTGTGTGTATAAATAGTGGGGAGCGGTGGCGCAGTGGTTAACGTGCCGCGCTGCGAACCCAGCAACCCGGGTTCGATTTCCGCTCACGGCCGACGCCAGTGATGATTTTCTGAACCGGTCCTGGGCCTCCCCTAGGTTGTCTCAGCTTCAAATTAGAAACCTGGTGCGGTGTGTTAACATCACCACTGGGAAGACAAAGGCGGCCGGGCTGGTGCTGGCCACCCATCCCCTCGTGTTCCGTGGCAGCCTTTATAGGTGCTCGATAACAGCACTTGCCCCAACAGTCTGTTAAAGCTATATTGGAGAGGGTCTTTATATTTTTTATATATGTTTCGATTTAAAGCTTTCGTGACTGCAGGGATTCATCTTCTTGGTTCTTTCGGTAAAGTCACGTAGAAGGGAAGTAATAAAATAATAAAAAGAAAACATAATAAAACAATTCTCACGACGTTTCGGCCACAACGCAAGCAGCCGTCCTCAGGTGAAAACCAGGTCTGTCAAGGCGACAGCGTGGCCGAAACGTCGTGAGAATTGTTTTATCATGTTTTATTTTTATTATTTTATTACTTCCCTTCTACGTGACTTTACCGAAAGAACCAAGAAGATATATATATGTTATTTTTGTAAGCCGGTAACTTTCAAGTTCGGGGCAGAGGCCTCCCCCAGTCTCCCCATTCCTCCCTTTTCCAGCTGCTCTTATCCAACAGCCATGCGTCTCTCTGCTGCCGCTTTGCCATCACCTCCGCTGCCCCCCCCCCTCCGCTTCCCTGCCCTTTTCTCTCTCTCTCTCTCTGGGTCTCCGCTGCATCGTTGTTTTTAAATCCTTTATATTAAGTTCGCTTGCTTGCTTGCTTAGGACCGTGCAAATCTTTCGGTCGTTTTTTAACCCACTTCCCGTGATCCAATCGAGCTGACATTTTGCACACAGACTCGTTGTGCGTGACAATGCATTTTCGTGAAAAAATTTTTTCCAAAATTTACACTGTTTAGGAAAAAAAAATATTTAATTACCAATTGCTTAATGCTGCCAGACAATCATCTGACCCATAGGTGGCAGCCATCTCAAGCCAGATGACGAGAAGACTCTAGTCGCCACGCATATAAAGGATTTATAGTGAAAAACTTTGTTTTTACGGGTTATCTTATTTTGTCTCTCACCTCTCGTCAGCTGTCCCCATGATGTACGCCTCTTGTCTAATGCCACGAACACAGGTACAGGTAAAAACCCCCTGTGGTCAATACACCTGTCCTGCCCAGTTCCGCTTAATTTATTTATTCCTTTATTTATTCTCACCAATCTCTTCAACTTAGCACTTCCAAAATAATCTTTGTGGTCACTATTATTATTGTTGGCGCGTATGGCACTTGTTTATCCGATACAAAGCAATCGCATTGTACATCTACACTGTGTATGTATAGCTATAAACACCTACAGTACATGTCTGTTCATATCGTGTTAAATTCAAATGCATCCCGAGGTGCTCCACGTGTAATACACACCGTCAGTGATGGAGTAAGCTAGTGCGGGTCCTGTAGCATATGTTATAAAGGGGCCTTAAACGTCGTAGTTTTTTGGACAATTTTTTTGTTTTACCTGACTTTACCGAAAGACCCAGAGAATATGAATTTCTGCAGTCACGAAAGCTTTAAGTCAATATTTACTTGTATTTTTTCATTTGTTATACAGCCAGATAATACGATAAATCGCTAACCTTAAACACCCAGTCGTTCATCAAAGTTGAAGGCAGTATAATACTATAGTAATAGAGCAAGTGCAGAATCACTGAACCGGAATTGATAGCTTGAAAGCATTTAGCGCTGGGCACCTTGAAAGTGCGGGGCCCATAGCAACATATGTAGCTACTTTTGCTACTCGGATAATCCGGCACTGCACACCGTGTATATATGTTTCTGAACAAATGGTGGACAACTCTCTTCTTTTTTTATTACACACACACACGCGCGCGTCACGTTTAATGTGCGGCAACAGTTTCATTGCACATGAAATATTTATTTCCGGCCATCCCGTCACTTGGCGACAATTACGGGCCGCGCGCGCGGGTTTAGGGCACGTGGTGCAGTCTGCTGTCGTCAGCATCCATACATCTAGAGGTGTGGGACAAGGGGGGGGGGGGGTCCCGAGCCGTTAAAATGCGTGAGCTGACTTGTGTTAACGTGGGACCCTTTTTGCCAGCAACAAAAGTATGCAAAAAAAAAGAATAGATCCCGTTTTGTAGCTGCTCACCCCGAGATATTAATGCATTCATTGTCTAATTGGTTCTTTCGGTAAAGTCACGTAGAAGGGAAATAATAAAATAATAAAAATAAAACATAATTAAAATAATTCTCACGACGTTTCGGCCACAACGCAAGCAGCCGTCCTCAGGTGAAGAACATGTCTGTCGGAAAGACAGCGTCCATTCAGGTCTGTCGGAAAGACAGCATCCATTCAGACGCTGTCTTTCCGACAGACCTGTTCTTCACCTGAGGACGGCTGTTTGTGTTGTGGCCGAAACGTCGTGAGAATTATTTAATAATGTTTAATTTTTATTATTTTATTATTTCTCTTCTACGTGACTTTACCGGAAGAACCAAGAAGATGAATCCCTGCAGTCACGAAAGCTTTAAATCGAAATTCATTGTCTTTGTACTCTTCATCTTTTGGCGTTCTCTGGTCTGGCACTGGTGAGACTAGGCCCTAAAGATGACTGTCTCTGGTGTAGACCAATCAGTTTCAAAGACAATGCAAATATAAGAGCATGTTTTATGCATATTCACCACAAGTACACGCGCTTAATGCAAACTTTATTCCTTGCAAAAGGTTTATCTTGGGTGTTTGAACATCTTAACACAACTCCTGTTTTAGTGCCAGATAGGGTAAAACCTATTCTTACTTTTTTCATATCGTGTTAATATATATCCGCGCGACGTATTGCACGGTGATTTTCCCTCCTATACTCTTGACCGCTGTGTATGCGTGTACGTGTGCTTTTTGTGTTCAATTAGTTGTGCTTCCCCGGCACCCCCGATTAGCACGGTTGGCTGTGTGCAGTGCGAAAGAAGTTCAGCATACAGCAAGGTCTCAAGAGCACGGCGGTTCGGAATACACGGACCCAGCTCGTTCGCGAGCGACCTCGATTTGTAAACTCGTACTTTCGCTACACGCACAGGGCGTGAGAAGCGAGGATTCAAATCGCCCGCCGCCGTGACGTGAACGTGTGTTTGGCGCCGTGTAACCGTATCGAGTGTTCTAATCCAGTGTTAATAATGGAGTGTTAATGGTAATAATCCATATTCTTGGTTCTTTCGGTTAAGTCAAGTAGAAGGGAAATACTAAAATAATAAAAATCAAACATAATATGATAAAATTCTCACGACGTTTCGGCCACAACGCAAGAAGCATCCGTCCTCAGGTGTAGAAATAGACCTGTCGGAAAGACAGCTGCTTGCGTTGTGGCTGCAACGTCGTGATAATTTTATTATATGATGTTTTATTTGTATTATTTACTGAAAGAACCAAGAATATGAATCCCTGCAGTCACGAAAGCGTTAAATCGAAAGATAATAATCCAGTGATCTATCTCACCTGGATGCTAGCAATAATTAGTGAATAATGGACTCTACAGTGCTGTACTTTATTCAACATTTATGTACATTTATACAGATTAAATATACACTCTTACATTTTATACACTACGCTCGTATAGGCGAACCCCAATTTAAGCTAATTCATGCTTGCGCGGGGGTAATACGGAACCTAACCCCCGCATACTCTGAGACCTTACTGTACATGCATACGGCCGACTTGCGTTCATATCCGCACTATCCGTTGCAGGGTGATTGTCTGTTTCTCTTGCCCACTGTGTCTGCAGTTTTCCCATTGGTCCCTGCCGTCATACACGCCGTGGCGAGATCCGTCTATTACAACGACAAGTAAGAGATCCGTCTGTTATAAGAACCAGTAGGAGATCCGTCTTTTGAAAGGACAAGAAAGAGATCCGTCCGTTGCAACGACAATTAAGAGATTTGGTTTGACACGTAGGGCTTTCGCGACCAATATTATTCATAATCAACGTTTTTGGGTTTAGATCGCGTTATTTATAAATGCTGCTGCTCTATATAAGAACGGGAGACACAGCAGAGCCTCACCATTCTGGCGAATTGCCCGATGATGCTGGATGCAATTACCATCGAAACGTCGTACTCAAATTGTAAATGTTGTGGTTTCACGCTTCAACACACCGGTGGGCTAAAGCAGTGAACTATTTGTCTTTTGTCAACGTGACACTTTTTTACTGATTGGCCGTGTCAGGTGGTGGAGGGTTACGACACATTTATAAATAACGCGATCTAAACCCAAAAACTTTGATTATGATTATGAATTAAGAGATTTGTCTGTTATAACGACATGAGGTCCGTCTGTTATAACAACAAGATATCTGTCTGTTATAAGGACAAGTAAGAGATATGTCTTATAATGACAAGAGATGTCTGTTATAACGACAAGATATCCATCTCACCATTGGAACCTCCTTTGCCAGTAGCAAAATATGATAATTGTTTTTTTTTACCCTTTTATCTGGCAATAAAACTGTGTGCCTTGTGCGCCTTTTGGCGTCATCTGGTCCAACACCATGTGAGACTAGGCTCTAAGAAAAGCTGTCTCGGGTGTGGACCAATCAATTTCAAGGACAGTGCATACATTATCAGAGTTGTGTTTTTTGTTTGCATTCCGACCGCAGGTATTGCGATCAATTCAAACATGACTCCTTGTAAAAAACAGGTGTCAGTTTTGTTGCGAGATAAAAGGGTAAAAAAACAATTATCAAGATAACCATTTATTTAAACGACATCATATGCGTCTGTTACAACGACATCAGATGCATCTGTTATAATGACATCAGATGTGTCTGTTATAACGACATCAGATCCGTCTGTTATAACGACATCAGATCCGTCTGTTATAACGACATCAGATGCGTCTGTTATAACGACATCAGATCCGTCTGTTATAACGACATCAGATGCGTCTGTTATAACGACATCAGATCTGTCTGTTATAACGACAAGTTCGAGTGCTGTCTCCCCACGGCACTCCGCTGCCCGCCAGGTGCCACCTTATTCCTCGTGACGTTGGGGAACCCCCAATCTCTCCCAAATTCGCCGAGCTACAAGCCACCCAATTGTGCCTAATATAGAGTATGTGATGCAATTTTGACAATTGTACTGCGGTTATTTTGAAAGATTGCGGCTGTTGTAATCCGTGTGTCTGATTGTTACCGGGAGCGGTAGTGTAGCAGTTAGTGCGCTGCACTACGAAACCCGGTGGCCCGAGTTCGATTCCCACTCACGGCCAACACCAGTGAAGATTATCTGAACTGGTCCTGGGCCTCCTCTCTAAGTCGACTCAGCCTCACATGAGTACATGGTGCGGTGTGTAAGCATCCCCAGTCATCTCAGTCATTTAACCCATAACACCTGGGCCTGTCCTATGACGGCCTGTCCGTGAGCCTTCCAGACTCCATTTGAGCTTAAAGTGCACCCAGTCCTGCACAAGTACTGTGGTGACATCACCATCACTTAGTGGCGAACAGTGGCTGTTGTTGTTGTGTGTGTGTTCGTGCATGTGTACTCGTGGGCGAAGTGGTCATTTACTCCTAATTGCTACCTCATTACTTTTTTTCCAAAATCGTAATAAACTAAAACCCCAACAATTGAGAAGAGAGGTGGCACAGTGGTTAGCGCACTACGCTCTTAACCTAACGACAGTGAGTTCGATGCTGGGCGGGGCGCTAAAATTGGTGGCGATTGTCTGAACCGGCCCTGGATCTCCCCTTGGTCACCTCAGCCTTAAATGAGTTTCTCGGCGCAGTGTGTAAACAAAAGCACTCGGGCGACAAAGGTTGTCGGGTGTCGTGCTGGCAACCCTCACCCCATCGTCCACCACGCCACCCTTCATAGGTGCTTGCTTATAGCCGCCCCATCAACCTGTGTAGGCTGCACGGGGGGGGGGGGGGGGGTGGGTGACCTTTACCTGCACGTGACTTTAACTTTCATGTACGCGTGTGTCGCTCTGTTTTACAGATGTTGGATCAGCTCTGAAACCTACTTGCTGTACATTATACACGCGCCCTACATCATCGCGCTGCTGGTGAGTAATGCGCCGCTCATCGCCGCGCTCTCCGACAGCCTTCGCTCCATTGACTGTGCCGGCTCTCGTTCCTAGTCGCCAAAGAGTTCGCCCCAGAATAAAAAAAGAAATCCCAGCAGCTGTTCTGGGTGATTTTATATACACCACGATGATACCCCCCCTTTCTGCCCCCCCCCCCCTTACACCCGCGGTTAAATTCCCCTGTCTTATACAAACTGGTCACGTCGGGTCTGAGACCCCCGAGTTTTTCCCCGTGCGGTTTTTAACGTCACCTAAAAGCGTTGTTACGGGCCTATGTTGTTGTGTCATAAAATCCTAACAAAAATAAATAAATATGACAAAAATCAATACCCCACAATGCACACAATGGCATTACACTGACAGGCAGAAAGAGGGACACGTGGACTAAAAACATTATTCAATGTGAGCTTTGGGGCAGGACGCGTCGCCCGAAGGGATAGTGGCTGGCGGACAAGATTAATGATGGAGCGGCAAGCCAAGGAATGGAATGCGTCCGGGAGGGGCGTTCTACCGAAAGGGATGAAGCGATGACATCGTCTCGTGTGCCCATCACACTGGGCTTGCTGCGTCGCAGAACCGCGAGAGAAAAGTAATTGTGAGGAAGCCATTGGAGCTACGTGCTTTTAAATCTTTCCTCAGAGCTGCTTTTTTGTGTTTAGATGGTTGTCCTTCCCCCGCACCTCCGATGAGCACACGGTTGGCTTCATACGGTGCGAAAGAAGTTAAACATGCATGCATGGGGACGACTTGGGGAGTTCTTCATCCAGCGGTGGATTACTCATGGCTGATGATGTCGATGACCTCACGATGATAGCAGCACTTGAAAAACTTCATCGGCACCACCGAGTGTCTCTATGATTACACTAAACTATTTTTAACTATAAAACTATTTTTATTTTCCAAGGTAAGGCCCACTGAACTATATATCTCTTTTTCAGAAGCAACCTGGGCACAAATAATCGCCCAATGAAGTGGCTTATCATGTCAAAATTTATAACAGCCAAATAATCTAATGGCATGTTTATAAATGTGGGGGGGGGGGGGGGGAAACCGGAAAACCCGAATAAAAATCCGCATAACCACGGGGAGAGAGACATGCAAATATGCAGGCATTGCCAGAGTGGGGATCGAACCCACGACCTCCTGTATACCAGGCGAGATAGTTAATATCTCCTAACCAACGCGGAATCCATCTCGAGAATACCCTCGAGCTTGGACCAGAGGTCGCAAACGGGTTTTGATTCCTTACCCATACCCGGCCGCACCAGGGTCGCAAACGGGTACCCGTACCCTACCCGATACCCGGCTACCCGTACCCGGCCGGGTATCGGGTAGGGTACGGGTATCGGGTACCCGATTGCGACCTCTGGGATGAAGCCATGTTGCAGGTGCGGGTGGGTTGATTCTAGGAACTTGAATTGTGAGAAGAGACAAGACGTTGGGAAATGAGTGACAAACGGTGACTCACCAGTGACTCACGGCCTACCCATACCCGGCTGCACCAGGGTCGCAAACGGGTACCCGTACCCGGCCGGGTACGGGTAGCCGGGTATCGGGTAGGGTACGGGTATCGGGTACCCGGTTGCGACCTCTGAGCTAGATGAAGTGAGACATTTGAGACGCTGCCATTGCTCTCGCCGTGTATCCCCATGGCAACCTTCCCCCCCGCCCAACTCCCCAGGCCTCGGCCTTCGGCCCGTCATGGGCATAGATAATTTAACTTCAAGTTTTCCATTGTGTACCTAGCCAAAACATTTGCTGAATACAAATCGGAGTCCGTCCGGAGATGGGGAGAGAGAGAGAAAGAGAAAAAAAGAGAGGATTCGAATACCGGCTGCTCGCATAAGACAAGAAGGAGCATTTTCCGTGGCAATTTTTCTAAATCGCGGAAGCCTTGACGCCACGGCACTTTGTCAAAATTGGCCGCGGCTGCTGTTATGACAAAGCACCGCGTCTCTTGTCGGCTGCCGACTGAGACCTTGGAGGCTTTGTTGGACCTGTTCTCCTCCACCCGTCTCACCCCGTTAACCGCCAGGCCGAGAGGCTGGCGGTGCTCCACTGTGGAACAGAGGTCGCAAACGGGTTTTGATTCCTTACCCGCACCCGGCCGCACCAGGGTCGCAAACGGGTACCCGTACCCGGCTGTACCCGTAACCCTACCCGTACCCGGCCGGGTACGGGTAGGGTATGGGTATCGGGTACCTGATTGCGACCTCTGGGATGAAGTCATGTTGCAGGCGCGGGTGGGTTGATTCTAGGAACTTGAATTGTGAGAAGAGACAAGACGTTGGGAAATGAGTGACAAACAGTTACTCACCAGTGACTCACAGCCTACCCGTACCCGTACCCAGCCGCACCAGGGTCACAAATGGGTACTTGTACCCGGCCGGGTACGGGTAGCCGGGTATCGGGTAGGGTACGGGTATCGGGTACCCGGTTGCGACCTCTGCTGTGGAAGGAGAAGCCGCGGGCAGAGTTGTCAGGGACACACAAAGACAAATATCCCCATATAGCCTTTGACAGACCGTTGGGGCAAGTGCTGTCAGCGAGCGCCTATTAAGGCCGGCATGGTACACAGGGGGAGACGGCAGATGGCCAGCATCATGCCAGGCTGCTTTGTTTCCTCACCGCTGATGTTTGCACACCACGCTCCGTACTCATTTATGGCTGAGTGGACCTATGGGAAGCCCAGGACGGGTTCAGATATTCGTCGTTGATATTGATCGAGAGAGGGAATCAAACTCGCTCAGTGCGCTACCCACTAACGCTACCCTTCCCCCATAGACGCACTCAGGTAGGCAGACACACTCGCACACACATGCTGGTTTGGTGGTGGTTGTGGGAGGTGGTCTGGGGGGTGCAGCTGCCAAGTAAGAGCGGTGCAGTGGGTGGGCCTGCTCAGAGCAGAGGCAAAGTTGTCGGGGGTAGTGTTCGGACGATATGGTGATACTTCAATGTATCGTGAGAGCCGAAAAAATCGCGCTCACATTTATGTAAAAACTAGAAACTTTTTTATTTCACCAGGTCAGGCCCCCATTGGGTTATGTAGCTCTTTTTCTGAAGCGACCTCGCTATCACAAATGATAGCTCAACGAAGTGGCTTATCGCGTGGAAATTTATAGCGGCCAAATACATTTTAAATGTGGAGGGACAAAACGGGAGGACCCGGAGGAAAATCCACACCTCCGATTCGCGCGGTTGCCTACGTACGGTGCGAATCGATGTTGATCATACATAACTTAATTTGGAGCTTTCGTGACAGCAGGAATTATTCTTTGGTTCTTTTGGTAAAGTCACGTATCAAGATAAAATAATAAATTAAATTAAATACTAGCATACTGTTTAATTTATTATTTTATCTTTATTACGTGACTTTACCGAAAGAACCAAAGAAGAATTATTTAAACATACACACAGAAACATGCCTTCAGAGTATTTGGCTGCTATACATTTCCAAATGATAAGCCACTTTATTGAGCTATCATTTTTCCCAGGTGATTTCTGCAAAATAGCTACATAGCTCAGTGGGTTAAAAAAAATCAATACAGTTCGTCATCGACTTACGAACACCCACACTTATCAACCAGCTTCCAGGAAATATAATTTTGAACATTGACTCGCACTTGCAAATTGAACCGCGCCACTATTTAGTTGAGCCGAGCGATCCTCCGCGAGATTTAACGAGTCGGCCTCGTGCTGGGAGTGAGTGTTTGTGTGGACATTTAAATATACATTCGATTGCTGTGTACCGACTTCCGAACCGTTGCACTTACGAGCGGGCTCCAGGAAAGAATTGTGTTCGTAAGTCGAGGAGGTTCCGATTCACTGACTCACCTCTGCAACCAATTTTGCTCGTTTAAATCAAAGCTCGTTATATGTCCCCATGTTTTTTTTTTGTATCAAATGACAAATGCCTCGCTGTGGTCAGAATTGTAAACAGGTAGGGCTATTGTGCATTCAATTGGTACTTTTGCAAATTGTTGTTCCCGGAGTAAATTGACGCCGCCGTTTATGGCGGTCGCTACCGTCATTTAATTATTTCAATGCAACTCGCACGTGCGATGCTTTTGTCCTTCGAGGGAACTCCAGTTGGGGCAACTTTCAAGTGATTTTTATTCCTGCAATGAAGTACTGAGAAGCCCAACCAACGATGCAATAAACATCGTGAATACAATGATAATTGTTTTTTTTACCCTTCTATCTGGCAACAAAACTGACACCTTTTTACAAGGAGTCATGTTTGCATAGACCGCAATACCTGCAGTCATAATACAAACAAAAGAACATAACTCTGATAATGTGCACTGTTCTTGAAGTTGATTGGTCCACACCCGAGACAGCTTTCCTTAGAGCCTAGTCTCACATGGGTTGGACCAGATGAGGTGTCAGTTTTGTTGCCAGATAGAAGGGTAAAAAACCAATTATCATATTTTTACTGGCAAATGAGGTTCCCATAGTGTAGATGCTTGCCCCGAGCTCTCATACTCTAATGGTGCATTGTCTTTGAGTTGTGCGCCTTTTGGCGTCATCTGGTCCAACCCATGTGAGACTAGGCTCTAAGGAAAGCTGTCTCGGGTGTGGACCAATCAACTTCAAGGACAGTGCACATTATCAGAGTTATGTTCTTTTGTTTGTATTATGACTGCAGGTATTGCGGTCTATGCAAACATGACTCCTTGTAAAAAGGTGTCAGTTTTGTTGCCAGATAGAAGGGTAAAAAAACAATTATCATATTTTTACTGGCAAATGAGGTTCCCATATCGTGAATACAATTACAGAGATGTGGGAAACCTTATATCACGGTAATTGTCACATCCTGAAATTTGGTGCCGTAGGCGGCAGAGACGTCAAATTACGCGAACCCAAGTAAGCCCCTTGAGCTTGTTGGGCCAAAATTGGCTTATTGTGACCACTTAGGGTAGCAACATAATCTCCAGATAACAAATAAGTACGACAGCAGGGTCAATGCGGTAGCTTTTTACGAGAGGAAAAAGTCAACAACAAAAAAGGTATTCTACATGAATATAATTTCACGTGATATGAAACTTTCATGGAATATAAAAAAAAAATCTACATTAATTGTGGCCATAAAACAAACAGTGTCTTCTGTCTATGGTGGGCATGGCCCATGGTGGACACTGCCCATGGTGGACCCCCTCGTGTAGCATTTACGTGCCACGCCAGGTGGTATTGACCCGGCGGATCCACCTTGGCTCATGGGCTGCAGTGTCGGGTTACGGCAGAGACACGGTCGAAACACGTGACCAGGCGCCATGGGGGGGGGGGGGGGGGGGGGAGGCCGCCATACCGTAGAGGCACCGTCTCTGTTGAATTCGCAAGGGCAGTGGGTGGTGGGGGTGGTCCTCGAAATGTATTCCAGGACCGCGAGACGTCAACCGCATTAGCCTGCGCCGCATGCACGAGAATACGACATGGACGCGCGTGCGCACGGGTCTCCAAATGCCACGATGCGTCGCACGGTTGTGGATAATTGACTGGCGAGATGTGTTTGCCGGAGAGGATATTACCTGTCAATCCTAGTCTTCGTGTTGTATTTCACTTTTTTTTCAATATACGTGTAAATAGACACCTGTGCGTTTTTTCACCGGTTATATCCCAAAAGTGCTATCAGCAGTCGGACAAAAAGTTAAGCCTTTTTGTCCGCTTTGGATGACACAATAAAGAGTGTCTGGCCTACGATGCAGAACACGCGATAATGGAAGTGGCCAAACGTTCTACTGTGCGAACCTGCGCCATCACCGCTCCCCAGGTATACGTGCGTGTTACCATGCTCAACGTGCATTGTGCAAAACACAGCAGGCCCATCAGTAAAAGACAGCTATATTTACTAGTTCTAGATTTGAAGCTTTCGTGACTGCAATGATTCATATTCTTAGGTTTTTTCGGTAAAGTCACATAGGTAAAAACATTATATAAACGCAGTGGTAACTCCTGCAATCTCTCATTTACTTGATACAGCTGTCGTGGCTGTGACGGTACCACCTGAAGACGGAAGCTTGTGTTGCCTCCGAAACGTCGTGATTTTTATTTTTATTTTATTTTACTTTTTAATGTTTTTACCTACGTGACTTTACCGAAAAAACCTAAGAATATTTATTAGTGTTATTATTACTAAACTCCACTGCAAATAACAGGGTATTAGAAAAACACTGGGGCTATGGACTTTTAAATCTAGATTGAAACTTATTTCTTAAGAAATTATATTGTGATTAGTTTGTTGTCCTTCCCCTGCACCCCCAATTATCACAGTTGACTATGTGCGGTGCGAAAGAAGTTTAACATACGTACATACATCTTAGGTCACTCTTGGAAATGGGACGCATCATGCTCTCTTAAGTTCTCTCCTAGGGAAACAAAACACATTTGGAACTTCAACTTAGTATCCGTCAAGGGTCATTTTACATAACCCACAAGACTTTGGTCGGTCCAGCGGATTGCTCTGCGCATATCCTGTGAAATATCTGTCGAATTAATTACCAAAATGGTACAATGCAGACCATCAACGTTCACACACACTTGAAACACCCGCTTCCGTTTGTAGACAACGCCGCGTTACACGTCGACGAGTCGAACGTTGACTCGTTAGCTGTTACATTTGATTTTTTATCGAGAATTAAATTCCGCACCTGAGTCTCCCTTGGACAAAGGGGGGACCGTGATCTCGGCGGTTTGTCACCTGGCTTAGGTACATGCTATAAAGGAGGGCCGTTGCCCATAACGTCACCCATTTTACACGCTATTTGTCCTTTTAAGGCGGGGTCATTGACGAATGTACTCAAATTGTGTTGCTGATGTTGTTTGTGCTCGTGCGCCACTGCCAATGCAGCAGCATCACCAAGTAATTAGCTTAAAGATTTGATGATGATGATAACTATGACAATGAGGATGATCGGATGGTCATCTACGGACACCCATAATGGTCCCCAGGCACGTAGTGTCAGGGGGTGGTGGGGGTTTCAGGGGTTAGAGCCCTCCCAAGTCACAACATTTACAATCTTGGCTCTCCAACACTCCGGTGTGCTGTACTAGTAACGAATTGGCACGTTCTGTTTGCGTGACAAACCTTACTAATTGGCTGTGTTGGGTGGTGGCGGGTTTAACGACACATTTATATATTTACGCGATCTAACCCAAAAACCTCTATTATGGACGAGCCTTAAGTGTGTATCGATTCACTGAACTACTGTATGTATCTTCTTGGTTCTAAAGTCACGTAGAAGGGAAATAATAAAATAATAAAAATAAAACATAATAAAATAATTCTCACGACGTTTCGGCCACAACGCAAGCAGCCGTCCTCATGTGAAGAACAGGTCTGTCGAAAAGACAGCGTCTGAATGAACACCACCAGGCTTGGCAGCGTATATTTAAGCTGGGTTGGAGGGGGAAGAGCGCCTTGACAAAGGAATTTGCATATCAATAGAAATTTAGAATATTTATGGGAAATGCAGATATGTATGTATGTGTGTATATTAAACTTCTTTCATATCGTACGTAGCCAACCACGCTAATCGGAGGTGTGGTGGAAGGACAACAAACAAAACACAATAAGCAGTCCTAGAGAACTGCGTTTTCACTCTGGATCATTTAATCTGGATCATTTAAAAGTGCACAGCTCCAGTGGCCTTTTAATTATCAGAAGGAAGAGCGTTCCAGACGGCCGCAGAAACGCAGATTAATATATTTACGCGATCTCACCCAAAAAAAAACTGTATTATGGATGATATTGGTCGCGTTAAACTGACTTGAGGCGCGCCTGCACAACAATTAAGCGATGGGCGTCACAGCAGCCATTCCTCAACGGCGGACAAACGCACGGATCGCACCGCCGTCATCATTACCCGTTCAGTTCAACGTTTGTTTACCGTTTGTTCAACATTGACCGCGTCGTGCCAACGCGTTCAACATATCCGACCCTATCCTGTCCCCCTGCCCTTTTAAACAAGGTCACGCATCACAGGGTTTGAAATTAACCTTCACCCCCCCCCCCCATTTCAACAACGCTCTCCTCTCCGACGCACCTGCCCCCCCCTCCTTCTGCCCGCCTCGCAGGTGAACCTGTTCTTCCTGCTGAACATCGTGCGCGTGCTGGTGACCAAGCTGAAAGACACGCACCGCGCCGAGTCGAACATGTACATGAAGGCGGTGCGCGCCACCCTCATCCTCGTGCCGCTGCTCGGCATCCAGTTCGTGCTCGTGCCCTGGAGGCCAGAGGGCCGCCTCGCCGGAGAGGTCTACGACTACCTGATGCACCTCGTCATGCACTACCAGGTAAACCTGATGCACCTCGTCGTGCACTACCAGGTAACCTGATGCACCTCGTCGTACACTACCAGGTAACCTGATGCACCTCGTCGTGCACTACCGGGTAACCTGATGCACCTTGTCGTGCACTACCAGGTAAACCTGATGCACCTCGTCGTGCACTACCGGGTAACCTGATGCACCTTGTCGTGCACTACCAGGTAAACCTGATGCACCTCGTCGTGCACTACCAGGTAACCTGATGCACCTCGTCATGCACTACCAGGTAACCTGACGCACCACGGCATGCACTACCAGGTAACCTGATGCACCTCGTCGTGCACTACCAGGTAACCTGATGCACCTCGTCGTGCACTACCAGGTAACCTGATGCACCTCGTCGTGCACTACCAGGTAACCTGATGCACCACGTCGTGCACTGCCAGGTAACCTGATGCACCTCGTCGTGCACTACCAGGTAACCTGATGCACCTCGTCGTGCACTACCAGGTAACCTGATGCACCTCGTCGTGCACTACCAGGTAACCTGATGTACCTCGTCGTGCACTAGCAGGTAACCTGATGCACCGAGGGAAACATTTAGCCTTCTCGGGACGCTATAAGTGATGGTTTTGTTATTTGCGTAATAATAACCACAATACACCGCTCGAGATAATTAATTTACATGTAGTTCTCTCGCCTGCCTTCCGGTAGTGTCAGGTATTTCTTCTTACCCCATGATGTGTCCTGGTTTTGCACCTCAGAGGTGGGAACACGAGCAGTACCCCGCATCCATCATCGAGAGCCCCGACACGTTCAGATGTAGATGTTTGTTTGTCCCCTGGGGACAAGCGAGAAGGAAAAAAAACACATCCCTTAGGCGGGACGATGGCCGAAGGTCAATAATCATGACGGAGTGGCATCCGGGGATGGAAACGCCTCCTCGGATCATGCCTATCGAGAAGATGGAGCGACGAGAATCAGCTCGTGTGGGGAGCGGTAGCGCGCTGCGCTATGAACCCGGCGACACGGGTTCGATTTTCGCTCACGGCCAAGACGAGTGACGATTATCTGAACCGGTCCCGGGCCTCCCCTAGGTCGACTCAGCCTCAAATGAGTACCTGGTGCGGTGTGTAAACATTGCCACTGGGGAGACAAAGGCGGGCGGGCGTGGTGCTGGCCACCCACCCCCTCGTGTACCGTTCCGGCCTTCATAGGTGCTCGCTAACAGCACTTGCCCCAACAGTCTGTTAAGGCTATACGGAGGATCTTTGTTGAACTTCTTTCGCACGGTACGCAGCAAACCGTGCTAATCGGAGGTGCCGGGGGGAAGGACAACGAACTAAAACATAAAAAGCAGTTCTCGAGAAATACTTTTTCAATCTATAAAAAAATGAAAGATGGTGGAAGCTTGGCGCGTGGGGGGTGGCGGGGGGGAAGTGCCTTCATCCAGCAGTGGATTGACCATGGCTGATGATATATAACACTGGAAAAGGATGGGCGTGTTTGGCTTGATGCTGTCAGTGTGGTGGGCGCTGTCGGGTTGTCTAGTGACGGTATCGGCAGCCGGTGACGCTCTTGGTTCGAGGTGTTAAAGGCATCGCTCACACGTGTTAATGACGGGCCAATAAGTCTTAACGAATTGTAGTACATTTCCTCGGCGTGAAGATAGTTTTAACGACTTATTGATCTCGTCCAGGCACACTGTGTGCAGTGCAGTGTGTTATATTTGCATTGTGGAAGCTTGTAAGTTTAAAGACCCAGAGGTGGGATCAATATTTTTAGTGGTACTTTTCAGAAAATTAGCTCTGCCGTGAGAATTAGGAATTCTCACCACCGTCTCAGCGCAATCAATGGGAATGAGAGATGATCAGACTTTAAAACATCATCTTCCAATAATTGTGATTTACATCCCCTTCATCATCATGAGACCTCCTTTGCCAGTACCAAAATATAATAATAGGGGTTTTCCCCTTTTTTTTCTGGCAACAAAACTGAAACCTTTTTTTACAAGGATTAATGTCTACATTAACCACAATACTTGCAGTCAAAATGCAAACAATAAACACACTATGATAATATATGCCTTGGTGTGGACCAATCAGTTTCAAGGACAATGCATATATTATCATAGTGTGTTTTTTTTTGCATTTTGACTGCAAGTATTGTGGTTAATGCAGTAACATGAATCCTTGTAAAAAAAAGGTTTCAGTTTTGTTGCCAGATAAAAGGGGAAAAACCCCTATTATTTTACATCCCCTTGTCAATACAATGCTGAACGAAGGCTTCCCATATCTCCGTCGGTCATGCCTGTTGCTTAACTATACTTCACCACACCGGTCAGTGCGGGTGATGGGTTGGCAGGTGGTGCCTGGGACCGGTTCACTCGCCGCTGACATGAGTCCTGGCCAGAAATCGAACCCAGGTCGCCGGGTTCACACTCTGCCAACCCCTCTCCACCCCACCGAGTTATAAAGAAGCTATGCAGTATTCTCCAACCAAAACCATTTGTAGGTCACAATTATAGTTGCTCCCGATAAGAATTTTAATTGCCATTTTCAAAGACATAGAGCGAACGCGTTTGTGAACTGTGCAACAGGTGGCGGCGTCTTCTCAGAGCCCTCTCGCGGAGCCGGCGATGATGATGATGTGGTGGTGACGCCTTATTGCTCTGCCTTATCACCTCGTGGGTGTGCTCTCGTTTGTCATTGTTGTTTTCCTCTCTGGCCAAATAAGACAGCACCGTTGAGCCTTTTGTGCTCGGGCTGGTTGATACTTCACGAGCCGAAAGGACGATTACGCCTGTGTGCGTAACCGCACCAAAAGCTTCTCGCCTGTGTACGAAAAGTTTGACACATGCTGCTGGCCTGCCCCGCTGTTATGGGCGATGGCCCATCGCGAGCATCGTGGATCACGTTTAGCGCGGTGCAGTGACGTTGTACCAGGGCGCCGCAGTGGGTGAGATGTTAACTCCCTCGCCTAGTATGCAGAAAGGTTCGTGAGTTCGATCCTGACCCTGATGCCTGCAGTATATTTGGAGTTTGCATGTTCTCTCTCCCCGTGGTCACGTGGATTTTTCTTCGTGTCCTTCGGTTTCTCCCTCCACTTGTAGAATCAACACTCGGTCCGAGTATCTGGCTGCTATAAATTTCCACGCGTTCAGCCACTTGGTTGAGCTATCATTTGTGGCCAGGTCGCTTCTGAAAAAGAGCTAGTCGGCCTTTCCTGGTAAAAAAAAAGTTGCTTAGTTTATAATTTTATAGAGTTCGTGAAGAAGGGACCCAGCACTGATTCAGATATAAGGAACGAAACAGATGGACTTTTCCACAAATCTGCCTATCGCCTGATTAAGCCAGTTGTTATTTCTGGTGAAACGTCGTACTCAGATTGTAAATGTTGTGGCTTGGCTCTCAAACACTCCGGTGTGCTGTACTAGTACACTACACTATACACTACACTATACACTACACTAGTGCTATACTAGTACACTACACTACACTCTACACTATACACTACTCTACACTAGTGCTGTACTAGTACACTACACTATACACTACACTATACACTACACTATACACTAGTGCTGTACTAGTAACGAATTGGCCACGTTCTGTTCATGTGACAAACCTTACTAGTTGGCTGTGTCGGGCGGTGGCCGGTTTAACAACATGTTTTCTATTTACGCGATCTAACCCAAAAAAAAACTGTATTATGGATGATATTAGTCGCAAAAGCCTACGCCTTAAACTGATTCAGATATCACTCGTCACTGATGTCAGCCAATGTCTGTGAACTGAATGCAGGTTACCCGGATTCGTAGTGCAGTGCGCCAAACCGCTGTGCCCCACTCTCCCCACCTATTAGGGTTGTGCTTCATCTGGATTTGAAGAAAAGAAATGGAGTTGTACGAGGGAAAATGTCAACATTTCTCACTCTCTCCGTGTGCTAAATAATGTATGCCTCACTATTAGTGTCCTTTTCACTGCTTAATATTAGGATGCACTTGCCATTCCTACATTATTCAGAGTTACAAGAAATTGCTTCAAGAGTGCCCTTTAAATGTCCACTTTATAATCTATAATTTATTTCATTTCAAATAACAAAACACTCTGTGGTGGGGAGCGGTGCCGCAGTGGTCAGCGCGCTACACTACGAGCCAGGCAACCTGAGCATGAATTCTTGGCCACGGCTGTAACACCCGGGGGTGAGTGATATATGGGGAAACTCCCTGCCTTCACAGATCTCCATTGACCAGCGTGGTGAAGTATAGTTAAACAAACCCCCAGGAATTACATGGCCTTGGAGAGATTTTCACTCGGAAATTGATCGACAAACAGGGCTCTAAATGACTATGTAAGATATCATTGCATGAACACAACCTGTTTTAAAAGCCAATGATGTTTTCTGCACAACATTGTTTGGAGCACAGATCCAGAGGAGATGAGCGGCTAAGATGGATTTGGTATGGGATTGATCATCACAGTGTGGCCTTATCTTCCAAGTTAAGTTGCGAGCATGTCCAGGTGATGAAAAAAGTTGGCATGGTGTTGGATGAATGACTTGGAGCGCTGTTAAAACATTTCCCCCTCCCACCCCCCTTCCCTTTCTAGGGTCTTCTGGTGGCTACTATATTTTGCTTCTTCAACGGAGAGGTAATGCTTTATCTTTTTGAAGTGTCCTTTTGAGTGCATTTGATCTACTGTGAGATAGAAAAAATTATTTCGAATATCCTCGTGCACAATGTATTTCGCAAATGGCCTTGAAGTGCTCTTTTATGTTAACAGATTTGTTGAGAACGGAGAACACACACGCTTTTGGGATTACATTCACAGCTTGAATTATAACAGTGTAGCACCTACTCTTACGGTGATCCTGGGGGAGAAAGTGTGGATATCAGAGCCTCCCCTTGCGTACGATAATGGCCTAGGTTTAACCTCGGCGGAATTTTGTTTTAAATGTGTTCGTCTGTAGCTTTATAAAATATTTCAAAGCTGCTCATTATTTCTCTATTCGTGTGCGTACGCCTGAGTGGGTTTGCTATTTCCATACGTCTCTATATATCTGTCTTCAGAATCAAAGATTTTTTTTACTGAAGTTCGCCGATTTTATTTTTCGAGCAGATTTAATGTTTCAGGATGATTTGGCATGCGTTTAAGTCCAGCATTGCATAATTTAGCAAAAGTTAGGTTTATTTAACCGGCAGATAAAGATTCCCCTCTGTGGCTTCTGGCAGACTGTTGGGGTGGTAAGTGCTGTTTGTGAACGCCAATTAAGGCCAACAAGTCGCACGAGGGTGCGGTGTGGCCAACTCTGACCTCGGCTAGACCCAGGACCGGTTCTGACACGACTCGCCACTGATGTTAGCCGCGGCCGAAATCTATCCCAGGTTGCTGGGTTCGTAGCACAGGCCGCTAAACTACTGCGCCATCACTCTGCACAGGCGAGAGGTTGAAACCCATTGAGGCAAAACAAAACTGCAGCATTACTGAGACGGACAGCTGCTAACTTTGCCCAAATAAAAAAAGGGCAAATTGTTACATTAAATTTATGATATCACGATAATCATCGTCATCATGAAGCTATGGTCTATCCCCTGTCGGTGAAGCCCTCCCCTTTCTGCCGCTATCCCTCGGCCAAGCGTTGCCGCAGTTTATCTCACTCCTACGCATGAGCGTAGCTCATTCTAGCGTGTACAACATTCTCTTGCACGTCTCGTCACGGGGTACTGCGAGATCCAACCATGTCCATGCAGTGCTCGCCGATTTGCATTGGCTTCCGGTTGCCGAATGGATACATTGTAAGGTCGCACACATTACACACGAAGTGCTTGCCACGAATTAACCACAATACCTCGATGATCTCGTCAAGGAGCATAAACGATCACGCGAACTCCGGTCATCTTTGCAGTGAATTTTGGGCCGCCATTGAACAAAGACGGTCACTGCATCACGCACTTTCATATGCGCTTCTGCGGCCGTCTGGAACGTTCTTCATTCCGATATTAGGAAGCCACTGGAGCTATGCACTTGTAAATCGAGATTTTAGATGTCTGCTTGGAAATGTTTTATTTTTTTCCTTTTACAGCCATTCTCTCACTAGACTAGTCTATCAGCCATCATCCTTTCGGGAGATGCAATCCCACTCAATGCATTGTCTCTGATGTGTTTACTTCCTGATCCATGGGTTCCTCTTTGTACCTCTAATTGTAATTGCATCTCTCCACAATTCTTTGGAGACTTTTCTTCCATTGTCCTTGCTGGTACCCCATGTTTCTGATCCATATGTCATGGCTGGCAATATGCACTGATTGAAAGCTTGTCTTCTTCGTCTTGATTCAGATCTGCCTTCAATACTAATACAGCGTGCTTCAAAAAAATTATAACACTTGATAATTGGTTTTTTACCCTTTTATCTGGCAACAAAACTGACACCTTTTTTACGAGGAGTCATGTTTGCATAGACCACAATACCTGCAGTCATAATGCAAACAAAAAACATAACTCTGATAATGTATGCACTGTCCTTGACGTTGATTGATCCACACCCGAGACAGCTCTCCTCAGAGCCTAGTCTCACATGGGCCGGACCAGACGACGCTAAAAGGCGCACAACTCAAAGACAATGCACCATCAGAGTATGAGAGCTCGGGGTAAGCATTTACACCATTGGTACCTCATTTGCCAGTAAAAAATGATAATTGGTTTTTTTACCCTTTTATCTGGCAACAAAACTGACACCTTTTTTACGAGGAGTCATGATAACACTTATATGGGACTTTCGTTTTTAATGGAAAAAAACCGGATAATACACTGTAACATGATAAAAATTTAATGTTAATAGCTTCAACAACTCAAAGAGTCTCCACTTGTTCGCCATCATTGTCAACACGTGCATGGAATCTTCTCCAGGTGGTCTCCAGAGCCCGGAGGCACAATTATTGTGGTATTGTTGCAAATTCTCAGAAGTATTAACATTTTTTTTAAGCACACCCTGTATTATATTGTTTTTCCGTTTGTTACCCCTTCGCAAACATTGTTTGTCTCCGATGTGCTTTCTGGTTGTACCGCGTGTTGTTCGGCTGCACACCCGACGTTTCACCGCACGTCCTAGGAGCTGCATCATTCAGTTCCTGACGAGGCACGCGACAAAAACGTCGGTCAACCTCGCGCGGACCAACATGTTGTAGCGCAACCGCGAAAACTCGTCGCAGGGGCTGTACGGCACGATCGCGAAAAACCTATGGAGTCACGATGATATGTTTAAATTAACAAATCAGTTGAGAGTGGAGATAGTATTTTTCTTTAATCAGTGATTCTTCCGCTGTAGAGCCAAGTGCCCCATCGCACGAACAATACAACCAGCCCTTCCTGCAGCACACCAGGGTGAATGTGGGATGCTGCTGCTGCCTGTTATCCTCAACGACATCCATTTACGTGGCCTGGCTCTTCTTATAATGAGGTCAAGTTGCAAAAAAAAATTACGCTATAAAAATGATGGGCTTTTAGAATCACTGAACCATCAAACTAGCTTCTTTCCCCCCCCCCCTCACCCTTCTTATTACAGACAATTATTCGCTCGCCAAGATTTCATTTTCATTCGCCAGTGATATCCTAACTTCTACCACGGATGTGCGCGTCCATGTGTCCGCGTGTGAGGGTTGTTCAGTGATCTGCGCAATGTGCTATGTTATACTCTTAGTTCTTTCGGTAAAGTCACGTAGGTAAAAAATGAAATTAAAATTAATAAAAATAAAATAATAAAAATCACGACGTTTCGGAGGCAACACAAGTCTCCGTCATCAGGTGGGACCGTCACAGCCAGATTTGCTGTATCAAGTGACTTGACCTCATTATCTTCACTTGATACAGCACATTTGGCTGTGACGGTCCCACCTGATGACGGAGACTTGTGTTGCCTCCGAAACGTCGTGATTTTTATTATTTTATTTTTGTTAATTTTAATTTCATTTTTTACCTACGTGACTTTACCGAAAAAACTAAGAGTATGAATCATTGCAGTCACGAAAGCTTCAAATCTAGAATGTGCTACGTTCCCAGAGACCCGCCTTGTTGGTTCCTGAACACTGACATCATTGACAAATTTCGATTGCTGCCTGAAAATGCCTATGACCAAAATCACCAGGATTTTCGCCCGATCTCGTTAGATATAGGAATAAAAGCAGGCTTTAACCTGGACAGTGCTTGATTAGGTGACTCTCTCTGCGTAAAAAAAAACAGTTGTGGGCAGCCAAGAGCAGTGCAGAATAAAATTGTACTGTACTTTACTCCCAAATCTATGCTCCTCACCTGTGCCGACCCACGTGGCCAAGTTTGGTGAAATCAACACCACGACGCAAGCGCGGGGGTCGTGGGGAGGCCCTCACACGGCAGCGGATTGTTTACTCGACCGAAAAATGGGGCGGCTGGTACGACTGCGGGCGGGGGGGGGGGGGTAGAGACAAAATCAGACGAAGAATCAGAAAGAATCGGACAAAGGTAGCCAAGGCGTGGATGCTGACCAAGCCACCTTTCTGGCGTGCGACGCTGGCCTTAATAGGTGCTCGCCGATCACAGTTTATAAATAGGAGGAGGAGGAGGGGGGGGGCAGGTATGTTTGCCTTTGTGTGGGTGGCTAAACGAAAGGTACATTTGTGAAACCTGAGCGTTGCGCCACTTTCACGGGTTCCGTGTGGACAGCTCTCGTCTCTCTCCCACGCCACCCCCCCACCAGCCACTTGCCCGCGAGCGTCACTCCCTCTCCGTTTTTTTGTTTCGCATTCCTCAACGGCAAGTGCAGCCGAGGTGAATCGTCGTTCATTCTGTCATCCTAAGAGCACGGAAAGGTGTGCGACCCCCCCCCGCCCCCGCCCCCTCATCACAATGTGATGGCTCGCGAACGCCGCTGCTGGCGGAAGGGACTCCACTCCGATGAGCATGATTGGTTACTTATGGTGCGAAAGACGTTCCACACGCATACACTCCAGGGGCAGCTCTGGAGGGTATTTGGCCTGCTCTTCCGCGCTGACCCGAGGGAGTAACCCTCGTTTCATCCCACCGCATAACGCGACCTTCCGACCGACTCGGTTTGCGTTGTTGCAAATTTATTCTGCTGGGTGGACAGAAGCGGAGGGCATTTGAGAAGCTGGCAACGTTTATTTCAACTGCCGTGACTGGCAACCTCTGTACTGTATCGCCACGAATGTGCTAAACATTACACCATGGCAGCTTCCTACTCGGCTGTCTACAACAATATAATAATACTTGCATTTCTCTTTGGCCCATACCATGGCGAAACGTCTCGGAACGCAGTTTATTTGTTGGCCTGGGGGGAGGGGGGGGACCCCTTTCTAGGGAGCTTGTCCCTGTGCAGCACAAAGCGATTTCAGCACCGGGCTGTAATGTAGGCATTAGCCTTGCCAGTCGGGGGGAAATGATTGCTACGTGAAATCCCAATTAAGCAATTGGGTCATCTACCTTAAGGCCATTGATGCATTTGGGATGGGGTTTTTTTTTGTTGTATCGCGATTGTTACCAGCAATGATCACGAGCGATAGTTTCTTGTTTCAAAATTGTTGTTGCCCATATCTGGACACATTTAATTTGCAATTCTACCCTGAGTGGACAACCGGGGAATGGCCACTTCTAGTCACATCAGAGACAAAGGTCACACGGCTGATTACCCGAGGTTGTGTCCTCTGTAGACCAATCACTTACACCATTGGAACCTCCTTTGCCAGTAACAAAATATGAGAATTGGTTTTTTACCCTTTTATTTGGCAACAAAACTGACACCTTTTTTTACAAGGAGTCATGTTTGCATAGTGCGCCTTTTGGCGTCATCTGGTCCACCACCATGTGAGACTAGGCTCTAAGGAAAGCTGTCTCGGGTGTGGACCAATCAACTTCAAGGACAGTGCATACATTATCAGAGTTATGTTTTTTGTTTGCATTATGACAGCAGCTATTGTGATCTATGCAAACATGACTCCTCGTAAAAAAGGTGTCAGTTTTGTTGCCAGATAAAAGGGTAAAAAAACAATTCTCAGACCAATCACTGTTCATCGAAGGTAGTTTTAAACAATATGTTTTCATTCCTCTCGGACGTTTATATATATATATTTTTTATTGCACCACGTGCTGCTGAAGAAGCTCCCAAGCCCATGGAGCGAAACGTTGGACATCGTGCCCGACAGCACGCATTGCCACCCGAAAACGCGTTGGAGAGCCATTGCAGCACATTCGCAGGGATTTTTCCACTCTCACTTCATCGGCTAGACCATCGGGGGTCATCGGCAAAACCCGCAGCTCTTTAAAGACTGCTTTGTGACATTATTTATTAAGGACCACCGTGTCGCATTCGCCACGCGCATTGCTCCTCCTGAAATATTGAGTTTTATTACAGAATTCTAAGACGAAAAAAATGTCTCTTCTTGTTATTTTGCTTGCCGACCCGTGGGCTAGACACAACTCCCATCACTCATTTGACATTTCCTTAACAAGTTTCCATCGTTGCTCAAAATAAACGCCATTGCTCGTGACGACTGATGGCAACAATTTCCCCTGAAATTGCCCGAGTTGCTGTCCACTGTGTGGGGGGGGGGGGGTGTGTAGTATATGTGACAGTTCACATGATGGTGGGAGGTTCACATAGGGTATGGTCATGCACAGCAAGTTGGCACAGTAGGGGGGCACAGCTGGTGCATCTGCCAGTCATCTCAGTCAGTCAACCCATGGCACCTAGGGTCTGTCCCGTGACCTTCTGTCAGTGAGCCTTCGAGACTTCACGTGGCCTCAAAAGTGCACCTGGCCTGGCACAAGCGCTATCACCATCGCCTGGTGGCGGATGGCGAGCGCGTATTGGTATTGGTCCGTCCACTGGTTTGCTTGTGGCCACGAGCGATTCTAAATCTGCGTGCGTTTATCTGTTGTGTGGAATTTAGTGAACGCGTGCACTGGACACGTTGGTCTTCGACGTGCCCTGTTGGTGCTCTCCCTATCTCAACGTCCAAATATAAATGATTTAATAATTTGCCTTTGATGCTCGTTTGGCAATGCGGACAGTTTATTGTTTGGTCTCATGGGGGGGTGGGGGGGGGGTCACAATGAGCGCAAGATTTGTAACCACTGGGCCTCGTGTATCATGGCATTTAGACACACTTTCAGTGGGAGGGGGGGGCGGTATACACGTGTAAGGTGACCTCTAAGACTTTGTCCTACCCCTGTGGGCTGCTGTACCTCTGCCGATTGGAACTAGAATAAAAAATAAAGAGGGGACTCGGTCTTTGTTGACCTGGGCAACGTCCGAGCCGGTATTCTCCTTCTGTAGTCATCACGTGAATTGGATTCCTTTCGGCTTTTTTTCATCCACGGCAGAGGTCGCAACCGGGTACCCGATACCCGTAACCTACCCGATACTCGGCTACCCGTACCCGGCCGGGTACGGGTACGGGTAGGCCGTGAGTCACTGGTGAGTAACTGTTTGTCACTCATTTCGGGTAGGGTACGGGTAGGGAACGGGTACCCGTACCCTTACCCGGCCGGGTACGGGTACCCATTTGCCACCCTGGTGCGGCCGGGTACGGGTACGGGTAAGGAATCAAAACCCGTTTGCGACCTCTGATCCACGGCCATAAGTATCGGCGCCACCCTTTCGCCCAGCCCTCCTTTTTTACGTATCCAGGCTGGGGACTGCTTCAGGTATCCACTGGGTTGTGGACCCCCCGAGGCGGAGTTAGAAAGAGAGCGTTCAGCGCAGTAGTCCCTCGGTTAACAGTGACATCGGTTAATGGGTTTTCGGTGAACGTTTCGCCTACCCATAGGAACCCCATGGCTTCGACGAACGTCGAAATTTTGATCAACGGTACCTTTGCGTGATGCACGCGAACGCAAATTTCGACCAATCCGAGCACGCGTATAAGTGGGGCTGAGCCATGCCCTCAGCCAATCAGCGACGTAGATTTTTTAGCATTCCGACCTCGACTGGCTTTGTTTTATTTTTTGACTTAAAACTTTCGTGACTGCAGGAATTCATATTCTTTGGTTATAAAAAATAAAAACCACGATGTTTTTTTTGCTGATGACGACCCTTGTGTTGCGATCTAAACGTCGTGGTTTTTATTTAAATGTAAACGTAGTATTTTATTATTTTTATTTATTTATTTTTATTTTATATCTACATGACTTTACCGTAAGAACCAAAGAATATGGCTTTGTTTATATTATAATTTCTGTTTGGCAGTGGAAACGGCCCTCTTGCAGACTAATTTTTCAACTTACAAGTTCATTCGATTAGCAGTTATTAGGAAAATGGAAAAAAAATACGGACAATATTTTAATCACCTGGGTTCTCTACTTTGCTGCAGTTTCGATAATAATTTAAGATCGGAAATAATTTCCTGCCAGATTAAGCGCAGCATTAGTGTCTCTGCACTTTATTTACGTCCAGTAATGAAACGTAATTACGCTTATTCGATTTGTTCCTTACAGCGCGTGGCACAATTCCGTGGGTTTGTAAAAAAAAAAAAATGGAGCTATTATTTTCTTTTTTGCCAAATTGATTTTGTAACTCACCGTTAAGTGCTTTTGATTAACTGCAAACGTGCATTCATAGCTGTTCTCTATTGAAGCAGTTAGCTTAAACGAAGCACTTAGACTTGCTCAATGTAATGTGCTAACGTAGTTCTAATTTGGCAATATTTTGACACAAAGCGCTGGGCTGTGCAGTGACGAGCGGTAATTATTACGTCCTTGCGCAAGCCGGCGTCGAATGAAGTTGCGGTGGTTACAAAACTAATGTGCTTAATATTTGGCATGAAAATCAACAGTCTCGGATGACAAAAATAAAATCACTTGGGTCGCCGCAGCGCATTGTCCGGCACGACGCCTCACGGTTGGCTCTACGAGGCCGGAGGCCTTCTCTTCTCCGGGAATCTGTTCAGCTCCACGCAGCACGTCGGCTGTCGTGCCAAACAACGCGCTCCTCGGCCTACTCAATGCGCGTCCAAACCCTTCGGAGGTCTCTCGCGACCAGTAGCAACCCCTGCCGAGGGTCATCAACAGCTTCTTCATTCTGCCTCCTGTCGCCTCGGAAATATTCCCACTCGTAACCGTGCGACGAGCCGCATTGAGCTCGCGACGGAGCTCCCGAGCATACGGAGCGAACCGTCGGACATCGAACCGAGCGGCTCTTTGCGGGCAACCTGGAGAGCCGTTCGGCAACGACCAAACCGCCGACACCTCCTGGCTTTGACCGTCACGGTTCCACTGTGCTGTGTTCCCGCCGTGTGCCCCATCCCCCCGCCCTTCCCTGCGCAGGTGCAGACGGTGCTGCGGCGCCACTGGATGCAGTACCGCCTGCGCTTCGGGCACCGCCGGCGCGTGGAGCACTGCTCCGTGCGCTCCACCTCGTACAGCACCACGGGCTCCGTAGGGGACGCCCCCCTCCCCGCCTCCTATGCCTTCGTCAAGACCGGCAACGGCCAGGCGCGCAGCTGCAATGGAGCGGTGGCTGGCGCCGTTGGTGCCAGCGGTGCCGGTGGCGTCGGTGGGGTTGGCGGAGGAGGAGGTGGTGGCGGCAGCGGCGGCGCTAGTGGTGGCGGCAAGAGAACCGGCAACAGCGAACTGCTTGCGCTCAAGCTCAATGAGACCAAAGCGTAGCCTGGTGGCGATGTCGTGGCGTTTGCGTCGCACCGCCCTGGGCTGACCGAGCGTCGCAAGACGATCGCGCATCGTGCACACCTGCGTTCTTTTTGGTATTTAAGTGCAACGAGTTGCAGCAGTGTCATTTTGTTTTCTATATATAGACAGTCAGTGCTAAATCGCTGCTTAGGACTGCCACCAACAAGGGCAACGGTTGTAATGCAGTAAATTAATTAACCCCCCACGAGGTCCCCCCCCCCGTCACCCTAGCCGAACCCGTCTTCGGTAATAAATAGCCGGCGAACTTGGGTTTCTGATTAAGAAGGACGGTGAGAGAAGACCTGCATACGCAAGCTTTTGAAATAAATAAACACGTAGACATTTCAAATCGAAGGCCAGGACTCCTTTTCGTTCGTTTAGAAAAAAAACCCTCCGACCGCCCCACGTTTGTACCCAGAATGTTTCTGCCCGCTTGGGACACAAGCGCCTTTTAACATTCAGTTCCACTTGGGCAGCAGGCCCTCGACGCCAGCTCTGCGATGGTTTTGGCTGCTGCAAGGGTGAGCCTAACTATCACTACCAACAGCCTGTGCCTAAGTCATTCAGGTTTGCAACTCCGCTATTTATTTGTTCTCGCATTGAGCACAGCGGTCAGAACGTGTGACTATTTAACGGCGACGTCAATGGAAAGAGTGTTGCTCGCACTGAGATGCCGTGTTTGTGGAATGGGGGGTGGGGGAAATATTCCAAGCACATCTAAATAATTAGAGTGAAAGGTTTGGTGTCCAGTTATGGTTTGGCTCGTTTGCAAATCAACACCGCCGCTAGAACACAGTGCGCTCCGTCAGATGATGACAACAAGCCAGCCTTGTGCTAAAGTCGCATTACATAAATGGCTTAATTCACTCACGGTTAAATGTACCGTTTTAATTTTTCTGTGACGTACCCCCCTCTGAAATCATTTAGCGATAAGTCATCTATCATTGACATTTCGAAATCTATGGAATCCGTGATCCTGCAGCGCAAGATTGATCGAATGCACGAAGTGGCGGAGGGCAGCATGTGCCGTGACGGTGTTCGTTCACGTTCTTATTTTTTTTTGCGAAACAATCTTTCGAAGCAGTTTTGTCGACGGCAAGTGGTGGTCACGTGGGAGAAGCGAAAAATGTTGCAAAGGAGCTAAGGTGGAAGAAATTGGAACTCTCGGCGAAAAATGTTGACATCTTACACAAAGGACTCCCGAGCAAATGCGCGGCTTGTTCAGTCGTGTTGAAAGCTGCTTGTGTCGAAAATGCAAATTGGGCTAATTACAATGGAACAGCGAAATGTTTCGCCATGAGAACAGGGCACGCCATAGATGTCGTCCGTGATGGATGTGAACAGTGATTGGTGCGGTGGGAGGGAGAGAAAAACAAACAGGATTACGTTCTGTGTTGAAGGTGGTTGTTTTTTTCACGGAAAATATTAAGATCCTTGTATTTATTTCCTAAATGGAGTTTAAAAAAATACTTATTTAAGACAGTTTATGTGTGTATGCGTTGTGTGTAACTGCAGTACAAACATGTATTTATAGTCACAAAATCGTGTAATTTTGAAATATAGTTTTGTCATTGCCCGTAATTTAACTGTTTGTGTAAGTTGTTTGTTAACACAGTGACAACATGATGATGATAATTAATGTAAAAGCAAATAGGATGGACGATGCTTGACACTGAATGTCGGGCAGTGCGTAGGATTAATTCCAGAGTTAAGTAGCCGTGATGTAAGTAATGTGACCGTCAAACAGGCTGTGTAGCCATTCGCTTTCTCATCCCAGAGATGCACGACAATCTACTGCGGTCGTGTTCCATACGTCTGAGATGTGCTACACGTCTTTTAATGGGTCGATTAAAGCAAACATCTGTTGGCAAATTGCTAACGCGACACGTTCGGCACGGCGATCGTTCTCTGAAGCAGTTTGCTGTGCGTCACCGATGCCATAGTCTGGATCCAGGTCGCCCTTGGCCATAAATCTGGATCGCATATTCAATTCCGTCCACGTGCCCGACGTTACAGACACGTCGTGGTGGCGAGATGTTAACTACCTCGCCTGGAGTACAGGAGGTCGTGGGTTTGATCCCGGCCCTGACGCCTGTACAAATGGAGTTTGCGTGTCTCTCTCCTCGAGGTCGTGTGGATTTTTCTCCGGGTCCTCCGTCTTTTGCCTCCACATTTTAAATCGAAATGCGTTTGGAGTATTTTTGGCTGCTATAAATTTCGCGTGATGAAAAGCCACTTTGTTGAGCTATCATTTGTGGCCAGGTCACTTCTGAAAAATAGCTCTTGAGCTCAGTGGGCCTTACCTGGTAAAATAAAAAAAATAGTACGATAGTTTTATTGACCTGTCGTCACAAATCATTATACAACAATCTATTGAAATCGATCCTTATACTCACGATAACACGCATCGAATCGCGTGTGTGAGACATTTATTATTTACGATTTATGCAAATTATATTGTAAGCGATGTGCTCTTGTTACATTTTTCTAAACGACTGAACAAAATTGTACTGAGATACAAACAAAGCAATGAAAAAAATCAAAAATGGGAAAAAATTATAATTGATTCTTACATCGAGGAGCGATCCTGAATCTTGACAATTCATCGAATAGTGGTGGCGGACGGTTGAGAGATAGGACATGAATAAGAAATAATTCCACGTCCTGTCCCCTGAATCTCCAAGCAGGGCAAATAGGCGATGGTCTGCCCAAGGGCAGTCGGTTATCCCCGTTTGACATGGGTCGCTTAGGTCTCGCTCTGTCTCTTGACTCATAATGGAGCAGCGGTAGGGACGCTTTGAAGCTGTGCTGCTGTGAATCCCCTGGTGAGCTGAGAGTAGAGCACGGCACCACCTGGCGTAACAGAGAACGTGAGCCTTCTGAAGGAGAATATATTTATAGCGCATGTAAATACTCGGCTGGTCACGCGTTGGTTGGGGTAAACTGAGGGTGCTCCTACCTCATCCAAGACATCTGGTCAGCGTGGAAGAGTTCTGTAGAGACCCTTCTAATGGAGGCTCTTCCACCAACGCAGTTGTGTGAGCAAGCAACTGCAGGGATGCACCTTTGCCCTATGTAAATACGATTTACATTGTAATGTGAATAGATAAAGGCTCCATGTGCCACAGTGGCTGCTCTTGGATAGAAAGGACCTCCAGGATGAGGGAAGGGCCCCTGTGACTTGTAGCCTCTTTGGAAAAGGAGACTTGGATTAAAATACGTACATAAAACTGTTCAATAAACTCAACGTAGTAAACAGGACAATGTAGAAACATCCATTTGAACAAAACTCAATGAAGAAATATGAAACGAGGACAACATTTTTTTAAATAATTACATATAATGTACATCATCATCAATATCAGCCACGATCAATCCGCTTCTGGATGAAGCCAGTGGATGGAGGCTTCTCCGAGCCGTGGTCATCTCTCACGGTTCTGCATTGAAACAATTTGAACACACGCTTGGGGAGAGAGAAAAAAAATCCTAAAGTAACATGGGTGCCTGCATTTTCTTAAAATATTCACAAATGTTTACATTGGTAATTATCAAACGACGGCTCTTGACAGTTCTCGAAACGTCCTGGGCCCTGTCAAGCTGCCTTGTGCTGCGTTGATGTCCTTCCGTTGAACCGTGACACCATGTCCTCTCGTAGAACGGTGCGGAGGGGGCCCCCCTTTCACGGAAACGACACGCTCGCATGCGATGCAGACCGACATCGGCCCCCTGCCCGTGTGTGTGCGACCGGTGAACGAGAACAAATCTCCCTGGCTCGCCTTCATTCGGCCAAAAGGATAACGCTCAATTTGGTCTTGGCGCTGAGAGCTCGTCGTTTTCCCACCGCTCGACCACCTTGGCAATATCTTCTGTTTCCTGAAAGTGAGATGTTTCCTGCATGGGGAGTCTCACCCGCGCCTCTCTCTCTCTCTCCCCGCCGCCGCAGCAGCAGCATCACGCCTTACGTTTCTCATAGATCAAGCTTTGCTCCCCCGGTCCCTCGGGCCACCGAGACGCACGCGAAACCCTTAAAGAGATCCCCTGCAAAATCTCCGCTCTCTCCGCATTGACCAACGGGGGCACGTGTACAGGGAGGGCAACACAGGCAGCTGACTGCCCTGGAAAAAATGTCCCCTTGGCTGCCCCCCCCCCTCTACCCCCACTCAACTCTCGACTCAATTCCCCAACTGGGAATTTTGGGTACAGTGCACAACATTGTGAAATTTGTGCCTCCACCGCTCCATACTCTGCCTCCCCCTTCTCACAACTAAAATTAGACCTGTTGAAAAGGTTGTCCTCATTTACCCCAGCTTAAATAATAATAATGTTCTTTGTATAACAAAGCCAAGCTTTGGACGTGTGTTTTTGCAAGAGAGGTCCCCTGTGCTTGCGAAATAGAATTCTCTCTGAGCTGGCTGACTGATTGTCTCGGACGTGTGTACAAATACTGTAGCGAAAACGTGGTCAAATAAATTGTTCTTGGACAATGCGTTTGTACGAGAATGAGAGCAGGTTGCAACGCTTGGTGGGTTGGTGCCAGTTGTAAAGTTACTATCAACATTGTTTGCGAAGTGAATGTTCAAGTTCAAGTTCATTTATTATGTATAGCCCTGTGAGCCATTCGGCTCTTGAATCGGGTGCAACCGCAACAAACAAAAAAACATGAACAAAAACATCTTAAAGTGAATATGTGACTAAGTGCAAACAGAAAATCCAAGAAAAGACAGCAAAATATTGCAGAAAAAAACACCGTACACCAACGCTGTGTGCAAAAATCCCAGTGGGATGTGAATGGAGTGAGAGAACGCCATGAAGTTCCGCATCTTCATAAAACAAAATATCACCTTACTCAAAGGGGATATAGGTAGGCTGGTTAATTCTACTCACCTTTACACCCTATCCATATCCTCGGTAATTTGGGGGCTTGTCAATGCATAATCATTATATTTATGAGTGCCATGGCATTTCAGTGATTTTCAAGGGTGTATTATTTTTTTTGCTTCAACCAAGAAAGATATATTATGACAGGTTGCAAAAAAATATACGGGGGCACTGCTAATCACTAAGGTATTAAACATATCTTGGCCCGATGTAAATTGATATTGTTTCATTCCACAATTTAGCACATGAGTACTTTAAATTATTTCTAGATGAATAATTCAGAGGAATTGAAAATGTTGTTTTTGGCAAACGTTGAAGAACTCAAAAATAGCGTAATATTAGGGGATGTAGTTCGGTGGTATAGCAACAACACACAAATATTTGGACGGCTGTAATTGTTTATGGAAGTGGCTTTGAGTTTTTTTTATATCTTGGCAATGACTTAGATGATTTTCGTTGAGGTCAAGTTTTGGTGACCATGGGCACCAGTTACTGTATTTTAGGCACTTTGAAGGACGCAAGCATTGCTAATCGTCAGACGTGTACAGCACAACGTATACTATTGTAAACAGCAGAAGCCATAAGTCGATCTTATTATAGACTTAGATGTCGTGACGACACCGTGTTATTTTACGCTCCTGTACCAATGCATTCGCGTTTAAATGGTACTTCATAACACGCGTGTTCAAATCTCTTGCGTGCGTGTCTGCTGATTCACGTCAATAACGGATCACTTTCAAGGACGCTGCATTTAACAAGCACAGTTTATCTTTAATGTAATATGAGTACTGTACGTAGGTATGCTCACAAAGGATAGGCTATAACCAGCTGTACTATATACGTATGGTTACCGTACTACTACTAATACAGTACGGTATATAATATATAGTGTTTGTGTGTGCGCGAAACATTTTCATTTTTTTAAATGCAAACAGCCATGTAAAAATATATATATAATCAGAAACGATGTGGGAAAGAAAAATTGTACAGAGATTGCATTGCATTGCATTTGGTATGTGGTATATTCTACGCCAGCTGGGAGGGTAGGCATTGTGTGTGTAAAGTACAGTATATATATTTTTGTATTTTCAATACAGTATATGTCCCTGTATGCAAGAAGTGTAAATTATAATGTGTGTCCATTAAAGATACTGAATGTACGACAATTTTGTCTGATGGATTGTTGAGGCTGGAAGTTGGAAATTTGGCCTCGAATATTTGTAAATATATACACTAAATCAATGGGATATTTGTTCAACAATTTGAAAATCGGAACCAGATACAACATTTCGGATTATCCGAAAATGTGATGTCACAAAACACGATGTCACAAAGCATGACGTCACATCTGTACGCTCCTCGCCGAAAGTGGTGACGAGTTGCATCGTGATGTAATTTGCATTATCGCAAAGACACATGAAGTTATTATTACAGAATGTAAATGATCTGAACTTTACATTCTTTAAAATCCTAAATGTATATATCCGAAACTCATTCCTTCTACATCACTACTCCTGCCAGACTGGTATTGTTGATTATGATTGTTGTTCACTTTATTCATCTTATGCTTAAAGGTGATCTGATGCATATTCCAATACTCTTGCTTGTGGCTGGCTGGATAGTAACTTGTAAGATTATTGAGCAAAGAAATGGCTTCAGTTGATGTGCTGTGGATTGCTTTGGATGCCCTTGTTGAATGTTTTAGAGTTCACATTGGTTCACTGCTGTGTGGTCGATGGTGTGGTCGGTGTTTTTGAAATTGCATAGCGGGCTTCCTTTGAATGCCACTTGCATAGGTGTAGTGAGGCTGATCTGCCGTGCAGATTCGATTTTATGCAATCCTATACGATCTGGAAAGGTGAAATTTGGCAAAAACAAGTGGAGAATGCGGTTATAACTAGAAAAATCCTAACCACATGATTTTCCAATTGGGGCTGCCAAACAATGCCGGGAGGTTGATTGGTTTCACTCATGGGGCAAGGTCAGTCCAAAATTAGATGTTGATTAAAGTCCCGTATTAAACAGTTAAAATATTCAATCCAGAGGTGGCCTGGGTTGCTCAGTGGTCAAAGTGCTGACTTTATATATATATAAAAAAACCTATTGAGAAGTAAATATTGCATACTCTTTGGTTCTTTCGGTAAAGTCACATAGTTTGAAATAAAATAAAACAAATCACGACGTTTCGATCGCAACACAAGCGGCCTGATGACGACCCGCTTGTGTTGCAATCGAAACGTCGTGATTTGTTTTATTTATTTCTACCTACGTGACTTTACCGAAAGAACCAAAGAGTATGGATTCCTGCAGTCACGAAAGCTTAAAATCAAGTAAATATTGGCTTGACAATCATGCAACGAACGTTACACTCATTATGGGGATCAGGTCGGAAAGTCTGCCCCTCTACCAGGTAGACCACAAGTCAGAAGTAGCTCTGTGTAATCCGCTTCCGTGGTACCTTTAACACGAAAAGTTTCACTCCTCTCCGAGAGATTCTAATTGACGCTTATTCTTATGACATGACGCTGACGGCACAACTGGGATACAATTTGGGTAAATGTACAAAAGAAATGCGCTATGACACGTGGTGTTGTGGATTTACTCTCCAACACACCGATGGGCTGAAGTAGTAACTAAGTGGCGTTTTGTTTACGTGACAAATCCCTTACTCATTGGCTGTGTCGGGTGGTGGCGGGTTACGACACATTTATACCTTTCTTGTGAAAAAAATGCATATTAATATTATGCAGCCAGTCGACTTGCCAATCTTACTAACGCTTGCCACCTTGATTTTCAAAGCAACGTTTTACAAAGCGGTATTATTCACCATAAGGTTGCATATTTGCGTTGACACGGTTGCAAAGTGACTTAAATGGGTAAGGGTTTGCCCAGCAGACATCGGTGACCCCAAGCAATTGTTAGTTGCCTTCCATTGTCCGCCGTGGAGTCTGTAAGGACGAGATGTCGCCCCCTGCCGATGTGACCGGCAACAACTCTGTCGGGGAGTGAACCCACAGTCATGATTCAAACAAAACATCAAGTACGGAAACAACAAACAAAAAACTACACCCGCTGAACGGCAACTCGCTCAGCCTCTTTATGGCTTTATTTACAACACGTGGTGTGAAAGAGACTTGAATCGAAGGCAACAACATGTTTAAAGCTGAGCGAGGAGGTACAACTTAGACAAAACCAATGAATAACATCATCAGTTCGTTTGCGAGAAGGAAAATGCCTCCTTTGGCAAGCCTCGTCCACCAAATCTCTGCACAAAAAGCTCGCGATGGAAATGGGTAAAATCTACCCCCGGCAGCATTAAAGAAACATGGGCTAATTTTCAATCGCTCCACGATGGGAGCATTCTTATTTTCTGTCTGTCTCTCTGGGCGTGGAAGTAAAAAAAAAATAAAAGTAAAAAAAATGAGGTCCCACCGAGATTTGAACTCGGATCGCTGGATTCAAAGTCCAGAGTGCTAACCATTACACCATGGGACCGCCTATACGCGCTGCTGACCCAAATCGGTATAACAATCTACCATGGGGCCCTCTCCACCACGCTCGATCCACTGCTGCATTGCAGGGCACATCGGGTCAACTGCGGCGGACGTGAAATTTAATGGAGCAAAAAATAAAAATCCGAAGCAATTTTTTTTATCGCGGCGATAATTTACCAACGTTGTTTAATTTACGCGCAAATGAAATGCAGTGTCGCGGTAATGGGATGATGATGATGAATTGGTTGGAAATGTTCATACACGAGTTGCATCGCTAGAATGTTAAAATGTCCCAAAGTTCAGCATCAGCCGTGGTCTATCCACTGCTGGATGAAGAACGACAGTCCCAAGCCTCGTCGTCATCTCTCACGACGTAATAATCCTTCCCACATTCGTTCTTCTTGATTCATTTAAGTTAAACCTTGAGTCCAACAACTCGTTCAGATACTTAATTTCTGTTCAATTCTTCAAGCTCAGACGTGACGTTTTGGGTTGCCTCTCTGTGTATGATCGAGTCCGTTCGTTTAATGCTACAGTCCTCGCTCGCGGCTCTTAAAATTGCACTTTTACAGTCTAGTGCTGCATGTTATATTATAATTATTACGCGTTAAAGAATGTATACATCCTGCGTGCAACATTGTTCTTCAGGAAAACTCCGAGCGAGGCCTATGCCCCGAGGCCGGCCCGCCCTTGCCTGATCTTCCTGCCGGGTTTGAGTCACGTCTGCCGGCAGAGTTCGTCAGCTCCGCGGGGTAAGTGTTGCGATGAAACTATAACCGATTTTAATTGTCAATCAATTGTTCGATTACGTTGTGTAAGTCGTGGGGTTGTTGTTTTATTTGACCATACTTCACCACGCTGGTCAACACGTGTTGATAAAGGACTGTTTCAATTATCAATTGCCACTGATGCGTTCCGTAGCCGTGAATCGAACTTAAGTTTCACAGTGCACGGTCATAAATGTGATACTTTAACTACTTGCTAACTTCATTCCATCAGTAACTTCACAATTTTTCCCCCTTTTTTTTGCTTGGACCTTGCAGAAAAAAAACATTGATTACCGCCTCCCTTGTAATGCTGCAATACTGAATTGTAATTCGCAATTGATTTTAGTTTTTTGTATCAGATCGCCTAAGCACAATTGTCTTATCTGTCCCAAAAAAAGAAAAAAATCAATCGAGAATCATCAGCCGATGTGTTACGTCTAATGAATTATCGATTACAAGTGAAACGGGAGGATGACGGTGATCATATTGCCCGCGTTTAGCCACGCCGTGTGCGTTGGTATTCTTTATCCACACGAATTAAGCTTAAACAACGAATAGCTTAGACGAGTGTCCTTAATAGAGGTGGGTTTTTTTTCTTGGGGGGTGAGAGATCAAGTAAATGTAAACGCTTCGTCAAAGTTAGTGAGGTTTGTCACGTAAACAACACGTTCCTGCGGAGGGAGCTGGTAGGAACGTTGGGTTGCTCGGTCAATGGCCTGCAGGGTCAACGGCGGTGTGGTGTATTCCGCAAATATGCCCGACTGTGAGGGCGGGCACAAGCCGGCGTGAGTAGGTTAAACGTTGAGTTTTATAAGGGCACCACGGGGTGACCAGCCCCTCCCCACCCAGTCCCACCCCCCCCACCCAGTCCCACCCCCCCACCCAGTCCCACCCCCCCCACCCAGCCCCTCCCCCCACCCAGCCCCTCCCCACACTCCCCTCCCCACCCTCCCCTCCCCACCCAGCCCCACCACTCCCACCCCCACCCAGCCCCACCCTCCCCACCCAGCCCCTCCCCACCCAGCTCCTCCCTGCACGATGGACGGACGGACACAATAATCCCCTGTGGGCTGGTGTTACCAGAGGTTCCTACCAGAACTATTTCAGTACTTTTTTCGATTAAAAGTTTTCGTGACTGCGGGGATTCATCTTCTTGGTTCTTTCGGTAAAGTCACGTAGAAGGGAAGTAATAAAATAATAAAAATACATATTATATTATTATATTATTTTATTATGTTTTATTTTTATTATTTTATTACTTCCCTTCTACGTGACTTTACCGAAAGAACCAAGAAGATATTTCAGTACTATGCTCAATGTCGATGCTTCTCGCCTTCTCCAGCCACACTGACCGGTGTGGTGAAGTATGGCCAAATCACCCCCATTTCCTGCATGGCTACAGGAGAGGTCCTCATCCTGTGCATGCATAATCATTGGCACGTATATTAAAAACACTTACCTTTACTTAACAAAGTCGCATACTCTTTAATGAACAACATTTAAAGCCCCCATGTGCATTATGAATAAACATTTTAGTAGGGCGAGCTTCCAATAAAACAATGGTATTCTTTGCAAGAGAAATCTGGACAAGCAATCCATTGATCCGAGTTCTAATCGTACCACACTCGACAATTGCTGTGGGTTTGCGTGAGAATGCCATGATCGGCGTTGTATCGTCTCTTGATGTCGTAAATAGAGACAACTGGCCTCTCAAGTTCAATCACTTACCATAAAGTTGCTCAAGGAATCGAATGGGCTCTACACTTGAATGTATTTTGTGCGTGTGGTTTTGAAGTGCTGACTCGTTTGCAACTTGAAAATGTAGGCCAGGTTGCTAATTCGTGATTTTGACATTTGTTTTGATTTGCCAATTTTCCTTGGAATTCCCATTGCAGGCTGCAGTCAGCGCGGACATTAGCTTGCGGGCAATAAAGTAGCAGCCAGCAAGTGTGTCTTGACTTCAATGCTGAAAAATCGTTACTGGCCAGTCAAGCGCATCGGTGCTATCCGATGTGCTTTCAGGTTTGTGCCACACATTGTTCCGCACTGTCTGACGTTTTCTTCCACGTGCTGAGGGAGCTTCTACAAGAACCGAATTAAAAAGCGCTCCCAGCTCGCAAAGCGAAACGTTCACACATCTCGCCGCACAAAAAAGTTGCGCAGCTCAAAAGCACATACATATCTGTCAACCCATACGGTTTACCCTGTATTCTTGTAGAGGGAAATTGAGTTTTAAGGTCCATACGACATACAGCCGTTTTAATATGGGCAACAACAAAAAATTATATTTGCCTATTGTTTTGTGTTTCTCCCTTGTGATGGGACTTTGTAGGATGAACATTGAGATTTATAAGGGCACAGGGTGACCAATAAGGTCTGAATTTATCTGTAATAAGGTAGGCATTGCTAAGGGGTTGACAGGTATGCACATCAGAGAGGTATACAGCACAACCGTGAAAACCTACGCAGTTGGATCGGTGTGTTGAACGGTAACGGGAACAGGCGAGTATTTACTAATTATTCATAATAAAGTTTTGGGGTTTTTGAGTACTCAAACATTGTTAATGTTGTGGATTCACTCTTCAACACACAGGTGGGCTAAAGTAGTGAACTATTTGTCTTTTGTCAACGTGACACTTTTTTTGCTGATTGGCCGTGTCGGGTGGTGGAGGGTTACGACACATTTATAAATAACGCGATCTAACCCAAAAACGTTTATTATGAATAATATTGGTCGCGAAAGCCTACGTGTTATTTACTAATTGTTTCCACTGCCGTCCAGCATTGTGCTTGTTGATTAAGTACATCGCACAGTCATCTCTTCTCTGATGTTATTTAGGTGACATGCATTGGCTTTTTTTATGGTCGGCGAGAAAGCTGCACTGGTTGGCAGTACGTCAGCATTCGTTTTTGAGAAATGCTGGAAGTGGAAAAAAACACCTCATGACATTAAAATAGTCGTGGGAAATGTTTTGCCTCTTTTTGGCAGTCATGGTCATTTATGTCTGTGAAATATTGTGCGCGTTGCAATTGCACGACTTATTATTATCGTTTTTACGTCGAGTTTATTTTGTATTTGCTTGCTATTTTTTGTTCGCGAGTTAATTAGCGATTAGAACATTTCAAGAACTAAGCACACTGTGATGCTAAGCCTATTTTAGAAAGTGTTTGTTTTCTGTACTTGTTGACACTAAATCCTCAAACGCTTTCTTCGTTTCCATCATTCTGTCACTTTTAATTTCACGATGGTCCCGAGTTGGCCCCCCGCTTTTGCTGGGATTTGTGACGTTCAATCGTCGCGGCCTCTTGACCTCTCACATGATTCCCTTTGGAGCAGGGTTGCGAACCATTTCCCTACAGAAGTCCGAATGGGATTCTCAAATACCTTTGGCTGTGCCACGCATGAACACCATCGTTAGCGTTATTCAATAACGGAAAAATATGAGGGCCCACTTTTGTCGTAGTGATAGAAGCGAGTGATCACACTAAAACAGTGTTGCCACGTGGAAAATAGTCCACGATTGCCGATTAGTGCAGCTAACATTCTTTCAGCAATGGATACAGACGTTTGTGGGTCGTTTCAAAGTGGTAACCGGGTGGTGCAGGCGCACGCTGGTGATCCGGCGCTGTAGAGGCGAGCGTTGGTGGATGGATAAAATGTTGTGAAACTCTTTTTATATGGGTGTCGAGGTGCCATAACCCTGGCTTGTCAGGATAATGCGGTACATTAAATGTGGATTATTCCACCTGTTCCAGCTGCATAGGTTGGTGTTGCCCCCTCGCAAAAGTGGGTTTTCTCCAGGCGCTTTGGTTTCCTCCCACATGTAAACACGTCACTTGACCAATAACACCTTAATATATAGAGGACCGCAGAGCTTGTGGATGAATTTGATGCCGGCTCACTGCCTGGCTGCCTTAATGCTTGCCTGTGGTTCCTCGTGCCTCTGAGTCGTTCTCTCACTTAAAGAGTGAGCGAATTCTGAGCTCATTTACAGGATTGCAATGGGTTGTGGCGTCGTAAGACTGAGGGATAATGATGGCACAGGGAGGTCATCATTCCACAGTGGATAGACCATGCCAACTAATAAACAACCTCAAAAACAGGTACTAATAAATTATGTAATCATCATAACACCCTCATTATTCTTTCTGACTCCTGTCCAACGCACATTTTAATACATTACATTTCTTCGCCTCATTCTGTCTAACTAATCACGAACAAGAATGCTCCGCCATCTGCTAACCATTATGAGTTGACACTAAGCAAGCTTCCGTAGCAGCCCCGCTGTCTGGTGCCGTGCCACATTGAACACTTCAAATCCGTGCTGCGTGCAATAATCACATTATAATGATTTGGGTGCATCTGCAATGGGGGTGGCTGTTCAAGTCACAATGCAGAACACGTGGGCCGAATAGGACCTCACGGACAAAGCCAAAGGCCAGCGTAGCCAACTGTGATTGTTTTCTGAAAATTGCATTGGCTTCCAGGAAACTCCAGATTCAGACTGTATACTGGTAGGAACCTCCTGGTTCCACCAGCCCACAGGGGATTATTGTGTCCGTCCATCGTGCATCCAAAAATGGGAGAGGTGGGGCTGGGTGGAGAGGGGAGGGGCTGGTTGGGGAGGGTGGGGAGGGGCTGGTTGGGAGGATGGGGCTGGGTGGGGAGGGGCTGGTCACCCCGTGGTACCCTTATAAAACTCAACGTTTAACCTACTCACGCCGGCTTGTGCCCGCCCTCACAGTCGGGCATATTTGCGGAATACACCACGCTGCCGTTGACCCTGGCCATTCGCCGAGCAGCCCAACGTTCCTACCAGCTCCCTCCGCAGGAATGTGTTTTCAGCTGCTATGTCCCATTGAGCTATGCAGCTCTTTTACAAGCACAGCCACAGTCCAAGAACGTCGACAGTGGTGGCAGTTACGCTCACATAGAAAGCTGCAATAGAAGACCACTGAACATAATTCCGATCAGATTTGACATCACTTGTGACTGTTTTGAAGTTGTGATGTGCCCTTGGTGTGCATATGGATCTGTTTTGTTCATGTTTTACAACCAAAGAAAACATAATTTATGCTGAGCCCTGTTCATTCGTAACGGGGGAAGGGGTGGGGTAATAACGCTGTTCACAATGATCTCAACTGTTATATAAAGTTGTGTTGCCATGAAGGATGTACCCCATTTTAACCAGGCCAAATTGATCAAAGAAAACCCCATATTGGAACGCACTGGATATTCCACGAAAACTCAAAAAGAAACTTGTTTTTAAAGCAGTGTTATTGACAAATGTGTTGCGTTTATTATTTGTGCTTGTGCAACACTGCCAACGAATTTTCACCAAATAATGTTACATAATTCGCGAGTAACGCATGATTATTCCTAACTTGTTTTCCTGTGCTATGATGGTTGCTTAGGGAGAAAATGCAGTCCACTACTTGGTTGGACTGCCCTACAGCAGCGCTTTCGCCAGCTGGAAGACGTTGAACCTTCATGAACCAAGTAAGCTCCGATTAGCACGGCTGGCTAAGCATGGTGCGAAAGAAGTTGAACATACATACAAATAACAGCTGTTTTTTGCATTATTGTAAGCTACAGTATTGCTTACTTAATTTTACTCCGCAATTTTTTTCATGTAATTTAAAAAAAAATTATTTCTAGACTTAATTTAGTAGAAGATAGCTTACGTTATAGAGTTCATAACATTGAATCCAAGGCCACTAGAGCAATTAATTTTAATTAATCTTAAACGTCCGATTAGACGTAACCAATTTTTGATTTTAAAAATTTACCCTTAGGACATTCCTTGTTCACGTATAACTGCAGGTTAACTATAGAGTGAAGGGATGTCAGGTGACTCATTTGAAGGAAACTATGGATATACCAAAATGTTACTCTATGCCCTTGTGCGGTTGCTGATGATCTTAAAATACCATTGTTTTCGAGGGTAACACTGCTGTTAGATGTTTCAGGTATATTAAATAGCAATCGTGTACGCTAAGTGAAGCAAATGAACACTGCTACGTAATCAAACAAAAAAAAGTGATACTATGTTGGCAGTGGTACATAAGCACGGTAAAAAAACGTGTCAATCACTGTCATGTAGAAGAAGAAAATCGAAAATAGGTAACGTTTTTGGCAATGCCCCATATGCATAGCAGTGAGAAGAGGTTTTCTCCGTTTTTCTGGCAACAAAACAGGTGTTAAGATGTTAAAACACCAAACTGAAACCTTTTACAAGGTCTGCATTAACCACAATGCTTGTGGTCAGAATGCAAACAAAAAAACATACTCTTATAATATATGTATTGTCTTTTAAACTGATTGGTCCACACCAGAAACAACTTTCTTTTGAGCCTAGTCCCAAACGGTGTTAGACCAGAGGACGCCAAAAGGCGAAAAGCACAAAGACAATGTACTATCAGAGTAATGAGTGCTCGGGGTCTAACACCGTTTGGGACTAAGACAATGCATATATTATCAGAGTATTTTTTTGTTTGCATTCTGACCACAAGTATTGTGGTTAATGCAGACATGATTCCTTGTAAAAGGTTGCAGTTTGGTGTTTTAACATCTTAACACCTGTTTTGTCGCCAGAAAAAAGGGGAAAACCTATTCTTATATTTTGGTACTGGCAAAGGATGTCCCATGATGCAATAGCAGTGTTGTGTTTTTCTTCTTGCTACTTTTATTGTGCTGCACTGTTGAGAAGACCTAATGATTGCACTACTCAAATTGATATAGCTTTGTGTTGAACAGAGCCCTCTAAATTGCAATCGAGTGCTATTGCCAATAACATCTAACTCTGGCAAGGAGACCCAGGATGCTTAAACAAGTGCAGCTTGATGATATTAGTCTGAAAAGTAAATTAGGCTGAAGGACTAAAACATATTTGTATATCTGTATGGAGTCATAACAGAATTCTGCTTGTGTAATAATTAATCATTGATATTGCTACCTTTCTGTCCTTTGCAGGTTGTGGAGAATTATGGCAAGAGACAGCACAGGGGTCTGCTACCCCAAGCAAGCCATGAGTATAGTTTATAATAGCACACATTTGTCTGCCGAGGTTGGCAGTGGCAGAACTTCGTTGCTTGGTGGCCATTTTACCAAACAACCGCAGAGTTGGGAGGTAAAATGGCTGCCACGGCCGCGGGGATTCTGTTGGTGGGGCGCAGCCCTGTTTTTTTATTTTTTTTATTTTCAGATGTCTCTTGTTCACACATCTTTAAATACAAGTTCATGGAACATGCTGGTGCATCCCTGCCTATGTGGCGCAGAGGTAAATCTGGAAGCCAGCCATGTTTTTTTTAATCTCACAAGTGCAAGAGGTCCACGGTTCAAATCCAACACAGGCCAACAAATATATATTTCAAAATCAGTTTTTTATTGAAATCATGTTAAAAGATAACAATATTGAACAGTGATTACTTTCAAAATATGTAGCTAAAATGTACCTTTGACATGAAACATCAAAACAAACATTGGCTTGTATTCAGCAGTATCGTTAGGATTATTCAAATACAATACAAACTGCACGTAAGGTAAACGAAAATCACAAGCATAAAAAAACATTTTTTAATCATGGCACAGGAAATGTAATATGTTTCCAAAATTGATTTAGGCCATTTGAACTTCACTAGATGCGTATTTTATTTTAAAGTTGGCCTGATTAAAGCCAGGCATCCAAGCGGCTTGTGTTCTCCACGTCGCAACTTCAAGGGAAGAAGCTCATTATGCCCCCCCCCCCCATCCCATGATGGTCATCTTCCAGGACATCAGCGGAACTCGGTGCGAGGAGGCATCAAGAGAAGGGTCCAGCTCAAGCACGACTGGACAGAAATAACAGCACAGAGCATCGGCCGCGTTATTGCCACTTCGACAGTCGCTCTGCCTTACATTCTCACTTTCATTGCAGCTCCATTCACATCACTCTCTGGTATTAAATGCTAAAGAATAATTCTCCAACATGAGCGAATGGTTCACAAATAAAAAAAGATGAGGCACAGTAAAGTAGGGCAGACTGGGACGATATTGGAAACACGCACAACCCGGTTGTACTCGCGCAAAGACTTCACTGCCACTCATATCACCATTATTCATTCATTCCTTAGCGCCCTGTGTTTGTGCAAAAGAACAATTACACCCCCCTCCCCGAGTTCAATACTGGCCCTGTTTCTGCCGTTTTGTTACAGAGCTCTTTACCAGACAACAAAATGTCAACATATGCGAAATAATTTATTTTGCTTGAAGGTTATGGATGAAGTGCTGGGGGTAGCTGGGGAAAGCAGCAGCAGCAGCATACATCTCCATGGACCCTAGGGTCACAAAGGGTCACCTCTATAGGGACGGCTAAAGGTCTCCACAGACCCACTCCCACCTCGCCCTCCATCCCATAATGCTAAATAATACGAACGAAAGCCCATGCATTATACAGCATTATAAATCCTCTCTGTTTGCAGAGCACCTGACTGTGTGTAATTGTACGGCGTGACCTTGCTGCCTGATTTTTTTTTCCTCTCTCTGTGTGCCTTTGTTGATTCAGATTTACAGTGCAGCGCCTCTTATAGATCAATAGTTCTTCTGCCTTGAAATGTACACGTACTCCCTCCCAGTGTAAGGGTAATCATTAATCTGCCATGTTAAATTACAGAGAGTGGACGAGCGTCCTTATATTGAACGATGGCTGTAAGGAAACGGCGAGCGATAAATAGCATCAAACAGCTTTCATGCAATCCGTGTATTTTTTCATATGCCTTTCGGGCCGCAGCAGCATAACGAAATAGTTCAGCAATTGTAGCCATTCCAATACGAAAGGAATTTAAAAATTATACGCTGTAAAAACTTACGTGAAATATATTTGTTGAGACGTAGTCTTTGCACACACACACAGTCTTGGTATGGTAAGGTCGGATGAGAGAAACATTTGGGAGGTATGCATACAGACAATGCAGTGCACGGTGTAGAAACATTTGGGAGGTATGCATACAGACAATGCAGTGCACGGTGTAGAATGTTTACAGCCCTGAGTGGAATTGCAATATAGGAATTATTCCAATATTGAACATTGGTGACACTGCGTTGGCAGTGGTGCACAAGCACAACAAAAATCACATTCGTCAAACGCTGTGGCCTTACAAAATTAAAAGTGTAGAATATGTGACGTTTCAGGCATTGGCCCTTCACAGCACAGGCCAGGGAGGTGTGCTGTGAAGAATGGCCATTGCCCGGAAGGTCGCGTATATGTCTTCTATTTAAAGCCACAGTGTTATAGACAAAAGCGTTGAGAGTTTGTGTTGCAGTATTGAAATTTCGTCGCGAGTTTGACTCTAGAGCCTTGTTAAACAGTTGCGACAGCGTGATAATCGGAGGCGCGGGAAAACCAAATTAAGTACAACTTTAAAGAGTGTCTTCTGCAATCATTGGATGAAGGCATCCTAAAGCTGCCACCATCTTTCGCAACCCTGTGATATATTTCCATCTTGCAAATGACTTTAAAAAAATGGGTAGGGAACATTGTATTGCTAATAATAATGTAGAGCCGTTTCTCAGTTTACTGTTGCATGATGGGTATATGATAAACTTTGGTAGCAAGTCACGTGTTTACATGTTTTAATATAATTACAATAAAGGAGAATGTGACAACTTGCAGGTGCAAATTTTGATGTCTATATGCGATATTAAGTACTGTAGTACTCTTTAACGTTGAGCAGTTGGTACGTAAATATTTATTTATATTTTGTTGAAATGAAAAACGAGACTCCGCTTGTTTTAGTCACGAAAATATGTGCATTTGTTTAGATATTAACTTTTATAACGGATGCATCTTCAATATGAAAGAAATAAAATGAAAAAATAAAGATTAGATTTTTGGCCAAAATTGTTCGTACTTTTTTTTCTGTTTCATTGTTGATAAAACAAAATTATGCTACATCTCTGGAACACAAAATAAAATATGGAAAATATTATATTTTGAAAGCTGAGAATGTAAAACGGCTCGTGTTGTGTTGGCAAAACATAATTCCTCATTTCGTTTTTATCAATTTGAAATATAATGTGAATTTTAAACATTGAATTCCTGCAGTGTCAATTAGCTTCAATAACGACTTAATGTTTGACCAAGTTTTAAATTAATAATTTCGGCATGGAAAATTTGATCTTCGCAACTCATTGCTATTTCCTTTAAATTAGAACATCAAACTGCTCGCAATAGAATTGTAGCAACAACAAAAACCCCAAAGACGACATTTGCGAAAAAAACAAAAATATATTATACATTTGTGGGTACTCCCGAAGGAAATGTCAGGCACTTTGTTGATATTGCAAGGGCCAGGTGCAATCTTGAAAAGGTGTTAAGCAAAACTATACAAACCCCATTGAAAGCACAGCATGTATGGACCATTTTGCCACTATAATGATGTCACTGAATGAATTCTGAAACAGTCAAGACTTGGAATGCGCTCTGAACATTCACAGCCCAGACAAGCAAAGGGTCAGCGTCGTAATCTATTCTTTGCTAATGCCTGCCGACAATAGTTTTACTGTGCGGGCACGGCTTCCAAATTATTTCCGGGAAGAGGAAACTCGTTAAAAGGGTTGCTATTTTTAGGCTCATTAATTTTCTGTGCATGGCGTGATTTGCGGTTGGTTGTGAGCGAGCATTAACGACGTACCTTCTGATGCTGGTTGCTGCAGCTTGTGCTTCTGTCCGACGAAACCCCACGAGACATTTTCGCTTGCCATTCATTATCTGGAAAAAGGAAACACGTTTGAGAGCATCACGTAATTGCAAACGTGTTGATAAAACTGGTGCTAAAAACGGTCAAAGGTGCTGCCCTGCAATTTCTTACACATGCCGCTGTTGCCAGACGCGCCTTCACTCCCGCGAGCTCTGGAGAGCCTCTCGAGAGGGTATTTTGCCACTACGATTCCACACGTGACCTGCAGATCAACTCGCTGTGGTGTGCCCATTCACACCGCTGGATGGACACGTGACCTGCAGATCAACTCGCTGTGGTGTCCCCATTCACACCGCTGGATGGACACGTGACCTGCAGATCAACTCGCTGCTGTGTACCCATTCACACCGCTGGATGGACACGTGACCTGCAGATCAACTCGCTGTGGTGTGCCCATTCACACCGCTGGATGGACACGTGACCTGCAGATCAACTCGCTGTGGTGTGCCCATTCACACCGCTGGATGGACACGTGACCTGCAGATCAACTCGCTATGGTGTGCCCATTCACACCGCTGGATGGACACGTGACCTGCAGATCAACTCGCTGTGGTGTGCCCATTCACACCGCTGGATGGACACGTGACCTGCAGATCAACTCGCTGTGGTGTGCCCATTCACACCGCTGGATGGACAGAGGGAGTGGGATTTTTTTAAACCTGCACCGTTGTGCCAACCGCCGCTGAAGTCGATCAAAGTGGATTGCAAGTCCAGCGTCCTCGCCGTTACACCAGGGGTCACAGCATCCCAGCTTGATTACCGCGGTTTGCTAAGTACGGTTGCGAAATCAGTTCAACATGCGTACATTTTGAGTGAAATGTCTTTTTCATAAAATATTTCAATAACATACCATTTCCTTAGAGGGGCTTAGATGTCCGTAAAACATTTTTTTTTAACAAAACTTCATGCAAAAATTGTCTTGTGGGCTTTGGGCGCAAGCCAGTGATGAGCACCTGGACAGATGAAACCAAGGTCTCCTGGCCACGCACGGTACGGCGCGATGATGTTTACACACAGGGTAACAACACAAGACAACCGCAGCTGTAACTAAACACGTCTAGACACTTCCAATTTAACGTGAAGGTGAAACCCAAAATGCAATGCAGATAAAAGCTCTGTGACGTGCCGTAGTATTTTCAGTCAGTTTCGTAAAAATTCCACAACGGCGGCTCCCATCGAAGTCAACAGCAGCATTTTGTTCATAATCAACGTTTTTGGGTTTAGATCGCGTTATTTATGTGTCGTAACCCTCCACCACCCGACACGGCCAATCGGTAAAAAAGTGTCACGTTGACAAAAGACAAATTAGTTCACTGCTTTAGCCCACCGGTGTGTTGAAGCGTGAAACCACAACAATTTACAATTTGAGTACGACGTTTCGCTGATAATTGCATCCAGCATCATCGGGCAATTCGCCAGAATGGTTAGGCTCTGATGTGTCTCCCGTTCTTATATAGAGCAGCAGCAGGGTAACGTCATCATTAACTCATTAATTCGTCAGGTGCAAAGATTTGAGGGGGGGTTATTGTAAATATACTAGATTAGTAATCAGGCTATTGTTACGATGCGAGTTGTAGATTAGTAATCATTTGGCATGTGCATTTTGTTGGCAGAACCGAATACGAAGAGCGCAGCATTTATTATATATATATATATATTTGGAAACGGGTGCCTACAAATATTTGCGTGCGCCACGCCACCTGACCCAGAATTCCCATCGCAATTTTGCACAAAAACGACAGCGCAGGAAGACCGTCAGTCAACCGCAAAGGCTTGCGCCGATGATTTTAATCTCAAATCTCACCTGCTCGCATCTTCGAAGGGATTTTTTTGTTGTTGCTACATATATACACACACACACACCAAATCCTGGGCTCATGAGCATTCATGGAGATTATATTGGATGGAATAAGACAAGATATTTCATTGGCTGTTAAGACTGTAATACATTTCCAATATTGAGATGCAGTTGTATTTAGATGCAACATCAACCTGAATTGTATTTGTGCAATTTTCGATTGATTGACTGGTGACATAATATAATTAATAACAATGTATTTTTACGTGTATATATAATGTATTTATCCACGAGTTAAATTACTTTTTCAGAAGGATCCCACTCGATTGGGTTTTTATTTTACGATGTGTTCATACAAGTGGGAGGAATCATGATTTGAAGCATTCGTGGAGGAAACCGGACAAGAAAATCCAAGCTCGCGATGAGGGGCGAGGGGGGGGGGGGGAGCAACGCTCTATCCCCATACAGATGGCGATTAGTCCACTCGCTGTACCGCCTTCTCCTGGCGAGCCAGGGTATGGCACCCCCCTCGACGCCCACGGGAGGGCAGTTGTGCAACAGTTGTGCAGTCCACCAAACCCCCTCCACAGTGCTGGATTGCAGGACACGTGGATAGCTACGACCGCCCGGCATAGCAGTCAGCACACCGCGATATGAACTCGGCTACGGACACTGCTAAGATAATGCCTGATCCAATTCCGGGTCCCTAATCCCACCTTGTGTGGTGAAGTATGGTCAAATAAAACCCATGACCGACTTGCCATTGGAAGGTTTTCATCCAGTAGTGGGATTTATAAGGAGACTCTAAATGAATATTGTCCTGCTGTGTAGTATTATTATTATTGTGTGTAAGAATGCAAAGTTATATCGAGGAAGTATTTTAATTAAATAGCCAGACATATAATTTAATTGCTTGCTTTATGCATGAGCCAAATTAAAATTGCAAATGGTGTCCTGTATGAATGTGAAAGCTGGACAATTACAAATGCCCTGCAAAGCAAACTGGAAGCGACAGAAATTATTGTATTCAAGAAGGATGTCAAAAATTGTAAACGGATAGCAGGTACACGACAAGAAAATTACTGAGTTTTAATTAGAGAAAAGGAAGTTTGATTTCTTGGACACGTTAATGAGAAATTAAGAGACTGAATATGAATGTGTTTTGACTGGGACAATTCTAGGTACGTGAAGCCGGGGTGAATACAGCGAATTAAGTGCATTAGTAATTTGAACAAGTGGGCTGCAATTGGGAGGACTATCGATAGCAGAATGCTCGAGTAATCTCACGGACAGAGCTAGACGGAAGACCGTGATCAGGCAACCACTTTTTTTTAAGAGAGGCCGTGGCACAAAGACTGGGAGGGAGGCGGCCGCTTGTAAAACAACACGAGATTTCCGGCAGCACGTTCCGTTGCTAAAATTAAAATGTAGTGGCACAACGAGCAACGAACGTGGATGCAATGCCGGTGAGTTATGCAAATGAAATATCAATTTAATATGGAACGCGGTTGCATTTCATTACATTTGTGATCCTGTCTCTGAGCCTTCACGAGCACCTGCCACACACAAGCCGTGCAAGACACTACAACTCGGGCAGCCGAGGAATGATATTAACGGTTAAGCTAGCCCAAGATGAATATTCTCCAATACAGCTCTCACTCATTCAGACAGTAAAATATCACTGACAAGGCCTGAAATCGAATAACATGGTCCCGCTTGAATAAGCATTTGAAGTATTTGATATTCTTTACAGGTTTACATTTTAACCCCAAAGGTAAAATAAATTACAATGTCACGCAAGGCAATGCTTGAGTAACAATCCTATGACGTATGGTTTTGTAAGAAAGTTACAAAACCAAACAAAACAAATACAGGATGAATGCCTCTGCACGCTATGGTGATACTTCACCACAATGGTCAGTGCGGGTTGGTGAAGGCTGGGGGGAGGTTTGGACAGAAGTGGTTCCGAAATCAGTCGCCACTGATATTATCCATGGCCACAAACGCTACAGAAGCACAGTGCAGTGCGCTAACCACTGCACCACCAAAGGTGTCAGTTTTGTTGCCAGATAAAAGGGTAAAAAAACAATTATCAATTTTTTACTGGCAAATGAGGTTCCAATGGTGTAAATGCTTATCCCGAGCTCTCATACTCTGATGGTGCATTGTCTTTGAGTTGTGCGCCTTTTGGCGTCATCTGGTCCAACACCATGTGAGACTAGGCTCTAAGGAAAGCTGTCTCGGGTGTGGACCAATCAACTTCAAGGACAGTGCATACATTATCAGAGTTATGTTTTTTTTGCATTATGACTGCAGGTATTGTGGTCTATGCAAACATGACTCCTTGTAAAAAAAGGTGTCAGTTTTGTTGCCAGATAAAAGGGTAAAACACCAATTATCACTGCACCACCAGTTTGTAATTGAATACATTATTTGTCAGTTGTACGATTTCACAGCAACAAAGACCAACAGACAGCGAAATGTGTTACTTTGTTTTCTTTACAAAAGGTCACCATTCGCCACGAGGTGACAGCGACAAGACGACAGCGTTTGTGCCAGGCTGGTTCCCCTTCGTGGCGGTCACGTGGGGTGTCACTGAAGGCTCGCTGACGGGAGGTCACGGGACAAGCCCAGTCGTTTCGAGTTTAATATTTTCCAAACCTACTCATTTCAAAGTTTTTGGCTGCAAATTTTTGAAGCGAAAAATTCCATCCAAATTTGACATTTTTATAAAGCCATACGATAATTATCTTTGAAAATAGCCTTGTGACAAAAAGTGTTTAAAAGTCGACAGCGTATAAATGATGTGGTAAAAGTTTTGGCAACTGTGGAGCTCATAGGTTAACCTTACTCCGATGTCCCTTTAAATATATATAAAACTAGGCCACGTTTCTCAAACATCACACTTTATGTGGGTGGGTGTATATATACGGGAGCCAAAATCACAAGAAACACATGAGCAGCGGCTGGAAGACAGAGAAAAGACCCTGCAATGTGAGGTCTTTCAAAGTGGGGGGTGGGTGGGGGGCATGCAAAGGGGTGGATGCGGCGCACGACACAGTAAATGTTACAACAGACTTTAAACAAATGTTAAACGCGAGAACAGAATGAGTAACGGTGCCATCCCGCTTTAGTCTCTCACGCCCTCTGCGTAGAAGAATAGGCCTGGGGGACGCCCATCGTCACTTCATGGACTGCAAGAAAACTCGTGTTATCCGTGACCCGCAATTACCCGTGGAAACTCCCGTTGTCCGTGGATGCCGTCGCAAAAACGTCCTTTTAAGCGGGCCTCCTCTTCCCTCTCTCCGCAATTCATCGCGGAGGTGCTTTCTTTCATGCCCACATTTTTCACCGAAAGGAGGAATCGTCCATCAGATTGATCCAATTTTCCGCTGTTGTCCCCCCGGCCCACACCGGTACCGCCCCGCCCTCCTCCACCCCCACCGCGGATATGCGGGCAATTCTCGAATAAGACCTGCGACATTAGTCCGTATCACCACGGATAAGAGGAGTTTTATGTTTGGGGGAGGGAGGGGGAGGTGCTGAGTTTTCAGTCTTTCATCAGTTGGAGGGGGCCTCAGCTGGCAACAACCCTCACCAGCCCCCCCCCCACGCAACAGGAGAGATGCCACGGCTAACATCAGAGGCGCCACGCGACACGGCTCCACGTGCGCGCGGGAGGAGGAACGGGGGGTGGGTGGTGAAGAAGAGCTGCGCGCACGCAAAGGGTTAAGCACGAATTTCGATTTAAAGCTTTCGTGACTGCAGGGATTCATCTTCTTGGTTCTTTCGGTAAAGTCACGTAGAAGGGAAGTAATAAAATAATAAAAATAAAACATAATAAAATAAAATATTTTAAAAATAAAACGTAATAAAATAAAAAAAAATTTATGTTTTATTTTTATTATTTTATTACTTCCCTTCTACGTGGCTTTACCGAAAGAATCAAGAAGGTTAAGCACGAATTGTTGTCCATCACCGCCGACGGGCGCGTGGGGCGCGTCTGGAGAGAGCGCGGGGGGGCGTTAGCCACCCCCGCCGTCTGTGTCCCTCCGTTAACCCCGCCGGCTCAAAGCGGAGAGCGAGCGAGCGAGCCAAGCAGCCGGGTAAATAATTTGGCTGCTTTTTCTTTCAAAAGGACAGACAAGAGACGTACGTGGGTGGTTGGGTTTGGTGGGCGGGCGGGCGGGTGGTGGGATAACCCGTGTGATCTCGGTGAATGTGGTTCATCGGACATGGCTCCGGTCAACAAAAAGTAATGCGCACTTTGCATGTTTCTCAGAAAGGGAAAAACATTTAGTTTTTGCTGTTCACCGCAACTTTGTTGCGCGTCTACGGTGGGCGAGTGGCAGGGTGGTGTCGCTACAAACGCGGCGAGTTCGATTCCACTCCAAGACTAACATCAGCGACCAATAACTTGAACCGGTTTTGGGACCGTCCCACAGGTTAGCTTGGCTTCAGGCATTCTTCTTGGTTCTTTCGGTAAAGTCACGTAGAATGGAAATAATAAAATAATAAAAATAAAACATAATAAAATATATTATATTATTAGATTATTTTATTTTATTATTTTATGTTTTATTTTTATTCTTTTATTATTTCCATTCTACGTGACTTTACCGAAAGAACCAAGATGAATCCCTGCAGTCACGAAAGCTTCACATCGAAACTTCAGGCGATTGTTTACCTGCTGCGGAGTGTAAACGTCAACACTGCTCGTGGCCCGTGTCGGCCTTCATTGGTGCTCGCTCACGGCAAATCGTCCCGACAGCCGATTAAAGGCAACATTTTGTCATCGCTGGTCAATTTCGGAAGAAGGGGCTGCGTCTGCCCGCGAGACAGGGCTTATTTTAGGATGGAGTGCGTGCTTGCGATTTTAATGCATGTATCGATTAATTCCACCACCGTGAAATTGGGCCACGCTTTAAAATATCCTCTCGGCCGGCTTCTGCAGACCGCAAGCCCCCCCCCCCCCCCCCGCTTTTACGCTTCGTGATGAGTGATGGTTCCCCCCCCCCACCCTACCCACCCTTGTGTTCACGTAATGTCCGTCTGCACATTGTTATTGTGCTGTCTTGCGTTGCCATCGAGAAGCAGGAGGCCCAACGCTGCTTGCGCCGCTCGCAATTGCTGGCCGCTGCGTTTTTCGGGGTTGCGCCACGTGTCGCTGTTCGGCAATGATGTCCGACGTTTCGCTCCGCATGCCGGGAGCTTCCTCGGCGACTGAATGACATCGTTCATTCCCCCCCCCCCCCCCCCCGGAATGATTTCTGTTGCTGCAAGAATCCAATATCGTTCTAAACGCTACCTCCATCCCATCGCCAACTCGCACTGACCAGCGTGGTGAAGTATGGATAAAATAAGACTGAGGTGGTGTGGGGGTGGGTTTCATCCAGCGGTAGATGGAGAAAGGGGCTCTCCCATGTCCATAATACAACTATCATCAAAACACTCCGAGAAGCAACCTCGAGACTCAATATAATAAAACAAAATGACAACTGTATATATACTGATAGGAATGATCACCATTGCAACATAGTGTTATACTGATAGTAGCATTGTGTACACATGATAAGCAGAGCGTTTCAGTATAACTTTCTAAAATGTGAAGTTGCTTATCATAAGTCCAGAGAAGGCCCACTGGGCTATATGCAGCTCTTTTTCAGAAGCGACGGGCCACAAATGATGGCTCAACGAAGTGGCTTATCACGTGGACATTTAAAGCAGCCAGATACTCTAAAACACACGTTGATTCTAAATGTGGAGGGGAAAACCCGAGGACCCGGAGAAAAATCCAAACAGCCACGGGGAGAGAAACACGCAAACTCCAAATATACAGGCGTCACGGTCGGGATCGAACCCATGTCCCTCTTGTATACCAGGCGAGGGGGTTAAAATCTCACCACCGTGACGCTCCACTTAACCATCGACTTGCGAGTGGGGATATCGCCAGCTGTGTACGGCTCGCGTCTCTCGTCATCGATTACAAACGTGATGTCCACAAGCTGCAGTGTTAAAGCTCTTGCAATATTCCCTTGCAAGGCCATCTAGGATAATGATTGATCAATGATGGAGATATTGATGATGATGATGATGATGACGACGATAACGACAATACATGACGATGGTGATGCTAGTTTGATCAAGAACATATCACGACAAAAATTAGGGATGATGGAATGATGATGATAAAGACAATGGATGATGCTGATGTTGATGGCACAATAAAATTGACAGATTTATGAAGGACACGGATGATGGTTAGGATATCGATGGATTGATGATGGGAATAATAATTATGATGAGGAGAGAACCCATTGCTCTTCAGTGGTAAATAAGAGAAAGCTTTCATTTTCATAGTCTTCTCACAATCGTCTACTCAGAACACAAAAAGTAATCCGATTTTTTACGTCATAAAACTCCAAGATAATACGTAATGTGACGTTCTTTTTATATTCTCCAGGATTCGAGGACTATTCTTGCGACAAAAAATGACATAAGTAGAACAAGTTGAACATTTACAGCAATTTCAAACGAACTGTGTCAATCTTTTGAATTCATTATGGCCACCGCTTCAGTGTCACTCTCCATTCCCCGTCTTTCGAACTTCTTCCACCGTTTAAATTTTAATGCAATGTTTATATGCTACAGAGAGAAAAATCTAATAAATTTAGCCAGTTACCCAGCTAGCTTCAGTTGCAGCGGTCCGTAGCAGGCACTAACAGCAGCAGAGCTATAGTAGTAGGTTTTTACCCTTTAAACTGGTACAAAACTGGCACCTTTATACAAGGCATCATGTTTGCAATAACCGCAACACAAGCAGTCAAAATGTAAACAAAAATAAACAACTCTGATAATGGTAATGATATGCACTGTCCTTGAAGTTGATTGGTCCACACCCGAGACAGCGCATTACCATTATCAGAGTTGTTTCTTTTTGTTTGCATTTTGACTGCTTGTGTTGCGGTTATTGCAAACATGATGCCTTGTATAAAGGTGTCAGTTTTGTACTAGTTTAAAGGGTAAAAACCTACTACTATATTTTGCCACTGGTAAAGGAGGTCTCATAGAGCAGCAGAGCTATCGTTGGGGTGGATAGAAACCCAGCCAGGACACTCGAGGCAATAGATTATTTTAAATCCTCGCATGCTTGATTGACAATGATGATGATGATGCTGACAATTGCTCATGGTGATGACAAATATTTTAATTGAGAAGTTGCCTTTCAGTTCTTCCCATTAATTGGATCCAATTTACGGAGTTAATATCTCCGATTTAAAGCACTCAGGATGAGCATCTTGGCAAGTATGGTGGCGCAGCTTGACGATTTAATTGCAACAGCGCTCATTTGTCGAGAACGTAGCCGAGGGAGCAGCTAAAACCGAAATGCGTTTAAAAAAATACTTGCTCAATAAACCCTGAGCTGGCAACGTCAGATACTAGCCCATTTCGTCTGTACTATTCATTGCACGGCCAAGTCCTAAATGTGCCACTTCCGCACGCGTAGGTGTCAAGCGTGAACTAGATGATTGTGGAAATGTTTCTGATTAAGAGATCGTTGGGATTAATGTGTTAAAGCGTGTACAACAACTTGCAATGCCGTCGTCGTCTGCCGGCCGAGTGGCCCTTGGGACAGAGAGCCGCATAGGTCAATGAGGCTTTGCTCGGGAAACAAAACTCCTTAATTCTTCAGCGTGTCCAGTTGAGGGACGCACATAATCTCAACAAAACAAAGTCAAAGCGATCTTCTGCTCAAATAAGCATCGAGCCGTTGCTAATCTCTGTTTCACAGCCGTACACAGCCAGTGGTGGAAATGCAGCGTTCCTATGGCAGGGTCGAGTCTCTCCATCGAACAGCCACTGACTGATAGCCTTCATCTAAGTTGTCTTGTGGTTGTTGTTGTTTGACTTGCATCCCACTGGGATTTTTGCACACAGTGTTGGTGTACGGTGCTTTTTCTGCAATATTTTGCTGTCTTTTCTTGGATTTTCTGTTTGCACATAGTCACTTTAAGATAGTTTTCTTGTTCATGTTTTTGTTTTTGTTTGTTGCGATTGCACCCAATTCAAGAGACGAATGGCTCGCAGGGCTATACCTAATAAATGAAACTTGAAGCTGGACTTCTTTGCAAAGCGGTGTTCATTTAATCGCCGCCAGAGGGGCAGTGAATGAATTCTCGAGCTTCCGTTTGTGAGCCGCTTGCTCTACAGCTGAGCCAATTGGCCAAAGGGCTTCTTCAAATCACAGCCAAACCCAGAATAAACACACCTGGCCGGCATTGCACAGCGGCGCCACGCTCGTTTTTTTGCCACGCAAACATATGTACGTTGAACTTCTTTCGCACCGTGCATAGCCAACTGTGTTAATAAAAAAAATAACTATAAACTATTTGTATTTGACCAGCTAAGGCCCATTTAGCGATATAGCTGTTTTTGAGAAGCGACGTGGCAAAAAATGGCCTATCATGTGAAAATTTCCATCGGCCAAATTACTCTAAACGCATGTTTCTGACTGTGGAAGGAAAAACCGGAGGACCGAGAGAAAAACCCACACGACCACGGGAAGAACATGCAAACTCCAAATATACAGGCATCAGGGTCGGGATCGAGCCCATGACCTCCTGTACACCAGGCGAGGTAGTAAACATCTCGCTACTGTGGCTTAGCATGCTCCTAACCTGGCACTAGAACTCTAATAACATCGCTACCACTTATTGGCAAACCAAAACTGTTGTTGTATTTGTGTGTGTACATACGTGCATGAGTGTATACAAAATATGTATGTCTATCTATCTGTATGTATATCTGTATGTATGTGCATCTGTCAGAGCATCAATTGCAACCTGCAATTGAATTGATGATGGGGGGGGAGGTTGCAACTTCCACCAACGTTTAATGCTCCGAAGCCCTATTGGGGTCAACCGCTCATGGCCCAAAGTTTCTTCTCCAAGAACTCACAGAAAACCCAGCATTGTACCATATCTCGCCACCGCAATCGGAGGTGCGGGGATCTCAAAACATCGCGATTCGCGACAGCAGAGGGGTGACATCGGCACTCAAAACGTGCCCTCAAACATTGCCCTGCCACCGTCGACTCCACCGCGGCTCAAGTCGGCCGTGCCCCTTCAACCCCAAAAAAAATTGCCCCTTCGTCTCTTCCTCCTCCTCCTCTTCTCGTGCCGAGCAGCCGGCGTGGGCTTCGTGGAGCGTGTCACGTCGCCACGGAGACGGTTGCCATGGCCGCCGGGTCCAGGCGGCTGCGGAGAAGCTCAGGGCATCGGGGCTCATTCCGCAAAAAAAAAAAAACGGAGTTCACCCGGTCCGCACCGCGTGGTGGCGGCGGCCGTCAGGACGGCTGTGGGCCCGTGACGGCAGCCAGTGGCTCAGAGGGGCACCGCAGGTTGCCTGGAGGCCCCGGGGCAGAAAGTCACGAGGGGTTTAATCGTCCGCTATGCTCACACCTACATCCCAGGTTCGTTTTCGGCAAAAGGCCACTTAGTTGATATTTTGTTTTAAATATGCCTGAAATGCATGAGTGGAGTATTAAAAATGCACTTAAAGCTTGCTTGTGTTGTGATCGAAACGTCGTGATATTGTTGCTATTTTACTATATTTTAATTTTTATTTCATTTTGTATTATTTTTTCTATCTACGTGGCTTCACCGAAATACCCAAAGAATATCAATTCCTGCAGTCACGAAAGTCAAAATCACGGAATGTATTTTAAGCTGTCACCAACCCATCGACCACTATGAGTGGCCTAGTTACTTACACGGGGGGGGGGGGGTGCTGGAAAGGTCCCTTGGTTGTGCAGCCTTCTTCCGTGCGATGCTCCCAGGCAAATTGGGCCCACGGACACGGACACGGCCACCCTCTCTGGGAAACTCTGCAGGGGGAGGGGGCAACATTGGTGCCTCATGGCCGTGTGGCTGGCAAGGGTAAATGTGCAGCGCCCTGGAATTACAGCGTTCTCCGGATTACTTAAGGCGCACGCCAAACTGCGGGGTGAGGGTTCGTCATTCCGCCCCCCGAGTGCCGAACGGTGACATCAGCATCATCACGAAATAAAAAATTAAAATCTGCGGCGTGTTCATTTACGAAGAGCTTGACGGCACAGGGTACATCAACAGCGCCAGACCAGTGGTTTCCTCTCGTCCCCGGCGATGCGGGGGGTGGGGTGGGGGGGGACGTTGCCAACGCGATAACGCGAACATACCCCACGGGTCCTACTCCCGATACACAAAATGAACGCAACGTGAAAATTTTTCACGTCGATGATCACCAACGATTGCATAGGGGGGTCGAGCGACGAGCTCCCCTCTATCCACGCGTGTCTATCGGACATTCGCTACCCCCCCCCGCCTCACACAATGCCCTGCCGAGAATTGTCTTCGGTGCCCACCCCACCCCTTATCCCGAGTCGAGGCACAGGTAGGAGAGGCTCGTGAACGACCAGCTCCGCGCATTTTCTCGCGGCGCCGCGCCCTCGTCGTACTGCGTCGCAGGGACCACTCCCCTTGTCGTCGACTCGTTTCCGATCGGATCCAGTCGCTCCCCCCCCCCCTCCTCCTCTTTCCTTTGGCGTCTCTTCCCCCAACTCTTCCCTTTCGCACGTTTCTGCCGGGCACGCGGAAGCCGTTCGCCCCCGGCTCCGTGCGGACGATCACTTTGACAATGTAAAAAAAAAAAAAACAGGGCGCTTCAAAAAAACACTTCAGAGAATTTGCGACAATGCCACAAGAAATGTGCCCCCGGACTCTGGAGAATAAGTGGAGTCTCTTTGATTTTTTGAAGCTATCAACATACGTTTGTTATCATGTTGCAGTGTTTTATCCATTATTTTTCCATTAAAAACGATAGTCCCATGTAAGTGTTAACATTTTTCTTGAAGCACCCCATACATGGTCTTGTATGTGTGATGAACGTCTTTCGCAACGTACGTAGGCAAGTTGTCTTGCGGGGAGAGCAATTGTCTCGTTTGTTCCTTTGCCCCCCACCCCGCCCCCAAAAGCCCGCCACCGCTTCTTCCTCTTACTCCGATTTAAAACTTCTCGCTCGTGCGCGGATGCAATCATCTCAAAAAGTGCAAACAGCTCGCGGTAGACGGGCTCGTAAGCCTTGCGAGGTGCATTTCACAAATCGTCCCCGTATCGTAGCAACGGCAGGAAGAGGCATGTTTTCGGACGATTATTTGAACGTCTGCATCCGCAAATAACCATCTGAAGAGTGAACATTTTCTAAAGGTTGCCATGTTAGAGGCAATTCGGAGAAAGAAAAAAACCCGATTCATCTACGTTCTGTACGCGGCGTTAGTTTTGCATCCCACGGTTGACCGCGGTTCAAGACCCCATGAAGTCGCTACCGTGAAGATGCGTGGGACAGGGGACCCTTGAATTAAATAACACAACTCGGCTAGTGCTCAAGTGCTCCGATGGACTGTCGCATCGCAGGACCACGAGGGATGGTGGCAGCTTGGGGGAGGCCTTCGTGCAGCAGCGGAATGATCGTAGCAGCTGATGGCGGTGATGATAGAATTTACATGAGGGTGAACAGCAGGGCAGTACCGGAGCAATAGGCCAGCAGAGAGAGCGTGAGAGAGAGCGAGAGAGCGTGAGAGAGAGAGCGAGCGAGCGTGAGAGAGAGAGAGTGAGAGAGCGTGAGAGAGAGAGCGAGAGAGCGTGAGAGAGAGAGCAAAAGACAGCGGAAGAGAGCGGGAGAGAATGAACCAAAAACAATTTATTGAGTGTGCGACGTGGAGAGGTGAACGAGATGATGGGGGTGGAGGGGAGGGGAGCGGGGTAGCAGAGGTGAAGGGGGTGGCAGAGAACAGGAGCGAGGGAGGGAAAACGTCGAGCCAACGCGCAGCTAAAAATACAGCGCACACGTTCATGCAAAAGTCTTGCGAGGGATACGGAGAAGCGCCAACAGGCAAATGTTTACCTTCAACCCCGCGCTTGGAGTGCTCGCAGTGTAACGTACCACGTTCGTATCACTCCTCGTGCAGCTGAACGTATTAATAATTTACATGGTTTGCTGCCACTGTGGTGTGAAGGCGAGCACACTGGGCTCGCAATCCAGAATCTAGAGGTCATCGGATTGATTCCATCTACCAGCGTGGCGGTTAAAACGGTGCAAGTTTCTTAAACCCACCGCCCCCATCACCACCTCCTTGCACGCAGCAGTGCATCAAGCGTCGTAAATGGGTATGGAACAACCACAGTTAGTCTGTGGTCGGCAGGTCACGTGTGGTGGTGGTGGTGGGTTGCATCGAGCAGCGATCCTGAATCTTGACAACTCATCGAATAGTGATGGCGGAGGTTGAGAGATAGGACATGAATAAGAAATAATTCCACGTCCTGTCCCCTGAATCTCCAAGCAGGGCAAATAGGCGATGGTCTGCCCAAGGGCAGTCGGTTATCCTCGTTTGACATGGGTCGCTTAGGTCTCGCTCTGTCTCTTGACTCATAATGGCCAGCGGTAGGGACGCTTTGAAGCTGTGCTGCTGTGAATCCCCTGGTGAGCGGAGAGTAGAGCACGGCACCACCTGGCGTAACAGAGAACGTGAGCCTTTTGAAGGAGAATATATTTATAGCGCATGTAAATACTCGGCTGGTCACGCGTTGGTTGGGGTAAACTGAGGGTGCTCCCACCTCTTCCAAGACATCTGGCCAGCGTGGAAGAGTTGACCAGCGTGGAAGAGTTGGCCAGTGTGGAAGAGTAGGCCAACTATCGTCAGAAGCAGCTCTCTAGAGCTCTCGAGAGCTGCTTCTCGCAAAGGCCCTTCAGTCAGCAGTGGCACGAGCAGCAATTGCAATACTACGCCTTTAGCTTCATGAAGATGTCCAGCCCTTTGTCGGTCGCTGCGGAACAAAGGCCTCTTCCATTCCGCGTGGGTTAGTGAAGGTGGGGGGAGGTGAGGGAGGGTGGGGGGGTACCCATAACCAGGTGAGGTGTTAACGCTCGCCACTGATGTTGGTCGTGGCCGGGAATCGAACTCGGCTCACCGGGGAGTGACGCTCACCGCTGCGCCACCACTTCAGCCCTTTAAATTCATGATTAGGCGCAGTGTAACCACCAAGGCAATCAGCAGTTTAATTCAAGGGGCATTTTAATCAGGAAGTGCTGCGACTAAAGGGCAATTTAATACACGCACAAAAGTGGCAGTCAAAATGGTGAAGAAACAAGATATTAAAACTCATAATTATAGTGTTAGAGTTTTTCAAATACATTACTCATATCATGAATTCACTTATTTCCAGGGTATGAATAATACATATCAGTTCAGATTGAAAATAAATGTGATATTTAGGTCAACGCGCCCTTAATAGTATCTCATTCTCTGGGATTAGACAGCTCCATGCGTCCACTTGATATTAAATTGAAGAACTGTGAGAGATCGCGGTGACTTGGGGAGGCCTTCAGCCAGCAGCGGATTGACCAAGGCTGCTGCTGAGAATGTGAATATGTACACACGAATTGTACGTATGCTGCGAAAAACATGGATTCTAATTTGATCATGGAAAAGTAGCATACCATTGTGCCTGCATTGTAATATTCTACACAAGTACCAATTCAGAATCAGAATATTTAGACGAGAGGAATCCGATGAGCTATGAAGCTCTTTTTCATAAATGTCCAGTAGGGGCAGTTCATAACGTGACAACAAAAATACAAATAAAACACGATAGGAGTGCAAGGTATAGGAAAGATAAGAAAATCACGATTTAAAGCTTTCGTGACTGCAGGGATTCATCTTCTTGGTTCTTTCGGTAAAGTCACGTAGAAGGGAAATAATAAAAAAAGAAAAAGAAAACATAATAAAATAAAATTCTCACGACGTTTCGGCCACAACACAAGCAGCCGTCCTCAGGTGAAGAAACAGAGCTGTCGGAAAGACAGCGTCCTAATGAACACTACTAAGCTTGGCAGCGTATTTAAGCTGGGTGAAAGAAGAAGAGCACCTTGACAAAGGAGTTTACATATCAAGAGGAATTTAGCAAAGCAGTAGCTATGATAATGTGAGAGATTAGCATGATGTTAAAGCGATAAATTAGCATGTAACTGCTTGTGTTGTGGCCGAAACGTCGTGAGCATTGTATTTTATTATGTTTTATTTTTATTATTTTATTATTTCCCTCCTACGTGACTTTACCGAAAGAACCAAGAAGACAAGCAAATCACTTTAAAATATACAAATGAAACTAAAATGTGTTTTTTTTTTATCTTTCCAAGTAAGGCCCACTGAGCGACTATCGTCTTTTTTCAGAACCGACCTGACCACAAACAATTCCTATGGTCACTGTTTAATTGCTTTTATGGCTTTATTTTGGTGATTTTTTAAAAGTTTTTCGGTTTGGCCATGTTTGTTTGTTGTAGTACACAGTTAGACTGATGGCCTTAATCTACGTTGTCTTGTGGTTGTTGTTGTTGTTTGACTTGCATCCCACTGGGATTTTTGCACACAGTGTTGGTGTACGGTGCTTTTTCTGCAATATTTTGCTGTCTTTTCTTGGATGTTCTGTTTGCACATAGTCACTTTAAGATAGTTTTCTTGTTCATGTTTTAGTTTTTTTGTTTGTTGCGATTGCACCCGATTCGTGAGCCGAATGGCTCACAGGGCTATACCTAATAAATGAAAATGAAAACTAATTGAAACTTGAAACAAACGACAGCTTTGACACACGAATCACGAACGCGGGCAAACGACAAACAAACTTGAAAACAAACTGAAGAGCGCATGAAGTGATGACCCTTGGGAAGAGACGGGGGGGGGGGGAGAGTGAAAGAGAGATGCATGTATCAGAAAACATGCTAATCAGAAGTTGTCATACTGACTGTTTAGAAACGCAAGTGGCTTAGGCAGGGCGCATCCATGGTAGGTGATCGACCAGACTCACTATCGTGTCGCAGATTGTCAGCGTGAGTTAATGAGTTAATGATGACGTCACCCTGCTGCTGCTCTATATAAGAACGGGAGACACAGTAGAGCCTCACCATTCTGGCGAATTGCCCGATGATGCTGGATGCAATTACCAGCGAAACGTCGTGTTACTCAAATTGTAAATGTTGTGGTTTCGCGCTTCAACACACCGGTGGGCTCAAGCAGTGAACTATTTGTCCTTTGTCAACGTGACACTTTTTTATTGATTGGCCGTGTCGGGTGGTGGAGGGTTACGACACATTTATAAATAACGCGATCTAAACCCAAAAACGTTGATTATGAAGTGTAGACTCAAGTGGACTCAGGTGGACTCAGGTGGACTCAGGGCCTTTCCTCCCTCCCCCACGCTGCTGATGAAGTTTCCGTTGCCGGACTCGGCAAGACGACCGTGTAATAATAGTTATGATAATAAAAACTATATTCACACATCATTAACACCGAGGACTGAATGTCACTTAACGTAATTGCAATTTTTCGATTTAAAGATTTCGTGACTGCAGGAATTCATCTTCTTGGTTCTTTCGGTAAAGTCACATAGAATGGAAATAATATTTGTATTATTTTATTATTTCCATGGAATCTCAATGATACGCATAGCCGACGAAGTGACCAACACCACCACTATGACGTGAATTGTAGCTTGTACCCCCCGCACACACCCCCCCACACACCCCCCCTCATACCCCCCCAACCCCCCAGGGTATGCGTACCACCGGATTTGAAGGCCGCTATTGTATTCGACAGATATCCATGTCCATTCACACATTCGAACAATCATCACCCGCGGTCTGCATCTCGAAGTTAAAATTGTACTCTGAACGTTGGTAAAGTAATTTGTCCGAAGCGAAATTGATTTCAGGAAATTTATTTAAACTTAATATTGAGTTATAATTCTGCAGAATTTCCAATTTCCCTTGGAAGGCATTTGTTGTTTTTGCTTACTCCAATTTTATTTGGTTGTTTCCGCTCCGATATGTAATTGGTTGCTATTTATAAGATTTGCATCGGCCGTTTATGCTCCGATTTAAATTTGCCTCATCGTCGTACTTTTATGTCATTCTATTGCGACGCAGAATAAACACCTCATTCGAGATCCAAACATTGCACCTCCCGGCTGTGACTTTCCTCATCCTCGCAGACACAGGTGGAACCTTCACATGCATCAGAACAACATCAACAGACCGATGCGCGCATCTCCTTCATGAATGGAATGTTAAAGACAATCCACAGTCGTGCGATTGTGGCCACGCAACCCAAACTATGGACCCTATGAGTAAACCCACTGTGTTCTGCGCTCCTCCTACGGAAGAGGAGGACGCGGAGGAACAGAAAAACGACGTGAACTCTCTCTCTCTCCCTGCTGAAGCCCTCTCGTCTCGACATTGGCATTGAGCTCCTGCACAGATTGCCATACGTTAATAGAATTTGAATGCTCTTTGGTACTTTCGGTAAAGTCTTTCTACGTGACTTTACCGAAAGAATCAAAGAGTAATTCCTGCAGTCACGAAAGCTTAGAATCTAGTTACAATTTGATTTCTTTGCCAGTTCGGTGGCCCAGGTTCATCTTGGCAAATCAGATTCTCCGCTGGTCTCCTCAGTGCTCACCTGGTTGAACAAAATACACCTGAAGCACCGTATGTGTGTACGTGTGTTGAACTTATTTGGCGCCGTGCGTCAAATCAAACACTGGCGATCGGAGTACTAATAATCTGCCCGCAACCAAAGATTCCATCTTCCCATAGAGCCAGGATAGATTTCGACTTAAAACTTCCGTGACTGCAGGAATTCATATTCTTGGTTCTTTCGGTAAAGTCACGTAGATAGAAGAAAACTATTTAAATAAAATTTTCAAATAATAAATAAAAGCAAAAAACCGACGTTTCTATCGCAACAGAAGCGGTCTTTATCGGAACGTCATGGGTTTTTTGCTTTTATTATTTGTATTATTTATTTTCTATTTTATATCTCCGTGCCTTTACCGAAAGAACCAAGAATAGGATAGATTCCGTGTCTAGGTTTCTGCGCGGCGTTCATCCCTCAGCAGCGCAAGCCCCACGCCCCCCCCCCCCACGCCCCCCCCCCCCCACCGCTTCCATCGTTTCCACACAGCAGCTAAGGGAATAAATAACAGTGCAAGGTCCTCCGCCTGCCTTTGTGTTATTTCTCTTGCCGCCCCCCCCCCCCACGCGCCGCCGCTAATCCCAAACGCAATTACGATACGCGGGGCAAAAAAACCCACTTCGCGTCATAAATTCGTTTATAAAACTAAACTAGCCGAGGTGCCCTTGTGCAACGTGCCTCCAGGTAAAATATGCACGTTCAATAAAGGTCCGTCGCAGCTATTATGCCTCTCATGACCCTTAACCGCCCGTTCATTTCGTACTCGGGCGAACAGGGGAGCGCGCGAGGGGGGGGGGGGGCAGAGGACACTTGATGATTGCATCGGAGCGTTCAGGGCTTCTGCAGAGCATTAAGCTTGTGACCATCTCGTCAAGAAGGCACCCACCCAATCCCGCCAATACAGCTTGGCAAGCCCTAAGCAGTGTGTCGAGTTTGCATTGATGCTTGGATAGGTGATCGCCATGCATGACAGGCGTTGCAAGGCTGCTGCTGCTGTACTTCTGTTGCTGAGCTGCCTATACTGGACATCTGTGGAAAAGAGCTTCATAGCTCATCGGATTCCTACTTCAGTCTAAATAAAGATTCTGATTCTGATTATTCCGATGCTATGCTCCGGCATCTACTTTCCCCCCCCCCGCTCCCCACCCCCACCACCACCGCCTTCTACGACCCACGCTGACCACCGCGCTGAAGTATCGTTAACCAACTCCTCCACCACGACCTGCACAGCACGGGGGGAGGGAGTATTGCATCCAGCAGCGGATTGACAAAAGGGCTGCGTGTGCGCCGTATCCTCCGAGACACAAGATGCTCCGGCAGAGTGAGGCGCACCCCAGAACTTGTACTCGCCGTCAATGCCGTCAAACAAAAGCCGGCCAGACGCGACTTACTTTTGCCTTAAAGAGGCATTCCGCATCCATTCAATGCCACACTCATTGGGTGACCTCATCGGTTCACTTGTATTGCCGTGTGCACAGCCACGTTGAAGGCGTCCTCCAGAGAGACGGAGCGGTGAAATCCACTTGTGTGCAGGTGCTCCGTGAATCCTCACCCCATGGGACAGCGAGCGGTGGCAACGACTTGGAGAGGTCTTCGTCTAGCAGTGGACTGACCGTGGTTGACAATGATGCTATATTGCCCGGAGGCAGTGGTGGTGGCTACGCACATGGCTGCCTGTAATCCAGCGCGGTGGAGGCAGCAGCGAGGGTTAGTAACACAAATGGCAATTAATTCTAGATTTGAAGCTTTCGTGACTGCAAGGATTTAGGTCTTTTCGGTAAAGTCACGTAGGTAAAAAATAAATAATAATACATAAATAAGAATTATATAAGAAATAATATTATTTTTATTATATTACTTTTATTATATTATATAAAAATAATATAAGAAATAAGAGCATTATTATTTATTTTCGTTATTTATTTATTTCCTACGTGACTTTACCGAAAAGACCTAAGAGTATAAATGCCAATTAGTAACAAAATGCCAATTTGTTACTAGTTCAGCACTCCGGTGTGTTCCGAGAGTAAACCCACCACATTTACGATTCGAGTGCGACATCTCGCCGGTAATTACAACCAGCTTCATCAGGCGACAGCCATAATTGTGGAGCATTCCTCCTGTTTGACTCTTAAATAGAGGGGGTGAATGCGATGTCGTCACTGTGAGCCTATCAGGTGCGAAGACCAGAGGAGGGTTAACGCAGTGCAGGGAATCCTCTAATTACGAATGAGTTAGGTTCCAGAGGTCTGTTTGTAATTTGATTTGTCCGTAAGTCCAACTGCACTCCTGTCGATTCCAAACAAGTTGTAGGGCATGTACACCGAACACGGGAAATGGCTTTAAAAGTTGTAATATCTCCTGTAGATGCAGACGCCACTGGTAATTCACGTTCTGCAGATGTAGATGCCACAACCGCCATCTATTGCGCGGTGGTTGAACTTATGACTCTCGATCCGAACAGGTAACTGGACAGGTTTGTTCGTATCTCTGAAAGTTCGTAAGTCGAATGTTCCTAAGTAGAGAAGTCCCCGATATATATCTTTAAAGGTACAGGCACAATTTGACCCTCGCGGAAGCGCTCTGTGGGAATTTTGCAACCGTGGGGGGCTCGGCGGAGGGGTGGAGGGGGTCAGTGTCGCGTGGTGTCACCGCGAGTCACTGGCCGTGGGGGGCTCGGCGGGGGGGGGGTGGAGGGGTCGGTATCACGTGGTGTCACCGCGAGTCACTGGCCGTGGGGGGCTCGGCGGGGGGGGGGAGTTGGTCATGTGGCAGCACCGCGAGTCGCTGGCACCCCACGGAGACAATTGAGCGGAGCTTTGATTGGCAAAACGAGCTGCAGTGGACGGTCTTAGGCCAACGCTCACCCGTGGTGGTGTGGCTCTGATACGCAGAATTGAAAGATCGATCATCCGCCGTGCGGTTTACATTAACCCCCCCCCCCCCCCCTACGGGTCACTTTTAGGAAAAAAGAAAAAAAATTAAGAGCCATGCTGACTCGATTTTCTAATGGCGGTAAAGGTGCAGCCCTGCAAACTGTCGGAAAGGCCTCCACTATGTACGTACACGTATGTTGAACTTCTTTCGCACCATGTGAGGCCAACCGTGCTCATCGGGTCTTTTCTGGCCTATTCTTCTCCACGCTGGCCAGCCGGCTTGGGCAAAAAGCAGAAGCATCACACGCATTACCCCTCCACACGCAGACCTGCCGATCGTAGACCAACAATGGAGTGAGCACCCGCTTACACTTCTGGCTGGGCAGAGACGGCGGGGGTCGGATTGAAGAAGAAACTTGCGTCATTGTGTCAACTTGCCACGCCGGGGAGATGGCATTGAACCGGCGACCTCCGGACCGCAGGCCCGGCGTGCAGCATCCCTCTCCCAACACGGGGAATCATCCACTTACAAACGAGTTAGGTTCCAGAGGTCTGTTTGTAAGTCGATTTGTTCGTAAGTCCAACTTTACTCCTGTCGACTCCAAACATTTTGTACGACATGTACACTAAACACGGGGAATGGCTTTAAAAGTTGTTTAATCTCCTGTAGATGTAGATGCCACTGGTTCTTCATGTTCTGTAGATGTAGATGCCACTGGTTCTTCATGTTCTGCAGATGTAGATGCCACTGGTTCTTCATGTTCTGCAGATGTAGATGCCACTGGTTCTTCATGTTCTGCAGATGTCGATGCCACTGGTTCTTCATGTTCTGCAGATGTAAATGCTAATTCCCTTTGGTGTTCATGTTTCCTCTCGACTCTCTTGAAAAACTTAACAAGAAATGTCTGCACAGTTGCTCTCTTCTTCTCTTCATAAATCCACTTGTAGCAGGCAATAGCATCGTGAACACGCTGCCATCACCTGAGTAAACCTTTCAGTGTTTGGGTCCCTAGAACCAAAACAAGCCAGTGCCATATCAATCATGCTGAAACCTTCAGCCGGCTGCTTGGTGTTGAACCCTTTCCGGTTTCTCAGCCTCCTGTCCCTTTTCAGTGATCTCATCGTACACCCTGTGAGACTCCAGCTTACGACTCTCGGTCCGGACAGGTAACTGGACGTATGGCCAGGTTTTTCGTATCTCTGAGAGTTCGTAAGTCGAATGTTCGCAAGTAGAGGAGTCCCTGTACAAAGATAATTGACATCTATGGGACCTTTTTGCCAGTATCAAACATTATGAAAAATAAGAATAGGTTTGACCATTTCTAGAAATAAAACCTGTGTTAAGATGTTCAAAAACACCACATAGACACCTTTTGCAAGGCATCAAGTCTGCGTTAACCGATACTTGCATCATCTTTGTACTGTTCGCACTTTAAGCGTTGTCTGGTCTAATACTGGTGAGGCAAGGCAATAAAGAAGGCGGTCGCGGGTGTAGGCCAATCAGTTTCAAAGACAATGCAGAAACTATAATATGCAATGGTTAATGCAGACTTGATGCCTTGCAAAAGGTATCTATGTGTCATTTGAACGTCTCAACACAACTCCTGTTTTATTGCCATGAAGGGTAAAACCTATTCTTAAAGATAATGTAATTCGTCACCGGTGTGATGAGACAGGCCTTTACATATGCAAATGAAGCACCTATGGAAACGGCTTGCGCACGTCTGTACACACACATCGGATGCCCTGGCCTTTGGATAAAATAACCGCCATAATTATTGAGAGCACAATATTGCAGCGGCATATGGGTGTCACGAAACCCTTGGTGGTCGCTGGGCATGGGCAACACAAGCAAAAGCTTAGGCCCCAAAAAGCTAAAGGGGGAGTTCTCTAACATTTGGGTCCACACACTCACATCTCAAGGAGGGCTCTCGACTCACGACAATATATGGGTCCATGGACTAACGGCTGAAGCCCAAAGCCTCATAAACATGACAAGAGAATTAACTTTAAAAAAATCTCTCTCATCGCTATGTTGAACCTATTTGGCACCGTATGTCGCCGACGGTGCTAATCGGAGGTGCGGTGTCAACATCGCTCTCCTTTCATCTCACTTCCTTATTTTGGTTTAAATTCTTCTCATCTCGCTACATTTATATCTTGTCTACATCTCGTCCGTCATCTCGCGAGGGGTTTTATAGACCCAAGAGGTAGGGCCACCCCACAGAACACTATCTGCTCAGGGCCCCCAATTGGCGAGCGCCGGGGCTGAGTTTCTCACTCGGTATTTTCCGAAACGCTACTTGGCTTGGCTTGGAGGAGGAATTATCGGCGTAAGGTACTACCACTCGAGCAATACGTACCTTTTATTCATAATAATCATGTTTAATTGTACCCTACATTACCAAACATTCTATGAACAGATACAAAAAAAACATTAGGTGGGCAAAAAAAGAAAGAATTCCCACAACAGGGTTCCAGCTTGCTGTTCCTGGTGAAACCTAAGCAATGGCTATTGTCAAGGATCATAAACTATCACGCAAATCAACGAATAAAGACGGCCACTGCATCGCGCGCTTTCAGATGCGCTTTTAGTGGCCGTCTGGAACGCTCTTCCTGCCGATATTAGGAAGCCACTGGAGCTATGCACTTTTAAATCACCTTGATTGAAAACTAATTTCTTTAGAACTGCTTTTTGTTTAGTTTCTTGTCGTTCCCCCCACACCTCTCATTCACACGGCTGGCTACGTACCGTGTGAAGGAAGTTCAACGTACTGTACATACATACTCGCCCACCACACTGCACTGAGCGGGGAGTTTATCGGCAAAGCTGAAACTAATGTGTGATTTAAAGCAAAAGGAAGAAGTTCAACATTCATATGTACATTACTGCCCCAAAACATGCAGCGAGGGAGCGAGCGAGCGTGTGTGCGTCACGTGACAGCAAGGCAATATAAATAAAACGGTGAGCAATGAATAGCGGAGACACTTAAATACGCGCGAAAGCAAAAGCGCGAGGAATTGTCACCAACTGGTGCGCATTCCGAGCGGATGAAACGTTTCCCGGGAATGCAATGAATGAACGCGCCGTTGGTTTAATCTCATCCGGGAAGAGAGGGCACGAGGTGAGAGCCTGTCTGCCGGGGAACGCCCATCCATCACCTTCACGGCTTCTCAGAAGGGAACGTAAATTGTGGTCAGCAACTTACGAGAGGAAGAGAGAGAGAGACAGAGGGTGCTCGCGAGGTCCGCTCGGCTTTCCCCCCGGGGGCGACGTAACGCAACGTAACGGCGACGCACGTGCGATTGGAAGTGGAAGCACCCCCCCCCCCCCCCCCGTCACCTCTATCCTACAGCTAACCACCGCTGGTCCAAGCGTTGCCAGAATGTTCCAAGCGTATTCAATTAAATCCAACGAGCTGCAGTCTCTAGAGAGAGGGAGTGCCACTGGCAGGTGAAAGCAAAGCTGTCGCAGCCCCGGCAGCAGTTGTCAGACTCACAGCCCTTAGCACCACAACCCGAGGCTCAGAACCACGTGGCAAATGCTGCGTGTGTCCACCATTCGGCAATGCCCACCATGGGCCCCTCCAATTGGCACGGTCGGCTACGTACGGTGCAAAAGAAGTTCAACATAACATACGTAGGTCCACCACGGACATAGGGCAGCTTCCTATGTATTTTCTCATATTATTCGATGTTTTATAGCACATAGCTTCTTTTTCCCAAACGATATTCTCCATCTAACACACTACGATACAATTCTTTTAAAGGCATTTAACGATATGAACTTACCACAACGACCTCGCCAGCGTTCATTTACATTTGTGAAGTAGACATTAAACGCTTCATGGGCTGTACCAATAAAGCCATTTTTTGAGGCGATAGCTCAAGGAACAGCCACTCGAAAGCCTTGTACACCTAGGGTGGCGACAGTTCGAGACCAGTGGCCACCCTGGTTAATACTGTAGGTGCATTAACTGTCCATAGCATGGCATTTGCTCCGCCGCGGATTTTAAAAGATCCCGTGAGGGCATTCGACAAAAACAGCGGGCCATGTGCGCCGGTGTCACAGTTCGAAGTCGCCAAAAATTTGAACAAATCATTTGCCAATTTTATGCCGGAAGATTACTCGACGAGGGAGAGTTCAGCTCGGTCAGCAGGGTCACCACTCGCCAGGGGGGCGCTGCTTTCTGTGCGACTGTGCCACCCCCACTCCACGCTGCTCGCATCTCCAAGCGGATCGGCCGCCCGATGAGTTTGTAACCGCGTCGGCTTTCCTATTTCGTCATCACAAGGACTGTCAGGTTACCCGCGCGGTAGCGACATCGCCGGACATGCGAGCCTGTGCACTGGATTCACCGTTATGCCTGCGTAGGGACAGCTGCCACTTAGTGTCCCCCTAGGCTAGACCGCCGCAGGGCGCCCCAAGGTGTACAGCATGGGAGGCGCGGTGTAAATAATAAGCGATGATGATGATAGGCTATTGTTATCCACTGCTGGATCAGGGTGTCTTCAGGCCATCATGTGGGTCATTCATGGGGCCTTGAGTGAATATGCTCGATCAATATGAAATATGGGGGTTATTTGACCATACTTCACCACGCCGGTGAGGTACGGATGGATGAAGGCAAAGAGCGGAAAACGTACACTCATAAACGGAACTGGTTAAACATCCCAATGCATGACCCTCTTTAAAAAAAGTCTCGCGACTATTCCACATGAATGCATGTCTACGGTTAAACATAAATAAGTAAAAAGGTTGAGTTACATTGTTACTCAGTTACAAAAGGACGTCTCAATATAGTTCAGTTATTGCCGACATAGCCACAACCAAATGTACCCAAAATAAAAAGGCAGAATATTAAAATCCAGATCGGACACCTTCGCCGCGTACTTGGCCGACAGGCTTTTAGCAGGATTGATGAGTGGCCTGTTCGCTCCGACAGTCAAAGCATTTCCCTTCTCCGTTTTCAATTCAGGATTCATTATTTATATTAATCAGTTTTTATTATTTTGCCGCTCGTCCGACGTGGCCAAGTAAAATATTGTGAAAAAATGTTTTACACTGTATGCTAATTATCTTCTTGGCTCTTTCAGTAAAGTCACGTAGAATGGAAACAATAAAATAATAAAAAAAAAAACATAATAAAATAATTACCTGTTCTCCACCTGAGGACGGCTGCTTGCGTTGTGGCCGAAACGTCGTGAGAATTATTTTATTATGTTTTGTTTTTATTATTTTATTATTTACATTCTACGTGACTTTACCGAAAGAACCAAGAAGATGAATCCCTGCAGTCACGAAAGCTTTAAATCGAAGTATTTTAACCCCACATTCTTATTATCCTAATCAGTCATGATTTATCCACTGCTGAATGAATGAAGCCCTATCTACATAAGCCATCATCACCCCTTTTTGCATGTGGAAGATCTATCACGTGAAGGGGTCTCAGAAGTGGGTCTGCAACATCTCAGAAAGCGGCCATTGTCCTGCGAGAGTTGTGAACGGAGATATTTCTTCATCGCATTGTGCGCAGATGAAAGGAGGAATGAGTGTGCTTTCTATTTTCGGATTTATCCGAAAAATCTGAGAATCGGGCCTAGGTATGAATAACCCGGATTAACTGGCAAAACATATCGTTTCGGATGAGAGTATGAATCAACGTCGCCTGCCAAACGTGGCATTCTTAAGCAAAGTGTTGCGTTGATTTTTTGTCGGCACCAAGATACGTTTACATTCTTTAATAACGCAAACAATCTGTTAATCTGAAAAAAAGATCCAAAAGTTGCCTCAGAATCTTTTTTAAAATCTCAAAATCATTCCTACATGACAGAGCACAACTGGAATAAATTACAATGATTGTAAAATAGAAATTCACGAGAGGACACAACTGGATCAAGGTCAGGCCTGGTCGCGTCAATTTAATTAGAGTGGTGGCACAAAAAGTACCACATCCGCCCGCCGAATAACACGTGCTGTTAAGGAAGTGCACTCCTTGGATATAATCAAATGAGAAGAGTGGAGTGAGCAATAAAAAAAATGTGTCCAAGACCGTATGGCTTGGACAAGACAATCTGGATCTCTGTGGCTCACTGAAACACAGGAAGGAACACGCACTCGCGGTTCACTCAATGTGTTCCCTCGTTTTGCCGGCTTTGGGTGGAATTTAATACGCGACTCAGATCGGTGGCCAAGCGGTTTAAACGCTAGGGCGCTGGAGCCAGAACCGCATGAAATCCAGAATTCATATTCTTAGGTTTTTTTCGGTAAAGTCACGTAGGTAAAAAATTATAAAAGTAAAATAAAAATTAAATTAAAATCACGACGTTTCGGAAGCAACACAAGCTTCCGTCTTCAGGTGTAACAGTCACAGCACGATAGCTGTATCAAGTGAGACTCTGTATCAAGTGAGACTCTCACTTGATACAGTTATCGTGCTGTGACTGTTCCACCTGAAGACGGAAGCTTGTGTTGCTTCCGAAACGTCGTGATTTTGATTTTGATTTTATTTTACTTTTATTAATTTAAATTTTTTACCTACGTGACTTTACCAAAAAAAACCTAAGAATATGAATCCTTGCAGTCACGAAAGCTTCAAATCCAGAATTCATATTTGGGTTTCAGCCCCCCGGGATTAAAGCACAGTGAGTCAGTGATCCCAGCCCAGTCAGAATTAACTACACACAAAACTACAGGACGGTTGGCTACGTACAGATCTTTCATACCGTAGGCGCCACGATGGTGAGATGTTAACTACCTCGCCTGGTATACAGGTCGTGAGTTCAATCCCAACTCTGACGCCTGTATATTTGGAGTTTGCATGTCTCTCTCCCTGTGGTCGTGTGGGATTTTCTAGGGGTCCTCCGGGTTTTCTCTCCACGTTTAGGATCAACATCACGCGTTTACACTTTTTGGGTGCTATAAATATTAACACAAGTCACTTTGTTGAGCTATCATATGTGGCAAGGTCGCTTCTGAAATAAGAGCTATATAGCTTAGGTGGGGCCTTACCTGGTATAATAGTTTCGTTTTAATAATGTTAATAAAAATGTGCGTTCAATTTGGCTTCTGACAGGTGTCAGTAGCCGCCCCAGGTCTCCCCCCCCCCCCCCCGGTCGCTCAATTACTCATCACCCTCACCTCACCGGCCTCACCTCACCACACTCACCTCACCACACTCACCTCACCTCACCACACTCACCTCACCTCTACACACTCACCACACTCACCTCACCACACTCACCTCACCACACTCACCTCACCACACTCACCTCACCACACTCACCTCACCACAATCACCTCACCACAATCACCTCACCACAATCAACGGCAGACGGCGGAAATCTCTAAACGAAGACTCCCAATAGCGGTCCTAACGTCGCAAATTAGTGCAATTAATTAAGCACGTGGTATACACTGTGGGGCGATTTGCATGGAAAACAAATGCATCGCTTAACCATTAACTAAAGGCCACGTGGATTGCAACTGATATTGCCGTTACTTTTCTCCAATATAGCTTCATCCGCAATCATCCGATCTCTCCGTATCAACCGCAAATCCATTACTCGCAATTGGGGCCTAAATTCCTCAACTGAATATTTTGCGGGTCGCTGGTAGACTCGAGTCGGTGTCACGTGACTGGCTGTAGACACAGCCATCGTGAGAGGTACATTTGGTGGCTGTGTGCCAGATGCGGGAATATCTTCGAGATCGCCGGACCTGGATTGACCCGTCTCAAATTAAGCCCCTGCGTATACACGTCACTTAGAAGGGTTGATGGCCAGGCCAAGGATAGTGACGGAATGGCAGCCATGGAATGGGACGCGTCTCGTGCGCAAGTGCTGGGTTGCATTGTGGGATTATGGACGATGGCTCTGGCTTGGGGAAGCTTTCATTCAACAAAAGATTGACCGTGATTGATTACGATGACGATTCAGAGTCACTGATGAATCGACGCATTAATCGGGATCGTTGTACCCTGGGACAGCGGAATAATTAAGAATGTTACCTTCGCCACCCTTGCATCCGTCTTGTCATCCTCCGAGGGGACACGCGCTGCAAACCGCAGGTGAGAAAAAAAAACACCACAAAGCTGCAATTAACGACATCGTTAGGGAGTGAATGAAATGATCCTGCATGCTAAATGAGACGCTGTCCTTCGGGAGCTTCTGTCTGGGTCTGTTCTCACAAGGAGATGGCCTGCACCAAGCGTGTGGCACCAGGCGGAGGGTGAGGATTTGCGTGCATGCAGCGCGTGCCTACCTGCCTCGGCATTTCAAACCGCCTTGCCTCCCCCATCTCGTCTCGACTATTTCGGCGCCCCACGGCGGTCCAGCATATGGGGGACCACCCAGTGGCTGCCGTCCGTACGCGGAATAACGGTGAAAGCAGCGCACGGGGGGGGGGGGGGGGGGACAGCGAGTGGGCAATAAGTCCGGCAGGCACAACCGGCGATGGCGCCGCATGCGCAGGCTTTCCCAATTAGTTCTAGATTTGAAGCTTTCGTGACTGCAAAGATTCATACTCTTAGGTTTTTTCGGTCAAGTCACGTAGGTACAAATAAATAATAAAAATAGAAATAATAATAGAAATAAAATAATAAATCACGACGTTTCGGAGGCAACACAAGTCTTCGTCATCAGGTGGGACCGTCACAGCTAAATTTACTCATTTGATACAGTAAATTTAGCTGTGACGGTCCCACCTTCCCACCTGATGACGGAGACTTGTGTTGCCTCCGAAACGTCGTGATTTATTATTTTATTTCTATTATTATTTCTATTATTTTTATTATTTATTTGTACCTACGTGACTTGACCGAAAAAACCTAAGAGTATACTTCCCAAATAGGTTTTGCGAGTCCTTGTGACGATGAAATTGGAACAGCGACACGGTCGCAAACTCATCGGGCGGCCGATCCGCTTGGAGATGCGAGCCGCGTGGAGTGAGGGTGGCACAGCCGGACAGAGAGCAGCGACGACCCTGCTGATCGAGCCGAGCGCAGCTCAACTCGTGGCCCAACGGAAAGCGAGGTTTTTTTTGCCGTGGTTTGAACCCTGGCGCCCGCCCTGGTTAATACGGCGGGGCGAAGTAAACCGTAAAAACACTTCGCGCGCCATCTGCCTCACACAGCTGGACGTGGCAAGTTCCCCTGACGTCATTCCCGATGGGTCGGCCATTGTGTTGCCGCCGTCATAGCCCGAATGCGCATAATCACCTGCGAATTACTCAATTGGCATTACACACGAGCAGAAATCATCGCCCCCCCCTCCCCCCCCACTGGCAGACGAATGTCCATACTCTTTGGTTCTTTCGGTAAAGTCACGTAGATAGAAAATTAATAGATCACGACGTTTCGATCGCAACACAAGCAACCGTCATCAGGTGAGGCAAACACGGCAGGAAAACTGCTGACGTAGGAGCTGTGTTTGTCTCACCTTGCTGACGGTTGCTTGTGTTGCGATCGAAACGTCGTGATCTATTAATTTTCTATCTACGTGACTTTACCGAAAGAACCAAAGAGTATGGATTCCTGCAGTCACGAAAGCTTCAAATCAAGATTGAGACGAATGTCCGTTAACTTTTTTGTGTTTAGTATGTCGTCTTCCCCCACCCCGCACCTCCGAATCTCCGATTAGCACGGTTGTTTACGTTCGGTGCAAAATAAGTTTAAAACATACATACTAAGTCACCTTGTGCCCCGCAGCGACAGCTGCTACTGGTGGGTACCCTTTGGAACGTGTTGAGTTTAGACGAGATGCGAGCCGCTTATCGCCTAGACGCCCCTGTATAAAGAGGAGGGCCGCTCCATCAAAAAACTAAATTCCTTTTTCAGTGGTATCATGAGCCACTTAATACGACCCACTGCCCCAGTCAGGCCCGCTCACTCACTCGACAAAGAGGGGACACATTTGAAGAGCCAGCCTCTTGACAGGGAGAGCAGACCCAACAGCTAGGAGCGAGGGGATAGGCAGGAGAGAGTGTGTGTAGGGGAGTGGAGTGAGATGAAAGGGGAGAGGTAGGAGAGTGCGTGGAGGGGAGTGGAGTGAGATGAATAGGGGAGAGACAAGTAGAGAGGTGTGTGGAGGGAGTAGAGTGAGATGAGAAGGGGGAGAGGGCAGGAGACGTGTGCGTGGAGGGGGAGAGGAGTGGAGTGGAAATGAGAGGGAGAGAGGTAGGAGAGTGCGTGGAGGGGATGGAATGAGATGAGGGGAGAGAGGCAGTGCGAGTGCGTGGAGGAGGAGTAGAGTGGAGATTGAGAGTATGGAGAGTGCGTGAGAGGGGAGTGGAGTGAGATGAAAGGGGAGAGGCATGAGAGTTTGTGGAGGGGAGTGGAGTGAGATGAGAGGGTAGGAGAGTGTGTGGAGGGGAGTGGAGTGAGATGAAAGGGGAGAGGCAGGAGGAGTGCGTGGAGGGGAGTGGAGTGAGATGAAAGGGGGAGATGGCAGGAGAGTGTGGGGAGGGGAGTGGGTGAGATGAGAAAGGTGAGAGGCAGGAGAGTGCGTGGAGGGGAGTGGAATGAGATGAGGGGAGAGAAGCAGGAGAGTGCGTGGAGGGGAGTAGAGTGAGATGAGAGGTAGGAGAGTGCGTGGAGGAGAGTGAGATGAAAGGGGAGAGGCAGGAGAGTGTGTGGAGGGGAGTGGAGTGAGATGAGAGGTAGGAGAGTGTGTGGAGGGGAGTGGAGTGAGATGAATGGGGAGAGGCAGGAGAGTGTGTGGAGGGGAGTGGAGTGAGATGAAAGGGGAGAGGCAGGAGAGTGTGTGGAGGGGAGTGGAGTGAGATGAGAGGTAGGAGAGTGTGTGGAGGGGAGTGGAGTGAGATGAATGGGGAGAGGCAAGAGAGTGCGTGGAGGGGAGTGGGGTGAGATGAGAGGGGAGAGGTAGGAAAGTGCGTGGAGGGTAGTGGAGTGAGATGAGAGGGGAGAGGTAGGAGAGTGCGTGGAGGGGAGTGGAGTGAGATGAATGGGGAGAGGCAGGAGAGTCCGTGGAGGGGACTGGAGTGAGATGAGAGGGGAGAGGTAGGAGAGTGTGTGGATAGGAGTAGAGTGAGATGAGAGGGAAAGGTAGGAGAGTGCGTGGAGGGGAGTGGAGTGAGATGAGAGGGGAGAGGTAGGAGAGTGCGTGGAGGGGAGTGGAGTGAGATGAGAGGGGAGAGGTAGAAGAGTGCGTGGAGGGGAGTGGAGTGAGATGAATGGGGAGAGGCAGGAGAGTGCGTGGAGGGGACTGGAGTGAGATGAGAGGGGAGAGGCAGGAGAGTGCGTGGAGGGGAGTCGGGTGAGATGAAAGGGGAGAGGTAGGAGAGTGTGTGGAGGGGAGTGAAGTGAGATGAGAGGGCAGAGGTAGGTAGGGGCGAGTGTGTAGACCGGTGGGAGATGCTCGCCATGACGAGAGAAAGCGAGAGGGTGAGAAGGATGCACACCGAGTCGCGTTGCCCCCGTGCACTTCCCAAGTCACATCACAGCACCGCTAACGTAATGAAAATTCTAATGCCTCACTGAGTGAATTGCAGCGTGAATCGATGGGACCCAGAAATAGCAAGAGACAGCCATTAACAGGAAGATATACTTTGCTGGATATCAAAGGCCAGAAGGCTTTTAAATACTGCCTGCATTATACCCTAAAGACGTATGAGTGCACGCATACAAATGGGATTTTTTTTTCTGAATGGACGAGGCTTTCAAAACATTTATTTAGGAGAAATATCGCTCTCTCAATCCTCGGTCTCCCTTGGAGAAGAAACAAAAGACAGAGTGTGCGATACCACGCTGGCTGGCAGTGATGCACATACACAACTGAAAATTTAGCACCATGGTGGCGAGATGCTAACTTCGTCGCCTGGTATACAGGAGGGCGTAGGTTCGATCCCAACCCTGAAGCTGCATATTTGGAGTTTGCATGTTCTCCAATTGGTCCCGTGAATTTTTCTCCAGGGTTCTCTGTTTTTTTAAATCCTTTATATTAAGTTCACTTGCTTGCTTGCTTGCACGCTTACGACCGTGCAAATCTTTCGATCGTTTTTTTAACCCACTTCCCAGTGATCCAATCGAGCTGACATTTTGCACACAGACTCGTTGGTGCGTGACAATTTATTTCCACTTTTTAGGAAGAAAAAAAATCATATTTAATTTAAAATACCAATGTGATAAAAATGAAACTCTTACTCAAGAAAAACAAAAATGAATAATAAAATACAACCGATGCCACGCATATAAAGGATTTATAGTGAAAAACTTTGTTTTTACGGGTTAATTTTTTCCCTCCACATTTAGAAACACGCGTTTCGAGTATTTGGCTGTTCTAAATATCCATAAGATAAGCCACTTTGTTGACCTATCTTTGTGACGAAGTCACTTTTTAAAAAGAGCTACATAGCTCAGTGAGCCTTAACTGGTAAAATGAAGAGTTTAAGTTTAGATATAAAAATGCTCAAACCGTTTCGGCCACCATCCCAGCATCTCGGCCTCTAAGAGACGAGTCAGCTCGACTGAGCGTCCCTTGGAAGAACTGGCAACGTTCCCGGGCAAATCAGGAGGGCCCTCTCTGTTCTCGTTTTCATTCCCACAGGGCGAGGGCTGCAAACTCCGGGGCACTCCTGCGGCCAACGAGCGGCATCTGTGAACAGCAACGCTGAGGGTGAAGGCAAGGACTCGGGACTGTTGCCGACGGGTTTCCAAGTCTAATTGGTGACTTTGCTTGTTTTCCTACGAGAGCTGTTGTTGAGCTTACGTTTTCCTGGCCGAAATATTGCTAACCTTATTTATGTTACATATCTGTTGAGCAAGACGTACACAAAAACACATGGCGATGTGTGTTTTTGGTTTTTTAAACAACCAATTTAAAAGTCGATATGTATTTGCGCTCTCCTGTCGATCGGCTAAATGACCAACGCTCTTCCATCTGCTTCAATTCACGGGCGCAACGACATCAAAGAGCCGGAAACGTCATCACCACCGTCGCCGGAATGCGACCGCCACGGAGCTCCAGCTCTTCCAGGGCAATGAAATCCGCTGTGAATTCCGATAAGCAGCGGGAATGGTGGCGCAAATGCAAGGAAAGTAAACTGGATGAAAATGCGATTTTGTTTTTTACAAAGTCCTGTTCAGTCACAAATACAATTTCAGTTTTGAAAACACAAACCATCAACGCACTCCTGTTACGACGCGTGAACAGAGCCCACGCGGTTTTGGCTCTGCGCGTATCGCGCGTTATGTAAGGGGGGGGGGGGGGGGAACGCCACGCGTATTTTCAATTAGCCCAATTTTATCAGTTTCAATTTCCAGCATCCCACGCAAATGGACAGACGCCGGGCAACCGTAGAACACAGCGCAGACAGGAAAATCATAACGACGGCGCACCGGCCGCCGTGGTAATGGCCCTGTTTGCACCGCTGGCGTATACAATCCGACACTTTTTCCCCCTTCCCAGCCCAGTACCACTCAATCTCAGCGGCAGTAGCATGATCCACAGGCCTCTCCCAGCCGACGATCTCGACTTTTAACCCTAAACTGAACGATAAACTGTTTCTATTTTACCAGGTAAGGCCCACTGAGCTCTGGAGAGCTTGGATGAAGAGGAAAGACCCCAGCTGGGCCCCAAAGTGAGAGGGCCAGGAGGTATGCAGTCAACAATGCTTGACTCAGGGAGGAGGACGCCCCTGCCATGCATAGTCCCATGGGATGTTGGCTATCAACAACAAGGCAACTCCTATGACTAATTGGGAATGGGACACAAGCGTAGGATTGATCACCCTGTCGCTGGCCGCCTTTGGGGAGGGTGTATAGTATGAAAGGCCGAAACACCCTAGGAACCAAAGGTTCACTACTGACGATGCGCTCCCCAAATTTCACCAGGCTCACTGTTCATGAACTCTTGGAAGTGCTTGCACAAAGGATAGTAACATCTCATCCTGTGTTCTTGGAATCTATCAGATGCAACCAGGTCGCAACTTGAAAGCTCAACTCTGTGGATTATCAAGTGGAAATGTATCGTAACCAAATACTCTAAATGTAGAGGGGAAAAACTGGAGGGCCCGGCGAAATCGTTATTATCATTATCAATCCACTGCTGGATGAAGGCCTCCCCAATCCGTTTCCACCTCTCACAACCCTGAGATGTAATAATCCACCTGTACACAGGATTATTTCATCGTCCAATCGCACCGTGACGTATATCATCATCATGGTCATCGTGATCATTCGAACAACTGCGGTCAACCCATCAATACCGCGAGGTGAACAGAGGCAGGAGATCGCATCGAGGCAATAAACTCTGGATTGCGAGTCCCGGTGATCTATTACACCACGGCATCGTCACAAAAACCTGTGCGTTCGAATATGGAACACAACCAAACAATAACACGCACGGACAGGTGGCATTAACTGACCTCTTGTCATCTCTCACCACTTTCCACTCTCTAGTCCACGACAATCATGGGACGACGTCACAGGCAGCCCTGCGTGGCGTGCTGGAATTCGAGCCTATTCATTGCCACACATTCCTTGGCAAATGCCTTTACCCACACAGCCTAAATCGGCTACATTTTATATCCACCGTTCCTGCACAATTTAAAAAAAAACATGCGAACAATAAAATCAATTACCGAGAAATGTATTCTTCAATTCTGTTCTGCGGCAGTACAATGCGGGGGTAACGTGAAAGTCATTTCGAGGTTGTGGACGGGGGCAGTGGAGGGGGGGGGGGGGTTTGGGAGTTTGCTTACAACAAAAGATAGCGGTCAATGTCCACCAATTGTACAGCTGTGATTCATCGCGCAAAATTGCACGCGCGGGCCAGTCTTATATTATATGTCACTTCCCCCCTCCCCTAATGTTTATCGCGATTAAGCTCTCGACGTTAACATCAGGAGACGACGAATCAATTCACAACTTTTAAAATAATAAAAATAAAACATAATAAAATCATTCTCACGACGTTTCGATAACTGCACGCAGACCTGGTTTTCACCTGAAGACGGCTGCTTGCGTTGTGGCCGAAACGTCGTGAGAATTATTTTAGAATGTTTAATTTTTATTATTTTATTACCTCCCTTCTACGTGACTTTACTGAAAGAACCAAGAAGACTATTCACAACTCTCGCAGAGTAGACCAGCGTGGCTCTCTGCGGAGCTGCCCCACATAAGCGGATATTACGGAGCTAGATCCGAGATCCCTTCAAGTGACCTCTGGTCCACACAATAGTGGGGGGGAGAGGGGGCAGCACTTTCCAACCAGACCCTGCTCCTGGCAGTAAGTGCCCATAGCGTGACGGTTAAGCCAACGATCATAATTCACAGAGGATGGAATTGAGCCAACTTAAGTGCAGAGCCAGATTTAATGAGTCTTGTTTGTGTACCAAGAACCCACTTCTCAAGTCTGAGGCATCTGTCTCTCTCTCTTCTCAATCCCCCTCTCTTCCAGATCCTGTGAAGGCTGCGTGCAGTTATCGTGTTGGCAGGTCCATATTTCCGATTGCTCTGGCCCAAATGTGACATGTCACACAGCCAAGACCTCCCGGGGGTACCACGCAGCTGCACAGCATCAGGGCTTCTCTGCCACAAAGCCATTGTTGCCAGGTACGATGCACAAATAAACCGAGACATGACCATGGGAAGATGAATATCTCCGGAATACCGGAAGAGGTGCATTCATTAGGCAACTGACAACAACAAAAACGGCACCGTTAATGCCCTGGGAAGACTCACAGATTCCCCAGGACAGCAGCCATCTCCTCAACAAGAGGATGATGCCTGAACAAAAAAAAAGACCAGGACTGGTGGCAATCCAAATCACAGCTCATGAGGAGCCCAGGGCTGAACCTAGAGCCGAGCTGGCACTGTCCATTAGCACCAGCTCACGCAGCTGGTGGCAATTTAGCCTGGCGTTGCGAATAACCAGTCGGTGAATGGTCGATGACAACCTGCGGAATATCAGCCAAGTCCCAGTCCGTGGATTTAATCCGCTCATTCTGTTGGTTTCGTTGACTGAAAGCAGTCAACTATTTTTAGCTATTGCAATATTGGGGGGGGGGGGGGGGGGGGGGTGATGGGTCTGTGGTTTCTACTGCCTGACTCTTGTCAGGTCAAACCAATCGGTGAGCTAAAGTTAAATCTTGTCACATACATGAAAAGTCAATTACCTTGTCAAGTTTTCCTGAATGCACTCGCAGCCTCCAGAAACCAAATTATCTCAGTCGGAGTCTTCATTCAGCCTCGTTAGTTTTGTCCGGTCATGGTCAGTCATGCCCCAAGTCTCTGGTGCGTAGTCAGTCATCGCCTTGCACAAAGCCATCATCATCCTCAAAGTCTTCTTGGTTCTTTCGGTAAAGTCACGTAGAAGGGAAATAATAAAAGAATAAAAATAAAACATGATAAAATAATTCTCACGACGTTTCGGCCACAACGCAAAGTCATCGTCAGCCATGGCCGATCCGCTGCTGGATGAACTTCCTCCCCAAGCCACTGCCTCACGATCCTACAAAGTAACAATTCACCTCGGCCCCTGCACGTGCGAGTGCTCTCCTCGCTCCATCTCCTTGCGGGAAGGTCTCCCCGGCGAGTTCCCTCCCTCGGCTGCCACTCCGTGGTTATTAGTAGTATTATTAATCTCACCGTCATAGTCGACTATAAAACGACAAAACAGCACATGAGTGACGAACACTTTCGCGACCAATTCCGTGAAACAAATTGACAAACCCCGTTACCCAGCAGCCCGAGCAGGACTCTTGCTTCGTTGCTCATCCCGCCCCCCCCCCCCCCCCCCCTCGGGACTGGACTGGGGGGCACCAGAGGGGTGAGTGACAGTGCAAGCCACTGGCCAGACAGAGGGCCCCCTTTTGGGGGGCTGCGACTGTAACCGAGCGCAGTGCCCGACTCGAGCGACGGGACCCCCCCCCGGGACCACCCCCCCCCCCCCCCGTGTGCGTTTCAGAGGAGGCGAGCTCCTGCACTTTGATGGTGGGAAATCATGTCGTGTCGATAGTTCGATTAAACATGAGAAATTGCGATTTAATTGAGGGACTGCGTGTTCTCTTCTTTGTGTGATCTGAGACTGCGTTTTGTTGCTGTTGTTGTTGCTGCCTTGGCCACCTCCGATTAGCACGGTTGGCTTACGCACGGTGAGAACTAATTTCAACATGCGCAAGTTATAAATTGTATGTATTGTCGTACTTGCTTGCCTTTTCTATATTTTGCACACCTATCGTTTTGTATTGTTTGTTGTTGTAGCTTGCTGACCCGGCCCTACTGGACATCATTAAAAAGAGCTTTATAGCTCATCGGAATCCTCCAGCCGAGATAAAGATTCTGATTCAGAATGAGAGAGGATCAGGTTATAAAAATAAAAAAATGTACTCGTCCATCAAGCGTGCCAGCTGAAGGCTTGTACAGACACCTAGTGGCAAAGGCAGGAAGCGTGCGTCGACCATTGCCAGAGCGAATTCCTGCTCAAATGCGCATCGACGAGGAAGTTCTCACCTACCACGTAGAAGGGAAATAATAAAATAATAAAAATAAAACATAATAAAATTCTCACGACGTTTTGGCCACAACGCAAGCAGCCGTCCTCAGGTGAAGAAACTGAGCTGTCGGAAAGACAGCGTCTTCATGAACACTGCTAAGCTTGGCAGCGTATTTGAGCTGGGTGGGAGGAGGAGAGAGCCTTGACAAATAAGTTTGCATATAAACAGAAAATGTTGCATATTGATGACAAATGCAGATATGGGGTTAGTCACTCCTTGCGGAATGTGTTGGCGGTGGGGGGTCTCAAAGTCATATTATGCTAGTGTATTAGTATTTCGCTTTTATTATTTCCCTTCTACGTGACTTTACCGAAAGAACCAAGAATATGAATCCCTGCAGTCACGAAAGCTTTATATCGAAATTTCTCACCTACCGTTAACAGCCCCCCTGAGTCAGTGTTGGAAATTCCACATTACTATGGCAGGAAAGGGAAATTGGTACTCTCTTCTATGACAACCACTGTTCACTTTCTCCCAAAGCGGGTATCTATTTTAGCGGCCCTGGTGGAATGATGGGCTGAGTCAACCACCCAAGCCGAATTTGAACTCGCAAATCTTCAGATTGCAAGCCGCCAGTTTCTACCGCTCAACCGCCTCGCAGGTGAACCTTGACCTTTGCATCATCTCCCGTCCTGACGATCATTCCTGAATGCTCATGGGTTAAAGGGCTGGCCTGACCCATCCGTAATTGCCCACCAAGGTCAGAAACTGCTGCAATCGTGGTTGCGCTGCTTTGTAAAAACCCCGACACGAGCTCTCATGATAATTGGTTCTTTACCCTTCTATCTGGCAACAAAACTGACACCTTTTTGCAAGGAGTCATGTTTGCATAGACCGCAATACCTGCAGTCATAATACAAACAAAAGAACATAACTCTGATAATGTGCACTGTCCTTGAAGTTGATTGGTCCACACCCGAGACAGCTTTCCTTCGAGCCTAGTCTCATATGGGTTGGACCAGATGACGCCAAAAGGCGCCGTGCGCCTTTTGGCGTCTATGCAAACACGACTCCTTGCAAAAAGGTGTCAGTTTTGTTGCCAGATAGAAGGGTAAAGAACCAATTATCATATTTTTATAGGCAAATGAGGTCCCCATAGACGAGCTCTCATGTTACGCGGACACTTGTTTTTATTCCCATCAACCACCCCCCTCCCTCCCCCCCCGAAAAAAATAATTGTTTCAGTTCAATGAGATTTAAAGGCTGGATTTATGACATGAATTATATGTATCCACATCTTCAGAATCTTAATTCGTCCCTCTGTGAGTGAAAGCATCGCATTCGTACACGAGATATTTGAATTTTGGTTCAGCGGTAGGAATCTTAATATGAGACGCTCCAGAAAGTAAGATGCACCAGAAAGTAAGCCGCGTAAGCTGCAGTGGCTTCCTCATATCGGGTGAGCGTTAACAGATGGCCGCAGAAGCGCATCTGCAAGCACGCGATGCAGTGACTATCTTTGTTGAATGGTTAGCGAAAAACTGCTGAGAAGATGACCGGAGTTTGCATGATGGTTTATGCTCCTTTTATTATGTTTTATTTTTATTATTTTATTATTTTCCTTCTACGTGACTTTACCGAAAGAACCAAGAAGATGAGATCAACCAAGGTATTGTGATTCATATAACGGTAACAAGCGTGTTCGCTGGCGAGTTATACACAGCCACGTACAACAGGACGTTTTAATAGTGCCAGAATGCACAGTCCCACGTGGAATGAGTGAACACTGCCTACAATACAATTTGGTAGTTACAAAGTGCCGAAATGTGACTGTATTTACTACATTACTATACATTATATGTAAAAAAGTGAATAATAATGTATTGGTAGTTAATGATATTATATCAACAGTGCCAGAACGCAGTCACATTAGTAGTAAGTATTTTTGATAATAATGTTTAATAGTTTACTTATTTACGCAGGAAAGCCATACCGAGTTCAATGACTCTCGTTCAGGAAGGGTCCTGAATACTTCGGGGTTTTTTGAATTTTAAGATGTTCTTAGGCCAATTAACAACGCGTGTTTATTATACAAGTCGGAGGAAACCGGCACACCCAGAGAAAGGCCACGTGAGCGATGAGGAGCAACGCTTTGTCCCCATACAGATGGTGATGAGTCCACTCGCTGGACCAGCTTCTCCTGGCGAGCCAGGGTATGGCACATCATCGACGCCCACGGGAATGGAGTTTCGCATCAAGTACACTGACACATTGTACATGTTGTGGCTTTGCTCTCCAAACACACCGCTGTACTTATCACGAATTGGCATGTTCTGTTCACGTGACAAACCTTACTAATTGGCTGTCGGGTGGTGCCGGGTGGTGCCGGGTGGTGCCGGGTGGTGCCGGGTGGTGCCGGGTGGTGCCGGGTGGTGCCGGGTGGTGCCGGGTGGTGCCGGGTGGTGCCGGGTGGTGCCGGGTGGTGCCGGGTGGTGCCGGGTGGTGCCGGGTGGTGCCGGGTGGTGCTGGATTGAACAACACATGCGCGATCTAACCCAAAAAAAACAGTATTATACACTGACACATGGGTGGGGAGGCGGAAGGGAAGAGGGGGTCAATATTTCTCGGGAGATTGAAGAGTGGTTTTACTTTTTCCAAAGTAATTTTTCAGACAGAAGAGAGGGGGCAAATCAGACACCATCCATGCAATTCGCTGCACTTAGCCACCGCTATCTCCCTTTCTGCCAGACCCCGTAGTAATTTGCTGTTTGTTGTCGCCAGGCCTCCGTTGCAATACTCAGGCTCCTCGCGAATCAGACACCAGCTCAGAGCGAATTGCGTTAGAAAAAAATTGTAAACTCTACTAAGTTACATTTATTTTATACTCTTTGGTTCTTTCGGTAAAGTCACGTAGGTAGATAGAGCACGACGTTTCGATCGCAACGCAAGCCATCGTCAACAGGCGGAAGAAAGAGGAGGGAAGCTGCTGATGCAGGCTGCTTTTATAGGTTCGAGATGGGCATAGCCCCAGAGTCATAAACGAAGTGGGGGGGGGGAGAGCTAGTGATGTTAAAGTGAGAAATCTGCATGTAAATGTACTGTGTAAATGTGATTGGCATGTGAATGTAAGCTCGCAGCGCCCCATCACATCGAGGACTGCATGTAAATCGGAAAAATCTCGGAAAGGACCACAGCCACATCGGAGCAAGCAAACGACGGTGGCTGTGTTAGTGAATGTAAGTCAGAGAGTCGCAAATAACTGCTAAACTTGGGCAGGTAGGAAGGGAACATCACTGCCAGTTATGACCTAAACTGATTACTAACGTCCTGATTTTACCAGGTAAGACCCACTGAGCTATGTAGCTCTTTTTCAGAAGCGACCTGGCCACAAATGATAGCTCGACGCAGTGGCTTATCATGTGAGTATTTATAGCAGCCAAATACTCTAAACACCTTGGTCAATAATTATTGTGTGGCCTTAAAAAGAAACAAATATGTATAACAGGTGACGTTTTGGGAAACAGCCCTTCTTCGCAGCACACAAAATACGAGATATTACCATGATAATGGAATAAAGGAAATGATAGTGAGGAATCAAACATTTAAACAAGATTAAAATCATAAATAGAATAAATTCTAATGAATTAGCCCGTGAATTTATGACAATAAATTCTAATGATTCAGCCCGTGAATTTATGATTAACGATGTTATCTATTCTTTCACACTGGTCGTTAACTTGACGAGATTATATGAAAGGACTTAGACGTACTGTTCATCCATCCTTATCAAGGCTACAAGCAATTGTCCAAACAACACTCACATGAATAATACTCCCATTGAAAAAACGTGAATTATAAACACTGCCGCGTGTTTCTGATCGGTGGTTTGCATCCTGCCCATCCACGTGGCCACCATGCCCTGTACTGGACACTAATATGTTGTTAAAATCATCAGAACATCATCAAGAACAGGCCACATTCCACACAAATCCTTCCTAATTGGGAACTTAAAAGACACAAAGCCACAGTAGTGCGATTGTGGCCATTAAACACAAATTATGGACCATACAGTAATCTCATTGAGGACATGAGATAAAAAAATACCCAGATATATTGTAAATACATGAGACCCATGTAGATACATACTCACATAGATACATAGAGACACATCGAGAGACTCATTAGACACATAGACAGTCGGGTCCAGATGTCTTGTGACGCCCTCAATTAATTGACCCCTACATTTTTGTTTTCCTTTACTTATTCACTTGTTTTCACATCCATTGGTATTGTATCAAAAATATTACGTTTTAAGATAATTAAATGGTGGCGGTCGGGGGGGTGGTAGTCACGGGACATCTAGATCAATCTGTCCATTAAAGAAGAACCACGTCAGTGAGATTGTGGTCATGCAAGTCAAACTATGGACCACACATAAGAGTAAAACTAAAAAGAGGTAAAAACGAAGCTTTTCAATGCACTTTTATTTGCACTCAAAAGGAGAAAATAAATTATTTTGACCCCACAATTCATCAAATTGTATGTGCTCAATAAATGTGCATTTAAACATGCTTTCGCGACCAATATTATCCAGGTTTTTTTTTGGGGGGGGGAGGGGGTTAGATCTCGTAAATATAAACGTGTCATTAAACCAGCCGTAAATGTTGAAGGGTTTACTCTCCAAGACACTACTGTGTGCTCTACTAGTAACGAATTGGCCACGTTTTACGTGAGAAGCCTTACTTAATTGGCTGCATCGGGTGGTGTCGGGTTTAACGACATATTTATGCGATCTAACCCACCCACTCCCCCCAAAAAAAACCTCTTATCATGGATAAAAGTGGGTGGCTTGCAGAAAATATACTTAAAACATATCAAAGGTCACCCACTTTTATTCAACACATCAACATTTGATGGAATTCCAGCGCGGGGGAGAGGGTCATAAGAATGTATTTATATTCTAGATTTGAAGCTTTCGTGACTGCAAGGATTCATATACTCTTAGGTTTTTTTCGGTAAAGTCACACAGGGAAAGGAAGCTTGTGTTGCCTCCGAAACGTCGTGATTTATTATTTTATTTCAATTATTATTCCGCATTATTTATTTATTTATCCATACGTTGAGTGCAAGTAAAGGTGTGTGTGTGCGTTGCTGAAGCTTGTGGGTGTTTTTGTATTACCTAGCAATAGTTATTGTTGTACTTGTTGGCCTCGTGCTAAAGGAAGAAAAAAATCAGCCGCAGCGGCCGCTCCTGCGCCACGTGGGCCGCCTCCTATTGGTCAGAAGCTGGCCCAGCAACAAGCGCTGTGATTGGACCTGAGCCGTTTGCAGTCGTGGGGTGGGCGAAACCAATCGTGGCCGCTCCTTGCGTCATGTCAAGCGCCGCCTCCCATTGGTCAGAAGCTGGCCCAGCAACAGGCGCTGTGATTGGACCTGAGCCGTTTGCAGTCGTGGGGTGGGTGAAACCATTCGTGGTTTCAAAAAAGGTGGGGGGGGTGTGGAATGTACTATTGTTAATTAGTAAAAACATTGTTAAAAAAAAATTTTTTCATTACATCTTTAATTTTCACACGAGTCTGTTTAGAAAATGTCAGCTCGTTAGGATTCGTAGATTCGAAGATATATTTAGCGTTGAAGGTTCCAAAGATTGTAAGCCGTCGAAAGTGGGCGCGACCATTCGTGATTTAAAAAAGGGGGGGGGGTGGAATGTAAGATTATTCATTGGTAACATTTACACTCTTTGGGTCTTTCGGTAACATTTAGTAAAATAAGTATAACCCGTAAAAACAAAGTTTTTCACTCTAAATCCTTTATATACGTGGCGGATAGAGTCCTCTCGTCCTCTGGCTTGAGATGGCTGCAATCTATGGGTCAGATGATTGTCTGCCAGTATTAAGCAATTGGTAATTAAATATTTAATTTGTTTTCCCTAAACAGTGTAAAATTTTGGAAGAAAATAAATCACGAAAATTAATTGTCACACACAACGAGTCTGTGTGGAAAATGTCAGCTCGATTGGATCACGGGAAGTGGGTTAAAAAACGAGCGAAAGATGTTCACGGTCCTAAGCAAGCAAGCGAACTTAATATAAAGGATGTAAAATATATTCGCTTGTGGAGAAGGATTATTAATGATTACATTTTGGTAAAAATATAATACACGATGTCCGGGAACCTGGACAGATCTCTATTTTTTTTTATGAAATCTCGAATTGTCACGCGAGACGGCGAGTCTGTGTTGAAAATTTCAGCTCGTTGATCCGAACATATATTAAGCGTCTAAGATTCCGAAGAACACGCGATTTTGGACGATTTTTGACCCCCCCCCCCCCCCCCCTTCGTCACACGGCGTCACAAAAAGTCAGGCCCCCCCTCAAATATGACGTCACAAAGCTCTGCTCCCCCCCCAAATATAAAATATTCTTCAAATCGCTTTAAACTATTGTCATTGTAGTGCGTATTTAATGTGGTGCCGCACTCTGATGTTGCAGGAGAAAACATTTATTAAAAAGTCAATTTTATTAAGTAGAACGTGTTGTCTATATTTATTTAAAGTTGATATTTTTACGTGACGTCACATTTCTCAACCCCCCCCCCCACCACTCGTCACATCGTCACAAATGTCTGACCCCTCCCCCCCCCCTAGGTGCGTGACGTCATTTATGGACGGCCCCAAAGAGCGAAACGACACCAACTTTTTATTTAAAGCTTTCGTGACTGCAGGGATTCATATTCTTGGTTCTTTCGGTAAAGTCACGTAGAAGGGAAATAATAAAATAATACAAATATAAAACAATAAAAATTCTCACGACGTTTCGTCTGCAACATAAGCAATCATCATCAGGTGTGAAATCCACAGCAAGAAAATTTGATGAAAGTGTTGCACCGTGAATATTATCGGCGTGCAACGGCGACGCACACGCACACGCACGACCGGTACAATATCAACTTGGACCTCTCACTCGATCAGGTCAGTTTAACACGTAGGAGGCTTTCGCGACCAATATCCATAATGCGTGTTTTTATCCTTTATATTAAGTTCACTTGCTTGCTTGCTTGCGTGCTTGCTTGCTTGCTTAGGACCGTGCAAATCTTTCGGTCGTTTTATAACCCACTTCCCGCGATCCAATCGAGCTGACATTTTGCACACAGACTCGTTGTGCTTGGCAATGAATTTTCATGAAAATTTTTTCCAAAATTTGACACTGTTTAGGAATTTTTTTTTTAATATTTAATTACCAATTGCTTAATTGTGGCAGACAATCATCTGACCCATAGGTGGCAGCCATCTCAAGCTAGAGGACGAGAGGACTGTAGGCGCCCGTTTCATGATGACGCAAATGTTGACTAACCACATGGCATGAAATCCCTGCCCCCACGCTGTACAATGGAGACTATTTATAGAGCAGTTACATTGAAGCCGCCAGGTTCTTGAAAGTGGTAAAACGGGTCAACGCTAGTGCCCTCAGGAATATACGGGGCATGTCAAGAGGTGATCTTTCATTTTTAAATCCTTTATATTAACGCCACTTGCTTGCTTGCTTACTCAAGAAAAACAGAAATGAATAATAAAATGAAATCGATGCCACGCATATAAAGGATTTATAGTGAAAAACTTTGTTTTTACGGGTAAATTTTTTTTTTCGGTGAGATCGTGTAAATATATAAATGTGTCGTTAAACCCGCCTACCACCCGACACAGTAAGGTTTATCACGTAAACAGAACGTTCCAATTCGTCACTAGTACAGCACTAACCGGTGTGTTGGAGAGCCAAGCCACAACATTCACAATCTGAGTACGACGTTTCGCCAGTAATTACAACTAGCTTCATCAGGCGACAGCCAGATTTGTGGAGCAGTGCATCTGTCTCGTTCCTTACATGGAGGCGTAGATGTGGTGACCACGCTTATGTGCTAGGGTCCCCTGCTCCTTCTTGGATGGTTACCAACTTGCGAGTTATGGAGTAGTTTTGCTTGATACGACCATTGGTGTAGGAACTACGACGTTTTTACAAGTTACACATGTCCATATGGGGGGGGGGAGGTTACAATGTGCCAAGATTTGTCTGCAATGTAGCAGGTGCTGCAGTGTTGGCCAGTGATTTCTCAGCTGATAGGAAAATCACGAACTCTGATCCGGTCATTGCTTTCCTCCTGGTACTGTGGCAGTCGGGGGCTCTTTGTTTAACCCCCCCCCCTCCCCCCACTTATATTTCTATCATATGGCCGATGATGTAGATGGCAGAGCAACAACTACAATTCCACATTGAGGTGGTCAAGCCAGCAACAGCTAACCGCGTTAGGAGAAGCGAGCAGAGTGGTATCGTTGTGATGTCCCCTTTTTACATCCTTTATATTAAGTTCGCTTGCTTGCTTGCTTGCGTGCTTGCGTGCTTGCTTGCTTGATTACGACCGTGCAAATCTTTCGGTCGTTTTTTAACCCACTTCCCGTTATCCAATCGAGCTGACATTTTGCACACAGACTCGTTGTGCGAGACAATTAATGTTCGTGAAAATTCTTTTCCAAAATTTTACACTGTTTAGGGAAAGCAAATTTAATATTTAATTACCAATTACTTAATACTGGCAGACAATCATCTGACCCATAGGTGGCAGCCATCTCAAGCCAGAGGACGAGAGGACTTTAGCCGCCACGCATGTAAAGGATTTATAGTGAAAAACTTTGTTTTTACGGGTTTACTTGTTATTTGTGGATCGGGGGGCATTGCGTCGCTACACGTTGAAGGGTCTGTTCTGGATTACCACAGTCACACACTAATGGAGAGTTTTTGTTTTTATTTTATCCCTAATGCTACCCCACCCCCCGCCAGCTTATTCGATGTATAACCTTCATAGTTCAGTGCTTGGGAAACTTTTTAGGTCTGTAGATCACTCATCCGATGCCATAGAATATGAATTCCTGCAGTCACGAAAGTTTTAAGTCAAAATTACGGAATGTCTTCTAAGCTAATTGGGAATGGGACGCAAGCGTAGGATTGATCACCCTGTCGCTGGCCGCCTTTGGGGAGGGTGTATAGTATGAAAGGCCGAAACACCCTAGGACCCAAAGGTTCACTACTGACGATGCGCTCCCCAAATTTCACCAGGCTCACTGTTCATGAACTCTTGGAAGTGCTTGCACAAAGGATAGTAACATCTCATCCTGTGTTCTTTGGAATCTAGGCTGTCACCAACCCCTCGACCGCTAGGTGGCAGTAAGCATCCAAACAAATGCCCATAGAAATAACTTTTTGACTGTGATTAATTATTGTTATTCTTGCCACGAGGCAACAATAATGGGTCCCCAAAGTGCAGAAGTGGGTTCTTAGAGGCAGACTTGGCAGCAGTGAGCATTGGTGATCGTACTGATGAGTCCTAATGAAGATGAAACGGGCATGCAGTTGTCCGTCTCACTGCTGCCCGGTTGGTTCGGCGCAGCTGCTCAAAGTATTGATGTTCACTTAAGACAAGTGGACCACAATGCAGTTCTTCGGGAGCTGGTGGTTTTTTCATCGTGCCAACACTACAACGTATTGTTGAACATCTTCTTGGTTCTTTCGGTAAAGTCACGTAGAAGGGAAATAATAAAATAATAAAAATAAAACATAATAAAATACAATTCTCACGACGTTTCGGCCACAACGCAAGCAGCCGTCCTCAGGTGAAGAACAGGTCTGTCGGAAAGACTGCCCCAGAATCCCTTGATGCCCATTTAATCATCAATAGTGACAACCTTTGCCCGATCGAGCATTGGAGGCGGTATAGATCACTAATTTACAGCAATTCCACATTCATATGACAGAGACGAGCGTTTCCATTGGACAACCACTGTTTTTTTTTTAGCGATCCCCTCTCCCGGGAGGCATGATGAGCTGAGTCAACCCAATTCCCACCTGCCCCCCACCCCTCCCAACCGCGATTATAATTCACATCCTTCCGACTGCGAACCGCTCGCTCCCCCGCTGAGCAGCAACATCAAGAAAATTGGAATTGGCCACAGTCGCCCGGTGACACGCAGCCCTGGCCACGACCCCACCGTGTAATTGTGCCGATGATGCAGATGTCATTATCGGGGGGAAGCGGGTGTGGGGGGAGGTGTTGGAAGAGGCTCGCCTTCGCCACCGGAGGAAAATTACGAGGCAGCCGTGACTAAACGGTGATGCCGTGTCCAGATGTTTCCACGCTCCAGGTTCCTCCCGAGGAGTCAAACTCGAATCCCCGTTGCACACGCAATGATATTATAGGTTTTGTCGTTTGCTTCCCAAGCCTCTGGTTGTATAGCACATGTTATTAGTAGGGTCACCGACTGGGCCTGGTCTCTCCTTGTTAACATCTCGATACGCAAAGGCATTATTGCTGATCTGCGCGGCGAATACGGCTCGTGTTATTGCCCTCGCACGGACGCTTTAAGGAGCAAGCGCACATCTACAGCAGCAAGTTTGTGTCAATCCACTGCTGGATTGGGGTGGAGGGAGACCTCCCCATACTTCACCATTCCGGAGTGCAGAACAAGAACGGGTGGATTTTTTTTTCTCTCTCCACTGCCCTCAACAGCCATTAAACACATTCAGCGCTTATCTTTTGAATGTGCCGGTCACCAAATCCAAGCGCTATCCAGGCTCAACACCCGCTTAGCTTCCCGAGATCGGATGAGTTCGGGTGCATTCCGGGCGAATGAGTCGTATGCAACTCACAGTGCAATGCCAATTTAATACCCAGGGAAGCCTCACTGTGTCTCAAGACTAATTTAAGGAGGGTCATGCTACGTCTGGATGTTTGGCCAAATGAGATTAATAAGTATCTGAGATGAAAGTGGAGGACCCAGAGAAAACCCTGCATCATAAGAGGGGGTGACACTGGCCACACCTCGTAGCCCCACTGGGGCTGTGGATCTATCGAGCTGAGTTCGATTTCCCGAGATGGTTTACATCGGCGGTGTCATCCAAACCGCTCATGGGCATTTCCACTTCACCGTGCAGCACTGACCAGCGTGGTGAAGTATGGTCAAATAACCGCTTTGGCCCGCATAACCTCGGGGTAGGCAACCAGCAGTGCCTTTACACATAAACTAATCATATATGTATGCGTGTTCAAGACAAATTTCACAGAGAATGTATGAACACGTGCAAAATTAATGAATGAAATAAATTGTGTCCTCTAGACAATTTACATGGCCACAAAACGGAATTATATACGACCGGAAACAATGGCGCACGTGACCACAAACGTATATTCACAAGCATACCCGTACGAGACAATGCTTGTACACACACACGCACACGGCCACTTGAAATATGAGAAGCCATTACCAACAGATCACCGTAGCCAATATTTGGCGAGACATTACAACAGCCAACTTTCGACCGCGAGATGTGTCGCCTACATTTGTGCGCAAGTTGCCAGGAGATGGCAGTATATCAATGGGTCGTTGAATCTTAACTGTGCAGAGCTTTAACATGTTATCCCCCTCGTATTTGCCGGTGGTGGTTTTTCTCCGGGTTCTCTGTTGTTTGTTTTAGTCCTCCACGAAGTCACTCATTGATGAAATTGGCCAAACATCTCAATGGAGCCGAACCTTGACAATAATCACTCTTGAGGCTTTGGTGGGTAAAGAAGGGACATCATTTACATCGACTCCTCTGAACAAGGCCAATGGTGCTTCATATTATTCGCTTTGTAACTAAATGAGCTCAAACCTCCCGTAAGTCACGTGACTTCCGTGTTGCCACTCCCACTTTGAATCTTCCCCATCGCTCCGCCCCCCGTGAAAACAGACGCCGCTCCTCCGTGCAGTAGCAGCACGGTCGAGGCCATTACGTTTAGCCTCTTCCTCCCTCATCCTCATCTCTCCTGACCCTTTGTGCTCCAGTTTCTCCGTTCCTTGCCCGTAATTTTCCTTTTACTCGTAATAAAGATGTTTGGGTTAGATCGCGTAAGTATAAATATGTCGTAACCCTCCACCATTCGACACAGCCGGTAAGGTTTGTCACTTAAACAACGCGGCAATTCGTTACTATTTCAGCCCACCGGTGTGTTGGAGAGTAAACCCACAACGTTTGCGAAACGTCGTACTCAAAATCCAGCTGGGTGTAATTAGCAGTGAAACGTCGTACTACTCAAATTTTAAATGTTGTGGATTTCCTCTCCAACACACCGGTGGGCTGAAGTAGTAACTAATTTCCGCGTTTTGTTTACGTGACAAACCTTACTGGCTGTGTCGGGTGGTGGAGAGTTACGACACATTTATACTTGCGCGATCTAACCAAAAAAACCTTTATTATGAATAATATTGGTCGCGAACGTCTACGTGTTCAACTTAATAAAAATTTTGATTCCCCATTCTTTCTCTTCTCTCTTCCCTTTCCTATTTCCCCCATTCATTATAACTTTGACCCTTCTCTCCCATCTCGTGGGGTGTCACAGCTACAAAGTATTATAATTGGATCAATCATCATCAGCCATGGTCTATTCAAAGCTGGATGACCGACCTCCCCTCCAAACGCTGTCGCTCACCCTTGTCCTGGATTGTCACGACTCACAAATCATCTCACCCGTGCACAATAACTCATCGTAGAGTTACTCTTCTTTCACAAATCGTTGTTTGACTTTAAATAACGTCGGTTAAGTTCTACAATAAACTTACACACCATGGAAACACAAGTGTCACTTTTCCGAGAAGCTATACCAAACACAGTGCCGGAATATCCGAGCAGTAAAAGAAGCTACATATGTAGCTACGGGCCCGCACTTTCAAGTGCCCCGCGTTAAATGCTTTCAAGCAATCAATTCTGGTTCAATGCTTCTGCACTTGCTCTATAACTATAGTACTATACTGCCTTCAACTTTTATGAACAACTGGCTGTTTAAGGTTAGCGATTTATCGTATTATCTGGCCCTAAAAGCAAATGAAAAAAATACAATTACTTTACGATGCAATTTAACAATACGTGTGTTTTAATAGTGATGTGTTTCATTATTTATTTAGGGTCCCTTCATAACATGTGCTACAGGCCCCGGCACTCGCTTAATCCGGCACTGACCCAACACTGTATAGAGCACGTGTTTTCAGAACTGCGGATTGCATGTTTACAACTATTTGTGCATGTGTGTGCACGCTGCTTTCTATAGCGTAGGTGTGTCTGTGTTTGTGTGTCTCTTTCTGTCTGTGCGTTGCGTGCATCTGCACGAAGTGTGGTGGTTAGCGGGGAGTGGCAGCGTGGTGGTTAGGGTACTGCACTACGAACCCGGCGACCCGAGTTCGTTCGATTCCCGCTCACAGCCAACATCGGTGGCGAATTTCGGAACGGGTTGTGCCTCCCCACCCCATCCCCTCTCTCGGTCGACTCAGCCTTGAATTAAGTGGCTGGTACGGTGTGTGTAAGCGTCAACGTCTGGGTAACAAAGGTGGCCAGGCCGTGGTGCTGGACACACCATCTCTTCGTACGCCGTCCCGACCTTCATAGGTTCTTGCTAACAGCACTTGCCACTTACATCCTACTTAGGATAGATGGGGGAATTTATGTTTCTGTGCGAGAGGTGTTAATCTGTGTGTACGTGTGTATGTGTATCTGCGCGCTGTGCATATCAGTGTGTGTCTACACTCAGATGAGTAGCTGGTGTGGTGTTTAACATGGCCACTAGGGAGACAAAGGCGGCCAGGCGTGGTGCTGGCCACCCACCACCCCCCTCGCGTGCTGTTCCGGCCTTCATATGTGCTCGCTAATAGCACTTTCCACAACATCCTCTCGAGGCTATACGGGTGATATTTATCTTTGTGCGGCTATAAACACGGGAACTGAATAATCCGTGCTCTCGTTTTCACCGTTGTATTCTCAACCAGCACACGCACCTCCGGTTGGCACGGTTGGCGACGTAGGGTGCGAAAGAAGTTCAACAAACTCACACACCAACAGCAATCTGAAGTGTAACCCAACTCTGTCGGGTTACATGTGTGGGAAGGGGCGGTGGCGCAGCGGTTGGTCTTCACTGCCATAGTTCGATTCCAAGTCACAGGCAACATCAGCGGCGAGCGATATTCCATATTCATGAACCGGTACTGGGGCCTCAATCGTACCCCCCCCCCCCCACCACTTCACTGGCTAGAGTGGTGAAGTATGGTCAACCCCCCCACTCACCACTTCACTGGCCAGAGTGGTGAAGTATGGTCACCCCCCTCCACCACCACTTCACTGGCCAGAGTGGTGAAGTATGGTCACCCCCCCCCATCACTTCACTGACCAGCGTGGTGAAGTATTGTCAACCCCCCCCCCCCCACCACTTCACTGGCCAGAGTGGTGAAGTATGGTCACCCCCCCCCACCACTTCACTGACCAGGGTGGTGAAGTATGGTCACCCCCCCCCCCCACCACTTCACTGGCCAGAGTGGTGAAGTCTGGTCATCCCCCCCCCACTTCACTGGCCAGAGTGGTGAAGTATGGTCACCCCCCCCCCCCCAAATAAACACGGCGTAGGGAGGCGTCCACCTAGGAGTGGATTACATATGAAGGCCATGGATTACCTTAACAATGGTAATGATTAACAATGATTACATTACATTAACAATGCTAACGTTACGTAGTGCCTGGCGTTAGTCCATGTTTAGCAATGAGTGCCGGCTGCTGTATGACGATCGTGTGTAGAAAACAGGCGTCGTGTTAACAAAGCACATGCAGGCTTGATGGTGGAGCTGCTCACCCCGGGCTTTCAATGTCCTGAGAGTGGCATTGTCTTTGTGCTGTTCGCCTTTGGGCGCCGTCCTCTTGTCTAACACTGTTTGAGACAAGGCTCTAAAGAAAGCTGTCTCTGGTGTGGACCAATCAGTTTCAAAGGCAATGCATCACATACTACCAAAGCACGTGTATTTTTTTTGTTTGCACGTTCAACTCAAGTATATGTGATTCATGCAGACGTGATTCCTTTGCAAAAGGTTTCAGTTTGGTGTTTTAACATCTTAACACAACTGTGTTATTGCCAGAGAGGGCATTACCACTTCTCATAGGCGTGATGATTGCCGACGGACGAGACTGGGGACGGAATGGCAGCTGACGGAGCAGGGATCGCGTCCACCGCGAACACAGCCACTTGCCGTGACGGGATGAGCTGATGCGCAGCAGGAGAGCGATGAATGGTAGGGACACGGCGCTGCATTGCCAGGGATGGCGACGGCGTGGGTAGTCAATCATCCGCCAGTGGATAGACCCGGCTGATGATAATGCGGTAACAGTACAAGATGATGATCGAGATGGAGATAGATTTGTTTGCGTATTTGTTTTGCTACTTATATTCTCGACAACGACGCGAATTTCTGTTTGGTGTTATGTGTAATTTCATTTCGCGTCGAACTAAGGCATATCTTTAAGAGAGAGGACCCTTACCTCTAAACATCTGGCTGTTTATCAGCAGTTCATCAGCATCAGAAACAGGCAATTAAGCCTGTTCCTGATGATGAGGCCTTGTATGTCAAAACCGGTCCGGAGTTATTTATTGTATTACCACGATAATTTGCTGATCTCGTCGAGAAACTTAAACCATCATCACGCGAAATCCGGTCATCCTCGCAGCAACGGCTTTTGGCTGCTGGCCATCGAACACAGACGGTGGCCACTGCATCGTGCGCTTTCAGATGCGCTACTTCCGCGGCCGTCTGGAACGCTCTTCCTTCCGATATTAAGAAGCCCGTGAGAGCTATGCACGTTTAAAGCGTCGAGATTGAAAACTCATTTCTTTGGAACTGCTTTTTGTGCTTAGTCTGGTGTCCTTCCCCCGCACCTCCGATTAGCTCGATTGGCAACGTACTGTGCGAAAGAAGTTCAAGACACACCCACATTATATTGCACCAATGTTGCTGACATTACGCACTTGCGGAAGGCCTTGTGGTGGAAGCGATGTTTAAAAACAAAACACTTTTGTTTTGCAATCACGTGGTGGGGAAGATGTACACGTCCGCTCATCCGAGTTGTTTACTGTGGTAAGTTAACGACGCAAATGTATAGAGCCACCTACCCAATCGGTCTGCGTGAGTCTCCACGCAACGAGAAGCGTGGCCAAATAAGGTCACACCGCATACCTCGCGCAGCCCTCACTTCACTCAGCAGAGCACGTTGACTGCAGCGCTCACCTGGTTTCAATTACCTCCTACAGATCCAACGTTACCGCCTGATAAATGACCGCCAAAAATACAAGAAAAAAACCCCCCACGGAACGATATCCCTTCGAGTCGGTCAGCATGGTGTCCCCCCCTCCACTCTCCTCCTTCTGGAGTTACGTACGGCTTATACACACTGCCCCCCCCCCACCACCCCCCGTCATCAACAACATCGTGGATGTAAAAAAAACAACACATTTCATTTGTTTAAAATGTAGTATTGCTACGCAATGATCCTGCTGCTGCTGCCCCTGCGGGGAGGTGATGGCTGGCGCAAGTGTAGAGGCAGAGAGAGAGAGATTGACGGTTTGATTCAATTCTCTGCCGGCGCCGCAGCTGAAACAACGGCCGGGTTTTATTACCTTAGGAATCCCCCGTCTCTCCGTGACGGGCAGGTTGCGTGTGGCAAAGGTGAGCGGGAGCGGTGGTGCAGCGGTTATCGCGCTGCGCTACGAACCCAGCGACCCGAGTTCGATTCCCCGCTCACGTCACAACACCGGTGACGAATATTTGAACCGGTCCGGAGTCTCCCCATGGTGCGGCGCGCAAACATCGCCACTCGGGAGACAAAGGCGGACCGAGCGTGGTGCTGGCAAATCCACCTCCTCGTGTGCCTTGCCGGCCTTCATAAATGCCACTTGCGCAACAGCACTTGCCCCAACAGTCTCGCAGGGCTACACGGGGGGATCCTTTGTCTTGTGTAACTCACACCTTCTCCGAGGTGTTTGGTCAGCGTGGAAGAGTAGGCCAAATGCCCTCGAGATGCGCTCTCTAAAACACCCTCGACCAGCGCGCAGAAGGCTCTTCCGCCGACGATGGAGTGAGCAAGCAATTGCAGGGCTACGCCTTTGCCTTTCTATTCCCCACCGGGCGTGAGACTGCACGCAAAGCTGTACCGGGCACTGAATGTCGGCTGCGAGGTGGACAAGGAGATAGCAGCGCTGAGCGTCACCCCTCGAATCCAGTCACGGGTTCTTAAACGTTACCATAACATCACCCAAGTGTAGCAGGAGCCTCCTTAAACATAGTCTTGAGACTCGGTGAGGCGTTTGCTGCAGCGCAGCAATTGATTCTTGAAGCCATCTTTACGGAGTTGTCGGTTGTTGTTGTTGTTGTTGGTTTTTTTCCATCAGGCTCTTTTGGCTTTCTCCGACACTATTAATGGAATTGGCCAAACATCCCCAAGCGCAGCACGAGCCTCCTTAAAACAAGTCTTGAGAACATATGCCCATACACACGTGACCCGCGAATTAAGAACATCCCACAATGCAACTGCGGGCATCGATCTCAAATCGGGGACCACGTAATATAGACGACTGTACGTGAGTCCATGAGTCTCTATGTGAGTCTTTGGGCGTCTATGTGAGTCTACGGGGTTCAATGCGAGTACACACATCACAGCGTAAACCACACAGCAAAGCCCAATTCTACCATTCACACAGCAGACATTCATCAAGCTAGTCGTGAAGCCTGGTCTATTCAGGTCTATGGGTCTCTATGTATAACGTCTGTGGACCAATAAACCATTGCAGTCTGTGCACCTTCGACGTAGGAATAGCAAAGGTACACCAACGCTCTCCAGAAGGCCTCTCGTGCCCAGCAGACCGTGACATTGGCATCGAGCTCTTGAACAAATTGCCACACTCAAGAACAGAATTTGTAAGTCTACGAGGTCTCTATTATGTCTATGAATCTCAATATGAGTCTATATATATATCTCTGAAACCACATGGACCACAAGGTAACTATGTCTATGAATCTCAATATGAGTCGGTGTTTACATCTGAAACCATATGGACCACAAGATAACTATGTCTATGAATCTCAATATGAGTCGATATATATATATCTGAAACCATATGGTCCACAAGTAACTGCGTCTATGAATCTCAATATGAGTGTTTTTCTATCTGAAACCACATGGACCACACGGTAACGCCACTGCCCCCTTTTCTATCATTCACTGGCAGAGTCTTGAGGATAAGTCACCGGGGGGTACCCCTGATCGCGACCACTTGGCTCAACTCAGCCAATCCTCGACGAGAACTTTGTACTCCACTGCCGGCACCGTCCCTGACACACGAACGAACAACAAACGCCACGGATCGTCGTTAGCGACGCAATGCTCGAACTTCGCAAACAACTGGGCAGTTGGCAGAACTTGGAAGACGCCGTGCACGGTAGAGGCAATAGACTAGACTGTTTTGGTTCGTTAAACTAAACTATTTGTATTTTAGCAGGTAAGGCCCACTGAGTTATATGGGTCTTTTTTCTTTCAGAAGCGACCTGGCCTCAAATGACAGCTCAACGAAGTGGCTTATCACGTGGAAATGTAGAGCAGCCAGATACTCTGAACGCGTGTTTCTAAATGTGAAGTGAAAAACCGGAGGACCCGGAGCAAAATCCACGCCATCACCGGGAGCGAGAGACACGCAAACTCCAAATACACAGCAGCAGGCGTCAGGGTCGTGATCGAACCCACGACCTCCTGTACACCAGGCGAGGTAGTTAACATCTCGCCAGCGCGGCACAATAGACATGGGCATCGGGCACTCTGTGAGGTCTTGCGTATTCAATCGAGAATTCGAGAATCGAGAATGCTGCGCCGACAAGGTGTAGCTTTTAGCGCATTGGACTTGCGATACAGAGAGGTCGCTCGTCTGATCTCCCGTCGCGGCAGTCGAGACAATGGGCAGGCCTCGGATATCCCCGCATGCCCGTCCCACCGCGTCTGCCCGACCAGCAGCATACATCCGCACGTCGCGTTCAGGGCGATCGGCTCGTCACGTGTGTGGTGGGGTAAAATGTGGGTAACGCCAACTTCTTCCAATACGGTTTATCCAGCGTGAAAGAGCGCGTCAAATACCCTTTGACCGACGGCTCTCCGAGGCTCCGTCTACAGCAGCGGAGGCCCTCTCCGCCGGCAGTGTCGCGAGCAATACATTGCAGGGCTGCGCCTTTACCTATTCACCTTTTTAAAAAAAAAATAAGGGCCACTTATTGGGGGTAACTATGTGGGCTTGAGGTATTGTGTTTCCACGGGAGAAGCCCGAGATCGGCGGAGATAAGTCTCATCGCTGCGTGACGTCGTCTCACCCGGCCTCGCCTCGCCCTGCGCACAGCGCTGGGGCTGCTATATAGCCCGCGTACAAAGCGAGACCCCCCCCCCACCCCCCGTGGAGGGACATGACCCCCCAGTCAATCAGTCGGTGACTGCTGCTGCTGCTGGCCACCCTGGACTCCTGGCACCGTGGAACGAAGCGGCCAAACGAGCACAGGCGCAGCGCAGCGAGCGAAACGCCGGAGTCTTAGAGTTGTTATTGATTTAATTGTTGTTGTTGTAAGCGAAGTGTGATCTCTTCTTAATTTCTTAATTCACACTTCCCCCCCCCCCATCACCTCCTCAACACACAAGCCCGACCCCCACCCCTAACACCCCCCCCCCCACCACCATCACCACCCAACGCCCCCACCAGCCTAACACGCGTGCGTCACTCTGTTGATCAAACAACGCTGTCGGCAACTTGCGCCGTCACACGCTGGTCGCACACGCACGCGAGCGCGCTGCCTCTACTCCGAGCTCGGCGGGACTATGACGGGCGGCTTCGACCAGCAGCAGTTGCGGAACTTCCACGCCGCCGCCTCTTCCTCTTCTTTCCATGGCATGCACCCGCTGCACCAGCAGGAGCAGCAGCAGCACCTGCAGCAGCAGCGGCAGCAGCAGCAACAGCAGCTACAGCCCGAGAGCGCAGCGACTACGGGCGCTGGATTTTACGCATCAGCGCCGTACGCCGCTTACCAGCCATCCCCAGCCGCCTTCTACGGACCGCCACCTCCGCAGGGCCAGCCGGCAATCTACAGCGAAGGGAGCTACTTGAACCATAGCCACCACCACCACCAACACCACCAGCAGCAGCAGCAGCAGCAGCACGCGCACCATCATCAGCAGCAGCAGCAGCACCAACAACAACAGCAACAACAGCAGCAGCAGCTGAGTGCGTATTACGCGGCTGCCGAAGCACTGGATGCACCCTATGACGCCAAGGAGCACAACGACTACCCCGGGTATAACTCGACTGCCGGAGATGCGCAAGACGGCAAAGCTTTTGACAGAGGTAATTATCATCATCATCGTCGACATCATTTATCGTCGGTTTCCATTGCACGGTGATCCGTAAATGCGCTTGTGGTAGTGTCAACAACCCCCCATTCATATCCTCTGTGTTGTGTAACCTGTATTGTTTTGTTGATAAAAATATATATACTTTTGGGGGGAAACAAATAAGACATCATTATAGTCAGCTGCAGCAGAATCAACATAATCGGCAATAATGTCAACAACGTGGTGATCATCATCAACATAATCAGCGGAAGCGGCAATTTGATCACTGCCAGAAGTATCAGCGTCGGCATCATCAGCGACATCAACGTCGTGATCATCATCAGCAGTAGTATAATGAACAACATGATCAGGAGCACTATCATCAACATCACCAACAATTTTTTGATCATCAACATCGTTCTTCGTAATTGTCATCATCAGCTGCGCGTACATTGATATCCATTGTAATCACAGATGGATTTACTTTTGTATTCAAAATCGGACAATGTGTTTGGCTTGGGGAGCATTCATTCATTTATCATCACGTTACATTCGTCGTCATCAGCAGCAGCAGCAGCGCCTCGTAAATTGGAATATAACTATACATGGATTTTTGTTATTCGTTTGCTGAAAGTTATAGTGTTTGTAACTGGCTGGTTGGTATTAATACACTCATCATAGTTAACTTACTTTCACCACCAACATCATCATCCTCCTCCTGCACCATGGTATACAGTATAGCCATAAATATCTAAACTTTTTATGAGTATTATTAAATATTGCAGAATGGTTGTAACTGGCTGCTTAGCATACACTCACCACCATGAGTTGTATGGACTGGAAGCTGAACCTCTTTCGCACCGTACGTAGCCAACCGTGTTCATCGGAGGTGCAGAGAGTCAATTAACTTCATCATCATCAACAACAACGCACCATTACCATCATCGCTCTCAGCCATTCATTAGTATTGTTATTATTATGACTATCATCATTAACTGTAATCCACCAGGCAGGCTCCCCTTGAGAGACACCGACCCACCGAGGGTGTGTGAGGGTAGCCGGTCCCGACCTGCCTCTGTGTGGGGCTCATCTCTATGCTCGCAGCAACAACAGCGGCGGCTTTTGGCCGCTAATCCATCGAACAAAGACGGCGGCGGTCACCGCATCGCGCGCTTTCAGATGCGCTTCTGCGGCCGTCTGGAACGCTCTTCCTGCCCATATAAGGAAGCCACTGGAAGCTGTGAACTTTTAAGTCAACTAAATTGAAAACTCATTTCTTTAGAACTGCTTTTTTGCGTTTAGCTTGTCCCCCCCCCCCCACACACGCACCTCCGATTAGGCTACGTACGGCGCGAAAGAAGTTCAACACGAGGGTGAGCGAGCTACGGTAAATGCAAGAGCGTGCAGCAAATCGTTCTACCAAACTACCGAAATGCCATCGTCCTCCCTCCATTGAAATTTTTGTTGCTTTTTTTTTTAACCGACAAGAGTTTTTGGAAATAGTGTAGTTACACACATCATGTGTGTGGCCAGCTGTTCTCCCCCTCTCCCTGTCTCGCACATGCGAATGACGACAGAGGACGCCAAATCGAAAACACGCTCCCATCGCTCTGGGCATTCGCCCCAAACATTTTTTAGAAGTCGTTGGCGATTGAGACTTCGGCGCGGGTTGACGCCAAGAATCGCACGGAATGGAACATCGGCCAAAGAAATGTGAAGGAGGGTCTCAGTGATTTTTAAATAACAATAATAATGTAACACGTAGGCTTTTGCGAGCAATGATATAATAAAGGAACCCGGTTACACGAGTTCCTTACCCCACCTCCACCCGACACAGCCTTTGAGTAAGTTTTTTTTAGTAAGGTTTATCACGTAAACAAAACGTGCAAATTAGTTACTGCATCAGCACACCGGTGTTCAAAATAAGAAAGATCTGTTCATGTTAATAGGAACCATTTATTAAACCCTTCTCGCCAATGCGACGTCTTTATAACCTTTACGCACAACTTCAAATGAATATTCAACAGCAACAATGAACCATTGAACACATTTGTCAATACAACTCTGTTGTCTTAAAAATAAGTATATATGTGCCGACGTTTCGGGCAATGTCCCTTCTTAATAGCAGTTGTTGATAATTATAATCGTTAGAGACTATTATCAACTATTCAGATCATCGTCACTGGTGTTGGCCGTGAGCGAGAATCGAACTCGGGTATTCGGGTTTGTAGTGCAGCGCGCTAAACCGCTACACAGGGTAAACAAAGACAAAGATCCCCCGTATAGCCCGTAACAGACTGTTGGGGCAAGTGCTGGTAGCGAGCGCATATAAACGCCGCACGGCACACGAGGGGGTGGGTGGCCAGCACCACGCCCGACCTCCTTTGCCTCCCCGCACCAGATACTCATTTGAGGCTGAGTTGACCTAGGGGAGGCCCATAACCGGCTCAGATAATCGTCACCGGTGTTGGCCGTGAGAGGGAATCGAACTCGGGCCGCCGGGTTCGTAGCGCAGCGCGCTAAACGCTACACCTACCGCTCCCTAAAGGTTAAGACAAAAATCCCCCGTATAGCCTGGACAAACTGTAGGGGCAAGTGCTGTTAGCGAGCACCTATGAAGGCCGGAACAGTACACGAGGGGGTGGGTGGCCAGCACCACGCCCGATCGCCTTTGTTTCTCCAGTGGCGATGTTTACACATCGCACCGGGTACTCATTTGAGGCCGAGTCGACCTAGGGGAGGCGCAGCACCGGTTCAGATAGTCGTCCCCGGTGTTGGCCGTGAGCGGGAATCGAACCCGGGTCGCCGGGTTCGTAGCGCTAACCGCTCCCTAAGGGGTAAACAGACACACGTGCACGCACACTGCGCCACGCGGGTGCTTTGTTATTTGACAAACGCGATGGGTATCAATAATTTAACTCCGAGCTGTTCTCCGAAGTGTTTTCGGGCTTGTACCGCGTGGTGTTCTACACGGTGTCTGACGTTTAGTTCCACGGTGCTGGGAGAGAGAGGGGGGGAGGACACGTGGAAGAGTGGTGATTAAGCCACGTGATAGAACCCGGCTACATAGATGCATTTGAATCTTCAACTCGACAACTGCTGCTACTTTTAATGTATCCAGTTCTTTTTTAAAATAAATATATATTTTTTATAATAATAACAGCGTGTTTATATAACCTCGTGAATAAAATTTCAGGAGGGTCGTCCAACTGGATTGCCTAGTCATTTTCTGTTCAATCTGACATGGTGTCGTAAGTTCATGTTGCATATAAATACTTTCATATTTAATTAATCTTATTCTGGAAGTTGCTATAATTACAACAATTTAGAGCATTTAATCAATCCGCTACCGGATCAAGGCTTCCCCATGCAAGTGTGGGCGGTGGTGTTTGTTTGACCATACTTCACCACCGTCACCAATGTCAGCCATGACCTGGGATCGAACTCAAGTGCGCTAACCACTGCGCCACCGCTCCTCAAAAGGAGGGCTGAGCATAATGTAATTTATCATAAGCGATGTTGTTGCAATTACATTTAATTTATTTGATCAGGGAAGTCAACTACATTATCGAATATTTTGACGTTTCATTATTTCACTTAACTGCGTTTCCAAACCACAAATATGTAATTAATGTCACTTTCACATTGGCTTAAGTACTTAAAGGAATTATGTTAACGTAATTAACTGCACATATACAACATTCCGCATTATTATATAGGTACGTAGACCCATAAAAATAAACGTACGTTTACATATGACGCCACGTTACATATCGTTAACGCGTAATATACATATTCCGTTTTAGAATTTAGCAAAATTTCGTAGAATCATAGCGAAACGCTTGGTTTAAGAAGTCACATCCCCGAATTGTTTATCTAAGGACTGCCGGGACTCAAGACTCACTCGCAGGAGAGTCCTACATTGGCACGTTTAGGCCAATTCCCGAATCAATGTACGTATAGTGTAATTAATTTTACGTATTTTACAACACGTTGGACGCACCAACGCTGATTAAAAAAACATAACTGCTCCACCGTATTAGCCTGATTATATCCATTTTTGTTTTTAAAAAATCCGGATAGGAAGACGCACCCCCAACTGTTGCTTTAAATTACGGATCAAATGTGCGCCTTATAATCTGGAGAATACTGAATCACGATCATCGGCGCATACAAATGTACCCAGTTGTCCTTGCTGCTAAATGCATTGCACACACACAACACACACACAACGCACGTACATTATACGCGTTCATAAGCGGCACATCTCAAAAGCAAGATCCCTCTGCATAGCCGTGCAGACTGTGGGCGCGAGTGCTGTTAGCGAGCACCTATTAAGGCAGGCCGTCGTGGCCTACGACGGGGGTGGTGGCGTTATGGTGTGGCCAGCACCACGCACGGCCCGGGTGCCATCGTCTCAAGAACTCGGCTGTGCCGTTTGCAACGCACCATTTTGCCAGGTGCTCGTTTAATGCTGAGTCAACCTAGGGGGAGAGTGGTGGTGGTCGGGTGAATGGAACTCGGCTCTACCGGATTAGTAACGTGGTTTTACGGGCTGCGCGCAGCTGAACTCGTTAATGCTGGGCAGCTGAACTCGTTAATGCACATCGCAGAAGCTTCGCGCACAACAACAACAACTACAATAACATCAATGAACTAAGATTCGTAACTTTTGCTCCACGGAGATTGATTCGTTTCACGCCAAGTCGTCCCATTTGCTTGGCTACCACTCCGCCACTGTTCTTGTTGGCTACGTACGGTGCGAAAGAAGTTCAACGTACGTGCATACAATAACACGGTTGGCTACGTACGGTGCGAAAGAGGTTCAACGTAGTGCATATCCTTGGCGCGTCCTGCCCACGTGCCCAGTTTGATTGATGCCTTTAACCGGAGTGCGCTTTCAAATGCGTTTCTAGTTTTGTTGTTGTTGTCATTCCAAAATAATTCATATCCTTTGGTTCTTTCGGTAAAGTCACGTAGAAAAAAACTAAAACTCACGACGTTTCGATCGCAACACAATCGCTCGTCATCTGGCGCCTGATGACGAGCGAAAGAACCAAAGAATATATGTTCCAAAAGAGTTTGCGTCTTCTCTCCATGCTCCATTGTCGCACTCTCTACCGGTTTTTCTTTCGTGAGAGTAGCGACCGCGCACGTGCAAGGGTGGCGTGCTGACAGCACCACGTCTGCATTGCCACTTTACATCACCATACCGCGTGTGTACTGTGTGTGTGTGTACTGTGTGTGTACTGTGTGTGTGTACTGTGTGTGTGTGTGTACTGTGTGTGTGTGTATTGTGTGTATGTGTGTGTGTACTGTGTGTGTACTGTGTGTGTGTACTGTGTGTGTGTACTGTGTGTGTGTACTGTGTGTATTGTGTATGTGTGTGTGTACTGTGTGTGTACTGTGTATGTGTGTGTACTGTGTGTGTGTACTGTGTGTACTGTGTATGTACTGTGTACTGTGTATGTACTGTGTATGTGTGTGTATACTGTGTGTGTGTACTGTGTATGTGTGTACTGTGTGTGTGTACTGTGTATGTGTGTGTACTGTGTATGTGTGTGTGTACTGTGTGTGTGTACTGTGTGTGTATGTACTGTGTGTGTACTGTGTATGTGTGTGTGTACTGTGTATGTGTGTACTGTCTGTGTACTGTGTATGTGTGTGTACTGTGTATGTGTGTGTACTGTGTATGTGTACTGTGTGTGTACTGTGTGTGTGTGTACTGTGTGTGTTTACTGTGTATGTGTGTGTGTACTGTGTATGTGTGTGTGTACTGTGTGTGTTTACTGTGTATGTGTGTACTATGTATGTGTGTACTGTGTGTATGTGTACTGTGTGTGTTTACTGTGTATGTGTGTGTGTACTGTGTATGTGTGTGTGTGTACTGTGTGTGTGTTTACTGTGCGTGTGTGTGTGTACTGTGTGTGTGTTTACTGTGTATGTGTGTGTGTACTGTGTATGTGTGTGTACTGTGTATGTGTGTACTGTGTGTGTGTGTACTGTGTGTGTACTGTGTGTGTGTACTGTGTGTGTACTGTGTGTGTACTGTGTGTGTGTACTGTGTATGTGTGTGTACTGTGTATGTACTGTGTATGTGTGTGTTTACTGTGTGTGTACTGTGTGTGTACTGTGAAAGGTGTGTGTACTGTGTGTGTACTGTGTATGTGTGTGTACTGTGTGTGTACTGTGTATGTGTGTGTATTGTGTGTGTACTGTGTATGTGTGTGTGTACTGTGTGTGTGTACTGTGTATGTGTGTGTGTACTGTGTATGTGTGTACTGTGTATGTGTGTGTGTACTGTGTATGTGTTTACTGTGTATGTGTGTGTGTACTGTGTGTGTGTATTGCGTATATGTGTGTATTGTGTATGTGTGTGTACTGTGTATGTGTGTGTGTGTACTGTGTTTGTGTGTGTGCACTGTGTATGTGTGTGTGTACTGTATGTGTGTGTGTACTGTGTACGTATGTACCTTGTGTGTGTACTGTATGTGTGTGTACTGTGTGTGTACTGTGTATGTATGTACTGTGTATGTGTGTACTGTGTATGTGTGTGTAATGTGTATGTGTGTGTGTGTACTGTGTATGTGTGTGTGTACTGTGTGTGTACTGTGTGTGTGTGTACTGTGTGTGTATGTGTGTGTGTACTGTGTATGTGTGTGTATGTGTGTGTACTGTGTATGTGTGTGTTTACTGTGTATGTGTGTGTGTGTACTGTATATGCGTGTACTTTGTATGTGTGTGTGTACTTTGTATGTGTGTGTGTACTGTGTATGTGTGTACTGCGTATGTGTGTGTGTGTACTGTGTATGTGTGTACTGTGTATGTGTGTACTGTGTGTGTGTACTGTGTATGTGTGTGTACTGTGGGGAGCGGTGGTGCGGCGGTTAGCGCGCTGCGCCACAAACCCGGCGACCCGAGTTCGAATCTCGCTCACGGCCAACACCAGTGGCGATTATATTATCTGAACCGGTCCCGGGCCTCCCCTAGGTCGACTCAGCCTCAAATGAGTACCCGGTGCGGTGTGTTAACATCGACCACTGGGGAGACAAAGGCGGCCGGGCGTGGTTGCTGGCCATCCACCCTCTCAGTGCGCCGTGCCGGCCTTCATAGGTGCTGCTCGCTAACAGCTCTTGCCCCCAACAGTCTGTTAGAGGCTATCCGGGGGCTCTTTGTCTTTGTTCATACAAAACACAAGCACTCAAGACAAACACTCGACGCATGCGTCAGTAGCGCTTGCGCTAAAGACGATGAAATACGACCTAAATAGCCGACGTTTCGGGCAATGGCCCTTCTTCACAGCAGGCCCATTTCCCGAAACGACGCATTTTATTGTCCTACGACAACGACCTTCGTGTCGCACGTATTTATCCTGAGCACAACTAGGCAGCCCTGCTTTAGCCTCTCTCATAGCACGCGAACACATTGCGCGTGTACACAATGAGCGTGTACACACGGCACGCGTATACATTGTACGCGTACGCATGACACGCGTATACATTGCACGCGTACGCATGGCACGCGTATACATTGCACGCGTACGCATGGCACGCATACACGTTGTCACAAAGTTCAGGTAGGAAACAAGGTAGAGAGAGGCCAGCCAGCCACGGGAGCAAGCGGAGTTTAGGAAAGGTTTCTCTACACATATGGGCGACGTTTCAGGAAATGACCCTTCTCCATAGCTGGTTCATTTCCCGAAATGTCACGTGTCATGTTTATATATGTTCCGTGCTGTGTATATACGGTGTGTGTGCTACGATTCGAGGAATTGTCATTAATTATTGAAGCGTCAGTGCGCAGAACGTCACTTATTGTACGCTTAAAATATTTTACATGTGTGTGTGTGTGTAACGTTTCGGGGAATTAACCTTATTCATAGCAGGACAATACAAAGTAAAATAGACGACGTTTCGAGCAATGACCCTCCTTCAAATGTAGGGTCATTGGTCAAAACGTGGCCTATTCCATTGTGTATCCTCCACAGGGTTTCCTCCCCCCCCCCCCCCCCCCGTTTTACGTCGTTTTGCAAATGCGTCACTGCTTTATGATTAACACCACGACCCCATTAACGTCGCTTCAACCGACCCCCTCCCCAACACTTAACGTCGCTGACAACATCGTCCGTCTGTCCGTCCTCGTCTCGTGTATCCGTCGCCTCAGCCTTCGTCACCACCACCACCACTACCACCACCACTACCACCACCACTACCATCACCACTACCACCACTACCACCACCACTACCACTGCCACCACTACCACCACCACCACTACTACCACCACTACCACCACCAGCACTATCACCACTACCACCACTACCACCACCCTCTAGATCGGTGGTCTTTTAACCGCGGGGGGGGGGTGCGAGGTGCCCTTTCTGGGGGGTGCGAGACATGGGCAAAAAAATGTTTCTTTCAGAAGGTAAATGATCGAAAACACAAATTAAGCACGGACGCGGAAGCACAACTTACTTAGTTGCATCAGACCATCAGACCCGTGTGAGTATTAACATTATTACATTTGTTGACGATTGAAAACTAAAGGTGTGCAAAGCTGCAGTCAAAGTTCAGGACCACTGCTGTGCACGAACTACAGGTTGTGCGTTGCGCATCGAGAAATGCACGTCCTGTAGAGCACAATGTATAATGTACGTACATTCACGTGTTTTGGTGATTCGGCAAAACAATTGCTCTGGTTTGCTGTGCGTCGTTTCGGTAGTCATCGTCGTCGTCGTCGCACCCTTTCAGGAACGCATCCCCGAAGTCAACCGGCCTACCGCTGTATCTCTTGCTTGACTGACTCATCTTGTTTCGGGTCGAGTGTCGGGGCATTTGCACGCGCAGCACAGCGCTCATACCCCTGCAAATCGCTTTGATTTAACGTCGTTTCGATATGCGTCGAACGCCGCGCCTTGCAGCAACGCATCCCCGACGTAAACCTTCTTCCCATCCCCTACAACATGAATGCACCAACAATGGCCATGTGTCTTCTTGGTTCTTTCGGTAAAGTCACGTAGAAGGGAAGTAACAAAATAATAAAAATAAAACATAACAAAATAATTCTCACGACGTTTCGGCCGCAACGCAAGCAGCCGTCCTCAGGTGAAGACGGCTGCTTGCGTTGCGGCCGAAACGTCGTGAGAATTATTTTGTTATGTTTTAATTTTTATTATTTTGTCACTTCCCTTCTACGTGACTTTACCGAAAGAACCAAGAAGATGAATCCCTGCAGTCACGAAAGCTTTAAATCGAAATTTTATTATGTTTAATTTGTATTATTTTATTATTTCCCTTCTACGTGACTTTACCGAAAGAACCAAGAAGATGAATCCCTGCAGTCACGAAAGCTTTAAATCTAAATTCAATGGCCATGTGGCTGAACATTGACTCCACCGTGCGCGCGTCTTGACCGTCAGATAAGGACGACTCCGAGCCGGAGGCGCGCCTCGTGAACGGCAAGCCCAAGAAAGTGCGCAAGCCCCGAACGATCTACTCGAGTTTCCAGCTCGCAGCCCTGCAGAGGCGCTTCGAAAGGACTCAGTACCTCGCCCTGCCCGAGCGAGCCGAGCTTGCGGCCTCTCTGGGACTCACCCAGACACAGGTAAGCCTCCCTCCACCACCCCCACCCACCCCCCCCATCGTCGCCACCCTCCTCCCGGCCCTCTCTCCTCCCCGGGGCGCATGCTTAGGCAGGGAGTGGATGGATGAGTTGGAGTGGAAGTGGGGTGGGTGGAGGGTTGGTGGTGTGGGTTGGTGTGGGGAGTGGGGGATGGTGTGAGTGGGGTGGATTGGGGTGGTGAGTGGGGGGTGGTGTGGGTGGGGTGGTGGGTGGGGTGGTGAGTGGGGGATGGTGTGAGTGGGGTGGATTGGGGTGGTGAGTGGGGGGTGTGTGGGTGGGGTGGTGAGTGGGGGGTGGTGTGGGTTGGTGTTGTGAGTGGGGGTGGTGTAAGTGGTGTGGGTTGGTGTGGTGAGTGGAGCTGGTGTGGGTGCGGTGGTGAGTGGGGGTGGTGTGAGTTGGTGTTGTGAGTGGGGGTGGTGTAAGTGGTGTGGGTTGGTGTTGTGAGTGGGGATGGTGTGGGTGGGTGTGGTGAGTGGGGCTGGTGTGGGTGGGTGGTGAGTGGGGGATGGTGTGAGTGGTGTGGGTTGGTGTGGTGAGTGGGGCTGGTGTGGGTGGTGTGGGTTGGTGTGGTGAGTGGAGCTGGTGTGGGTGGTGTGGTGAGTGGGGGATGGTGTAGGTGCGGTGGTGAGTGCGGGCGAGCGGTAGTATAGTGGTTAGCGTGCTGTGCTACGAACTCGGTCGACCCAAGTTCGATTCCCGATCACAGACGATGATCTGAACCGGTGCTGGGCCTCCCCTAGGTCGACTAAGCCTCAAATCAGTACCCTGTGCGGAGTGTAAAAATCGACATTGGGGAGACAAAGGCGACCAGGCGTGGTGCTGGCAACCCACCCCCTCGTGTGCCATTTCGGTCTTCAAATGTGCTATTCGCTAACAGCACTTGCCCCAACAGCCTGTTCAGACTATACGGGGGATCTTTGTCTTTGTGGTGAGAGGAGACGAGGGTCAAACGTGGGTTTGGGGTGGTGTCAGATAGTGGTGAGGTGGTGGTGCTGTTGGCGGTGGTGGTTGAGGTGGTGGTAGTGCTGCGTTGAAGTGATTGTTGTTTTGGTGGTGGTGGTGGTGGTGTTGTTTTCTACAATTGTGGTAGAAGTGATAGTTGTGGTAGTGTTGTGATGATGACGATGGTGGTAGTGGCGTATTTGCTGTGGTTGTGATGGTGGTGGTGCTGGTGGTGGTAGTGGCGATGCTTGTGATTGTCGTGCTTGTGGTAGTGAAGCTGCTGATGATTGTTGCGGTAGTGGTGGTGGTAGCGGTTGTGACAGCGGTGGTGGTGGTGATAGTCGTGGTGGTAGCGGTGGTGACAGCGGTGGTGGTGGTGATAGTCGTGGTGGTAGCGGTGGTGACAGCGGTGGTGGTGGTGGTGATAGTCGTGGTGGTAGCGGTTGTGACAGCGGTGGTGGTGGTGGTGATAGTCGTGGTGGTAGCGGTTGTGACAGCGGTGGTGGTGGTGGTGATAGTCGTGTTGGTAGCGGTTGTGACAGCGGTGGTGGTGGTGGTGATAGTCGTGGTGGTAGCAGTTGTGACAGCGGTGGTGATGGTGGTGATAGTCGTGGTGGTAGCGGTGGTGACAGCGGCGGTGGTGGTGGTGATAGTCGTGGTGGTAGCGGTGGTGACAGCGGTGGTGGTGGTGGTGATAGTCGTGGTGGTAGCGGTTGTGACAGCGGTGGTGGTGGTGATAGTCGTGTTGGTAGCGGTTGTGACAGTGGTGGTGGTGGTGGTGGTGATAGTCGTGGTGGTAGCAGTTGTGACAGCGGTGGTGGTGGTGGTGATAGTCGTGGTGGTAGGGGTTTGTGACAGCGGTGGTGGTGGTGATAGTCGTGGTGGTAGCAGTTGTGACAGCGGTGGTGGTGGTGGTGATAGTTGTGGTGGTAGGGGTTGTGACAGCGGTGGTGGTGGTGATAGTCGTGGTGGTAGCAGTTGTGACAGCGGTGGTGGTGGTGATAGTCGTGCTGGTAGGGGTTGTGACAGCGGTGGTGGTGGTGATAGTCGTGGTGGTAGCAGTTGTGACAGCGGTGGTGGTGGTGATACTCGTGGTGGTAGGGGTTGTGACAGCAGTGGTGGTGGTGATAGTCGTGGTGGTAGCGGTGGTGACAGCGGTGGTGGTGGTGGTGATAGTCGTGGTGCTAGTAATTAACAAACAACACGCGGACACGTGTTTAAAAAATATTCAGCCTTAGTGCATTATGCAAAAAACATCAACAGTTCCTGCAGAACTGCATTGAGGCTTTACCGTCGTACGTAGGTCACCCTCAACATACATTTATACAAATTCAATTATCCGTCGGTCACGATTCCTCAAGGGCCACAATGCAGTTCGTGGTGAACTGTTGATGGTTTTTCGCACAATGTACAGAAGCCGAGTTTCAATGTGTACACGTCCCCCTCTGTGCGTCATGTGTATACGTACGTTGTGATTCTGTAGTAATGATGATGTCGATGATGAGTTTTCTCGTCACTTAAATATTTTGATTGGTGTTAGTAAATGATGTCGGTGCTGGCAGTGGTGGTAGTGGTGATGTTGGACATGGTGGAGGGGGTGGGGAGCGTCGGTGGTAAAAGTGCAGTGGTGGTGATCAAATATATGTATTTTATAACTGGAAGTCCGAACGTCCTATGGATGTGACCATCCATCGGCCCCTCCAGCCAGCCAGGAACCCAGCCAGCCAGCAAAACTTTTTCTCTCATATCGTATGATGAGCGCATTAGCGGTGGTTAGGTGTGAGTGATCAAATATATTTATTTTATAACTGAAAGCCCGAACGTCCCGTGGACGTGACCATCCGTCCATCCCTCCCTCCAGCCAGCCGGCCAGGAACCCAGTCAGCCAGCCAAGCAAAACTTTTTTTATCACGTAGTATGATGAGTGCATTAACGGACACTTAACCGAGCCACCGAATGTGGAAGCCGCGATACTTCCCGTGGCTAAGAGGCTAAGAGCCAAGTAATTAACCCCCCCCTTGCTGCTAATAATCAGTAGCAGTCTGGCACTATACACATATCCACAACACGGCAAGGTCTACCAACTTCCATTCGTGCGCTGCCCTCGTATGTGCACGGGATATCACTTAAGGGGTTCGCAAGCGATAATGGTTTCTCGCTGTTCGTTTATCCCAATGAAACATTGCCGGCTGACTTTCCATACAATTACGCGGGCAACAATGAAATGACAACATTCACGTGAACAACAATCGTAGAACATATCAACATCACGACATCGATTTGACGTGTCAACGTGAACGACGGTGTTATTGTCCGTTTCAACAGCACCGACAACAATGTGCCACGCCAGTGACGTCGGCGTGAATATCGTCAACATGCACGTGCATTCATTCAGAGCGGTTGCTTTGCCACCCACGAGATGGAGTGGCGAAATCAGTCTTTGTGCAAGTGCTCAGTGGAGTATTGCATTGCCAGTTTAACACGGGGGCTTTCGCGAACAATATCATCCGAATTGGCCACGTTCTGTTTACGTGACAATCCTTACTAGTTGGCTGTGTTCGGGTGGTGGCGCGGTTTTAACGACACATTTATATATTTACGCGATCTAACCCAAAAAACCTCTATTATGATGTATTGCCAGGATTGCGAGAGGTTGGGTGGGAGATCTTCATCCAGCAGTGTATGTACACGTATGTTGAACGTCCTTCTCACCGTGATAATTGGAGGCGCGTGGGGGGGGGGGGAAGGACAAAAAAACCTCACCATGGCTGATGATGATGTAGTCGCATTTGCAAATACACGATGATGATGATGATGATGAACAGAAATGTGTCATTCCACTGCTGGATGAAGGCCTCCCCACGCCGTGTCGGTCATGATGCGCTCTTGTTTAAACCACATCTCATCACCTTGGTCAACGCGGGGCTTTGCCGGAGAAAGGTTGGGCCCAACGCCGGTTCTGACATCACTCCTCACTCACGTTAGTCGTGACCGGGAACTGAACCCACGTGCCCTGCATCGTCGCGCAGTGCGCAATCCACCACGTCACGAATTCTACGACAGTGCACCATACATTTATATATAATCATCCGCTCGGTCTGCCCTCTCTAATTGAATTGTGTAAGGCCTCCATAATAGGGGTATTTTGGGTTAGATCGCGATCTAACCCAAAAGACCTCTATTATGGATGATATTGGTCGCGAAAGCCGTCGTGTTAAACTGTGTAAGGCCCATTACTCGAAATGTACAAGACTACACACAGGATGGGAGTGTGGCCTAGCGGCAGCGCGTATCGTTGCGCAGGTTCGCGGTTCGATTTCCAGCAGCCGTCCTGGTCAATACTCGCGCCTGGATTAAAACACGTGATACAGTCCTATGACGTCAACGTTCTGCTGACGTCATTCACAAAAGCACGCCATTTTGTTGTGCTGGCGTCTTCGTCCGAATTTGGCAATTAGTTAAAGCATTTACACCATTGGAACGTCATTTGCCAATGGTGTAAATGCTTACCCCGAGCTCTCATACTCTGATGGTGCATTGTCTTTGAGTTGTGCGCCTTTTGGCGTCATCTAGTCCAACACCATGTGAGACTAGGCTCTAAGGAAAGCTGTCTCGAGTGTGGACCAATCAACTTCAAGGACAGTGCACATTATCAGAGTTATGTTTTTTGTTTGCATTATGAGTGCAGGTATTGTGGTCTATGCAAACATGACTCCTTGTAAAAAAAGGTATCATTTTTGTTGCCAGATAAAAGGGTAAAAAAACAATTATCATGCTTCAACGTGTGAAGTTTAAGCTGAAATAATAATTGTTTTTGGTCAGTCAGCCATCCAGATAAATGTTTTCCTCAGCAGCTTACGTTCAAGTGACCAAACCCCGAACCGGTTTTGCCTACTCTAAGTCTCATCAGCAGGGCCGTGGCCTGCTCAAACAAAAAGGGGCCATCATGTTTCAGAAGCTTATAAATATTTCAACCTCCTAATCCACCGCAAAGTTCAACGTGAAAGGGAATCTCTGGGGCAGCAGTAGCTCTGTAATACCCACTTCCGTGGGTCATTCAGTTTTCCCACTCCTTTGCGAGGGTTTCCTACGTGCCATGACGCCAGTAGCACGATCGGAAGCCAATTCATGAAAACATTACCACAAATATATAACGTCTACATATATATATATATATTTGCGTGTACATGTATAAATAAAAGAAACCCATCATCACTAAGCAACAACACACCTCACTATTTTAAACATCTCAAAATGTTCTCGGCTGGGTTAGAACATTCGTGTCTTGAGGGCATTTGTATTCAGTATTTATATATATTTTAAAAAAAGATCACACCCTAAGGCTGGTCGCGGTGGAACATCTCAATTCAATGAGCTGAATGGAGAGCACAGACTCTCCCAACTTGACTCAGATCTTCAGCTCGGCTAATCCTGTGGAATTACAGAGGCTCATGGTAAGCTGGAACGCGCCGAACGCCAATAACATATCCATCAGTATCACGGTGACCATCATCATGATGATCATCATCATCATCGCTATTATCAGCCACGTGTCTATCCACTGCTGGATGAAAGCCTCCCAATGTACATACATCAAGCGGAAGAAACGTGAGAGTGAGAAGGATCTATTGTATTTGAGACTTTACCGAAAGAACCAAGAAGAAGGTGAGGTGATATCCCGTTGAGGCTATTCAGACTCTTTCTCAATCTTGATTTGAAGCTTTCGTGACTGCAGGAATCCATACGCTCTGGTTCTTTCGGTAAAGTCACGTGGGTAGAAGCTAATACATGAGATACTACTGGACATCTGTGCAAATACTGGACATCTGTGAAAAAATTAGCTCCATTCGTCATCGGACTTCGCCAGGATAAATGAAGATGCTGATTCTAAAAAAATTAACCCGTAAAAACAAAGTTTTTCACTATAAATCCTTTATATGCGTGGCATCGGTTTTATTTTATTATTCATTTCTGTTTTTCTTGAGTAAGAATTTCATTTTTAGCACATTGGTATTTTAAATTAAATATGACATTTTTTTTCCTAAAAAGTGGAAAATTTTTGAAAAAAAATTTTCACGAAAATAAATTGTCACGCACAATGAGTCTGTGTGCAAAATGTCAGCTCGATTGGAGCACGGGAAGTAGGTTAAAAAACGACCGAAAGATTTGCACGGTCGTAAGCGCGCAAGCAAGCAAGCAAGTGAACTTAATATAAAGGATTTAAAAAGACGAAGTCTGTATTTACACCGTATCTCAACGTTAATATGCAATGTCTCTTTAGCCTCTCGGCCGAACGCTGCACTTTCAGGGTAACGTGAACCATCATCAATGATGGTTAAATGGACTAACGCTATTCCGGCTTTTTCCCTCTTCAGTTTCATCAGCAGTCATACCTGTGGCTTCAAGAATGTATTTACGAACGACCAAAAAAATGTCCCGTTGAAACGCAACTGGTTGTACAAAAACTACCGGAATGTACTGTAAATTAAATTATATATTTAACAGCTACATGCAATGCGCATTACTATTCGTAATGTATATTGGTCAGAGCACTGTAATTTGAAGTGCACATTCATGTGTTTAAATATATAATAAAAACAAAGATCCCCCGTATAGCACGAACAGACTGTCGGGGCAAGTGCTGCTAGTGAGCACATATGAAGGGGCGACACACGAGGGGGTGAGTGGCCAGCATCACGCCCGACTGCCTTTGTCTCCCCAGTGGCGATGTTTACACACCGCACCAGGTACTCACTTGAGGCTGAGTCGACCTAGGGGAGGCCCAGGTACCGGTTCAGATAATCGTCGCAGGTGTTGGCCGTGAACGGGAATCGAACTCGGGGTCGCCGGGTTTCGTAGCGCAGCGCGCTAACCACTACTACTGTTATTATTTTCAATTTATTTTTTATTTACAAGTGTAATTTTTTACTATTTTTATTGTGGGTTTTTTGCTTTTATTATTTTCAATTTATTATTATTTTACTTTTATTATTTTGATTTTTTTTTCTATCTACAGTGACTTTACCGAAAGAACCAATAATACACTACCCTCCCGTCAATATAAAATCACACACACACACGCGCGCGCGCGCGGGTACACACTCGGTCGGGTTGAGGTTTGTACAGCTTAACCCGGTCGCATAGGCGTTGTCGCTATACCGGGGCAGTTGCGCCGAGTTCAAGCCGGAGTGTTCCGGCTGTAGGGACTCGAGAACGGGTGATGAATTACTTTGAGAGACAGGGAGAGGAACGTTTCTAAGGGTAATGACATCGCTCAAATCGTGGGAAAAAAATTACTGATTTTTGGCTTGGGCAGAAGACGTCACTTGTAAGTCGGGATGATGGACGATGGTCAAGAATAATAACGGAGTGGCAGCCGAGGGATGGAACCGCATCGCGAGAGAGTTAGCCGACGTGATGGAGCATAGAGATCAGTCCGTATGGAGGTGCTGGGTGGATCGTTAACGTCGCAGGGCCGTGAGAGAGTGGCGGTGGCTGACGGAGGCCTTCATCCAGCAGTGGAACGACCATGGCTGCTGTTTGTGTTTAGTTTGTTGTCCTTTCCCCGCACCTCCGATGAACACGGTTGGCTACTTACGCGTGCGAAAGAAGTTCCACGAACAGAAATGGCTGATGATGATGGTGGTGGTGGTGATGGGTAATCATTTACAGTCATTTGTCAGTGCAAATCATTTTGCTTGAATGGTTAATACGACTTAGTTTCCAAATGTAATACGACGTAGTTTACCATATTTAATGTAAGTCATTTAGGAAGGCCGAAGTAATTATATAATAATGATACATAATTAAATAAAATCAGCGGCTGTATAAGGTTTGCAATTATTTAATTCGTTTTACAAAAACGGTTATTTGCGAGCCTGGGATGTAACAATTCACCCGGTATGAATTGATTTCATTGCTCCGTCTCCCTCTGATGCGTTCCATTCCTTGGGTATCACGTTATTATTCTGGACCATCGGCTAGCATCTCTCCCTTCTATGATCGTGAATTATTGTTACGAAGAAAATGTGTTTTTTTATGATACATACAGTGTACCATACACAAGCAAGACACACAAAGACAAAGATTCCCCGTATAGCCTTAACAGACTGTTGGGGCAAGTGCTGTTGGCGAAAACCAATGAAAGCCCGTACGGCACGCGAGTGGGTGGCCAGCACCACACATGTCCGGGCCGCCTTTGTCTCCCCAGTGCCGATGTTTTATACACCGCACCCAACCCAGGCACTCAGTTAAAGCTGAGTCGATATGAGCGAAGATAATTATCGTCACTGGGTGTTCGCCGGGAATCGAACTCGGGTCGCCTGGTTCGTAGCGCAACACGGTAACCACTACACTACCGCTACCATTATAGGGCACAAACAGACAAAGATCTCCCGTATAGCCTTAGCAGACTGTTGGGGCAAGTGCTGTTAGCGAGCACCTATGAAGGTCGGCATGGCATGCGAGGGGGTGGGTGGCCAGCACCACGCCCGGTCGCCTTTGTCTCCATAGTGGCGATGTTTTTACACACTGCACCAGGTACTTATTTGAGGCTGAGTTGACCTAGGGGAGGCCTAGAATCGGTTCAGATAATGATCACTGGCGTTGGCCGTGAGCGGGAATCGAACCCGAGTCGCCAGATTGGTAGCGCAGCGCACTAACCGCTACACTACCGCTCCCCAGATAGAGCACACGACACACGCACACGTGAATCTCTAGATCCCACTGCTCGCGATGTTGGCGAATATTTCCTCTGCGTCCGATTTTTTTTTCCTTTTCTCGCGGAAGCGCGAAGACACCCGAATAAAAATCGGACACTAATTAACACAGCGATTAAACCAGCAATTAATTACACACGGGACAATTCGCCAAGTCGATCAAATGTCGGCCGTGAACCCGCGTACAAATGGGTTCCAAAAACTACCACTCGGGTGTCGAGTAAGATTTTTTTGTTGTTTGAAAATGTATGCATACATCAAACGTCGCGCATTCAGGACTGTAATTCATTAGGGGACGATATTAATTAGTGCGCTTCCATTCGGGACACGAACGATGTCCTTTTAGTGTGTTTTTTAATGGAAGACGGATTCGTTTTTTTTCATAATCGAGTCAATTATATTGTCTTGTGGAATACGTTCATGCGTATATACTGTATCGTATTATATAATACACGCACACACGCAATTCCCAACGAACACCTGGTGAGAGGTGGCGGAGATTTGGCGAGAGGTCTTCATTCAGCAGTGGGTTGACCATGGCTGCTGATGTGTATTTGCTAACGCTAACGCAAATGCGTGATGAGTATAATTGCGATCATTGGCAATCCTTTTGTCAATCCACTGCTGGATGAAGGCCGCCCCCATTGTCCAACTGTCCCGCACGGACTACGGACCGATTTAAAAAGGGTGTTAAACAAGTGGTTTAATAAAGTGTGTAGTTTTAAAGTCAAGGGTGCATCGTATATCGCATTTAACATGCCATCCCACGCGATGCACGAAGAGACGGATACATGGTGTTAACGAATCCAACATACGAAGGATCTTGATAGATGAGTGAAAGATGTGTTATTGTGTGTATATATACTGGCTGAATGTCCACCAGTGGCGTGTACACGCGGGGACACGGGCAGCAGTAGATTAATGGGTTTGTACTCGATGGGGTGGTAGACGTAGCTGTGTTGGTAGAAAAATGTCGAGTACTCGACAGAGAGTCCCATTCAAGTACACCTATGCAGTATAAGTACGGCTATATATTGTCAACAAAACTACTAAACATTTTAATTTGACCAGGTGAGGCTCAGAAGCGACATGGTTATCACAAATGACAGCTCAACGAAGTGGGCTTATCTTCTTGGTTCTTTCGGTAAAGTCACGTAGAAGGGAAGTAATAAAATAATAAAAATATAACGTAATAAAATAAATGAAACCATTTAGACGCTGTCTTTCCGACAGACCTGTTCTTCACCTGAGGACGGCTGCTTGCGTTGTGGCCGAAACGTCGTGAGAATTATTGTATTATGTTTTATTTTTATTATTTTATTATTTCCCTTCTACGTGACTTTACCGAAAGAACCAAGAAGATCAATCCCGGCAGTCACGAAAGCTTTAAATCTAGAAGTGGGCTTAGAGTGTGGAAATTTACAGCAGACAAATGCTCTAAACGCGTGTTTATAAAAACGTGGAGGGAAAACTCACAGGACCCGGAGAAAAATCCACACGATCACGGGGAGAGAGAGAGAGAGAGACGCGCAAACTATAAAAAATACAGCAGGCGTCAGGGTCAGGATCGAAACCACGACCTCCTGTAGACCAGGCGAGGTAGTTAACATCTCCTCGCCACCGTGGCGCCTCCGTTGTATATACAAGCGTCGTCTTTATGATCTAAGATCGCATAGAACGGACCATTACAAACACACACAAAGCTAAAGATCCCCCCGTGTAACCTTATAAACTGTTGGGGCAAGTACTGTTAGCGAGCACCTATTAAGGGCCGAACTGCGCGCGAATGGGGTTTTGTTTGTCGCCTTTGTCTTCCTCAGTGTGCTGCGTTGACCCACCGCACACCAAGTACACATTTAAGGCTGAGTAGACCTAGAGGAGGCCTAGCGCAGGCTCAAGATTTAATCTTGCCACTGATGTGAGCCACGGCCTAAATATGAAATCGTGGTTTTCAAAATCTGTTGTTGTTGTTGTCGTCGGTATAGACCAGGGGTCGGAAACCGAAATAACAACAAGAGCCATTTTTTGTTCTTTGAATTCGGTCAAAATTGAAAACGCATACGTTGATATATTTCAAGAGTCGCAAATGCTGCAATGTGAATGCGAGACGCTGGCACTTAACAGACAACGGTCACGGAGCCGCTCGCGGCTGACTCCCTGTGACTATTAGACGACCACTCGACTACAATTTGTGGTAAATTGCCAGAACGCTCTCTCTCTCTCGCTCTCTCTTCACGAAAACGTGCATCAGGAGTCATCGCCGTTGACTTTACGCACGCGTTTGGCAATACACGTCAAAGCTGTCAGCCTCAAATGGTATATAAAGTATGGGTTTTGGGTCAGGTTTGATTGATTGCTGCAGATGGATAGGCTGGTGTTAGTATAATTACCAATTGATACGCGGAACATGGCCCCAGAGCTTAGAACGTCACGCTACGAATGATTACAGCCACCACCACCACCACACATCGGCCCCACGTCGACAGGCACATATATTTAGACGCGCTACTTTTAGAATGCAATGTTTTGCTATCGGCTGTGAGTTTGCATATTGTATATAGAGAAACCGAGGGCAGTGCTTAAGCTACACACCACACGCATCTTCTTGGTTCTTTCGGTAAAGTCGCGTGACTTTACCGAAAGAACCAAGAAGATGAATCCCTGCAGTCACGAAAGCTTTACATCGAAATACCGCACGTATGTATACACGCAACATACGAATGGGAGCGGTGGCGCAGCGGTTAGCGCATTACGGCTGACATCAATGCGGCTTGAGGAGGGCCTTCATCTGGCAGCAGTGGATTGACAAAGAGCTGAAACGTTACTGGAACGTTTATAAAACGTACGGTAATTACACACGTACGTAAATAGTTAACTACTACCTCACATAAATATATATGTATATAGGCCTGCTGTGTGTATGTGTGTATATACATACGCACAACATAACTGGCTGCAATATTATAACACGTTTTATATTCCTTAAACTTAACCATATTATTTTATTTCGATTTAAAGCTTCCGTGACTGCAGGGATTCATCTTCTTGGTTCTTTCGGTAAAGTCACACCTGAGGACGGCTGCTTGCGTTGTGGCCGAAACGTCGTGAGAATTATTTTATTATGTTTTATTTTTATTATTTTATTACTTCCCTTCTACGTGACTTTATCCAAAGGAAACCAAGAAGACATTATTTTACATGACCTTTTACAAATCCGTTGTTGGATGAAGGCCTCCTCACGCGACCTCGGCCATGGGGGGGGGGGTTGTTTGACCATACTTCACCGCGCTGGTCAATGCGGAATTCGTGAGGTCTTTGGCGGGGGCAGGAGGAGGGGGGAGTTCAGACACCTCCCGACCAGTTCAGACGCAGCTCGCCACTGATGGTAGCCGGGAATGGAACTCATGCGGCCGTGAGCATGCTGCAGTTGCGCTAACCACGGCGCCACTCTGTGATATGTGTCCTACAAGAATAAAAATAATGATAAAAATCGTGCTGGCATTAGGACCCACACTCCATTCGCATACACGCACAAAGACAAAGATCCCCCGTATAGCCTTAGCAGACTGTTGGGGCAAGTGCTGTTAGCGAGTTGCACCTATGAAGGCCGGACACAGACAAAGCGGTTGGTGGGGGAGGGGGGGGGGCTGATCAGCACCACGCCCGGCCGCCTTTGTCTCCCCACTTAGCGTACCACGTACTCATTTGAGATTGAGTCGACCTCGGGAGAGTTCCAGGACCGGTTCAGAATAATCGACACTGACGTTGTACGTGAGTGGGAATCGAACTCGGGGGGCCGGGTTTCGTCAAGCTAACCGCTGCACCACCGCTCCCCCACTCACACACACACACGAGTGTATATATATACACACACAGCGTAAACAGAGTTCACGCGCTAACAGAGAAATAGCTACCACTGTCGCTTAATGCACAATGGATCCTTGTTCAGCGCACGCGTAAAGCACAGCTACAGTACAGCTCTTCACGCTGGCACGTGGAGCGAAACGTCAGACATCGTATCGAACAGCGGGCGTTGCAACCCGCAAATACATTGGTGGGGGGTGGGGCTATATCCTACAGCACAACATAGTGGTACAACAGCAATCTGTTCTCTATATATTGTAGGTGAAATGATGTTGACTTTCGATATAATTTACTGGTGTGTTCATTGAATGACAGTTTTTGTTGTTGTATTCCAATGTTGGTAAATATCGATGGGATTTTGTATATGCCAATGTACGTGCCCCTTACACAGCGAATGTGCGAGATCATTGTTTATGTATGGACGGTAATCTACTTTTAAATGTAGTAAATTCATTATGGAATTGGTTAATAGTGATGGGCAATAGATATATATACGCACATACATAAACAGACACATCTTAGCACGTAAATAAGCTGGCGCAAATACACACACACACAAATACACACATATACAAGCACGCACGCACGCACATATATATATACATACACACACAGGCACAAACATACACAAACACGCGTACACACAACTCACATACTCACAACACGCAAATCATATACAAGGGTCGGTGCCGTCATCACAGCGATTGTGCCAGGTTAGGTGCACAGACACGCTCATACACACAAGATTAAGAGCCCCCGGATAGCCTCTAACAGACTGTTGGGGCAAGTACTGTTAGCGAGTAGCACTTACAAAGGCCCAATTAGTACAATATACACGCGTACTCATAAACACACACATACGTCCGTGCTTTATTATATATACTGTATTTTTGCTACGTTTCAAATACTTCTAGCTGTTAATACAATTGTTGTGTGGTAACGTTTTAAATCGTATCAATGGTTTACAGCTCTTTATATATATATATGATCATTATGGCTGTACCACGGGGTTTTAAATAATACAAAATTGCCGAGGCAATTAAATACTTTATTTCTGGGACACTAGTTTTCCCCAGGGGTGTACTTAACTCCGCGACTGGGGTACCAATCAATCCGACATCAGTGCCACACTCCGCGATGTCGAAACGCAGCGAGGACGATTGCGCCGAACCCCTGAACGCTCGCACGTGGCACCGTGGTGGTGGTGCATCGTGAGTACAGCTCCTCGAGATGAGTCGATTGCCGCATCGCCGACCATCAACAGACTAAACGTGACTGCATCACGGGCATTATGCGAGAGCCGGGGTACTATGGTAGCCCGGGGTACCGCCATGAGGTTAATGTACACAAACACGCATTGGATATTGCGAGCCTCTACCTGTGTTATGGTAATGTCGCGTTACGATAACGATGACAACAATGCCATTCGTTTTAGCCAACCGTACCTCATTGAGTTCATTCTCAAGCCCCTTCTGCAGTAAGGTCCATGCGATGCGATGTTTGGGAAATTGTTTTTTTTTTAATAAGGCGCTTATGATAAGCCACTTCGTTGAGCTATTAATATTTGTGGCCAGGGCGCATCCAAAGAAGATCTATACTGTATAGCTCAGTGAGCCTTACCTGGCAAAATAATGATAAAAAATGTGTTTAGTTTAGTTCGCTTGAGTGTGTAGAGAACTGAGAGAGAGGTGGAGAAACTTGATGTCGCATACGAGGAGATACCAATCACAAGTTCGCACAGCCGGGTTCGCGAGCCCGCTTGCTCGACTCGGAACTCGTGGCCACCTCGCAGCACGGCTGGACGGGTGGGTGGGTTTGGGAGTTCCATAGATCTCCACGTGATCCACCAACTTTTACCTCCAAAACGCAGGATCGCAACGATGGCGATGATCATAATGAGGATGGTGATGAAGATGATAATGACGATGACTGGAGTGATGACGATGGCTATGATGATGATGAGAACTCACGATGATGAATCCAGCGGATGACGTGTGTGTGTGTCGAACTTCTTTCGCACCGTACGTGTCCAACCATGCTCATCGGAGGTGTGGGAGAAGGACCATCGACATGATGGTCCACGTCGAGGGTAACATTGATAACCATGGCCAATATGATGATGATGGTGATGATGATCACGACGACGACGACGATGATGATGATGACGACTATCACGACGACGTACCCAGAGTGCGCATTCCATCAACGAGCATCTGCGCGCGCGTCTCATCATCGTCGCTCTGACATCCCCCCTCCTCCCCATCTCGCAGGTCAAGATCTGGTTCCAAAACCGGCGCTCCAAGTTCAAGCGCCTCGTCAAGAGCGGCGAACTCGGCTCGGAGCACAGCCCCGGAGCCAGCGACTCCATGACCTGCGACTCGCCTCCCTCGCCGGCCCCCTGGCCCGACGCGATCCCGCACGGAGCCCCCGCTCCACCGGGACACCCAACCGGGGGTCTCCAGGCCCCGTCGACGACGCTCCTCGGCCTGCGCACCCCGTCGCCGACGCGCGCGCACCACGACGCGCCGCTGATGCAAGTCCACGTGGCGCCGTCGTCGACTCCGACGACATCTTCCACGTCGTCGTTGTCGTCATCGTCGTCGTCATCGTCGTCAGTCGTCGTCGTCCTCTTCGTCGACGTACCAGCCGTGGTACCGGCCGCCCCACGACTCGAGCTTTGCTCCTCCGTACCTTCGACTGTCGTCGTCGCGGCCATGCAGCCCCTGTGCGGTGGAGCCGCAGTCAGCGCCGGGGTCATTTATTGATCCGACACTGATCGACGTCGATGTCGATGATGATGATGGATCAATACCGATCGATGTTGAGCCATTCTAATCTTCATCGGTATCACTGTCAAGTGCCCTGTTCAGTACTACTACCGCATCACTATCATCAATTTAAACAGCCACGATTACTCCGCTGCTGGATGAAGATATCGCCATCAATCACGGTCCATTGCTGCGACGGTGCAAGCAACAATGCGTGCATCTCCCGCGGCAGCACCTGCAACGCGGGTCGATATTCGTCACTCCGTCTCCTGCGACACCGCGCGTGCTAGTGGACGTTGACTGCCTGCCAAAACAGACGATGCTCCAAGAAGAGGAAACGTAGAGAGATCGCCCTCGTTACAAACAAATCTTGAGGCCACAATTTTTTTGCGATGCATGGGCCGAAAATGCACGTCTCTTACGAATTAAAAAAAAGGTCCTAATATGTCGTAAACACAGCGACTTCGTTGGCGATTTCACCCATGGTTGTGGTTACTGTGCACAGTAAACACTAGCAAACAAAAAACGGACGAGAAAAAAACACGATATCGTCAACAACGAGTAATCGTCTTCCTATACATTCAAGTTGGTGTGTGTGTGTGTGTGAATGTGCGTGAGTGCACCTAGCCTGGCACAACTGCTGTGGTGATGTCAGTATCACGGCAGCAGCTGTTGTTGAGTGCCTTATCAATGAATATATATCCTGTATATATATACACACAGAGGCCAGTAATTAAATATATTGTACATAAAATTTGCGACGGTTATAAGGAAGGGTTAATGACTATAAGATTATATCCAAGGGTATATATAAAAACTACGATCTCGTATACACCATTTGCGTGTGTGTGTGTAATCGCGTAGTGTAACCTATGTTGATTGATTAATGTTCTCGAAGGCTCTAGAGAGTGTGCAGGAGACAATGGCTCACACGTCTGTGGCGTGCGTGAGTGTGTATCGAACTGTTGATGTTGTTGGTGGTGCATGTTTGGAATGAAGTTATTTTTTCATAGCCGGTAGGGAGAATCAAAGATGCAAATATTTATAAGCCATTTGTTTATCTTCGTTGTGTAACTGTTTTTTTTTCCACTCGTAAAAGCTTGCTGTGTGCCTACAATCAATGCCGTGATTTCATAGACACCACTTTTAACCAAGTTAAATAAATCAAAACCAACCTCTGGATCTCAAAGTCATTCTCTTTTTTTGTGAGTCCATCGCCCCAGCGAGCGATCTTCATCGTGAACACTAAACCCAGCACGTTTTTTTTGTTTCAAACGGACAAACTCTGGACTGGTTTCGCCCTTCTTGAGACTCATCAGCAAGCGTCAGACGTGCTAAACAAATACTTTCGGATTACCGAATCGTTATTGGGACTCTGCTGATGAGACCCAGAAGGGCAAAGCCAGTGCGCGTTATCAACAAATACCGCTGGTTGGCGGGTGAAGTTACGTCTCAGAAAGGCCAATAGGCGGATGGACTGAATCAACGATTATATGTTCTGCGGCGGAGTTACGCAAAGTATCCTTGTGTACATGTATTTATTTTTCTATCCATAATGCTCCACTCACAGCTTGCTGAGTACAGTTAGCCGGTCGTCAGCTAATCGCGCTGCAAGGAGGTAGAAGAGGGCGGTGGGGTGGGGGGTGACTTTCTCCTCCCTCTTTCTCTCTCCTGAGATCCCCTCGAGTGGAGGGAGCTTCTGTCAGCAGTGGCGTGACCGGCGGTTGCAGGGCCTGCGCCTTTAACCCCTTTGCGTGCGCGCTCGGCGCAGAGTGTGACAACTCTTAACGCTAGAGTTCGGTTCATCCTCGCGCCTGTCGATTTATAGAGAGAGAAAGCGGGGGGTGTGGGGGGAAAACACAAATTTGGTTAACCAGAATTTGGTTAATGGGGGGTGTGGGGGGTAGGGGCAAACGACTCGGCTATTTTTTTTCCAACCCACCCCCCGTAAAAAGGAGAGCTTTACGCAAGTGCAATCGAATTCCGCAAGGATTGCGTAAAAACTTCCAAAAGGAGTTGCGCACGAATTCACCCACCGCAATTAGATGACACGCAGCAAAGCACGAGGAATATGCCATCGAATTCCTCTGCTGTTACATCGATTCCAAGACGTCTTGGACAAGAAGGACCACTCACAGTTGGAGGTGGGCGGGGCGGGAGGAGAGACTTGGGGGACTCCCACGTGGCGTTCTGCCCCGGGACCTCCAGCAACCTCTGGGTGGCCTTGCTGATCAGCGCAGGAAGAAGGGAGAATAGGCCAAAGTGCGTTCTCGAGAGAGGCCTCTCATGGGAAACCCATCCACTAGCAGCAGTGGGAGCTAGCAATTGCAGGGCTGCACCTTCGCCTTACTGGGGTGGTTTTATTATTATGATTCATATAGTGCGGCCACACGCGTGATTGTTTTACCAGAATCAGAAATGTGAAGTGGGGAAAAATTGGGTCAAATACGGTAACTTACAACTGTCTCCAGCACGATTGCCAAGCCAGCGGTATCCATTTATCCCCCGTATTCTGCGGATTAAATGACGCCCTTTCCCGTTGCCCTGTATGTAAACGCAAATGTTTTGGGGTGCGTATTAAAATCCGGAGAATACGGTATATACCAGTATGCGTGTGTGGTGGCGGTGGGAGGGCCTGTATGTGTATGTATGTGTCTGTGTAAATGTATGTGGTGTTGGCCACCTACCCCCTCGTGTGCCGTGCCGTCCTTCGTATAGGTGCTCGCTAAGAGCCCTCGCCCCAATAGTCCGTCAAGGCTATACGCATGTGGGTATCTGTGCCGCAGTGGTTAGCGCACTGTGCTGCAAACCCAGCGAGTCCTGCTCATGGTCAACACCAGCGATGAATATTGGAACTGGTCCTGGGGCCTCCCCGAGGTTGACTAAGCCTGAAATGGGTACTGCTGGTCACCCACAGCCTCGTGTGCCACGCCGTACTTCATAGGTGCTCGCTAGCAGCACTTGCCCCAGCAGTCTGTGAAGGCTATACGGGGGTCTTTGTCTTGATGTATGTGGGTGTGTGTTCATCGCGGGTGAGTGTGTAGCTTAGTTGTTAGCGCACTGTGCTACGTACCCTGCGACACTGGTTCAATTCCAGTCTACGACTGACCTCGGTGGCAAAATTGACATCTGAACCCGATTCCCTGAGTCTACCCGAGTTCGACTCAGCCTGGTGCGGTGTGTAAACGTCAGCATTGGGAGGGAGACAAATACGGCAGGGCGAGGCTCTGACCGTACCACCACCTCGTGTGCCTATGATACATGTACCTCCTCTTAATAGGTGCTCGCTAACAGCACTTTCCGCAACAGTCCGTAGGAGCTTTGTCTTCAGTGTGCGCGAGCGTGGCCGCATTTTGTGCATCATGTACGGCATGTGTGAGTGTGTGTACTGGGAACGCGTTGCGGGGAGCGGTAGTGTAGTGGTTAGCGCGTTGCGCTACAAACCCGGCGACCCGAGTTCGATTCCCGCTCACGGTTGACTCAGCTTCACATGAGTATCTGGTGCGGTGTATTGAATCGAATCATCGCCACTGGGGAAACAAAGGCGGTCGGGCGTGGTGCTGGTCACCCACCCCTTCGTGTGCCGTGTCGGCCTTCATAGGTGCTCGCTAACATCACTTGCCCCAAAAGTCTCTGCGAAGGATCTTTTGTCTTTGGGAGCGTGTTGTGTTGTACGCGTGTGTGTGATGTGGTGTGTGTGACCAAGCAGAGTTGTGAGTGACTCTCACGTGGAAAGCACAAATGCCCTTCTAACCGAGGAGTGAAAGACCTCGCCAGTGGTGGTGGTGGTGGGAGGAGGGGGTCACACGGAGGGTAGCACAAAAAATACGCACGAAAAACGACCACAATACCGCTGTTGTGAACTCCCCTTTTTTTCTGATTACAACTAATGGCTGTGTCAAGAACGAGTCCAGCGTTCTATTTGAACCGTCCCTGGTGTGTTTAAATCTATACACAGTTATACATCGTGCGCAATGTGTTGTGGCCCCCTTACCTTGTGGGCTCTCACCCCATTCCCCTGCCCCTTCCCCTAACAAAGAATGACGTTTTGCACGGCAGCCCAGCGCCCGCGTGCGCAACGTTCCAGATCATTCTCTCCAATACACCTGGCATTTCGATTTAAAAACTTTCGTGACTGCAGGGATTCATCTTCTTGGTTCTTTCGGTAAAGTCATCACGTAGAAGGAAAATAATAAAAGAATAAAAATAAAACATTATAAAATAATTCTCACGACGTTTCGGCCACAACCCAAGCAGCCGTCTTCTCGACAGACCTCTTCTCCACCTGAAGACGGCTGCTTGCGTTGTGGCCGAAACGTCGTGAGAATTATTTTATTATTATGTTTTTTTTTTTCCTTCTACGTGACTTTACCGAAAGAACCAAGTAGATGAACACCTGGCATCGTGATCCATTCTGCTGGACCTCGACGCGCCCTGCCATCCACCAGAACTGCTTTTTGTTATTCTTAGGTGTTTTCGGTAAAGTCACGTAGGTAAAACATCAAAATTAATAGAAATAATAAAATAAAAATAAAGATCACGACGTTTCGGAGGCAACACAAGTCTCCGTCATCAGGTGGGACAGTCACAGCCAGATCAGCTGCATCAAGTGAGGCAATGATTCAAGATGTAATCCCTTAAAAGCGAGTTGAGGGGGGGAGGAGAGGGGGGGGAGGGGCTCATCAGAATGTGGTAGCCAATGAATGGAAAGTATCGGGAGAGGGTGGGCCGTCGCCCACCTTTTGTTGGCCCTTCTCTCCCGATACTTTCCATTCATTGGCTACCACATTCTGATGAGCCCCTCCCCCCCCTCTCCTCCCCCCCTCAACTCGCTTTTAAGGGATTACATCTTGAATCATTGCCTCACTTGATGCAGCTGATCTGGCTGTGACTGTCCCACCTGATGACGGAGACTTGTGTTGCCTCCGAAACGTCGTGATCTTTATTTTTATTTTATTATTTCTATTAATTTTGATGTTTTACCTACGTGACTTTACCGAAAACACCTAAGAATATGATTCCTTGCAGTCACGAAAGCTTCAAGTCTAGAACTGCTTTTTGTTGTTGTCTGTGTTTAGTTTGTTGTCTCTGCCCCGCCCAGTCGCACCTCCGATTAGCACGGTTGTGCTACGCACGGTGCTAAAGCAGTTCAACATAAATGCATACACCAGCACCGACCAGAAAGCCACACACAATGAGCCGGATGATTTAACCCTGTAATGTACTGTGCTGTAAAATACACTGAAGTGCTCGCGCCGTATATTGATTTTGTTTTACGCATTCATTCTTAAATCGGGGGATTTGTTTTTTTTATTTGCCGTCAGCCGTAACGAGAACTATATTTATTTATACGTGTGTGTGCTTATGTTAGAGGCGTTTTTAATTCAGATTTGTCCTGAGATCCACAATTTAAAGAAGAAAATCTCCCAGCGATCATCCACGTCCTGGGTCTCGGCAAAAGGTAAAATCACAACTCATGGGGGGGTCTCGACGTTTCTCGTTGAATTGTGCCCGTCCCAAGCTTCGTCATCATACTCCAAGCTCAATCCACGTTTGGATTAAAGGAGCTTGCCCCCCCCCCCACCCATTCCCCACTACCACCTCCCCACCGCCACCTCCGACGATGTAATGATAATTCACCTAAGTGCCTCGACATGAGATGATTTTGTCGGTTGACGTCCTCTCTCGCAGACGCGTGCCAATTCCGTTCTTTTTTAAATCCTTTATTTTAAGTTCACTTGCTTGCTTGCTTGCGCGCTTACGACCGTGCAAATCTTTCGGTCGTTTTTTAACCCACTTCCCGTGATCCAATCGAGCTGACATTTTGCACACAGACTCGTTGTGCGTGACAATGTATTTTCGTGAAAAAAAATTCCAAAATGTTCCACTTTTTAGGAATTTTTTTTTTCATATTTTATTTTAAATACCAATGTGATAAAAATGAAACTCTTACTCAAGAAAAACAGAAATGAATAATAAAATAAAACCGATGCCACGCATATAAAGGATTTATAGTGAAAAACTTTGTTTTTACGGGTTAATTTTTTTCACCCCTTGGCCATCGCCTGCCTGTCACCCCTTCTGGCCATGATGGCGTGTCCCTGTCCTGTCTCTTGAGTTCCAATACCGACGAAGCTTGCGTCTCTCCACGTGCCCCTGTGCCCTCCCACGCTTAGCCGATGTAAATGTCCGTTAAGTTATGATTGATGTCATTTGACGCAAGGTGTTGTATGTGTGTGTTTATGTTTGCCGAAGATTATTATATATTGTGTGTGTGTATATATGCATGCATGGTGAACAATTTATAGATACCCCACTGGCTTATGGAATATTGTTTCTTGAAAGTGATGGCCCCCGTAATCTCGCAGGGGAGAGTGTTCTTTGATGTAATAATACAAGCGGACTGTGTTGGAGATTGGTGGGAGGCCGTTATAGGCTGTGAACGTGTTGGCTTACAGTAATTACTCGACCCGTTAATTTTAGTGAGGGTATCTACAAGCGGATCACCCTGTACTAATGTAATGTGGACACATTAAGTCCTACCCGGTGAACGTGGAGCATCGGGCCAACGTTGAACCAACGTTGGGCAAACGGTGCCTCGCCACGTGCCAACATTGGCCCAACATTGGCACGTTTACTGGGTTGTGGATTGCACTCTCGCATTCATTTAATCCATTCTTGAGAAACAACTCTCCTGTACTGGAGATGGTGCAAGGTGTGTTCCCTCGAGAGTAAGCTCCTTCGTCTTTAGTTCCGCAGATAATCGTCAAAGTAACTGACAATGTGGCTGTCCAGAGGTTTTTTGGTTTCTTTTTCTTCCAGTGCTATCGAATACATCAGGCAAACGGTTCAGGTTCATGCCATCACGTCTACGCAAAGCAATGCGGTGGTGCGGGGAGAGGTGGGGGGGGGGGGGGCAAATGTTGCATCTTGCTGTTGGTGCAATGGCGATGCTATCTCAAAGGTTAAAGGCGCAGCCCTGAAACGCCCCGTTCACGCCACTTCTGGCGGTAGGGCCTCCATCGCAGGCAACTTTGTAGTAACGGCTAGCACGGTTGGCTACGTACGGTGCGAAAGAAGTTCAACGTACAATACCCCCCCTCCTCCTCCTCCCCCATAACCACCCTCCATTCCCCCAAGCGTACTTTGGCCTACTCTTCCACCGCCGAGGACCAAGAGATCAGGTTTACCTTGACTGACCTCTTGTCCCCCGTCTTGCCACGAACACCGACGACGCCTGTACGTGACTGTAACTTGCATTTGATGTCACGAATATTTGTAAATAAATAAAATAAACCCACCATGTAATCCTTACAAAAGGCGAGGTTGTATGATTTGAGTGGCTTTCTTCCAGTTGTGATTGCATTGAGTGTTTATATATATACTGTGTATGTGCCAAAGAGAGGAAGTGATTAATTATATATATATGCATGTGTTGCTCTCACGAGCATTCTTGTTGCTTTACATCATTGGAATGACGCAAACATGGGAATTTGGAAACGCGAGTAAACAAGAGGGAAATAATATAAAACGTTAAGAATAACAATTACTATTATAATAATAATAAAAAGAGTATTAACCCTTTGTCAATACGGCGAGACTGGAGGCGTCTCCGCACTTTGCCGGTCCATTGGGGTCGTTTGACCATACTTCACCAAAACAAAGACAAAGATCACCCGTATAGCCTTTAACAGACTGTTGGGGCAAGTGCTGTTAGCGATCACCTATGAAGGCCGGCAAGGCAAACGAAGGGGTGGGTGGTCGGCACCTCCCACGGCCGCCTTTGTCTCTCCAGTGGCGATGTTTACACACCAAATACTCACTTGAGGCTGAGTCGACCTAGGGGAGGCCCGGTTCAGTGCACACACAATAACGAGGACAGCCTCCATTTGATACGAAGTGACGTCGACAGAGCCACAGCGCTAGTGCCAGGCTAGGTGCACTTCGAGGCCACGTGAAATGTCAGACTCGCTCTGTGTGTGTGTGTGCATGTAACCGGGTTGGTTAGGTACAAAGCTTCAGCGTCCTAAAAATAACACAACACAATGCACGTAAATACATATTTATATTACTATATAAAAAACAAAGATCCCCCGTATAGCCTTGACAGACTGTTGGGGGAAGTGCTGTTAGCGAGCACCTATGAAGGCCGGAACGGCACACGAAGGGGTGGGTGGCCAACACCACGCCCGGCCGCCTTTGTCTCCCTAGCGGCGATGTTTACACACCGCACCAGGTACTCATTTAAGGCTGAGTCGACCTAGGGGAGGCCCAGGACCGGTTCAGATAATCGTCACTGGTGTTAGCCGTGAGCGGGAATCGAACTCGGGTCACCGGGTTCATAGCGCAGCGCGCTAACCGCTACACTATCGCTCCCCACATATTACTATATACACACAGTTACACATCCACACGCTCTACACATATGTTCCAGATATGGTGATGAATTGTGTTGTTGGTTGTGCCTTTCGTTTTAATGTAATTTCTTTATTTGTTGATTAATTGGCAGTAGGGTTTTCATATTCATGGTGCTTTCGGTGAAGTCACGTAGATAGAAAATAAAAATAAAAGACCGCTTGTGTTGCGATCGGAACGTCATGGGTTTTTTGCTTTTTATTTTATTTAATTTTTTCTACGTAACCTTACCGAAAGAACCAAGAATATGACTTCCTGCAGTCACGAAAGTTTTAAGTAGGGTTTTCATTTGCTGAGTAGTAGCTGCATATAGGATTTGGTCATTATACATTAAATAATAATTTATGTACAGCGTTATGGGATGCAATTAACATGAATGACGCGATATGAAATGGAAGTATTGTTATATTAAACGGAGTCATTGGGGAATGGGAAACTTGAAATACCACGGGCATTCGTTAATTACCAATATTAATAATTCCCAGCCCTTTCTCGATCCACTGCTGAATGAAGGCCTCCCCACAGTCGGTCATGGAGGCTATTAACCATACTTCACCAGGCTGGTCAGTTCGGGTTGATGATGGGGGGGGCAGGGAGTGGAGGATCAAATCAGATAACACTCGCCACTGATGTTCGCCGTGGCCGGGAATCTCCGTCTCTTTTTCGAAACTGATCAAACATGAAAACTAATACTAATAGGGTTTTTCTCCTTTTTTCTGGCAACAAATCTGACACCTTTTGCAAGGAATCATGTTTACATTAACCACAATACTTGCAGTCAAATGCTAACAAAAAAACAATACTCTGATAATTTATGCATTGTCTTTGGTCCACACCAGAGACAGCTTTCTTTGGAGCCTCGTCTCATATGGTGTTCGACCTTTTGGCGTCATCTGGTCGAACACCATATGAGACGAGGCTCCAAAGAAAGCTGTCTCTGGTGTGGACCAATCAGTTTTAAAGACAATGCATAAATTACCAGAGTATTGTTTTTTGTTTGCATTTGACTGCAAGTATTGTGGTTAATGTAAACATGATTCCTTGCAAACGGTGTCAGATTTGTTGCCAGAAAAAAGGGGAAAAACCCTATTAGTATATTTTGGTACTGGCAAAAGAGGTCCCATGATGTAGATGAAAACTAATTTCTGCTTTTTTTCTTCTGTTTAGTTTTCTGTCCTTCCCGCGCACCTCCCATCAGCACGGTTGGCTACGTACGGTGCGAAAGAAGTTCAACGTACGTACATAGAATCGAGCGCCCGTTGACTCCAGTCGCTCGCTCACCAGCGGTCAGTCGCATCCGTTTTACTCTCATCACGCTACTGCCACGGTTACTTCACCCAAGCACTTTGCTCTTTGATTCCTCTATCCATGTTGAAAAGTGCCTATCAGACGGACGGTTTCATCCCGTATGTGGAATTCGCTCACATTTTTCATTTTAATATAACCTTGCTCAATCCAAAAATTAAGTATTTCCTCTTATCCATCACGGTGTCTTGCTCACCGCTCGGTCTAATGGGCCCGTCCTCAGAAACCGTGATGAATAAATGCATCAACAACTCAACATATTCGTCAATAACACGGCGTGGCCTTAAAATGAAAATAAATATAGACACGTGTCGGACATGGTCCTTCTACATAGCACATATTTATAGTAGGCGACGTTTCGGGCAATGGCCTTTCATATCACGTGCACGAAGAAGAGCCATTGCCAAACCGGTGCCTTTTATACGTGACGTTGTAAGGTAAGAGTGTTAATGACGATTGTGTTAATTTGTTAACTGTGCCGACGCAACAGCAGCAGGAGCAGCCTCGCCAACAAAATAGAACTCGTTTAAAACAGACATACGTCTCATTTAAAAAAAAAACATACTCGCTGTGTGGAACGTTCAGCTTATTTCATTTCCCTGGTGATGATGATAATAACGCTAATGATATTAAAGCAACTAAAACTTTTGAATGTTGGCAGCCTTCCTGCCCGCAGCCACAAGCGATGGGTTTGTGTGCACACTCAGACATCGTCAAGACGCGGGGTCGGCCGCGTGGCGTAGGGGTCACGGCGAGGTCGCGGCGAGGTCGCCTCGGGCCGGACTAAGGGGTCACGACTTCCACGCTAGGTCACGAGTTCCTGGGTTAGGGTTCGGGTCAAGGTTCGCCACCGGTTAGGGGTTTGTCCCCAACACTCCGGGAGAATGGGCATCGGTTGTTCGAGTGGCAGCCGGAAATTGATTAGTGCCGATGTCCGTCTGGCACCAGCTATCACGCTGTGTTGAACTTTATCGCAAAAAAAACTTGCATGGTTTTGAGAAGAGACTTCGCCTGAATGAGAACTTATATCGGGGTTTGGTTGATCACCGTTGGTTACCCTACAATGCAAATGAAGTTTAACAGACATACAACGATAATTGGTTCTTTACCCTTCTATCTGGCAACAAAACTGACACCAATTATCATATTTTTACTGGCAAATGAGGTCCCCATAGTGTAGACATACAACGTTCAGAGGAAAGCTCGAGTTCGGTGAGTTTGGAGTAATTCGGATTTGCGATGCAACGAACCATCTCACCCCTCTGCACGTTAAATTGATTTCATCGCTCCATCTCCACGGAGATTATACTCTATAGGTAACGTGCAGACGAAGAGGATAAGGGATACATCGCGTGTCCGTATGTATAACTTCTTTAGCACCGTACGTAGCCAACCGAACAATCATACCACCGAAAGGTATACTGTATACAGTACTTAATCAGTGTGGGATACTAAAACTATAAATAAACTATTTTTATTTCACCAGCTAAGGCCCACTGAGCTTTCTAGCTATTTTTCAGACGCGACCTGGCCACTCAACGAAGTGGCATATCGCGTGGAAATCTATAGCGGCCAAATACTCTAAACGCATGATGTTGATTTTAAATGTGGAGGGGAATACCGGAGGACCCGGACAAAAATCCACGCGACCACGCGGAGAGAGAGAAAGAGACGCGCAAACTCCAAATATACAGCAGGCGTCAGGGTCGGGATCGAACCCACGACCTCCTGTATACCGGGCGAGGGAGTTAACATCTCCTAGCCACCGTGATGATGATGAGAGAGAAACAGACGCGCAAACTCCAAAAATACAGCAGGCGTCAGGGTCGGAATCGCGACCTCCTGCACACGAGGCGAGGGAGACGTCTGCTAGCCACCGTGGCGCACCTGGAGCATTTGCTCACGCAACTGGCTTCTGGCGGAATGAAGAGGTACAGGGCAGTGCCTCTTCATTGCAAGGCAAGCGAGCCACTGCCGGCCCCTGATGGCCTTTAGTGCGGCCCCTGACAATACACAAAGAGGGAAAACACTCCCACCCCTCACCCTATCGTGCTGCTGTCAAACCCCCAATGGTTCCAAATGTGTGGCGGCCCTCACACTTGACGATGTCTTATCGGCGAAAAAGTTCCCCCTCCCACCCTCCTATGAAAATTTGTAACAAAAAAATAACAACCCTGCTGTTGGGAGCTCTGGGAGAATCCAACTGGAGGGTACATTGGCCTACTCTTCCACTGTGGCGACACTTTACCCCACTCCGAGCTGCCCGCCGATCGCCTGGCGTCGTCCTGCCTGTTTACACAACGCCACCTATAATCAGAAAGTCGAGGTAAACAACAACAACAACAACACTTCTGGGTGGGCAGGCGCAAGTGCGGTGGTGGAGTTTGGAGAGTTTCAGAATCTGCGCGCCCTGTTGCTTTCAACTGCCGCTGCGCCGAGAGATGTGACCCCAGGGGTGTCGCCGTGCGGGAGGAACGTGCCATGATCCACAGCTAGCCGGTGAGACCTCGGCAGGAGCAGGAGGGGTGCCGAGAGAGTTTCCATCACCGCCGCGTGATTGACGACGGTATTTCCGCGTCTCGACAAAAGTGTCCATTGGACGCACTCATTCACTCGCACGTCCGGGGGAGAGACGCGCCGAGTCACATGGCTCTCTTTCAGGAGGGTCCTGCCGTCGCGGACACCGCCGCTGCATTGCGCTTTTGTTGAAAGATGTTTTCAGCCAATTAATGACGAGATGGATCGTGGCCGTTTTTTTTGGCGGTATCAAAGTATGACAAATAAATGACTTTCGTGACTGCATTAATTCATATTCTCTGTTCTTTCGGTAAAGTCACGTAGATAGAAAATAAAAATAATAAGTTCTAAATTAAAAATAATAACTTACATTTTGTTATCTACGTGACTTTACCGAAAGAACCAAGAATATTAGAAACAAGATTAGGTTTTACCCTTTCTAGGCGATACAACAAGTGTTAAGATGTCCAAACACCAAATAGAAACCTTTTGCAAGGCCTAAAGTCGGCATTAACCACACGTACTTGTGGTAAGGTACGGCCCATTGTCACCGCAAGTACGTGGTTAATGCAGCCTCGATTCCTTGCAAAAGTGATCTGTTTGGTGGTTTAACATCTTAGCACCTCTTGCATTGGTTCAAGGACACATTTATATATTTACGAGATCTAACCCCAAAAAGCCTTGTATTATTAACCTCTTTTAATGTCAGAAAGGCTGAAACCCTATTCTTATTTCTCGATGACGAATTGTGTTTGTTATTGACTCGTGGGAGGAAACCGGAGCACCTGGAGGCAACCCACGACTTGTGCGAGGGGGAAACACTCTATCCCCGTACACATGGAAACAGATGGCGATTAGTCCACTTCCTGTACTGCGTTCTCCCTTTAGAGTTTACTCAATTTGTCACACGGATTATAGTCCCGTTTAGCCAGCTGCCCGGCTATTTTACAAGGCAGATCCGTGGTGCAGCAACAACAAGACAGAGACAAGACAGAGACAAACACATTCCTGCGGAGGGAGCTGGTAGGAACGTTGGGTTGCTGGGTCAATGGCCAGGGTCAACGGCGGCGTGGTGTATTCCGCAAATATGGCCGACTGTGAGGGCGAGCACAAGCCGGCGTGAGTAGGTTAAACGTTGAGTTTTATAAGGGCACCACGGGGTGACCAGCCCCTCCCCACCTAGCCCCACCCCTCCCACCCCCACCCTCCCCACCCAGCCCATCCCCTCCCACCCCCCACCCTCCCCACCCAGCCCCTCCCCACCCTCCCCTCCCCACCCAGCCCTACCCCTCCCATTTTTGGATGCACGACGGACGGACGGAAACAATAATCCCCTGTGGGCTGGTGGAACCAGGTGGTTCCTACCAGTAAAACATTAATATTTCAGCGAGCGAGTACCGGATCCTTAAGGAATATTGCACAATAAACGAGTTATTTAACGGCCATGAACAAAACACGCGAATACAAAAAAACATTGCCAACACATAGCACCTCCTTGACTCCCACGCCAAGGGAGTTTCACAGCATTCGCGTGTTGTGTCATCCACGAACCCTCGCTGCTGCCTCTGCACTTGTGGATTATCAGCGGTAAGTCCACGCTTAACGCGCGGTGTTCACACAACGCGATTTCACTACAACGCGGTTCTTCCATTCGAGAACACTTTGCAGAACGCGGAACGCGCACCGTTATAACGCGTGACACGCTCCGTTATAACGCGGTTTCTAAGCGGTCGACGACGAACTACTTTCTTGAGCTGCTCGACTGAGTGGTAGAGTAATACTGTACGCGTAATGATACAGTAACGCGGCGGCGAAAACCCTCGGTTATTCGTCATTGCACTGTGCACGCGTGTGTGTGTGTGCGGCGTTTTTCGCTCAACGCCGCACGTTTCAGGAACGCACCCACCGCGTTAAACGAGGACCTGCCGCGCGGGCGAGCTACGCGCAGCCAAAGCCGCAACCGCCACCCGGCTACCCGGAGCAGGGGTCGGAATAGGCGAGCTCTTAGGCAGGCACGAGACGCGCTGCATTGTATGGCAGGATTTCAATGAAATACGACCGCCGAGTCGCGTGCCACGGTGAAGAGGCCCTCTGTCGGGTGCCCAACAATAACAGCGCTCCAGCAGTCGAGCACCGCGCCTCCGCGTGCAGAGCCAGCGATGACACACGGACAGACGCGTATCGGTTGTCGTCGCGAGCGCGCGCGCGTGTGTGTTTATGGGGAGCGGTGGTGTAGTGGGTAGCGCGCTGCTAATGCGTGTGTTTATGGGGAGCGGTAGTGTAGCGGATAGCGCGCTGCGCTACGAACCCACCGGTGAGGATTGACTGAACCGGTCCCGGGCCTCCGCTAGATCGACTCCGCCTCAAAATTTGTACCTGGTGCGGTGTGTAAACATCGCCACGATGGTGACAAAGGCGGCCGGGTGCGGTGTTGGCCACCCACCCCCTCGTGTGCCGTGCCGGCCTTCTTAGGAGCTCGCTCACAGCACTTGCCCCAACAGTCTGTGACAAACTATACGAGGGATCTTTGTGTTTCTGTCGCTGAGTTCGAAGATTAATTCGTGGTGGATCGTGCAATTAACCACGTGCCCGTAGATGTTGAACAGCTGATGTATTCATGTAAAGAATACGTCATCATGATCAGCAGCAGCAGACATTGTCTTCATGATAATTAGCAATTATCATTCGCTAATGATGGTACGTGCTATTAATTAACAATGACGATTATTATCGCCAACACCTATATCATCATTACCTCCATCGGCCGTCCCATTATTCACAATTAATTGTCTTAATACCATCGTTTCTTTCTCTCTCTTGTCTACTCATGGTTGGGGGAAGTCCTCTCTCATCATCCATTACACGATGTAACACGATTTTTGTCCCTGGGTAGTAAGTGTTATTTGTTTATTGCTTATGCCTAAAAAGTATATAAAATGGCTATTATTCCCCACGAACTTTGCTTTTGTGAACAGGACTCTATGTGAAGGAATTACGTTTATCATTGAAAAAAGGTAAATTGCTAAATATCACTGTCCTGGTCACAAAGGCTAAGTTTGTGGGGAATAACAGCCCTTGTCTGCACTTTTGAGGCATAAGTAATTATGAAATACACTTACTCCCCAGGTACAAAAAAACATTTTTTTTACACAGTGAATTATCGACCGTCTGTTGGACGAATTCACCTGCGTCACCACCACCACCACCATCCACCAGCACCACCACCACGACCATCCATTGTCAATCCACTGCTAGATTGTTAAGATTAGTGTTGCTGCTATACATGTCCACGTGATAAGCCAATTTGTTGAGCGGTCGCTTCTGAAAAAAGAAGTTAATAGCTCAGTGGGCTTTACCTGGCAAGATGAAGAAAAAAATGTTTAGTTTTATTTGTATATATTTTAAATCATTGTTTTACCTTTCCTATACTTTACACTCCTATCGCGTTTTTTGCATCGTTTGCTGTTGGGACGTTCTGACTCGCCCCTACTGGACGTTGGTGAAAACAAATAAAACGCTTTATAGCTCATCGGATTCCTCCAGTACAAAATAAATATTCTGATTCTCAGATAAATTAATGACGCACCACGCCACGTCTCCTGCAAGCGAACACGGTATCGTTGCCCAAAGCTCCCAATCGCCACGTTCCAAAGATCCATGGGGGGTGGGAACCTCTGCTGTAGAGAACAAACTTTGGGACAACTTTGTGCGGCAGCATTCGCCGCAAACTTTTCGACGCCACGGCCGTCGGTCACTCCGCGTGTTGAGAGTTGCTTTGGAACACTTTTAACAGTGCCGTGTTAAGTCCTTTCCAAAAACCTAACGCATTCGTCAGTAACACTGTGGCCTTAGAATATTAATAATAAAACAAATGCATGCAATAGGTGACGTTTCGGGCAACGACCCTTTTTCATAGGATCCTTGCGGGGGGGTTCGTTATAATTCGGTCATCTGCAACGCACATTTCACAGCTGTTGTCTTAACGATTCAACACGATGTGGTGGTGATATTGCTGCTGCGTTTGCAGTCGTGTACAAGCACAATTAACAAAGAGCTCGCTGTAGGACCATTTCTGGGATCGTTTTCTTCGTACGGCCGATGTAGATGTTTAGAGCAAAGACTATACTATCACAACGAGGTGGTTGAGCCAGATAATTGCGTCAGGAGTAGCAGAGTGCATCGCCGTGATGACGATTGAGTCATTCTCTGTTCCGCGGCTCCGTTCTTGGGTGGTGACCACAGCATCCGCACGCTGCCGGAAAGTTTTAAGTTTTTGTGCCACATGTGCATCGTCGTCGTCGTGATCAAGTATCCACATTTGCTACCGTGGTTTGTGCGGATGCGGTTCATCGCACAAAACTGTGGATCGCTTCGACTATTCATCGCTGGCTCGGTCAAGTTACGGGGCGGTTGCTACTGGATCCTCAAAAAACCACTTCAAAAAGGCAGCAGCAGCAGCAAGCAGCAACAACAACAATAACAACAACGCCACATGCTGGGTCTGGCTGGCTTGCTGGCCGTAGCGCAACCACGCACGAACTCAGCTGGCTGGATCACTCACAAACCCGCGCACCCCACCACCACCACCACCCCCTTCCCCATGCGTTGGCTGATAAAGAGGCGTGAGCCAGTCCCCCCGGTGCCCGCCTTGGGGGCGTGCGCGGCGCATATAATGGATGCCGTTGAGAAATCCGTCTACAAAAGCGCAGTTTGCCCCCGGGCGCGGAATGTAAATTGCCGAGTGTATGCGCGCGCTGGGGTCCGCCCGGGCACGCGGCCCAACAAAGCGCCCTTGAGGGCTGGCGCCTGATCCGTCCCGCCGCAGACAGGCGAGCCAGTCCCCCCCCCCCGTCCGCCCCCCGGGTCAGAGCGGGCGGGCGGGCGGGCGGGCGGGTGGGAGGGGGGTGAGGGCTGCCTTGGGGTGGCGGGGCGGTTGGGTGTGGGGAGGGTGTTGTGGGCAAGGGAGGGGTTGAGATGATGAGTTGGGCTGGGTTGAGTTGGGTTAAGCCGGGCTGGGCTGGATGGGAGGAGATGGAGGTGGGGGGGGAATGGAGGAAGAGGGGAGAAGGGTGGGGGAGGGAAGAGGAAGGGAGAAACTGGGTTCGTGAGCTACCGACCCAAATTTGACTTTGCGCTCGTGCGTAAAAGCGCGTGGTTTAGTACGGGGCCGATCCAGCTATTATTACTGTCGATTGTGTGCGCGAGTGTGTGTATGTATGCGCTATTCATATTATCATCGGCTGCGTAACGCTGTGTGGAAGCTACCTGGTCTGTCGCTCCATACAAAGCTCCGGGTCTTCTCGGCCACAAGTTGTGCCCTCCATTCTTTCCGCTTGCGGAACGGGGATCCCTCTGAAGTTCAAACGAACATATGCGCCGGTTTGAAACATCCAGGCTAGCCTGCCTGGCTTAACCAAACTGGACTGTGTGAGTTCACATAGCCTTGAAAGATCTGGACACCCTCCCATCAATAAGCTCCTCCGCAAAGCGAGGCTGTGTTGGCTGGGTCATGTAGCCCGCATGCCCAGCCACCGCATGCCCAATCAGCTTCTGTTCGGCCAAATATATGGGGGCGAAACGGGCGCGGCAAGGGCTAGAGAAGAGATGGTTGTTGCTGATGTGGTACAGAAGGATGTTGGAGCTGAGTAGACTTGCCGATGACTGATACCAGCGGTGTCCAGATCGGCCTCTGTGGAGGAGGTTCGTGAAGGACGCCGCTGTGGCAGTCGCCCTCCTATCAGTCCGTCAACCCACGGCCCCTCGGGGTCTGTCCCGTGACCTGTCAGCAAGCCATCGACACGTGGTCTCGAGAGTACACCTAGCATGGCACAAGCGCCGTTGTGACGTCACCGCCGCAGAGTGAACGGCGGTTGTGTTGTGTATGAGCGTGGCCGTGTGTGTGAGAGTGTGGTTGAGCATCAGTGTGAGAGAGAGAGTGTGCGCGCGAGTTTGTGTGAGTGCGAGCCTGTGTGCGAGTGTAAGAGAGCACGTTGTGTGTGTAAGTCTGAGTGTTTTCTTGTGTATGTGTAGCCGGTATGTGCGTGCTCACGTGTGTGTGAGAGTTTGCGTGATCACGTGTGTGTGTGTGAGTTTGCGTGTCCGTGCTCGGCCTGTCATCTCACTCAGTCGACCCACAGCACCTGGGTCTGTCCCGTGACCTCCTGCCAGCGGGCGTTCGACACTTCACGTGGCCTTGACGTGCACGTCGCCTGGCACAATCGCCGTGGTGACATCACCGCCTCTTCGTGGTGAATGGAGGTTGTTGTTGCTGCTGCCGTGTTCGTGTGCCCATGCACTGTGCGTGCACCTAGCGTGGCACGGACGCCGCTCTTAACGTCACCTGCATTCATTCCGCGTCGCGTGGCGGTTGTTGTTTGCTGGGTTGTTATGACGCTCCTTGTGTTCGTGTGCAAGGAGCGGTGGGAGCAGTGGTTTGCGCACTTGCGTCCATTGATGACAAGCGGAGTCCGAATCTTCACGCATTCTATGTCTTTCCGAAGTCGGTTCACCATGATGACGAGTAGCTGTGCACGGCAGAACTCGCGAGAGACGACGGCGGCCAGGTGCCAGTCGGGCCTTTATAGCTGCTAACTAACAATGCATATCACAATATAAATACTGTGTACATAACGCCACGTAGGGATGGGGAATGTCAGCTCATTTGCAAGAGCGAGCCATGAGAGGTGGCGAAGGCTTAGGGGGTGGGGACCATCCAGCAGAGGATAGATCATGGTAAATGATTTTAATGATGAATATTCCAATTCGCGATTTAAACCACAGGCAGTGTGACATGAAGGTGTTTGATTTGAACAATTAACTTCTATTATAGATGGGTTTTTGGGGGATTAGATCGCGAACATTTTTTAAATGTGTCGTTAAACCCGCCACCACCCGACACAGCCAACTAGTAAGGTTTGTCACGTAAACAGAACGTGCCAATTCGTCACTAGTACAGCACACCGGTTATGTTGGAGAGTAAACCCACAACATTTACAATTCGAGTACGAAGTTTCGCCTGATGATGCTAGCTGTACTAGTAACGAATTGGCACGTTCTGTTTACGTGACAAACCTTACTAGTTGGCTGTGTCGGGTGGTGGCGGGTTTAACGACACATTTATATATTTACGCGATCTAACCCCACAAACCTCTATTATGGATAATGTTGGTCACGAAAATCTACTGCGTGTTAAATTTACTGAAATGTTGTCATTTAAGACGCTGCATTTAGAACGCTTACACATGCGCCAGTCAATTATAGCTGTACCGACGTGTCTATTAATCGATAAATACAATCGATTTTTCTCACGATACATGCGTCGAGTCGCGCGTGTCTAAGAATCGATTATTTGTGTTGCGCGGATGAAGGTTGTTAATCGGGTTCACGCGAATTTCCTCCAGCCACCGGAGGCCGCTTACATTGACCGCGATGTTTACAACAACAACAACAAAATAATAATAAATCGAACTCTAATCGAAAACTCGAGCGGGGGGCGGTGGGGGGTGAATCATCTACAGGTTTACACCCTTACCAATCAACCAAGACTCACCACCACCACCACAGCTCCGAGTCCCAAACAATCACCCCACGTGTGCACCCACAGCAAATTGCTCACACATGTTTAGTTGCAGGCCACGTGCTGCTGTTCAGTGTCACGAATATGTGTGTGTGTGTGTGCACGCCCGTGTATACAAAGGCTATACACAATCACACAGATCCATATACCCCCCCACCCACCACCCACCCACGGTCTCCACACCCTGCAGGCATACAGACTATGTTGTTAGCGAGCACCTATGGAGGCTCGCTCGGGCACACCAGGGGGTTGTGTTGGTGGGCAGCAACCACGCCCGTCTGCACGTGTCTCCCCAGTGCTGATGGTAATCATTTGAGGCTGAGTCGACCTTAGGGCGCAGGCCCCGGGACTGATTCAGATGTTCGGTCACTCAACGTTCTTCTGCGATCGGGAACCGAACTCGGGTGGTCGGTTAAATCGCTACAGACCCCCCACCCGCCCGCCCCCCACTTAATTACAAAGATAAATATCCATCCCCCCCCCCCCCCCGATATTCTCAAGACTCTTGCACGGGGCGAGTGCCCATTACGGCAGACGCGGACACACGAGGGGGTGGAGTGGGGTGGGCCAGCGACGCGCCAGGCGGCCTTTGTATGCATTACACAAGCCCACACACAGCCAAACAAGGTTTTGATATTCTTAGGTTTTTTTCGGTAAAGTCACGTAGGTAAAAAAAAATTAATAAAAGTAAAATAAAAATAAAATCACGACGTTTCGGAGGCAACACAAGCTTCCGTCTTCAGGTGGAACAGTCACAGCACGATAGCTGTATCACTTGATACGATAGCTGTATCACTTGATACAGCTGTATCACTTGATAGCTGTATCACGTGATACAGCTATCGTATAGCTGTATAGCTGTATCACTTGATACAGCTATCATGCTGTGACTGTTCCACCTGAAGACGGAAGCTTGTGTTGCCTCCGAAACGTCGTGATTTTATTTTATTTTTATTTTACTTTTATTAATTTGAATTTTTTACCTACGTGACTTTACCGAAAAAACCTAAGAATATGAATCCTTGCAATCACGAAAGCCTCAAATCTAGAATTAAGGTTTTGATATTGAGATCTACTGCCGTATTAAACTTGAACAGCCGACCGTTTTAATCCGGCAATCGATTGACATTGGCTCACGATGAGGATCACAATGAACAGTAGTAATTCGTCCGGAACGTGAAGCTCATTTTAAAGAATCGCCCGCGTTCAAACGGCTATGAGAAAGGTGCGAACTTGTCAACGTGTTGATTATTATACTTGCTTGGCGAGGGGTTTTTTGACCACACCTTTACCAAGCTGGTCAATACGGGCTGGAGATATAGTACAGCCTGACAATGGCTTCACTGCTTTGCCCACTACCGCACCTCTGATTTGCGCGGTTAGCCACGTATGGTACGAAAGAAGTGAAACGTACGTACGTTTATACAACAAAGCCCAGCATTGTTCGGACAAAATGCCGAATTCAAAACGTTACACACGGTCTACCTTAGAAACCTCCTCAATAATTGCAATTCATTGCAAATGTCCGAGGCATCAGAGGTTCCGACGCCAAAAACTCAACTCTGACAGCCCTCCCAAGACCGATGACGCAGCGCCTATTATGAAACAAAACACCGAACGACGCGTTACCGGCAGAGAAACACCACCGGTGGTTTCGCGATTCGATAAATGAACCTTATGGCGGGACCCCGGGCTTTCTTAAGCCCCCGGCACCTCGCATAAACTGCGTTGCGACGTCATTTTATGTCTGTTTAATGCGAATGATACGGCAATCTATTCCTCTGGACGAGCTCTACACGATGCGCTAATTAAAGTTTCAAAGTTTTGTTTATAATTACGGTAATTTTGGCGACGACGGGTGCTTGCTGAAGAACGAGAGGATTGATTTCTGGTGGGTCGCGGCGTTTATTACGATTTTGACGTCCGTTTATTCGGGACCGCGGGGTCCCGCCATAAGGTTGAAATCATCAGTTCACGAAATTTCATTTTCATCTCTTTCACCCACCCCCTTCGCCACCCTGTGGGAGTCTGTCAAGGGCCACATCTTGCCACTGTCAAGCCCCCCGAAGTATGAGATTGATGATGACGCAGTCGCGTTATCGTTTGACGCTGACACGGGTGTCCTTGTGAAATGAGAATAATGCCGACAGTGAATCTATCCCCCACCCTCCCCCTGGCCCGTTGAGCGCCTGCGCAGTTGCACCGCCTGCACACTCGATAGCTATGCAATCAGGCGATCGGGTTTTTAAAAATATACAACTTGGCTTGCGCGTTCTGCGCATTCCCCCCCCCCCCCCAAAAAAAAAGACTAATAATAGTCCAGCAATAATGCTATTTGCCCAGAAAAAGACTCACCGAGTCTCCAGCACTCTCTCTCAGGAGGGTGCTGCCACATTGGGATGTTTGACCAATGCCACGAATGTGCGTTTTTTTTAATTTTTTTTGGGGGGGGGGGTCCTTAGCATGGAAGGAAACCGGAATGCCCGGGAGAAAATTCACCGCGCAGAGATGGAGCTGACACTCACAGCACGGCCACCTCCTAGCCACACGCCTACAACACCTGGCAAGCCCTGGTTGGTGGACGCCCATCCAAATACTGCTCGGGGCTTTACACCGCTTTAGCCTCAGTCTCAGTCGCTTACACATGCACTACGGTACTGTATTTTCCAGAATATAAGACGCTCTGGAAACATAAGACGCGCCCACGAAACATGTGTGCGGTGTGAATAAATGTACACAAATGCGATCTGACACACACACACATTGGATTGGAACGCGTTCTAACCTGTGTTTTAAAATATAGGGGGCGAGGGCGGTGGGGTTCAGTGCGTCCGATGATCCGGATAATATGGTAATTGAGTGGAGAATGAGGCTTGGGGCACGTGGGGAACGAGGAAATGAGCAGCCCATCGAATCGTTACAAGAAACTCAACACATTCACCAATAACGCAGCGTGGCCTTAAAATAAAGGAAACATATATAATAGGCGACGTTTTGGGCAGTGGCCCCTTCTTCAGATTTTATCGTTACAGGCATTCCCTAACGTTACCCAGCATGGAATAATCAACACGGTGTCCTTTTTGGACTACGCATGTAAGTGGACGCTAAGGTATAATCAGGGCTTAATCTATCACTCGATATTTCCCGAAAATTGTTGCCGGGCTGGCTTGGAGTAGGGGATTATTGGTGTAGAGGCACTGCCACTCGAGTACACGACACGCCGATCCATAATAATCTAGTCCGATAATCCTCTCGGCAGGTTTTATACATTTCAGGGCAATATTAGGCGAGATCGATTGTGGCGTACAGACAATTACAGGAACAGCGTTCTGGACTCTCTCAGATGCAATGAGACCCTGGATATCTTGCTGGGTTATCCTAAAACATCAGTCCACGCGATCCTTCGCTGAACACCTTCCCACGGCTTCAAGTCTCCTCCGTTCAAATGGGAATTAACGCGGTACACGCTGCACTTGCCTGATGATTGCTAAACAAGTGTCACGTGTCACAGAGAGCGTTGATTCAAATGAAGATATAGATTACGTGCGTGCGCCGATATCACGTGACCTAAAAAAAAGTCAACGCATTCGTCAATAACTTTGTGGTCTTAAAAGCAAAACACTTGGAATAGGCGACGTTTCGGGCAATGACCCATCTTCATAGCACATATACTGAGAGGCCAGATAAATAGAGTGGATAATAAGAGTTGGAGACTGCACTTTACACCATGCGGCCTGATGAGAATTACATTTTAATATGTTTTCTGATGAACAGTTTTTAAATAGACATATGAATAGGTACACTATTAGTGGATATTGAGTAACTGACAAACCGTTTGTCATCAAAAAACGTATTACTCCACGAACTAATTTGTATTAAATGTGAAATTACTAAATGTTCCTGGCACATCGTAGTGTGGGGTCGATGTCCAACGCGTTCTGAGATCGATGCATAATCGATTCTTGTGGAAACAAGCGATTCTTGAATCTAAACGCCATCGGCAAATCTCAGATCTGCAATTAACGAGGAAACTCCATCATGACAAAATAATAGTGCACGCCAGAAAGCCAGAGCGTTTCAAACAAGACACAAAACCGTGTAAAAGGGAACACATCCATTTGTACTTCTGCAAAGAATAACTAATACTGGTAGGAACCTCCTGGTCACACCAGCCCACAGGGGATTATTGTGTCCGTCGTGCAGGGAGGGGCTGGGTGGGGAGGGAGGGGTTGGGTGGGGAGGGGAGGGTGGGGAGGGGCTGTGTGGGGAGGGTGGGGAGGGGCTGGGTGGGGAGGGGAGGGTGGGGCTGTGTGGGGGGTGGGAGGAGTGGGGCTGGGTGGGGAGGGGCTGGGTGGGGAGGGGCTGGGTGGGGGGTGGGAGGGGTGGGGCTGGGTGGGGAGGGGCTGGTCACCCGTGGTGCCCTTATAAAACTCTACGTTTAACCTACTCACGCCGGCTTGTGCCCGCCCTCACAGTCGGGCATATTTGCGGAATACACCACGCCGCCGTTGACCCTGGCCATTGACCGAGCAACCCAACGTTCCTACCAGCTCCCTCCGCAGGAATGTGTTTGGGGAGTTGTCCGTCGTTCACATTTGATCCCATTTATTTCGATGTACGCATGTTGAACTTCTTTTGCGCCGTACGTGCACAACCGTGCTAATCGGAGGTGCGGGGCAAGGACGACTAAACGCACACACTAAATGAAGGAGATCTCAGACAACATTACCCACAACGCAACTATTTTTTCGGTGTTTGTTGATGAAAATTTTCGATCACAATATTAATTTTTACCGGAGGAATCCGATGAGCTATAAAGCTTTTTTTCACAGATGCCCAGTAGTGTGGAGAGGCGCTTATGACGTCACGTTGGTGAGGTCGAGGGGAGGGGTTAATTGGACTGCGGTGGAAGGGGGGGGGGGCTGATGACCTCACAGACACTGGGATGATGTGAGGAAGAGGGGGGTGATGACGTCACCTGACACTGGTGAGTTGTGAGCATAGGTGTCATGACATCACGATAGATTTTGTTGTGCGTTGGTGATGAGAGGGGGTGACGTCACCAGGCGCGGGGGGTGTTGAGGGGAGGGGTCGATGACGTCACGCTACACAGGCGAGGTGCACGGCAGGGATTGATGAGGTCGAGAGACGCGGGAGTTGTGAAGGGAAATAAAGATCACGACGTTTCGGAGGCAACACAAGTCTCCGAAACGTCGTGATCTTTATTTTATTTTATTTTTATTAATTTTGATGTTTTACCTACGTGACTTTACCGAAAAAACCTAAGAATATGAATCCTTGCAGTCACGAAAGCTTCAAATCTAGGGAGATGGAGCGAGTTATGACGTCACCCGACATTGGTGAAGTACAGGTGAGGTGTAGGAGAGGAAGTGATGATAAACAAAAAAATAACCGCACATCTTCGCCTGCCTTTCTTTTTTTTTTTCCGCGGAAGTTGCGCGCGACCCTGGGAAGCGATGCTTTCTTGGCTGTGTACTCGTTACGCATTTTTAAAATCCTTTATATTAAGTTCTACTTGCTTGCTTGCTTGCGCGCTTACGACCGTGCCAATCTTTCGGTCGTTTTTAACCCACTTCCTGTGATCCGATCGAGCTGACATTTTGCACGCAGACTCGTTGTGCGTGACAATTTATTTTCGTGAAAATTTTTTCCAAAATTTTCCACTTTTTAGGAAAAAAAAATTTCATATTTCATTTAAAATACCAATATGATAAAAATGAAACTCTTACTCAAGAAAAACAGAAATGAATACTAAAATAAAACCGATGCCACGCATATAAAGGATTTATAGTGAAAAACTTTGTTTTTACGGGTTAATTTTTGTTGTGCCTTGTTCCAAACTGGAGGGCAAAAACATCGTCACGCACCCGTCTCTGGCAGGAAGAGACGTCTGTAAATCTTTCGTCTCGATCGGGGAAGACACGCGGTGAGGTTGTTTTTTCAATTTTCTTCAGCGGATGCGCCGCTGCCAAACGAAATGAAGCATGTGATTTATTGCACAAGACATTTGTTTGGCAGCGGTCTCAATAAGTGTCGAGATAATGTCTTTATTCACCCAGGAAAGCCCCGAGTTTCACGAATTATTTTATTTTTATTTAGCAGGACTAATGCTGCTGTGGATCTTTGTCCAGTTTCTGTCGGGAGATTAATTTTCTTTTTTCTCGTGTGTGTGTGTCTGTGGGATTATTTCAGCGTGCTTGCCCTGAGAAATCCCACAAGTGGTGTCGGTTATTTATATATTTTTTCCGTGAAAAATTGATCACGAGATCTGAGCAAAAGGGTCAGCGGGCAGCAACAATCAGCGCCCTTTGAAGATTGTAATAGAGAAGAGTTTCACGCGTCTCCTCAGCTGAGCAAGGCTGCACGAAACTTGGGTGGGAAAGATGACGAGAAGGGAATTCCATACCAAAGGAGAGTGGGTCGGTAAAAAAAAATCAGGTAGAAAAAGTGTTGCGACCTGCAGAGCGGTGATGGGTGACTAAGTGATCGGGTGAGCGAATGAGCAAGTGAGTGTCTTGAGTTAGTCATTGCGTGAGTGAGTGGCCGAGTGTGTGTGTGCGTGCGTGTGTGAATGGGTGAGTGAGTGAGTGTTGTTGCAACCTGTAGTGTAGTGGCCGAACACAGTGTGATAGGTGAGACAAAACAGCCAGTGGCTTGGTAAGAACCGAGTTTTCAACGTTGGTGGAGCAATCAATGAGTGGCGTTCACGGGGAGAGTAACCCTTGCAGCAGTAGCGATAGAATAGTGATAAGGAGGTGAGCGAGTGGCTGGTGCCGTGTAATACATTCACTACCCAAAGAAAACCAATTGTTATCTTGGAGATGGCACCAAAGGAACGCGAGTCTCAGGCTGATCCTTCGACATTAATTCCCGACCTTATTGAGTAATGGAGTTGGCTGATTCCATCATGAATTAGATCTAATTCTCCATCCAGTGAATTGCTGTAAACTACTTTCATGTTATATATTCTTGTTTTTTTCGGTAAAAGCTTTAAATCTAAATTTACTTTCATGATGTGACCACGCGGGCCGGATTCAGAGCTCTAGTGACGTTACAGGGACACTTCTGAAAGTCATTTGAAAGTCGTTTTGCCACGAGGAAGGCTTCCAGCAGCCTATAGAAGGTGTGTGTGTGTTTATATTAAAGACAAGAGGTGTTTGTGTTTGGGGTTGTTGTTTTTCTGTCAGTTTGACCGAGCCATCGACACAGCCTTTTCTCAAACATCCTCAGCGTCATTCGCCACGATCTATCGACTGCTGGACGATTCCCTTCCATAATTCTAGATGTGAAGCTTTCGTGACTGCAATTATTCATATTCTACGGTCTTCGGTAAAGTCACGTAGGTAATATTATAATTATTTTATTTTACTTTTATTAATTTTAATTTAAAAAATTTACCTACGTGACTTTACCGGAAACCTTAGAATATGATTCCGTTCCCCTTAGCCGGCGCCTTCACTCACGATCACGCGGGAGCGACAATCCAACCATAGCTCCCTGCACGCGACTTGATCTAATCCGGTGGTTCATAACCCGTACCCTTCACCCCCTTTGGCTCTCAATCGTAAACAAAATGTACAATCTTAATAGATGTTTGACGAAGCAAAGTAGTTGTTACTTACGTGCCGGTGCTTAATTTGTTGTTGCGATGATTTGCCTTTCTAACAAAATCTGGCTACGTCTCGCACCCGCAGAAAGGGCATCTCGCATCCCCCAGGTAAAGAACCACTGCTCTAACCACCCCATCTCCTCGACGGTTAGCTACGTACGGTGCAAAAGAAGTTCGACGTACGTACGTCACCTGCCTATGGAGGTAATCTCCTAGGGGAAAGGGGGGGCGTGTTCCTCTCCTTTGACTGCCACTCTGTGCCTAGTCTCGACCATCGCGCCCTCACCACTTCCAGCGGATTGTACCGACTGCCAAAGCCCCCTCGTAACTCGCCGTTGATGCCTCGACGTGTCTAACTTTGACGTACGTTCTTGAATCCAACACGCACCTCTCTATCTATATATATACACTGATTTGTACACATTGCAATCAGGCGTGTTGTCGTCCGCTTTCGCAAAAATTTGGTTGAGAAATATCGACTCAGACAAAGGAAATGGAGTGAGGTGGTGCTAGGGGGAGGGGGGCGGTGGTGACGCTGCAAAGTGCGCAAAGAAGCCTGTGGTCCTTCATCTTTGTTCGTTTAGAATTCAATTCAGTCGGTCACCAACATCTATTGGCCACCCAACAATAACGTGCCTAAATTGAATATTTGGAGAGAGAAAACAACGCAGGATAAACACGTCTGGTCGTTAACATGCAGTACACGGTCAATTGTGTACGAACGCATCTGTACGGAATGGCGCGTAAATCATAACTTGGAGAATCGACGAATACAATCAATGCCGAGTGATACAATAAAAAAACACGCGCGAATTAAGGATGCATCTACAGCGGCACCTGCACACGAGCTGATTGCAACGCTCCATCTCTTTGCCAGACGTCCTGGAAATTAACTACAAAGATCCCCCCCCCCCCCCGTGGAGCCTTGAACAGACTGTTGGGGCAAGTGCTGTTAGCGAGTAGCGCCTATGAAGGCCGGCACGGCACACGAGAGGGGGTTGGTGGCCAGCACCACGCCCGGCCGCCTTTGTCTCCCCAGTGGTCGATGTTTACACACCGCACCAGGCTACTCATTTAAGCCTGAGTCGACCTCGGGGGAGGCCCAGGATCGGTTCAGATAATCGTCACCGTCGGTGTTGGTTGGTGGCCGTAATCGGGAATCGAACTCGGGTGGGGCGGGTTCGTAGCCCTACCACAACACCCATCACGCACGTGGCAGCCTCTACATCATCCACCGCGAATACAAATAAGAGATCACATTTGTCTCATTTTTAGACAAGCGTGGAGGACTTAACAAGATAAACGGCCGTGTCGACACGTCGTCGTAGTAGTTAAAGTCGTGTTAGCTTGGGGCTACACACACACACACCAAGAGGAAAACAAAGATCCCCAGTATAGCCTTAACAGACTGTAGGGGCAAGTGCTGTTAGCGAGTAGCACCTATGAAGGCCGGAACGACACACGAGAGGGGGTGGGTGGCCAGCACCACGCCCGGCCGCCTTTGTCTCCCCAGTGGTCGATGTTTACACACCGCACCAGGTACTCATTTGAGGCCGAGTCGACCTAGGGGAGGCCCAGTATCGGTTCAGATGATCGTCACTGGTGTTGGCCGTGAGCGGGAATCAAACCCGGGTCGCCAGGTTCGTAGCGCAGCGCGCTAACCGCTACACCACAGCTCCCCAATACACAAAAATACAAAGATCCCCCATATAGCCTTAACAGACTGTAGGGGCAAGTGCTGTTAGCGAGCACCTATGAAGGCCGGAACGGTACACGAGAGGGGGTGGGTGGCCAGCACCACGCCCGGCCGCCTTTGTCTCCCCAGTGGTCGATGTTTACACACCGCACCAAGTACTCATTTGAGGCTGAGTCGACTTAGGGGAGGCCCAGGATTGGTTCAGATAATCGTCACTGGGTGTTGGCCGTGAGCTGGAATCGAACCCAGGTCGCCAGGTTCGTAGCGCAGCGCGCTAACCGCTACACCACCGCTCCCCAATACAAAGACAAAGATCCCCCGTATAGCCTTAACAGACTGTAGGGGCAAGTGCTGTTAGCGAGCACCTATGAAGGCCGGAACGGTACACGAGGGGGTGGGTGGCCAACCCCACGCCCGACCGCCTTTGTCTCCCTAGTGTAAATGTTTACACACCGCACAAGGTACTCATTTGAGGCCGAGTCGACCTAGGGGATTCCCAGTGTCGGTTCAGATGATCGTCACTGGGTGTTGGCCGTGAGCTGGAATCGAACCCGGGTCGCCTGGTTCGTAGCGCAGCGCACTAACCGCTACAACCACCACTCCCCAATACACGCACACACACACACGTGCGTGCGTTCGGTCTTGTGCTGGTTCTCTCCCGAGGCGAGTGTCCGAGCGAGCGTGTGCGTGTGTGTACAGGCCGGTGGCTGTGCATTGCACAAACACACGTGGACTGCCCAGAGCTGGACGCGGAGAGGCAGGAGCTTGTCCCGTGTGGCGTCTTATATCACGCGTCTACAGTATTGTGTACACACATTCGGGGGAGCAGGTGGCTCAGCGGTTTAACGCGCTCTGCGCTCGCCGATTATTGCGGTTGCTGTTTAGTCTCTTGTCCGTCCACCGCACCTCCGATTAGTACGTTTGGCTACGTACGGTGCGAAAGAAGTTCAACGTACGTACATAGAAACGCGCGTCCACTCACTCAAGTCGCTCGCTCACCAGCGGTCAGTCGCATCTGTGTAACTTTAATAACGCTACTGCCCCGAAACGTTGCGATTATACATTTGTAATTTTAAGGCCAAAGTTTGTTTTTACGAACGTGTTGAATGTGTTGTTATCTTCGCTTGAGCATCATTGTCTAGTTAGTGCCGAATTATCCAAGTAGCAAAAGTAGCTACATATGTAATAGCTACATGTGTAGAAGCTACATATGTAGCTACTACACATATGTATTAGCTACTACTAGCTATGTAGCTACTACACATGTAGCTACTACACGTATAGTAGCTACGGGCCCCGCACTTTCAAGGGCCCCGCGCTAAATGCTTTCAAGCTATCAATTCCGGTTCAGTGATTCTGCACTTGCTCTATTACTATAGTACTATACTGCATTACACTTGTATGAACGACTGGGTGTTTAAGGTTAGCAATTATTATCTGGCTGTATAGCAAATGAAAAAAAAAATACTTTACTATGAAAGCAAAAAAATGTGTGTTTTAATATTTACGTGTTTTTTTTTTTATTTAGGGCCCCTTTATAACATGTGGTACAGGCCTCGCACTAGCTGAACCCCGCACTGTGTCTAGTACATACACAGGATGCCCTCGCTGTATGCGGTAGTAGATGCGTTCCAAAAAAAGGGTCGCACAAAGCGAAACGGCACAAGGCCGCATCGCCTCGCAGTGCACACACTACACAATTGCCGTTACCACGTCCGACCGCATAGCATTATTAAATTCAATCCGCATATAGCGAATTTTGGGGAGCAATCGTTTAGCCGCTTGCACGCGAAATAGCGCAACCTGAAGCCGCATAAAGCAAGGGAATCCTGAACATACATACGCATTGTTCATAAATGTCAGTTACATATACACACAGTAGATGCATATTTACATAGTAACATAGTCCACCTATGCAGCATACATACATGTGGTCTACAGTGCTCACAATAAAGTTATGATTACATAGCGTCGATATATACACACACACAAAATACAGAGGCATATATACACACACACATTTAGTTACAAAGATAACGATCCCCCGTATAGCCCTCACAGACTGTTAGGGCAAGTGCTGTTAGCGAGCACCTATGAAGGCCGGCACAAATTTGGTCAGACGTCGACGTGCCCGACCACAAATATAATTTATGTGTCCAAACAATAGCCGCGAAAAACAAGGACGTGTTAGATGTATGCTCGACAAAAAAATACATCACGAGCGAAAATAAGTAGTTTACGTGAATTACAGAGTTACATAGAATGCAATCCTGCTAGTTTATATATTACGGCTGGTAATGTCCTTTATTTTATATCTTTGGTGCAGTGGTTAGCGCACTGCACTCTTGAACCAGGCTTGCCGAGTTGCAATGCCTGTGAGCGGACACGGTATAGGGAGGGCCTTCATCCAGCAGTGGATTGACACATGGGCTGGAAAATCATGGAATACATTTTTTGTAAATCATTATTATTTATTAACGAGTTATATAATGAATACACACATTTGGGTACGCTGCTGCAATAACATCATGGAAATTCTTTTAATTTGGTCTCACTTTATTACGTCTGTGTTGACTCGATGATTTAATTTTAACGCTTTTATGCTGGCTAATATTTCTAGCCATAAATAAACTTGCAAAGTGCGGGCACTTTAGCGGTGCAACAACGGGGCATTGAGTTGCAAAAGTGGCATGATCAAAACGAATGTTATTTTCAATTGGATTAAAACAAAAATATATTACATAAAATATTGTTAAACCAAACATCTTAGCAACCTCAGATGTTTAGTTTCTCTGATGGAAAATCTGCCAACGAACACCTTCCTAGGAACACGTGACGACCGACTGCGTGTTCTCTTCTTTCACTTGCCCTACAAAGACAAAGATCCCCCGTATAGCCTGTGACAGACTTTCGGGGCAAGTGCTGTTCGCGAGAGGGGATGGGTGGCCAACACCACGCCCGGGTCGCCTTCGTCTCCCGAGCAACGATGCTTTTTTCACATCGACACCAGGTACTCATTTGAGGCCGAGTCGACTTAGAGGAGGCCCAGAACCGGTCACAGAAAATAGTCACCGCTGTTTGGCCCGTGACACCGGGAATTGAACTCGGGTTGGCCGGGAGTCGGAGCGCAGCGCGATAAACGCCACAATGCCGCTCCCTATAAAAGAGAGACAGTTCACGTAGTCTTGCTGTTCGCGTAGTCTTGCTGTTCCTCCTCCTCCTCCGTTGAAGGACGCGCAGGATGAACACGTGCCTTATTATGTGTTTGGCGAGAGCACTCGATATGAACGATGGCACTTGGTTGAACGCAAACACAAAAACAACGGTAGATGAGGCCTTCATCCACCAGTGGAGTTCCTAAGCGGCTGCGTGTGTCGAGTCCGCGGTCTGTATTCAGAGCCACGCTTCTCCTAGCGCACATTTTCCCGATTCATTCATTCGCCCCCCCTTCCCCTTCCCCCATCAACTGCTTCTCCCACCCCCACCCCCCCACCAACTGCTTCCCCCCCATCAACTGCTTCTCCCACCCCCACCCCCCCACCAACTGCGTCCCCCCCCCCCATCAACTGCTTCTCCTACCCCCACCCCCCCACCAACTGCTCCCCCCCCCCATCAACTGCTTCTCCCACCCCCACCCCCCACCAACTGCTTCCCCCCACCAACTGCTTCCCCCCCCCCATCAACTGCTTCTCCCTACCCCTACATCAACTGCTTCTCTCCCCCCCACCAACTGCTTCCCCCCCCACCAACTGCTTCCCCCCCCCCATCAACTGCTTCTCTCCCTACCACCAACTGCTTCCCCCCCCCCCATCAACTGCTTCTCCCACCCCCACCCCCCACCAACTGCTTCCCCCCACCAACTGCTTCCCCCCCCCCCATCAACTGCTTCTCCCTACCCCTACATCAACTGCTTCTCTCCCCCCCACCAACTGCTTCCCCCCCCACCAACTGCTTCCCCCCCCCCCCATCAACTGCTTCTCTCCCTACCACCAACTGCTTCCCCCCCCCCATCAACTGCTTCTCCCACCCCCACCCCCCCACCAACTGCTTCTCCTCACCCCCACCCCCCCACCAACTGCTTCTCCCACCCCCACCCCCCCACCAACTGCTTCCCCCCTCCATCAACTGCTTCTCTCCCTACCACCAACTGCTTCCCCCCCCCCCATCAACTGCTTCTCCCACCCCCACCCCCCCACCAACTGCTTCTCCTCACCCCCACCAACTGCTTCTCCCACCCCCACCCCCCCACCAACTGCTTCCCCTCCCCCATCAACTGCTTCTCCCACCCCCACCCCCCCACCAACTGCTTCCCCTCCCCCATCAACCTGCTTCCCCCCCCCCCCACCAACTTACCCTTTAATGACCGCGATCAGTTTAATTATCTAATTATCCCGTTATTTGCGGACACGGCGGCGACTTAACCGTGCCGTGCTTTGTCGGGTGCAGAGGCAATTAGGGAGAAGGCGTTCGGACAGCAGCCAATTAAACTGTTGCTATAAAAATGCGAGCTTCAAGAGCCGAATTTGAGTTCACGGAGATGCGGATTGCACGACGCAACGGGGCGATAGGATCCGTGCTGGCGTTAGCTATAGGATCCGTGCTGGCGTTAGCTATATGATCCGTGCTGGCGTTAGCTATATGATCCGTGCTGGCGTTAGCTATAGGATCCGTGCTGGCGTTAGCTATAGGATCCGTGCTGGCGTTAGCTATAGGATCCGTGCTGGCGTTAGCTATATGATCCGTGCTGGCGTTAGCTATAGGATCCGTGCTGGCGTTAGCTATAGGATCCGCACTGGCGTTAGCTATAGGATCCGCGCTGGCGTTAGCTATAGGATCCGCGCTGGCGTTAGCTATAGGATCCGTGCTGGCATTAGCTATAGGATCCGCGCTGGCGTTAGCTATAGGATCCGTGCTGGCGTTAGCTATAGGATCCGTGCTGGCGTTAGCTATAGGATCCGTGCTGGCGTTAGCTATATGATCCGCGCTGGCGTTAGCTATAGGATCCGCGCTGGCGTTAGCTATAGGATCCGCGCTGGCGTTAGCTATAGGATCCGTGCTGGCGTTAGCTATAGGATCCGTGCTGGCGTTAGCTATAGGATCCGCGCTGGCGTTAGCTATAGGATCCGCGCTGGCGTTAGCTATAGGATCCGTGCTGGCGTTAGCTATAGGATCCGTGCTGGCGTTAGCTATAGGATCCGTGCTGGCGTTAGCTATAGGATCCGTGCCGCGCATTGCATTTGGCGGTGCGCCGCGCGTGTCCCCGTGTGTGCTTGCTGCGTGGGGAGCGGTGGCGCAGTGGTTGGCGCGCTGCCGCGTGGACCCTGCGTTCTGATGTGTGAGCGGCGCCTTCCCCGTGTGTGTGTGTCTTCAGTTTGAGGAGCGGTGGCGCAGTGGTTGGCGCGCTGCGCTACGAACCCTGTCGTGTGATGGCGCATTTGTTTGTTCAGGGAGCGGTGGCGCAAGTGGTTAGTGCACTGTACTACGAACCCGGCGGCGTGATGAGTTTGAGTATTTGTGCATTGGGGAGCGGTGGCGCGGTGGGTAAGCGCGCCCCAACGCGATGGCCTTCGCATGTACGCGGACCTTCTTTCGCACCTTACCTAGCCGACCGTGCTCATCGGCGTGCGTGCGTTCTGCGTTGGCATTCGGGAAGCGGTAACGCCGGTTCTGCGGGTGCCGCGCGTGCCCACGCACGAGTGCGCGATCGTCTTCGTGTCCAGGGGAGCGGCGGGTGGCACAGCGATTAGCGCACCGCGCTAACCAACCCGGCGGTGGGATAATACGTGCCCGCACGCGCGTGTGCGTTTGCGTGCGTTCGGCAGAAAGCGGTTGGGCCAGAACGGTGCGCGCTACGACTCGACTCGCCAACGGTGGCGAGCGGTATCCGGATCAATCCTCGGCCTCACTCTCCTAGGTCGATTTCAGCCTCGAATAATTGCCCCGGTTGGTGCGTAAAACATCATCGCCCTTCTCGTGCGCCGTGCTGGACTTAATAGGTGCTCGCTGTTAACGCTTACCGCCAACAGTTTAGAAGGCTATACGGGGATATTTGTACTTTGTGTGTGTGTGTGTGTGGAGCGGTGGTGCAGCGGTTAGCGCGCAGCACTACGAACCCGGCAAAGCCGAGTTCGATTTCGGCTCATGGCCAAACACCGGTGACGATTATCCGAACCGGTCCTGGGCCTCTCCCTAGGTCGACTCGGCATCAGTGCCTGGTGCGGTGTGTAGTAAAACATCAGCATTGGGGAGACAAAGGCGGCTGGGCATGGTGTTGGCCACCCATCACCAACCACGTGTGCCGTTGCTGGTCTCTGTTCAGGTGCTCTCGAATCGCAACTTGTCCTCAACATTATGTTGAAGGCTACACGGGGCATCTTTGCAGTTGTGCGTATGTGTGTGTGTGTGCGATGCGAGCAGTATAGATTACAGTAATTATGTTGTCTGTTACTCTGACAATATATTGCTGCTTTTGTGATCTGTGCAGTTAAGAAAATACCATTTGGAATGTCAATTGCAGAAACCAAAGGTAGGGAATAATACGTGCGTCGACATTTCTTGCAGACGAAAACAAATACGTTTTGTAAATTACCAATGTACAGTTCTTTTGTATCCTGCGCTATGATTGAATATGCTTTAGGCCCAGAACTCTATTCGAGCGTAGGGCAGCAATATCTTTCAAAGCTAAATGCCACTGTCGAGGTCCTTGGTAGTTTAAATTCAATTTCGCTAAATTAACATCCAATGCACTCGCTGGACCACTTTGCTGTTGTTACTGCACTACACATCGGCCCCCTCACAGTGTTGGTGGGGTAGTTTAAAGCTTCTTAGGTTTTTTTCGGTAAAGTCACGTAGGTAAAAAATTAAAATTAATAAAAGTAAAATAAAAATAAAATAAAAATCACGACGTTTCGGAGGCAACACAAGCTTCCGTCTTCAGGTGGAACTGTCACAGCACGATCGCTGTATCAAGTGAGAGAAACGTCGTGATTTTTATTTAATTTTTATTTTACTTTTATAAATTAAATTTTTCACCTACGTGACTTGACCGGAAAAAAACCTAAGAATATGAATCCTTGCAGTCACGAAAGCTTCAAATCTAAAATTAGTTTAAAGCTCTTACATCCTGAGGACATCATCAGGCAACCAAAGGGGCATTTGTTTAAACCCGGCTGATTAGACTCACAAGTTTAAGCGTGCTTTGTAATCGTAGCATGCAGCAGATTCGTCCGCTATTAATTTAACAATGCAGACTTCAAGAGTCGATCGTGACTGCCCTGTCGTTTCATTCCGATGACATTCTTCTGCTTATTCTTCTTACACAACGGAATGGGGAGAGGGGGGGTGTTGGGGGGGGGGCTCCTGTCTCAGCGAATCGAGATGTGGCAGCAACATCGTTGACCAGGCATCGCCACGACCACCATCATCGTCGTTGGCCACGCTCTCTCCACTGCTGGATGAAGGTCGCCTCCCCCACCCCTCACCCCTCGCACACAGTCACGATAACTGTGGTCGTCTCGCCGTGCAAGAATCCATCTGTGCGGCGGTAGTCCTCTTCCCCAAATTCAGTGACTAACAAGTCGTCGTTTTACCCTACGCAGCCTTTCAGACTTGATACACGATGACCAAATATAGTTGTTATAATTTGGCCCGAAAAAAAAATCTCTCAGTGGAATGATGCAAGTAAAATACGTGGCATATATGTTACGTGTACATTGCAATAATTTAGATTTCAAATACACTTTGTGTATATATATTTTTGTCAAACGTTTAGCGCTACATTCAGTGTACAGCATACACAACCCTATATGTACACTGTAGTGTACACAGCAACATGTGTTTTAATATATTATATATACAAATTATAACAAGTATATAGCAAGTGCACGCTAGTTTAACTGCTAATGATAAGATTGGAAAATATGACGAGTTTATAGGCAATTGCTCAGACGAGTTAAGGGCCTACATTGTGTGTGCAATGCACCGAACAGTGATGTATCATTATAAAGTATTTAAAATGTGTATTTTAAATTCATTGTCAACATTGTATTCCCGAAATAAGACGGCGCTATTTTACAGCTCACCTAAATTCGCTTAAACGACGGGAAATTACTGCCCTAACGTCACGCCTAATGCGTACAGACGCAACAATCTTCATTCATCCTCGAGAAATCCGACGAGCTGAGAAGCTCTTTGTCAGAGCCGCCCAGCAGCTCACAGATTACCCAGGTACCTCCATTCCGCTCGCAAACATCGCGAGCATTTGCGGGCGGGCAGAGCAAATTACGATCGGGGGGGGTTAACGGTGCATCGTCGAATCATTGTTGGTTTGCCGAGCTCGTGATATGAACGCTGCTCATCGATGGCTGTAATGGCTTCGTGTCAAGATTCCCGATTTAACAGTGGTGGAGAAGGCAGCGCGCACTGCGAATGGCAGCCGCGGCTGACATCGATGGCAAGCGATATCACATCGGCGGTGCCAGCCCCCTCCCCCCCCTCCCAGCTCTTCTCACCAACCCACACTCACACCAGCGTGGTGAAGTATGGTCATTAACACGCAAAAAAAGCCCCACCATGACCAACGTCTCCTTCAGCGGGGGTGGGGTAGGGGGGGGCCTTCATCCGGCCAGAGTATTAACGATGTCCAACATTAATTTCACGTTATTTTATATTTATTTGAAGCAAACCGCACGTTGACAACGACTCCGTCGCTTCGTTTTCTTTTATCCATTCGCGGTCACCTTTTTTCGCGGCACTCGCCGAGAAAAGGTCACTGGCAAAAGAGTATTAAAAATTAAGGCGCACGCACACACACGCGCACACACGCACACGCGCACACACACACACGTGTTCTACATGCGTATGTACTCGTGAACTTTGACAACCGGCTCTTCTAGAATGTGTGGCTCTCTATATATATTTACACTCACACACAGGCAAAGATCCCCCATATAGACTTTAATAGCCTGTTGGGGCAAGTGCTGTTTGCGGGGTAGCACTCGTGAAGGCCGGCACAACACACGAGATGTGGATTGGCTGAAACCAAGCCCGCCCGGCCGCCTTTGTCTTCCCAGTGTTGATATTTTTACACACCGCACCAGCTACTTATTTAAGGATGATTCGACCCGTTTAGATAATCGACACTGATGATGGCCGTGAGCGGAACTCGAACTCGGGTCGTCGGTTTTGTGGCGCAGTGTGCTAACCACTACGCTGCCGCTCCCCTCTCTACATATATAAAGACAAAGTTCCCCAGTATAACCTTAAAAGACTGTTGGGGCAAGTGCTGTTAGCGAGCACCTATGAAGGCCGGCACGGTACACGAGGGAGTTGGTGGCCAGCATCACGCCTAACCGCCTTTGTCTCCCTAGCGGCGATGTCTTTACACACCGCACCAGGTATCCTTTTGCTGCCGAGTCGACCTAGGAGAGGCCCGGGACCGGTTTTTATTATCGTCACTGGTGCTGCCTGTGAGCGGGAATCGAACTCGGATCACTGGGTTCGTAGCGAAGTGTGCTCAACGTCAACGTTGCCTCTTCCCCCCTCTCTCTCTACACACACACACATATTCACGTGAGTGGGCTTCATGCATTGCATTGAGTTGATGTAATCACACATGACTATCAAAAGAAGACTTCTTCAGTTCAAAGCAGTCCCCCGTGGGCAAACATCAAACTCGATGGCAGAATGGCGCCCGTGGCGTCGAGTGTCCTTAAGATGCCGGGCCACGAGATGGATCAATTGAGAGTGAAGCTCTTGTCAGTCATCAGAGCTATCGGCTCACCTTTTACCTGCACCGCAACAATTGGGCAGGGCCTTTGTCCAGCAGTGGATCGATCACGGATGCTGCGGGCTACTGACGGTGATGTCATTCCAACCGAAAATTCACATCGAGAGATTTCAGGATCCCATCATGTTAACCCGTCTGTAAAGTCATCTTGTTCAACAGCTGGAATAATTGACAGGGCCTTTGTCCAGCAGTAGATTGGCCGTGACTGCTACTTCTGCTGCTGATGCTTCTGACGAAGATACAGATTGAAGTCATGCGAAACTAAATAAATATTGAGACATATCAGCATCCAGACATATTTAACATTCTGCTTCTTCCCCCATCAATCATTGTAAATAAGGAATGGATAGGGCCTTCATCCAGCAGTGGATCGAGCATGGCTAATTGGTGGTGATGATGATGATGAAGAAGTAATTTCAACCAAAATGGTACTCTTGAGACATTTCAGGGTCTTACCCTCTCACCGTATTCTCCAGATGTATAACTGCACTCTTGCCAATAACATATTGTAATTCAGCAGGATTAGTTTGACAAGTCTGACGCGGCTGATGAGATCCAGGCGGTCAAAACCTGTGCAGCGTTTGATTGCTGACACAAATGCGGTTCGATAATATTATTCTGAAGAGCCGATAGGCTAATGGACTAAAACAAATTATGTGTATGTACTCGTATTGTACCCAATAATACTTCATGTAACGCATCATGACTTTGCATTATAAGATGCTCCGGAAAGAAAACCGCATCCCAAACTTTGTGGCTGGTGACCATAAAGTTCAACAAATCTGCTCCCAAGACAAAGATCCTCCGTATAGCCTCAACAGACTGTCGGAGCAAGTGCTGTCAGCTAGGACCTACGAAAGCCAGCACGGCACACGAGAGGGGGGCGGGGGGGCAACACCACGCCCGGCCGATATTTGCCCCCTGAGTGGGGTACTCATTTAAGGCCGAGTAGACCTAGGGGAAGCCCAGGACGGATTCCGATGATCGTAACTGGTGTTGGCCGCTGCACTACCGCCCCCCCCCCCTCCACACATATCGGCTGATAAAACGCACCCCCCAACTTTCGTTTGACTATGCAGGGGGGGAAAAATCCAGGGGGTATAATGAAACCATATGCACATCCGATATCAATCTCTGGGATGAGGATAGCGCCTTTCCCTTGGCTTTCTTCACCCCCATGAGAAGCTCATGACATCTCAATCAGATGCCGTTTGTCCAGCCCATGTATTCTGACATTCCTTTGCTCGCAAATCACAAACTATCTCCGCATCTGTCCTTCACAATGACGCCCTCTTTCTTCTAAGGGATGCTTCAGCAAACGCTCTGATTTTTATTTTCGCTTGTGTTCCTTGGAGTTTCCTTTTTGTTACGACTTCTAAGTGTCCTTATTACAGTTCCGAGTTTCAAATCTCATGTCTAGACCGACACACACACACACAAATTAAATGCACTGAATAAATGACATCGTACTTTAAAGCTGTATTGTCGAAAATATATTAAAATTAGGTAATGTGTGTTGTGGCTTTGCTAAGTTTTGTGATGATTCAAGTTTTGTTTTTAAAATGCGGCACTTATGGAAGATATAGAAACGACACGGTCATTACTCAAAACGTTTGTCATCGTCATCACCGTCAGCCATGGTCGATCCACTGCTGGATGAAGGCCTCCAACAAGCCCCACGCACCACCGCTCGTGATCATCCGTCAACGCAACAGCCCAGGACACGAACGTTCGCGTAATCGCCTTTGCTCAAAAAACACAATCGTGGACAATAAGCGATGAACATTTTGAACTGCAAATCAGTAATACTTTGAGCAACGACAATATAAACATATGCTGTATATCCCGAATAGGGATGAACTGTGCCTTAATGGCTCGCGCACTCTGCTACAAATCTACCGACCAGAGTTAAAGCAGTCCCAGTGGCAGGTGATACCTCCAATGGCAGGTGATAGCCCCCCTCCACCCTCCCTGCCCCCCCCCCACAGCCCCCCTCTTCTTCCACCCTCCCCACTTCACTTCACCAACACAATATTGGGGAGAGGCCTTCGTCCAACAGTGGACTGAGCCGATCAGTTTCAGTTTAGATAGCAAGCCCCGAGGCTTGAATAGTAAATATTAATTGTTGCAAATTGCAACGCGCCACTGCGCAGCATCGGCTGCCTCTTGCGGAGAGAGACGGCGACTCGGGGTCACGAGGAGGCTCGGACAAGTGGCACGGCAGCCAGGCGGCGAGCCAGCGTTACCAACAATTGTCCAAGCTCTGCGGACCTTTAACTATAACTGTTAACCCTTTCCCGTTCCGATGACGTACGCGTACGTCGTTCAGTTTTTCTTCCGGTTTTTGTTCCTTCCGATTCGGAACGGAATCAGAAGACAAATTAAAATAAAATCACTTAATCGGTACCGAAGCTCTCACAAGGCCGTGCAGCACAGTTTGGTGCCAGCTGTCGTAGAGAGTGCGGTCGTGTCGCTACGGCTCTCTGCGGGTGAGTAAAAACGTCTTTAAAAACGGCATTACGCCTCTCAAAATAACAGCAACGCTAACTGCGTTCTGAGATTCAGCGGTAAACGGGACCAACCCTGCAATTTGGTAGACGTCCCGGAACGGGAAATGGTTAGGATGTAATCGACCAATTAATAGCGTGTTTACACGCGGGAGGAAAACCGGATAACTCGGAGGAAACCCAGGCGTGCGAGGGGGAAACACTCTACATGTATTTTGTTTAAAGATCTCGGCTGTATGTGCATTTGCTTGCCTATTAAATGTTCATAAAGTACGCTTAGTAACTAAAATAGTGTGCGACCTTAATTCACAATCTACTCAATTAGGTACGTGTTGAGGAGGTTTGTGCATTCCTCCCAATGTTAAGCGTGGAGAGATGCACGCTTCGGATTACACTAAGAGCGAGAGGAACACGTGAACAAGAGAACCTACACAGGTTAAAGACATCGTTACATTCATTTTCAGCCAGCGGTGATTAGACCATGATGAAGATTACACTGAGAGACGGAGAGACACACCGCGGGTTCAATGTGCAAGTTAAACGTTAAGGAATGATTCCAAGATGTTCGGAGGTCGATATCAACTAAAGAGTGCCAATTCTAGATTTGAAGCTTTCGTGACTGCAAGGATTCATATTCTTAGGTTTTTTCGGTATAGTCACGTAGGTAAAAAAAAATGTATTAATAAAAAGTAAAATAAAAAGGCTCGTTCCTAACAGCGTGCTTCAGCCGCACCGAACCTCACAAAAATAATATTCAGGGCCTACCTTGGCTCCTCCCACCCTCAACCAGTATATAAACAAATACTGTTTTCTTGGAATTTCTCTCACTTGATACAGCTATCGTGCTGTGACGGTTCCACCTGAAGATGGAAGCTTGTGTTGCCTCCAAAACGTCGTGATTATTTGTTTTTCATTTTACTTTTTATTAATCTTAATTTTTTACCTACGTGACTTTACCGAAAAAACCTAAGAATATAAAGAGTTCCAGCCAAAGCAGCGACACTCCCACCATGGAGATGGAGCGATAAGATCAGCGCGTGTGCAGGTGCTGGGTCGATCCTTGCATCGCAAGATCATGACAAAATGGTAACAGCTCGGGGAAGGGGCCTTCATCCAGCAGTGGATCGATGAAGGCTGATGATATTGAGGAAGTCATTCATCCTCGCAGCGGTTTTTTGGCTAACCATCGGACAAAGTTGGTCACTGCATCGCGCACTTTCAGATGCACATCTGCGGCCGTCTGGAACGCTCTTCCTCATGATATTAGGAAGCCACTGGAGATGTGCACTTTTAAGTTTAGATTGACAATTCATTTTTTAGAGCTGCTTTTTGTGTTTTGTTTGTTGTCCTTCCCCCGCACCTCCGATTACCATGGTGGGCTTACATACGGTGCAAAAGAAGTTTAATCGAAATTAAGTCTCGACGGGTACGGTGTTCGACGTGACTAAAACCATCTGCAGCTCCTCTGCCAATCAGCTGGACAAAGGAGTCAGCCGACAATTTCGTCTTCCACAATCATCCCCGATCGCGTTTCCCAACGTCAAAACCCTCGGCACCACGAGAGTTTTGACGTTGGGGAAACGTTGGGTCGCGTGCGGTATTCACACGGCGTGGGTAATGTCGACAATGATAACGGCAGGAAAGCAACTCTTTATTTCATTTTATAATTTTCTATTCTATTTTAGCAGGTAAGGCCCACTGAGCTCGACAGCTCTTTTTCAGAAGCGAACTGGCCAGCAAAAAATGATAGCCAAACGAAGTGGCTTATCACGTGGAAATTTAAAGCAGCCAAATACTCTAAACGTGTGACGTTGAGTATAAATGTGGAGGGAAAAATCGGAGGACCCGGGGGAAAATCCACGCGACCACGGGGAGAGAGACAGAGAGAGAGAGACACGCAAAATCCAAATATACAGCAGCAGGCGTCGGGGTCGGAGATCGAACCCACGACTTCCTGAAGACCCGGCGAGGTCGTTAACCACAAACGAGGGTCGTGGCGACGCGAGGAAGGCGATGGCGGTGAGCAAAGTCGCCGCGCGAAACACGGCAGAGCACGGCATCACTTCCTCCATACCAGAGAAAGCGATGCCAGATGGGAGATCCCGTTACCGGTCGGCAAAAGGCCCCCCCGCCAAACGCCACCGCCATCACCACCACCACCGCCACCGCCGCCGCCACCGCCGCTGCCGCCTTTCCACGGACGGACCCGGTAACGCTGCGTTTCACTGCAAAGACAATATTTTGCGTTTGGTGGTCGGGGGGGGGGGAGAAATGGCGAGAAATTATCTGGTTGCTCGCACACGCTCCCAAGGTCAGTCACCCCCCACGTGTATCTCTGTGAAGAGGAGGAAGAAGAGGAAGAGGAGGAAGAGGGTGCAATTAAAACGGAAGTATAATTGTCATCGAGAAGATCTCAATCAAATAGAGTCGTCTACAAAAAACATTTTCTTGGGACTACATCGAGGTTTTGGGACTACGCGTGAGACGTTATCGGAATCAACTCTCTTCAACGTGTAGCGGTAGAACCTTTTTTGTCGAACCACTGCTGGACGTGGGTTGCTAAAGGGGCAGAAGGATTGGACTTGATTAAATGTTGCCTGCCACTGATGTTAGCCGTGGAGGGATAGCGAACTCGGGGTAAGCAGGGTTCATAGCGCAAGAGCACACACTCGAACCCCCCAAATTATAACAGAGCCAAGTCGGAAATCATCGATTCCTATGGATGAGACTTGATGCATCCGGATCTACATGAATGCATCGATTCATACACAGGAAGTAAGTCTAAGCATTGCTTATGAGTCCAGTCCGTCGCGAACGCGCACTGAATCACACACGCGCACACAGTGCAAGCTCTTTGGAACAACACTGGATTTAAAGTCTCTTGCAAACAAAAAAAACTGGCTCGGGGCTCAGGGGACGGACCCCGAACGTGAGCCTGGCAACTGGTTCCGAAGCTGGAGACCTCACGAAACGTGCGCTGGCTCGCCGTATCGCCGCACCACGAGGGTTCCCCACGCGGTGCTCTTCAGCGCGTCAGCGTGATTGCGGCGATTTGGATCCATCCGTTGAGACCGACCGCTCGCCGCGTTTGCGAAAAAAAAAGTGATGTCGGTGCAAGACAGTGCATTTTATAGGCAAAGCTTTCACGACGAGTCTCAACCAGTGTTCTTCTGGGTCCCATCGTCGTTGTGGGGTACAATGTAATAGCATATTCAACTGCGCGCCTCCACCAACGCAGCGACGCAGAGCCAATCGAATCGAGTTGTCAGGTGGTGGGCAAAGGTGCCGAAACGTTTATTTTTTATTTTTATTTCAGACACAACTGAGAGCAAAGCAACGTTCGGTGTTGACAATGTGTGTCGCTCGCATTTCAACGCTCCTCCCGGTTTTGCCGAAAGACCAACATCGGTTGAACCCGATTTGATGGGTCCCTGTGGCTGAGCGATGGGAGGGCCTTAAATAAGAAAGTGTCATCACGTGCCGGCCGACGCGGCAATAGAACCAAAGGGAAACCGAACCGCGAATCACAACGCACGAACTGCGCGTTGAGCTTCATCATTACGCGACGTACACAGCCAAACGCGCTAAATCGGAGACGCGCGACGAGGATGAACGGTTCAATCTTGATATGAAGCTTTCGTGACTGCAGGAATCCACACTCTTTGGTTCTTTCGGTAAAGTCACGTAGGTATAAAAAAAATTAACCCGTAAAAACAAAGTTTTTCACTATAAATCCTTTATATGCGTGGCGGCTAGTCATCTCGTCCTCTGGCTTGAGATGGCTGCCACCTATGGGTCAGATGATTGCCTGCCACCATTAAGCAATTGGTAATTAAATATAAAAAAAAATCCTAAAAAGTGTAAAATTTTGGAAAAAAAATTTCACGAAAATAAATTGTCACGCACAACGAGTCTGTGTGCAAAATGTCAGCTCGATTGGATCACGGGAAGTGGGTTAAAAAACGACCGAAAGATTTGCACGGTCGTAAGCGCGCAAGCAAGCAAGCAAGTGAACTTAATATAAAGGATTTAAAAATAATAAAATCACGACGTTTCGATCGCAACACAAGCAATCTTCATCAGAGTGAGGATGAACGGATTGCATCGGTCTGCACGGAGCGAGGGTACGGACGCGAGGGGCGTCAGTCATCATCGTGACCCGAGTCACGTCTACGGCTGGAGGGGAGGAGGGCGTCCTACAAGTGTGTGTTGTGCGGAGGGGGGGGGGGGCTGTCGGGGGGGGCGGGGGGAGCCACACAGCAGAAGGCCCCAGGGGCAGTCACCCTCGGAGCGGCGTCTCGTGCTCGGGATGCGGGCAAGATCGGAATCCGCGGAGCGGCGGATTGCAAAGTATTCTTGGCAAGCAATCCCAATGGTAGCATTGTGTGCGCTGCGATATGCCAACACTACTTACACGTGCCAAGAGCTTACGAGAAGCGACTTTGATTAACGAGTCACAAGACAGCGGAGTCGTCGTCCTCCCCGTCCCCCCCCCCCCCCCCCCCCGTCGCTCAGGCTGCACAGTGCCAGCTCTTGTCGGGACGGACGAGCGAGACCCTTGTCCTCGTTGATTTTTCACGCTGAGAGGGGCCCCCTCTACACTCCCCCCCCCCCCTCCATAAATATTGTCAACACCGGAGGGTGGGGGGTCAAGTCTGACGACACGTGACAGTAGCAGTCGTTTTCACGCCCTCTGTTTACCCAGAGAAGCCGAACGGAGTCTCAAGACTTTTGTGTTCGAGGATGGTTCGGCCACCTTGCGAGGTGCGGCCAATTCCAAGCGTGCGTAGTGTTTTCGTGGCTGTGCGGCACGGCTCTGCGATGCGGGCGCATTTCGCTGTGGATCGTGAACCGCGCGCGCTGCTCTGCGCCACGTCCGACGTTTCGCATGCACGTTGCCGGGGGAGCTGCACGCGACGGAGAGAAGCGTCGGACCCCGTGCCGAACATCGCCGGACGGTTGAACGGCAGTGCGGCTTCGTCTGGGAGGGAACCGGGCGAACCAGGAAAAAACTTTTTTTTAACTCCCTCTTTGTATACGAGGGCGAAACACTCAAGATTTCCACATACATGGATTTAATCCGCTTGCTGCGCTCCAATTTCCTGGGCCACCACGCAAGCCCAGAGGGTTTGGGTGTCTCGCAAATTCGGGATTTGCAGGCGAGCGCCACCGTGCCCGGCCGAACGCGAGGTAACGCGAGGTAACGCGAGGTAACGCTATGGCTCGGCTCTTCAAACTCAACTGTGACGTCGCTCATTTTCAGAAGCGACCTGGCCACAAACGAATGGTGGCTCAACAAAGTGGCTTATCACGTAGAAATGTATCGCAGCCAAAAAGTCTAAACGCGTGATGTGGATTCTAAACGCGGAGGGGGCGCGGGGGACCGGAGGACCCAGAGAATAATCCACGTGGCCACGGGAAGAGAGAGACACACAAAATACAAATATACAGCAAGCGTCAGGGTCGGGATCGAACCCACGGCCTCCTGTATACCAGGCGAGGTAATTAACATCTCCTAGCCACCGCCACGGACTCTGCTGGATCAAGACATCCATCGGTGGATCTCTTTTAATTTTTATTCAGTTTTATTTGTCAAGAGTTTGTTCGAGGCTTTCTTAATTATTTATTGCAAAGCGCTGCGAGGCCCCGTGTGAATGGCGCTGTATCAAATCGGGTTTCACTTCAGACATACTTCACCACATTGCTCAGTGCAGGCTGGTTAAGCGAGGGGAGGGTTCGCCGGGTTCTTTGCGCAGCGCGCTAACAACTACACCATCGCCCCCCCCCCGCTCCAAAACACAATTACCTGTCCTGCACCTCCTAACCGGTCAGGATGCACGAATAGTTTGGAGTCAACGAAACACGCGGTGGATGTAAGGGGCGCGTGGCGGAATGCAAGGACCAGGAGGAGGAGGACGGGGGGGTCGGTGCTGGCGGTAATTAAAGTACCGGACGCCTTCAGTAAAATCACCGTCGCGTTTGCCTTCGGGTATTCATTTTCATTACAGGAAAAAAAGTAAATAGAGTCAACTCGAAATTATCTGGGTTCATGGAGTGGAGGTGGCGGGGGCTGGTGGGAGGGTGATTGGTTTGGGGGGGCCGGTTACATGTGGGGGGGGGGGGGAGATGAGGGGGGTGGGTGAGAGGGGCGGTGGGGGGGTGTGAGTGAGTGAACCGTGGGGGCGCTGGTGCAGTTGCACCGCCTGCGCGCTCACTCGACAGCTACGCCCGCCGACGTCAGCGGGTTCCCCGTGGTGCCCCCGGCTTCGTTTGAGACAGCTGCTACCCCCCCGCGCGATGCTCCGACGGCACTGAGCCAGTTCTGTTGTTCAAATAAAAAGAGGAGGGAAACAACGCCCCGCACCTGCCCCCCCCGCCCCCCCTGCCCCCCTGCCCCCCCCTGCCCCCCCGCCCCCCCGTCCCCCCCCCCTGCCCCCCCCTGCCCCCCCGCCCCCCATTCCTCTAAGAGCCTCTGCAGTGGTGTCACTCCGCCGGCTGGGGATATTCAATCTACGGCCCGGTATTAATCCATTGCTGGATGAAGCCAACCCGCCCATCCACCCACCCACCCACCCCGCCCCCAATGCCGTGTACGCGACGTGCGCCCTCCCACTAGCACTGTTGGCTACGTACGGTGCGAAAGAAGTTCAACGTAAATCCGACGTACATATAAGGGGGCCGGGCGGGGGTGGTGGTGGTGATTTAACAATATTTTACCCATGCTGGACTGCGTGGCTATGGGGGAAGTGGTCGTAAATCGAATTGGGTTGTCGCTGGGGACGTGATGATTGCTGCGTGGAGCGAACAGCAGCAACGCTCCGCCCATGCAAAGCGATCGTGACGATAAATGCGACTCTCAATTCTAGATTTGAAGCTTTCGTGACTGCAAGGATTCACATTCTTAGGTTTTTTTCGGTAAAGTCACGTAGGTAAAACAGTAAATTAATTATTAATTAACTTTTTTTTTTACCTACGTGACTTCACCGAAAAAACCTAAGAATGCGACTCTCAATGTCAACGCGTTTTTTTTTTTACAATTCCACGATATCCGCAGACACTGAATGGACAGCGGCGACCGCTGCTGTGTGGTCGGTTACCTCCACTCGTTCAGAAACAAAACAAAAAACCGACCAACGATACGAATCAGCCTCGACGGATCCGACCCTGTGGTGGGAGAGGTAATGACGGTGATGGTGGCGGTGGTGGTAGTGGTGTTTGTTGGTGTGATGATGATGATGATGATGGCGTTGATGATGTGATAGTGGTGGCGATGACATTGGCGATGGTGGTGGCGGCTATGATGATGTTAATGGCGATGATAGTGAGAAGATGATAGCGGTGGTGATGGTGGTGATGATGACAATGATGATGTTAGTGGTGATGATGATGTGGTGATGAAGATGATAGCGGTGGTGATGGCCGTGGTGATGACAATTATGATGTTAGTGGCGATGGTGGTGGTGATGATGATGGTAGTGATGACAATGATGATGTTAGTGGCGATGGTGGTGGTGATGGTGATGGTGGTGGTGGTGATGGTGATGTCAATGATGATGTTAGTGGTGATGATGATGGTGGTGGTGATGACAATGATGATGTTAGTGGTGATGATGGTGGTGGTGATGAAGATGATAGTGGTGGTGATGGCGGTGGTGATGACAATGATGATGTTAGTGGCGATGGTGGTGGTGATGATGACAATGATGATGTTAGTGGTGATGGTGGTGGTGGTGATGATGGTGATGACAATGATGATGTTAGTGGTGATGGTGGCGATGACAATTATGATGTTAGTGGCGATGATGGTGGTGATGGTGGTGATGACAATGATGATGTTAGTGGTGATGATGATGGTGATGGTGGTGATGGTGATGATGACAATGATGATGTTAGTGGCGATGGTGGTGGTGGTGATGAAGATGATAGCGGTGGCGATGGCGGTGGCTGCAACAGCGGGGGGTGCGGGGAGACAGAGAGAGAGACACACATCTCCTGTGTTGGTAAAATTACATGGTAAATTACGGCAATTGAACGTTTCCTGGGTTGACCCTGCTTCCTGTGTGGAGGGGGTGGGGGTGGGGAACAGAGCACACAGGAACCACATGCCAACTCGATGTCCAATCCACCGAGTCACCGGAGTCACCAGGGCGCCTTGCCCAGGGGCCCCCCCACTCCACCCCTTCCCCCACCACGGCCTCCTCCCCCTGGGCCTGGAAACAATCTCTTGAATATCCGAAACAGAGACCGGTGGCAAAGTAGACTAAACGTGCGGCTTGCCACCCCGGGCAAACCAAAGCGCCCCCCCCCCCCCCGTTTAGTTCGGTTGGTGAGTTTAAAAGACGAAGATGAAGAAGGAGGGTAGGAGGTGTCGAGATGCCCCGGCGAATTAAAGCGTGGCGGCGTACGGGCAGACGTGGGACCTTGAAGGCTGCATGTAAGCCGAGCGCGCAGTGGAACGAATGAAATCAGTTAAAACAATCCATTCCCCCCCCCCACCCCGATCGATTATCCCTCTCTCTCGCTCCTACACTCACTCACTCTCCCTCTCGCTCTCTTCCTCTCCCTCTCGTTCTCACTCGCTCTGTCCCTCTCCCTCAATCCTCTCTTTTTAAATCCTTTATATTAAGTTCGCTTGCTTGCTTAGGACCGTGCAAATCTTTCGGTCGTTTTTTAACCCACTTCCCGTGATCCAATCGAGCTGACATTTTGCACACAGACTCGTTGTGCGTGACAATGCATTTTCGTGAAAAAAAAAATTCCAAAATTTTACACTGTTTAGGGAATTTTTTTTAAACATTTAATTACCAATTGTTTAATGCTGCCAGACAATCATCTGACCCATAGGTGGCAGCCATCTCAAGCCAGAGAACGAGAGGACTCTAGCCGCCCCGATGCCACGCATATAAAGGATTTATAGTGAAAAACTTTGTTTTTACGGGTTTACTTGTTTTCTCTCTTTTTTTATTGTAGTTGTTTTTTTTAACGATCAGACGAGAAAGATGCTCGGTCTTTCGGCACTTTACTTCGTTCATTATGTCGTTTGTTTGTAGTTTTTTTTTTAAAATCAAGGCTATAACGCGGATTTCCCGTGTAACATTAGTCCCATTGTGTGTTACTGTGTTCATAGACACCAACAAGAAAACAAATCACCCTCAAAAACCCATCACCAGATCCCCTGCTGCTGCGCTACCAGCACCATAGCGGCGAAGGCACCTGCCTGACCTCCCCTCCCTCCCTCCCCTCCTCTCCCTCTCTCGCTCTGTACAAGTCTCCCGTAGCCAAACGCTGCGGTGACCTCCAGTGGAGGTTGGCACGCTGCACGTTGCCATCGGCCGTGTGGCTCAGCCAAATCTCGCCAGGGGTAACAGACTTGTGCATTTCCTGCGGTGCCAGGGAGGATCTGCCCCACCAGTACTTACACTGCCAGCGGCTCAAAACAATGTTCCGCCTTTTGGGGGACATCTTCAGGAAATTGGGGGTACCCTTCTACAACAGCAGCTTCGTATATGGGGTGGTGCCTTACCTGGCTAACAAGCGCCATATCCTCGCCAACTTCGCCTGTGCTCAGGCGAAGATGGTGGTGTATAGAATGAGGAAAAAGAAGCTGGAAGGTGACACTGACGGCTGCTCTGTGCTTACAGTGCTCAGGGGCCTGCTTAAGTCGCGGCTCCAGTTGGAGCACACATACCGCACACATGTCGGTGATGTGCAGCGCGTCTTTTTCGAACGCTGGGGAGCCGGAAAAGCCCCTCTCTGTACCAGCGTGGACGGCACCCTCGTGTTCACCTTCTGAAGCGCTCGCTCGTCGCCGTGGCGTGCGCGATGACCACTACCACCACGTGACTTTTCTTTCGTGTTGTGCGCAGTGCTTGTAGCGCCACAGCGCGTGGATTTGTAGCGTTTGTTTTATTTGTTTGCTGGTGACTGTGTGTATTTCATATCGGAATCGCCTCCAGTGCTGTTGCTGCTGGCGGCAATAAAAGTTGTTTAAAAGTTTCTCGCTCTGTCCCTCTCTCTCGCTCTCTCTCCCACGCTCTCTCCGAGTTGTTTAGCTCACTGTTTTGTTGCACGCTTGTTCAGCGCCTTCAGGAGCTGAACCAGCGGTCGTTTCACTCGGCCTCCGATGATGTTGTCAATTGGCGTAATTCCCCCTGCGAGGCGTTCGAAGCGCTGCGGATACAACCAGTGATCGTTTGGAGTGCGGTTTGAATTGATATTTGAAGTTTAGTTTGACATGATAATTGGTTTTTTACCCTTTTATCTGGCAACAAAACTGACACATTTTTTACAAGGAGTCATGTTTGCATTGACCACAATACCTGCAGTCGGAATGCAAACAAAAAACATAACTGATAATGTATGCACTGTCCTTGAAATTGATTGGTCCACACCCGAAACAGCTTCTTTAGAGCCTAGTCTCACATGGTGTTGGACCAGATGACGCCAAAACGCTCAAATGTTCACCCATCCAAAACGTCTCCCTTTGTCAATTATAAACTGTTACTTTGTCAACTTTCTTAACGCGGTCCCACTTTTCTCAGAGCCTCATTGTGTAAAGAAAACGCTTCAACTTAAAATCAAGCTAGGTGCCGCGGTGGTCAGATGTTAAATACCTCGCGGGGTATACAGGAGGTTGTGGGTTCGATCCCAACCCTGACGCCTGCGGTATATTTGAAGTTTGGGTGTTCTCTCCGTGGTCGCGTGGATTTTTCTCCAGGTCCTCTAGTTTTTCCCTCCACATTTAAAAACATGCGCTCAGCGTATTTGGCTGCCATAAATTTCCACATGATAAGCCACTTCTTTGGGCTATCATGTCTGATCAGCTCGCTTCTGAAAAAGAGCTATATAGCTCAGTGGGCCTTACCTGATGAAATATAATAGAATCGTTAGAATTGTAATGATTTTGTTGTTTTCTCTCTCTCTCTGACAAAAACGTCGGCCTGTGTTATTTATAAAATTGAGACAAAATTAAAACATTTCTGGCCAATGTGATTTCACTAATGTGTGAAGGTCTACTACCTACTGCCGTGTCGGTCACGTGGTTTTGTTGACCCCATACTTCACCAGACTGGTCAGTGCAGGTCGGTGAAGGGTGGGGGAAGGACAGCACCGATACTGATGTGAGCCGTGACTGGGAATAGGACTCGGGGTTTGCCGTCTTCTTAACGCAGAGTGCAAACCACTACAGCACCGCTCCGCCACTCTCCATCACGAGGCGGCACTCGTTAATCGCTCACCACCAATAACGGTGGCGAATATTCGAACCGGTCGTGGGCTTCCCCTAGGTCGACTCAGCCTTAAACGAGTAGCTGGCGCAGCGGTGCGTAAACATCGCCACTGGGGAGACAAAGGTGGCCGGGAACGGTGTTGGCCACCCACCTCCTTGCGCGTCTCGTGACGGCCTCCCGTAGGTGCTCGCTAACAGCACTTGCCCCGACAGTCTGATAAAGGCTACCTGGGCGGCGGGGGGATCTTTGTCTTTTTTGTGTTTACTTCTGTGTACGTGGTCATTGGTGGGGAGCCATGGTCAATGGGCGCTTAACTTAAATAGACATTTATATCCTCCGGATAAAACTGGAAGGACTCTTTTTTTGTCATGTTTTACCGTTAACACTGAACAGAACGCAGGCACGACGACGGCGAACGTCGCGAAACGTGAACAATTAATTCGTCGGATACAGTTTCCGCTAAGAAAAATAGAAATTTGCTAATTTAATCACGTTGCCTCTCAATCGCTGTGTACGGTGGTGGTGGTGGGGGGGGGGGGGGGCGGGGGTGGTGGAGAAAAATAATCTGGAGAGAATCACTCCCCTTACCAACGGAACACGGGAAGCTCCGGTGGGTGCCGCGTGACCGCGCGCGCCCCGGGCTGCTCCCATCACTTATTTTCCTTCGTCTTCTTCTTCCTCCTCCTCCGACAAAAACTAAAAATTCCAAAACGACACTCGCACGACACCCGCGGTCGGCGCGATCCAACCCACCCACGCGCACGCACGCACGCGCACGCACGCGCAAACGACAAGAGAAACATTCTCACCCGTATAGCCGTCGCAAACTTTTGGGGCAAGTGCTGTTAGCGAGCAGCACCTCTGAAGGTGGGAATGGCCCCACGAAGGGAGAGGGGTGGGTGGGCAGCAACCACGCCCGGCCGCCTTTGTCTCCCCCAATTGCGATGTTTACGACACACCGCACCCAGGTACTCATTTTAGGCCGAGTCGACCTAGGGGAAGTCTGGGACCGGTTCAGATAATCGCCAATGGGAATCGAACTTGGGTCGCTATAGGTTTCCCAGAGCAGCGCACTCACCACAAACACGCACACACACAAACACGCACACACACAAACACGCACACGCGCACAAACAACACGTGCACACACAAACACGCACACACGAACACACAGCACGCACGCACACACACAACACGCACACACAAACACGTACACACGCACAAACACGTACACACGCACAAACACGCACACGCGCACAAACAACACGCACACATACACATACAAACACGCACACACACCCACAAACAACACACGCACACACAAACACGCAACACGCACGCACACAAACACGCACACACACACACGAAAACACGCGCACGAGAGCTCAACACTCCCACACCCACGCATGGACCTAGGGCGGAATACTGCTCACGGTACGGTGACAGCACGCGGCAGGGAAAGGTGCAGCCCTGGCAAGCGCTTCGCTCACGCCACTGTTGGCAGAAGGACCTCGGCTCCAGAGAGAGGGACGGCCCCTCAGGAGGGTGCCTTGGTCTACTCCTCCACACCGGCTGACTGCGGGTTAACCTATCTACAGGGCCGGTGGACAGACATGTAGGGGGGGGGGGGTTAAATACACTTGCAGCAATGCTTGAACTATATTCTTGGTTATTTGGGTAAAGTCACGTAGAAGGGAAATAACTAAATAATATAAATATAAAATAAATAAATTTTAATTTATAATATTGTATTAATATAAAACTAATATATTTATATTACTGTATTATTTCCCTTCTACGTGACTTTACCGAAAGAACCAAGCATATGAATCCCTGCAGTCACGAAAGCTTTAAATCAAAATGTAATGTTTGAACTGTTATACAAAAACAACGATGTTGCCACGTTGCATTGGCAGCGGTGCACAAGCACAAACTTAACACATTCGTCAATATATATGATAGGTGACGTATTAGTCAATGGTCCTGCGTTGAAGAAAAGCCATTCCCCGAAATGTCACCTCCCATATGTGGGATTTCTTGTTACTATTTAGCGCGGTGGTATTGAAGAATGTGTTGACTTTCCATCATTCCAGGCGTCACTCCGGGACGGTGAACATTTGATCCGGCGAACTCTGGATCGCACGTCCGGCGTGCTGCTTCGCTCAGAACGTTGCAAAAAAAAATAGAAATCAAACAAGGGAAGCCACACCTTGCGTTGGTGGTGCCTGTCAGAGCGGCCGATGTGTGCGGTCGAGCGGGCGGGCGAGCGAGCGAGTGGGCGGGCGAGCGAGCGAACGAACGTTCCAGCGGGCGGCGACGTCTCGCTCTCGGCACCTTACAGGTCAAGCCTCTGACTCTCGGTCAAAAAATTGCCCAAAACCGCCGTGCGCGGTCCCGACAGTCGGGGTAAAAGTCAAAACGCTCCCACCCCCCCCCCCCCCCCCGCCGATGATAAAGCTGCAAAAAAAACGACCCGGTGGCACACGTGTTGCGAATTTTACCTTTCACATCAATTACGGCTATCGGGAGCGACGCCGCGGCTGCTACTGCGCAGCGTCGCCGAAGCGGGCCTGGGGGTGGCCGCCCCGTTCCTCCGCGGCTCACTGGCGAGGAGCCGCAGCCGCCGTGGCCCCGGTGTTGTGCGAGGCCACGTGGTCGGGTGGGTAGGTGGGTGGCCGCGAGCGCAAAACGCACGTCCCGTCGTCCTCGGAGGACCGATGGAAAGCAGGCGAGCGCGCCAGGCAGCCCCGGCACTGCCGACTCGGAGGAGGCAGTTGAGAACTCCCCCCCCACCACCACCACCATCACCGCACAGCGCCACGGACCCAAACACCGCTGCCGCCACGTTTGACACGAAATCTCGGGAAATTCTGGGACGCCTCTTAGTTCGTTATCGTTAATTAGTGCGGGATTGGGATCGGGCCGATCCAGGTTTGTGTTTTCGGGCCGCGCCGCGTTTCGTTCCACGTCCTGGGAGCTTCTTTCTGACGCAGCGTGGGCAGAGGCCTTCATCCGGAAGCCGATTTATGAAGGCCTGCAAATTATTTAAATCATTTATGACTTTTAATATCAGTCTAATGTTTTCCGGAAGCTCTCCAACGATACCTCTCGGGTGCGTTTTCGCTTTGACCCGCGCGTCGCTTGGCGCGATGTTCTGGCATTCCGCTACAACCCACGTGCTTTGCAGAGAAAGAACCGAATTCTGTTCCAGAAGCAGTTCCCATCCCAACAAAAACAAAATCAAAACGAAAACCCGTACAGAGAGCTGTACGGCACCGACCGTGAAAACCCTCGCATATGTCCCATCAGAGTCGGTTACAATGATCCACAGGTGGCTGACAGGCTCCGCCACTTTATTTGGCAAACATATTATAAACATGACGAACAACACAAAGCGAACACAAAACACTATTGCTGCCCAACCATGTGCAGCGCCTTAAGGGACCCTTCAGATCGTGTAAATAAAAAAGAAAATTCAACCGTGACTTTTTTTTTGTAGAAACTGGCTTATTTGTTTTGGTTCGTCTGCACCGATTTTCAATCAACCCCCCCTCCCCAAAAAAAAAAACCTGTTAATGTGAGAATCTCTGGTAATAATTTGACACATCTGGGCTACCGGGCGGTCTGGGAGTCCAGCCGCCTTGTGCCCCCCCAAGACCGAGTGAGCTTCACTCCTCCCCCCAGCCGAGCTCTCCCCTCGTCCCCATGACGTCTTGTTCAATAACAGCATCCTGCGAGGACGGGGAGGCGGCCGAACGTCACATGATCACAAGGCTCGAGGCGAGCCAGCCCGGGCAGCAGAACGACGCCCTCGGGACGATTCTCCCCCGATTCTTCTCGGTGCGCTGATTTGAAATTCGCTTTTAGTTTCGTTTATTCGGTGCCTTTGGCAAAAAATAAGCGTTTCAAATTTTTTTTTATTATTGAACTCCTATTTTGTATATTACCGGATAGGGCACACTGAGCTATTTTTCAGAAGTGACCCGGCCAGAAATGAAAGCTCAGCGAAGTGGCTTATCATCGTGTGGAAATGTAGAGCAGCCAACACTCTAAACTCGTGATGTTGATTTTAAAGACGGAAGGGAAAACCCGCTGAACCCGGAGAAAAATCCACGCGACTACGAACTTCAAATATAGAGCAGGCGTCAGGGTCGGGATTGAACCCATGACCACCTGGATACCAGGCGAGGTAGCTAACATCTCGATACCATGGCGCCCCAACAAAACATCGTTTGGCGTGACTTGGGCAACTGTCCGTAATGGAGTCAGTTTTAGTTCCGTTTTTAGTTTCATTTATTTGGTATAGCCCTGTGAGCCATTTGGCTCTTGAATCGGGTGCAACCGCAGCAAACAAAAACATGAACAAGAAACAGCTTAAAGTGACTACACGCAACAGAAAAATCCAGGAAAAAACAGCAAAGTCTTGCAGAAAAAACGTCGTATTTCAACGCGGTGTGCAAAAATCCCAGTGGGATGCAAGTCAAACAATAACAACCATAAGAGAATTTAGAATAAAGTTATCAGTCTAACTCTGTACTACAACAAACAAATATGGCTAAACCACGTTTTCGAAATGACCAAAATAAAGCTAGAAAAGCAATGTAACAGTGATCATAGGAACTGTGATTTAAATTTTACAATAAACGATATACATAACAGTCTTTGCATACACTGCTTGTGGAATGCACTTTTCTTCATTTTATGATTGTCATCTGTAGTAAGTGTCATTAATATTCTTTCAAAAAAGGCTTAACCATTTCTGGCATAAATATAGGAGGTGTAAAGATGTTCAAACACAAAATAGACACCTGTTACAAGGCATCAACTCTGCACTAACATCTTAGCACCTGTATTTATGCAAGAAAGCCTATATATGTTTTCCTGATAAAGTACTTGCAAATAGGATCCCATAGACAGTGGGGATATTTAAATTCTTGTATGTCCCGCATGCAGATGTCTACATATTCTTACTGATCACACACACACATAAATATCACAATCAGAATCTTCACACATATACAATAATATTCTTAGGTTTTTTCGGTAAAGTCACGTGGGTAAAAAATTAAAATTAATAAAAGTAAAATAAAAATAAAATAAAAATAATACAGCTATCGTGCTGTGACGGTCCCACCTGAAGACGGAAGCTTGTGTTGCCTCCGAAACGTCGCGATTTTTTTTTTACTTTTATTAATTTAAATTTTTTACCTACGTGACTTTACCGAAAAAACCTAAGAATATGAATCCTTGCAGTCACAAAAGCTTCAAATCTAGAAAGACATACAATAATCCCCGCATCTGCCGCGGACAGCGCAGCTCACGGCACGCACCGGGAGAGGGAGGGAGGGAGGATGGGTGGTGGGAATGCGACGTTCCCTATCCCCATGCCACCTCATCTCGAGTCGTTACCGCGGGGCGGCGCGGGAGATGGTAGGGGAGGGAGTGGGCAGGGAAAAAGTTGCGTAAACAAACGCGACGTTTCTTACAGTAATACTATACTCCGCGCGGAGCGTTTATTTAGACGGTTATTTTTAAGCCAACAAAAACAACGAGTGGAGAGCAGGAGTCCGCTGTCTTGACACGATGCAGGAGACACGCGCAGCCCGCCGGCGTCCGACCACGTCGCCCCCACGCCAATAGCGATGGCATCGATCCAATCTCGGGTGGTGGTGGTGAAGATCGCCCACTCACCGCCGCCTTGGAGATCCTACACGGACTCGCCCCCACCTACCTCTGCTCTCTCATCTCACTCAACTCCCCCCCCCCCCCACGCACTCCCCTACCTGGAATCTCACTCCCAACCACGCACTTTCCCGCCTCTCATCCCACTCCACTCCCCTCCACGCACTCTCCTACCTCTCATCTTACTCCCTCCCCACCACGCACTCTCCCACCTGTCTCCTCTCATCTCACTCCACTCCCCTCCACGCACTCTCCTACCTCTCATCTTACTCCACTCCCCTCCACGCACTCTCCCGCCACTCCCCTCTCATCCCACTCCACGCACTCTCCTACCTCTCATCTCACTCCACTCCCCTCCACGCACTCTCCCGCCACTCCCCTCTCATCCCACTCCACGCACTCTCCTACCTCTCATCTCACTCCACTCCCCTCCACGCACTCTCCCGCCACTCCCCTCTCATCCCACTCCACGCACTCTCCTACCTCTCATCTCACTCCACTCCCCTCCACGCACTCTCCTACCTCTCCCCTCTCATCTCACTCTACTCCCCTCCACGCACTCTCCCACCTGTCTCTTCTCATCTCACTCCACTCCCCACCACGCACTCTCTCACCTCTCCCCTATCATCTCACTCCACTCCCCACCACGCACTCTCCCACCTCTCCCCTCTCATCTCACTCTACTCCCCACCTCATACTCTCCTACCTCTCATCTCACTCTCAACCCCTTAGGTTCCTGGCCAGTGAACTGAATACCCTATTACAGTACTTGCGTCGAAAGTATTTTCCCAGCAAGTTGAACAATAAAATTTATTTCAAACTTATATTTGTCGCTTGTCTCTCCATGTAATTAAGTATTTTTCCTGATACCATCATCTTAATTGTATATAAATATACATCCAATTTTGATATGTATGCTAAGCAGAGCCACGTGGTTTGGAGGGGGTGCTCATGCCAACAACATCTGGTGGCCCAGCAGCATTTATTTAACGCGCCTCACTCTGCTGATGAGATCCCCAAAGTGTAAAAAACCAATCCGCAGTTTGCTTGTTAAAGTATACGCTGCTGGACAACGCAAATCCTGAAAAAGCCAATCGGCCGATGCGCTATGAACCTTGTTTCACGGGGTAAGACGAAGAAAAACAGACGTCCGTTTATTTACAGCGTTACCCATGATGCTCCACAAGCGCTTACATGACGTTTTAAACATCGCAAAAAAAGCGTGTTTTTGCACTCTCATTCTGTAGAGAGGGAGTCTAAGCTTTAACTCCTGTGTGAGGCCGCTCATAATAATTCATAGGAAGCCATAGGTCATTGCAATAAGCGTACGTGCCAACGGTAATACGAGCAATTCTTTTCTCGTGTTCTCTTAATATTTACCTTTCTGCTTTAATAACAGGCAATGGTAATGACTACTTGCTTCTGTTTGGAGAGCCCTAACAAACGGGCATGGCAAAAAAAACCACACAAACGTTCTGCTGAGAGCAAACCGTTCACCATTGTGTGCAATTCGCGAGCGAATTGAACGCGATACCCATAGAACAATCGGAGAAGGTGGCACGCATCCAGGGATGTGACCACGCGCGTGGCGGCCACCACTTCCATCACGACGACGTGGGTGGGTGGGGGGGACCCCTTCCATACCGAAGGCCAAATAGGGCTTCAAAATAGCAGATAAATTAGCCGTTGGTGGGGTCAGATATTGATGCAAAGACCCGTATAGCCTTTAATAGGATGTTGGGGCAAGTGGGAAAATACTATTCGTGAGCACCGATGAAGAAGGTCGGCACGGCGCACGAGGGGGTGGTGTGGCCAACACCACACCCGGCCGCCTTTGTCTCCCCGGTGGCGATGTTTACGCAATGGACCAGGTAATTAATTTGAGGCCGAGCTGACCAGTTCAGATATTCGTTGTTGATGTTGGACGCGAGAGGGCAAATTCAACTCGGGTCGCCGAGTTCGTAGCCCAGCGCGCTAACCGTGACACTACCGCTCCCCGCTGACACCCACACACACACACCTTAGCGTCACCTAATAGCCACGCGGCCCTCGCCGTGCTTGTCAACAGAGCACAAAGGGCCCCTATGCAGTGACAGAAGTGACCGACCGTGGAGCTAAAAATAAAGAAACGCGGCGTAGTTGCCAGGTCGAAAATATGCCCCCTCGAGTTCCCGATTAGTGTGGCTACGGTGCTTGCAGCGATGTATTCTTACGGTCGTTGTTATTCCGCCTCTTTAGCCAGGAAGGCCTCAACAGAGTCTTCAGACTCCTTTTCAGGAGCGTCCTGCCAAGTCTTCGCTGGAGTGAGGGGGGCGGGGGGCAATGTTGCGATGTGTGATCCCAATCGAGTACTTGTGAAATACTCTTAGTTTTTTCGGTAAAGTCACGTAGGTAAAAAATGAAATAAAAATTAATAAAAATAAAAAATCACGACGTTTCGGAAGCAACACAAGTCTCTGTCATCAGGTGGGAGCGTCACAGCCAGATTTGCTGTATCAAGTGAGGCAGGGATTCCAAGATGCAAGCTCTTAAATACAAGTTAAGGCGGAGGAGAGGGGGGGAGCTTGCATCTTGGAATCCCTGCCTCACTTGATACAGGAAATCTGGCTGTGACGGCCCCACCTGATGACGGAGACTTGTGTTGCCTCCAAAACGTCGTGATTTTTTATTATTTTATTTTTATTAATTTAAATTTCATTTTTTTCCTACGTGACTTTACCTAAAAAACTAAGAGTATGAATCCTTGCATTCACGAAAGCTTCAAATCTAGAATTACTTGTGAAATGTTAACTTATTTTGTTGATCAATTTTACTTATTTATTTTTCGTCCTTTGCTTTTATTTCCGATACTTTGCAACTCCGGTCGTTTTTTTAATGTATCGTTTGTTGTTGTAACCTTCTGACTCGCCCTCTACTGGACATCTGTGATAAAGAGCTTCACAGCTCATCGGATTTCTCCAGGATAAATAAAGATTCAGATTCGAAGTAATTTGCAGGTGAATTTTTAGCATTGGGATGTTTGCTCGATACCGATTACATTGTGTGTTTGTAGTGATAGGTTTTTACCCTTTCAACTGGTACAAAAACTGACACCTTTATACAAGGCATCATGTTTGCAATAACCACAACACAAGCAGTTGTGTGCCTTTTGGCGTCATCTGGTCCAACACCATGTGAGACTAGGCTCTTATAAAAGCTGTCTCGGGTGTGGACCAATCAACTTCAAGGACAGTGCATATCATTATCATCATCAGATTTGTTTCTTTTTGTTTGCATTTTGACTGCTTGTGTTGTGGTTATTGCAAACATGATGCCTTGTATAAAGGTGTCAGTTTTTGTACCAGTTGAAAGGGTAAAAACCTATCACTATATTTTGCCACTGGTAAAGGAGATGTCTCATATTGTGTGTGTGTATGTTTTAGCTATGGGAGGAAACCGAAGAGCCCGGAGAAACCCCACGGAGAAGAGGGGGGAAAACGTTTCTAACGCCACAAAGCAAGGCGCCACAGTAGGGAATCGAACCCAGGTCATTCTGACTGCGAGGCGCAAGTGTGACCACTGCGTCACTCTTGGTCAAATATCGTTTGCGTACCATTTTAAAGTTGTGACAAGCCAAGTATTGCACCTTTCACACCCAGTGGGAAGTGCAGACGTGCATGGACAGACATAAAATTTTGATTTTGGTGCGAGTCGATCAGTCAATCGATCTTTATTTTACGTACCACTATCGCCCTCAATAAGGTAATCATCACAACGGAACGGGAACGGTACAGAGGGGCACAGTGCGACGGGAATGACAATGTACTCTGCGCAAGTCGGCTAACACTGACAGTGCAAAGTAGATTATAAACGGCACGCGAAATAAAGTGCAAGCGTGCGCAACGAATCGCATAGGAAAAGTAGTAAATACGATAAGTAAATCGTTTCTATGTTATGGGAAGGCAAGTTCGAAGAGGTGTGTCCGGCAGAGACCGCGAAGTTGCCAGGCGCTCGGCGCATTTCGTGACACGTGGGCGCACGCGTGGCACGATGGACGTTGTGCTCTGAGACACAGGCCACCCGGACGAGCCGCCTGCTGTGACTGCCTCCCAGCAGTGGCCGGCTGGTTTCTCGGTAAGAGGAGGTGATCGCAAAGTCCAAAGGAGACGGTCCCAGCACAGACACCAATGAATGGGGCAGGAGGGCTGGGGGAGAAACCCCCACCACGTTGCATTTGGTTCTTCACTTAAATTTTAACAAAATTCGAATCTTGAAAAATGTAAAATATGAATTTGGCTATCGGGTGACGAACATTATTTACAGTGGCAGTGTGGGTGGACAGGTGATGCCCCCCCCCCCCCACCCCGACTGCATTGGACCCAAGGTCAATTCAAGGGATTTCTGAGGTAGCTCTGCAGTTTCCACTTCTGCAGGCCTCTCTCGAACACGAAAGCTTGCACTGCTCTGCGAGTGATCCAAATGGATTCGTGGCGTGACACCAATAGCGCAACCAGGATGCATTTCGCAAAGTGATGAACTAAAAAATTAACCCGTAAAAACAACGTTTTTCACTATAAATCCTTTATATGCGTGGCATCGGTTTTATTTTATTATTCATTTCTGTTTTTTTTGTAAGAGTTTCATTTTTATCACATTGATATTTTAAATTAAATATGAAAAAAAATTCCTAAAAAGTGGAAAATTTTGGAAAAAAAATTTCACGAAAATAAATTGTCACGCACAACGAGTCTGTGTGCAAAATGTCAGCTCGATTGGATCACGGGAAGTGGGTTAAAAAACTACCGAAAGATTTGCACGGTCGTAAGCGCGCAAGCAAGCAAGCAAGTGAACTTAATATAAAGGATTTAAAAATAAGAAGACATTGCATGCAGCGCGACTTGTATGGAATGCGAGCTCCGAACGTTTCATTTCTGCAGCCTCTTGCGGCAATGCCCGGCTTGGCTGTCGCCCCGTGTGGCGTCGAGGTGGCCCAAGAGTCTGGGGAATGTAGCATTTGGCTGGTCCAAAGTAAATTACAGTTTTGTTACTTACCCAACCGAGTGAAGTAAAATATGTACTAATTCAGAATTCCAATCGATGATTGATCGCACGGCCGGCGGACGTGGGGTACAAACCGGCCGGTAAAAACAACGCGGACGTGGGATACGTGGGACGACTCTAGCCGTGGCGGCACTGGGCACAAGCAAACTAAGCAAAGGCAGAGCATCCGAAACAGCTCAAGGGGCTGAACGGTTCGTGAAATATAAACAAATTAAAAGGGGTGCTTCAATTATCAGCTAAAATGCAAATACTGCCACAACATCGCAAATCAGCTTGAAGAAATTGAATCTCTGCCATGTGTCTTGTCTTGATGTGCACGCTGCTACCCTCATCTCACTACATCTCCAATGTTGTCCACTTTTATCTTATCTCACTGCGTCTCTGTCTCTTGTCTTGTATCTCCTTCATAATCTCACTCGAATATTATCAATTGGAAGGTGATGGTGGTGTTGGGGGGGGTAGAAAAATTATGGACGAGCACCACCACTAAAGTGGTGTGGCAGGCTGCTGCCCTGGGCACCCCTGCCAGAGGTGGGGCAGGAGAGGGGGCAGGAGGAGGGGCAGGAGGGGGGGGGCAGGCACCACCCAAATGTGTTGCCAGAGAGCTGGAAGCAGCTGCGGGTGGTGGCTCGAATATTTTTCGATTTAAAGCTTTCGTGACTGCAGGGATTCATCTTCTTGGTTCTTTCGGTAAAGTCACGTAGAATTGAAATAATACAATTATAAAAATAAAACATAATAAAATAATTCTCACGACGTTTCGGCCACAACGCAAGTAGCCGTCCTCAGGTGGAGAACAGGTCTGTCGAGGAGACAGACTCAATTCTACGTGACTTTACCGAAAGAACCAAGAAGCGAATATTTGTTGGGGTGGTGCCGGCTCCGCAGCAGCCACGGCGGGGGTGGGTGGGGAGGTTGTTAGGGGTCAAAGGTTTTCTCCCCGGTAGCCAAAAACGTCCATCTCGGGTCGTCCCTTCGGCCCCTTGGCGTCGCTCGCTCAAAATTCACGACGCGTCTCTGGGACCTTCGTCGGGGCCGTCTGGAGAGCAGCTTCACTCGACTAACTAATTCCGGCCACTTAATTAATCTGGCGCCCACGAGCCCACACACACACGCGCGCGCACTTGGGTTCTGTGTTAAGTTGCAACTTCGAGTCAGAGTTGGCCCGGGAGACTGGCGGTGGGCGGGCGGGGGAGGGGTTAGGCGGACTGACAGCGGCTACGATAGGAAAAAAAAATACCCTCACTAATCACGCGTTTTTACTGGCAGGGGGGCGGAGGGAGGAAAATTTTCAATTCGTTTGGATTTGGTTTTTGAAATATGGAGAGAGAAGAAAAAAAGCTACACAGCAGCCGCGACTGCGCCGCAAAAGCGTCCTTGGATCAAACCCGCGAGCGGTGGCGATGAACAACGCCGCCGCGCGACGCCAGCCGCGAAAGTTACGGGCGCGCAGCGAGACGCGGTACAACGTCGCGGACTTGACAGCCAACTGAAGTGGCTCGCAGTGGCCGCGTGCCACGCAGCAGGCGGCCGAGGCAGAGCGGGGCGCGACTTGGCGTTCCGCAAAAAAACGCTCGCGGTGTTGATCACCGCGGCCGGCGAATCCGAGAACCTGTGGATCGGTTGGAGTGAGCCAACCTTGGATATGAAAGGTGTGACGGTAGTGCCCCTCCCCCCCCCACCAACTATAACCCCTCCCCCCCCCAATCGAGCCCCCACCAAACGTGCCCCCCCCCCAATTCGAACCAACAAATTGTCACGTAAGGGAGGGGACTAATGTTCGATGGCTTTTTTAATTGGCGCGATATAAATATGTATGTATGTTGAACTTCTTTCGCACCGTACGTAGCCAACCGTGCTAATCGGAGGTGCGAAGTGAGGACAACAAACCAAAACGCAGAAAGCAGTTGTAAAGAAATCAGTTTTCGATCTGGAAATTAGTTTTTCATTGAAATATGGTGGCCGCTCAAGGCTGCAGCCCAATACGTCCTTTCCTGGACGTGCAATTTTAATTGCGAGTCGCATGAGCCTAAGAATCGATGTTAAAATCGATCAACCGGTGCTTCGTTACTTGCGAAAAAAATCCACCGTTACCCGTGCCATTATTTGGTTTCATTATTGGCCGCTCTCCACTCGTCGGGGGCCAGCGACTCGGTGAAAAGAAAAGAAAAACCAAACAACACACGTTGAAAAGTCCTCATCGACACTTTTAAACGGTGATTACGTTTTTTTAAAGCCAAATTCACGTAACTTTTGCTTCGTCCGTGCTTTTTGTTTTTATCTGGCCCACCCATCCGTCACCCCCCCTCCCCCCGCCAAGGCCGCCCGTTACCCTGGACAATTTAGAGTTTGGCCGAATGTAAAAGAATGATCCTTACAACTTCCTTGAACCTTGAATGAAATCGTTTTCAGTAAGCCACCCCTGCTGGGATTGGGAAATGACATGTACCGACGTCATTTGCTTTCAAGGTCGCTTCACTACGTCCAAGACCCGAGCCCCGGGCGGCTGTGAGGTCTTACGGCTCGTGTCAGCTGGGTCGTGCCGCTGTGCTTGAACGTTCGGCGCGATGTCCGACGAACGCGCTCCGTGCGCCGGGGAAACCTTCTTCGGGGGCCGAGAACGTTTGGTTCGGTGACGAAGCTTGCGGAACGAAACGTCGGACGCGGCGCCGAACGAAAACGCCGCTGAACAAGCGCTCAAGGGCGTCGGGAGGAGGCGCGTAGCTACATGCCGACGAGTTGATTTTATTTAACCAGGTGAGAAGCAGAGCGCAGTCTTCATTTGCAAGATCGACCTGGGTCACCAACCACGAGATGACGTAATGAAGTGTATGACGCACAAGCACACACGCACACACACACGCGCACAAGCGAGCACCGAGAACTCAAAGGCACTCACTCATTTTAAACCAATTTACAAGGTCCACATTTCGACGTCTTGAGAGCCCTCCCACTGGAACTCCGTGTCGACGGCTCAAAGTGATGGAGCCCTTCTCTCAAATGGGATTTGTCAGATTGGACGAGGCCCGTGCTTTATTTGGGGCTTGGCTGGATTTTTGAAGAATGCCAGCAACATCGAGCCAATGTCCCTCGGCGTTCGCCGAACGGCAGCCCCCCCCCCCACCACCCGCGCCCTCTCCCCTCCCCCCGACCGGAATAACAGCGGCGGCGATGAAGGGAGAAGAAGAAGGGGGAAAAAAACTTGTTCAGAGTTCGTGGCACTCACAGCGAGGCTTCTGGGGGTTGTTTTTTTTTTATGAAAAGCAGTCTCGATGGCTGTTGATCCGGCACTCACCGATTCGCTCGTCTTGCAATTCCGATTAAAACCGTCAATGATAGTGCTGTTTGTTGCTGTCCGCCCGCCCGCCCGGCACAATTCTATGGCCCCCGGTGGCTTCGGCAAACTGCCTGCGACTTGTTCGGACTCTCAATTTCGTCCGCCACCGTCAAGCAGCCCCACCAAACCCGTGTTGGTGTCACGTGGCAGGTCGTGGCGGGCGAGGAGGGGGGGCAGGGGAGGGGGGGCGGGGGGAGGGGGAGGGGGGCGGGGGAGGGGGGCGGGGGAGGGGGGGTGTCTCCGCGATCAGAATCAGAATCTTCACTTTGGAGATAAATCCGATGAGCTATGCAGCTCTTTATCACAAATGTCCAATTGGGGGGGGGGGGGGGGGTGGGGCGTGGGGTGGTTGCACGGAAAGTTACGACAACAAACAGTGCAAAACCCCCCGATAGGAGTGCAAAGCATAGGAAAACTAAGTAAGTCACTAATAATAAATAAATAACTATATATGAATAAAGTATATAAGTACAAACTGCCAATTGACATCAATTCCTGCCGATTTTTCAACGCGAAAAGCAAGCTTGGGCAATTCTAGATTTGAAGCTTTCGTGACTACAAGGATTCATATTCTTAGGTTTTTTCGGTAAAGTCACGTCGGTAAAACATCAAAATTAATAAAAAAAATAATAAAAAAAATAAAACAAAAATCACGACGTTTCGGAGGCAACACAAGTCTCCGTCATCAGGTGGGACCGTCACAGCCGGATTAGCTGCATCAAGTGAGGCAATGATTCAAGATGTAATCCCTTAAAAAGCAAGTTGAGGCGGAGGAGAGGGGGGGGGGAGCTAATCAGAATGTGGTAGCCATTGGCTACCACATTCTGATTAGCTCCCCCCCCTCTCCTCCCCCTCAATTTGCTTTTTAAAGCTTGGGCAAGGCAGCAAAACGACAACAACAACAACAACAGTCCCAGACCACACCAACACAACGCACGGTACCTAAACAAAATTGCACATTCACATTGAAATATCGTTACTACACAGGGAGGGGTAAGGCTCAAAGCTACAAATCACATTTTAAATCCAGCACTCATCCTCTGCTCCAGCAATATTTCCCGAAGGAAGATTTACGTTGTTCAAGGGCGGAAGACAAGGTGGTTTGACAGATTAAAGAACGACTTTGTCATATTCGATTCCAATTCTTGTTCTTGGAATAATAGTTTTAAAAGGGGTGGGGAGGGGGGGCGAGGGCTCTCTCTCCGTGCAGCTATCACAAAAAACCCTAAAAGAGAGAGAGAAAAAAAAATTAACCCGTAAAAAAAAGTGTTTCACTATAAATCCTTTATATGCGTGGCGGCCAGAGTCCTCTCGTCCTCTGGCTTGAGATGGCTGCCACCTATGGGTCAGATGATTGCCTGCCACCATTAAGCAATTGGTAATTAAATATAATTTATTTTTCCTAAAAAGTGTAAAATTTTGGAAAAAAAATTCACGAAAATTAATTGTCACGCACAACGAGTCTGTGTGCAAAATGTCAGCTCGATTGGATCACGGGAAGAGGGTTAAAAACGACCGAAAGATTTGCACGGTCGTAAGCGCGCAAGCAAGCAAGCGAACTTAATATAAAGGATTTAAAAACCCCACTAACACCACCACCACGTTTGAGGCTTTAAATATGCGGCGCTTATGCAACGTGATTAAACGCAGCTCGGCGGTGACAGTGATTGAACAGGCGCGCCCGAGTGAACGGGGCCCGTTGTTGTTTTTATTTTTTTTAGGGGGGGGCAGGGGGGCGGGGGTGGGGGTGTTGGGGGGGGGGCTGTCCCTGCAAGGTGAAAGTCGCCGCAACGATCTTGAGCCGAGTTGTCGGAGCGACTCGGTGATTCTGGCGTTTGCCTGCGACATACCAGCGGTGTTAGCAGCTGGCTGGGGGGGGGGGGGGCACAAATCCCCCGCCCCCCCCCCCCCCCCGCTGCACCCCTCCCCCGTGGTCGTCTTAGAAAACAAATGACGTGACGCGATGTTGAAAACGTCGCTCCGTTTGGCGTAAGTGACTGCAACTTCTGGCCAGCTGGGATTGTCAGGAGGATGGCGTCCGTTTGCGAAGGGCATTTAGGAGGGAATGCCCACGAATCTTGGCGGTCCGTGTCAAGCCCATTCTACTGACTCGCACGCGCGCACGAAATGATATGCACTAGGGCTGAACGATTTGGGGAAAATATCGAATTGAGATTTTTTTTTTAATTACAGATAGTGCGATTGCGATTTGATTTGCGATTCATTATTTTTTAAGTCAAGTTTCAGTGTAATAGATTTAAAAACATGTGATGGAGCATTACCACGTGATACCATCAAAATGTGAACTGCTCTATATTTTAATGCAAGGATGAAAACTTAAAATACATGAATTTTTTTGAACATGTATTTATTAAAATGTTTTAATTGAAATAGAACAATCAAACATAGAACAATTGTTAAGTTAAATAAAGAAAGTTATAACAATACAAAATAAAAAAATTCCAATAAGAAAATAATAGAACTTTTCAAATCGCAAAAAATCACAGCCTTTGCGATTTGCTAATCGCATGGTTTCAAATTGCGATTTCGATTAATCGTTCAGCCCTAATATGTACTCACTCATCACACACATACAGCGATCCCCCCCCCACCCCCATATGTAGAAGAAGTGCTGTTAGCGATCACCCACGAAGGCCAGCACGGCGTACCACGAATGGGTGGAGTAGCGAGTATGCGACGGGTGACTTACTTGAGGCCGAGTCAACCTTGCAGAGGCACTGGACCAGTTCAGATATTCACCACGAGGATGTTTGCCACGAGAGGGAATCGAACTCGTGTGGCCAGGTTTGGCAGCACTGTGCACTAATCATGACACCAACGCTACCCACAAAGACAAAGATCCCCCGTATAGCCTTAACAGACTTTTGGGGCAAGTGCTGTTAGCGAGCAGCACCTATGAAGGGCGGCACGGCACACGAGGGGGTGGGTGGCTAGCACCACGCTGGGCCGCCTTTGTCTCCCTAGTGGCGATGCTCACACATCGCACCAGGTACTCATTCGAGGCTGAGTCGACCTGGGGGAGGCCCAGGACCTCGTCACTGGTGTTGGCCGTGAGCGGGAATCGAACCCGGGTCGCCGGGTACGTAGCGCAGCGCGCTAACCGCTACACCACCGCTCCCCACACACACATACACACATCCACTAATATACACATATGCTCATATTTACACGCAGATAGACGGCACGAATGTTCCGCCTTTCAGCCTTCAAAGGACGGATGGGGCAAGTGCTGTTCGCGAGCGCCTATTAAGGCATGCGCACACCTTTTAGCAGGTTGTGGTTGCAGTGTGTAGCCTAAAACAGGCGTGTGACCTGCCATAGAGAAATAGCCGGAAGACTGCCAGCGATGTGAGCGGCCTCTTAAGACAAAAGTTAATTCTGGGTAGAAACTTCACTGACGGGCCTTCAAAGCAACCCCCCCCCCCCTCCCGTATCACGATGAAGGCCACACGACCTTTAAACGACTTGGCCGGTCAGAGTAATTCTCTTTTCGTCGGGTATTTTTTTTGTAGTCCCTCCCCGCTCATCCTCCCTTCCCATCGTTACGAAGATGATGTCATCCGAGTCGGAGAACTTCCGACATGGGGAAAAAAAAACTTAAATGTATCTTCTCAGCCTTTTTGAAGTTTCACATTTCGGCCCTTCATCGCTCGCCATTGCGCCAGGCGGTCCCGTTCTGAAACAATATTTTGAAAGAGAAAATGAGGGTGATGTCATCCTCGGTCAAGCCCGATGATGCGTCGGCCCAAGTAGAGACAGGTGCGGTTTAAGCATTTTGCGGTGACGCGCTGTCACTCGCACCTGAACCACACCTTCTCTACCTGTGCAAGCGAGAGCAGCGGTGAGTTCATACTCTATATATAACAATACATATAAAGGAATGCCGCGCCACGGTGTAATTGGTGAGCACATTTGCAATGCAGAGGTTGCAGGTTCTCTCTGAGAGCCCAGATTTTCTCTCTTGACCATTCCCTTGCTGTTTAAAACGTTGGCTATCGCGACCAATTTTATCCATAAAAGTTTTCTTGGGTTACATCGCGTCAATATAAATGTGTCAGTAAACCCGCCACCAACCGACACAGCCAATTTAGCAAGGGTTGTCACGTAAATAAAATATGCCAGTTCGTTACTAGCACAGCACACGGGTGTTATGGAGAGTAAACCCGCAACATTTACACCTAGTGTACTTTCCTTTTCCCTCCCCTCCACTCCTTCCTGTCCCTCCCCTACCCTTCCGTGACCCCGATGTACCCCTCTTTCGCGGTCACTCATTCCTCAAACCCCTGCATGCCCCTGCCATCTAAATCATTCCATTCTGTCACCGCTTTGCAATTAATGTCAAGCGCCTTGAGTGAAGGCGCTCGATATGAATACAGCACCCCCTCGTTATTCGCGGATTTGATATCCGCGGATTTTGGCTACCCGCGAATTGCATCTGGAACTCTACACGGCTGCATCGAGAGAGAGAAAGTGATGAGAGAAAGTGATGAGAGATAAAGTGATGAGCAAGACAAAGTGATGAGAGATCAAATTATGAGAGAAAGTTACGAGATACAATTATGAGATAAAGTGATGAGAAAATGTTCACGTACTTAATAGCTTATTTGTGTATTTAAGGTAATTCATTATTACGATAGGATTTTGTAGGCCAATATTATTATCTGTGAAATGTGCTATCCACGTGCATCTGCAGAACATACTAATAAATTTAGATTAGACTATCTTCTTGGTTCTTTCGGTAAAGTCACGTAGAATGGAAATAATAAAATAATAAAAATAAAACATAATAAAATAATTCTCACGACGTTTCGGCCACAACTCCAGCAGCCGTCCTCAGGTGAAGAACAGGTCTGTCGATAAGACAGAGTCTGAATGACACGTCCTAGGCTTGGAGCGTCTACTTAAGCTAGGAGGGAGGAGGAAGAGCGCCTTGACAAAATAATTTGCTTATCAACATATGCTAAATATGCTAAAATTCATCTTGATATTCTTTTATCAAGGCGCTCTTCCTCCTCCCTCCCAGCTTAAATAGACGCTCCAAGCCTAGGAAGTGTCATTCAGACTCTGTCTTATCGACAGACCTGTTCTTCACCTGAGGACGGCTGCTTGCGTTGTGGCCGAAACGTCGTGAGAATTATTTGATTATGTTTTATTTTTATTATTTTATTATTTCCATTCTACGTGACTTTACAGAAAGAACCAAGAAGATGAATCCCTGCAGTCACGAAAGCTTTAAATCGAAGATCTACCCCTTATTGGAGACCCTTCTGCCAGCAGGGGCGTTAGCAAGGACTTGCAAGGCCTTCTCCTGTCCGTTAACTGACCGCCCCCGTCAATCCACCACTTGTTCAAAGGCCTCCTCAAGGCTTTCCGTCATGCGGCTTGTTTGGCCAGTGGTGGTGCCTCGGAGCGGCTCACTCATGTGAGCGGTGAGAGCCCATTGCCTGCACGGACCCTTCACTTTTAGTTGAACAATTTTGTAAATATATTTGTAACAAAAATGTTGGTTTGAAGTGGGGGGGGGGGGGTGCAAAGTTAACCCACCGCCCCTACCCCCCCAGCCCCCCCCCCCCCCTCAACACTTCACCACCCCACGCTGACACCAGCACGGTCAGACATCCGCCTGCGACCGACACGGCAAGGGAATACCATCATCCAGCAGCAGATTGACAGGGGGGCTGGAGACTATTAAATAGATTTGAAGTTTTCGTGACTGCAAGGATTCATACTCTTAGGTTTCTTCGGTAAAGTCACGTAGGTAAAAATAAATAATAAAATAATAGAAATAATAATAGAAATTTAAAAAATATATCACGACGTTTCGGGCGCAACACATCAGGTGCGACAACCACAGCAAGAAACACTTCAGCATTTGTTTCTTGCTGTAGTTGTCCCACCTGATGACGGACGCTTGTGTTGTGCCCGAAACGTCGTGGTTAATTATTTTATTTATATTATTATTTATATTATTTTTATTATGTATTTTTACCTACGTTACTTTACCGAAGAAACCTAAGAGCATGACTATTAAATAGTTATTATTCAGAACCGCTTTAACATAGTTTTTTTTTAAACATATTAATCTCTACCGGTAGATGGCAGAGTGGCGGAGTCCTTCATCGAACAGTGGATCGACCCTGGCCGACGCTCACCATCATCATCATGGTCACTACTATGACGACGACGATGATGAAGACTACAACATCAGGAACGTTCCACCCGGAGCACCTTTCCCAACCAAATCCCACGAGGGTTGAATTGGCAGCACCAGGCCGGTGTGCACGGTCAGCAGCCGGAGTAAGTGACACATGAAAGCATACCAGCCTCGCTCGGAGCAGACTTCTCGCTGCACCTCGGACGTTTGCGCGCCCCGCCACGCTGACAGCCGGGGGGCTCCCACGTGGCCCCCACCAACATCTGCGTCGTGGACAGCGGCGGGGGGCAGGGGGAGCTTTGGTTTGTGCCGGGAACCCAGAGCCGGCGCGGCTGGACGTCTCGCGAGACGTCGATCTACAAGACTTGGGGTTTCGGGGTCAGGGGGCGAGGGGTCAACGGCGGCGCTTGCACGCGCACGAACCGTGGGAGGCGTGCCCTTGGCGGCGGCGCGTTTGTTTGGCCGTTTGCGGCTCGAATCCAGCAGCAGCCCTGGTTAATACCTGGGTTGCGAACGAATCGTGTTGCACCCCCCCGCTCCCCCCCGCGTCCTGCTTCGAGCGGTGGACGTTAAAGACCCCCTCCCCCCAGCCTCCCACCTCGGTGTCGCTCGCAACTGTGGATCGCCGTCGCGGCGTGTCGGTGGCGCGCTACCAAATTTACCAAACTTTCGACAAAAATTGCGCCACGGCAAATTACTCGATTGGGATTGTGCACGTCGCAGCAATCGTTGAAAGCACGTGGCAGTCACCCTCACGTGGTAAGAAGTCACGAGACTCGGCGAAGCTTCGCGCGGATACAATGGGCGAGATAAATAATGGGCGATCACTTGGGTGATTGTAATGCAGGTCAAGTCGGTTTCATACCCCTGGGACTGATACATTTCCATTCCACCACTGAGTTCAGGTTGACGTAATGTTTTATACGTTGGTGGTATAACATCATTCAAAGTGGATTTTTTTTTATCAAACGCTGCTTTCTTGAGTTACGTGTGTAATCACGGCTTGAGACAATGGCCCGCGAAAGGAGTTATCACAGAACTAATTCTAAATTCCTCTTCAACTGACCTCTTTTAACCACTCGCCATCGGCCAAGATTCATTCACCGATGGACGCCTCCCCCAAACCATCGCCATGTGCCCCAGTCTAGCCATGCGGGCCGAATTCATCGCTCAATTCCCATGATGGACGTGCTCAGACGCATGCCTTTATTTGTGTTTTCCCTTCATATCCACATATCGTGGTGCTATAACTTCTCACGTGCCCTGCATGGCAGTCAAAGCGATTGTTTTCATTCTGACAGCTGGAATTTCGCTAAATGTAATGAAAAATCAACATTTAAAATGATGGCTTTTTTACGTGCAGCCATTAGCGATTGGGCTGATAAACTCACTGCACCCAACAACCCGAATTAATCACGTTTACGAGCAGAACAGGGTTCTGGACCGCCACATATGAACAAAATACGTATCAGTCCACGGGTCTATTGCCTTTCTAGACCCAACATCATCCAGCGGCATTTGCTTTACGAAGAAAACATTCTGCACAGGATTTCTACATTCCGGGTCTCATGGGCAGAGTCAGGCTTGGTTTAAAAAATAAATGCTACTTGGACATGGGTGGCTCAAACCGAGATCCAATTCCGGTGGGATGTCCGCAGTGCCTCTTCTCATCGTGGTGCGTCCTCATCTCTGATCACGGAGCCACCCGGCCTGGCTCCCCATTGCCACTTGGGGATTTATTTTTTGGTAAATTTGAATGCCACCTACATTTGCCTCGTGGCATATGTCACACCCCTCCTGACGTGCGTACGTGTGGTGCGTGCGCGGTGCGTGCGCGGTGACTGCTTGCAGTGCGTGAGATGCGCGTGTGGTGTGTTTGGTGTGTGTGTGGTGCGCGTGTGGGGTGTTTGGTGTGTGTGTGGTGTGTTTGGTGTGTGTGATGTGTTTGGTGTGTGCATTGTGTGCGGTGTGTGTGGCGTGCCTGCGGTGCATGTGGTGCGTGCGGTGCCTGTGGTGCGTGCGATCGCATGGCAAGGGAAGGTCACTCACAGTCGAGACCGGAGGCAGAGCCTAATCCCGTCCTCTGGCAGAACGTCTGGATGCGCTTTTAGAGAAAAGGATGGAGAGATGGGGGGGGGGAAACAGAATTTTATTTTTTTTTCTCTCCCGAGGCAAGGGCCCCTCCTAGCTGAGACAATGCGCTCTTGATGCAATAAGAAGATAGGGAGGGGGGTCCTCAATGTCTTACGGCCAAGTGCTGTTTCAAATGGTAATCTCTGCACAATATCCACATTGTCACTGTCTGCGAATGCTTGTAAACGTGCTTGCGCAAGCACGTGGAATTTTTCGCCCTGTAAATTTTGTTTCCCCCCCCCCCATACCCTTCCCCCCCCCGCCCCCCCACCACCACCGAAAAGACGAAGAACGAATGAGGATTAGTAAAGAAACACCCCGAACGAATGAATGTTTCTTACAAATATTCGGCTTGTCCACGACGCGCGTGGTTTTCTTCATCACGCCATGCCACGCCGCTTGGACGAAAGGGCCCTCACACCGGGTTCGCTCGGAGCGCGCGATCTCGGCCCGGCGAAGTGTCGATAAAAATCGGCAGCTTGTTCCGACTTTCCCGTCCGCGATCTCTTTTCCCTGGGTTCGCACGAACCTCGCTCGGTTTCGTTCGAGGAACGCATCAACTGCTATCCTACGTATCTGCGAGCCGCCTCCTCGTTTGCGCTTCTGTCGCTTCCGCCGTGGCGACTGCTCCCACGGATGTCGCTTGGCCAATTCATCCTCTCCGCACGTTGAGGAATTGGGTCTCTACCGGGTTCAAATCGCCGCACCGCAGGGCGCAACAAACTCACTCACTCAACCACCAAACCGCAGGGCACAACAAACTCACCAGAGGTCGCAAACGGGTTTTGATTCCTTACCCGTACCCGGCCGCACCAGGGTCGCAAACGGGTACCCGTACCCGGCCGGGTACGGGTAGCCGGGTATCGGGTAGGGTACAGGTATCGGGTACCCGATTGCGACCTCTGAAACTCACTCACTCCACCGCTTGCCATGCCTCTGTGCTCGGCAACCGTCCGATAAAACGAGGGGGGTGGCGGCAGCGGTGGCGGCAGCGGCCACCGCCGCCGCCGCTGCCGCCGTGAATCCCACCCCCGGGGTTCGTTCGAGCTCATTCACGACGGGACTAATTGACAGCGCACATCCGCGGAGAGCGGTTGCACGTTCGCGTCAAAGATCATCCAGCGGCAGAGTTTCCCCCTACCGCCGTGGCCAGAACGCGAGCCGAATGCGAATGCCGCGAACGCCGGCACCACGGAACGATGTGTTTTTGTTCACGGCGCCGTCCGTTGTCAATTCCGCAAGGAGACAGCCACCACGGGACTCTTACTCCGGTATCTTAGCGCTCCCCCCCTCCTCCTCCTCGTGCCCACCCCCCTTCCTCCCCACGTCAGTATCGGACGCCGTTTTACGTAAAGCCGCCACGTGTCCCGTGAACGTTTTTTGACTGGAAAAATAAAATTCCAATAAAAGGTGCCGATCGTTGAAGTGAAAGTTTGTTTTTATTAAAATTGAAAGGATGGATGAAAATGCGTACGTGCTTTATATTTAGTCAGATACATATACCCTTAGGATACTGTAGATTGAAAAAAAATATTCTTATTTTCGTACGGCGGGATGGAAAAGCAACAGTTTTGTAAACGTATGACAGTTTTGAAACGTGTGATAGTTGAATGGATTTCGAGGAATACCAGGAGGCTGGAGGGAAATACTGCGTGTGACAGATTTTAGCCTATCACAGGCGGTTATAATCATTACGCTATTGCGAAGACACAGCAATCACTGTTAACAATGGCAATTACAAAGAAACAATTCCTTACTAAACTCCATCCGACAAAACTTGGACAATTTTGAACGCAACTGATCATTTCTCCTACTTCTTAATGGTAACCCGTGCCACACGTTGCATTTCATGTCTTGTCGACACAGATCATCGGCAAGAAAATCATCGTCAGCCTACTGGCAGACGATTGCCTGGTCACAGCGTGTGGGTCAGGGGGAGTATTTAACAACAAATCACAATGCCGGTCAGTGCCGGTCACTGAAGATGGGGAGCGTAGATGCAGGAGCATAGAAGTATAGTCCAGCATCGCATGTTGCTGCACCGCCCTCTCTACTGCGTACCACGCAGCATCATGGGCAACCCGGTGGCAACCTGTTTAGATAGTCGTCCATCCACAAGCGCTATCCAGGCTCAGCCCCGCTTAGCTTCCGAATTACGATGAGACCACGCATAATCCCCCCAATTTGTCGTCAAAATCGTCTTCAAAGCATCGGAGGCAACACACAGATGCCGATGACTTCTCTCAACTGGAGCGCTTGTTGTGTGTTGTAATTTTTATTTATTTTCCGTGACTTACTCACCTTTTCTCTATTTTGCAATCCTGTCGTTTTATTTTGCATTGTTTGTTGTTGCAACTTGCCAAAATGGCCCCGACTCGACTTGTCTGAAAAAAAGCTCCATGGCTCATCGGATTTCTCTAGTCTCAATAAAGATTCTGATTCAGAACTTCAAAAAATGTGAATTCTGTTCCACTGCATCGCCCCCGCTGCGAATGGCCACGACCACTTAGAGATCTGTAAAACTCCACATCCTGCAAGCGGTTATAGGCAATTCCAAATACACAAACAATAAAAAAAAACTTGCTACAATGTGCTCTCGGGTTAAAATTGCACATCGTTCGGCATTGTGTGTGGTGCATCACGGTGGCGAGATGTTAACTGCCTCGCCTGGTAACCAGGAGGTCGTGGGTTCGATCCCAACCCTGACGCCTGTTATAATTGGAGTTTGCCTGTTCTCCCCGTAGTCGCGTAGATATTTCTCCGGGTCCTCTGGTTTTTCTCTCTCTATATTTATAATCAAAATTGCGTTCGGAGTATTTGGCAGGTCGCTTCTGAAAAGTAGCAATACAGCTGGTAAAATAAAAAAAAATAAAAAATAGTTTAGATAGTTTTCAGTAGCTTTAAATGTCGGACGTTTCGCTACCACGTGCTCGGAGCTCCCACGGCCACCACCACGTCTACCCACCAAGTCGCCTGCTCATGCCGAGTTGCACTGCAAAGCCAACATTTGCTTTGGGGGGAAACTCGTCAATATCTCTGGTTACGTACTCTCACGCGTTCCCGGGGTCATTCATGCCCGCGCATCTCCGTTTAGGCGAGGGGGGGCGGGGAGAAGAATGCAATTAAAACGGGAGTAGAATTCCAGCCCTCCCATGTGTTTTTGGGTTTCCACACGCCGTGCGTTGTTCATTTGTCCGTTTCGCTCCACGTGCCGAGGGAGCTCCTCGCCAAACTCTGCCGTATTTTTTGCTCGGCGTTTCAGCTCCCGAAGAAGCTTCCCCGGGGTGCACGGGAGCCACAGCAGTCGGACGCCGACTCCACGGTCTCAAACGGTTCGAAAAACAGCGCGGGGGGCACGTGGGCAAGCAAGCAACAACAGCAACAACAGCAACAACAAACAAACAAACAAAAAAAACAACCCGCGCGCCGCCGCGTCAACCGTTGGGGTCCCACGATTCGAAGGACACTCATCCCAGCTCGCGCCACGTGACCGTCATTTACGTAACTGCGTGCCAAGCGTCTCGGCGCACTCTCATTAGACGGACGCCTCGGGGCTATGAGCGAGCCACGCGCGTCCCACGAACCAGTCAGTCGACCGCAGAGCACGGCGTGGGCCCGTGCGGTTGGTTCATGTTGGTTGGGTTAATCCTGGAAGAGGACAAAAAAACACCTTTGGTCTCAAGATAGCTGGAAGCAGGGTACAAGCGTGCATTATTTATGGCTTTGCATATTATGGGCCGCTTGCCTATCCGTGATGAAAGCTTTCTCATCAACCTGCTTAGGCACGCACACCATCGGGAGCCAGCGTCTCCTCCTACTCCTCCTCTTGGCGCCCAATTATGGCAACGCCACAATTCTGTTGTTGCGTATGATGGCAGCAATGTGTTCCTGAGCTCAAGCCCAATGTCGAGGTCTGCTTGACACGACGAGAGGGCTTCAGCAGAGAGTCAGTGTAGTTTTGACGACCCACCCCCATTGAAAGAGCGCAGGCTACGGTGGTTTACTGTATGGCCCCTAGTTTGGGTCTCGTGGCCACAATTGCACGACTGTGGCTTTGTGTCTTTAATGTTCCATCTACGAAGGAGATGTGCGCGTCAGCTACCTTTAAATGTTCTGATGCGATTGATGGCTACACCAATATCTGGGGTGGGGGGGTGAATGTCCAAGCCAGGCGATGTGATCTTTGAGTTTTTCGAAAGCGGTGTTTATTCTGGACAAACGCCGTTGCTTCGCTCTGTTCGCCAGCATTTAGAAGGAACCAATGCGATACCGCCTGAAGGACAATAAGGCTTAACACGTTATCATCCGATATTTTCCTAAGGATCTTGCTCAGCTAGCTGCTCAGAGCAGGGCGGTGGTTCCCAAACTGTGGTCCATGGACTCAAGGCAGCGTCCGCAAGGCCGTGGAAAGTGGTCCGTGGAGTCGTTACAGATGCCACGACTCACAGCGAGTTTTTTTTTATTTTGAGAAATACGTTATGGGTGCTTGGTGGTCCGCAAAAATGTGCCAAGGATTTAGAAATGTTGGGAGCCACTGTGAGACGGGACTATTTAGGCATAAGGCACTACCACGAGAGTACAAGTGAGGCCTATTCACAGTAATCATGTATTATTTTACCATCATTGTACCCTATTTTCAATGAGGATATAATGATAATGTCGCGTGCCAAATACAGCTAAAATTCAAATCCTAATAAACATAAAGAGTGAATTAATGTCTCTCATCGCTAACTTCTTCTCTCGCCTCACGAAATCTCTCGTCTCATGAAATCTCTCGTCTACATTTCTCTCATTTCACTCCGTCTCATATGTGTCTCTCCCCACGTACATACCTCCCCTCGAATCCCTCTACAAGAGATTACATCAAAAGAGAGGGGGGTCAGCTCTTCAAATAAACTCTTGCTACACCACCTCCTTTGCCAAATGAAATGCAGCAGAGCAGCAACAGGAAGACAAAGACGGACATGGTGGGGGGAGGAGGGTGGGGGGAATTACAGAGGGGGGCCCAGCTCAGGACGAGCCTGGAAGTGCCAGGCGGCTGACTGTCTCAACCTCCGAAACCACCAACTGCATGGATGGATGATGGATCTGCACAACGCTTGGATCTTTTTCTCCAAATGCAACGCACAGCCTGCCACCTGCAGGCTGTGTATGAGGGAATGTGCGAGAGAGTGGGGAGCGGTGGTGCAGCGGTTAGCGCGCTGCGCTACGAACCTGGCGACCGAGTTCGATTCCCGCTCACGGTCAACACCCAGTGACGATCATCTGAACCGGTCCTGGGCCTCCCGTCGGTCGACTCAGCCTCAAATGAGTACCTGGTGCGATGTGTAAACATCGCCACTGGGGAGACAAAGGCGGCTGGGCGTGGTGCTGGCCACCCACCCCCTCGTGTGCCGTGCCGGCCTTTATAGGTGCTCGCAAACAGCACTTGCCCCTACAGTCTGTTAAGGCTACACGGGGGATCTTTGCGAGGAGAGAGAAAGGCGCTGGGGGGACTGTGGAGGGGCGAGAGCAGCGAGTCGTTGCCGAGCTTCCACTTGAGGCCGGGTCGCTTCTGAATAAGCGAATAAGCTCAGCGGGCTTCGCCAGGTAGGATATACACAAAAGTTTAGTTCTGTTTGTAGATTTTTTTTAATGATATGTTTACCTTTCCTTTACCTTGAGCTCCTATCGTGAGTTTGTATTGTTTGCTGTTGTGACGTTCTGACCTGCCCTTACTGGACATCTGCTCAAAAAAAGAGCTTTAAAGCGCATCGGATTCTTCCACTATCAATATTTTGATTCTGATTCTCGTCATCATCTTAGTCTTCGTCCAATCAACGACTGGTGCGATATTAGTCACGGTTTATCAATAATTCCTGGACTAAAGCAGTCAAACGTTTAGTCGCTCTTGTTTATTCACTGTTGGGGTATAAGGGGTGCACAATTTTCCTTCCCGCCACCCCCACCCCGTTCCGTCAGCCATCAGTGAGAATTGAGTGAATCGCTGGTTCGGACACTTACCACTGCGGTCTCTAATAACGGTCACTCAATTATCTGGGGCCGCGTTTTCTTATTTTATTTCTCACGCTCGTGAATTCCGTCTGTCACGGGCGGTCGCGCTTTGGTTTCTCTGGTGGGGAAGCAGACGTGGTCATCGTAACGCTTGGCGACATTTAGTCGTTGCAAGTTCATCATCGGGGTTTACCGTCTCGCTCCGATGTGTTCCACAATGCCGCTAAAGATGCTCGGCTGGCACGCAGCAGTGATGATCGGCAGGAGGCACGACCAACAGAGAGGGCGCCACGATAGCGAGATGTTAACTACCTCGCCCGGTATACGGGAGACGCGTGGGTTTGATCCCAATGCCTGTATATGAGAGATTCCATGTCTCTCTCACCCGCGGTCGTGTGGATTTTTCTCCGGGTCCTCCGGTTTTTCCCTCCACATTTTGAATGAACAACACGCCTTTGGAGTATCTGTCTGCTGTGGGATTTCCACGCGATAAGCCACTTCGTTGCGCTATCATTTGCGGCCAGGTCACTTCTGAAAAAGAGTTGCATAGCTCAGTGGGGCCTGACCTGGTAAAATAAATATATATAAACATGTATTTTAGTTTTCAGTTCCAAGGTACACTTATCCATAATAATTCGATAAAATCATGTCCTGCACATCACCACAGTACCACGAGGACAAAATGAGGAACGTCAGATGCGGCGAGCCAAATTTATATTAAATACTGGTCATCTTTGACCTATATATATTTATATCACTTAGTCGATGAATATTTTGCTCACCAATGTTGCTTCGCGAAATTAACTCTGGTCAATGGACTTAGCGGGTTTGGTGGACGACAGCTGAGAGTAGAATGTAGAGTGAGAGAGCCGAGATAGAGAGAGAGAAAGACGGGAGAGTGGAGAATGGGGGGAGGCAGGGGGAGAAGCGTGCGAGAGAGCACGGAGCGCGTGGAAGCAGCGATGGAACAGTGCCAGGCGTGGGCAGTGACGCACAGTGCCTGCCCTGGGGGTAGGTGGGGGGGAGAGGACATCACAACGAGGGTGGAGCAGCGCGGTCCGAACCGGCGAGCACGCAACGCCCCAGCGTGGCGACTCACGCCGCCGGTGGGCGCCGCAGTGGCGGCCTCGGCGGTGGCGGTGGTGGCAGTGGAACACCCCACCCCCCACCACCCACCGCCCACCATCCACCCCCCACCACCTACCACCCACCCCCCACCGCCGTGGGGCAGCGGCCCGGCCCGGCCCTGCATCCACCCCCGCCACCGCAGTCGCTGTAACCACCACAACCCCGATGGGGCGAAGCACGCCAAGGAAAGAAAAAACACGCACGTGCATGGATTCTGTGGCATCCAACGGTGTGCGCTTTGTGCTCGGAGGCGCCGGTGTTAAATTGGCGACGGTGGAGGGAGGGGGGGAGGGTGAAAGGGGAGGGAGGGAGGGAGGGAGGGGAGGGGGGAGGGAGGGCGCCTTGGCCGACGTGGCTTTCCCGTTATCGCTGGTATTTTATTTATCGCCACATTTTGGCCGACTGTTCAATCACTTTGCCCAGTTTGTGATACAGAGTAAAGTCCCGAAGGGAAACGCGACTTGACACGGTAACCGCAATTCGTGTTTTGATATATCTTCTTACGAGGGTTATCGTGACCCTGTGTTTCAGACAGGAGGGCAGGGCCCAACGCATCGCCGACGCTTTCGACCTCATGAGTGAAACTGAAACCTCACTTGGTGAGCCTTCAAAACCTGCCGACAATTTGAAATCTACTGGAATCCACCACGGCACTTCGCTTGTCGAAGGCCTCCCGCGCCATGCCGTGGTGTGGTCGTGGAAGTTTAATTCACCAATTGCACGCTCCCCACTTCACCTCGTGATGCGCACGTCCAAACCGTTTGTTTCCGGCGTCATGAGATGCGGTGGCATTTAATGCGACTATCACCACCCGTCACCGTTGTCGGCATCGTCAGCCATGGCCTATCCACCGCTGGACGAATTACGCCCCAAAACGTAAAAACCACATTTTCAACATTCTAGATTTGAAGCTTTCGTGACTGCAAGGATTCATATTATTAGGTTTTTTCGGTAAAGTCACGTAGGTAAAAAATTAAAATTAATAAAAGTAAAATAAAATAAAAATCACGACGTTTCGGAGGCAACACAAGCTTCTGTCTTCAGGTGGAACCGTCACAGCACGATAGCTTTTATTAATTTGAATTTTTTACCTACGTGACTTTGCCGAAAAAACCTAAGAATATTTTCAACATTGTCCCCTTACTGGCCTTGTACGTTAAGAATGGCGTGAACACCACGAGTACGAAATTGTAGTATATTATTATAGATTACAGGGTAGTAAAAAAAATGTTTTTAATAAATGGGCCACTAGAAATGTTAGCTTAAAATCCACCCTGCCCATTGCGTGCCAAAATGTCACGCCGAAAGTGCTCGACCCGTGACCGCGTGCTGCAACAGCAGCAGCTCGCCCAATAGCGTTCGTCCCCTACGACAACGTGGGGCCCGAAAAGTGCCGGGCATGCCGCTCGGTGTACACACGACCCGACGGGCGAGCATGGAAAGAGCTGCCGTGACGACGCGGCCGCCAAAGCACCCCCCTCCCTCCTCCTCTCCGTCTGAAATCCGTCACAGCCCAAGTGTCACTCACTCTGCAGTGTGGCCGCACACGCCCCGGCTGGTGCCCTGGCTAAATGAAGTGCATTTACCAGCGAGGTCGTCACGCCTGACTTAGCCAAGCGCAAGCTCTCTGGGCATCCAGAGGTGATTCATTTCACTCGCACAAACATCGGGCACAGTTTGCACTGTTTCCACTTCACACGATTACCCCAAACCCTCACCCCCCCCCGAACACCGCCCCCATGTGTTAAATAAATATTGATACGCGAAAAAACACACGACACATATCATTTTAATCCCACCTTGTATTTTTTTTCTGGGGAAAATTTACACGACTCCAAGATTCTTACAGTTTTGTTTTATTTAATATCATCTCATATTCAACCTGTATTGATAGTATATGTCTATTGATTTATATCTAAATTGCCAGGCGGCCAGAAACAAACAGCGGCAAATATATAGTTATTTTTTATTTTTAAATGATCAACCCAACGAAGGATGGAGTCACAACATGCCACGTCATGGAGAGTTGCTTTGACCATACTTCACCACGCTGGTCAGGATAGCCGAGACAATTGCTTTGACCATACTTCACCACGCTGGTCAGGATGGCCCAGACAATTGCTTTGAACATACTTCACCACGCTGGTCAGGATGGCCCAGACAATTGCTTTGAACATACTTCACCACGCTGGTCAGGATGGCCCAGACAATTGCTTTGAACATACTTCACCACGCTGGTCAGGATGGCCCAAACAATTGCTTTGAACATACTTCACCACGCTGGTCAAGATAGCCCAGACAATTGCTTTGAACATACTTCACCACGCTGGTCAGGATGGCCCAGACAATTGCTTTGAACATACTTCACCACGCTGGTCAAGATGGCCCAGACAATTGCTTTGACCATACTTCAACCACGCTGGTCAGGATGGCCCAGACAATTGCTTTGACCATACTTCACCACGCTGGTCAAGATAGCCCAGACAATTGCTTTGAACATACTTCACCACGCTGGTCAAGATAGCCCAGACAATTGCTTTGAACATACTTCACCACGCTGGTCAAGATGGCCCAGACAATTGCTTTGAACATACTTCACTACGCTGGTAAGGATAGCCGAGACAATTGCTTTGACCATACTTCCCCACGCTGGTTAAGATAGCCCAGACAATTGCTTTGAACATACTTCACCACGCTGGTCAAGATGGCCCAGACAATTGCTATGAACACACTTCACCACGCTGGTCAAGATAGCCCAGACAATTGCTTTGAACACACTTCACCACGCTGGTCAAGATATCCCAGACAATTGCTTTGAACATACTTCACCACGCTGGTCAGGATAGCCGAGACAATTGCTTTGACCATACTTCCCCACGCTGGTCAAGATAGCCCAGACAATTGCTTTGACCATACTTCACCACGCTGGTCAAGATGGCCCAGACAATTGCTATGAACACACTTCACCACGCTGGTCAAGATGGCCCAGACAATTGCTTTGAACATACTTCACCACGCTGGTCAAGATAGCCCAGACAATTGCTATGAACATACTTCACCACGCTGGTCAAGATGGCCCAGACAATTGCTTTGAACATACTTCACCACGCTGGTCAAGATAGCCCAGACAATTGCTTTGAACATACTTCACCACGCTGGTCAAGATGGCCCAGACAATTGCTATGAACATACTTCACCACGCTGGTCAAGATAGCCCAGACAATTGCTTTGAACACACTTCACCACGCTGGTCAAGATATCCCAGACAATTGCTTTGAACATACTTCACCACGCTGGTCAAGATATCCCAGACAATTGCTTTGAACATACTTCACCACGCTGGTCAAGATATCCCAGACAATTGCTTTGAACATACTTCACCACGCTGGTCAGGATAGCCCAGACAATTGCTTTGACCATACTTCCCCACGCTGGTCAAGATAGCCCAGACAATTGCTTTGACCATACTTCACCACGCTGGTCAGGATGGCCCAGACAATTGCTTTGAACATACTTCACCACGCTGGTCAGGATGGCCCAAACAATTGCTTTGAACATACTTCACCACGCTGGTCAAGATAGCCCAGACAATTGCTTTGAACATACTTCACCACGCTGGTCAAGATGGCCCAGACAATTGCTTTGACCATACTTCACCACGCTGGTCAGGATGGCCCAGACAATTGCTTTGACCATACTTCACCACGCTGGTCAAGATAGCCCAGACAATTGCTTTGAACACATTTCACCACGCTGGTCAAGATAGCCCAGACAATTGCTTTGACCATACTTCACCACGCTGGTCAAGATAGCTCAGAGAATTGCTTTGACCATACTTCACCACGCTGGTCAGGATAGCCGAGACAATTGCTTTGAACATACTTCACTACGCTGGTCAGGATAGCCGAGACAATTGCTTTGAACATACTTCACGCTGGTAAGGATGGCCCAGACAATTGTTTTGACCATACTTCCCCACGCTGGTAAGGATGGCCCAGACAATTGCTTTGACCATACTTCACCACGCTGGTCAAGATAGCTCAGACAATTGCTTTTAACATACTTCACCACGCTGGTCAGGATGGCCCATACAATTTCTCGCTGCTGATGTTGGCCGTGGCTGGGAATCGAACTCTCTGGTTTGGCGGTATCGCACGACGACGCGCGCTCACCACTTGATATCTGCAAAGTAAAGTTTTTTTTTAAAGCTCAGAGAGTTTCAAAACAAAAAGTTGCAAAACAAAACCGGGTTGTGTGTATTGACGTCAGACCTGTAAAATATCCCTCGGGCATCACAAATTCCACCTCCCACACCCCCGATACACCCCCCCCCCCCCAAATCATGAACAGACATGAAAGTACCTACATTGTGAACATACCGCATGCCAAACCCACCATTTGTCCCCGAGAGAGCATTGCGTGTTCTGCATCCTTCCAAGCCAACATCTCTACATTGGGTACAGCCCAACGTGTGTGTGTGTGTGTGCCTGTTGACGTCGGTGTGTGTGCGAAGCGATAGTGTGGCAGTGGTGTTGGCGTGCCGCGCCCATTCACCCGGCGTTCCCGAGCTAGATTGCCGCTCACGGCGATAGATAAAACAGCACTGGGGAGACAAAGGCGGCCCCGGCATGCGTGGTGCCGGCGACACACCTTCATCGCCGGTCTTCATAGCAGTTGCCCCGACCGCCTGTTAGAGGCGACACGTGGTAATCTTTGTGATTTCATCAACACGTGTGATCGCGCGCATGTGCGTGGCGAGCGGCAGCGCGGCGGTTAGCGAACCCAAATTTGCGATGGTGTTCATAGGTGCTCGCCAACAATCCCTGCTATAGGATACACGGGGCAGGGAGATGTTGGTTTTTGAGTGCACGCGTTTGTGTGTATGTCACGTTGGTGCTAACGTGTGCGTCACCAAAAACAAGCTGCGCGCACACACACGCACACAGAGAGAGAGAGACTCCCCGTAATTACAGCTCTCGACGAAAAATCTAAAAAAGAAACTCCAGATTTTTCCGCAACATCGTCGCGGCACCAAGCGCCGGGGGTGAAACCGCCGGCCTCACGGGGAATCCCGAGCACTCCAGGTATCCGCGCACAGCTCCCAACACGTTGGGCGAGTTGCCGGAGAGCCCCCCGCGGCGGGGTCTAAAACAGATCGACGGCGGACAGGGAGGTAGGCAAGGGTCGTGGGGGGGGGGTGGTGGTGGGCAGGTGACATAAAAAGGTCGGCTCAAATATTTTCTCGGAGGCTGCTGCTGCTGCGACGACGACGCAGTGGGGACACCCCGCAGCGCAAATCTTTAGTGGGTCCGCGTCGCGCCAGGCACCAAAGATGAACGGCGCGGCGACTTACACCAGCTCGGGGCACTGGGAACCCCCCCCAACCCAACCCAAGCCCCCACACCGCCCCATACCGCCCCACCTGTCACACGAAGACAGGCAGACATCCTTGGCCGCGCGGCCCTATGCTGGACTGTTGGGCAGGGTGGGGGGGAGAGGCCGAGTGCTGACGGAGAGCGTGGGCGGCCAGGTTCGTGGGACCGCATCACGAGACCCCGGCGACCCCGAGTTCGATTGGAGCTCACGGCCAATTATTGGCGGGGGGAACACCTCCGACCTCGCGTAGGTGTCGCTCGGCCATCAAACGAGTGCGTGTGTGTGTACACGTCGGCACCGGCGAGGCAAAGGTGAACGCACGTGAGAAGTCCCCGCCAGACATCCGCGTGCCGTGCCGTCCGCTCCCTGCCACTGCTCAAGTCCGACGGCCTCAATGACCGACGATCGGCCCTATCTCGCTATGGAATACGCGATGTCCCTGGTGTTCGTACGGCGTCTTGGGCATGCGGTTACATTGAAGGTTTCATAGAAAGCCACGTTGTATCGCGTTGCACGGTAACGAGCTTTCAAAGTAACAAAACCGCCGACAGTTAAACAGAATTAAGTGGCAACCACGTGACGTGTAGCACAGTACTGATTCAATAAATATGCCTCCATGTCCCCTGGAGGAACCATGTCCCACACGGGGGCTGCTGGGGTGGCCTCCTGCTCCGCTGAACGTCCCAAACGTCCCATGGACCCAAGCAGGTTCCCTCTCCTTGGCGGTGAAGAGCGGTCACGGTGCCCCCCCCCCCCCCACTCAGCGTCTCGACTGTCCCCCCACCCCACCACCACTCTACCCCATCCGAAGTTTCAAGTTTCATTTATTAGGTTTTGCCCTGTGAGCCTTGAATCGGATGCAACCGCAACAAACAAAAAAACAAAAACATGAACAAAAAAACATCTTAAAGTGACTATGTGCAAACAGAAAATCCAAGAAAAGACAGCAAAATATTTCAGAAAAAGCACCGTACACCAACACTGTGTGCAAAAATCCCAGTGGGATGCAAGTCAAACAACAACAACCACAAGACAGCGTAGATTAAGGCCATCAGTCTAACTCTGTACTACAACAAACACGCATGGCCAAACCGAAAAACTTTTCAAAAATCACCAAAATAAAGCCATAAAAGCAATGAAACAGTGATCATAGGAACTGTGACCGAATTTTCACAATTAACGACTTAAACAACATGTATTACCAAACTCTGCTGCCATAGCTGGCTGCACGAGTCACTCCACAACAGCAGGAGCATCAGAGCCGGAGCCAGGCAATGGGCCCGCTGTTCTATAGAGTGCCTTGAGATGAATCTCAAGGCGATATACACAACCCACCGTCCATTGTAATTGCATACATTTGCGTATTACAAAGTATTAAATGCATTCCCGTAGATAGAAACCTGGGTAATGATATTATCAACTGGGATGTGTTTGGGGGTGACTGCGAAAGGCAACCCTTTAGCTAGTACCGATTTTAGGCTGTTGGAAATTGGGCTGTTACTCTGATTGATAACAATAACTTTTTAATGTGTGGCTCTGGCTTCTTCTTAGACAAGAGGCTGAACTTGGAAATCAGGTTCTCTTTGAATTTCGCTGACATCGAGGCGGCTGAAGAGGCTGTCATGTTATCTATTAAATACATTCCAACCATTCTCAATCCACCAATGGACGAAGCCCACGACCCCATGCCGTGTTGTACGGGGTAGGGGAGGATGGAGGGGGGGGTGGAGTTTGACCATATTTCACCTCACTGCTCAGTGCGCATTCGTGAAGAGCGGGCGGAGGGTAGGACCGGTTGTGTTATGACTTTGCCACCGATGTTAACCGTGGCCGGGAATGAAACTTGGCGTCTTTGGAACGCAGCGTGCCAGCCGCTTTATTAGTTCCAAAGTATTATTTTATTATGTTTAAATTTTTTTATTTTATTATTTCCCTTCGACGTGACTTTACCGAAAGAACCAAGAAGATGAATCCCTGCAGTCACGAAAGCTTTAAATCGAAATTTAGTTCCAAAGGAGTTTTTTTCGCAAAAAAAATGTATTGATAAAAAAAGTGCGCCGCATTGGTGCCATTATCACTCGCCAGCGCTGTCAGCGATCCCCGCTACCGTCGTGCGCAGGGGAGCGGGCGGGGGGGGGGGGCGCCTACCCCGACCCGGCTCTTAAAATCTCCCGGAGCGCCACTAACCCCGGGACCGCGTGGCAGAGAGGCCCTCTCTGCCAGAGCCACCACCACGGCCGTCGTCGCGATTCTCCACGACATCAATCACACGTCTCGAGACGTCTGTTATTGGTAGCCGAGGATGTGTAACCGGCGGGGGACGGATGCGGGGCGATTTCGAAAGCCCCCGGGAGGAGCGGCCAGGAGCTCGTTAATAATCCCTCGGGACTGTCTGCTCTCCCCCGGGGCGAACCTAGATGGGCTGGCGCTCGCGTGTCGGATTCGACGAATTACGGCACCGCGGGCTTCGTGGCATCAACGAGACCCGTCTCTTACAAAAGTATGGTCCGTGGGCCTTGCCAACTTCATTCAAATGTAAGGTCACCGCGCCAGTGGCTGTCCTCCAAGAACCGATAAGTCACAAATGTTACGTCAGCAGCAGCAGCGGCAGCTGACGGCAGCGGCAGCGTGCCTGAACACGGTGTCAATGTTCACATCATGCTCGCGCTGGTAACCTATATTTGTTTTTCGCACGACCCGAAAGCCGAGCACAAATGCTGGACTTGCACTCACTGACGGAGCCAGTGGAGGGGGTGGACACGTGCCCCCCCCCCCCTCCAATGATCCGATCGAAATCTCTAATTTCGAACGGATCATTAGGTTTATTAGTAATAAATCGGCATTTTGCGACCCCCACTGCCACTGTGTAGCATATTATTACGTGCCAGGGACTCTATGAGACGATAGGACCATAGTCTGGGTCAATAATTGGCAATAAGTAACGGCAAAGCGGTTATAAGTGACTCACAGAATTGTGCGCAGTTGCGTATACAGTACACGACTTCCCTGAAGGCAAACACCTTCAACGATGCCGATCACACAACACGGTTCGAATTCGACCCTCAATCGATGACTGCGCCATCGCCGCACACGCGTCGAATAAAAAGCAAGGGACAAGTCCTTACTTACTAACAAATCCTCTATCATTTTTCATAGCTGGAGGGGTGGCCCCCCTTACCTGAAAATTCTGGCTCCCCCATTGCTTGCGATCCTAAGGTCACCGGTTCGATTCCACATCTCCCAGCGCGGTAGCCGACAGAGTGATGCAAACCCTGTCATTCAGACTCTGTCTCCTCGACAGACCTGTTCTTCACCTGAGGACGGCTGCTTGCGTTGTGGCCGAAACGTCGTGAGAATTATTTTATTATGTTTTATTTTTTTTATTTTATTATTTCCATTCTACGTGACTTTACCGAAAGAACCAAGAAGATGAATCCCTGCAGTCACGAAAGCTTTAAATCGAAATTTAAGAGTGATGCAACGTTTCTTAAAATTGCCCCACCACCGCCTGTGGGTTGCCAACCCGGAGGTACAAAATCTGGGGCATACCATGGGGGCGGGGAACATCTCCCGCAGAGACCGAAAATGAGATAACTTCTTGTAAATGCATCGTCCTGATTCGAGTGGTGTATTATTATTATTACGCAACTGACAAACACCAGGACTTGCACTGTATTGGGATTCATATTGCTTGGGTCTTTCGGTGAAGCCACGTAGATAAAAAAAAATAACATAAAATAATACAAATAATAACAATATCACAGTATTAGGATTCACTGCTGATATTCCCGGACAGCTCCTGCAAAAAATAAAAAGCCAATTTATGGAAAACCGGGACAGGTGGTAACCCGACTCGCAAATCTCATGGCACAACGCCAGGCCCCATCACCGGTGCCAGTCTGGAGGTAGCGATGGCACAAACCCACGGCGCGGTGCCACAGACCCACTGAGCAGTGGCACAGACCCACTGAGCAGTGGCACAGACCCACGGGGCGATGGCACAGACCCACTGAGCAGTGGCACAGACCCACTGAGCTGTGGCACAGACCCACGGGGCGATGGCACAGACCCACTGAGCAGTGACACAGACCCACGGGGCGATGGCACAGACCCACTGAGCAGTGATACAGACCCACGGGGCGATGGCACAGACCCACTGAGCAGTGGCACAGACCCACGGGGCGATGGCACAGACCCACGGGGCGATGGCACAGACCCACTGAGCAGTGGCACAGACCCACTGAGCAGTGGCACAGACCCACGGCGCGGTGCCACAGACCCACTCGGCGAGCCACTTTTTTTGGACGGAACACCGGGGTCTGGCTGGGGTGCGGCCGCCTGCGGACGAAGAATGAAACAGTCGCCCGGTTCTCTCTGCGACAGCGAGCTGCTGCTGCTGCCGCCTGCCAGCAGCGTGGTTAATCTGGCGGGTGAGATGCAGTCGGCGTTCCAAAAAAAACGAAACAGTTGCACGATTGCCTGCCTCGCCAATCGCTCATGTGAGTGTGTGTGAGTATGTATGTGAGTGTGTGTGTATGTGAGTGTGTATGTGAGTGTGTGTGTATGTGAGTGTGTGTGAGTGCGTGTGTATGTGAGTATGTATGTGAGTATGTGTGTATGTATGTGAGTGTGTATGTGAGTGTGTGTGTATGTGAGTATGTATGTGAGTGCGTGTGTATGTGAGTATGTATGTGAGTATGTGTGTATGTATGTGAGTGTGTATGTGAGTGTGTGTATATGTGAGTATGTATGTGAGTGTGTGTGAGTATGTATGTGAGTGTGTGTATATGTGAGTATGTATGTGAGTATGTGTGTGTGAGTATGTATGTGAGTATGTGTGTGTGTGAGTATGTATGTGAGTGTGTGTATGTATGTGAGTAATGTCGTGATTTAATTTAGTTATTTTCATTCATTATTATTTTCTTTTATTATTCTTTTTTTCACCTACGTGACTTTACCGAAAGAACCTAAGAGTATTAATCCTTGCAGTCACGAAAGCTTCAAATCTAGAACCCCGACCGTGAGCGAGCGAGCGAGTGAGCGGGTCGCCCACTCTGACCACTTGCTCCACCCAGCCGGATTGATTCGACGGTTAGGAAACAGTTCAGTGGGATTACCGCCGTTCCGGTCGGATTGAGATATTGGCACAAAAAGCTGCGGTGTGACGCGAAGTAAACAGCAGACACAAGTTTTCCTCGCCTTAGGCCAACAGATTACGGACTTACGTAAGGAACGGCGTTATAGGGCACTACACACTCGGTCTCCAAGTTGCGTAGGAGTAAAAAAAAAATTTAGTCGGCGACATCCCATGGAATTTCAGTCGAGTCCGAGTCTGCGGATCTCATGCGGTCATTCTCTCTGTGGTCTAGTCGACGAGAGAAGGTGTGCGTCACATCGCCCACGATGTACCGGCTTGGAAAATCTGTGAACTCGGTAAAGCTTTTATGCCGCGACTCCGATTAGCACGAAAGAAGTTCAACGTGCATCCGTACATATACAGTGAGGGAAAAAAGTATTTGATCCCCTGCTGATTTTGTACGTTTGCCCACTGACAAAGAAATGATCAGTCTATAATTGTAATGGTAGGTTTATTTGAACAGTGAGAGACAGAATAACAACAACAAAATCCAGAAAAACGCATGTCAAAAATGTTATAAATTGATTTGCATTTTAATGAGGGAAATAAGTATTTGACCCCCTCTCAATCAGAAAGATTTCTGGCTCCCAGGTGTCTTTTATACAGGTAACGAGCTGAGATTAGGAGCACACTCTTAAAGGGAGTGTTCCTAATCTCAACTTGTTACCTGTATAAAATACACCTGTTCACAGAAGCAATCAATCAATCAAATTAAAATGCAAATCAATTTATAACATTTTTGACATGCGTTTTTCTGGATTTTGTTGTTGTTATTCTGTCTCTCACTGTTCAAATAAACCTACCATTAAACTTATAGACTGATCATTTCTTTGTCAGTGGGCAAACGTACAAAAAATCAGCAGGGGATCAATTACTTTTGTTCTCACTGTACATGGACAGTGTAGATTATTGCCATTTGTGCTCTTCTTGACTTGCACAGCAGTCTCGCACAAAATCACGAAACTAAAATGACCTGAGCCTGCGATGTTAATTCGTGCTCGGTGATTGCCTCGTTACAACCGGTCGTGCTTTGCTCTCTGTTGGCAGGTCACCAGTCATTGTGACCGTCTGACAACAATCACTCAATTGGGGTTACACACACACACAAACACAGCAGCAGTAATCGTCGCACACCAAATGCCCCCCCCCCCCCAGGGTCACGCTTGCAAATGAAACTCATCCTGGTCTCGCGAGTTCTCACCTGGCCAAACAAAATAAAAACGTGGCACGAAAAAACCTGATTCACGCCCGCTCGCCGCCACCGCCGATTAAGATGCAAAGCGCAAGAAAGGCCTTGTTAGCAGAATAAAAACGCCCTCTCCCCTCCTTCGACTTGGCGAAAACACCAAACCACGACAATGTACGCGTGCTAGAAATGTCTCCCTCCCGTTGCCCCAACCGCGACATCACCCCCCGTCCTCCTCCTCCCTCCAAACACCCTTGCAGACGCCTCGAGAGCCATGAAGGCACAATTTATGCGGCCTTGATGCACTCCGCGAGTAGAACGCACCGTTCGGGGGAGCTCGTAAACCGAGCACCACTTGTGCATAAATGTACAGGCCGTTTCGTTATTTCCAAGAAAGTCCGCGGCTCTCCCGACCGTGCATTCGCGGGGTTCAAACCCGTGAGCCCGACTCTGACGATGTCGAAACCGGGCGAGTTTGTGCGTCTTGGATCAATGGCTGCTGAAATTATGGACTCCACGGAGGCCGTGCATACGTTTGGCTGTGTAAAAGCGATTCTTTATTTTGTTCACGTGAAGAGACGGATATGTGAAGGAGACGTACATCGTTCGGCTCATCTTCTTGCTTCTTTCGGTAAAGTCATCACGTAGAAGGGAAATAATAAAATAATAAAAATTGAACATAATAAAATACAATTCTCACGACGTTTCGGCCACAACGCAAGCAGCTGTCCTCAGGTGAAGAACAGGTCTGTCGGAAAGACAGCGTCTGAATGAAACACCACCAGGCTTGGCAGCGTATATTTAAGCTGGGTTGGAGGGGGAAGAGCGCCTTGACAAAATAATTTGCATATCAAGAGGAATTTAGCATATTTATGGGAAATGCAGATATGTGATTAGTACTACTTGTGGAATGCGTAGGAGGTGGGCGGGGGGTTTCAAAGTTATATTATGCCCGTGCATTATGCAGGATTAGCAGCATCAAAGGGAGGAAGTAGGATTAGCATTAATAAAGGGAAGAAATGTTAATAGTATGGAACTGCAGCAACTAATCCACCATGTAAAAAAACTAAAATATAAACTACATCAGTATCATCAGTATACTAAATATACTATCGTCCGGCTCGTTAACTTTGCCGTTTTCAAGTCGCTTTCCTTGCTGCGCGATGACCCCACCATGCCCCATCGATGTGGTCAGCGCCAGAAGCGCAGACTTCTCGCAGGACACGAGGTACGCGGCCCCTTCCACGACGTCCTGCTGTCGTGTTCTCGCGGCTCTACAAGCACGCCGAATCTCCCATCCGCCGGTAAACAGTTTAGAACCGCTCGAAGGGCACCTCGTCGGGAGAGACACTTTGAGAAGAGCCTCCTTGTCTTCCCACAGAAATTCCACCGCACACAATAGCCGTGGCCCTGTTTTATATTACACGTCAAGATAGCCACCGAAATAGGAATACCCCGAGCTGCTCTGCGCCGCCGTGAGATCACTGTCACACGGGAGATCACAGACGTCGCCAAATGCCACCGTTCCACGCAGACTGTCAGCGGCGATTTTGTCCGTCATTCTCTTGCAATTATCTCGATCAAAGAACGCAGGTTGGCCCCTGATCCGGCCCCATAATTTCTTGACGGAGAGACTCTTTGTCCAGAACAGATCACTAATTTTAGTTGCTGTTGCTGCTGCTGCGCAGTTTTTCGTTATTGCTCTGTACGGCACTGTGATGTGTTTCTCGGATCGTACCGTACGCCGTTGTCAGAAACTCAGTTCCTTAAAGAAGTTACTGCGCCCCCCCCCCCCCCCACGGCCATCCCCACCACCAACACCACCACGACCACATGGAGCGAAACGTCAGACGTTATGGCCGAACAACAGACGGTAAAACCCAAACACACATCACACGGCTATTTTTTCTGTGCCCCACCGGGCACTGGTGGGCAAGACCCGTGAGACTTTGGCATGAAAGCATCCGGAAAAGCGTTGCCCCCTGTCGTGAACACGAGCATGGAAAGCGGCCCTCTAAACACAAACAGAGTGGGGGGGGGGGGGCAGCAGACAGCGCTGGCAGTGGCAGTGGGAGCACAACCACCCACCCCCCCAGGGACGCGCGGAGCCAGAACTCGGGTCCGCCCGCGGGCATCGCCGTGGCGAGGTTCGCGTGCGAGAGAGAGGGCGTGCTTCGCGACTTGCTTACAAAATACACGCAACGCACACGCCACCCAGAACCCCCACCCCACACCCCCCCCCCGAGTGAATAAATAAATAACTTATTTACATCATGAAACTGTCGCGATGTTTTTCCACCCCCCGCCAAAAATGTAAACAAGAAAACAAACACGTTCCTTCCGTGTCTGATTCACCTACTTATCGCGTACATTTTTTCGCACGTCAACAAAGGTCCTCGTTTGAACCCTGCCCGATGCACATGGTTACGAGGTTGAGAATCAACTTTAAATCGGCGTCCACGTTGGCAGTGGAACTAACTGCTGGCTCACAGGGGACGCGAGTTCGCCATAGACTCACCCATAGATGATTCACATACAGAGAGCCAGAGACTCGCATGCAAAGACCCATCATCTACATCATTATCTGCCATGATAAATCCACCGCTGGATGAAGGCATACGAGCCGATTTCCTGAGCCCGTGGCCGACATAAAATCCGAAATGTTCATTTTAGCCATCACTTCCGACTAGTACACGAGGATCTACATCATTAGACCTCCTTTGCCACTACCAAAATATAATAATAGTGTTTTCCCCTTTTTTCTGGCAACAAAACTGACACCTTTTTACAACGATTCATGTCTGCATTAACCACAAAACTTGCAGTCAAAATGCAAAAAAACACACTACAGCTGTACGCCTTTTGGCGTCCTCTGGTCGAGCACCAATAGGGTCGAGGCTCAAAAGAAAGCCGTCCTTTGGTGTGGACCAATCAGTTTCAAGGACAATGCATATATTATCATAGTGTGTTTTTGTTTGCATTTCGACTGCAAGTATTGTGGTTAATGAAGACATGAATCCTTGTAAAAAGATTTCAGTTTTGTTGCCAGAAAAAAGGGGAAGACCCCTATTATTAGTACACGAGGCTCTATGAAATCATAATCATTAGGGAGTGATTATCTTTTAAAAATCGGACAAAAACGATTGTTATACTCGTGATACGCATAGAAAATTGTTCGTGTAAGTATTAACAATTATCAGTCGGATTGCTTTGTGTCATGGGTCACCTTTTCTGATGCCACAGGCCACTAAGTTCACCACAACAAATAGAAAATATAGTTTTCATCAAATCACAACCCAAATTGAGACAACTACTTTGTATGTATGTTGAACCGCTTTCGCACCGCACGTAGCCAACCGTGCTACGTGCCGCGAATGATCAATTTCTCCATGAATATTTTCCAGGTCGCTGCCAGACTGGGGTAGGTGTGTGGCTAGCAGCCCATGCCATGGTGAAAGTAAACACTGGAGGCGGTGTGCCCTGGGCTCAGTTTCAGACGGAGCGTATTCCGGCTCATTGGCAGAGTTGTGGAGGTGGCATGCGACGAGAAGTACGTTTAGATGTGGTGTGCCGGGCACGGATATTTAAATGTATTTTTTTCCTGGGTCGCCGACCCAGATAAACATATCTGGCCACGAAAAAAATACCCATTTACCGTTCTAATAACCATAATCCCCAAAATAAAAATTCCTCTTGTGACTAAACACATCAGTAGAAACACAAGGAATGGACAACGCTAAGAAAAGAGATCATAATGATGCGTGGAACAATGCATCGAGTCATCGATTTAAATTGATTCTCACAATGAATGCAGCATGAATCGAAGCATGCATGCAAGAATCATTTTCTATAATTCATTCAAATTCCATGCAAAGAATGTGACGATGTGACGTTTCGGCAAATTTGGTCAAAATTGTTGGAAACGAAACAAACAAAACGAGACAAAATCCACCGGTGGCACATCGAGAAATGTCCCAAGGGAGGGCGATCCATACATTTCAATCTGGTTAAATTAGGGCCCTACATTAATCATCAGAACACTCTAATTATTCTCTCTGGTAATATCAACAAATTACCTTTTTTATTTCAAGGAAGGGGAGAAGGGGGGATAACCCCCATTGCTCCCTACCCCACCTGCCCCCTCCCTTGGATTCACCACCGAATTCAACATAAAGACGCGTGACAATGGAATTTGGGTTGTCTCCGGGTGCTCCGGTTTCCTGCCACATGCAAAGCCCTCATTAATTGGTCGACAAACACCTTTACATATTTAGGACCACAAGAGCCTTGGCGATTTCGATTTAAAGCTTTCGTGACTGCAGGGATTCATCTTCTTGGTTCTTTCTGTAAAGTCACGTAGAAGGGAAGTAATGAAATAATAAAAATAAAACATAATAAAATAATTCTCACGACGTTTCGGCCACAACGCAAGCAGCCGTCCTCAGGTGAAGACCAGGTCTGTCGGGGAGACAGCGTCTATTCTCTCTGCCAAATATCAACAGCGTCTGACGCGTCTGACGCTGTCTCCCCGACAGACCTGGTCTTCACCTGAGGACGGCTGCTTGCGTTGTGGCCGAAACGTCGTGAGAATTATTTTATTTTGTTTTATTTTTATTATTTTATTATTTCCATTCTACGTGACTTTACCGAAAGAACCAAGAAGATGAGTCTTGGCGATTGTCAGCGCCTGCTCAATAGGGGTGGCTGCTGCCGAATGTGGCTCCTCGCGCCTACCGAGTCGTTCCCCCACTACGAGAGTAAGCGAAATACTGTTGCGGAGCCATGACAATTTTTAAAATATATATTATTCTTGATTTTAAGCTTTCGTGACCGCAGGAATCCATACTCTTTGGTTCTTTCGGTAAAGTCACGTGGGTATATAATAAAATAAATCACGACGTTTCGGGCGCAACACAAGCGTGATTTATTTTATTTAATACCCACGTGACTTTACCGAAAGAACCAAATAGGATATATGATTCTCTTTATGTGTCGCTGCTCTTGATATTGAGTCAGCCTGGGCGAAGTTGCCGTCAGCCCGAGGTCTCGTAGATGTGGCATGGCAGCGACATCTAGTGGTGTTATCACGCAGAAGACGACAGACCGTACAGGCAAATTAACGCAAATATTACAAACAAGGCTTAAAAGGAAGAAAAACACCGTCTATTTCCCAATCGACTCGTGGGTAGAACGCACGGAACAAGGTGGTACAGATGCGACAGTGTGGCTCAATGCGAATGTGAACAGATGAAACATGCAGAACACAGAATGCAAGTAAACTAAATAATCTCTACTAGAATTTTGGATGTGCTATGAAGGGCCATTGACCGAAACGTCGTCTGTTATACACGAATCAATTTTTGCAAGGCCAGTGTGTTATTGATGAATGTGAGTTTAGACATTGAAACGAATCGTCGTAATTCTAGATTTGAAGCTTTCGTGACTGCAAGGATTCATATTCTATGGGGACCTCATTTGCCAGTAAAAATATGATAATTGGTTCTTTACCCTTCTATCTGGCAACAAAACTGACACCTTTTTGCAAGGAGTCATGTTTGCATAGACCGCAATACCTGCAGTCATAATACAAACAAAAGAACATAACTCTGATAATGTGCACTGTCCTTGAAGTTGATTGGTCCACACCCGAGACAGCTTTCCTTCGAGCCTAGTCTCATATGGGTTGGACCAGATGACGCCAAAAGGCGCACAACTCAAGGACAATGCACCATCAGAGTATGAGAGCTCGGGGCAAGCATCTACACTATGGGGACCTCATTTGCCAGTAAAAATATGATAATTGGTTCTTTACCCTTCTATCTGGCAACAAAACTGACACCTTTTTGCAAGGAGTCATGTTTGCATAGACCGCAAACATGACTCCTTGCAAAAAGGTGTCAGTTTTGTTGCCAGATAGAAGGGTAAAGAACCAATTATCATATTTTTACTGGCAAATGAGGTCCCCATAGTGTAGATGCTTGCCCCGAGCTCTCATACTCTGATGGTGCATTGTCCTTGAGTTGTGCGCCTTTTGGCGTCATCTGGTCCAACCCATATGAGACTAGGCTCGAAGGAAAGCTGTCTCGGGTGTGGACCAATCAACTTCAAGGACAGTGCACCTTATCAGAGTTATGTTCTTTTGTTTGTATTATGAATGCAGGTATTGCGGTCTATGCAAACATGACTCCTTGCAAAAAGGTGTCAGTTTTGTTGCCAGATAGAAGGGTAAAGAACCAATTATCATATTTTTACTGGCAAATGAGGTCCCCATAGTGTAGATGCTTGCCCCGAGCTCTCATACTCTGATGGTGCATTGTCCTTGAGTTGTGCGCCTTTTGGCGGCATCTGGTCCAACCCATATGAGACTAGGCTCGAAGGAAAGCTGTCTCGGGTGTGGACCAATCAACTTCAAGGACAGTGCACATTATCAGAGTTATGTTCTTTTGTTTGTATTATGACTGCAGGTATTGCGGTCTATGCAAACATGACTCCTTGCAAAAAGGTGTCAGTTTTGTTGCCAGATAGAAGGATAAAGAACCAATTATCATATTTTTACTGGCAAATGAGGTCCCCATAGTGTAGATGCTTGCCCCGAGCTCTCATACTCTGATGGTGCATTGTCCTTGAGTTGTGCGCCTTTTGGCGTCATCTGGTCCAACCCATATGAGACTAGGCTCGAAGGAAAGCTGTCTCGGGTGTGGACCAATCAACTTCAAGGACAGTGCACATTATCAGAGTTATGTTCTTTTGTTTGTATTATGACTGCAGGTATTGCGGTCTATGCAAACATGACTCCTTGCAAAAAGGTGTCAGTTTTGTTGCCAGATAGAAGGGTAAAGAACCAATTATCAGGATTCATATTCTTAGGTTTTTTCGGTAAAGTCACATAGATAAAAAATTAAAATTAATAAAAGTAAAATAAAATAAAAATCACGACGTTTCGGAGGCAACACAAGCTTCCGTCTTCAGGTGGAACCGTCACAGCCACGACAGCTGTACCGAAAAAACCTAAGAATATGAATCGTCGTAACTAATCGAAATTGTTGGAGGTGGATGGGCTGGGGGAGTGGGAGGTTGATATTTTACTGTAAGACGCTCCGCAAAAGTAAGACGTACCCCAAACATGTGTGGCCGGTGTCAATGAAAGTTGTACGAAAAGTCTCACAAACACACGAGATTATAAGACGCACACCCCAAAATTGTTCGCTTTACATTTTTCATCTTATAAGCCGGGGAAAAAAGGGGTCAGTGACAAGCAACCCCACATGTCACCAGATGGGTTGAAGAACGATACTGCAACACAGAGTTGTCAATCATCGGGTGTGTGCAGGGTGCAACGACCTCATGTGCATTGCATCGGAGAACATCGGCAAATGCGGAGATTGGCAAATGTGGAAGAGCCATTTGTGAGTGGATCATGGTCACGGTCAAAAGCTGGATAACATTCTGGCCCACCAGTGGCACGAATACTGCGATCGGAATGTGCAAGCTCAATGCCATCACGACGGAAGGCGCCGCTGTGTTTCACGCTCAGAATATTTATGTTGGAGGAATCCGATAAGCTATAAAGTTATTTTTCGCAAAAGGTGGGCGATGTTGCTGCGTGTAATCCCAATTGATGTAACGAAACCAATTGCTGGTCAGATTTCAAAGTTGGAACATGACGCCGTAGGGGCTATGGCCTACTCGTCACGGAATATGTGACGTCCACCGTTAAGCTGACAGCGCGTAGTATTTTTTTTGGGTGAATACAGCCCGGCAGCATTAACCAGGCCGGACTGCCGAATTCGAACCGCGAACTTCTGGGACTTTGACGTTCGCGTTATAGGGCATCAGGTGTTCGCCTAGACCAGAGGTCGGCAAAGCTACGTCTTTAAAAGGACTGCTTTGTGCTATTATTCACAAGCATTGCGGCTCTTGACATGTTTTTTTATACCGAATTAGATTTGTTTTATCTTCTTGTTATTTTGGTTGTCAACCCGTGACCTAGACTATCAGTCCATGTGCCGATCTGTTTGCTGCCTGCCTCTCTCGCTCTCTCTGTTTATCTAATACTATGTCTGTCTCGGAATTGTTGTCACTGTGCCAAACCGAGCAGAGCACCGGGCAGATAAATCATGTGGCTCACTGGGGAGCACAGGACTAGCATCTGTCAGTCACCCGTCGCATTAACCCACGGACCCTGGGTCCGTCCAGCGATGTTTGACCTCCTGCCAGCTGGGAGCCGTCAACACTCCATCATCGGCCACGATCAATCCACTGATAACGACGTAACCAATCCACCCAGTTTGGGGAGGACTCCATCCAGCAGTGGATATAGACCGTGGGTGAGGGGGCAGCAACTCAAACGATGGTGCAAAAGACGACGAAAGGGTCCCGTACTTGCTCGTTAGTTGTCTGTCGTCTTTTTTTCCCGGTCTACTCGCGATCGGCTTCCAGCCTCCTCCGACGCGCCGTGTCGATTCGTGATCAGCCTCCTCCGCCGTTCCAACCACGCGAGCTTATGTTCGCAACCGCGACGTCGATGAACGTCTCACAGACGTATCCATGACGAGGGCTAATAATGCGGCGAACGATGGATCCACTCACGCGTGTGAGAATCTTGGTTTTGTTTTGTTGGCACACGTAAACCACACGCGGTGATCGTGCCACACGCCGAGTCTCGTGTTGACCCAGCGTGTGCCGTACGCACAGAGAACAGGGCGCAAGCGGGAACGATGCAAACGAGATGAGTCAGATGATACTAACAGAATCGATTCTGCAATGGGGCAATGGGTTTCGCGAGTCTGCGTGTGACCATTTATGGAATCTCTTGAGGATTTGCGGGGTGATCGTTGTCACGCCCTGTGGTGAGATGTTAACTATCTCACCTGGTACACAGGAGGTTGTGGGTTCGATTTAGAACCCTGACGACTGCAGTGTATTTGGAGTTTGCGTGTTTCTCTCTCTCCCCGTGGTCGCGTGGATTTGTCTCCGGGTCCTCCGGTCTTTCCCTCCACATTTATAAACACGCGTTTTGGAGTATTTGGCTGCGATAAATGTCCACGTGATAAGCCCACGTCGTTGAGCTATCATGTGTGGGAGGGTCTGTGGTCTCTACATGTGCTATGAAGAAGGGTCATTACCCAAAACGTCGCCTATTGTTGTTATTATTATACTGTATGATGCTCCTTTTAAGTTCTAGATTTGAAGCTTTCGTGACTGCAAGGATTCATATTCTTAGGTTTTTTCGGTAAAGGCCACAGTGTTATTGACGAATATGTTGATGGGGAGTTTTTTCTTTAACCCTTCGGTTGAGATGCTATAACGATTCATCTCCAAGCTATTCCACTGCCACGATCCGGAGTCGAAATTCCATCACAATCAGAGAATCTTGTTCGCCTCGTTTGTTTTGTATCTACCCCCCCCCCACCCCCACCTGGCCACAAATGATAGCTCAAGTGGCTTAACGTGTGGACATTCATAGCAGCCAAATCATCTGAATGACGGATCGGTAGCCAAATGAGAGAATGACCCCCCGACTGGATGTAAATACCGGCGTCTCGTTAGCCTACATCCTAAACATCGTCGGTTCTCACGCGAAGATCTGTACAATTGTCAGCCATGGTCAATCTACGGCTGGATGAAGAGACCCCCAACCAGGTCGTCGCCGGCTCTCCTGGTCACGCGATGCAATATAATTGACTCAGACCCTGCGTCGACGAGATTGTTGCAAAATGGGCCCTTTTTGTCACGATCAAACGATGAAAACAAATATAAGAATAGGGTTTTACCCTTTCTGGCTATAAAACAAATAGTCTTTCGGTAAAGTCACGTAAGCACGCTTTCCCACCTGATGATGGACGCTTGTGTTGCGCCCGAAACGTCGTGACTTATTTTATTTTATACCAACGTGACTTTACCGAAAGAACCAAAGAGTATGGATTCCTGCAGTCACGAAAGCTTCAAATCAAGATATAAAACAAATGTTAAGAATATTCAAACAGCTAATAAAAAACATTTTGCAATGGATCAAGTTCGCATTAAGCACGTGTACTTGTGGTGAACATGTATTATTTATTTTATATTTTTTACCTACGTGACTTTACCGACATAACCTAAGAGTATGTAAACAAAACATGGTCTAATTTTCGATTTAAAGCTTTCGTGACTGCAGGGATTCATCTTCTTGGTTCTTTCGGTAAAGTCACGTAGAAGGGAAGTAATAAAATAATAAAAATAAAACATAATAAAATAATTCTCACGACGTTTCGGCCACAACGCAAGCAGCCGTCCTCAGGTGAAACCAGACGATGTTGCCTCGACAGACCTGGTTTCACCTGAGGACGGCTGCTTGCGTTGTGGCCAAAACGTCGTGAGAATTATTTTATTATGTTTTATTTTTATTATTTTATTACTTCCCTTCTACGTGACTTTACCGAAAGAACCAAGAAGAAAAAAACATGGTCTGGTAATAAAAGACATGGCATTGTCTCTGAAACTGATTGGCCTACACCAGAGGCAGCCTTCTTTAGGGCCTCTTCTCACCAGTGTCAGGCCAGAGGACGCCAAAATGCGAACAGCACCAAGGCAATGCACTATAAAAGCATTTATAGCTCAGGGATTATTACAGCCCTTCATGTCCCCCGGTAGACGTCCGGTTCGTGGGGGTTATTCCCTCCTCTGGCTACCGATCCGTCATTTAGACCAGCGGTCCCCAACATTTTTGGCACCAGGGATCGGATTCGTGGAAGACAATTTTTTCACGGACCGGGGGGGAAAGGGGGTGGTTTCATCATTGGGTCTTTCCCCCTTTTCAAAGAAGTTCTCCAGCGACGTTTGTTTTTTACTCATCTTGGCTACTAGGGTTAGAGCTCGTGGGCTTACAACAAAACTGTGACTGTGACAAGTGCACAGTGCGGGCAAGAGGCGCGGATGGAAGTGGTGAATAGTAAAACAATGGGGGCGGGTTCCACGGGCGGACTCACCGCTCACCACTATGCGGTGTGTAGAGTGTGTACACACACGGACTCACCGCTCACTACTATGCGGTGTGTAGAGTGTGTACACACACGGACTCACCGCTCACCACTATGCGGTGTGTAGAGTGTGTACACACACGGACTCACCGCTCACCACTATGCGGTGTGTAGAGTGTGTACACACACGGACTCACCGCTCACCACTACGCGGTGTGTAGAGTGTGTACACACACGGACTCACCGCTCACCACTACGCGGTGTGTAGAGTGTGTACACACACGGACTCACCGCTCACCACTATGCGGTGTGTAGAGTGTGTACACACACGGACTCACCGCTCACCACGATGCGGTGTGTAGAGTGTGTACACACACGGACTCACCGCTCACTACTATGCGGTGTGTAGAGTGTGTACACACACGGACTCACCGCTCACCACTACGCGGTGTGTAGAGTGTGTACACACACGGACTCACCGCTCACCACTACGCGGTGTGTAGAGTGTGTACACACACGGACTTACCGCTCACCACTATGCGGTGTGTAGAGTGTGTACACATACGGACTCACCGCTCACCACTACGCGGTGTGTAGAGTGTGTACACACACGGACTTACCGCTCACCACTATGCGGTGTGTAGAGTGTGTACACATACGGACTCACCGCTCACCACTACGCGGTGTGTAGAGTGTGTACACACACGGACTTACCGCTCACCACTATGCGGTGTGTAGAGTGTGTACACACACGGACTTACCGCTCACCACTATGCGGTGTGTAGAGTGTGTACACATACGGACTCACCGCTCACCACTACGCGGTGTGTAGAGTGTGTACACACACGGACTCACCGCTCACCACTACGCGGTGTGTAGAGTGTGTACACACACGGACTCACCGCTCACCACTATGCGGTGTGTAGAGTGTGTACACACACGGACTCACCGCTCACCACTACGCGGTGTGTAGAGTGTGTACACACACGGACTTACCGCTCACCACTATGCGGTGTGTAGAGTGTGTACACACACGGACTTACCGCTCACCACTATGCGGTGTGTAGAGTGTGTACACACACGGACTCACCGCTCACCACTACGCGGTGTGTAGAGTGTGTACACACACGGACTCACCGCTCACCACTACGCGGTGTGTAGAGTGTGTACACACACGGACTCACCGCTCACCACTACGCGGTGTGTAGAGTGTGTACACACACGGACTCACCGCTCACCACTACGCGGTGTGTAGAGTGTGTACACACACGGACTCACCGCTCACCACTATGCGGTGTGTAGAGTGTGTACACACACGGACTCACCGCTCACCACTATGCGGTGTGTAGAGTGTGTACACACACGGACTCACCGCTCACCACTATGCGGTGTGTAGAGTGTGTACACACACGGACTCACCGCTCACCACTATGCGGTGTGTAGAGTGTGTACACACACGGACTCACCGCTCACCACTATGCGGTGTGTAGAGTGTGTACACACACGGACTCACCGCTCACCACTACGCGGTGTGTAGAGTGTGTACACACACGGACTCACCGCTCACCACGATGCGGTGTGTAGAGTGTGTACACACACGGACTCACCGCTCACTACTATGCGGTGTGTAGAGTGTGTACACACACGGACTCACCGCTCACCACTACGCGGTGTGTAGAGTGTGTACACACACGGACTCACCGCTCACCACTATGCGGTGTGTAGAGTGTGTACACACACGGACTCACCGCTCACCACTATGCGGTGTGTAGAGTGTGTACACACACGGACTCACCGCTCACCACTATGCGGTGTGTAGAGTGTGTACACACACGGACTCACCGCTCACCACTATGCGGTGTGTAGAGTGTGTACACACACGGACTCACCGCTCTCACCTCCTGCTGCTGTGCGGGCCGGTTCCTAACAGGCCACGGACCGGTCAGCGGCCCGGAGGTTGGGGACCCCTGATTTAGATGATTTGGCTGCTATGAATGTCCACATGTTAAGCCACTTGAGTTATCATTTGTGGCCAGGTCGCTTCTGAAAAAGAAGCTAATAGCTCAGTGGGCTTTACCTTATGAAATGAAAGAAATAGTTGTTAAATAAGTTTTAGTGACATGTTTACCTTTCCCATGATTTGCACTCACGTCGTTTTTCTATCGTTTGTTGTTGTAACGTTCTGACTGCTGAAATATATATTTATAGCTCATCGGATTCCACGAGTATGAATACATATTCTGATTCTGATTAGCCTCAACCATCAATGATCCCTTATATAGAGCGATGTGTCCTGCCCAAGCACCTCTTTACAGACCAATCGAAACCAATTCCGGGAAATGAACAGGTGAACGAGACGATAATCGGGGCACCTTTTTGGAAAAAAAGTTAACTCTGTAATGAATATCACCTGCTGAGGGGCACGGAGCGTAAACATGGACAATGACTAGTAAAATGAAACAAAATATGAAAAGTACGCCAAGAAGCATTGAGAGAGAGATACACCCCTGGAATTGCACAAAATAACCATCACTGGTGTTGGCCGTGAGCGGGAATCGAACCGGGGTCGCCAGGTTCATAGCGCAGCGTGCTAACCACTACACTACCACTCCCCACTACACACACACACGTACACGCACACGCACGCACACACACGCACACACACATACATACACACATACACACGCACACATACGCACACGCACACTCACATACACACACACGCACACACACATGGGCATCGTGCCTGGGTCCCTTAGAGTAAATAAATGGAGGCGTTTGAAGCCGGGTTCCTGTTAGTGGAGCGCGTGGTGAAGTATGGCGTGGGCAGAGCACGGGGGCTGGCGGTGAGAGGGGGGGTGTTGTTGGTGCCGAGAATCCCCTGTGATCTCCACCCATCTCGGGGGGGGGGGGCGGCCACCCCCCTCCGTCCGAAAGAAACATTTTGATGTTGTTTATTTATCTCGACTAAGATTGCCCGACTCCCTCCCCGCGGTATTAGCTTTGAACGGACCGTCGGTGAAAGTTGCTTGTTAGCGAGTCGCAGCAGGGGTAACAGCAGCAGCAGGGGTAACAGCAGCAGGGGTAACAGCAGCAGCAGGAGTAACAGCAGCAGCAGCAGGAGTAACAGCAGCAGCAACAGGAGTAACAGCAGCAGCAGGGGTAACAGCAGCAGCAGCAGGGGTAACAGCAGCAGCAGCAGGAGTAACAGCAGCAGCAGGGGTAACAGCAGCAGCAGCAGGAGTAACAGCAGCAGCAGAGGTAACAGCAGCAACAGCAGGAGTAACAGTAGCAGGGGTAACAGCAGCAGCAGCAGGAGTAACAGCAGCAGCAGGGGTAACAGCAGCAGCAGCAGGAGTAACAGCAGCAGCAGAGGTAACAGCAGCAACAGCAGGAGTAACAGTAGCAGGGGTAACAGCAGCAGCAGCAGGAGTAACAGTAGCAGAGGTAACAGCAGCAACAGCAGGAGTAACAGCAGCAGCAGCAGCAGGAGTAACAGCAGCAGGGGTAACAGCAGCAGCAGGGGTAACAGCAGCAGCAGAAGGGGTAACAGCAGCAGCAGCAGGGGTAACAGCAGCAGCAGCAGGAGCGGCGTTACCCGTGGCCGTCACTTTTCTCGTTCCACGCGCGCTGCTCCGCGCGTCATCGTGGCGCACAAATTCGCAGCCGCCGCGGTTCCAAATCAGCGACCACTTCGTCAATTTGCAATGATTCTCCGGGGGGGGGGGCGTGGGGCAGGGGGCTGCTACTCAAACCTCAGTGGGCACGACGAACGTCAAACCCCTCGGAAGTGTCGCCAAAGATCGCCTGGCGAACGTGCGAATCGAGTGGTCAATGCGCGATCCACACTTTCGCCCCCCCCACCACCACCATCCTCCTCCTTCACTGGAACAAACTTCCCCCCTCCACGTTAGACAGACACTTTCGCTCACCGAGTTTCCGCTCCTCACTGAAAACTCACCTAATGTTACCCCGAGCTCACCCCACGACCAATTCATATCTCCCCCCCCCCTACGCATAACCACCACCGCTCCTGTTCCCTCTTCACGTTCTCATTATACGGTTATCGCTCATTGAGCCCATTCATTCAATTAATTCATCAACACTTACTGCCATCAACGTCGCTGTCTATAACAATAGGATTTACCCTTTTAGCCAATACAACAGTTGTGTTAAGACGTTTAAAACACCAAACAGAATCCATGTTCAAGGAATCCGGTCTGCAACTAACCACACGTACTTGTGGTGAGCATTCAAACAAATAAAAAAACATGATCGGGTAATTGTCTATGCATTGTCTTTGAAACTGATTTCGCTTTCAACGAATTCATCATCACCAGCACCACAGATCGCGCCCCCATTGCTTCCTCTCGTCTATTGAATTCGCCTCGTCTCCACCATCACATTCGTGCGCACCCTTCTTGATTCTCCGCTATATTTATAGAACGCGTTCGGATAAGTGCCGTCAACTTACACTGGGTCATCGTAACACGGCGGTCGCGTCGTACGCGGAGGCGGATGGGAATGATGCGCTGCGATCGTTCGCGCCATGGCGTTACCGCTCGCGATCGTCTAAAGCTGTTTCGTCTTTTTTTTAATCCTTTATATTAAGTTCACTTGCTTGCTTGCTTGCGCGCTTACGACCGTGCAAATCTTTCGGTCGTTTTTTAACCCGCTTCCCGTGATCCAATCGAGCTGACAATTTGCACACAGACTCGTTGTGCGTGACAATTTATTTTCGTGAAATTTTTTTGCCAAAATTTTACACTTTTTAGGAAAAAAATAATTATATTTAATTACCAATTGCTTAATGGTGGCACGCAATCATCTAACCCATAGGTCGCAGCCATCTCAAGCCAGAGGACGAGAGGACTCTAGCCGCCCGTTTCAAAGACCAATGTGGGCTGGGTTGTGGCCCATTGAACACGCATATAAAGGATTTATAGTGAAAAACTTTGTTTTTACGGGTTAATTTTTCTCCCCCCAATGCTATTCCAAATCGTGACATCGACGCCATGTGATATCAAATCAAGTGTCCATTTGGAACTCTCGCACGGGGCATTGAATATGCCTGTTTTTAGAGAAAGGGCCATTACCCAAAACGTCACCTATTATACATATATTCTTCTTGGTTCTTTCGGTAAAGTCACGTAGAAGAGAAATAATAAAATAATAAAAATAAAACATAATAAAATACAATTCTCACGACGTTTCGGCCACAACGCAAGCAGCCGTCCTCAGGTGAAGAACAGGTCTGTCGGAAAGACAGCGTCTGAATGAACACCACCAAGCTTGGCAGCGTATATTTAAGCTGGGTTAGAGGAGAAAGGGCGCCTTGACAAAGGAATTTGCATATCAACAGATGAATTTATTACTGCTAACCCCACTTCCTCCCTCCGTTGCTGCCAATCCCACACAATGCACGGGCACAATACGACCCCAAAACATATATTGTTTTTCATATATATACATATATTGTTTTTCTTTTAAGGCAGTGTTATTGATGAATGTGTTGAATTCCTTGGTTTTACAAAATGGCCTGCAGACATTGATATCACAGAACTTTTGTTGAGACACCTTCGAGTGAACCTTTTTTTTAATCCACTTTCTGATTTTGCCCTGCAGCAGAGAAATATTGGAAGCGCTCGTAGTTAAAGTGATATTATTCACTCTAAGACCTCAAATTGTGGTAAATTAATCGACAAATCTAATTTAACGTGATGGTTTGGTTGCCCATTCATTTGGTGGCAAGCCTGAGGCCACCAACTCGCTGGACTTGAGAGCGCAGTTTAATCATGGGCGACTGAATCTCTGACTCAACCCACAGCACTTCAGCGATTCCAGCTCAGTGTTTCTGGCCATCGTATGCACTGTATGTTGAACTTTTTTCGCACCGTACCGTGCTCGTTGGAGGTGCAGGGGCAAACAAAAGCGAGCTTTATAGACACATTTTCCTACAGACAGACGCATTAATTATACTCATCCCAAACGCAGGCCCTGCATAGGAACCGCTCATTCAAGGAATTGGCCAAACATCCTAGCGTGGCAGGAGTTTCCTGAAAAACCTGATTATTGAAACTCAGTGAAGGTTTCCTGGGCAACAAAGATGGAGTAACTACGGTATCAATAAATAAAAGCCGTCATCCAGCAGTGGGTTGGCAAAGGGCAGTAAAATAGTTTATTTTTATTTAACTTACATTCACTTTGAGGTAAACATCTGTTAGTCTGTCTGCGCCGCGGTTGTGGAATTCCCTACCGATGGAAATTCGTTTATCCGATAATGTGGATACTTTTTCATTCTCGTCTTAGAACATATCTTCTTAAAATTAGTTGATTCTATTTCGCTTCTCTGTCTCACTTGGCCTTCCCTTAACCTTATTCTTACAAGGCTCCTTGATACATTAGTGGAATGCGCATTAAAAAGCACGTGTAAATTATTATTATTCGGAACATGACAAACCACCATTCAAATGTGCCTCTGTCAATGCTTTATTAAATCCTTTATATTAAGTTCACTTGCTTGCTTGCTTGCGCGCTTACGACCGTGCAAATCTTTCGGGCGTTTTTTTTACCCACTTCCCATGATCCAATCGAGCTGACATTTAGCACACAGACTCGTTGTGCGTGACAATTAATTTTCGTGAATTTTTTTTCTCCAAAATTTTACACTTTTTAGGAAAAAAAATTATATGTAATTACCAATTGCTTAATGGTGGCAAGCAATCATCTGACCCATAGGTGGCAGCCATCTCAAGCCAGAGGACGAGAGGACTCTAGCCGTCACGCATATAAAGGAATTATAGTGAAAAACTTTTTTTTACGGGTTAATTTTTTAGGATTCATCTTACCAAATACGCATCAAAATGCCATCCATTTGACAATTTTGAAAACTTTTTTGGCCGCAACTGTCTACGTTCTGCATGTCGAGCATTACCCGATTTTGTGCATCCTTATTTTGAACTCTGATCGCTCTTTGCCCATTAAACAACAACAAAACTCAGTAAAAAACATTTTCACGACTGCATCTCCTACTCCGCAAATGTATTCCCACAACGTAACATTTTTATTGTAATTTGTACACGCGTATTTATGATCAAACTCCAGAAATCCAACAATGTACATTTACACCCACACACTCACACATAATGCAGCTGAAATGTTAGTTTTATTAAATTATTTGAATTAAAACCAACAGCGGGGTGTAGTAACAAAAATATATAAATCTCATGAGGCGGCACCGAATGCTAAGAAAATAACGCACATTTCGTTTCTCTCTGCTAGGTTTTTTTTTAGGCCCTTTTCTTTGACAAGGTCGCATTTCGCAAGCCTCATTCCTGCCCTTCCGGCCGCTGAGCTAATCGCGCTTGGGCATCACGACTGCGGTAATTGCCGGCCCCCGAAATGCCAGTGGTGCGTGCCCTCTTTGATAGGGCCTTATTTAGAGATGGGATGGTCTGGTGGCAATGGCCTACGTGCTCTTTGGAGCGTTTGACACAACATTATTTCAGTTTATTCCAGAGTTTTTTTTTTCTTCCATTCCCTGCCTTCCTCCTCTGAACTTGAAACGATCTTCATGTGGTCAACGGATGACTGTAACGAGGACACTTGGATTCATCATTATTTTTTCTGCGATCCTCATCGTCGTCATCATTTCTACCTCACCGGTAACATCATCATGACCGCTGAAGTCGGTAAGGTTGTGAGTTCAAATCCTGGTTGCGGGGTTAAGATGCAGCCCATCATCCCTCCAGGGTTGATACATTAGCACCAGTTTGTGGGGAAGTCAGCAATGATGTAATTTACACCACTGGCTCGTGGCTGCCAAGAGAAAATAGAGCTTCCCCACTGCTCTATTGAACGAGAAATCACTTTGCCTCTTGCATAGAAAAACAATTATCACCATCATTTTTAAAATCAGATGGGGTGTAACGAGAGCTCCATTTCTCATTCAAGATTTTCCGGGTAGAACGGAGTTGGAGCCATGTGACTAGTCACCACAGCCATGGCGAAAGGGTATGATGAATGTGGTGTGCCAGTCGCAGATATATTTTCCAGCTCGCCAACCCAGACCCAGCCGCTCGAAATGAAGCTATGGGCATAGCGACTGACCTCGCTGGCGATTCGACGAATTGTCATCATTGTCAGAGTCATGTTTCCATTAACAAATATTGTTTTTCTGACATTGCCGAGCGCCTACCAAGCAGCTGTGGGTGTCACGTGGACCCATTGCACACAACATATGTGCAAACCAAACCCGTCGATTCTTCCGAACACCGAGCTTGAGAGAAACGGAGAGCCGACAGTGGTACCCATCGTACAACCAGCTGAACGATAGTCGACCAAGGCGGGCAGGTCGCGTACGTAGCCAACCGTGCTAATCGGAGGGCATGCGACGAGAGGGAAACCCACGGAGGAGGAAGAAAGATCCCAAACATTGAAGCACCAGGACGGAGATTGAGATGCACGGCCGAGAGCGAGGTGGTTCGGAGTGTGGGTCAGGATGTGAAGGACTGTGGAGTGGACGTGGACATTGATGGCCTAGGACAGGAATGAGCCGAGAAAGAGGAGGAGGAAGGCAGACCCCACACGAGTGGGGTCTGTCAGAAATTAAAATATGACACTCATTCTAGATTTGAAGCTTTCGTGACTGCAAGGATTCATATTCTAAGGTTTTTTTCGGTAATGTCACGTAGGTAAAAAATTGAAAATTAATAAAAGTAAAATAAAAATTAAATAAAAATAAAAATCACGACGTTTCGGATTCAACACAAGCCTCCGTTTTAGGTGGAACCGTCACAGCACGATAGCTGTATCAAGTGACAGCTATCGTACTGTGACGGTTCCACCTGAAGACGGAGGCTTGTGTTGAATCCGAAACGTCGTGATTTTTATTTTTTATTTTTATTTTACTTTTATTAATTTAAAATTTTTACCTACGTGACTTTACCGAAAAAACCTAAGAATATATGACACTCAATCTACGCTCATTAATTCCGAGCCATCTAACAATCAACCACATTTTATTCAATCGCACGTTACACTGCTCGCACAATGAGTTTTCTAAGCAAACAAAATATAACGCGCTTTGCAACTGCCGTTACACAACATCGTTATAAAGTATTGCCACGTATGCTCAAATTTTTTACACCATCTGAGCCATTCGTACAAAACTGTCTTATTAGTACCAAGGGTGGCAATTGCTACCCATGATTTTCTTGAAGGATTTATTCATAGAGCACAAATATGCATGATAGCAAGGTTGTCGTGGTAGCAGCTTTATATATATAAAATATATAGTATTGTCAAAGAAGGGTATCGTTAGTATGTTTCATCGAGAACATCGTTCTGGAAATAAAATAATTTTATGTGAAATGAATCATGCACGGAAAATATAAATACAAAGTGCGTTTATACAACATTGTCAGTATATGCCTAGCTTGTTGTCCATGGTGGACCCTGCCCATGATGACCTCTGCCCAGGGTGGACACTGGCAATGGTGGACACTGGCAATGATGGACACTGGCAATGATGGACACTGCCCATGATGGACACTGTCCATGATGGACACTGGAAAATGGTGGACACCGCACATGGTGGACACTGGCAATGATGGATACTGCCCATGATGACCTCTGCCCAGGATGGACACTGGCAATGGTGGACACTGAAAAATGGTGGACACCGCACATGGTGGACACTGCTTATGGTGGACACTGTCCATGATGGACACTGGAAAATGGTGGACACCGCACATGGTGGACACTGGCAATGATGGATACTGCCCATGATGACCTCTGCCCAGGGTGGACACTGGCAATGGTGGACACTGGCAATGGTGGACACTGGAAAATGGTGGACACTGGCAATGGTGGATAATGCCCATGATGACCTCTGCCAGGGTGGATACTGGCAATGGTGGACACTGCCCATGATGACCTCTGCCCAGGGTGGACACTGGCAATGGTGGACACTGGAAAATGGTGGACACCGCACATGGTGGACACTGGCAATGATGGATACTGCCCATGATGACCTCTGCCCAGGGTGGACACTGGCAATGGTGGACACTGGCAATGGTGGACACTGGAAAATGGTGGACACTGGCAATGGTGGATAATGCCCATGATGACCTCTGCCAGGGTGGATACTGGCAATGGTGGACACTGCCCATGATGACCTCTGCCCAGGGTGGACACTGGCAATGGTGGACACTGAAAATGGTGGACACCGCTCATGGTGGACACCGACAGCATTTCCCACCCCAGGTGCTACCGAGCGACACCCTTGGCTCATGGGAGAGCCGGGAGAGAAGCGTCAAGTCCCCCCCCCCTCCCCCTCGTGGCCTCCACGCCGCCTTGGAAAGCGGAGTTATGCTCGCAAGACGGCGAAGGAGGGATAATTACCGCCTGCAATCTCGCACCAAACTGCACCGGGCTGGGAGCGCAATTTGCTTTGTTAAGGCAGTCAATGGGTGGCGTGCGTGTGGAGGGGGTGGGGGTGGGTGGGGTAGCTGGTGAGTTATGAAAATGAACAGAATAGGAATTCGTCCAAATGTATTGTTTTTATTCATTAATTCGCCTTGGGGGTTTGTGGTCGTGCGTAGGCCTCGGCAAGGTAAGGTAATTGTACCCTTTTTACCGGGTAAAAGGATAAAGGTGTCGACATGCCAAAGGGGTAAGGGTAAAGGGTAGGGTAAAAAGTAGGCTCGTTGATTTTTAAATCCTTTATATTAAGTTCGCTTGCTTGCTTACGACCGTGCAAATCTTTCGGTCGTTTTTTAACCCACTTCCCGTGATCCAATCGAGCTGACATTTTGCACACAGACTCGCTGTGCGTGACAATTAATGTTCGTGAAAAATTTTTTTTCCGAAATTTTACACTTTTTATGACAAAAATATTATATTTAATTACCAATTGCTTAATGGTGCAATGCAATCATCTGACCCATAGGTGGCAGCCATCTCAAGCCAGAGGACGAAATGACTCTAGCCGCCACGCATATAAAGGATTTATAGTGAAAAACTTTTTTTTACGGGTTATACTTGTTACCTTTTAGCTTACCTGCTAAAGGGTAAAAGGTAGGGTAGAGTGATTGTATTGTGGTAAGGTAAAAGGTAGGGTAAAGGTAGGCTCGTTGTTTTTACACTTTTACCTTACCTTGCCGAGGCCTAGTCGTGCGTATTGCTTGTTTATTAATTTATTTTAGAGCAAGCGTTCTAGGATGCCGGGTACCTTTCATTCGATCTCCCGGCTTAGGGCAGCTGAGACGATGGGCCAAGTTTCTTAAATACCCCGTCGACCCCCACCCCCCCCTCCTCCATCTACCCAACAGGAGAGATGATGATGATGGGTGACACCACGGCCAAAGTTGATTTGGCAGATCGAGTACGGTGAGGTGAAGTGTGGGTTACTCCTGTCTCGCCAGAGACGTCTGGGCAGTGTGGAATAATCAGAACATTAATTTACACTGGAGGAATCCGATGAGCTATGAAGCTCTTTGTAAACAGATGTTCAGTGGGGGGGGGGGGGGGGGTGGTCAGAACGTTACAACAAACAGTACCGAGTCTCATTCAGACTCTGTCTACTCGACAGACCTGCTCTCCACCTGAGGACGGCTGCTTGCGTTGTGGCCGAAACGTCGTGAGAATTATTTTATTATGTTTTATTATTATTTTATTATTTCCATTCTACGTGACTTTACCGAAAGAACCAAGAAGACAATAGGAGTGCTTAGATAAAAGGAGCAGTAAGCAATTCAATGAAAGAAATATATATGCAAATAAAACGAAACATTTTCTTTGATCTTACCAGGTAAGGCCCACCTGAGCTATTAGCTTCTTTTTCAGAAGCGACCTGGCCACAAATGATAGCTCAACGAAGCGGCCGGTCGTCGCGTGCACAGTTACAGCGAGACGACCTGGGGGCCCAAATAAAATGCCCACGTGTGTGTATGTGTCTCTCTCTCTCTCTCGGGGTCTAAGGAAATTCCTCAAGCGCCCGGGGGGGGGGGGGGGGGCGAGGGCGGGGGAGCCCATCCGCCGGCAGCGACGCGAGCAAGCAATTGCAGGGCTGCACCTTTACCCCCCCCCCCCCCCCACCCTGTCATTCAATTTTGGCACTGCCGGCTAGAAACGAAAAAAGTTCGCAGAGCAGCAGTAGCACGGCCTTGGGGGAGGGGGGGGGCTTCGTCAAGCGTCGCTGGGAGCTGGAGTTGAAGTAGCTGGCACGCCGCTGCGAGGGCAAGAATGTTGCTCCCAACTCAACTCCAGGCGCATGGAACACCGTCTGTGCATTCTAGATTTGAAGCTTTCGTGACTTGCAAGGATTCATAGTCTTAGTTTTTTCGGTAAAGTCACGTAGGTAAATAATAATAAAATTGAAATTAATAAAAAATAAAATAATAAAAATCACGACGTTTCGGAGGCAACACAAGTCTCCGTCCTCAGGTGGGACCGTCACAGCCAGATTTGCTGTAACCACTTGATACAGCAAATCTGGCTGTGACGGTCCCACCTGATGACGGAGACTTGTGTTGCCTCCGAAACGTCGTGATTTTTATCATTTTATTTTTATTAATTTAAATTTCATTTTTGTTACCTACGTGACTTTACCGAAAAAACTAAGAGTATACCGTCTGTGCAGTCAAGACGGTGGGGGCCCACACCCGCGGGGCCGCATGAGACAGAGAGATAGAGAGAGAGAGATCAACTTGTTGACTTTTAAACAACTTTTATTGCCGCCAGCAGCAACAGCACTGGAGGCGATTCCGATATGAAATACACACAGTCACCAGCAAACACATAAATCAAACGCTACAAATCCACGCGCTGTGGCGCTAAAAGCACCGCGCACAACACGAAAAAAGTCACGTGGTGGTTGTGGTGTCATCGCGCACGCCACGGTGACGAGCGAGCGCTTCAGAAGGTGAACACGAGGGTGCCGTCCACGCTCCCCAGCGTTCGAAGAAGACGTGCACATCACCGACAAGTGTGTGGTACATGGCGTGTTCCAGCCGGAGCCGCGACTTAAGCAGGCCCCTGAACACTGGAAGCACACAGCAGCCGTCAGTCGAGAGAGAACCCACCACTTCAAAACAGCTCTTTCGCAAGCACCGTCGTATCTGCCACCGCGAGGATCTTAGCCGCACTCTCATCGGGGTGCCAGAGGGGGGATGGTTTTTGTTGTTCTTGTGACCCAACGACAACAACGGCGTTCGGCCACTTCTGTCACTACCGCCAAAGCGGCCACTTCTTCGTCCAGAAACGAGCAGCCAAATGTTGTGCCGCGCGCTTACAGGCTTCCGCGTACACGCGCCACGCATTCGCCATCCTTCACTGGCCTCCGTAGTGAAGTATGGTCAAACGACCCCTCCCGCCTTCCCCATGCGTGGCGTGCCAATTGGAAGGCCCTCATCCAGCAGTGGATTGACAAACGGTCTGCGCACACACACGCATGTACGCAGGGCTTGACAATGTTTCGCTCCACATTTTCCGGAGCGCTGCTAGGTCGGCTTGGAATCGGGATTATCGGAGTAAGGCACTACCACTAGAGTACAAGATGCGCCCAACCATCGTCGTCATCATCATCATCATAAATTATTGTACAGGTTGGTCAAGATGTCTTGTGACCTCCAAATTAATTTACCCCCTAAACATTTTTAGGGGGTCAATTACACCCACTGGTACACAAAAATGTCAAGTTTTAGAGGCATTATAAACTAGGGGGGGGGGGGGGGGGTCACAAGACATCTGGATCACCCTGTACAGTGATATTCCTATAATCCTATGCACAGGTCGAGGACCAAATGAGGCGATACGTGGCGTGCCAAGACAATTGAGCCTTCTGAACTATTCCTGCGGAAAACGAAGCGTGGCATGTCACACAACGACCGCCAGAATGAAGAGCAGGGGAGCAGAGCGGGCGGGGGGGGCGGTGGAAGTGAGGGGGGAGCTGGTAGCTGTGAACGTCTCCCGTTTGGAGAAGCACAACACAACTGGCTCCACGTGTGGACTTTCGGCGGACGGGGGCGCGGGGGAAGTGGAAATCTGAATCGTCAATCCTGAGCTCCACCTGTCCTAGGGCTGAACACCTGGTGAGAAGGTCAGAAACCCACCCCCCACCCAACCCCCCACCCCCCACCAACGTAGAGGCAGGTGTCGAGACTCCCCTCCCCCAACGCAGAAAAAAAAACTCCACCGCCCATTGGTCAGAGCCAGCAACAGAACCACGTGGCTGGGGATCCTGCCGGGGCTGCAGTGGACACGTGGTCCAGGTGGTCTAGGCTTGCAAGCGGACACTGCTCATCGGTGTTGTTACGACAGCTGCCTGATCACGCAAGCCTCGTACCGATTAGAAATGCGCTATCGGAGAAGGTTGGAGCGTGGGGGGGGGGGGCGCAGTGGTTAGCGTGCTGCGGTGCTGCGAAAGGCGAGAGCCCGTGTTTGAACCGGTGCCTGGCTGCCTCCTCGTGTGCTCGACTCGCGCTGGACAGGGTGCTCGAGTGCGCTCAAACACCCCCCCCCCTCCCCCATGACTCTCACACGCAAAGCGTGGGGAGGCCCTCGTCCAACAGTTGAGAGAGCGTGGCGAATGATGACGATGAGAAAGAAAACCACGTTGACTCGGCTGATTGTGTTAAAATGAAGTGAATTTTTTTTTTAATCTATGACATTTTTCACCAGCGATTATTTGTTTGAGATACGAGGCGAATTCCAAGCACCGTTTATCCACGGCTCGAACTCATTACGCGTTGACGTGCGGAACATTGCGAGCCAATGATACAAATGTGCCGTGTACAAGCAGAACAAATACCGCTAGAGAACATTTGTCTGGAAAGCCAAGACGACGAGGCTGATGGCCGAGACCAGCATTGTTCAATATCATTTTCAGAACGGGGGGGGGGGGGGTGACATTGTCAGTGTGAGGACCGCCACGCATTTGTAACCATTGGGGGGTTGACAGCAGCACGATGGTGATGGTGATGATGGTGATGATGATGGTGATGATGGTGATGATGGTGATGATGATGGTGATGATGATGGCGATGATGGTGGTGATGATGGTGATGATGGTGATGATGATGGCGATGATGGTGATGATAATGGTGGTGATGGTGATGATAATGGTGGTGATGATGATGATGGTGATGATGATGGTGGTGATGATGGTGATTGATGATGGTGGTGATGATGGTGATGATGGTGATGATAATGGTGATGATGGTGATGATGGTGATGATAATAGTGATGATGGTGATGATGATAGTGATTGTTATTTATTATTGTTATTTATTGTTATTTATTATTTATATTGTTTATTATTGTTACGTGTTATTGTTATTATGTATTATTGTTATTTATTATTGTTCTTTGTTGTTGTTGTTATGTATTATTGTTATTTATTATTGTTATTTGGGCGGTGACTTGGCCTAGCCGCGGCGCGTGCGTGCGTGCGTCTGCTTCACAGTGAACGCTGAAGATCCCGTGACCATGATGCGCAAGGCTCGGCCGTTGTTTTGCCGGCGACTCGGTGATTCTTTCCTGGCTCGTGATAATAATTCCAATTCTACGTGAAGATATAGAATAAAGGTCTGCGTATGTTGTACGAGTGTTGAACTTCTTTCGCACCATACGTAGCCAACCGTGCTAATCGGAGGTGCGGGGGGAAGGACAACAAACTCAACGCAAAAAGCACTTCTAAATAAATGAGTTTTCAATCTAAATCATTTAAAAGTGCACATCTCCAGTGGCTTCCTAACATCGGAAGGAAGAGCGTTCCAGACGGCCGCAGAAGCGCATCTGAAAGCGCGCGATGCACGCTGGGTCACAGTGGGATAATGGAGGCTGAGCTGTATGCATAGCAGGTTGCCATCGTCCGTTGTGGTGGTTGTGCTGCGATGGCTTAGCAGCCAAAAGCCGCTGGCTGCGACGATATGACCGGAGTTCGCGCTTCATGAGCATGCGTCCAAGACGTCACTCTCCACTCGACCTCGTCCAACGCTTTACCGAGGCGCCACCGCGCCCGCCCACTCACCCAACTCTACCCTACGTGACTCGCCACGCGTCCTGAGTGTGCGCAAATGTGACGGGGTGGGTGGGTGGCTGGGGTGGGTGGTGCTCGACAGAACGCGCCCGTGCGACGTTCGGCAACGTTGAGAGAGGCCGGGAGGTCACAAAACGCTCTAACGGCGCAAGCGAATTTTGCTTTCAATCTCTCGTTAATCGCTGACGGCAGAGGAGCACACGGCGTGACGTTCTTGTCTGATGTGACATGGTGATGGAGGGGAAGGGAGGGATAGGGGGGTACGTGTTCGTTCGTGGCGTGTTTGTGCCATGGGAATTGAGCAGAGCGAGCCAGTTGCTCAGGTCACCGCGAGTGAGCTTGGCAGCGAGCTGCGGGGAGAGCGAGCTAAAGTAATTTAGAAGCGGTACAAGACGACAATCGTGACCCAAGTCACCGGGCGATGTGACCAACGACACAGAGCGACGGGAATGTGTGCGTGCTGAACTTCTTTCGCGCCGTACGTAGCCAACCGCGCTAATCGGAGGTGCGGGAAGAGGGGGGGGGGGACGATAACCATTCTGATTTCTGATCACAAGCATTGTGGTTAATGCAGACATGATTCCTTGTGAAAGGTTTCAGTTTGGTGTTTTAACATCTTCACATCTCTTCTTGGTTCTTTCGGTAAAGTCACGTAGAAGGGAAGTAATAAAATAATAAAAATAAAACATAAAATAATTCTCCCTTCTACGTGACTTTACCGAAAGAACCAAGAAGATGAATCCCTGCAGTCACGAAAGCTTTAAATCGAAATCTTCACACCTGTTTTGTTGTCAAAAAAAAGGGGAAAAACATATGATCAGTTCTAAAGAATATAGATTATGAAGCTATATTTAAAGATTTAAAAGTGCACAGCTCCGGTGACTTCCTAACATCGGAAGGAAGAACGTTCCAGACGGGCCGCAGAAGCGCATCTGAAAGCGCGGAATGCGCGCTCGGTCACAGTGGGATATTGGAAGCTCAGCAAGGGTTGAGCCTGGATAGCGCTGTGGACGGGCGACAGCTGCGTGCATACCAGGTTGCCATCGGCGGAGGTTGTGCTGACGCAATGTGCAGCAAGAGGCAGTGCATCACAATCCGTGGCTGTGCTCTCTCACACGCGCGTAACCCACGCCTTCCTCAGTTCACCACGCGCTGGCCAGCGTGGTGGAACCTGGCCAAATCACCACCTCCACGCAACCCGCGCGGCTAGGGAGGGCCCCTTCATCGCCCAGCAATGGACTGGCAATCTGCCGTGCATGTCTGCGTCGTGAACGTCAAGCACTGTGGGCCAGATTAGCCGGGCAGGATGCACTGCGGAGGCAGCAGCGAAAGTTGGTGGATCACCGCAACGAATGTTGGGAAACTCCCTTTCACCGGGGGCGTCGAGGAGGAAGAGCTCATACCCTGGCTCGCCAGGAGATGGCGGTACAGCCAGAGATGTCGACTCCACGTGTTCCATCTGTATGGGATGAGCTTTTCTCCGAGTGCTTCCGGCTTCTCTGCCACGTGTAAATGCTCGTTTATCCGTCTGCCAGTAAGGGCACGATAACTCTCCTTAAGGTGATCCGATTTGCATTAAATTTCAGTATCAGATTCTGTTGCACACCAGCTAAACCGATTGGTTCCCCAAATCTTGGGGAGGCCAGGGCTATGAGTATCTACCTTGGCATCACGGCCTGTCTCCAGGATGAATAAAAAGAAATCTGATTTGACCTCCCCTTTTTTTCGCTGGTTAGACGTCTTGTGAGACGCGGTAGAAGCGAGTTGCGCGATCGACTAACAGGACTTACCTAATTACACTGCTGGGTGCACAGAGGCGATGATGGGGATGATTTAAGACACGTGTGCCGCTGTTACAACTGCCGCGCCGGGAAATCGAGCCTCTGGAAGCGTGCAAACCCATTAAGAGCAGGGCAGCTACCATTCACGTAAAAATTAAGCGTTAATGAGGTTGCAATAATAATGTTTGTTTCCATTGATGTGTTACATGTTGTACGTGTATTCCAATATCACCAACAAAACACATTAATCTGAGCACGTTCACACATTTGCTTTAAGTCCACTCTTTTTTACAATCGCTGGCGTCCTTTTATACACGGTGGTAATGTCACACTGATAGCGTTTTGTCTTACACATTGATCTCATTATTCACGGAAAACGAAGGCACGTACCGGTCTTCGCGGTTCGAAGTCGTGAATCGTGGAAGGCGTTCTCCTGCCCTCTGGTGGCCGACAGTAAACACCGCAACGGGCCCCGTTCCCAAATCACCGCGAGTACACCCCAAAGGGTTTTCGGAATACAGGACAAGCTGTCCCCGCTTTGACGACGCAACCGCAAACCCCCCACGATGTCGTAAAACAGGTCGTTGTAAATTCTAGATTTGAGGCTTTCGTGACTGCAAGGATTCATATTCTTAGGTTTTTTCGGTAAAGTCACGTAGGTAAAAAATTAAAATTAATAAAAGTAAAATAAAAATAAAATAAAAATCACGACGTTTCGGAGGCAACAGCGTGCTTCAGCCGCACCGAACCTCACAATAATAATATCCAGAGCCTACCTTGGCTCCTCCCACCCTCAACCAGTATATATACAAGGACTGTTTTCTTGGAATTTCTCTTACTTGATGCAGCAATCGTGCTGTGACGGTTCAACCTGAAGACTGAAGCTTGTGTTGCCTCCGAAACGTCGTGATTTTTATTTTATTTTTATTTTACTTTTATTAATTTTAATGTTTTACCTACGTGACTTTACCGAAAAAACCTAAGAATAAGGTCGTCGTAAATCGTATCGCCTTGAATAGGATAGTCGTAAATCGGACCATATTTCTGCATGGTATTAACAGTAGAAACATCACTTGCCGATGATTTATTTCTCTCTCGTTCTCTCTCTCCCTTTTATCAGCCAAAAAAAAATCCACAAAAATATTTGAGAACAACAAAGCCACGCGCCAAGTTTACAGCAGAAACCAGGCCGACTCTGTTCAAATCTATTCAGACGTGTCGGATGATGCGTTGCAAATCATGTTTCTGCAACGTAAATCGTAAATCGAGCCACGGTACATTAGCGTCGTAAATATGGGCCGTCGTAAACCGGAGACCGCCTGTGCACTCATTCCTCGTTTAACGCGGTGGATGCGTTCTTGAAAAGTGCCCCGTTGAACGAAAGCACGTTAAGTGAGGAACGCCTGCTTCTCATGCGCATTTGCACTACGGCATAAACTCATCCTGCGGCCACCCCGTGGCGGGACAAAGAGCTGAGATGACGGTGCGCCGCCTCGTTACTGTATCACTCCGCGTTCTGTGTCGTACAGCTCTCGAGAAAGTAGTTCGTCGTCGACGGCTCAGAGACCGCACTATAGCAGCGTGCGTTTCCGCATCGTGACGGTTCACGCGTTCCGCGCCCAACGGAAAGTGTTCCCGAATGGAAAGAACCGCGTTATAGGTGGGGAAACGCGTTATAGAGGGATAACGCGTTATAGAGGGATAACGCGTTATAGAGCGAAACGGCGTCAAGCGAGGGCTTACCCGTGTACAGCCTGATCAATAGTGCCACACTCTACTCGGATGGGTGACCACGACCGCTGGGGCTTGCCAGGTGTTGTAGGCTCGGGGGGGGCGGGGGGAGAACGGGGGGCTGCGTGTTGAGTGCCGAGTCGTTATCTTGTGCGCGGCGTTGGGTTCCGGTATCTTCCCGCACGAAGCCAAAACTCTTCCCGATGAAGTTGAGCAAACATCTGAAATGGAACAGGGACGGGCCGGGAAAGAAGGTCCTGCGGGCCTCAGCGGCACCCCAATGGGAATCACGAAAACAGCATCATGACGATTCCATCGCATTCACAAATCTCCACGCGTCCGGCTCACAAACACCGCCGTGGCAAGAGTCAAACTGGGCCCCATGCTCGCGGTCATTCGTTTTGTAAATGCCACGTTACTATGACAAGGGACCCAAATAAATTCGCAGGATTTTGTAAAGCGGCTACTAATCCGGCCACCGGCCTTAAGCGTGCTTGCTGCTGCTGCTGTTGTTGTTGTATCCCAATAAAAAGCGGGTGCTTAGAGCGAGAGAGAGAAAAAAACAATCTATAATCACAAGATTGCTATCCAGAGCATTGTAAAACGAAGAATGCGCATTGCCCTCGCATTTAAGCCTCTTTTCGGCTCTTTGTCTCTGCTTCGTGGCAGCTGATCTCGCCAGAGGGCAGGTTTCACGTTACAGACTCGGCGGGTTGGTGGCGGTGGTGGTGGCGGAGGGAACGTGAGCCACACACAAAGGTAAAGATGTCCCGTGTAGCCTTAACGGACTGTCGGGGCGAGTACTGTTGGCGAGCAGCTATGAGGGCCAGAACGGCACACGAAGGCGGGGGGGGTCTTCCGGTGCGGGTAACTCGCTATCTTTAGGGGCCGTCCATAAATGACGTCATGCACCTGGGGGGGGGGTCAGACATTTGTGATGTGTGACGAGGGGGGGGGGGTGAGAAATGTGACGTGTACATCAAAATGCGCAACTTTAAATAAATATAGACAACACGTTCTAAATTTTTATTTAAAGCTTTCGTGACTGCAGGGATTCATATTCTTGGTTCTTTCGGTAAAGTCACGTAGAAGGGAAACAATGAAATAATAAAACAATATAAAAAATAAAATTCTCACACGTTCTACTTAATTAAATACTGCAGACGTTTTAATGTTTTCTCCTCCAACATCAGAGTGCAGTGCCACATTAAATACGCACTACAATGACAATAGTTTAAAGAGATTTGAAGCATCTTCTTGGTTCTTTCGGTAAAGTCACGTAGAATGGAAATAATAAAAATAAAACATAATAAAATAATTCTCACGACGTTTCGGCCACAACGCAAGCAGCCGTCCTCAGGTGAAGAACAGGTCTGTCTATAAGACAGAGTTCATTCTACGTGACTTTACCGAAAGAACCAAGAAGATGAATCCCTGCAGTCACGAAAGCTTTAAATCTAAAGATTTGAAGCATGTTTTATTTTGGGGGGGGGGGGGGGGGGCAGAGCTTTGTGACGTCATATTTGAGGGGGGGGGTCTGACTTTTTGTGATGCCGTGCGACGAGGGTGGAGAGGGGTCAAAAATCGTCCAAAAATCGCGTGACGTCATTTATGGACGGCCCCGAATGACATCCAACATCGATTTTGCCAGAATTGTCGCCGGATGAAAAGCGCATCGGACCGACAGGGGGACAGACCGAGACGTGTTTGACGCTGCCGCTCACTTTAGCAAGCGCAGTAACGCGGTGCTTTTTTAAATCCTTTATATTAAGTTCACTTGCTTGCTTGCTTGCGCGCTTACGACCGTGCAAATCTTTCGGTCGTTTTTTAACCCACTTCCCGTGATCCAATCGAGCTGACATTTTGCACACAGACTCGTTGTGCGTGACAATTAATTTCCGTGAAATTTTTTTCCCAAAATTTTACACTTTTTAGGAAAAAAATTTATATTTAATTACCAATTGCTTAATGGTGCAATGCAATCATCTGACCAATAGGTGGCAGCCATCTCAAGCCAGAGGACGAGAGGACTCTAGCCGCCACGCATATAAAGGAATTATAGTGAAAAACTTTGTTTTTACGGGTTATACTTGTTCTTTCTGAAGTTGGAAAACGAAAGTAAGAGGCGAATATTCATCACCCTCGTCGTCGTCGTCGTTCAGTGTTCTGTCCGTAGAGAGACCCGACGCAAACTTCTCTCCTCCACTGTCGCTCCGTCTTCCACCGCTGTCTTCATCCGTCCATACACCCTTCATACTTTATTTTGTTAAATATTTTTTTATATCGATTTTACTCATTATGTTATTATTATTATGGGTTTATTCTTACGTATTTTTTTGCCCCCGCTAAATGCGTCACGGCTGATAGCGGAAATTAACTTGAAGGTTTTACTTCCCTAAAAAAAAAGATGACCCAACATAACTCGCAAGTTACTTACAATGTCATTCTTCTGCCGCTTGAACAGCAATTTATCTAAAGCGGCTCCATTGAGAGCAATTATTTAGAATGCTTTCATACGGGGAAAGCTCTTTATTCTGACAGGCGCGGGCAGAATGGCTTATCAAGGCTTGATGGCGTGGGAGACTGCGCCAGAATTATCTCTGACAATAATGCCGGCATTAAAGGACGAGGCATCCGCGATGTTACCGTCGTGCGGTCAAGTCGTACCGCTCATCGTGCCACACACGCTGCCTCGCGCGCCAGAGCTCCACTCGCCGCGGGGAGCTGAACAAGCGGAACAACAAACTCCCGGCACGTGCAGCGAAACGTCGGAACATCGACACGTGGTGACGACCCGCAGTTGTCCTGAGAAATGTTCTCTTTGCCGTCATCTGATGCCATACGGCGACTTACAGTTGACAAAGAGCTTCTTGAGCCACACACATACCGGCAGGCAGTGGCGGCTCCTGCAAAATCTCTCAGGGGGGGCAAATGTCTGGATGATTGATAAGGATAAGGTCCACCCATGCAATGAATAAATTAACAGCTTAAGCATGTAAAGGCAACTTGACTTCTTTAATATTAATGAAAAATAAAGTGACTCTTACAATACATCTTGTTTGTTTATATACTCACTATTAAAACAAACCACTCAAGTTTATTTTATTAAAGATTCCACTAGGTAGCGATAAATTATATTGTTGGATGAAACGTGCTTACGTATGATGACGTTAGCACGTATGATGACGTAAGCACGTTAGGGCTTGCCCTCCCGGAAGCCATAGAGAATGCATTGGAGCGCCCCCGTTCGAAAAAAAAACATCTTTGAATGTAAGTCTATGGGAACACTCGGGGCGATTCTCAGCCGGAGTGAAATCGCCCCAAAAGAGGCGGTACTCCACAGAACGTGACATGACGCTGATTGGACTATATCCAGAGGCTGACAGTGACGGCTAGCGTGACTCTGTGGTTGAATGACATTGGTGGTGCGTCGCCCAATCGCCCTAATGAAGAAACCGCCCCTGCCGGCAGGGTGTTCACAAAGGTATCATCCATGATTAAACGTTAACGTTTAAATTGTAATTCTCATCAGGCCCCACGGTTGTTAAGTGGTGTCTCCAACTCAAATCTCTATGGCTTCTCAAATAAAGTGCTTACGATGAAGGGGCCATTGCCCGAAACGTCGCCTATTATATACTTTAACTTTTAAGACCACACAGTGTTAGAATACTGACAAAACGTGTTGAATTCTTGTTGGTTATTTGTTTTTGTGCACCACCGCCCAATGCAGCATCGCCAAATAATCGTGTTTTATCCATTATTAAACTAAACTAATTAGCGTTTTTTACCACGTAAGACCCAATCAGTTGTATAGCTCTTTTACAGAAGCGACCTGGTCACAAACAGGAACTCGACGAAGTGGTTTATTATCACGTAGAAATTTCTCACAGCCAAATGTTAAACACCCTTCAAAATTAGGAGAGAAAAACCGGAGGACCCGGAGAAAAATCCACGCGATCATGGGGAGAGAGACACACAAACGCCAAATATACAGCAGCAGGCGTCAGTAGTCGGGATCGAACCCACGACCTCCTGCATACCAGGCGAGCTAGTTAACATCTCGCCACCGTGGCGCCCTTAACGCGTGTACTGGTGGAACAAGCGGGCTGCTCCACTCAGCTACCCCACTACACCACGTGGTGTGCTGGTGGAGCAAGCGGACTGCTCCACTCAGCTACCCCGCTACACCACGTGGTGTTCTGGTGGAGCAAGCGGACTGCTCCACTCAGCTACCCCACTACACCACGTGGTGTGCTGGTGGAGCAAGCGGACTGCTCCACTCAGCTACCCCGCTACACCACGTGGTGTGCTGGTGGAGCAAGCGGACTGCTCCACTCAGCTGCCCCGCTACACCACGTGGTGTGCTGGTGGAGCAAGCGGACTGCTCCACTCAGCTACCCCGCTACACCACGTGGTGTGCTGGTGGAGCAAGCGGACTGCTCCACTCAGCTACCCCGCTACACCACGTGGTGTGCTGGTGGAGCAAGCGGACTGCTCCACTCAGCTACCCCACTACACCACGTGGTGTGCTGGTGGAGCCCACTCAGCTACCCCACTACACCACGTGGTGTGCTGGTGGAGCCCACTCAGCTACCCACTACACCACGTGGTGTGCTGGTAGAGCAAGCGGGCTGCTCCACTCAGCTACCCCGCTACACCACGTGGTGTGCTGGTGGAGCCCACTCAGCTACCCACTACACCACGTGGTGTGCTGGTAGAGCAAGCGGGCTGCTCCACTCAGCTACCCCGCTACACCACGTGGTGTGCTGGTGGAGCAAGCGGGCTGCTCCACTCAGCTGCCATGGAACGTCTTACATCCTTAGACGTGCCATTGTATTGTGCCCTCGTGCGTTTTCCTTCGACCGCCACGTCGAAGGACAGGACGAGGAACCACGGGTCCGAGAGCCCGGCAACTCATCCGGCCCCTTGCGCGTCCTCACACGCGTCGTCGCAAAACATTGGCCACGAAATATTCTCCTCTCTCTCTCTTTTCATTTGTTTCTTTTGCGAGAGTGAAAAGGCGCCACCCCCAATTCGGCCCCGTTGTGACACGTGCGGCGTGATTCGGTCGACACCCCCCCCCCACGCACCTCTGCGTTATAAAAAGGGGTAACGGCATCGCACGGTTCCACACTCCCCCACCACCATCATCACCATCATCACCACCACCACGCCGACGGACAGCATCGCCATGCGGTTGTATTCGTCGGCATGAGGATCGGGCGCCCCGGGGACTTCACTCGACAGCAACTCACGCGAACGCAGCGGGCAGCATCCATCGCTTCTTCTTCTTCGCTCATCATCACCATCAACAACAACAACATCAACATAATTTTCAATAATCATCATCATTATTACAATTATTTTTTAACTCACGTAAAGATAAGGAACTCGAGCAAGCAGAATACAAAACAGCAGCAGGAGCAAGTCCCTTGCCGGTTCTTGCTCTGCCAGGCGTGCGGTTGCCCAGGTGAGCTTCGTGGGCACGCGAGCGACATGCAGGGAAGGCCGACTTCACACGCCCGCAAAGCCCCGCGCGTCAATGCCCTCGGCTAATTCACAATAGAGGGTTTGTGTTGGGTGAGATCCGCGTAAGTATAAAGGGAGTCGTAAACCCTCCACCACCCGACACGGCCGACCAGTAAGGGATTTGTCACGTAAACAGCACGTGGCAATTAGTTACCACTTCAGCCCACCGGTGTGTTCATCTTCTTGGTTCTTTCGGTAAAGTCACGTAGAAGGGAAATAATAAAATAATAATAAAACGTAAAAAAATACAATTCTCACATTATTATGTTTTATTTTTATTATTTTATTACTTCCCTTCTACGTGACTTTACCGAAAGAACCAAGAAGATGAATCCCTGCAGTCATGAAAGCTTTAAATCGAAATTTCACCGGTGTGTTGTTAGAGAGTACATCCACAACGTTTACAATTTGAGTAGTACGACGTTTCGCTCGTAATTACAGCAAGCATCCTCGGGCGATTTGCCAGAATAGTGAAGGCAAATTGAAATTGTAAATGTTGTGGATTTACTCTCCATCACACCGGTTGGCTGAAGTAGTATACTTCACTATACACTACTATACACTACACTACTATACACTACACTAGTAACTAATTGGCGTTTTGTTTACGTGACACATCTCTTACTAATTGGCCGTGTCGGGTAGTGGAGGGTTACGACGCAATGATACTTACGCGATCTAACCCAACAACCTTTTTAGTGAATAATATTGGTCGCGAAAGCGTGCCACGTGTTAACCCCTAAACTCATGCACGAACACACAGACCAAACGTATGCCGCAACTGCTGTATGGCACACGCATTTGTGTGTGTGTGTGTGTGCTATACAGCTGTTGTGTTGCCATTGGTGCGTGTGTGTGTGTTAGTGTGTGTGTGTAGGTGTATGTGTAGGTGCGTGTGTGTAGCGGTGGTGTAGCGGTTAGTGCGCTGCGCTACGAACTTGGCGACCCGGGGTTCGATCCCCGCTCACGGCCAACACCAGTGACGATTATTTGAACCCGTCTTGGGCATCCCCTAGGTCGACTCAGCCTCAAGTGAGTACCTGGTGCGGTGTGGAAACATCGCCACTGGGGAGACAAAGGCGGCCGGGCGTGGTGTTGGCCACCCATCTCCTCGTGTGCCGTGCCGGCCTTTATAGGTGCTCGCTAAGGCTAGACGGGGCATCTTTGTCTTTGTATATACATTTGCAGGAATATCTTATGCGGCGGTGCTGGACTTCCCCTAGTTCGACTCGGCCTTAAAAATCTCACGCGATGTGTGACACTTCGCTGCCGCTGTTGTCTGCTGATACAGAGCTGTGTTAAGCTCAATGGGGTATTTACTTAGACAGATACAATTGTGCCGTGATGTATATTAACTATTTGTATTCTAGATTTGAAGCTTTCGTGACTGCAAGGATTCATACTCTTAGGTGTTTTCGGTAAATAAATAATATAATAATAATAGAAATAAAATAATAAATCACGACGTTTCGGAGGCAACACAAGTCTCCGTTTCCAACAGATTGACAATTGTTCAACGATACCTCATCAATGACACTTGATACAGTACATTTAGCTGTGACGGTCCCACCTGATGACGGAGATTTATTATTTTATTTCTATTATTAATTCTATTATTTATTATTTATTTTATTTTTACCTACGTGACTTTACCGAAAAAACCTAAGAGTATAACTATATGTAGTTTGCGTGTCTCTCTCTCCGTGGTCGCGTGGATTTTTTTCTCCGGGTCCTCCGATTTTTCTCTCCACGTTGAGAAACACGCGTTCCGACTATTTAGATTTTGTCTTTGCCGCTATAAATGTCCAAACGATAGGCCACTTTGTTGAGCTATCATTTTTGTAAAGTTAATATCTCAGTGTGCTTTGCCTGGTAGGCTGTGGATGGTTTAGTGTTGTATTTGTACGAGTTTGCGTGACTTGCTTACCTTTCTTATACTATCGTGTTGTTATTCTTAGGTTTATTTTTCGGTAAAGTCACGTAGGTAAAACATTTAAATTAATAAAAGTAAAATAAAACAAAATAAAAAATCACGACGTTTCGGAAGCAACACAAGCCTCCGTCTTCAGGTGGTACATTTTTTACCTACGTGACTTTACCGAAAAAACCTAAGAATATGAATCCTTGCAGTCACGAAAGCTTCAAATCTAGAATATCGTGTTGTTGTACTGCTTGTTGTTGTTGTAAAGTTCTTTACCCCGTGCACCCACTGGACATGTGTGGGAAAAAAGAGCTTCATTGCTCATCGGATTCCCCTCTGCAGTATAAATAAATATCCTCATCCTATGTCGTGAATATGGTACATGTCACAGCGCTGTGTTGCCATTGGTAACATTTCCTATTTTGTAGTTAACGAAGTTAACTCAAAAATAAATCCTTCCACGATGAGGTATCGTTGAACAATTGTCAATCTGTTGGAAATGTTGTTCGTCACACGAGACGATAGCAACCGTGGCAAATGTTGAGTCCGTAAAATAAAAACCACGCAATTCACGGGATCCACAATTATCGTCGATCTTGGCAGCAACAGTTTTTCAAACTCGAGTGTTTTTTTGAAGGCTGCCAGAAAAAAAAAACGAATTCAATCGAACCGGGGCGGTGGTAAATAATACATTATTAAAATCCTTGTCGCCTTTCGCTTTCACGGTTGTCTCGTACAGCTCCCCGATGTGTACACCGCGTCGATCACACAGAGACCGACGTTTCGCTCCACATGCCCCCCCCCCCTCAGCGGGAGTTCCCGCGGGAGGGGGGGTGGGCACGTGGAGCTAACCAGTCGGGCACTGTGACGAACAGAATCAGAATATGAAAGTAATACTAGGAAGGAATCCGATGAGCTATAAAGCTCTTTTTTTAAACAGATGTCCAGTAGGGGCACGTTTAACACGTGGACTTTCGCGACCAACATTATCCATAATAGGTGTTTTTGGGTTAGATCGCGTAAACATAAATGTGTCATTAAATCAGCCACCACCCGACACAGCATCATTTGTTTAGGTTTGTCACGTAAACGAAACATGTACTCGAATTGTAAGTGCTGTGGGTTTACTCTCCAACACACCGGTGTGCTGAACTAGTAGCAAATTGGCACGTTTTGCTAATGTGACAAACCTTACTGAATGGCTTTGTCGGTTGGTGGCGGATTTAACGACACATTTATATTTACACGATCTAACCCCCCAAAAAAATCGTCTGTGGATATATGAGAGGCAAAACAAAAAATCACTTTTTTTTTTCATGAAACACAAATACGAGACAACGACGCGGTGCGACCCGCAAAGTCACGTGCGCGACTCCCGGTGGGGGCCTGAATCTTCCACGCAGGGCCACGGTGGTGACCAGGACGGCGCCATGGTGAGCGCGCTGGCTGTGGCGTCGCTGGTGCTGGCGCTTTGCTGCTGCGCCGCGCCAGCCCACGCCGGAGCACCTCGACGCCTCCGCGACGGTGAACTCCACGGCTGTTGGTGGGCCAATGTACGCGTGTTTCAACAGCGCAAAATGTGCGCGCGCGCGTGCGTGCGTGTTACAATCCAGAGTTGCGAAACGTTTTCGCAAACGACTTAACCCGTCTTCTTGGTTCTTTCGGTAAAGTCACGTAGAAGGGAAATAATTCAATAATAAAATTTCAACATAATAATAAAATTATTCTCACGACGTTTCGGCCACAACGCAAGCAGCCGTCCTCAGGTGAAGAATAGGTCTGTCGGAAAGACAGCGCCTGAATGAAACACCATCAGGCTTGGAGCGTAGATTTAAGCTGGGTTGGAGGGGAAAAAGCGCCTTGACAAACTTAACCCGCTTTGCCGTTCCGATGATGGACGTGTACGTACGTTGACGTCATCAGTTTTTTCCTTCCAAAAATGGGAATTGAAAGGCCACGCGGGAGGGCTTGCGGCACAGTTTGGCGCCGGCCTATCGTAGAGCGCGGTCGTGTCGCTACGGTTCTCCGCGGTGAGTAACAATGTCTTTTAAAAAAAGCAGCGGCGCTACGCCTCTCGAAATAAAGTCAGCGCTAACCGCTCGCGCGTTCCGAGATCCAGCGGTGAATGGCCACCACCCTGCAACTTGCACACGTCTCGGGAAAGGGTTCATTTGGAAACCAATAGCACCATTGGTACCCAGACTTGGAGACTGATGTCCCCACTTGCAGGAATGGTGTCGCACCGAAACAGTTGCTACTCGGCAGCAGGAAATTGGAATGTTTGAGTTGCTGGCACATTTCAGTGCTCTGTACGGGACATGCAAAACCTGATCGTTTTTGACTCAGCGCTTTTACCTGGCAAGAGGGCATCACCGTGCAAGGTGCCAGACGAAAACGTTCACTTGATAACAACTGGAGTTTGCCAAAAGTTGGTAGGAATTTTTCATTTTAAAAAAATATTAAAGGAATAAAATAGTCGACTGGTAAGGAAGTAACGTATGTTTGGTCATACACAGGAAGGCGGCTTGATTTTTCAGAGGCGAGTCTACGAGAGACGGTGCTGCCATCCCCTAGACACGTCCCGGCGAAGCACCGCTGGTCGGACAGAAATCGATTTGAATGGGGAGGGCCGACGAAGGGGATATTTGGGAGCGCTTTTGGAAAATGAAACTCAGTAAATGAAGAAGCAACGTGCCCAATGCGCTGCAGGACGAACGTTTTCAATAGATGGATATATCGCCTCTCGGTAAACATCCAACGTTTAGCCCAATGTTGCATGTTTACTGGGCTGCTGTGGCAAGGGGATCATAAACGCGGACACTGACGGATAAAAGCGGAACGAAAACTAAAAAGTTGCGCAAAAAGAAGCACGGAAAGAGAGGAGAGAGATGCACGCTTGGAATTGCACAGAGAGAGGGACACTTGGATGAGAGAGGGCATATGCAAAGTATAAGATGTTCACTGTTTGGAGTACAAGATATTCACTGTTCGAAATATAAGATGTTGCAGAGTATAAAAAAATCACCGTTTAGAATAGCAAGTGGTGCATGGGCAGAACTCGTCGCTGGAAGCCATGACGGCCCGGTGGCCGAGACCAATAACAGAGTGGTCGTCAAACGAGGGGGATGGCTTTCCAGGGGGCCGTCCACCGTGTGACACCGAGCCGCGACATCAGCTCGCGTGCGGGCGCGACCACCTAGGGATGGCCGTCGTCCAGCAGTGGATTGATCACCTCTTAGCGCGCTCATCGCCTGCGGTGTTCCCTCCTTTGATTCCAGGAGCTGAGGATCGAGAGTCTCAACCCAAAACCGAGGGCCGGGTCAAGGTCACGGTCAAGGTCGGGGTCAAAGCCAAGTCACGCCATCACTGCAGAGGGAGTTCTTTGGGCTCATGGGCCGGAGAAGTTCGGGTTTGTTTCCTTGCCGTTTGCTGTTTTTCCTCGTACTTTTGCTAATATGAAAAACTCACACGCAACAGACACAGCACTATGCAAATGCATAGATTCTCACGTAGAGCCTTTACAACCCGTTGGGGCAAGTGCTGTTCGCGAGCCCCTATGGCAGGAGTCGACAACCTGCGGGTCCGGAGCCGCATGCGTCGTGACGTTATTCATTGAAGACCCACCGTCTCGTATTCACGTTGCATTGCTGCCCTTGAAATACTGAGTTTTTTTTTCCGAATTCGAAAAAAAAATGGCATTTTCTGTTATTTTGATTGCTGACCTCTGACCTATGGTGTGGCAAGGACCACGCCCAGCCTCCAGTGTCTCCCCAGGTCATAATTTAAGGCTGAGTCGACCTAAGCGAGGCCTATCAATTTCATACGATTCGCAAACATTGAAGATAATCAATTCTACGGCGCGAGATTCGATGCACGTATGATTAGCTTTACATTGTTTTTGTTTGTTAACGGATAGATTAAACGATGGATTGTTAGGTGTGCTGGCCTCTGGCTGCCTTGCTGCAACACGGCTTGTAACCCGCAACCGTGGGGGCAGCGAGGGTTGTTGGATCACACACAGACTCACGAAATCTCCCTGCCTACAGCGTGGGCGTTGAGGTGGCAATCTCCTCATTTGCCAGGATATGATGGCAGCAGGATATGATGGCAGCAGGGTATGATGGCAGCAGGGTATGATGGCAGTAGAACAAGTCGCTTAATTTCCAGCTGTATTCTATCTGTACGGAGGAATTGAGTGTTGCCCCCACCCCTCTCCGAGTTCCTCCCGACATGAATCAAACACCCCACAAAGCGCTTGCCACGAATGAACCACAACAACACCCGCGCTGATCTCGTCAAGGAGCATAAACTATAATCACACGAACTCCGGTCATCCTCGCAGCAGCTGGCCGTCGAATAAAGACTGTGACCGCACCGCGTGGCGCTTTCAGATGCGCTTCTGCGGCCGTCTGGAACGCTCTTCCTTCCGATATTAGGAAACCACTGGGAGCGATCCACTTCGAAATCTGGATTAAAAACGCGTTTCTTTAGAACTGCTTTTTGTGTGTTTAGTTTGTAGTCCCTCCCACCGCGCCTCCGATTAGCACGTTTGCCTCCTTACGGTACAAATAAGTGAGTTGGGCAAACATGCCAATACAGGCACACAACTTTGGCAATTGCTGTCACCAGATCTGGCTGCCTCCCGCTTTGCAGGGTTCCCCGTGATTCATTCTCTCTCTCTCTCGTGACAAAACGTGAACAGCACAAGGTACTGACTCCGAACTGGCGCTCGCGAGTTGATGCGACTATGATGTGCTGACGCTGCTCGCGTGCGTTTCTTAACAGATGAATTCTTCGGCCTGATGGGAAAACGATCTTCGGGTAAGACGCAACACACTCGTCAGTCGCACGAAAGTCTTGCTGCTCGTGCTGCAGCAGCACCACCACCAAATCTGTAGGGCGTCACGGCGGCGAGATGTTAACTACCTCGCCTGGTATACAGGTCGTGGGTTCGATTCCTACCCCGATGTCCATGTTTATGTGGAGGAGGCATGTTTTCGCTTTGGTCGCGTCGACTTGTATCTGGGGTCCCTGCGGGTTTTCCCCTCCACATTTAGAAGCAACGCGCCTTTAGCATATTTGGATACCGCTATGAATTTCCACGCGATAAGCCCACTGAGGTTGAGCTATCATTTATGGCCAGGTCGCTTCTGAAAAAGAGCTGTAAAGCTTAGTGGGCCTTACCCTGGTAAAATAGTTAACAAAAGTAAACAAAGCAACACGCACGCATACACGTGACACGAATACTCGCAAACAGACAAAGGCCTCTGGTTTAGCTTTTAACACGAAACCTGTTGAAGAAAGTGTCGTTCGTGAGCACCTATTAAGGCGTCCAGAGTGCACGTGGAGGCAGGTGTGGTTAGCACTACGCCCGGCTGCCTTTGTCTCCCCAGCGGTGATGTTTACACACTGCACCAGGTGCTTAGTTCATGGCCAAGTCGAACTGGGAGAGGTGCTGGTCAGGTTCACACAAGGCCGTAGTTATAATATATTTTGGGGGGGGACAATATTGAAATATGCTCAAAATGTCCCCCCCAATATATTGCTACAAATTAGATTTCTGTTTATATGATTGTGGTTATGGTTGTACTTTATTAATCCCTAATCTCTGCCATTACATACAATGAAACAAGAAAAGGTAAAAAAAAATAAAAACAGAGCAATGTAATACAATACACTATTAGACATTATTGTAAATATAAATAAAAAGTACATCCTATGTGTTCGTGAATTTTTTTATATTTTATACAGGAAATTCGTTTTCAAATTTAGATTTTTTTTTCTGGGGGGGGGGGATGCTCATACCCCTTGGAAGATTTTGCCCCCCCCAATGTCGACCAAAAGGGAGACCCAGGGACCGGTTCAAATATTCGCCACCGATGTCAGCCGTGGCTAAGAATCAAACTCATGGTCTGGTTCTTAGCGAGCGCGTTGCGCTAACCACAACGCCACTGCTCCACCCGAACAAAAGACACGACGCTCACGCGCGTTACATCCATTCTGCTGCATTCGCTGTTATTCTCGTTCGTGTCCACGACAATACATCACCACTGGCTCACAACTCAATCCACCACCACCACCACCACCCGCATCACCCTCTCACAACACCGAGATATGCACACGAGAATTTGTATGCCGCTCGGCAGACCGTCATTTGAATTTGCAGATAACCTTCTGATCGGAAGAGCGATGGCATCTTTAAAGTGCCGTGCTGTTCCGTACATAATCCGCCAAAGCCACTCACCACCACCACCATCTCTCTTCCCCGCCACCGGCTGGCTCTGTGCTGGCGAAATTTCAGACTGACGGACAACGACCGCTCCCCATTGCCGTAGCTGCAAATTGATGTCCCCCTCCACTTTCGTTGCATGAAAATGCTGGAGTGATTCTTTGTTATCTTGAGGAAGGAAGTCAGTTTATTTCAAGACCCGGTCAAGACTGCTTGGTACGAATGCCTCATGACTAACGCGGGTTGAGCGCAGCGATTATCTCGGTTACGATACGACAACCCGAGTTCGATTTACCAACGCCAAGGTTAAACGCCATCAGTGGCGAGCGATATTTGAACCAATCCTGCTCTCCCCCCCCCCCCCCCCCCACATTCACCAACCCATACTGACCAGCATGGTGAAGCATGGTAAAAAAAAAAATATTCGAACTTAAACTTTCTATTTTGCCAGGTAAGGCCCATTGAGCTATGTAGCTCTCTTTTTTATAAGCGATCTGGCCACAAATGGCTTGTCGTAGTCAAGTGGAAATTTATAGCAGCCAAATACTCTAAACGCGTGCTGTTGATTCTAAATCTGGAGGGAAATCCAGAGGACCCGGGGAAAATTCCACGCCATCACGGGGAGAGCACGCAAACTCCAAATATACAGCAGGTGTTAGCATCAGGATCCAACCCACGACCTCCTGCACACCAGGCGAGGGAGTTAACATTTTGCCACCGACGCGCCGCTGGGAGCCTTTCATCCAGCAGTGGACTGATTGACATAAGGGGGGTTGCGCATTGTCATCATTGTTATTTAGAAATTCACGATGCGCACGATGCCAGCCACCACCAATAGGGCCCAAACGACCAGGTGAGGCGACACTTGAGAAATGTTCTTTGACCCCATTTCTCCGGCCTTCTTCATTGGTGAAATGAGAATAGCTGGCTGGATTAAAAATTTGGTTTGCATCCTGACCGACACACATAGGGTACCATAGGTGCATGCATTTGAAGACAACATGTCGTTGTTTGGGGTGGCAGGGTGGTGCCGTGGTAACACTCGTGGTCACGGCAAAAAAATCCTTGGTTAGATTCCCGACCCGGGCTCCTTTCTGAGTGGAGTTTGTACGCTCTCTCCCCCCGTTCTGTATGTATCTTTCTCCGCTGTCCTTCCATAGCTAAAAAACCAAACATGCAATGTTACTGTTATTGGCCAAATAACTCACAAGGTGAACAATGATCGAATTGCTCAATTGGAACGTCGTGGGGGGGGGGGGGGGCAGTCCTTAAAACGAGTTTTTGAGACTCGGCTGGGTAAGAGGCATGAGAATGTAAAAAAAAAAAGTTAATTGCACGACTCTCGTCTGGTTTTTTTTTTCTGCCAGATTCTAAGTCGGCAGCCTGGCGCCTGAAAACGATGCTAAGCTGCCTCCTGAAGAGCACTTCTCAAGCCACCAACGCTGGGCTTCCCTCCCCGGAGAGAGCTCCACTCCACAAAACGCCGGTCATGCCGTAGCCAAGAGGTCAAGTTTGCCCGAATGGGCCAGAGTGCACCGTGAGAGTCCCTTTCTCATTGATAATCTGCACTTTTAAACGCGAGAAAATGTGTTTTTCTTTTACACGTCAGGTTAACACAACTGTCACGAGGGATGCACGTGGGTTATTTTATTTGCGCCCCCCAAGTCGTCCTGCTATACATTTCCACGCGACAATAAGCCGCTTCGTTGAGCTATTATTTGTGGCCAGGTGGCTTCTGAAAAAGAAGCTGATAAGCTCAGTGGGCCTAAGCTGGTAAGATTTAGAAATAAAGTTTAGTGTTATTTTTATCAATATTTTAAGTGATTTGCTTACCGTTCCTAAACCTTGCACTGCTATCACGTTTTTGTATTGTTTGTCGTTGTAACGGTCTTACCCTCCCTATTGGACATCTGTTGAAAAGAGCTTCATAGCTCATCGGATTCGTCCGGTATAAATATTCTGAAACTCGCCACGTGTTTTAATACTTTCCAACTCGGTTTCGTCAAGGAAGTTGACGCATTAGCACTCTCTGCTCGCTTGCCTGTCTTCCCGTCAAGGGCACGGTAACTCTCGAAAAGATGATCTGATATGAATGAAATGTCAGCATCAGGTTGTGTTGCACATCAGCCAAACCGATCAACGGGTTCCCCAAAATCTAGGGAGGCCAGGGCTATGAGGACACACCTTGGAATCACGGCCCCGTTTGCCGAGGCACACCCTGCTGGATAAGGCAAAGTTGTGCAGAACAAAGAGTGCACGTGAAACTTGAAATGCCCTCGTGTGTACATAGGCCTGTGATGTGTTGATATGATAAAGCTATTGAAGTTCAAGGCTAATTTGTGGTCGCCTCGTTACACAATGCCAGCAGTTAGTTTGTCGATTGTAAGCTTTCGTGCTGAAACTGGGTGTTTTTTTTTGTTTTGTCCGTAGATGTGACTTTCGGTAAAGTCCCGACGTTTCGATAGCAACACAAGCCATCGTCCTCAGGTGAAACAATACAGCAGTCCGCCTGCTGTATTGTTTCACCTGAGGACGATGGCTTGTGTTGCTATCGAAACGTCGTGATCTATTATTTTTCTACCTACTTGACTTTACCGAAAGAACCAAAGAGTATGCATTCCTGCAGTCACGAAAGCTTCAACTCAAGATAGTAACCATATTGCACAATTAATGGTAAGATACAGACTAAACCTGCTAAGCCGATTGTTGAATGGGGGAAATTAAGCTGAACTGAAAAAGAATAACAGGGCACGGTTAAGTATGGCTGTCTCCACAGCAACCAGGGGAATCTGAAGCACTGCGGTTTTGTGCAAGCCAACTTGAACTGGTGACAAGTCCATTCCCCTCCACAAAGCCGCACGGACCAGCGTGGTGGGGTATGGTCAACACAATTTCCAAACACGCCGTGGGCATGCTTTCAACCCCCCCCCCCGTTGTATATATATGACAATCGTTGCACGTATGTTGTATTTCTTTCGCACCGTACGTAGCCGACCATGGTGCACTGAAATATCGTCGAGGATACCGATGAGAAATATGTGCACACACATGGAGTGTATGAACACTCATTAATTGGCCGAAAGCTTATTCTGTGTAGAACCGCAGAGCTTGGGAAATTGTTGGCACTGTCTCACCGCCTGGCTGTTTCCTTCCAGCTTGTCTGCAGGCTCCTTGTCCATTGTGAGATGTCATTTGCGCGAACAGCGAAACTAAAACATTTTGTCATTATGAATGTGCGAACAGGGCGTTACTTTCTGTTGACATTTTTTTATTGTTTAATTTATATAAATCTGTACTTTCAGCCACCACATCCGATGAGGAAATATCAGTCTACAAAAGGTGATTAAACCGACATGATCTTTGCATTCACTTGCCACACACACTTTAGACACCCCCAAATCATACATTTGGTGTGTGTTACAATGCGGCATTTACCCAATATCACCATCCTATATAAAACTACAAACAATTCACAGGTGTATTTCTCATATACTTGTCTTTACAAATATTAAAAAAACTATTAAAATATGATTTTTTAAGTGTTGCACATCAAATCAGGTTACATATTCACATGTTCAATGTCCCTATAGCAATACAGCAACAACAAAAGCTTCGACTGAACGTGCATTGCACTTTCACACGAACCGCGCTCTCGGCGTCGTATGGAGATACAAAACAAAACAACAACCTCGAGTTAAAATATCGATTTGACGAGGTCGTCTTGAGTTGCACGCTTGAACGCCAAAGTCGGAGGCACGGGTTGCGTGCAACAAGTAAACATTGATTTCCCCATTGCCTGCACTGGCAGGGGGAGGTCACACACCGCAATACGAACCAGGAAAAAAACCCGAGTTTGATTCCCAGCGAGAAATATCTGAATACCCCCCCCCCTCGCCCGCCACCCCCTTCACCAGCCCACAAGCATCAATATGAAGTATCTTCTTGGTTCTTTCGGTAAAGTCACGTAGAATGGAAACAATAAAAATAATAAAATTAAACATAATAAAATAATTCTCACGACGTTTCGGCCACAACTGCAAGCAGCCGTCATCAGGTGAAGACCAGGTCTGTCGGGGAGACAGCATTAAATTGAGGACCCCCCTTATTCAGACGCTGTCTCCCCGACAGACCTGTTCCTCACCTGAGGACGGCTGCTTGCGTTGTGGCCGAAAGGTCGTGAGAATAATTTTATTATGTTTTATTATTATTTTATTATTTCTCTTCTACGTGACTTTACCGAAAGAACCAAGATCATTACCGTGATTGAATTTCAACCATCAACGTTGTCCGTCACAGTGAATCCACTGCTGGATGAAGGCCTCTCGCCAAGCCGCTGCTGCCACCTCCCATGATCCCGCCCGGTAAATGGATCGCCAAGCGAAAATGATTCGCCAATATTCAAATATGCTCAAAATGTCCCCCCCCCCCCCCAATATATTGCTATAAAATAGATTTCTGTTTATATGATTGTGGTTATGGTTGTACTTTATTAATCCCTAATCTCTGCCATTACATACAATGAAACAAGAAAAGGTAAAAAAAAGAAAAAAAACTGAGTAATGTAATACAATAGACTATTAGACATTATTGTACAAAATAAATAAAAAGTCCATCCTATGTGTTAGTGAATTTTGAAATATTTTAGACAGGAAATTCGTTTTCTAATTTAGATTTTTTTCTGGGGGGGGGGGACCCCCAGACCCCCTGGAAGATTTGGTCCCCCCCCCCAATGTTGACTCCATGGCTACGGCCTTGCGCCAAGCACCCGAGAAACGTCGCCAATCCACGGCAGAAGACACGCATTGACAGGTCACATCGACTTGAATGACAAGCTCGTGCAAATGTGGACTCGACGCGTCGCACGCGTCCCGAGCGGCGCTTCACGTGAACAACACCGCATCAAGAGGAAAAACAATAAAATAACGGAAACAAACATTCTTGCACGAAAATATGATGTTCACTGCGGTGACGTTTTTCATCTCCTTCATCATAACCATAGCCTTTTCTTTTTCATTACTCTCAACACGCAAAGGTCAGTCTTGCACTGCTTGACAGGCACTGACATGTTGAGCCACTGTGAAAGAGCTTCATTCTTTATTTAGGCATTAAATTGAGGACCCCCCTTATGCATGTAAGAATATACTGTATCAACTTCCATCTAAAGCACAACGACCTGAGAAGACAATTCACCTTCAATTTGGAAACAACAAAGCATTACAAGCCAAATGAGTGTGGATCACAAAGTAGTTACACGGAGCGCCCTTGTAATGGGTTGCAATGTTATGGAGCTAAATAAATTATCGTTTCATATGATCATTTTACTGTGTGCGCAGGTCGCATTAAAGATTTATCTTAGTACTAAAGGCTCCAAAGGAATACGTGAAATTATTTATCCTCCGACCCCAGCGATACATTGTCACGAGTCAGCGTTGCACTTCTGCTTGAAGAATCGATTGTTGAAAGTTGTACAAGCGGCAAATGGTAGTGCCTCTTAAGTTGCTGCAGGGATGCTGTTAACCAATTCCATTTTCGCCAATCGAAAAACATCCCATTCTCGATGCATGGTTGCACCCCCACTATCAGTAAGTAACTTTCCAATGAAGCCCAAGTGGAAAGTTGGTCAAAGCTACTGCTACAACAGCATTAATCCACCATGTCGTACTCAGATTGTAAATATTCTGGATTACTCTCCAACACACCGGTGGCTGTATTAGTAACGAATTGGCATGTTCTGTGCACGTGACAAACCTTACTACTCTTCGGGTCTTTCGTTGACTTTACCGAAAGACCCAAAGAGTATGAATTCCTGCAGTCACGAAAGCTTTAAGTCAAACCTTACTAATTGGCTGTGTCGGGTGGTGGCGGGTTTAACAAGACATTTGTATGTACACAATCTAACACAAAACACCTGTATTATGGATGCTATTGCATTGAGTTGATCTGTTTTGGTCTCTATGCTGCAGGGAAAGCCAAAGACAGGTTATAATTCGTAATTATTTCATTTTCTTGGTTCTTTCGGTAAAGTCACATAGAAGGGAAATAATAAAATAAAATAAATTTCTCACGACGTTTCGACTGCAACACAAGCAATCATGATCAGCTGTGAAATCCACAGCAAGAAAATTTGTGGATTTCACACCTGATGATTGATTGTGTTGCAGTCGAAACGTCATGAGAATTTTATTGTTTGATATTTTTATTATTTCCCTTCTACGTGAATTATCGAAAGAACCAAGAATATGAATCCCTGCAGTCACGAAAGCTTTAAATCTAAATTTAATTATTTCATTGGTGAGGGCCTGGTCCCTCTGGCATCTAATGACAAGATACTGCTCAGATTGGTGCCCCTGTCAAAGCAGACCATGAAAAGCTGGTGTTGACGCTTTCCTGAGTTCTCAGGTTCTGCCAGGATGCGGTCACGAGATGCCTGGACATGTGCTGCACGTTGCGTCTGGGTCATGGCATTAAAATGATATCAAATGACACTCAATCAAAAGAACCTCTCATACCCACCAGTCCATCACAATTGTGTTTAAATATACAACAAAAAAATGCTTTTAGCTCGTGTTCTCTTGTTGCATTAGAAAAAAAACTCTGTATGAATTCCCCCAACACCGACATGCTCAGTCTTGTTCAATATTGCCTCTGTAAAATCAAGATTCACGCCGTCAGCAGTGCGAGTGGACAGCGAGCTGGATTGCTTTACCGTGTTGCCGGAGAGCGCGGGAGGTCATGCAATGAACGTTAAACATGTGTAGTGACATAGAATGGGTCACTACGGCGCGTAGCCCTGGTTACTGGTAGAGAGCGGGATCGTGGGTGCGATAGCCCCGTCTACCAGCAGGGCAGGTGCAGTGTGCCACTGCAGCGCGTAGCGCCGGTTGCTGGCAGTGAAGGGCATTTGAGGATACAGCGGCCGGTCTGCCAGTAGGGCACGTGACAGGCACGGATGTAGGGTAAAGGTGACAGAGGGGACACGTGGGGCAGAGCCCAGAACCTTCTGGTAGGTTCCAGAAGGGGGCGTGGCCGAGGGCGTAGCCAGGCCTCACTGGGGAGGAAAAAAATTAACCCGTAAAAACAAAGTTTTTCACTATAAATCCTTTATATGCGTGTTCAATGTTCCACAACCCAGCCCACATTGGTCTTTGAAACGGGTGGCTAGTCCTCTCGTCCTCTGGCTTTGAGATGGCTGCCACCTATGGGTCAGATGATTGCCTGCCACCATTAAGCAATTGGTATGTAATATATATTTTTTTTACCTAAAAAGTGTAAAATTTTGGAAAAAAAATGTTCACGAAAATAAATTGTCACGCACAACGAGTCTGTGTGCAAAATGTCAGCTCGATTGGATCACAGGAAGTGGGTTAAAAAACGACCGAAAGATTTGCACGGTCATAAGCGCGCAAGCAAGTGAACTTAATATAAGGATTTAAAAATAGACAAACTTGCAGAGAAGACAAACACAATAGCAACCGCGAGGTTATAAACTTAGCAGCTTGCTAAGTTTATAACCTGCAAAGGCCCAAACCCCCCGCGTCAACGCTGGCCCCATGCACCACCACTGTACTCAACACTGCGCGCTCGGCACTGCGTACAGTTGTAATTTTGTGAGAAAAATGTTAATTTATATATCTTTAAAGAAAATAGACGTTAATTTAGTGTAAGTTTGCGTGGTCTATGTCGCTATTGTCCCGAACAAATGCGTATCGAGGCTGTACAGTGTACTGTACCGTCACCATAGCAACGCGCGGTATTTATTCATATAACTTTATACAATTTAAACGCACTACGAATCAAATATCAAACATTAACGAATCGTAAGCGATCGTTTTGTAAATAATAAACCCGTAAAAACAAAGTTTTTCACTATAAATCACAACCCAGCTCACATTGGTCTTTGAAACGGGCGGCTAGAGTCCTCTCGTCCTCTGGCTTGAGATGGCTGCCACCTATGGGTCAGATGATTGCCTGCCACCATTAAGCAATTGGTAATTACATATTAAAAAAATGTTCCTAAAAAGTGTAAAGTTATGGAAATTTTTTTTCACGAAAATAAATTGTCACGCACAACAAGTCTGTGTGCAAAATGTCAGCTCGATTGGATCACGGGAAGTGGGTTAAAAAACGACCGAAATATTTGCACGGTCGTAAGCGCGCAAGCAAGTAAGCAAGTGAACTTAATATAAAGGATTTAAAAAGGGAGGCCCTGATGCTGGGTCGGGGCTGCTGCGGTTTGGGAATGGAGCCCGTTGTCCACGAAGTCTTCGTCCTCCTCGTCGGTGTTTGGTCAGGCAGTGTGCCGGCTGTCCTGAACCGTATATAGTTATCCCCTATACTGTGGAAACTGTTGAATAAACGTGTATGCCTCCTACTATTAGTGTCTTTGAAGTGATACACTACACGTGTCCGCCAAGCTCCGCCAGGACACACACACAAAAAACTCACCTCCGAACAAACAAGCTCCTGTTTGTGTCCATTATTTTCTTTAATTAACCTGTGCTCAATCAGTGCAGAAAGCAACAGCAGAATGGACGGCATGCCATTTAGTACACGTGTGAACACGTGACCAATGAAGAACGCCGGCTTGCAGTCCAGGGGGCAAGGTGGCTCCACACAACTGAATTTCCATCAATCTCTGGGATATACATACATTACATATGTACATAGCACAATCCCTGGCCAGCCATCTAAAGATGAACATACGCGTACAATGGAGCCACCAAAACCCCTTTGGGAATGAGAATCAGAAAGAAGTACACTTGGCATTTATGTACTTATCACAGAAAATAATAATCGGCACAGAGCGATGTTAAACGTTGTGCCAACAGTACATGTAGTCCTGTCTATTGAAGAGCAAAAAGTTGTATAACAGTTTTGGATGTGCAATTATCCATAGGTTAAAAATCGACCGAAGACACTCCGGATGTATTGAATCGTGCGTGTAAGAATCGATCGTTGAGTCAAGTCACCACCAAGAATCGGGACAAATAATCGAATCGTTACGCGCCCAATACATTTAATGTCCCATCTTCAAAACTGCTTGACTGCCTCTCACATGTCATATGTACAGAATTTAAAATATATATATATATGCTGCGCATAATAAACACACATCGGGGAGAACTATTGCGAATAGCCAAAAAAGCACATGTTACAACAAAGGCAATGTTTTAGGAGCACGATTTATAACTAAAAAATATCCTTCAAAAACGGAACACTCATCTCGCAATAACTAAGAGAACAAAGTGTGGGGGGACTGCGAAACTGTGCGCCAAAAACCAATGGCAAATCCACCATCACAAAAGGGGTAAAAGGGGACCAAGACGGTAATGGAGATGATGCTAAAACAGCTGGCACCAGTGCCATCACAAAACAGGACACACGTAAAACTGTGAGCATAGTGAAAAATGAGACCAAATGAAGGTATTGATTTGAAATTAAAATACTAAACAATGGGTGGCATTTCTTGCTTAACTAAAAAAAGCAGACCTTGTATTTGCCAAACGTTTCACAAAAACGAAAACCCAGCCACATGTCAAAGTTGCTGGAGGACACCTCGAGTTCTCATAGATACCTTTCCAAGAATAAATATCTGAACATCTGTATGAAGACAGATTAAATTGAATTGTATTAATTCACACATGTATGTTGAACTTCTTTCACACCGTACATAACCAACCCTGCTAATTTACATATTATGTATGCCATACTCTTTGGATTTTTCACGTAAAATCACGTAGGTAAAAAATTTAATAAATGAAAAACAACTAAATTAAATCACGACGTTTCGGGCGCAACACAAGCGTCCTTCTTCAGGTGGGGACAACGCAGCGAAAGCACCCCGCTTAAGTGACATGCTTAAGTGACACGCTTAAGTGACACACAGTGACACACTTAAGTGGTTGTGTTTTCGCTACGTTGTCCCCACCTGAAGGACGCTTGTGTTGCGCCCGAAACGTCGTGATTTAATTTAGTCGCTTTTCATTTATTTAATTTTTTACCTACGTGACTTTACCGAAAAAACCAAAGAGTATAAATCCTTGCAGTCACGAAAACTTCAAATCTAGAATTATGTATGCCATTTAGAGTTATAAACGGAACATTAAGATTCGTTTTTATCGACTTCATTTTGTTGCCAATGCAAGCTGTCATTTATTACTAGGGATGTAATTCACTCCCCCCTCTCACCCACCGCAAATACATTTGTTGAGATTCAGGATCACAACACCATTAACTAATTACTTGCTTAATCATTTTAATGAATGACGACACCTCAGGTGTTTGCAGCAGACATAAACGGATTATAACGCGAACAAGTAAAAAAAACCCATTATGTTTTACATGAGCGATTATACGCATGTTGCAATAAACTAGGAATGTATCACTGTTCCACCCATAGGTGTTTTCCAAGTGCAATGTTCTTAGCTTTGCACTTTACTCTTAATTATTTACAGAGGGAAAGGCAACCGATGAAAACCATTGTTACGATGTAATACGATAATCCAACGAGGGTAGTTCAGACAAACAGAACATACGGCTGGACAAACACCAATGTTCATGATGAGCACGACATGCTTATTCTCTGGTATATTCTGTGCCTGCAGTCCTGTGCAATATGAGTACATTGGTAAATTAAGGCAGACTTGGGGACAATAAGCGCCCCATTTAAACAATAATTGTAAAAGCATCGACTCATCTTACCACCGTCTCCCCGGCACTGGCACGCCAACTGGCGACGCGAACGCGACTTCATTAACCGAGCGACACAGGACTAGAAAAACACATTCCTGCAGAGGGAGCTGGTAGGAACGTTGGGTTGCTCAGTCAATGGCCAGGGTCAACGGCGGCGTGGTGTATTCCGCAAATATGGCCGACTGTGAGGGCGGGCACAAGCCGGCGTGAGTAGGTTAAACGTTGAGTTTTATAAGGGCACCACGGGGTGACCAGCCCTTCCCCACCCAGCCCCTCCACACCTTCCGCACCCTCCCCACCCAGCCCCTCCCTGCACGACGGACGGACACAATAATCCCCTGTGGGCTGGTGTAACCAGGAGGTTCCTACCAGTAACAATGCACTTCTCTGCTAACGAAGCGAATCTGCAATTGTCAGGAAAACAAGATAGGCAAGGGGGGAGGAGGGACACTTCCATACGTTCATTTTGCACACTGCGCATAACACCGTCAACTAAAACTGACCGCTCACCATTGCATTTGCATTCACTTTCGAATATTGTACGGGTCTACGTCGGGTGGAAAATCAAGCTACGCGACAATATGCCATAATGCACCCACATTTGTTTACAAGTTTTGATCCATGGTGTGGCAGTCACAGTGATAGCTTTGGGGGGGGGGCAGGGTGTTTCTTTGATTGGGGAGAAGCGAGGGACTCGCGGGGGGGGGGGGGGGGAGCTTCGTGTGAAAGTGGTTGCAGATGTGTGGGATTGGATTGGCTCGTGGGCACGGGAGTTTGGACTCGTGCTCATCAAATGGGGGAAGGGCCCAAGGGTTTGACTCAATATAAGGCCCCGCCGCGGGGCACCAAGAGAGAGGCGGGGGGGTAGATTTCATTCTGCGCCCCAGCCTGTTTCGAGGCAGGTGCTGTGCTGGAGACTGAGATCCGAGGTGGCTGGGGGTGCTGATCTGGCTTGACGTGGCTGCTGTGCTTGGGGCTGATCCTGCTCGAGGTGGCTGGGGGGGGGCGGGGCTGATCCTGCTCGAGGTGGCTGGGGGTGCTGATCTGGCTTGACGTGGCTGGGACTGATCCGGCTCGAGGTGGTTTTTGTAGCTTTTGTTTGGTCTGTTCCAGAGCCAGGTGGTGCTTCGTACGTGCCTTTTGGAGTTTTGCTCAGCAGTTTTCTCCCACCAGCGTCCGTGGTGAAGGAAGTCGGTGAGGCCGTGGTTTTCGGGTTGTGTGACTGTTGGTTGTTGTGAGGGTCATTTGGGTGGGTATAGCGCCCTGCGATGCGTGCACTCCCAGACTAGTAAGCCTGTTGCCCTTTAACAATGTAAGATTTGTGTAGAGATAAAATTATAAGTAAACACTATACATCTGAAATAATATACCGGCAGTGATCTTGGTTGTGTTCCGCGCACGGTCATTTGGGGCATCGCGTGAAATTTAAACAGTGATTGCGAGCTAGGTTTATGACGATAGACCGAGACCGGCTAAAGCATGTCCCAAAAGGACGCACCGTTACACATGGGTGATATTCAAACACACTCGTACTACCGAGGCCAACCAACCCATAAAACTTGAAGATCAAGTTGCTTCTATTCAAGGCCAGTCGGTCACGCTCAGGTGCGCACAGACACTAACACATTCCCCTCCACAGTGGGGACTGAACACATTAAAACGCCACATTTCTCCCACCCACGTGACGGCACACAGCGCACACTTGATGTGACGCACGCCCCAGTTATATACGAGTGCAGCACAACCAAAGGGATCGCTCAAACTGTGGGACCTGCAAAAAAAATGAAACGGGCGCACCAGACTCCTTATCCCAATGGCTGATCTAAAGGCATTTCCATGTATTCAAGTTCTACGCATGCTACAAAAACGTACAAACCACGCGAGACGCTTATTCAAAAGCTATAAATATCCCACAAAGGACCCAAGAGTCGAAAAGCCCACAGATGTGTTGTTAGGCGCTAAGTGCTTCTATAGCAGGCACTTATTTGTTGGTGGGCAGAATTTGATCAGCACACCACCCCGATGACACAATACTACAAAAGGTGCGGGGTAGGGGGGGGGCGCGGCAAGTTTGTTGACGTCGTTGACTTCTGCTTTGCTACACACGATACGGTATACAGATTCTCTTTTCCGTGGTTGACAATGAATTTGGGACAGAATGCGAATGACAGAGTGGACATCGGTGTTGTCCACCAGACACTTCCGCCAAAGTACCACGAGCAATCGCCGATTAAAATGCACACTTCAAAAAATCAACCAAGGAGAATTCGGCAAACCATCACTTCAAAATATTGATGGGACACTACACGGTGTACTTGTACACTGATTGTCTGCAAACTGAAATATACACTATGTACAGGTAATGTATAAGCCTGTGAAAAAGGTTATTTGTATCGACTTATTTAACATTCAGGCAACAGAGGAACAATGTGGAAGAACCCACAAGTACTACTGACATCAAGTGCCTATTGGAGTGAGTAATAACATTTCACACAAGCTGCAATGAAAAGCCAGAATACAGGCCTGCATTTTTGAAATTCAATTGTACTGTACAAAAAGACATTTCATGAATCACAAATCGCATTGCATACTTCAGCTGGGATGGCTGTTGCAAGCCGACTGAACTGATATAATCAATCAAACTGGATGGCAAGGTAAACAGAACTACACAACCTTACATGGTTAATATAATCTCAATCCGAGTGGGATTTTTCAGGTTGGGCTGCACGTTCATTTACGATTCTATCAAACGTTCGCCGCCTACAATGCCTGCGGGCAACATCAGGAGTTGAAGAAAAGAAATCCTCAAATCACATCCCAACCTGGAAAACCACATTTGGATTATAAGCGGCTGCCAATATTTACGCATTAAAATTCACGCCGAGGTGGCGAGATTATATCTCCCCTTGCCTGGTATGCAGGAAATCGTGGGTGTGACCCCGATGCCACCCCCCCCCCCGCCACCGTGGTTGTCACATGGATCTTCTCCGGATCCTCCGGTTTTTCCCCTTCACATTTAAGATGAAGTTGTGTTTAGATTATTCGGCTGCTCCTAGAAGTTCCCACGAGTGATGATGATATCAGCGCCTCTTTGAGGAGGTATTTGTTGTGGCCAGGTCACACCTCTGAAAAAGAGCTAATAGCTGTGGGATTTACCTGGTAAAAAAATTGTTCACAAAAATTAAATGACACACCTCGAAAAATTGTAAATGGAAAACGGCCTCAACCAGCCTGTAATGCTCTTAATTTCACGAGTCGAGGATGGTTTGAAAACTGGCTGAAGATTCCGAGTTATATACTAGCCATTTGTTCATATCGAGTGGTGCTGTGTGCTTTGGGACAATGTTCAAACCTGAATATTGAATTTAAATCACATTCAATTGTCTGCCATACAAAAATGATTATACTGTACTTACATTAAATATTTATGGATCAGTTCTTTGTCTTTAATGGAGATTTCTTCACACAAAAGGGAGATGTCAGTTTGACATGTAGGCTTTCGCGACCAATATCATCCATAATAAAGGTTTTTTGGGTTAGATCACGTAAAATGTGTGGTTAAACCCGCCACCACCCGACATAGCCAATATGACAAAGGTTTGTCACGTAAACAAAACTAAATTGACAAGAAGTCTTCCTGTTTCCGTCTTTGACATGACCGATTACTGGCAGAATAAACAAGAGTGCAGATGAAAAATATTTTAACCAGGAATATAAATTTGTACTATTGAGCTGCTGTACTTGAGTCATTCATTTTTCAGAACTGGTTAACGCTCAATAACCACGCAGTTAGGCAGTGAGGTGCACTCTCATGATGGCTACAATAACTTGAACAAGTTGAGCTTAGCTGACAATGATAATATAACAACAAATTATTTACGTGAACTGGTAGTCAAGAAGTGTTAAAACTGATACAGGTGCATGCTCAGAAGATCACCTTTAACTGGACGCTATTTAATTACATTCAAACCACAGCATCAACCTTCACTTGACGAACCACCTCAAGAGACAATGTAGAACATTTTTGTATGAAAATATTTTCAAAAAAAATAATAATGTAAACCACTCAACCCATACTATTAGTCTCTCATTAAATTTGTAGTTTTTTTGTTATTGTGATCAGTCCTTTTTCAATTATCCTTCATATTGTTCTGCTAGAAGCCAGATCATCTCCACGTTCTATATCGTTTTCTTTTGCTCATTCGCGTCAGCCGCTTTTTTGTCTTCCACAATGTCCTCGATAACGTTAGAAATCTTTTTCGAGGTGTCTCTCGACTTCTCTGGGACAACTGCCGCTGGCTTCTTCTCATCATTGCCCTTCACCCCAGGGCCTCCTCCTCCTCCTCCGTCTATCGCATTGTCATCGACAGCGGGCGCATCACCTTTCTTCTGCACGTCCGGCAGCCTCAAGTTGCCCTCGTCCTTCGGCTCTGCCAGCACCACGTCCTTACTGTGCCCGAGGTTGGACAGCACGGGCTGGAAGCGGTACCTGTAGCCATACGGCCGCAGGTGGTAAGCAAAGTACTCCAGGATGTACATCCACGTGGGGCTCACGTAGTGGAATGAGATGGTGAAGTCGGAGCAGCATTGTGGGCCCTGTTGGAGAAGAAGAAAAAACAACAATAATCATCTTATTATAAGGGTCCCCGTAACTTTAAGTGGATGGCTCATGACAATAACATCTGGACACACGTCAGCATGTTTACGTCTGACTGCTGATTTGACCAAAGTCAAAACTGGCCCAGAATTTGCCAGCTAAAAACACACATAAGTGTACCTCCATTAAAAGGAAGGTCCATATGACTACCTCCCATTGGTGGAGAGCCATTCATTTACAGGTTTACCGTAATTAATTATGTTGAATGATTATAATTAACAATGAAAAGAATAAAGAGAAATCATAACATTGATGCACGCACGAAGTACCATCATCCTCATTGCGACCATGATCCATTATCCAACGACGACCGGATTAAGGTCTCTTTAGCCATCTCTTGGAATATTTTTATGCCATAACCCATCCCATTCCTGCATACTACATGATCTATCTCTGTGGTTGGTTGGCTGCCATTCTGTCTCTAGTCATGTCTATCAGCCATCATCCCTTTTACCAACGAGCCCTTTCTAAGTTCTCTTACTTTTACCGTAACAGTCACTTCATCTCCGATTTGCTTTTATTCCTTGATGAAATGCGTGCAAAGTACACGGATATTTGAATTTATTGCGGAACTTTTGACAATAACTTATGACCATCCTCTCCGTGGGCACAAAGTAACCTTCAAATAGAGTTGGCATTTTACAAGTGATCATCTGCCGAGTTCAAACAACGTGGTCGGGATTAAAAGATTATTGTTGATAAAAGGGCTTTGCACACGTGGGGTTAAACCATGGGGTTTAACAGCTTGAATGTGAAAAGTTCATCAAGATTAATCTTTAGAGTGCACCGCTTGCTCAACAGATACCATATGTTACTAAGCGTGTAATGCAAAACTCCAGATGAACTGACACAACCTGGATTAAAGTCGACATCATACGTTTTGTCTTTTTTCGTATTCTTCGCCTTGTATGTTCTGTTAAATTATCTATGTCATTCAAGTCTTTGTTCGGACTCGTGTAAGATAGCCCAGAACCCACAGCACTGTGAGACCCTTCATCCAGCTGTGACAAGGCAGCACACGTCCCAACATCCTGGACATAATCTGAGTTCTGGTACCCTACCATCAGTTTTTTTAAAAATAGCTGTGAGCTAAGGTGGAAACAAGCCTGCTTCTTGCACCATTAATGGGTGTTGTTTGTTGCTGTCAGCTTGCGGTTTATCGGCCTTTGGGCCTGCGCTCTGCAACTGTGGCGATGCGAAAAAAAACCCACAACACCATCCATACCCCCCGTGGGTAGGTCCCCTTGCACAGCCGTGTGTTGAAGTTATTTCACGCTATATGTAGCCAACCGCGCTAATCGGGATGTGCGGGGCGGGTGGGGGGATGAAGGACAACAGCTTAATCAGCGCTCACCTCCACTGCTGGGTAGAAGCAGTATTTCCAGTACCAGAATGACTTGGGCAGGTAGTTGGCGATGAGGTGGTGCTCCGGCACAAACGGGTGGAAGGTGTCGCGCGCGGCAGAGTCGCGCGAGTCGCCCGCCACCACCCCAATCTTCTCGAGGCACGAGCCGATCGCCAGGTCCTCCACCGAGCTCGTGTGCGTGCACGTGCCCTTGGCGAAGGCGTCTACGAAGCGGACGAGCGCCTCCTTGCTGAGCACGTAGCCCGCGCCGCCGCTCATGTAGCCCTGCTTCACGAAGGGCTTGAAGCGGCGCCCAAAGTAGATGGGTTGCTCGGGCGTGTAGTTGCTCAGCATCAGTCTGGTGGGTTTGATGGGATGGGTGCATGCACGCAGGCAAGCGGGCGTTCAGAAGAAATGCGTATGTAAATAACCACCGACTGTTTAAATTAGTTTACAGGAATTGGACTGGAGAGGTAGCAGTGGAGAGCGCGCTTCACCATGATGCTACCCAACTTCGATTGCCGGCCGCGTTAGCAGCGGACCAGATCTGAACCTGTCCTAGGCCTCCACCTCTTCATCAAGCCGCACTCACCAGCGTGGTGAAGTATGGTCAAACAACCCCTTGTTGAAAGCAGAGGATTTACAAAGGGTTGTACTTTTTTTTCAATATGAGCAACTTTTTTTCAGTAAGTCAACAAACTTGGAAAGAGTTGTTGAATGCCATGTTCAGCTTCGGGCTCCGATAAATCCTTTAAGCGGATCATTCTGACCGCAGCCGGTCGAAAGTACACATCTTTCACAGGCCAGCCGCGTGCAGCACAGAAGAACAAATGGTCAGATAAATGGTTGCCGCAATATCATTTTTCACAATACGATGACATATCATACCACACTGCACGTTATGGCAATTATCATGATTTCAGTTTCCTGTAACTTTCACATTTGTGTTAGATTGTTTTTATGCTTTGATGTACTTCCACAGTGTGAATATTACTTAAGTTCATAATTCTTTTTTTTTGGGTTCGTTCGTGTTAAAAATTGTGTTGTCAACCCTCCTCCACCCGACACAGCCAATTAATGACAGTCTCACGTAAATAAAACATGCCAAATGTATTACTGTTTCAGCAGCACCACCAGTGTGTTTTGTAGAGTAATCTCACGACATAGATATGGGTACGACGTTCTGCTGGAGATCACATCCAGCATCGTCAGGTTAACAGGAGCTCAGATTGAGCATGGAGGAGGGTTTCACGGCACACATTTTTCCAAAACTTAACCCAAAACATACCAATTATGAATAATATTGGTCGTGAAAACCTACATATAAATTTCAGTCCACACAACATCATACATTCGTCAATAATACTTCCCTAAATAAAAAATATACATGTAGATACAGATGACGTTTAGGACGAAAGCCCCATTTCGTAACGGCGAGATAGGTGATGTTTAATGTCATGACACTTTTTATCTCTGCTAATAAAGAAGGGACACTGCCCAAAAAAGTCACAAACTACATATTATTTTCCTTTTAGGCCCACCACGTTGCTGACGAGCGTGTTGGCTTTCTTGCACCAAGACGGAATTCGTCGACACCCACACCACCACGTCGCAGCGCTCCCACGAGAATTGGCGGCAACCAAACGGGAAGCGCCGCCACTGCCGCCCTCACCTCAGGTTGTCGACGATGACGTAGGTGTCGTCGTCCGCTTTCAAGAACCAGTCGGCGTCGCCGAGGTGGTGTTCGTGCACGTACTGGAAGGCCCTGATCGTCTTCCAGTAGAGCTGGTCTCGCCCCTCCTTGGTGTGCAGCCCCACGGCGGGGAGATCCTTGTCCTCCTCGGAGCTCATGAAGAGCACTTTGTCGCAGGCCCTGGTCCAGGTGGCACGCAGGTGGCGTGCCTTCTTCTCCAGGTTCTGGGGGCCCGTCATCACCCAGCAGAGGACGCGCACACGCCGGCGCAGCTCCTGCATCTGGCTCATGTCCTCCTCTGCAGGGCGGCGCGCGCACAGCAGCGGCGGTGGTGGAAGTTACGCGGCGGAATTTCGTCGTATACAATCGGTCGAGACTGATTAATTTCGCACCTCGATAAGCACGGTTGGCTACGTAAGGTACGAAATAATTGCAAAATGTACACATACATGATTGACCAAGAACAACGTGACGACTACTCCCTTTGTAGTCCGGTATGCGGGTCCCCACACTTTGCCTTACAGAGGCGAGAAGCCCTCTGCAAGCAATGCCAAGCGTTATGTGGCTAATGATGCCAATGATGTGAGCAAGCCCCTCTCATCACCTCCGTTCAAGCTGCATACATGAGAACAAAGGTTAGCGATCATCTTTTTCTCAACTATTTCTGTTACGAAATTAGTTGAACGCTTGAACAATCCATGCATTATTACAATACTTGCATCATCAGATAGTCCATATTTAGCTGTAATGTTGTTGTCTGGGTTGCTGATTTACGAAGGATTCATGTACATATTCTTAGGTTTTTTCGGTAAAGTCACGTAGGTAAAACATAAAAATTAATAAAAGTAAAATAAAATAAAAATCACGACGTTTCGGAAGCAACACAAGCTTCCGTCTTCAGGTGGAACCGTCACAGCCCGACAGCTGTATCAAGTAAATGAGAGATTACAGGAGATACCACTCCGTATATATAATGTACAGCTCACTGCTGAGGGCCTCCCCACAACGTGTGAATAGTCGAGGTTATTTGACCATACTTCACCATGCTGGGGAGCAAAGAAGTGGGAGCACATAAGCAGAGTACAGTCATACCTCGGTATACGACCGCTTTGGAATATGTCGAATCTGGTATACGTCGTGTTTTGACGAGAAAAAAATGTCTTGGGATACGACGTCTTGGTTGGAAAACGATGCGCTTGCTAGAACTTGTATGGGTCGGGATGAGTCACCGCGTACCCGCGTAGACCCCGTTCACAACTCCTCCCCTTCCTCACCACCATCCTCGTAGGCTATCAACTCCTCTCAGCAAGGTATAGTGATGTCAAATTTTATTTTTATTTATATTTATTTTAATTTATTTATGCATTTATTTTAATTTATGTATGCATTTTGGTAATAAGTAGTGTCTAAATTATTTTATACAACCCCATTAATGTATAATATGCCATATAAAATATAATTTCTTATACTCTGGAACGGATTATTTCCTTTCCCTTTATTTCTTATGGGAAAAATTCGTTTGGTATCTACGTCATTTTCGGTACAAGTCCTACCTTCTGGAACGAATTAACGACATATACCGAGGTACCAGTGTACAACAATGGATTTTGCTGCGCTACCTTCTGCTGCCAAATGACAACCTGTCGATGCGTGGTAGTCACCCATCCAAGCACTATTCGGGCACAGTCTGGCTTAGCTCCTGAGATTCGATGACTTTCTGGGCGATTTGGTCATCTGACAAATGTAAATGATCAAATGGAAAACTCACAATCTGTCCCAGACACCATCCACTCTGACCACAAGGCCACCCCCAGCCACCCTCCTACCATCTCTTTTCCCTCTGTTCATCACAGAAAAAAATTACAGCATTAATTTGCCTGTACCGTGAGGGTCCGGTGCTGGCTTAGTTCAGATGTTATGGTGGAAAAGAATCAGCTACCGGTAACTTGGGCCAAGACCTGAGGTCGTGCCGCCTCCGTGGCAGCTTCAACGTGTACGGAGGGCGGAGGCGCCTGACGCACCTTTATGATCGCCGTCATGGACGTGGAATTTCATCTGCCCCTGTGGCGCGTTGCCATCTTCGTTGCTGGCGCGACCCTCCGGATGCGGGTCGTGAGGGTTGTTCGGCAGCATAACCACGGGCGTGCGCTCACGCTCCTCCGTGCGGTCCAGCGTGTACACCGCCAGCAGAAGGTAGCTCAGCGCAAAGCCCACGCTGGCGCCACACACAAGGCTGAAGAAGGACGCCCTGGTCCTCGGGATTATCATCGCGGCAACCTGGAAGCACAAGCAGGGGCACACAAACGCAAGATCTCTCTCTATTGCTGCGGTGGTCTCAATGCCTTAGTCCGGGTCTGGCACGTCATCATAAAATCATCAGCTGCGTCTTTGGTATAAGGTGCATGCACAAATACTGCATATATGGGTGATATGTGGAAAACCCTGATGTATAACTCATGAGCTAAATGCAGCTTAGTATAAAACTAAAAGTTTAACTCAATAAACTTTAAGTATATCTTCATATCAACTGATATGTGGATAACAACAACACCCAGAGCATAATTTGTGATGCACCATCGGTATTAGATGCACCTGCACCAATTTGGCTGATTGCATAATGTTCAAACGCCGCCACCTCCAATCCTTTGGAGAAACTGGTCAACGGCTGGGTAATAAATTTGTTCAACATCTCATCTGGTGATGTCCACACCAGTGGCTCGTCATTTCAACAGCGGCGACCACAGCCCGAGTGACGTGTCGGTCTTTGGCCTTGTTGTGATCTTTTGTGGGAAAGAAACCAAAGGTCAAAGAAGGCTGCCTCCTATTTAAACTGAATACTCTTCTACTGGCAGGATTGAATGAATGCTTCACTTACAAAGTACAGTAAAACCTTAGATTGCGAGTAACTTGGTCTGCGAGTGTTTTGCAAGACGAGCAAAATTGTTTTAATCAATCTTAACTTGATAAACGAGCGAGGTCTTGCAATACAAGTAGTACGTATACGCTTTGTCTGCCGAGCGTCACGTGATCACAAATGAGCCGATGGTTCTTCTCTCTCGCTGTTTAATTTCATGTTCATGTGTACTTCCCATTGAATTTCTCAGGACTTCTCTGCCTCGGGAATGGAGGACAGTGAAACTCCTAATACTGAAATGGTAATCAGGCTGGGTAGACTGTCCCTTGTTGGATTACTCTGTTACTCAATAGCTACTATCAGATAACTATTCATATGCCAATTAAAAAATCTGTTCGTGAATAAAGCATTTTAACATTTAATCCTTATCAGGCCCCATGATGTTAAGTGCAGTCTATAACCTTTATTCATTATATCTCTCTGGCCTATGTAGAAGGGCCTTTGCTCAAAACCCATTATATATTTTATTATTATTTTAAGGCCAGTATTGTTGAAGAATGTGTTCAGTGTTTTTTGTTAAGTGTGCAATTATTTGGCAACAACAAAAATGATGAAGTGTTGGTGATTTATTTCGGTGGTTATTACCATTTGCGAGCTACATTTTTAAATAAGCAGACAATAAAATGTAAAAAGCATGTAAAATAGAGGTCTAATGATTATCCCCCACTACGGGATCATGATTTGATTCGCAAGTTTGTTCTTTTACAACACTGTGGCAATTGTAGTAGCCGTTGGTGGCTGCAAGGGGTACCATGAACACATTTTGCACAACACAAAAAAATCACATGCGATGTGGTGGATGTATAATGAGCTTAATAATCAATAATAATAATAAATACATATGTAGTGACTGACTTGGAGATGTAACTTATTGGAGGCAATTCTTGAATTTAACACCGAGCAAACCCTTCTTGGTTCTTTCGGTAAAGTCACGTAGAAGGGAAATAATAAAATAATACAAATATAACATAATAACTGTTACACACTCTCTGCTGTTACACAACGCTCTGTCACTCGCTTAAACGCAACTCTACTCTGGTTGCTAGCCTACAACACAACGCTATCCGTCTGACACTGACGGCGCTGAACCGAGACAGCCAACCACTGCTAGCAGCGCAATTATCAAGTGACGACAAAAGCGACGAAGGCACGAGTCGACAGCGGCGAAGGCGACGACGACGAGGGGATCCCACTCCAAACGACGGCCCCGATCTCCCGCTCGGGGTCCCCTTTTATCCTGTTAGCGTGGCTTCGCTCGCCCTCGTCCATGCCCCCCTTCTGGAACTTACTAGCGGGCTCTCGACGTGTCCCTTCCGTAACCTTTCCGCTAGATCCCTCTCGGGTCTGTCACGTGGCCTGCAGTCAGTCAGGGCTGCTTCAAGCTGCAGATCCCCTTCCCTGCCAGCAACCAGCGCTATGCTACGTAGTGACCACGTCTATGTCACTACACATCCATTGCATCGTTTAACATCTCGTGGAAATGTATGAATAATTACTGGGCAATATCAATTATGTTGTATGTTTGTTTCTTTGGAAAGAAATCGGAGAACCCGGAGAAACCCCATTCAGAAAAGGGAGAAAAATATGCAAAATCCACAGAGGGGCACCCGAGTTGGGAATCAAACTCAGGTTCTTCTTGCAGTGAGGGCACAAATGTTACCATGGAATCACCCCGTCTCCCAAATGATAATACTAATATATATGATATCGCTATTTTACGCACTGAAAATCGTTACGTTATAAAATATCCCTGAAGTAAACTCTACTTCTTAGAATGCATTTGGGTGCAACTGTTTGTTTTAAGCTCACTGAAGAAAAACTAATTTTCAGAGAACATAATAAATGTGTACCGAGCGTATTTTACATTGTTTTCTTTGGATTTAAAAATATTGTAAATCCAAGTGACCACTATTAGGATATTTAAAGCAAAATACATCCTGGTTTGCATCATGCTTAGTCTATCCACTTATGGACTATAGGGTACGTGTAAAGCATTAACAAAATTTATGTTTGCACTCGCAACAAGAACATTCAATAACCTTGAGCCTTTAAAAAAAAGAAAGATTAGCAACCCACAACACTCCCAGGACATAAAGCTCCCAGCCAGCCAGCCAGCTAATGTTTAACCTTTTATACAGCCCTGTATATCTCTCCACCTTTCTCTTGCTTCCCCTGTACTCTACTTATACCATAAGCAGCCCCTTCGTGATAGTTCATATCTTGTAGACAATTTTGGAACTTCCTTAACAAGAGAATATTACTTTAAATCAGCCCGTGCTACACCGTCGCACTCTGGTTACATTAATATAGTGGTGTAGTTATTGCACATGTACAGCCCTTTTTTTGACAAGGGTTTTACACGTTCTTAAATTGGCACATTAAACCTGCGGAGATTTGTTTGGATGTCAGGTGGTACAGGGTCTTTTACGACTTACTTGGTCACATCATTACGACGTGATCTAACCCAAAAATTGATTACAAATTATCTTAATCCCGTTTGCCTCCTCAGTCGAGGTCAAATAACAGACGGTGCTTGAAATAGAGACAAGGAGTCACAACGGGGGCCAATAGCCGAGTCACCAAGAGCGATGCTGTTGCCCTCAAACAAAGACAACACAACTCCTCAGTGATGTGCGTGCCCTGAAGAGACGCTGTGCGCACCACTTGGCAGGCAGGGTCAAGATCGGAGGAAACTTGAACAGGCGGGGGAACATCCGTGAATGTGTAACTTCGAAAGAGCCCTTTTGGGTTTTTTAAGTGAAGAAAGTACTTTTCGACGTTTAAATCGAGTGCCACTTTACATTGGAGCCCGTGGAAAAAAAAGTTAAGTTTAGCACTCTTTCCAGAACCTTGCTGCCAACCACTAAGTAAACAGACTTTAGGACGGAATGTCCTATTGCACAATATTTAGGTGTATTGTATTTACCGCCGTTGCTATAAAGCATAATAAAACATGTACTGTTAAAATTTTCATCAGCGTCATTTTGTTTACTTACCATTTTTAAACACATGCATTCTAATGATTTGAACACAAGCGTGATCAGCTGTTTCGCTATTTTGTTGTTGTAACTTTATGTTTGACCATCTCATTCAAAATCCTTGTCATTGCTTCCTCCAATGACTAATGCAAGGTGCTTTGCTAGAACAGTACACAACATGCACCCACCAATGTCTCTGGCCGTTTCACGTAAAGGTGCATTACTACCCTCCAGTGTCTGCAGCTAATTGTGGAAACAATCACTCCACCAATTAGCACGAGTGGCTACGTACAATGCGAAAGACATTCACCATACATAGTACGTAAACTATTGAACATAATGCATAGTACTTTACAGAGTTATTTATTCGTAGGGGTATTGCCGTGGTGTTATGGTTAGCACGCCGGAACTGCAATACAGAGGTCACCAGTTCGATCTCGTGGCGAGGGACTTGAAATAGCCACGTTACTTAAATTTCACCTCCTCCAGCCCGCCCACTCCAGGACACCGCAGTGAGTCGTGTGTGGTGAAGTAACGTGTGGCTAGCGTGGAAGAATAGGCCAAATCCAATCGAGAGGCTCCTCTAGAGCTCCGTCTTATGAATGTCCTTGCAACATCAGCACCTTGAGCAAACGATTGCAGGGTAACATCGATGCCAACAGTACTATACAGAATGGTAACGTTAACCTTTGGAGCATGCTCTTTTCTTTGCGGCATGAAGGAACAGAGGTCACGGGCTGCAATGAGACTAACTAAATGTACTGGTTTTCTGGAAGAGGTTGTTAAATATTCAGATGATTAACATCCGGTAAAAACGGCTGCTGCACAAAGGGCAAGAGTAAACAAGGACAGTCGGTTCATGACTCCGCAAATGTTACGTAATACGTGTAAAACTGTCACGTTTAAATGCGTGTAAAAATTCCTGAATGATGATGCAGGAGGCGCTGAGCTGACTTGTCTCAAAAGTAAAACGTTCCATGTTACCACTAACCCTGTGCAGAATTAATTGACAACGGTGAATAGCAAAGTTTTGAATGTAAGAAAATATAAAAACAGAAGCGTTTTAATGAGGTAATAACTAACCTAGATTCGGGTCCAAAAGAAAAGATACATTCCATGACGATTAAATTACCCTGAGGGCAAAACTGCATTACCTCACGTTATTTTGTGCGAGTCTGACAAATCAATTCCTCATTTTAGAGGCACAAATGCGGCATAGGACGAGGGGGATACAATACCCATAACTGTATTCTGAAACGGAGCGAGCATTTCACAATATCGTACAATAATGCATCGGTGACCTGGGCACTTTGTCTAAAGGTGCCTCGTCGTTGGTTTGTGACATTAGGATTATGATTCAGTGATACGTGTCGGTGTGTCATAGGGTTTGTGTTCTGCAGCCGCACTCGTGGACAAACGTTTCGGGAGCAATCCACACTTGCGTGACAACATTGTTCGTAAGTTTTAACACAACATCGGTACATGCATTGATGAAAACTGTGACGATTACACCTTTGAAACGGTGGTCAACTTGTACACGGAGAATATTAATGGTGCAGACGTGCTAGGCATTCACACTCAACTGAAACCTCACCGTTGAAAGGGATTAAAGGATAATCCCGATGTCATTAAGAGTTTTCGTAAAAAAATCTAAAGGCGTTAATTCATTTATTTATTTAAATTGTCGAATGCGAAATACATGTACTATGAGCGAAGCTAATTCCTCGAATCTACATATACACATACAAGCGTTTCGTAAAGTCACGTAGCTGCTTGCGTTGTGGCCGAAACGTCGTGAGAATTATTTTATTATGTTTTATTTTTCTTATTTTATTATTTCCATTCTACGCGACTTTACCGAAAGAACCAAGAAGATGAATCCCTGCAGTCACGAAAGCTTTAAATCGAAATTTAAGCGTTTCGTAGTTTTACTCTAAAGTCATCTGAGACAATCGTGAAGTTCGAACGTAGGTGACGTGACGCGTTAAAGTGCTGCATGATTTAGAGGTTTTTGGTAATGTGACAGAACCACAAAGAGTTTCTTCCAAACAACACACGGGTGTTATTATATCATCCCTTCTAATGGCGAGCAAATTCCGAAAATTCCACCACACCCTTGTCGGGCGAGTTACCTTTTCATTTAACCTTAAACGTGCATCTACAATGGAAGTTAACAGTCCAAACAAAAATCAATAATCCTGAATTATGAAACAAAACGGTAAAAAAAACATGTTTTTTTATCATCTCTATTGTCACGTATTGTGAATACATTTCGAGAAACAATGGCACGCATACAAGTCCCCCATTGTTCACTGTTAAGCATTAACTTCCTTCTTTAGCAGTGATGTGCCACTCACATATGATTACGAAACAGGGATATACTGTATATTGCTGTTACGACGACGTGCCCAATGTCCTTTCATTTTTAGCTCGAGCCAAATCCTGGTTAAACAGGCACAACCGTGTCGTAACGCATCTCTCATTCTACTTACGGAGATGTAAAGCTTTAAGGATAGTGACCAGAGGCCCAATTCCTTGCCAAGGTTCACTAACTCACATCTGAACCAGTCTTGGGGCATGCCCTTTTTCATCCCAAGCCAGCGTGGGCAAATATGGCCAGACGAGACCCCCACGACTGCCGACACAGCACGTGGGGAAGGAGGCCTTCATTCAGCAGTGGACTGACACAAGTCTGACAAGATTTGTGATGTCACAGTTATGGTTATATTCACCCGGTGGTTCTTAACCTGGGGTGGCCGCACACCCTGGAGGTACGAGATGCCCTCCCTGGGGGTGTGGAGACATGGCCAGAAATTTTTTAGAAGGTCAAATCATTGAAACACAAATTAAGTACGGGCACATAAGTACAACTACTTTGATGCATCAAACCTATGTCTTTATTAACATTACACATTGTTTTAGGGTGAAAGGCTGCAGAGTAAAGGAATAATAACCACTGTATTAACCAAAAAGAATGCAGTTGGCAAATGGCCTAAAATTACATAGTACACTGTACATTATTCTGAGTTTCCAAATCGTCTCACTGCCGGTAACATTTGCGTGTTAATTGACATGAAAAGAAGACAACCGCCAGCTAAAACTTGTCCAAAAGGTAACCATTGACCTTTGTGTCACGACAGTTTCATCTTTCTCAATTCTGGCTCGAAAACATTAAACTTTTATTCCACCACTACTTTGGCATAGAATGCGTCACTGCATATATTATGTAACGATAATTTGTTGGTACAAAAAAAAATAATCTTTATATATTTTGGCTATGCATACGCACGCCCAGCCTAATTACCATTGTATGCGAATATAAATACAAGTGTGGTACATCAACCTATTGCGTGTTCAGACATACTATCGGGCAGCGTGTCTGTGCAATAAAAAAAGGATTTGACATTCAGGGCCCCATCGGCAGTCTGGGCCAGAAAACAAATGTTTCTGGATTAAGCACATGGCGGGGACCCCGGGGTCCCGAATAAACGGAATTCAAAATCGTGATTAAGTAAAAACACATTCCTGCGGAGGGAGCTGGTAGGAACGTTGGGTTGCTCGGTCAATGGCCAGGGTCAACGGCGGCGTGGTGTATTCCACAAATATGCCCGACTGAGGGCGGGCACAAGCTGGCGTGAGTAGGTTAAACGTTGAGTTTTATAAGGGCACCACGGGGTGACCAGCCCCACCCATCCCACCCAGCCCACCCAGCCCCACCCATCCCACCCAGCCCCACCCATCCCACCCAGCCCCACCCATCCCACCCAGCCCCTCCCCACCCAGCCCCTCCCCACCTAGCCCCACCTCTCCCATTTTTGGATGCACGATGGACGGACACAATAATCCCCTGTAGAGGTTCCTACCAGGATTATTTTTGGCGACCCACCCGGCGCAGATCGTTGAATGCGCAGGAGAAACAAAACTTTCAAACTTTAATTAGCGCATCGTGTAGAGCTCGTCGAGAGGAATAGATTGCCGTGTCGTTCGCCTTCAACAGACGTAAAACGACGTCGCAACGCAGTTTATGCGAGAGCCGGGGGCTTATTTGACCCCGGGGTCCCGCCATGAGGCTAAAATGTTACTTGCAAGACCACTGCATCCCATATACAACCATGGACAAATCCTCGTTCAACGCAAACAAAAAGCAATACCATACAACACAAAGTCATTGTTTGCACAATATACACGTACTGCAAATGTGACAGCATAACTCCTGTGTCATTATTAGCTCGTACATGTTTGGAACGAGTACACAGAGAGAGGATGCAAACGGATGTGCATACATGCCACTCAGAGTACAGAATCTCTAATACACGGCGGATTTTACAAGCCTCTCTCACTCACGTCTTGACGGAGAGCATCTCCATACACACACTTTCACATCGTCGTCATTGTAACGCGTGGTCTATGAAGTGATGCATGAAGGCCATTTCGTGTCTCAAATAACGCCACAACCCACCTCGATCATGCACTTGAAATGAACGTGTCACTCAATATTCATGCACAGATGCATACATACACACGTCCTTAAAAGCACACACAAATACACACAATAGTAACTCACTTCCCTCCCCCACATGGCCTTTCAGAGGCACAACTACTGTACTGCCCGGGCACAATTGCAAGTATTTATCCGATGATCTGCTGAAAGAAACGTGTTCCCTAAACGTGCTCTCCACAAAACTATGCTTTACATTTTAGCTTGTTTCATTTGGTCAATATGGATGTTTCTACCCATCTTACATCGTAACACCGTATACAGTATGGGGGAGCAGGTCAGCAAAAATCTATTTATGTAGAGTATTGTACTGCACTTCTATGCTCCCTGCCTTTACCAACCCAGCCTGCACTGGTCAGCGTGGTGAAATGTAGTCAAATGACCCCGACGGCGTGTGGAGGGCCCTCATCCAGCAGTAGATTGACCTCTGTTGATGATGACACAGCCATATGGGGGTTGTAGGGCAAACCCATTGTACGGGTAAGTGTGGTTGTACTGCACTTCCTATGCTCCCCGCCTTCGACTCGCCCAACATGGTGAGGTATGGTCAGTAAAAGCCCCACAAACAACGCGTGGTGATTGGCAATGCGAGGGTTGTGTGCGATGGACTCATCCATTAGTGGACTGTGACCATGGCCCCACAACACGATGGAAGTAAAGGCAACAACAAAGTCTTGGGTTTTTTCGGTAAAGTCACGTAGGTAAAAATAAGAAAAATAATAATAAATGAAAATAACACAATTTTGGTTATATTAAATAATTAGAAAATAATAATAATGAAAATAACTAAATTTTGGTTATTTGCATCTATTATTATTCTATTATTAAAATAATAATAAATGAAAATAACAACAATGTAGTTATTTACATTTATTCGTATTTTTACTGACGTGACTTTACCGAAAAAAAAAACCGAAGAGTATGAATCATTGCAGGCACGAAGGCAACAACAAAAACCCGCACAGCCACGGAGTGCTTGAGGGAGGCCATCATCCAGCAGTGGCATGACTACGGCTGCTGATGATGGCGATGACGACGATGATGGTGATGATGATGGTGGTGCTGTTACGAACCTCGTCGTGACTGACAGCAGCAGCAGCCGAGGCCAAATATGATCACAGTCTTTCTCTTCAACGCCTGTCGCCGCGGGCGTCTTCCAACTCGCGTTTAGCGACGAGACGTAGTCGCCCACATTACACACTGAGGCGGGCTGGGTGACGACGGCCGGCTCCGTTACTCACAGACAATAAAATAAACTACTACCACCATCGACAACAACCAAGCGAGCGTCAATTCACCAAAGTTGTTAATGTTCAATTGTCGTACAGAGGACTTGTGCTTTTAATGAACGCGGAGATGTCAGGCGACCCTCGGCTGCCCGCCACCGACTGATGCCCGACGAGCCGCTGCAGAAAGGGGCCCTCACGGCGGTGCCCCCCCCCCCCCCGCAGGACCTCTCGTGATTGGTCGAGGAGCGCGCGCGTCGACATTCGCCAGCCAATGGGAGAGCGCGACACATGCCGAGCTGAAGCGTTGGGAGACTTGGGGAGGGAGTGGGGGGTGCGACTCGCCCCGCCCCGCGTCCCTCTGACCCCTCTCACCCTCCTTCCCCCCCTCCTCTTCCCCCCGCCCCCTCCCCCTCTATCCCCCTATCCCCCGCCCCTCCCCCTCTACCCCCCTACCCCCCGCCCCTCCCCCTCTACCCCCCTACCCCCCGCCCTTTTCCCTCAGCCCCCTTCCGCTTCTCCCCCTCCTTCCCCCGCCCCCCCTCCCCCTCACCCCCCCCCCGCCTCACCCCCCCACCCATCCCCCCCACCCATCCCCCCCCCTCTCACCCACCTACTAATCGCCTGACTTCAATGGATTTCTGAGCTTTCGTCAAATAATTATCATTCCTGCAGCCCCACCTTAGGTCTAACAAAACAAAGCAAACATGCATTTATTAAATTTTGATTTAAAGCTTTCGTGACTGCAGGGATGTATTAGTTAAGCGAGGTTTAATAAATGTGCTGAAATGTCTTCTTGGTTCTTTCGGTAAAGTCACGTAGAAGGGAAGTAATAAAATAATACAAATAAAACATAATAAAATAATATAATAATATTATATAATTCTGAAATGTGTTACAATAGTGTGTTGCAATGTAAATTTTCAACTCGAAAAAAACTCAAATGCAAAAATGGCCATTCAAACTAAGTTTCCACAAAATAATAATCCAATTCTCTCGTGTAATTCTTCATCTGTTTTGTGTTGTTTTAGCAATTGAGTGATACAGAAAACGTAAACACAATCTACGCCCCCCTATTCGGTTTTCTTCGGTGAGTGGCACCATGACCAGCGTGGTGAAGTATGGACAAAATGTATCTCACTGCCCCACAGGAGGCCGTCATACAGCAGTGGATGAAACAAGCGGACTGTACATATACAGTACATTAATTTGGCTAAGCACACATTTACCTCACAATAAAACAAGAACTCACATTGCTCAATCACACCGCCTCAAAAGCAATCACTAATACTATAAAGGCGACATTTTGGCGTTTCTTCAAAGCCCGTGATTTTCAAAGCACATTCCTTTCCATGTGTTCTGAAGAAGGGGCATTGCCCGAAATGTCACCTATTATGCACGTCTCCCTTTTAGGGCCCCAGTGTCATTGACACGGAACGTGTTGGAGAGTTGTTCATTCTTTTTATGTACAACTGCCAAAGCAGCAGAAGCATCTTAACCAAATTGTTAACCTCATTGGATGGATGATGTGGCTGGACAGCTGCATAGGATGGATGGTGTGGCTGAATAGTTCAGGTTTCAAAATGTACTAGCACTGGCAAATTCCTGATTTAAAATCCTGATTTTGACCACTGCGGACGAAACAGGTTTCTGCTTTATAAAGAGTGAGTCAACTCGATTGTCTCGGCTGCGTTCAAGCAATGACTTAACAGAAACGGCCACGTCGCTTTAAACCTTTTTTATCATCTAATTTGGCAAAATTCCAGTTGTAATCATTAAATGTAATTCCAATTGGACATCTAGAATGTGATGATCACTGACAACTCAAGACAATAGGCTTTTTTTTGTTGAACATGAAGAAAATGTGCGAAGAGATGCGCGTATGGTCACCTGAAAACATTTTGAGTCGTTTTCTGCCACAAATTGGCACATTAGGGTAGAAGGAATATTCTCAACACGAGCCACTGAACCACATTTCTAGAATTGTTTCCACTTCCCAGTCCCTCCAACTGTTATTCCTCAAGGCTGACACCACCACACAGCATATTTTCAACTACTGCAACTCGTCCAATTGTACGCAATTTATAGTTCTTTGAACAGAGTTTGAGAGCTGGTGGCATAAAATACCATGCGTTTTCGTTATCGCTTTAAAATAAAGGAAACTATTAAAGTTCAAGACGTTTCATGTGTAGCGAGTCCAACTGAGTCACAGACGTTGTCTTGAGAGCAACACTGTTGATTGACCAACAATACGTAACACAACACAACCTACACTCGGGTCTCGAATGCCCATCTAGCCACGCTACGGCAGAACTAGACACGGTTCGCTATCCCGGTCCGGACCACAAGCTACTGGGTCCCGGACCGCGTGGCTCGAGGCTTCTTTTTCCCGACGTGGATCATCGAACACCAACACTTGAAGAACCCGAGCTCCTCACGGAGCCCTCCTTATATGCTCCCGGGCTGGGGCTGGCTCCGCCCTCAGCCCCGCCCACCTTCCAGGCTCCTCGAGCCCCTTCTCGAATGTTCCCGAGAGCTCTCCGGGACCACGTGGCCCCCTCTAGTTACGTCCAGTCACGTGACGACAGGTCAGCCAGGGTGTCATGCCCCAGAGTGACCCCGGCTGGCTGACACTCTCTCTCGCCCCCTCATTGGGAACCGGCACCCATACTGCTCGTGGTGCCTTTGCGCTAACCAGCGCTCACCCAAACACCGCAAGTGTTGGTACTGGAGCCCACAATCCGGGCTGCCCACAATGACATCATCTGGATTTGAAGCTTTCGTGACTGCAAGGATTCATATTCTTAGGTTTTTTCGGTAAAGTCACGTAGGTAAAACATAAAAATTAATAAAAATAAAATAAAACAAAAATCACGAAGATTACATCTTGAATTATTGCCTCACTTGATGCAGCTAATCCGGCTGTGACGGTCCCACCTGATGACGGAGACTTGTGTTGCCTCCGAAACGTCGTGATTTTTGTTTTATTTTATTTTTATTAATTTTGATGTTTTACCTACTTGACTTTACCGAAAAACCTAAGAAAATGACATCATCGTCCGTGACTTCGCAAGTCCCGGCACCACACAGTGACAAGTACAGTCACTACACATGAAACCAAGAGCACAATAAAACATGCTTTGGTACTTAAGCGCATGCCTACAAAATCATAAAAGCGTGGCTTTCAAATTTTGACCTATCAGTTTTAGATACAAACATAAAAAAGCAGTTCTTAACATGCTAGAGCATGATTTTAAGCTTTCATGACTGCAGGAATTCATACTCTTTGGTTTTGTCGGTAAAGTCACATAGGTATAAAATACAATAAATCTAAACGTCGTGATTTTTTTTATACCTACGTGACTTTACCGACAAAACCAAAGAGTATGCTACGGCATGTTTATGACACCGTTGAGTTCCCTGGGCTTGAGACCGGATTTCAGCAGTCTGCGATTAAACTCAAGTGTAGGGTGTTCATTGCACCATCGTTACGAATGTAAATAAGTAATATTTTTAAAAACTTTTTTAAAACACGCTTTTAATTAAATGTATCCTACTAGCAATGGAAGAACTCCACGACTCCAGGAAGTGGCCCCGAAGCTTTCTATAACGTAAAGGGGACGTGGTGATTTACAGCCAACGTCAGTTGAGCGTGGACAATTAGACCCAAGCTGAAACATAACATATACAAATATTTATCTTATTGTTTATTATTTCTCTTCTACGTGACTTTACCGAAAGAACCAAGAATATAAAAAAATATTGTTTAAATGTTTTATTTTAATGATAGAATATAGTATTGTCAGTATGACATAAGTATACCAAGTTTTGCAGTCGATACCACATTGGGAAGTGGGTAAAATTTTAGTTACAAGATTTGAGGATACAACAACAGAGTGAGTTCAAGAAAGCGTGTAAAAACGAAACTTATTAAATTTTATTTTGATAAATTCAGCTCTGTGAGAATAAAAAATATATCAGTGCTTGACACATCACGTGGCAAAATACCTGTTTAGCAGGCAGGGTAAGGAAGCACAGGCCGTGTCCTTGTGGATCCGAGGTCACTTGAAGATGCTTTCAGAAGCAGTTCTATATTATCGCCTTCTGTGGACCGTTCTCTTAGCACAGCCGTATCCTTGTGGATCAGAGGTCACTTGAAGATGCATTCAGAAGCAGTTCTATATTATCTCCTTCTGTGGACCGTTCTCTTAGCACAGCCGTATCCTTTTGGATCAGAGGTCACTTGAAGATGCTTTCAGAAGCAGTTCTATATTATCTCCTTCTGTGGACCGTTCTCTTAGCACAGCCGTATCCTTGTGGATCAGAGGTCCCTTGAAGATGCATTCAGAAGCAGTTCTATATTATCGCCTGCTGTGGACCGTTCTCTTAGCACGGGGTGATGCAATCCTCTGCGCGAGGAACGAACCCAGCCTTCATCTGGTATCGTGACAATTTCTCTCAAGAGACAGAAAGAAACCAGATTTCCAAATCACTGCCCAAAATTACACATTAATCCAATAATCCGCGTGACGATAACAACCCCTACGTTTCGGTGTTTCAAGGTGGGCATAAGTCCCACGTTAGCGGTGATTGATGTTGTGCTGCGAAAGGGCGTTATGAATCACGGAGGTGTGGCAGCAACACCGGGGCAGAACCAACGAGCTGTTTGTTTTGGGAGACATTGAGCAAGAGGATGACAAATAAGCGTGCGCAATCTGCAGCGGGTTCAGTCAATCGCACAAAGCCCGTCTACTGTGGCGAACAAGAGGACACGGTACAATCGTTCCATAAAACAAAAACAATGCATAGGCAAAGCTGGGGTGCATGGGTTAGCACGTTGTACCAGTCTTCTTGGTTCTTTCGGTAAAGTCACGTAGAATGGAAATACTAGTACTAATCACATACCTGCATTTCCCATAAATATGCTAAATTCCTCTTGATATGCACATTATTTTGTCAAGACGCCCTTCCCCCCCTTTCCAACCCAGCTTAAATATACGCTCCAAGCATGGTGGTGTTTCATTCAGACGCTGTCTCCCCGACAGACCTGGTCTTCACCTGAGGACGGCTGCTTGCGTTGTGGCCGAAACGTCGTGATAATTATTTTATCATGTTTCATTTTGTTATTTTATTATTTCCATTCTACGTGACTTTACCGAAAGAACCAAGAAGATGAATCCCTGCAGTCACGAAAGCTTTAAAAAGTTGTACCAGCTTGAGTCGCATTGCCGGCAAACGGCTAAAATCAGTGGACGAGCGACACCTGACCCCGTACTAAAAGGTAAATTATTCCGTGAGTCTTCGTCGAGATGCACAACACACCACGAGCACAAATAGCTGCAAGCAAAAACATATGAACAACCATCGTAATATTCGATAGACTGTCAATTCACAATTGGCCCGCGGTCGTTGAGCGTCTGCAGTGAACGAATGCTCCACGCAACACACTTTGATCGATAACCCTGTTGATGAAGCGATTTTAGTACGACAGTGGCCGCGTGCGGTTGGAAGAACAAACGAATACCCTTGGGGCCAGGTGGATCATTCACGTCGTGGTATAGCAGGTGCAGACAGCAGGCAGTTAACCGGACGGGGCTTTTAAAAAAAAAAAGCACGTGGGATTTAATTCAGTGGCACGAAAAGCATTGCGTCCTTAAACCCCGCCACCACCCGACACGGCCAATTAGTAAGGTTTGTCACGTAAACAGAACGTGCCAATTCGTAGCTGGCAACACAGCACACCGGTGTGTTGGGGGAGGCAAGCCACAAGATTTACATTCAGAGTCCGACGTTTCGCCAGTAATTACAACCAGCTTCATACTCTTAGTTCTTTCGGTAAAGTCACGTAGGTAAAAAATGAAATTAAAATTAATAAAAATAAAACAATAAAAATCACGACGTTTTGGAGGCAACACAAGTCTCCGTCATCAGGTGGGACCGTCACAGCCAGATTTGCTGCATCAAGTGAGGGAGGGATTCAAGATGTAAGCTCTTAAGTACCAGTTAAGGGGGGACGGAGGGGAGGGGCTTATCAGAATGTGGTAGCCAATGAATGGAACGTATCGGGAGGGGGGGGGGGCGGGGTCGTGGTCAACGACGTGTTTGTGCGCAAGTCACTGTGAATGTACATAGTAGAAAAGGAACGAAAATGCCTATGTTTATACCAGTGTTGGCTGACAATAAAGTACTGTTAAACGTTAGGGATGTAAACACTCGGCAAAGTAAAATATTTCATTTTTTACCGACGTGACTTTACCGAAAGAACTAAGAGTATGAATCCTTGCAGTCACGAAAGCTTCGAATCTAGAAATACAACCAGCTTCATCAGGAGACATCGACATTTACACAATCTAACCCAAAACAAAAAGCTGTATTATTGATATTGGTCGCGAAAGCCCTACTACGTGTTGAACTAAAACTTTGTACATTATTTGTCTTCATGCGCCAATGAGGAGCATCCCCCCCCCCCACGACACCCACACACAGACTAACTTCACCACAACCTGCACAGACCGGCATGGTAAAGAAAAGTCGAAAGTAGAAAACAATCTGCTACCTTCTACCTCGTGTCCGTTCACGAGTCATTATCTTCTGTTTACGTTGGTGTGTTCAACCGAGAAGATGAACACAAGATTTAGCAGTCTTTTGAAATGCGCGGTCAACCAGGTTTAGTGTCCTAACCGTGTTGTTGGCCGACTGGGTTGCATCGCATTATGTTTCTAAGGTTTGCCTAGTTCGCGTCTTCCATCTTCTTGCTGTATTTGCCTACGTGCAGTTTGCCGTTCTCGGTGTGATCTGTGTGTGATGGCTGTGTGTGATGTCTGTGTGTGATGTCCCTCTGTGTTCTAGATTTGAAGCTTTCGTGACTGCAAGGATTCATATTCTTAGGCTTTTTCCGTTCCACCTGAGGACGGGGGCTTGTGTTGCTTCCGAAACGTCGTGATTTTTATCTTATTTTTAATTTACTTTTATTAATTTTACATTTTTACCTACGTGACTTCACCGAAAAAACCTAAGATTATGAGTCCCTCTGTGTGTTCCCTCGCTGTGTGGTTTACACCATTTTCACCTAAAGACGAGCGCTTGTGTTGCGTTCGAAACTTCGTGATCGTATTTTAATTGTATTTCTACATACGTGACTTTACCGAAAGAACCAATGAGTATAGTAATCCCCAACAACCATGGTCAATTTAACACGGAGGCTTTAGCGACCAATATCATCAAAAAAACCTCTTATGAACCCTGCACGCAGGGCAATAATCCCAGGAGTGGACGGACAAAGGGCTTCAAATGATTGAATTTTATTAAACTTTACGGAAATGAATATTAAAAAAAACATTAAATCCACGTGAACGCCCATTGACATTAAACATTCAGTACAGGTATTGGATAAAAACTGCTAAACATTTCGCACCTAAGTTGGACAACCAAATAAATAAATAAAAACATGCATGTGACTCCGAGACCAGTCTGAACATATTGACAGATCAATACCACACTGCACTCGGAAGCGATTCTACGCAGTATTACATTTCATGACTAACCACCCATTCTCCTACGCCGCACCTCCGCATTACTGTACGATCACAAAGGACTTTTGGATTGGCAAACAGGCTGCAATTATCTGCATTTTCTAACTCCCTTTAATCGCAGGGCTTACTTACAACAGGGCGTGTATTTACATGAAAACACCCAAGTGGGATACCGAAAGCTGTACAATGGATTTACCCCCCCCCCCCCCGCTTTCAGACTGCCTGTGAGGGTGTGCTTATATACAGAAGTAAAAAATTTAACCCGTAAAACTAAGTTTTTCACTATAAATCCTTTATATGCGTGGCGGCTAGAGTCCTCTCGTCCTCTGGCTTGAGATGGCTGCCACCTATGGGTCAGATGATTGCCTGCCACCATTAAGCAATTGGTAGTTAAATATAACAAAAAATCCTAAAAAGTGTATAATTTTGGGAAAAAAAAATTCACGAAAATACTCGATTGGACCACTGGAAGTGGGTTAAAAAACGACCGAAAGATTTGCACAGTCGTAAGCGCGCAAGCAAGTGAACTTAATATAAAGGATTTAAAAAATACAAATTAATACAAATAAAATAAAAATCACGACGTTTCGGAGGCAACACAAGCTTCCGTCTTCAGGTGGAACTGTCACAGCACGATAGCTGTATAAAATGAGAGAAATTACAAGAACACGGTATATATATAAATACTGTTTTCTTGGAATTTCTCTCATTTGATACAGCTATCGTGCTGTGACAGTTCCACCTGAAGACGGAAGCTTGTTGCCTCCGAAACGTCGTGATTATTTTATTTTACTTTTATTAATTTAATTTTTTTACCTACGTGACTTTACCGAAAAAACCTAAGAATAAGAATCCTTGCAGTCACGAAAGCTACAGACGGGGTCCTCTAAGAGGGCCTCTCCCTTGAGTCCCCCCCTCTCGTGGAAGCCCCTTTTAATTTTAACAGCAAGCCGTGAGCGAATTGCACTTTACTCTTTGGTTCTTTCGGGAAAGTCACGTAGGTAGAAAAAAAATAGCAAAAAAACTGCTGTGGTTCTCACCTGATGACGATTGCTTTGTGTTGCGATCAAAACGTCGTGATCTATTATTTTTTCTACCTACGTGACTTTACTGAAAGAAGCAAAGAGTATAAATTCCTGCAGTCACGAAAGCTTCAAATCAAGATTGAATTGCACCTTCATTAAAATTATGCAAACCTGAAAAAACACGATTTACTTAAAAATTGAGAAATTTACTTTTTTCAAAATGGAATCTTTGAGACACTAAACGATGCAAAGATTCACCGTTTGATGTATGCGCAGAATGTGCGGCGCATTCTTGATTGCAACCATTGGTAATTGGAGATTTGTGTCAAGTGTGGCGAATTGACTCGAAACGCAAGCACCAAGTCTTAAATATATTTATTAAAAATATAAAACAATAATTTCCATCCGAGACATCAGCAGCATAGTTTGAAGGACATGCATTTCAATCCATCCGACTGCATTTCCCAGTAATATCAAATTAAATAAACAGATCTTAAGGGCCGTCCATAAATGACATCACGCGATTTTGGACGATTTTTTTACCCCCCACCCCTCGTCACAAAAAGTCAGACCCCCCCCTCAAATTACGTCAAAAAGCTCTGCCCCCCCCCCCCCCAAAAAAAATGCTTCAAATCGCTTAGAACTATTGTCATTGTAGTGCGTATTTAATGTGGCGCTGCACTCTGATGTTGTAGGAGAAAACATTTATTAAAAAGTCTATTTAAGTAGAACGTGTTGTCTATATGTATTTAAAGTTGCGCATTTTGATGTGACGTCACATTTCTCACCCCCCCCCCCCCGTCACACATTATCACAAATGTCTGACCCCCCCCCCCCCAGGTGCGTGACGTCATTTATGGACGGCCCCTTATTTAAACACTTTAAATGGGAAAGCGGGAAGTCTTACGTTAACCAAAATATCCATATAGTACACGTCGCATATCTGACCATCACTCACCCACACTGAGCAATGAACAGTCCATAAACCCAATGCCATCATTGTGGATGGTGTGACTGTCATCATCCTCAGATCTTCACAAATCTAACCTCTTCACACAGCCATTCATTCTTATTCTCGCACACAGTCGCTTGTTTGGAAAGCAAAGCCGAGCATTTTTTAAAGCAGTTTGTGCTTTATTTTTATCCAATAACCTATCGTGTGTGATCTGTCATTTTCTATAGATACACCTATATCTGACCTTATCAAATATTGGCCTATAACCAAAGTCAAATGTGATAAAGTAGTGTAGGTGTTTTCACCACAAAGGTCAAGAGCTACCCCCCCCACAGTAGCGACACGTTTGTGCCAGTTCCGGTTGCCATACGGGGGCAGATCCTCCCATCTCCACAAACACGCGTTCAATAATTCAGGTCGGGGCGAGACAGGGTGCGGTCTTACAAATGTGCCGTGCGATAGGACGCAAGACCCCATGTTGTTGTAGAGCCGGCGGACAGACGCAGCAACACTGGAGCACAATTAATGACTCAGGGGTGAGGGGGGGGGGTAGAATTACATCAGAGACAAAGTTGCGCAAGGCCACATTTAGCCCTAAGTCGCTCGCAATGTTGCGTGCTTTCAACAGTTCGGCAATTGGCGAAAGGAACGCAAGATCATCGATTCCCGGTGGTGCGTGTGGATTCACGGGGTGAACTCTGCCACCCAGCCGAAGTCCGATCTACCGAGACGTTTGAGCCGTTTCGCCTCGGACCGACTCAACGTTGGCGTACGTCCCTCCGTCTCTTCGCCACGAAGTTCGTCATTTTGTGGAGTGCGCGACGCGGGTTCATCACTCTCTACATCGGAGTCGACCTCTTTTTTAACTACATCGGTTTCCATCTTCTCCTCATCCGGAAGCTCGCTGAAGAAATTCCAAATGAAAACAAAAATTCACACATTATTATAATAATAATCTTCAGTGCAATCTTCTTTACTGCCATTGAGTTAAGGAAGCATAATGGTATGAACAGTCTCAAACGGCCTGCAAACAAATATTATTATTTAACAAATGAGTTATCTTTCCAGGCGCTCCCGGTTTCCTCTGACATGTAAACATTGTTTTATATTTTTATTATTTTATTGTTTCCCTTCTACGTGACTTTACCGAAAGAACCAAGAAGTGCATAAACTATAATTACTATTATTTCATCCAAGTACAGTTATTGCACCATCTTTCGGCATTCATTTAACTCACGAAGATAATTCTATTTGTATTTTATTATTTACCCCGGGTGAGTCCCTATGTTGACGGGGTTTTCATAATCAGATGTTTTCTGCCAATGAATGAGCGTTTATACGCGTGCGAGGTTAAACCGGAGGCACCTGGAGGGAAAGCACGGCAGTGATTCCCACGGTAGTGTGTGGCGAAAGCTACAGAGAAGACGTGCTAAACGTACCTTTTCTCTTTCTTGGAGATCAGCAGGGAGGTGACAAAGAGGTTGCAAAGGACGGAGGCAGGAGGCAGCACATGCGCTGGGGTACTCAGCATCTGAAAGAGCAGGCCGTGACAACCAAAGTCGAAGATGAAGAGTGCAATTTTGATGCGGTTGTTGCTTAAAGCATCGTTGTCTCCGTTGCTGTGCAACTTGTGAGTAAACAATGTTGCTCACAGCTTCGCAACAAGACAACTTTGTTCAAACTGCGTTCAAATGTTGGTTCGTTGCACTTACAACACACGCACGCGCTGCGATCAGCAGGGTGGGATCGGTTGGTCATCGTGGGAATACTAAATGCAACATGGCATGTATTTTTTCCATGCAATTAAAATCTCTAGACGTTCAAGAAACTAAACGATTTTTTTTATAAAGGCAATGTCACCAACACAAACTATCTGCATTTCCCATAAATATGCTAAATTCCTCTGGATATGCAAATTCCTTTGTCAAGGCGCCCCTTCCCCCCTCCAACCCAGCTTAAATATACGCTGCCAAGCCTGGTGGTGCCCATTCAGACGCTGTCTTTCCGACAGACCTGTTCTTCACCTGAAGACGGCTGCTTGCGTTGTGGCCGAAACGTCGTGAGAATTATTTTAATATGTTTTATTTTTATCATTTTATTATTTCCCTTCTACGTCACTTTACCGAAAGAACCAAGAAGATGAATCCCTGCAGTCACGAAAGCTTACAATCGAAAAATCTGATCAAAGTGGTCAAGTGCGGTAAAATAACCCACCCCATAATCCGCACGGCATGGGCAGGCCCTCATCCAGCAGTGGATCGACAACAATACACGTGTAAAACAGGTAAGTATCAAACTCACCATAGCTATTTTCACAGCATGTTATTATACTCTTTTCAAACATATGGTTGTTGAGGAGGTTTTTTTCTTTCCTGCCCTGTTTACCCCGGGGCAGATGGGAGGTAAAAGGAAGGACCGTCCAAGCCTCTGTGTTATTACAATACAATGGGTGAGAATCGATTTAAAGCTTTCGTGACTGCAGGGATTCATCTTCTTGGTTCTTTCGGTAAAGTCACGTAGAATGGAAATAATAAAATAATAAAACTAAATAAAGTTTGTGGAATCCACTATGGGGTGGGATTCTACAAAACTTTATTATGTTAAAATTTTTTATTTTATTATTTCCATTCTACGTGACTTTACCGAAAGAACCAAGAAGATGAATCCCTGCAGTCACGAAAGCTTTAAATCGAAATTTAACCGCCACTACGGGGTGGGGATTCCACAAAACTTTATTATGCTTTATTTTTATTATTTCCATTCTACGTGACTTTACCGAAAGGACCAAGAAAATGGGTGAGTAATTAACCAAAGTTGAAGGCGCAGCCCTGCAATTGCTTTGCTCACGCCACCGCTGGAAGAAGGGCCTCCACACGAAGGAATTCTAGAGAGCTTTCTCAAGGGCATTCTCGCCCACTCTTCCAGACTGGCCAGTAACGTCTTAGAAAAGAGAGACATGAGAGTGCCCAAACTTTACCCCATCGCACGCGACCTTACACTAATCAACTGACAGTGGTGAACCCATTTACACCGCTGGGTGAACAAAGCCGGAGGGGATTTAAACAAAAACTCTGCCCCCCCCTCCCCATCGTTTCAACCATCGAATTGAACCCGTGACCTCTGGACAGCAAGAAGACAAGTCTGGTGCGCTAACCCATTACACCAGTGGCAGCATTTCCCCCTCCCCCAAGTCACCCATGCATGCGGCCGTGTTGCGCAACAGCGTCAGGGGTATAGGCAATGGTTTAACAATAGGATGGTTGCGCAACATATGAAGAATCAAAGAGCTACACTTGAGGTATGCAACCCCATTCAGCTTCTTTCTTCTCCCGCCGCCGCCTGCGTGGCGAACGTCACCTGACAAAGGCAGGTGACGTTCGCCTCACCACACGTCTCTGTGAATAACTTTGGCAAAAGCACGTCACCGTGCCCTCCGTACTTTCCTTTCGAGTATTTTGTGGTTGATGCTAATTTACGCAAGTATGTATGTGTAGTGCCAACCCTACAGGACAGGGTGTGCGAGTGCCGCCGAAGGATGAGGTTACTCAAGGCCATGGAACACTCTGGTTGACACCGGGAGGACACGTGACCATTTAATTCTACAAAGGGGCCCCAAGTGGGGGCTAGGGGTGGTCACGTGGTTAGCATCCAGATCCTTCCTGAGGATTCTAGAAGGTGGTCGTGGCCAAGGGCAGAGCCGGCCACGCCGTAAAGATTATCAGCCGGGTCCCGAGAGGGACCAGGGTTGTTGTTGTTGTTCATCCTGAAGAAACCTTCGTCTACGTTCTCCAGTTCAATGAGTCTCCAACACGTGGACCCGGACCCAAGCTGTTGGTCCCGGTCCGTATGACCAGTTACGTAGTAACCAGTGTAGTTAGCCTGGTGGTCACCACCTTAGGTTGTTATTCTGTTAAGGGGTAGTTACCCCGTGTGTTGGAGTTGAATAAATGTGTTGCCTCTAAGTCTACGTCTGCGACTCAGGTGAACCCACTGCATGTGTGTGTATGTTTGCGAGTGGAAACAAATGACGAAATTTGCAGTGGACACCTCCAAAGTGCTCCATCACTATAGGTCACGAGAGCTGCAGCATAGCCCCACCCCCCACCACCAGGCTGGCGACAGCAACATGGGCAGACCTTAATCCGGTCAGCGAACAGATCATGCCTGCCACCGCTGCCAATCAATGACGACCACAATCCCGCCTCCCCCACCACCTACCTCCCGGACGGTGAGCGAGCCCGAGAGAGCAGCGGCAGCCTTGTTGTCTCTCTCCACGACGGCGTCCCTGAATGCACCGAGTTCCGCGTTGTTTGCGGTGGCAGCACCATCCTCTCCCTGCTGCTGCTGCTGCCGGTGGTGTTGCAGCAGCATGGAGAACGGAGTGGCTGGGATGTTCTCCGCCAGCACCAACTGGCAGGTCCGAGAGAGAGAAACGAATGTATTAGTATGTAACCAAGTAAATAAAGAGCAGAAGTCACCTTTCATCAGAATCTTTATTCACAGTGGAGGAATCCGTTGAGCTCTAAAGCTCTTTTTCAGGTGTCCAGTAGATGTCCAATTATTATTATTCGTAATAATGATGATACTGGGTTTTTATACAATAGGGTCGTTTATCCCACTACATGACACAACGCGCCGCCGGCAAACACAGAGGTGCGCAAGTTAGACTGGGAATTAACCTGAAAAGACCGCTTACAAGAATATTGGGATTGTTAACAGAACCCTCCAATCTTGGAATCGCGCTCTATCAAAACTAAGTTTGTGCAAAGGGTGTCTACAATGTGTCATACACGTGATATATTCACAGTCCTTCTGCCAATTCACCGCTCGGACCTTCCTACACCGTGCGTGTGGCCTGCCAAGAGGATGATTTGGGCCCCAAACTTCACCGTGCTGGTCAGGGAATGTTCGTGATGAGAGAGGGGTGGGCTGCCCACTACCGGTTCAGAGAACGCTCACCACTGGCATTAGTCGTCACAGCTGTAAATTAATTCGACAGGCCGATTGACGGAGGGACACCACACAGATTTTGTAGCTCAACAGGTGTGTGACTGCTCCCCCAACTGTTTGACTAAAATTATTATAATTAGAGACAGTGGTGGTTCTAGAACCTATTAAGACAAATGGCGATCCTGACATTTCAAGGTTATTAAATCGGACCCTACAATTCAAGAAAAACCCATTAAATGTAACTATTTTTGGTAAATATCAATGAAATGGCAAATTTCGGTGTCCTCACCGAGCATGGATAAGAGGTCACTACACGCACACACTTTATAGTGCGAAGATTTAATTGCACGATTTTCAACCCTTTAAACCACATCTGCCCACGGCGCAGATGTCGCCAACATATTTCCCGGCCACAAACAAAACCCAAAACACCTGTTTTTTTGCTGGCGGACTCCCATTAGTTAAGTACCAAAACAGACTCCACCCCCGCTTTCGAATTCAAAAGGTCTTATGAAATCTGGCACATTCAGGGTAATTTTTAGCCATTTGCCCCTCAGGCCAATGGCTCAAAAAATGGGTAAATGGGACTACCCACGGTGGGGTGGTTAATGCTCGCGCCGATTTATTTTTAGCAATATATTTCCATCGCATATACGCACAGGGGTGGGTGGGGGAGGGGAAGAATGTCACCATGGTAGCCTTCACACAAAACAGAGGAAACATTTTTTAGCATAAAAATGTGTTTTTGGAATATGTAAAAAAAACTGTGTATAGAAAAACAGACAGTGTTTATGGCTTGCTTTCTGCCCACTGGTTGCATTTTATCCACCCCAAGGTGGTACCGAACTACCCCCCCGCCCTCCCTTGGCTCACAGGCTACAGAGGGCAATGCAGCGAATGAAGCGCCACAGCAACGGATAGATACCTGCTTAGTGGTCGGAGTGATGTTAACGTCCAGGTCATCTGCCGTGACCGTCAGCAGCTCCTGTGTGCAGACACATCACAAGGCATTATTACGCCCCTGTTCATCAACCTCTGATAACACAATAATGCCATTCCCATCGTCGCATTGGGTCGTTTCAGTTCGGCTGTTGCAAGCGAGCGGTTGCCACAACAGCCGCGAATTTCACGAAACCAGTCACGAGGGGTGGCTACCAAGTGGCTCTCGGGGTCGGAGTGCCGGGCCAGCGACGATGAGTACCTGGGTTTGAATCTGGAGTTTAAGCCACCCGTGGATTAAGCCTGGATGCTCAAGTGTTGCGAGCAGCTGCGTCATCAGCCAGGGTCACACCAAGGACTGCATAAAAATATATATCGTGGTAATTTAGGTTCTTTTACTTAATTTCACTTTTTCCAGCTACAAAAATGTAAAGAAAAGATTTCAGTTTGACTGCGCTGTGACAAACATCTCGGTACCAGAGCGTGTGAAAAAGCGCGGCACCCAAAGTGTGGATAAGAGGTCATTTGGCGGGAGGGAACTCAGAAGTAGTTCTGTGATGTCCGCGGCGAAAACAAGTTGCTCTGCGAAAGGTCACTTTGTCACACGATGCCAACAGGACAACTGGCATACCATTGGGAGAAACGTGCATTTTTTTTTTTTTACACTTTCCAACTAACGTTGGAAGCTTTTATGGATTCGCTCTGCTCCACCCGTCTGTCAGTCCATCACAGGGTGGGGTGAGCAGGTGGAGGATCGCTATAGCTTTCATAACGATGATCCAAATGTTCACATAACGCGAGTAATATTGTGTTGCTCTTCAGGAATTACCAAGTTTTCCACTCATGGTTTACACCCCCGACTCCCCGCAGGGGGCTTTACAGGTCCGGTTTTACAGGTTGTAAGCAATGGCGGAGCCAGGATTTTTAGGTAGGAGGGGGTCAACCCCTCCAGCAATGAAAAATGATAGGAGTTGTTAGTAAGTAAGGACTTGTCCCTTCACTATGGGGACCTCATTTGCCAGTAAAAATATGATAATTGGTTCTTTACCCTTCTATCTGGCAACAAAACTGACACCTTTTTGCAAGGAGTCATGTTTGCATAGACCGCAATACCTGCAGTCATAATACAAACAAAAGAACATAACTTTTTTTATTCGACGCGTGTGCGGCGATGGCACAGCCATCGATCGAGGGTCGAATTGGAACCGCGTTGTGTGATCGGCATCGCGCTCGCTGAAGGTGAATGCCTTCAGGGAAGTCGTGGACTGTATACACAACTGCGCACAATTCTGAGTCACGTATAACCGCTTTGCCGTTACTTATTGCCAATTATGGACTCAGACTATTGTCCTATCATCTCATAGAGTCCCTGGCACGTAATAATATTTTACACAGTGGCAGTGGGGGTCGCAAAATTCCAATTTCTTACTAATAAACCCCAATGATCCGATCGAAATTAGGGATTTTGATCGGATCATTGGGGGGGCACGTGCCACCCCACCCCCCCCACTGGCTTCGCCAGTGGTTGTAAGCGTCCTTAATTAGAGCCTATTGTTGAGAATTTCACAAGGGTTGGGCCGTTCTTTACTTTTAGTAAACACAAGAGGGGTGAGGGGGAGGCTAAAATGTTGGAGACCAAAGAGCTGCGCATGTGTCAGCATGTTACTACGACCATATGCGGTTGCCCATCTTCCTCGAAGCGTAAACAACCCCCCCCCCTTATCCGCTAATTAAATACTTGTGAAGACAAAACGCACAGTGGAGTAAATGATTCCGTAACTCACGCACGCCCATAATATTTCCCTGTCCTTCACTTTCTTTTATTGAACCCATCGCACTTCCAGACGGTCGGAGGCGAGATGACACTCGGCCGGGGGGGCGGCCTTGCAGGTTGTGTCCTCTGGGCTAAAGAGTCTCCCTGTTACATGTACGTAAGTCGAACTTTTCACGCTGTACGTTACCAACCACGCTATTCGGAGGTGTGGGAAGGATAACAAACTAAACACACGCAAAAATATATATACACATTCCTGGAGGGAAGGGCAAGGGAGGGGGGTACATTATCTGGATAAGGTCGGGGGGGGGGGGGGGAAGACTATACGAGAAAATAAAACACACCAGGGACTTTTCGATTTAAAGCTTTCGTGACTGCAGGGATTCATCTTCTTGGTTCTTTCGGTAAAGTCACATAGAAGGGAAATAATAAAAATAAAACAAAATAATTCTCACGACGTTTCGGCCACAACGCAAGCATCCGTCTTCAGGTGAAGAACAGGTCTGTCTATTTTATTACTTCCCTTCTACGTGACTTTACCGAAAGAACTAAGAAGATGAACACCAGGGACTTGTTTAAATGAAATGCGTCCGGACGAACGTCACAAGCGTTTACAGCTTCACCGCGCCCAGAACTAACTCACGTGGTTGGCGTTGAGGAAGTAGAGCTGCGAGCGGGCGAGCCATCGTGCCGAGTCGGCCGAGAATGCGGTCCGCTCGCTCCCGCGGCACGAACACGGCGGAGGAGACGAGCTGGGGGCACACGCCGCGCTGCGCCAGCACTGGCCTCGCCTCGCTGGGCCGGAACACGAACACTGCGAGGGGCGGCCAGGAAAGAACGCTCCATGTCAGGCCTCCCTCTCCACAACCTTCGGTGTGATGAAGTTTAATCAGGGCACTCCAGGCAGCCTGGAGTGCCCTTCAACCAGCAGCGAATTGGCAAGAGGCTGCAATTGATGAGGTATGAAGAATTCACCCACCACCACCCTCCATGACGCTCAAGACTAATTGTCACGATTTTGGGGTCACGACCTTATTCAAGTTCAAGAATCACATAATTTTTTGTTTACAATTGTGGGGCGTGTAAAATAAATCTCTCGAGGAGTGGCTGCAAACGGTCTCGTTAACCGGTCAATCGGACGCACGGCGATGGCTACGCATGCGGCCTCTCATCCGGCACTGTGGAGTCGAGAAGAGGGTTGGCGGATCACGGCGCGAATGTTGTGCAACTCTCTTCCCGTGGGCATCATACCCTGGCTCTCCGGAAGGCAGGACCAGCAAAGCACAGACGAATATCATCTTTCCCTTCTCTACGGCATAGTGTTGCCCCCACTGCATGCTTGGGTTTTCTCCGGGTGCTCCACTTTACTACCACATGTATAGAAGAAGGCCTGCGGTGCTTGCGGAATTGTTGGTAGCCCCGGCTTAACACCTGGCTGCTGCCTTCAGACCTGCCTCTGGTTCGTCAGCGATTGCGAGATGCAATTTGGATGAATGACGCTCTATAAAACTAAATATTACATGCCATACACCAACATAAAAAATGGATTTTCAGAATACAATTTGAAACCTGCATCTTCAAGAGCATGATTCGATTTAAATAGACTCGTTACAATGTCGCAACGTCCAGGACTTAAAAAAACAACTTCAATGCTATACATCCGCACAGCAGGTACGGCCAGAATGTAAGATAGAGGTCACGGCCAACCTCGGGTTTTCGTATTGCTTCCAGAGAGACGCGAGTAATTTAATCACAGCGGTATTATTCTACGGTCACAAATGCGGCGCGAGGCCTTGTGAAAGATTGCTCGGCACATTTTGCCGACACTCGATGGCGATTGCCGTCAAGATGAACGGCCCCAACACACGGCGCTCGACTTTTGAGCGGTAATCCTAAACAATCGTCTTGATGAAAATCACCCGCATTGGGGGGCGGCGTTGCGTTGTCACCAAATCGGCCTCCCGGCGTGTCGAGCTGCGTCTGTGACGAGCAACGCCGAATCAATCACGGCGCTCGTCGCAATCAGCGCTTCATCAATCTCGCACGTCCACGGAGCTGTCGATGCTGCTGCCGCTACCACTCCTGTCGCTACCACTGATGCTGCTTCTGTGTAGCGTGGCACAAGCTCTCTCTCGAGCTTGCCCTCGTGGAAACAAACGCAGGAATCGATGAAGGGGAGGCGGCGGGGGTTATAACATGAACGCAAAGGCATGGGTGGCCCCAAAAGTGCCTTATGGCATAAGGTCCTGAGACGTTTCGCTTGGAGAGAGTCGGACGCAGCACAACCGCGGAAGCCCACACAAAAGTTTGCAAAAAAGTGAGTTTTCAGAGATAGGTGCGCATTTTTATTACGTGTCTTATTTACGTAAATGATCACCATGATAATGATTTAATTACAAACACATATGAACTAACGATGCAGAGTACAGTACTGCTGATGGCAGAACTTTGCCGGCTGATATGCGGCACTGCCTATGACAAAAAAAAATCACCCAAAATGCATTCAACCCAACGAGATGTCAGGAGCTAAGCAGGCTCGAGTGTGGACATTAAACCCAGTCACACCTCAGAAGTCAAGCGGGGTTGAGCCTGGAAAATCAACCGCCGTCAACACTGGTTGTTCCGGGTTTGAGTCGCGGTGTTGACCATTCCTTACATCAAGGTTTCGCCATGTTTGACTGCAAGCAATGCGATTCATTAACCCCCGACCCATGCCGAGACTAGAGGGTGGGTCTCCAATATCCCCCCCCCCCCTCGCACCGCCTATAAACAAGGCCAGCGGTGAAGCTCAAATCCAGGAGTGGATTGACGCGACGTCGGCTCGCTGGTTACCAAACTGCCGACCTCGCCGGGTCTCCCGGGTGCCGTGGCCTCAGGTAAATCCTTTTGGGGATCACGCCGAGCGGTGGAACCAGCTCGTCATAAGTACACGTCTCATCATCGGCCACGCACCAGAGTAACTTCTCCTCAATTGCCTGCAACTTCGCATTTTCCTGAAATTTCACAATACCCCACAACTTGCCTGCAATTTTTCTACTGCCTGCAAATCCATATTTGCCCGCAATTTCTCAATTGCGTGCAATTTCTCAATTGCCCGCAATTTCTGATCTGTCTGAAATTTATCATCTGTCCGCAATTTACTCTGTATGTGTCCCATAACACCCTGGACACCCTTGCAAAGAAGACGTTCCATCTCAAAACGGATTATCGAGATAAAATACTTGCTAAGAAAAGAAATAAAAACACAGGCGGTCTGCGGTTTACGACCGTCCGGTTAACGACGATTCGCATTCACGACGTTGACGTAATGGCCACCCCCCCCATGGATCTTTCACCGTCTAAAAACTTTATTTGCAGCTTCCGGCAAGACTCCAAACGCGTTTGAACAGAATCGGTCAGATTTTTCCCGATGTGACTTGGTGTGGAGCTTTTGTTATTCTAGAGTGTTTTTGTGGATGTTCACCTACTAAACCCTATGAAATACGTCTCATAAAAAGAGAAAAACACATCCTGCAAATGATGTTTATACCGTTTCTATCATCTACAGTAAACCCTTGTTAATTCGACACATATGGGGGCTCTGGTCTTGCCGAATGATCCAGTATTACGAATTATGTACAACGGTACTCCCCCAGTGCCTCCTGCCAAAATATATTTTTGCTTCCAAATGTTTTCCAAAAATTATTTGACAAAAAATATAACACTTAGCATCAGTAACCGGCACTGCAGACCGAGGAGGAGGATGTGTGGTAGGTTCCATGTGGCAGGTGACAGGTTGTGGAGGGGGGGCTTAATGCGCTTAGTATGCGCTTACTGTATGTACTGTATGCCAGTGCATGCTAAGTGCCCATGACGAATTACTAGTATTTCTGCCGGAGGCGCAGCCGTGCCGAATTACCCCCAATCACGAATGATCAAATACCGAAAAAACGAGGTTTTACTGTAAGGGGAACTAGGGTCCGATTTTACAATGGGGTTTCCAGGAACGCATTGTGCAGGACCGCCTGTATAAACAATTCCTGACGGTGGCATTATAACTCACGTCTGAGTAAATAAAGCACTGCGTGCATTAAAAGGCGGATTGATGGGTCGATTCATCTTCATATTCTTAGGCTGATGGTAACCGCGTCGATTCGCGATGTGTCTTCAAATCAGCATGTGGCGTATGCAAATTGTACAGATCAAACCCAGAAGCCAGTGGAGGAACAACCATTCAATTTGTATGTCGTATGTAAATGGGATCCCATGTCGCCTGCAGCCACTAGAGACATTCACCATTTTCCTTCACCAATAAATAGATTCTTGAATCGAATCCTGATCCATGAATCGCGATAAATCATCGAATTTCCAGGAGGGTGAATCGTTCCACCTCTGTGACCACACATTAACTCAAATCGGCACCTTACTAAAAAGCTCATCAACCAAAATTTTTTTAGTTTCCAAAAAAAAACCCTTATTGCGGAACAGTCAATTTACAGAAGGTAACCGAATGCCCGCACTTAAATATATATTTTGAAATATCAAACAATCCTGAAACTTTGGCTCTCTATTTCATAAGCAAAATTCTAGAAAACTTTTAACTTCCATTCAATTTAATCTCAACGGTTTAAAAACACGAATCCCCCCCCATCCTCAGCACACGGATTAATTTCACATGCTATGCGTCAAATTTCCATTTGCTGTGGCCCTGGGAGCAAAGATCAGCCAACGCGCTTCACACACAGCCACATATGCTGCACAGCTTTGGAGTCAGCGATGGGAAATCACAGATTTTTTTCCCTTGCGTTTGTTTCAAAGTGGGAGCTGTTGTGTTGGTTTGTTTCAAGTTTTGCGCATTACAGTAGATGATGCTTCGAACCATTAACGTCTTTTTACGAAGGTCACGGAGAAACGCCCGTAGAATCTGGCGCGCGTTGATCGATGTTTTTCGAGTGGTTAAACGCAAAACAAAAAATGAATAGCAAACAAAAACAACCGAGTTACTGAATAGCAACAAACTGTCCAATGTGTAAACTTGTATAACAATCTTGACTTGAAGCTTTCATGACTGCAGGAATCCATACTCTTTGGTTCTTTCGGTAAAGTCACGTAGGTATAAATAAAAAAAATCTTCCATGGTGAGTTTTATAGACGGGTGTATGGAAATGATGTAGTTAGGAAATTGGTTCAGTGCTGGCAGGCCATGTGGCCAGATGACAAACGTGTCATCTACGTATCTCTTCCACAAGGACAGAATGGTGGATGTCTGGATGGCATCTGTCTCAAAATTTTCCATGAAAACATTCGCTACCACTGGCGATGAGGGAGAATCCAAGCAGGCTAAACTGGTTCTCTCTGAGAAAGGGGTGCGCCAAAGTACGACAGCACAGACAACAAACTATACCTTTGATAATAGGTTTTCCCCTTTTGTCTGGCAACAAAACAGTTGTTAAGATGTTAAAACACCAAACTGAAACATTTTACAAGGAATCATGTCTGCATTAACCACAATGCTTGTGGTCAGAATGCAAACAAAAACACTGATACTATATGCATTGTCCTTGACACGATTCCTTGTAAAAGGTTTCAGTTTGGTGTTTTAACATCTTGACACCTGTTTTGGTGCCAGAAAAAATGGGAAAAACCAATTATCAGATTTTGGTACTGGCAACAGAGGTCCCATGATGTGCACCTTTGTTGGGGGTTGTTGGCTTAGAAGGCGATTAATTGTGTAATTAAATAAAATATCATAGCATTAGCCCCAGCTGCAAAGCTGCAGGAAACGCTGTCGTCGATTGACTGGTGTTGAGTTGCGAGACGGGACAGCGGTCGAGCAAGTCTCATTAATTACCTCCGGTCGAGGTGGCCGGGTGGCTCGGAGGTCAGAGCGCCAAGCTAGCACGATCCTGGGATGGAATGCGGGCACCAGCTGCCTCCAATTAAAACGCGTTCTTAAGTCCCGCGAAGTTGAGGACCTCGGAATGCTCACGAACTGGTTTAAAAAACAAATAAGTGGCTACAATTTCCAGTTCTGAGAATGACAATATCGGTGTGACCGTCATCATGTGACGAACTCTACCCCCTAACATGCAAAGTGGGTAGGAAAATGCTGCCCTCTACTCCGTGTGTGTGTGTGTACCAGAGGACACTTTGAGGTAGCTCTGTAACATCCGATTTCCGTGTACCATTGTCGGACACGAATAAGGGTCGCAACCGAACTGTTCAGAAACTTTTCAAACAGATTCTGCCCCGTGACGTGCCACCGACAACATAATTGGGATACAATCGGTGGGCGCGGGGGGGGGCCAAGGCACTTAATGGGGGGGGGGGGGGGGGGGAACCAAGCCTAAAAATCTTTACGTACGGTCTGTGGTGGACGAGGGTGTGGTGAAGACCGCCACGTGGTCCGACAGAGGATTGGCGACAAGGACGGCCACAGACAGCTGCACGCTCCACTCCACTGCAGGGCCACATGCACAGACACACCGAGAGCAAACGTGAGAAGAAATCTCCCCCCCCCCCCCGCCGCCCCATATAGCCTTGACAGACTGTTGGGGAGTGTGCTTAGCGAGTTGCACCTATGAAGGCCGGCACGACACACGAAGGGGGGGGGGGGGGGGGTAGTACCCGGCCACATTTGTCTCCAAAGTGGCGGTGTTTCACACAACGCGGCGCGAGGTACTCATTTGAGGCCGAATCGATCTAGGGGCGGCCCAGGACCGTTTTAGATGATCGTCACTGGTGTGGTCGTGAGCAAGAGCCGAACTCGGGTCGCTGGGTTCGTAAGGGGCCATCCATTTAGTACGTACGCATGTAGGGGGGAGGGGGGGGTTAACCCAAATGCGTACGCTTGCGTATGGGGGGGGCTCTACTGACAATGTACGCAGCATAGGAAACGGGGGGGGGGGGGGTGAAGCCTCGATAATAATTTGTCTACATTGGCTTTCAAATGAGTTAGATAGTCCGGCGTTGGACTGTTTGCTTAAAGACGTTAATATTATTAATCCTTGATCGTTTCTGCGTGGATTAAATATCGGTCGTTCTATAGGATTCGGGGGGGGGGGGGGGGGGGGGGGGTGTCAAGTGAACAGGTTTTTGCATACGTACTAAATGGATGGCCCCTAACCGCACTCGTACACACGCGGTGGTTTGCACGCTGCACTGTGAAGCCTGCGGTCCGAGTTCAATTCCCAGCCACGGCGAACTTCAGTAGTGAGCGATCTGTGAAGCGGTCATGGATTTTGCACCCCCCCCCCAACCCGATCTGACAAAAATGGTGAAGTATGGTCAAACAACAACAAGAGCCAATATGGCATGAGAGGCCTTTGTGCAATTGAACCTTACGGGTCCCGAATAAACAGAAAGCGAAATCGCCATATATTTATTTATTTTTGGCAACTCCGTCCCACCGCGCACAAACGCCGCGACCCACCAGACATCAATCCTCTCGTTCTTCACCAAGCACCCGTCGTTGTCAAAATTACCGTAATCATAAACAAAACTTTGAAACTTTGATTATCGCACCGTGTAGAGCTCGTCCAGAATAATAGATTGCCATGTTGTTCGCCTTCAACAGACATAAAATGACGTCGCAACGCAGTTTATGCGAGAACCGGGGGCTTATGGGACCCTGGGGTCCCCGCCATGAGGTTCAATTGTGCATTGAAGAAAGTCTGCAAATCACTATAGACGTGTTTTATATATTAAAAAATATGTCACTTTTTAAAACAGGCCACCATTTTTTTTTAGGCAAGTCAACAAAGAAGATCACATTAATTCGGTGACAACTGATGTTAACTACCTCGCCTGGTTTTCAGGAGGTTGTGGGTTCAATCCCAACCCTGATGCCTGTATAATTGGAGTTGGCATGCTCTCCCTGTGGTCGTTTGGATTTCTGTCCGGGCCCTCCAGTTTTTCCCTCCACATTTAGAATCAACATGCATTTATTTAAGAGTATTTGGCCGCGATACAATTCCACGTGATGAGCCACTTTGTTGAGCGATCATATGCGGTCAGGTCGTTTAAGAAAAATAGCTACAGAGCTCAAGTGGCCCTTACCTGGTAAAATAAATATAACATTACAGTTTAGTTTACCCGATTAATTCCTGGCATGCGTGGCTTGGCCTCAGTTAAATCCTTAAAGTGGTATCATCCCGACAGAAGCCGGTCATGAGTACACATCTCATCACTGGCCAGCCACGCGTGACGGTACACAGAGGGGGGGGTGGGGACAGGGTGGGGGGGGGTGGAAGGTGGGGGGGTTCAGCGCTTACACCAACAGCTGAGCAGGTTCCACACGTGCAGGAAGCCGGTGTCGGTCGCCCCCACCAAGTACTTGCAGGAGTTCTTGTTGCCGAAGCAAAGTTGCCTGAAGGTAAAATATTAAATCAGAATCTACATTTATCCTGGAGGAGGAATCTGACGCCATACAAAACTAAAATGAAGAGCTTCGTGGCATTCATCTTCTTGGTTCTTTCGGGTAAAGTCACGTAGAATGGAAATAATAACATTAAAATAAAACATAATAAAAAAATTAATTCTCACGACGTTTCGGCCACTCGACAGACCTGCTCTCCACCTGAGGACGGCTGCTTGCGTTGTGGCCGAAACGTCGTGAGAATTATTTAATATTTTTATTTATTTCCATTCTACATGACTTTACCGAAAGAACCAAGAAGATGAATCCCTGCAGTCACGAAAGCTTTAAATCGAAAAAGCTTCGTGGGAGTCGGACTCGGCCCACTTTATGTGGAAGTCAACAGTGTTTTTTTTTCCTATGATGAGACTTGCCGCCCCCCCTGACATAGGAATTTCCATCACTGGCTTAGGGCTATAATGAGCACAGTTTAAATTTTTATTTCAGCGGAAAATCCAGTACATGTTCTGTGTGTGCATGTTTGGATATATACGTGTAAGAGACTCACCCTGTTCTTGGTTCTTTCGGTAAAGTCACGTAGAAGAGAAGTAATAAAGTAATAAAAATAAGACATAATAAAATAATTCTCACGACGTTTCGGCCACAACGCAAGCAGCCGTCCTCAGGTGAAGACCAGGTCTGTCGGGGAGACAGCGTCTTCACCTGAGGACGGCTGCTTGCGTTGTGGCCGAAACGTCGTGAGAATTATTTTATTACTTCCCTTCTACGTGACTTTACCGAAAGAACCAAAAAGATGAATCCCTGCAGTGACGAAAGCTTTAAATCGAAATTTAGACTCACCCTGGTCAATGAATTGCCCTCAATAGGGACTACCCAGACCAATCATTGCCCTCTACTGGTAGACTAAATTAACCAACTAAACTATTTTACTCTTAGGTTCTTTCGGTAAAGTCACGTAGAAAGAAAATAAATTAGATAGAATATGACGTTTCAATTGCAACACAAGCAATCATCATGAGGTAGAACTAAATTTGAGAGAAACAAAACACAGACACGGAGACAAACAGACATACACACAGACCCTGTGTGTCTATGCTGTGTGTCTCTGTATTTCCGTGTCTGTCAAATTTAGTTCGACCTGATGACGATTGCTTGTGTTGCAATGGAAACGTCGTATTGTATTATTTTATTTATTTTCTTTCTACGTGACTTTACCGAAAGAACCAAAGAGTAACTCCTGCAGTCATGAAAGCTTCAAATCAAGTTTAAACGATTAGTATTTTACCAGGTAAGGTCCACTCAGCTACACAGCTCTTAAATTCAAAAGTGACCTGGCCACAAATGATAGCTCAAAGAAGTCGCTTATTATCACGTGGAAATTTATATTAGCCAAATAGTCAAAACGCATGTTAATTCTAAATGTGGAGGGAAAAACCGGAGGAGCCGGAGAAAAATCCACACGACCACAGGGAGAGTATGCAAACTCAAAATATACAGGCGTTAGGGTCAGGATCGAACCCACGACCTCCTGCATACCAGGCGAGGTAGTTAACGTCTCTCCACCGCGGCGCTCCAGGCCGCTCTCGAATGCCACCACAGGTCACTCTTAAAAACGAAACTACATCCCCCTGGCCTCCCGAGTTCGCACGTGGCTGAACCAACCGTCAACGCCCCTACCGAACGTGACCCCCCCCCTACCCTCCTTCCCCTACGCTGCAGGTGGTGCGCGGCATGTCGCGTACCGGATGCCCCCTGGCGGCTGGCAGAAGGTGGCCCGCATCTCCCAGCACTCGGGCTCCCACAGCGTGACCACGGAGCCAAAGGCGACGGCCAGCACAGAGCCGTCCTCCGAGAAGCAGCATGTGGTGGCTGGAAGCTTCCGGAAGGAGCCCACGAAGTCGCAGCTCCAGTTTACCCCTCCTCCCTCCTCCTCCTCTTCTTTCCCCTTCTCCCCCTCCTCTAATGAACACACACGCGTGCGCGCCGACACACGGACCGACGGTGCAGGCGAGTGCAGGTCAGTGCGTGTGCTGGAGTGACAGGGTGGCGGCTGCAGATTTACGAGCGGTTTAGATAGTTACTTGCCACTGATGTCAGCCGGGGAATCAAACACGGCCCACTGGGTTCATGACTGTGTTCAGCAAAGTGCGTGTTTTAGGTATGCGTGGTGCTGGCTACCCGTCCGTTCTCACGTGTGCCGTACCGGCCTTTATTAGGTGCTCTCTAACCTAACAGCGCTTGCCCCAAAAAAATCTAAGGATATACAACAGGGGTTCTTTGTCTTTATGTGTACACAGGAAGTCCCCGGGTCACGGACGAATTCAGTTTCTGAGATCGAGCCGTAATCCTATTTTTACGTACGTCAGAAACTGAAAAATCTTCCCCCCAAAATCAACGATAAAATCCCATGGCGTTTCCCCTACCCGATGACCAATTCGGTTTCACTCAATACCGTATCTCGCTGTCGTCCGTCTTTCATAGTTACCGGCAGCGTAACGCTGTACATATGCTCTGCACTTCCTAAAATGATTTCATTTAAATCGAATTACTACCCTAACACTAATCATAATTAAACTAACGGAACATATGCTGTATCCAATTGTTTATGAATACCACGAAACATTTTAATATTAATTGTTAACAAAAAGCAGTCACTTCGCAAATGTTCGTTAACCATGCATTAGGCTAGGCCTGGACTTTTCCGATTGCTGTTGGCTGAAACCACAAGCAATGGATGTACATACGGTTAATAACTAAGTGAAATAAACTTAGAATAAAAATAACTAGCAATAAAAACATGGGGAGAAAAAGACAGGTCTACGCATAGAAAACAATTACGTAATGCAGCAAAGGGAAAATAATTACGTAACACGACAAAAAATTCCATTTACCTTAATCCTAGTGAACATGTCAGTTTTATTTGGGTCCCAGAAAAAAAACTTCCCTTGCTGCTCATCTCAGCTCGTCAGGACAAGACACAACCAACAGGCGCCTGGGGCCAGGCACGGGGCCCGGTTACCTGCGGCCTCTGGGTCCCGCGCAAGCGTCCACACTTTGAAGCGTCCGTCGAGCGAGCAGGTGACAAGGGTCGACTCCGTCTCCCGTCCCGGCGGTTGCCGGCGGAAGCAGACGGCGGTGATGTCGAGGTCGTGCGGGGCCGCCACCGTCGTGTTCAGGACGAAACTGCGAGCGCACGAGCGGTAGCGCAGCAAAGCAAAAGCCCCCCAAAAAAATCAGGGGAATCATCTTCTTGGTTCTTTCGGTAAAGTCACGTAGAAGGGAAGTAATAAAATAATAAAAACACAACATAATAAAATAAAATATTTTAATAATAATAGAAATAAAACGTAATTAAATAAAATATTTTATTACGTTTTATTTTTATTATTTTATTACTTCCCTTCTACGTGACTTTACCGAAAGAACCAAGAAGATGAATCCCTGCAGTCACGAAAGCTTTAAATCGAAATTTAAATCAGGGGAAGCCTGCGACTCCCGAGCCAATGCGGTGGCGCCCCTCGCGGGAGGGGGCTGGCTTCCCACCGTGCCGAGCTGGAACCAAACCTCGATCACCAGGGCTCACGACAACATGCCTCTATCTGGCTCGTTGTACGGCTCTCGAGAGGTTAACGCTCCGATTATCTCGAATTAAAGACTTCGGATGTTGGAGAGCGTGATAGAATCTATGCGTGTGCTTCGTTGGTGCTGTGCATAAAGGTAGCGTCATTGTCGGAGGCGGGCAGGGACAGAGGTAGGCAGGAAGGTAGAGAGGGAGGGAGTGAGGGAGTGGGGGCAGAGATGAATGCCTCGAAGAGAATCCATGCTTATGTACAATTTTTCCTCCTCATTTCAGCAATCAGGAGGAGGAGGAGGGGGGGTGGGGGGGGCTGCATTTGAGGCCTCACCTCTGCTGCTGAACGTCGAAGGCCCAGAACTTGAGCTGGATCTCGGGCTCCGCGTTGAGGCCTCCGGCCCGCTGCTCCACGGTGGCGAGCCAATCGCCCAGCGTGTCAAACGCGGCCTTGTGCAGCTCGGTCTGCACCAGGCCCCGCTGGAAGATGTGCTCCTGTTGCACGATGTCCAGCTGCACGTGATGGGAGGAGAGAACGAGACACAGCTTTGGATTCCAGCTTACACGGGAAAGCCCGCTCGCAGTCAAGACCAGAGCGCTCTCCCGCTCGGCCACGTTACAGCAGAAGTGCAATGTGGCCACGCTGCCGGCGCGTCACAAGCCTTTTGTGCGTCGGCCGCAAATTGAGACCCCCACGGAGTGGCCGGTAAGAGGTGGCCGTGCGGCACGCGCTCACGTCGTAGAGGAGCTCGTCGGTGCCGAGCGAGTAGAACTGCAGGCAGCCGGGTTTCCCGTTGAGCGCCAGAGCCTTGCTGCGCGGGTCCACGATGAGCCCCGTGCTCGCGGAGCCTCCTGCACCCAGAAAAACCGGCGGCACCAGCAGCGTCAGTATCAGCAGAACCAGCAGCATCAGCAGCACCAGCAGCACCAACAGCACCAGCAGAACCAGCAGCACCAGCAGCGTTCGTATTGGCCGTGGCAGCAACAGCAGCATCAAGCAGCTTCAGCAACATCAGCAGCACCAGCAAACATGAGCAGCACCAGGAGCATCAAGTATCAGCAGCATCAGCACCAGGGAGTGTCAGTACCAGCAGAGCAGGTGACAGTAGCCGAGCCAGCAGCAACAGTACCAGCAGCACTGGCAGCACCCGCATCAGATACGAACACAAACAGCAGGGCTCTCTCGCGACTTGCCTCTCACGAGGCCTTGAATGACGCGGACCACGAACAGGTTGCTCTTGACGATCGTTATTTCTGGAAAGAGAAAGACGAGCATGGAGGCGGCGATGATCTGCATTTACGTTGTTTACGATGTCATGTTAACGCCACTGTGGATCGATTTACGACGCATCTCAAGACACGACTCCAAAACACATTCGTGTCGGTCTCTCACAGCTTTTGCCACGCTCGATTGCGAGCAACGCGAAATCATTCGCCCCGACCCGAGGCTAGAGGCTGCTCAAGGATCCTTCAAAAAACACTCCTCCCCCCCTCGCACCGCTGACTAGGGCCAGCGGTGCAGCGCTCAAATCCAGGAGTGGATTCGTGCGACGTCGGCTCGCTGGTTACCAAACTGCCGACCTCGCCGGGTCTCCCGGGTTGCCGTGGCCTCAGGTAAATCCTTTTGGGGATCACGCCGAGCGGTGGAACCAGCTCGTCATAAGTACACGTCTCATCATCGGCCACGCACCAGGGCAACGTCTCTCAGTTGCCTGCAATTTCATTTTCCTGCAATTTCGCAATTGCCTGCAAACCCATATTTGCCCGTAATATCTCAATTGCGTGCATTTTCTCAATTGCGTGCATTTTCTCAATGGCCCGCAATATCTCAATTGCCTGCAATTTCTCATCAATTTACTCTGTATGTGTACCATAACACCAACTCTTATTGGTGGCGCTTTACGGCTCAAAGGTGACCGATGGTGTGAACGAGTGAGCCACGGGTGGGTGGGGGGAGGGATTAAGGGGGGGGGATTCGGGGGGGGGGGGGAGACAAGACACTGGGGGCGCCGTGGCAGTACATACTGTTGTCGACGTGCCCCGTGGCGAGCAGCGCGCCGCACGGGGACGTGCTCACGCTCGAGATGGGCGCCCCCAGGCGCGGCAGGAAGTCCTTCTGCTCCTCGGCGCAGTGGCGCCACTGGACCAGCACAGCCTCGGGGCCGCCCGTGAGCAGGCAAGTGCCTGCAAGACAGAGGTCGCAAACGGGTTTTGATTCCTTACCCGTACCCGGCCGCACCAGGGTCGCAAATGGGTACCCGTACCCGTAACCGGCCGGGTACGGGTAGCCGTTCCCTACCCGTACCCTACCCGAAATGAGTGACAAACGGTGACTCACCAGCGACTCACGGCCTACCCGTACACGGCCGCACCAGGTTCGCAAACGGGTACCCGTACCCGTACCCGGCCGGGTACGGGTAGCCAGGTATCGGGTAGGGTACGGGTATCGGGTACCCGGTTGCGACCTCTGCTGCAGGCCGCACGCAAAAGTCGGGTGTGTCCGGACGGGTCGACTTATACAGAGCCACGGGTCGCTGGCTACAAACGCCGGCTGGTTAACACGAGTCGAAGACATGAGAGGCCGATTTGCGTTGGATCCACCACAGCACGCCATCACTTAAGACTATTTAAACTGAACAATTTTTTTTATTTTACCAGGTAAGGCCATCCGAGCTAATAGAGCTCCTCTTCAGAAACGAGCTGGCTATCACAAATGATAGCTCAATAAAATGGCTCATGTGGAAATGTATAGCAGCCAAATACTCTAAACGCACGTTTCTAAATGCGGAGGGAAAAAAAACAGAAGACCCGGAGAAAAATAAACGTGATCACAGGTAGAGACACACGCAAGCTCCAAAGATACACCAGGCATCAAGGTCGGGATTGAACCCACGAACCTCCCCTATACCTGGCGAGGCAGTTAACATCTCGCCACCGTGCCCCCCCCCCCACCCTCTCCAAGGCTGGTGTCCACCAGGATCATCAAGAAACCCAATCTGAAACAGCAAAATGTTCCTTTACCTTCGGCAGAGTAGGCAAGGTCAGACACCCCCTCGGAGTGCCAGTGATACGTGGAGAACGTGTACTGCTTCTTGTGCCAAAAGTTTCTCCTGAAAAAGACAAGCGAAATAACCACGGTTCATCGAACAATTTCGAATAAGCAAAAAATGCATCCCCCGTCGACCCACTAGCACAGCCGGCTACGTACGGTGCGAAAGAAGTTCAGCGTACACAACAAAGTTCCCTCGTTATCCGCCACATTTGGAATATCCGCAAAATCTTATCTGGAACTCTACACGACCGCATCGAGAGAGAAAGATGCGACAAAGCAATGATGCGCAGCAGCAGCAGCATCATCATAACTTAAGGAAAGTTAATTATTAAAGTATTAAATAATAGTTTATAGTGTACTTTTATTTCCGTAATGTTTATTACCAATTTATAACATTTCGTGTTGATAATTTTCACGTATTTAATCGCTTATTTAAGTTTCAATTTAAGGCTTTCGAGGGCCAATATCATAGACCCACGAAATTTGCCGTTCACACAAGCTTCTCTGGAACATATCCCTCGTGAATAACAAGGGAATACCACCATTAACTCACGGACGAGGGCCTTCCTCACACGGCGTCGGTCGTGGGGCCTTGAAGGACCATACTTCACCGCGCTGGTCAGTGTGGGTTAATGAAGGGGAGCCCCCCCCCCCCCCCCCCCCGGAGTGATTTGGATATCGCTCGCCACAGACGATGGTCCGTGGGGTCCAGGAGACGAACCCGAGTCGCAGGGTTAATCACGCGGCAGTGCACTAACCACAGCGACGTCGACCCACGTAAAGAATAGTTATTGCTCATGCATTTGACGCTACGGGTATGTACTTGCTTTTTCCAGATATAACAAATACCAAAAGAAAAAAAACTCTCGTGCGATATATATCACGGACCCGACGTCCTCCATCAAGGGCCTAGGATAATAATACTTGCTTTCATATTGAGCCCATAACGAGTTATTGTATTTAGTCTAGGGTACGCCCCCTAGTGGCAGTTTGTCTTTATGTGGCACAAGATGAGCACACAGCACTGTCTGGTCGGAAGCAATGTTGTTCTTGGTTGTTCCAGAAAAAAATACTTGGCAAATTTGGACCATGACACTGACACAAAGTGGCTTACTATACGCCTTATAATCACATCACGGGGGATCTTTAACACCTTTTGGCGTCATCTGGTCCAACCCATGTGAGACTAGGCTCTAAGCAAAGCTGTCTCGGGTGTGGACCAATCAACTTCAAGGACAGTGCATATATGATCAGAGTTATGTTTTTTGTTTGCATTATGGCTGCAGGTATTGTGGTCTATGCAAACATGACTCCTTGTAAAAAAGTTGGCAGTTTTGTTGCCAGATAGAAGGGTAAAAAAGCAATTATCATATTTTTTTTACTGGCAAATGAGGTTCCAATGGTGTGTGGCACCTTACGGTTAATACACACACACCGCAGTATTAACCAGGGCTGCCGGCGAGGAGCGTGTAGGGTAGCACCTTGAACCGTAAAACTCTCAGCTGTGCGGCGAACGCGCCACTGCTCCTGCACCGCATCCCTGAACAACCACACCAACCCCCCACCCCCTCCCACCACCGATTTAGTTTCGCGTCTCCACTCACCACAGGCGAATCCTGCCGTCGACGTGGCCCGTCGCTATGCAGTCCTCCGTGGGGTGGCACGCCACCACGACGAACGTGTTGTCCGTCTTCTTCTTCATGTTCGACTTTAGCGTCAGCCTGCGGCCCACCCCCCCACCCCGCAGACCCAACGACCGATTACAGCGCAGTTCCATTTCTTTGACGGTGTATGTGCGTACACGATCAACCCCCTTTAGTCGATTGTAAACTATTTTTATTTTACCAAGTAGGGCCCACTGAGCGATATAGCGCTTTTTCAGAAGTAATCTGGGCTACAAATGATAGCTCAACAAAGTGGCTTATAGCGTGGAAATTTATTGCAGTCAGATACTCTAAAAGAACCCCCGACCTCAAAGATAAACAATGAATACGTTTTTAGTGGCTCATTAACATGATTGCCATTAATCGTATTTTTGTTCTGTCGAGGCCACTGCTCCCCAAATTACTCAGAGGGTTGCCGCCGCCCTACACTTTGCATAATCGACGTGACATTTACTTTCATCTCACCAATTCCACTTCTTTTTCTTGAGGTGGAACACCCCGAGCATGTCGTTTTGTACAAACGCCAAGTACTCCCCCTGCAACAAAATGAAGATGACAACAAGCCGATGTAAACAGCGTAGTCAACACAAATTATTATGGCGGTGCACGAGCTGAATGAGTGCCATAGCCCGAAACGCCACCAATTATATATTTTAATATTATTTTTAAGGCCACAGTACTATTGACAAATACGTTGTGATTTTTTGTTTGTTCAACTACGTAAGACCTTCACACAACGACGACAGATTTTATATGCTGGCTTCCACGACCACTATTATTTTGGGTTAGATCACCGTCTAAGATGTCAATTTCTAACTGTAACCTTCCACCGTCTCAAATAGCCAATAAAATCAAGTTTTCAGGACATAGACAAATACACCAATTGATTTGTTTTATGAGCAGAAATGTTGAAAGCAAGCTAAATTCAACACTTTGGCACAACGTTCCTCCTGCATCACCATCAGGTGGTAACAAAATCTCAGCTCTCGCGTGAACGAGCGTCCTAATTTGGGGTCCACAAAAGCAACGGAGCTGTAATTTCTGATTTATTAAACAGTTTCCGTGTCATTCCGACTGCGTGGCAAGATAATCGTCTGCAGGGAGAATACAAACAACAGAAGACAGACGGATAAAGAGAACTCGAGGCAACAGCCACGATCATCACGATGACCCAACGGGGAGGGGGGGGTTGGGGAGGGGGGGCTGTGGCGCAGGTGGGCGAGGCACTCACGTGGCAGCTGAACGAGATGGATTTTTCAGAGCACTCCGACGTCTCCACGACCTCATCGGACTCCGTCACCTCTACCTCCACCTCCGGCGACTTGGGAACGGCGAGCGCCAACAACTGGAACCTCCCTGCTCAAGGCGACACGGGCCGTTGTTTAAGGGCTTCGAGATTACTTTATTTGACCAGGGGTGGTGTCAACGTCAACGAGACCAAGATAGGTTTAATTTGCAAGGAGCGACGCGGGTACAGCATTATTATTAAAGCTAAACGAATTAAAACGAGAACAAAAAGTTACCGCATCTATGACGTGACGACTTGAAAAAAACGCAAAAGTTACTTCCCTCCAGACTGAATGCAGCACAAATTAAGAAACTAAGCTCCAGGAATATGAACATTAAACAGATCTAGGGTGACTTTCGTCCTGATATGTAAACAAACAAGGGTATATGTCTTTTATAAGTAGGGTCGCTGCGATACTATGATACAATTCTAGATTTGAAGCTTTCGTGACTGCAAGGATTCATATTCTTAGGTTTTCGGTAAAGTCACGTAGGTAAAAAATTAAAATTAATAAAAATAAAATAAACATCACGACGTTTCGGAGGCAACACAAGCTTCCATCTTCAGGTGGAACCGTCACAGCACGATAGCTCTATCAAGTAAGAGAAATTCCAAGAAAACAGTCCTTGTACATATACTGGTTGAGGGTGGGAGGAGCCAAGGCAGGCCCTGAATATTATTTTTTACTTTAATTAATTTAAATTTTTTACCTACGTGATTATGATACAAGTCAGCGAATATTCCGTTTGGCAAATATTGTTCAATGCCACTTTGTGACTTGGCCTCAGGTAAATCCTTAAAGTGGTTTCATCCCGACCGAAGCCGGTCATGAGTACACATCTCATCACAGGCCAGTCACGTGTGGCCCACTGGCGCCACGGTTTCAGCGTAAGGGTTGCGCCTCCTCCAAACGACAGGCACTACCAAGTCTCATACAGCTTAAGGTCCGCGATAATATCGTCCAATTTTGCCAAAACAGATTTCCATCGTGATTTTCGCTCGTTTTATTCACAGAAAATTAGAATTTTCCTGACGATCTATTTCTGAAAGAACACTAGTTCAAGATCACGAAAATAATATTTAATTAAAAAACATGCTTTTTCCCATTAAAGGCGTACTATGTACAGCGCTGTCCATAGGGGGGTGCGGGGTATGGGGCAAATTGCACTGTGCCTATAACGTTATAACGCGGAAAGATCAACTCGTTATAACGCTGTGTCCGAGCGGCCGCTGACGAACTACTTACTCGAGCTGCATGGCCAAGCGGTACGATACGGTACGCGGAATGATATAGCAATGCGGCGGCGTAACCTCAGGTATTTGTCCCGCCATCTAACCTTGTGCTGTGCGTAGTAGTAGTACATCGTATCCCGGCAAACTTTATCGCGAAATTATTTCATGGGGAAATAGTTTTCGCCGAACGCGGGCGACACTTTTCAGAAACGAATCTACTACCGTGTTAAACGGCGACTCGCTGTGTAAGTGGGAGTGTGTGAGGAGTTGGAAAGTTGGTAAAAACCTGGTACAGCTGTGCCAGAGCCGTTGGTCTCTTTGGTGCTGAAGACGTAGAGGCGGCTGGGGGTGGTGACACAGGTGAAGAGCGCCTAGCAGGGGACGATGCACCAGGAACGTCTGGTAAAAAGAGAGACGTTCGACTCAAATCGTAAACCATCACACGCGAGTTCTGGGTCATCCTCGCTCGCCATCGAACAAAGACGGTCACTGCATCGCGTGCTTTCAAATGTGCTTCTGCAGCAGTCTGGAACTGCTCTTCCTTCCGATATTCAGAAGCCACTGGAGCCATGCACTTTTAGATCGAGATGGAAAACTAACTTCTTTAAAACAGCTTTTTGTGTTCAATTTGTTACCCTTCCCCCCACCTCAGATGAGCACGGTGATTTGACCTCTGACCAAAGTTCTTAAGAGACCCATATCAACAACTGCTTAGAAGCTGCAGCATTTATCAAAAGGTGACTAACTTTCATAATATTTAGCAAATAGTATGCATGAAAGTGTACACAATGATAAAATATAACTGAGTGTTTCCTATACCTTAATCAGGATGCCATCCATGTAATCCCAGAGCTTAATTGTGCCATCTTCAGAGCTGGAGTAAGCCTGCAAAGCACAGCATATATTTTAAAACACGTTAAGAGACTTGACGAGAAAACAATGAGTGCCAACAAAGTGCGAGCATTCACGTGATAATAGGGGGCGGTTGCGCTTTCGCCGCATGTGCACAGACTCGCGGTTCGAATCTGGCAGGCCTGGTTAATACTGCGGTGTGTGTCAACTATGAAATAAGCGCCATCTGCTTTAATTTCACGTCAAAGATCCCAAGATGTAATTCATGGTCCAAATTTTACAATGTACCAGCAAAAGAGTCAACTGGTACTATGTCTGTGAAAATTGGTGCCTTTTTTTTATAGCCATGGCTGTTAAGAACTGCACAAATACCGAATGTACAAATTATTTGATTGAACAAAGTACCAATTAGGTGATCAGGTTAAAACGAGCTGAGGGACCTGAAGGTAGTTGTTGGGGTTGAGTTGGATTCCTGTGACGAGTTGTCCATGTCCTGTGAGCTCGTGCAAGGTCTCGCCCGTTGCAGTGTTGAACACCTTGATGAGGTCTCCCGATGCGCACAGCAAATACCTACACACATGGCGCGATCCAGACACGTGCTACTCTTAATATACAAAATACGAATGTCCAACAATATATCCTTAACACTGTTGGGGCAAGCACTGCTAGAGCACCGAAAAACTAAACTTTTATTTATTTTACCAGGTAAGACCCACTGACCTATACAACTCTTTTTCAGAAGCGACCTGGCCACAAATGATAGCTCAACGAAGTGGCCGATTACGTGCACCATTTATAACAGCCAAATCGTCTAAACGCGTGATGTTGATTCTAAATGGCAATCGAAAAACCCAGGGACCTGGAGAAGCATCCACACGACCACGGGAAGAGAGACGCGCAAACTCCAAACAGAGGCATCAGAGTCGGGATCTGCTGTACACCTCCTAGATACACCAGGCAAGGTAGTAAACACATCTCGCCACCGTGGCGAGATGTGTTAACACCACACCCAGCCGGCCACCCCGGTCTCTCCAAGACTAATCTTTACACATCGCACCAGGCACTCAGCGACGGCCGAGTTGACCTCGGATAGGGTTCTGGACCGGTACAGAAATTCATCACCGATGTTGGTCGCAAGCGGGAATTAAAATTCGCGTCCCTGAGTTCGTAGCACAGTGCGCTAATACTCCTAATGTACTTGCGCACGCACAGTGAACAGAAGGCACTATGGTTAATGCTGTGGTGGACAGCTGGTCATACAGCCCATGCACTTCATGCACCAAGAGGTTTCTAGAGGGGCTGTTTTGAGCTCCTCGTGGAGACGATTCTGCCAGCAGTGACACAAGCAATTGCAGGGCTGCGCCTTTGATCTTCTATGAATAATATTATTAACTAGTCCATGGTCAATTCAACTGCCGGACGAGGGCCCTCACCACCAACAACGTCATAACCTCGTTATAACGAAATCGATTCATCTAATGATTGTTCTTACATGCCATGTCACCTTATTTTTAAATCCTTTATATTAAGTTCGCTTGCTTGCTTGCGTGCTTGCTTGCGTGCTTGCTTGCTTACGACCGTGCAAATCTTTCGGTCGTTTTTGAACCCACTTCCCGTGATCCAATCGAGCTGACATTTTCCACACAGATTCGTTGTGCGAGACAATTAGTGTTCGTGAAAAAAAATTCCCAAAATTTTACACTGTTTAGGGAAAACAAATTAAATATTTAATTACCAATTGCTTAATACTGGCAATCATCTATAAGTGGCAGCCATCTCAAGCCAGAGGACGAGAAGACTATAGCCGCCACGGATATAAAGGATTTATAGTGAAAAACTTTGTTTTTACGGGTTTACTTGTTCAAGGGTGTGTGTGTTTTACAGCCTGAAACGGCTGCGAACTGCTCTTGATCCAGCACTTTGGAGGACGAGGGTTGGCGGATCGGAGATTTGGAAGCGAGGGTTTTGGTGCATCAGTGATCTGTGGCAATATCTCGATTGTGGCAATATCCCCAAAACCTGCCTGGGCTTCAAAGGTGCTTGAGAGGAGGCCTTGAACACCGTCGTCACAAAGATTACGTGGGGCGCATTAAATCCAACAGGAGAAAAACGGCTAGATGATGATCATCTACGACGATGAGTCGTTCGTTCAGCAAAACAAGATAAGGTGCCATCCATTTAGTACGTACGCATGGAGGGGGGGAGGTGGGTTAACCTAAATGTGTACGCTTGCGTATGGGGGGGCTCTACTAACAATGTAAGTACGCATAAGAAACGGGGGGGGGGGGGTGAAGACTCGATAATAATTTGTCTACATTAGCCTTCAACTGAGTTAGATAGTCTGGCGGTGGACTGTTTGCTTAATATTATTAATCGTTGATCGTTTCTGCGTGGATTAAATATCGGCCGTTCTATAGGATTCGGGGGGGGGGGGGGGGGGGAGTACAGGGAGGGGGGGGTACGGGGAGGGGGGGGTACAGGTGGGGGGGGGTACAGGGAGGGGGGGGGGGAGTACGGGGAGGGGGAGGAGTACGGGGAGGGGGGGGGAGTACGGGGGGGGGGGGTACAGGGAAGGGGGGTACAGGGAGGGGGGGGGGAGTACGGGGAGGGGGGGGTACGGGGGGGGTACAGGGAGGGGGGGAGTACAGGGAGGGGTGGAGGTACAGGGAGGGGTGGAGGTACAGGGAGGGGGGGTGTACAGGGAGGGGGGGTGTACAGGGAGGGGGGGGGGTACAGGGAGGGGGGGGGGTACAGGGAGGGGGGGTGTACAGGGAGGGAGGGGTCAAGTTGACAGATTTTTGCGTACTTACTAAATGGATGGCTCCCAATGGCTCGTGATTTTTTAATTAAGATTTCATCTACTCGTGTGTCAATTGATGATTTAAAAAAAAACCCGCACCGTGTAGCGGCCTTCATCAACAGTAGACTGGTTTCCGACGGAAAGGCCTTCAGCCAGCAGTGAATAACCCATATTATGATGAAGAGGGCCTTAATCCAGCGGCAGACCATAGCTCCTGATAAACAAATATATACCGAGGCATTCATCCAGCAGTGGATAGATTACAGCTTCTGATAAAAAATGGTGAGGCCTTCATCCAGGGAGTGGCAATCGGATAGACCGTAGCTTAAGATACTAATATTAACAGAGGCCTTAATTCATCAGTGGAGTGACCATAACGTACAATACAAATGACGGGAAGAATAAATTCTGGATTGGTTACCGTGCTAGACCACAGCTCGAAATAACGCCGAGTAGGCCTTCGTTCAGCGGTAGACATACTAAATTATTGGTAGGCCTTCATGCAGAAGTAGCGGATGGCTTACGACGATAATGGGTTCACATGGCACCGGATAGCCCCTGGCTTCCAATTATATTATTAGTATTTATTTGACGAAATTTAATCTGAACGTGAGTAAACCCGCCACGGCACAGACACTGCAACGAGCTATATCACGCACGGCGCACGTGTTCTCAAAAGCCTCGCCGCTCAACCGGATCCCGTGCAAACTTAAAACACACAGACAAGTAAAACAATAAAACCATTATCGTTAATTTTGCAAAGGCGCTCACTTTCCGTCGTTCGTGAAGACGGGCCTCCTGAAGACGAGCCTGCTGCCGCCGCTTCTCGCCACGCGAACTCCACTCGGCTCCTCGTCCACGCTCATCACCCCCATGGCCTCCGTTTCTCTAACCCTGCTGCTGCTGCCTCTCTCGCTCGCTCGCTCCCGGCAAATGGAACTCCCCACCCAGCACCACCACCCACCACCACGTGTCTCTCACTACCCCCCCACCACCACCACGCTGCCGACACGTGGTTAGGAACGTGTGCAGCGCGCCGCCATCTTACCAAGGGAGAGGGGTATTAAATAACGTTGGATGACGTCATCGACACGGGACGATCTCTCGCCCCCCTCCCCCGCCCCGCCACAACGTTGTAGACACACCCGCCCCCCACGTAAGATGGCCGCCGTTATATGTTGTGCTGATGGCGTCACAGAAATTGGCTTCACTTCACCAATCAAGCGGCGTCTTGCGGCTCGGTCACGTTGTTGTTTGGAAGCGTTAACACTGCGAGGTTGTTGTTGTTGTTGGTGGTGGGGGTGGTGTCACGCGCGTGAAGACGCTGCGTTGAGTTTGTCAAGAGCGTAGCGTTCGTTGAGCAACGTCGCGGCACATTTGGCCATCGTTCGCGTCCAATTTGGGAACGGGCATGCGGGCGATAAAGCAACGCGGCTTGTCGCCGCCACTCGTGTGTGCGACGGCACGCGGGAACTTCCGCGGGTTTCTAATCCCGCGTTGCATCTGGTGTTGGCACGGGTCCCGTGTCATCGACACGTGCTGCCGCGGATTTCTGAGAACTTCCACGGATTTCTAATCCCGTGTTTCCGGGATTGCCACCGGGCCTGTGTCTACACGTGCTTGCGCGGATTTCTGAAGACTTCCGCGAGTTTCTAATCTCGCGTTGTGTCCGTGTTGGCACGGGGCTTGTGTCATCGACACGTGCTGCCGCGGATTTCTAAAGACTTCCGCGGGTTTCTAATCCCGCGTTGTGCCCGTGTTGGCACGGGGCTTGTGTCATCGACAGATGCTGCCACGGAGTTCTAAAGACTAATGCGGATTTCTAAAGACTTCCGCGGATTTCTAAAGACTTCCGCGTATTTCTAAAGACTTCAGCGTGTTTCTAATCCCGCGTTGTACCCGGGATTGGCACCGGGCTTGTGTAATCGACACGTGCTGCCGCGGGTTTCTAAAGACTTCCGCGGATTTCTAAAGACTTCCGCGTGTTTCTAATCCCGCGTTGTATCCGGGATTGGCACGGGGCTTGTGTCATCGACACGTGCTGCCGCGGGTTTCTATGTCACGCATCACGCTTGAGTTTGATTTGTGTGTTTCACCACCGTCATTCGCCGTGTTCAATCCACTGCTGGATTAAGACCTCCACCGCCAACCAACCAACAAGCCGTCACGGCGCCACCACCACGCTGCCGCACACCAGGTGAACCCCATCGCTCCCTCTTAACTCGCTTGGAATATATATCTCCCCTAAGAACGCGTTTCGTGAGTGGACTGCCGTGCCACTCGCGTTATTCATTCCTTGACTGCCCTGCCACTCACGTTATTCATTCCTTGACTGCCCTGCCACTCACGTTATTCATTCCTTGACTGCCCTGCCACTCATGTTATTCATTCCTTGACTGCCCTGCCACTCACGTTATTCATTCCTTGACTGCCCTGCCACTCGCGTTATTCATTCCTTGACTGCCCTGCCACTCACGTTATTCATTCCTTGACTGCCCTGCCACTCACGTTATTCATTCCTTGACTGCCCTGCCACTCGCGTTATTCATTCCTTGACTGCCCTGCCACTCACGTTATTCATTCCTTGACTGCCCTGCCACTCACGTTATTCATTCCTTGACTGCCCTGCCACTCACGTTATTCATTCCTTGACTGCCCTGTCACTCACGTTATTCATTCCCCGACTGCTGTGCCACTCACGTTATTCATTCCTTGACTGCCCTGCCACTCACGTTATTCATTCCTCGACTGCTGTGCCACTCACGTTATTCATTCCCCGACTGCCCTGCCACTCACGTTATTCATTCCTTGACTGCCCTGCCACTCACGTTATTCATTCCTTGACTGCCCTGCCACTCACGTTATTCATTCCTTGACTGCCCTGCCACTCACGTTATTCATTCCTTGACTGCCCTGCCACTCACGTTATTCATTCCTTGACTGCCCTGCCACTCACGTTATTCATTCCTTGACTGCCCTGCCACTCACGTTATTCATTCCTTGACTGCCCTGCCACTCACGTTATTCATTCCTTGACTGCCCTGTCACTCACGTTATTCATTCCTCTACTGCTGTGCCACTCACGTTATTCATTCCCCGACTGTGTCACTCACGTTATTCATTCCTCGACTGTGTCGACTGTGTCACTCACGTTGTTATTCATTCCCCGACTGCTCTGCAGCTCACGTTGTTATCTGCTGTGCCACTCACGTTATTCATTCCCCGACTGCTGTGCCACTCACGTTGTTATTCATTCCTCGACTGATCTGCCACTCACGTTGTTATTCATTCCTCGACTGCTCTCCCACTCACGTTATTCATTCCCCGACTGTGTCACTCACGTTATTCATTCCTCGACTGCCCTGTCACTCACGTTATTCATTCCTTGACTGCCCTGCCACTCACGTTATTCATTCCTTGACTGCCCTGCCACTCACGTTATTCATTCCTCGACTGCCCTGCCACTCACGTTATTCATTCCTCCACTGCTGTGCCACTCACGTTGTTATTCATTCCCCGACTGCTGTGCCACTCACGTTGTTATTCATTCCCCGACTGCTGTGCCACTCACGTTGTTATTCATTCCTCGACTGCTCTCCCACTCACGTTGTTATTCATTCCTCGACTGTCGACTGTGTCACGTTATTCATTCCCCGACTGCTCTGCAGCTCACGTTATTCATTCCTCCACTGCTGTTCCACTCACGTTGTTATTCATTCCCCGACTGCTCTTCCACTCACGTTATTCATTCCTCGACTGCTGTGTCACTCACGTTGTTATTCATTCCCCGACTGCTGCCACGACCACGTCAAGCCACGTGTCCACGAGTTCCGATTCTCAACATGTCCTGCAGTGTCCCCAGACCTCGCGCCGTCTTCTCCAATACACGCGATCATCTTCCCCGTCTCTGCATTTGTTTTATCCCTTTGATCCTCGGGATCGATTTGCACAATCGAACAACCCTCGAGTCTCCGCGACAAATCGTACATTTCACCTTTGATTTCATAATTATCACGAGTTCAACTTTTTTTTTTACACTGCCCGTTTTTTTTCTTCCTTGTTAATTACTAATATCGATACGTGCGGCTAAATCGATGATAAATAATCGATGTGCCATCGGGAGCGTTTGGTTTGTTGCGTTGCGTTAAGGATAATGCTACAAAATAAACCAGATTTTGAGATTTCTTCACGTTGATCATAAAAATACCTCTGCGTGCTCCCTCTTTGTTACTGGCTTACCACTGTGAAGAATGATTTATTTTTGCTCGGATTAATTCTGTTGAATTCATTGTTGTACAGTACTTGAAAAGTGTTCTTGCACTTTGTGATCATGTTGGTGCCACAGATCACGCTGGCAAATGCCACATACACAAAGAAGTTGTTTAAGACATACATCCTGCCACTCTGACCCTTCTTAACGATTGCCCTGCTAGGGCCCCTTTTCAAGGTCATAACACAAAGACATCTTCTTGGTTCTTTCGGTAAAGTCACGTAGAAGGAAAATAATAAAATAATAAAATAAAACATAATAAAATAATTCTGACGACGTTTCGGCCACAACGCAAGCAGCCGTCTTCAGGTGGAGAACAGGTCGACACGGGGATATTGGTACAATGTGGACTGTGTGAACTCTTTTTTGTATTTTTACACGCTTTTATTTAACTCACTCTATATTCTTGGTTCTTTCGGTAAAGTCACGTAGAAGGGAAATAATAAAATAATAAAAATATCAATAATAAAAATTATCACGACGTTCCGGCTGCAACACAAGCAATCATCATCAGGTGTGAAATCCACAGCAAGAAAATTTCAAATTTTCTGCCACTTTTTCTAATTTTCTTGCTGTGGATTTCACACCTGATGATGATTGCTTGTGTTGCAATCGAAACGTCGTGATTATTTTTATTCTTTTATATTTTTATTATTTCCCTTCTCCGTGACTTTACCGAAAGAACCAAGAATATAAATCCCTGCAGTCATGAAAGCTTTAAATCAAAATTTAACTCACTCTGTCTGTTGTTGTCGTATCCTCAATCTTGTAACTCAATTTTAACCCACTTCCCAATGTGCTATCGACCGAAAACTTGGTATACTTATGTCATACTGATGACAATAGTATATTCTATCATAAAAAATAAAATAATAGATTTTTAAACAATCTTTTTAAACGCTTCCTATTAACTCAGTCTGTTGTTGTTGAATCCTCAAATATTGTAACTCAAGTTTAACCCACTTCCCAATGTGGTATCGACTGCAAACTTCGTATACTCATGTCTTACTGATGACAATACTATATTCTATCATAAAAATAAATATTTGTAAACAATCTTTTAACACGCTTTTATTTAACTCATTCTGTCTGTTGTTGTCGTATCCTCAAATCTTGTAACTCAATTTTAACCCACTTCCCAATGTGGTATCGACTGCAAACTTGGTATACTTATGTCATACTGATGACAATACTATATTCTATCATTTAAAAATAATAATTTTAAACCATATTTTTTATATGTTATGTAAAGCCTTGGGTCTAATTGTCCACGCTCAACTGACGTTGGCTGTAAATCACCACTGTCCCTTACGTTATGGAAAGCTTCGGGGCCACTTCCTGGAGTCGTGGAGTTCTGCCATTACTAGTACGGTACATTTCATTAAAGCGTGTTTTAAAAAAAATATTTTTAATTACCAGCTGAGGTCCACTGTGTTATATGGTGCTTTTCAGAAACGACCTGGCTACCCACAAATGATAGCTCAACGGAGTGGCTTCTCGTCGCGTGGAAATGTATAGCAGCCAAATACTCTTCAACGCGTGATGTTGATTCTTCTAAATGTGGTATTTGGAATGAAAAACCCAAATGACCCGGAGAAAAATCCACCACCACCACGGGGAGAACACGCAAACTCCAAATATACAGCAGGCGTCACGGGGTCGGTATCGAAACCACGACCTCCTGCATACCCGGCAAGGTAGTTAACATCTCGCCATTGTGGAGCACCAAGCAGCTTGCAGGGAGAGAGACCCATATTTGAAATCGATAGGGAAGCTTGGTTGCTATACAAGAGTTGATTTGGTCCGGAACTGCCCTTTGCTCACCAATGAGGTGGCTCAGAAACCTGCTTAGCTTACGAGATCGAGGATTTTCCTGGGCAATTGAGTCACATGCTACGGCTTAATTGTGGTACGCTAATAATAACCCTGTGGGTATCGTTACCCAGGCAACCATCACCACGCTTCATTGCAGAGGGCTTTACACTTGGCTAAATCAAGGTAAAGCCATGCTGTTGTATTTTTGCAACATCTAAAGTAGCTCGGAGGTGCATTCTAAAGTTGGTATGATGTTAAAACCTAAAACATTGCATCACCTTCTGCTATTAATAGCGGGGTGAGTGGGCATATTTGAGACAAAAAATGCCAGACCTGTGGTTCAAACAAAGATCTGTCCGATAATTCTGTATCTCATTGTAAACTAAATAATGCAAAGATATAATTTTAGGCAGCAGGGAAGGATGGATTGGAATGTTTCTCCTACTACTCTTAGGCTTTTCGATGAGTTGTTCTGGTTGTTGAACCTTTTGATCTTTTACACTGTTAGTTCATAATCATGGTCTCGTGTAACTTGGGCAACTTGTATTGGTGCTGCGCTCTTCTGCCATTTACAGCCCTGAGTTACTCGTGGAAATTCCACATTCCTATGGCAGGTGCGAGTAATATACATCGGGCAAGCAGTGGTAACTGCTCATTTTAATAACCCCAGAGAGTAATGATGGGCTGAGTGAACGCCCAAGCAGGATTTGAACTCGCCACCTTCGCATTCTGAGCCTGCCCTCCTGGTCTCTAATTCATTTACAGTTTGCTACAGGGATAATTACTCAAATCAGAATTACTCGAGAGATTAACTCGCGTGATTGGAGTGTTACATTTCGGATAGTTGCGTTATACTGGTAGGAACCCACTGGTTCCACCAGCCCACAGGGGATTATTGTGTCCGTCCGTCGTGCAGGGAGGGGATGGGTGGGGAGGGTGGGGAGGGGCAGGGAGGGGCTGGGTGGGGCTGGGTGGGGAGGGTGGGGAGGGCTGGATGGGGAGAGGCTGGTGGGGAGGGTGGGGAGGGGCTGGGTGGGGAGGGTGGGGCTGGGTGGGAAGGGTGGGGAGGGGCTGGGTGGGGAGGGGCTGGGTGGGGGTGGGAGGGGTGGGGCTGGGTGGGGAGGGGCTGGTCACCCCGTGGTGCCCTTATAAAACTCAACGTTTAACCTACTCACGCCGGCTTGTGCCCGGCCTCACAGTCGGGCATATTTGCGGAATACACCACGCCGCCGTTGACCCTGCAGGCCATTGACCGAGCAACCCAACGTTCCTACCAGCTCCCTCCGCAGGAGGAATGTGTTAATGCGCAATTCATTTCATGGGCATTTAATTAATATGCCGAGTTGAAATGAAAACGTCTTATTGTAATTTGAACTCGCATACCAGGATTGTAGTTATGATTATTTCCTTGTTTAGATTTATTTCCATGAATGTCATTCATTCACAGGGTATTTTCGTTCATTTAAAAACACTGCCATGTGCAATAATACTGTTGTTTGCGTATGGTGGTGTAATGCATTTGCTATTTCATACTTCGTGAAGTAAACAAGCGGTTAATTGTGAAATGTGCCATGCAGTTGTTCTGCGTGAACACACAAACTTGCAATTTAACGTACACGGCGATACTGTGGAACTCTGTTGAGAAATGCTCTGTTATCCAATGATTTTTGTTCATCTTTTCATTGACATTGTAAAAAATCGAGCATTTCATCGATGCACTACTGGGCGTTGCATATATGTAGTGTTTTTATTTCACGCGGACAACTTATTTTTCTCATGTGTCACTTTTAATTGAACAGAACTCCTCGCGTCCAACACCCCGTAACTCCATCGCAACTCGCCCGCTTAGCTCATTTCGCTCTTTCCACTGCTAACCTGTTCTCTCTCTCACTCTCCTAGCCTCTCCACTGCTAGCCTGCTCTCTCACTCACTCTCCTAGCCTCTCCACTGCTAGCCTGCTCTCTCACTCACTCTCCTAGCCTCTCTACTGCTTGCCAACTCTCTCACTCACTCTCCTAGCCTCTCCACTACTTGCCTGCTCTCTCTCTCCTAGCTTCTCCACTGCTAGCCTGCCTGCCACGCTCCGCTCGCTTCGCTCTCTCTGCTGCTGGCCTATCACTACACCCCTCTGGTAGCGTCCCACCGTACACTCTGCTAGCTTCTCCACTGCTAGCCTGTTACCGTACACTCTGCTAGCTTCTCCACTGCGAGCCTTCCACTATACCCTCTGCTAGCTTCTCCACTGCAAGCCTTCCGCTATGTACTCTGCTTGCCTCTCTACTGCAAGCCTTCCGCTATGTACTCTGCTTGCCTCTCTACTGCTAGTCTTCGCGCACTCACACTTAGGATTCCGCTAGCCTCTCTACTGCTAGCCTCTCTACTGCTCGCCTCTCTACTGCTAGCTTCTCTACTGCTCGCCTCTCTACTGCTAGCCTTCCGCTATGTACTCTGCTTGCCTCTCTACTGCTAGTCTTCGCGCACTCACACTTAGGATTCCGCTAGCCTCTCTACTGCTAGCCTCTCTACTGCTAGCCTCTCTACTGCTAGCTTCTCTACTGCTCGCCTCTCTACTGCTAGCCTTCCGCTATGTACTCTGCTTGCCTCTCTACTGCTAGTCTTCGCGCACTCACACTTAGGATTCCGCTAGCCTCTCTACTGCTAGCCTCTCTACTGCTCGCCTCTCTACTGCTAGCTTGTCTGCCCTCGCCTCTCCAACCTCGCCCTTGCCTCCAGTGGGGGATCAGCCATCACCGCTGGAGAGGACGAGGTGTGGCGCGTGGGCCCCGGACTTCTCTCGTCTCTCCTCTTCTCTTCACTCCGACCAACGCAACTCCACTGCCTCACCCGTTCCGTATTTATCCTCCTCATTAAACGCCCAAATTAAGCTGGCGTCCTCCTCCCGCACGTGGCACGTCCGCTGCTATCGCCTCAATCTGCAGACTCCGAGGTGCCTACTCCGCACCTGCATTTGCAGCCAACCAATCACGGCTCTGCATCTTAATTGGCCCTGTCTTTCTCGCTAGCAGAGGTCGCAATCGGGGACCCGATACCCGTACCCTACCCGATACCCGGCTGGGTACGGGTACTTGTTTGCGACCCTGGTGCGGCCGGGTACGGGTAGGCCGTGAGTCACTGGTGAGTCACCGTTTGTCACTCATTTCCCAACGTCTTGTCTCTTCTCACAATTCAAGTTCCTAGAATCAACCCACCCGCGCCTGCAACATGGCTTCATCCCAGAGGTCGTCCCTGGTGTTCGCCATGAGCGGGAATCGAACTCGGGTCACCGGGTTCTCCGGTCTTCACCTTTAGAAGCAACTTGCGTTTCGAGTGTTTTGCTGCAATAAATTACCACGTGACAATCCACTTCGTCGGGCTATCATTTGTGGCCCAGGTCGCTTATGAAAAAGAGAGCTGCTATAGCTCAGTAGGTCTTACCTAGTCAAAAAATAATAATCGTACATCGCGCTAACCACTGCGCCACCACTCCCCATTAGACTCGTCAAACGAGCCTGGACCGCGTTGTTTCCCCCATCTGCAGGCGGTAATAAAGCGAACTGCAACATTTGGAAAATGTAAGAGGGTCGGAGACCCCGATGCGCACTTTGGCACCAGTCGGCGCCAGTCAGCGCTGGTTGAAACGGTTGTTTGTGTGTTGTTTGTGTGTGTGGGTGCACCTATGTGGGGAGCGGTGGTGTAGCGGTTAGCGCACCGTGCTGCGAACCTGGCCACCCGAGTTCGATCCCTGCTCACGGCCAACACCGGTGACGATTGCCTGAACCGGTCCTGGGGCTTGCCTTAGGTCGACTCAGCCTCAAATGAGTGTGTAAACGTCGCCACTGGGGAGACAAAGGCGGCCGGGCGTGGTGCTGGCCAACCACCCCCTCCGTGTTCCGTCCCATGCCCAACCTCAACACCCGACGAGTGCACACCAACAACAACCAAAACACACACAATGTTCACGTTGTGCGGCCTCAAAAGTGCGTGTGTTGGATAGCGCCCTGCCGTGGTTACACCATTGACTGCTGTGCAAGTGAAATGTGAGCCGCTTGCCATAGGTTGAAAGCAACACCCCCTCCCCGTCTGCTTCAGGGCATCATCACCTGAACACGAGGGGTGGCGGCCGAGGAGACTTAAATGCTTTGCGTTTTTTTTTTTATCCTCCTCCACACCCTCAACCCGCGTCTCCACACTTCACTTGCTCTGCAGGAATCGCAAATGCCACGACGCGCACAGAGCTCGCCACGCCAATCACCGCTTGGTCAGTAACGACAGGAGGAGGAGGACGACGAAGCTTGTCAGGTGAGCCACGAGCAGAAGCAGAATGTGTATTTATACTGGGTGAATCCGATCAGAAGCAGAATGTGTATTTATACTAGATGGATCTGATCAGAAGCAGAATATGTATTTATACTGGATGAATTCGATGCGAGCCAGGATCATAAGCAGAATATGTATTTATACTGGGTGAATCCGATCAGAAGCAGAATATGTATTTATACTGGGTGAATCCGATCAGAAGCAGAATATGTATTTATACTGGGTGAATTCGATCAGAAGCAGAATATGTATTTATACTGGGTGAATCCGATCAGAAGCAGAATATGTATTTATACTGGATGAATCCGATCAGAAGCAGAATATGTATTTATACTGGGTGAATCTGATGGGAGCCAGGATCAGAAGCAAAATATGTATTTATACTGGGTGAATCCGATCAGAAGCAGAATATGTATTTATACTGTGGGAATCCGATCAGAAGCAGAATATGTATTTATACTGGGTGAATCCGATCAGAAGCAGAATATGTATTTATACTGGGTGAATCCGATCAGAAGCAGAATATGTATTTATACTGGGTGAATCCGATCATAAGCAAAATATGTATTTATACTGGGTGAATCCCACCAGAAGCAGAATATGTATTTATACTGGGTGAATCCGATCAGAAGCAGAATATGTATTTATACTGGGTGAATCCGATCAGAAGCAGAATGTGTATTTATACTGGGTGAATCCGATCAGGAGCAGAATGTGTATTTATACTGGGTGAATCCGATCAGGAGCAGAATATGTATTTATACTGGGTGAATCCGATCAGAAGCAGAATATGTATTTATACTGGGTGACTCCGATCAGAAGCAGAATATGTATTTATACTGGGTGAATCTGATGGGAGCCATGATCAGAAGCAGAATATGTATTTATACTGGGTGAATCCGATCAGAAGCAGAATGTGTATTTATACTGGGTGACTCCGATCAGAAGCAGAATATGTATTTATACTGGGTGAATCTGATGGGAGCCATGATCAGGAGCAGAATATGTATTTATACTGGGTGAATCCGATCAGAAGCAGAATGTGTATTTATACTGGGTGAATCCGATCAGAAACAGAATGTGTATTTATACTGGGTGAATCCGATCAGAAGCAGAATGTGTATTTATACTGGGTGAATCCGATCAGAAGCAGAATGTGTATTTATACTGGGTGAATCCGATCAGAAGCAGAATGTGTATTTATACTGGGTGAATCCGATCAGAAGCAGAATGTGTATTTATACTGGGTGAATCCGATCAGAAGCAGAATGTGTATTTATACTGGGTGAATCCGATCAGAAGCAGAATATGTATTTATACTGGGTGAATCCGATCAGAAGCAGAATGTGTATTTATACAGGGTGAATCCGATCAGAAGCAGAATGTGTATTTATACTGGGTGAATCCGATCAGAAGCAGAATGTGTATGTATACTGGGTGAATCCGATCAGAAGCAGAATATGTATTTATACTGGGTGAATCCGATCAGAAGCAGAATATGTATTTATACTGGGTGAATCCGATCAGAAGCAGAATATGTATTTATACTGGGTGAATCCGATCAGAAGCAGAATGTGTATTTATACTGAGTGAATCCGATCAGGAGCAGAATATGTATTTATACTGGGTGAATCCGATCAGAAGCAGAATATGTATTTATACTGGGTGACTCCGATCAGAAGCAGAATATGTATTTATACTGGGTGAATCTGATGGGAGCCATGATCAGAAGCAGAATATGTATTTATACTGGATGAATCCGATCAGAAGCAGAATATGTATTTATACTGGGTGAATCCGATCAGAAGCAGAATGTGTATTTATACTGGGTGAATCCGATCAGAAACAGAATGTGTATTTATACTGGGTGAATCCGATCAGAAGCAGAATGTGTATTTATACTGGGTGAATCCGATCAGAAGCAGAATGTGTATTTATACTGGGTGAATCCGATCAGAAGCAGAATGTGTATTTATACTGGGTGAATCCGATCAGAAGCAGAATGTGTATTTATACTGGGTGAATCCGATCAGAAGCAGAATTTGTATTTATACTGGGTGAATCCGATCAGAAGCAGAATATGTATTTATACTGGGTGAATCCGATCAGAAGCAGAATGTGTATTTATACTGGGTGAATCCGATCAGAAACAGAATGTGTATTTATACTGGGTGAATCCGATCAGAAGCAGAATGTGTATTTATACTGGGTGAATCCGATCAGAAGCAGAATGTGTATTTATACTGGGAGAATCCGATCAGAAGCAGAATGTGTATTTATACTGGGTGAATTCGATCAGGAGCAGAATGTGTATTTATACTGGGTGAATCCGATCAGAAGCAGAATATGTATTTATACTGGGTGAATCCGATCAGAAGCAGAATGTGTATTTATACTGGGTGAATCCGATCAGAAGCAGAATGTGTATTTATACTGGGTGAATCCGATCAGAAGCAGAATGTGTATTTATACTGGGTGAATCCGATCAGAAACAGAATGTGTATTTATACTGGGTGAATCCGATCAGAAGCAGAATGTGTATTTATACTGGGTGAATTCGATCAGAAGCAGAATGTGTATTTATACTGGGTGAATCCGATCAGAAGCAGAATGTGTATTTATACTGGGTGAATCCGATCAGAAGCAGAATGTGTATTTATACTGGGTGAATCCGATCAGAAGCAGAATATGTATTTATACTGGGTGAATCCGATCAGAAGCAGAATATGTATTTATACTGAGTGAATCCGATCAGAAGCAGAATGTGTATTTATACTGGGTGAATCCGATCAGAAACAGAATGTGTATTTATACTGGGTGAATCGGATCAGAAGCAGAATATGTATTTATACTGGGTGAATCCGATCAGAAGCAGAATGTGTATTTATACTGGGTGAATCCGATCAGAAGCAGAATGTGTATTTATACTGGGTGAATCCGATCAGAAGCAGAATGTGTATTTATACTGGGTGAATCCGATCAGAAGCAGAATATGTATTTATACTGGGTGAATCCGATCAGAAGCAGAATGTGTATTTATACTGGGTGAATCCGATCAGAAGCAGAATGTGTATTTATACTGGGTGAATCCGATCAGAAGCAGAATGTGTATTTATACTGGGTGAATCCGATCAGAAGCAGAATATGTATTTATACTGGGTGAATCCGATCAGAAGCAGAATATGTATTTATACTGGGTGAATCCGATCAGAAGCAGAATATGTATTTATACTGGGTGAATCCGATCAGAAGCAGAATGTGTATTTATACTGGGTGAATCCGATCAGAAGCAGAATGTGTATTTATACTGGGTGAATCCGATCAGAAACAGAATGTGTATTTATACTGGGTGAATCCGATCAGAAGCAGAATGTGTATTTATACTGGGTGAATCCGATCAGAAACAGAATGTGTATTTATACTGGGTGAATCCGATCAGAAGCAGAATGTGTATTTATACTGGGTGAATCCGATCAGAAGCAGAATGTGTATTTATACTGGGTGAATCCGATCAGAAGCAGAATGTGTATTTATACTGGGTGAATTCGATCAGGAGCAGAATGTGTATTTATACTGGGTGAATCCGATCAGAAGCAGAATATGTATTTATACTGGGTGAATCCGATCAGAAGCAGAATGTGTATTTATACTGGGTGAATCCGATCAGAAGCAGAATTTGTATTTATACTGGGTGAATCCGATCAGAAGCAGAATGTGTATTTATACTGGGTGAATCCGATCAGAAACAGAATGTGTATTTATACTGGGTGAATCCGATCAGAAGCAGAATGTGTATTTATACTGGGTGAATCCGATCAGAAGCAGAATGTGTATTTATACTGGGTGAATCCGATCAGAAGCAGAATGTGTATTTATACTGGGTGAATCCGATCAGAAGCAGAATGTGTATTTATACTGGGTGAATCCGATCAGAAGCAGAATGTGTATTTATACTGGGTGAATTCGATCAGGAGCAGAATGTGTATTTATACTTGGTGAATCCGATCAGAAGCAGAATGTGTATTTATACTGGGTGAATCCGATCAGAAACAGAATGTGTATTTATACTGGGTGAATCCGATCAGAAGCAGAATGTGTATTTATACTGGGTGAATCCGATCAGAAGCAGAATGTGTATTTATACTGGGTGAATCCGATCAGAAGCAGAATGTGTATTTATACTGGGTGAATCCGATCAGAAGCAGAATGTGTATTTATACTGGGTGAATCCGATCAGAAGCAGAATATGTATTTATACTGGGTGAATCCGATCAGAAGCAGAATATGTATTTATACTGAGTGAATCCGATCAGAAGCAGAATGTGTATTTATACTGGGTGAATCCGATCAGAAACAGAATGTGTATTTATACTGGGTGAATCGGATCAGAAGCAGAATATGTATTTATACTGGGTGAATCCGATCAGAAGCAGAATGTGTATTTATACTGGGTGAATCCGATCAGAAGCAGAATGTGTATTTATACTGGGTGAATCCGATCAGAAGCAGAATGTGTATTTATACTGGGTGAATCCGATCAGAAGCAGAATATGTATTTATACTGGGTGAATCCGATCAGAAGCAGAATGTGTATTTATACTGGGTGAATCCGATCAGAAGCAGAATGTGTATTTATACTGGGTGAATCCGATCAGAAGCAGAATGTGTATTTATACTGGGTGAATCCGATCAGAAGCAGAATATGTATTTATACTGGGTGAATCCGATCAGAAGCAGAATATGTATTTATACTGGGTGAATCCGATCAGAAGCAGAATATGTATTTATACTGGGTGAATCCGATCAGAAGCAGAATATGTATTTATACTGTGGGAATCCGATCAGAAGCAGAATATGTATTTATACTGGGTGAATCCGATCAGAAGCAGAATATGTATTTATACTGGGTGAATCCGATCAGAAGCAGAATATGTATTTATACTGGGTGAATCCGATCAGAAGCAGAATGTGTATTTATACTCGGTGAATCCGATCAGAAGCAGAATATATATTTATACTGTGTGAATCCGATGAGCTATAAAGCTCTTTCGCAGATGTCCAGTAGGGGTAGGTTGCAGAGCGTAACGACAGCAAACAATACATAAAGTACTGTCTAGGAAAGGTAAACAAATTACTTGAAAATAAACAAATACAATTTAACTTTTTATCTCGCCACATAAATAGCCAGGAAACGGGCGCGTCCATTTGAAATCGGCGATGATTGATTGTTGGGGCTCAGGATAATTTGTGCGTCATGTCGCATGTGTAAGAAGATGCATTGACGTGAAGAAAGGTCGTTGCCCGAAACATTGCCCATTGTGCTTTTGCTTTCAATGCCCAACAGTGCTATTGCCGAACGTGTTGAGTTGATTTGTGCGTGCGTAAGAACAGTAGATTCGTAAACTGGCATAAAAAAACGAATCTGTTGAACTCACCGAATATAACTTGCAAATGGCTTGCGTAGCGTTTGTGCGTGATAACAATTAAATGAATTCATTCATGACTCGAAATGTTACGTATAAAATAGCTCAAGGCGCAACGATGCATGCACGACATTTCCAGATGAATGTCGACTCTTAACGTTTGTGACACGTGCATCGAATCACGCGCGTGTGATGTGTTTTTTAAAGCTTTGTAATTATAACAATTACCGTATTGTGTGCTGTGGGCTTCACGTGGTAGCCACCTGTAGCCACTAGAGGTGCAATATTTTCTGCAGCGTAATAGCATAACGACAGCAGCGTGTCGTCTAGTTATCCCTCGCGATACGGTCTGTTCTCTTATAATGGGTAGCTGCGTTCCTGAAGAACACCGCGTTAAGGGGAAAATTGCTTCATTATGAACAATATATAATAAGGGGTAAAGCACAGTCCGTGATAAACGCGTGAGATGCATACGCAGGCCGAACAAAGACCGAGGCGCGTGGGTAGCATCCAGCAGCATCCCAATGCCTTGTGTGAATCTACGCCGAAGCAGCCGTACAACCACTTATTGCTACACGCGTGAAGTAATTCTGTTCACTCGATCGCGTTAAGGGGAGCCCCCCCGTTGGTGAATTATGGTGAAACGCCTCTACATAACATTAGCGACTCAGAGGGTATGCAGCTTAGCAGGAGTGCACGCTCATAGGACTCTGCTGTGCAGCACCACAGCAGTTAATAGTGCACAACAATGGATTCATATTTATTTAGCATCTTAAATGCAACTGCTTCTCAAGACGCTTTACACAAAATCGAGGGAATACATTCGTAAAGCTTGTGGTTGTTTGAGGCGGATCAACAACGGGAGAGAGCTGAGAGATGGCAACAGCGTTGAGGGCACAGCGCGAGACCATGCAACGGGCCCCAGGGGCTTCCGATAACTCCGAGGGCAGCCTCGGGGTGAAGGCGGCAGGGCCGCCAGCCTATCAAGCGCAATGCCATTGCGGTAAATCCCAAACCATCGAACGCATCGCCGACGATCGCACCATCCCTACGCACACCCTGGCGGCATTGCTGCAATCAGTAAAGTCTGTCGCCGTGGATTGATTGAACGCCCGTAATGTTCAACTATGACATCTATTTATAATGGTTTTTTTGGGGGGTTAGATCACGTAAATATATAAATGTGTCGTTAAACCCGCCACCACCCGACACAGCCAATTAGTAAGGTTGGTCAGGTAAACAGAACATGCCAATTCGTTACTAGTACATCACACCGGTGTGTTGGAGAGCAAAGCGCAAATATTGCTGTCGCCTGATGAAGCTAGTTGTATTTTTCGATTTAAAGCTTTCGTGACTGCAGGGATTCATCTTCTTGGTTCTTTCGGTAAAGTCACGTAGAAGGGAAGTAATAAAATAATAAAAATAAAACATAATAAAACAATTCTCACGACGTTTCGGCCACAACGCAAGCAGCCGTCCTCAGGTGAAGAATGAGACAATGCCAAGCTAGGAGCTTATATATAAGCTGCGTTGGAGGTGGAAGAAAGAGCACCTTAACAATATATGTAGTGACAGAGCGGTCACTGCTGTATTGGCCCGTACGAGGGCTGGGGGCCCCAAGGGGGTGCCTGGGGGGTCACCTGCTGGAGGGATCCGGACCTTCCCAGAGGTGGGGGAAGTGAGGCGTGGCCTGGGAAGGGAGGCGTGGCCTGGGAAGGGAGGCGTGGCCTGGGCGGAGCCGGCCACGCCAGAGAGACGAGATATAAGCGTGGTGTGAAGGCAGAGCAGGGCTGTTCCTGAGAAGAATGAAGACACCTCGTGAAGATGCCAGAAGAGAAGACCTACAGTGAGCGGACTGCCAGCAACCACCTGGCTGGGTCACGCTGGAGCGGCTAAAATACAATTGTGTGTTAGCTAGTGTAGGTCGGTGGTCACCACCCTATGTGTAGAGTAAGAATAACTGTTGAGTAAACGTTGTGTTAATTAATAAATGAGTGTTGCCTCCCAAGAAGTGTGTGCGCCTAAATTGAACCCATTACATTTGGTGTCAGAAGTTGTGGAAAAATAAATATTGCTAGGTGTTATCCTAGGGAAGTAAAATGGGCACACGAAAAACAAATACAAAACTCATCTGGACTTCTTCGTACGACGGGGATGGTGTGACGACCGTCCTTCGGACAGCCCCGGGGATGGCAGCCCCGGTGACAGAGAGAGAGAGAGATGGCGCTGCACGCGGAGTGGCGGGACTTGCATCGCACTGCTGCTTCGCCGCCATCGGCGAAGCAGCAGTGCGATGCGGCATTTCGGCAGCAGGAGCGGTGTTTTGGCGGGAACAGCGCCCCGACCAGCCGCCGAAATGGCGGGAACGGCGTTTTGGCGGGAACCGCGCCCCGACCAGCCGCCGAAATGGCGGGCCCACCGCGTGGCCCGCATGCCCGGGCCTCCCCCGCCAGCCACCGCAGCGACGATGGTGTCCTCTCGCCGCGGCTCCGTCGCTCCGTTCCCGATGGCGGCGAAGCAGCTCTGTCACTACATATATGCTAAATTCCTCTTCATATGCACATTCTTTTGTTAAGGCGCTCTTTCTTCCACCTCCAACGCAGCTTATATATAAGCTCCTAGCTTGGCATTGTCTCATTCTTCACCTGAGGACGGCTGCTTGCGTTGTGGCCGAAACGTCGTGAGAATTGTTTTATTATGTTTTATTTTTATTATTTTATTACTTCCCTTCTACGTGACTTTACCGAAAGAACCAAGAAGCTAGTTGTAATTACTGGCGAAACGACGTACTCAGATTGTAAATGTTGTGGCTTGGCTCTCCAACACACAACCGGTGTGCTGTACTAGTGACGAATTGGCCACGTTCTGTTTATGTGACAACCCTTACTAGTTGGCTATATCGGGTGGTGGCGGGTTTAACGACACATTTATATATTTACGCGATCTAACCCAAAGGAAACCTGTATTATGGATGATATTGGTCGCGACAGCCGAGTATGACATCTATAAAAACTGTTGCTTTCCACCGCCCCCTTCCCCTTGCATGCCGTGCCAAAGAAGATCTGCACAATGTCCATCCTACAAATTCCCTTTGGTTTTTTCGGTAAAGTCACGTAGGTAAAAAATTAAATTCAATAAAATGAATTTGATTTTATTTTTTACCTACGTGATGAATTTTTTTCATTTTAATTTATTTAATTTTTTACTTACGTGACTTTACCGAAAAACCAAAGAGTATGGATCCTTGCAGTCACGAAAACTTCAAATCTAGAACTACATATTCCCGCTGTGTATTTTGTGGAGGGAATGGTGTAATGGATGCACACTGGTCTCGATTAAATCTTCCTACGCGGCAGTTGAAACAATGGTACAAGTTGCTTGAATGCATGCCCTCTGCCTCTGTTTCGCCAAGCAGCGTTAATGGGTACACCCACGGTCAGTTGATCGGCAGGTCGTGTGCGGTGGGGTCAAATGTGGGTACCCTCACACCTCTTTCAAGAAGGCTGGTAGCAAAACTACACAAACCGTCTCCTGAAGCCCTCTCTCGTCTTCGCTAACAGACCTCAACGTTGGCACTTTAGCGTAGAAGAGTAGGCCAGTTACCCTCCAGAAGGGCTCTCTAGAGCCCTTCCGCCAGCAGTGGTGTGAGCGAGCAATTGCAGGGCTGCACCTTTACCCTCTTTACCGTGTTGTTTGTGTTCAGTGTTGGTAACCAACACTTTGGCAATGCCCTGCGTTTTGCGGCTCTTTCTAGACAGTCTACGTACACTTGTTTATTTTAAAAAAAAATCAGGTTTCAATCCAAAATTGGTCCAAAGCCGCGAATGAAAATCGGCTGAAATATTTGTGTGGTGATTATTTTGGAAGCTTGTGGTGCAGATATTTTGAGTGCAAAATAACCCCATTGTAAACCCGGCACTTGGGTTGCAAGTGCAAGCTGAAAACGATCCTGGTATGAACATTTTACACATCACGGCGGTAAATTATACACTCTGAATATATAATTAGGTATGTGTGCGACTCAATAAATTGCCATGATTCTGCATCATGTTTTGACCCAAAAATATGTATTTTTTGGCTCGTTTGTACCGTCTCACTTGTATTGTGTCTCGTATGTTCTTTCCTTCTGTCACTTTCTACAGGGCGGTTCCACATTGTGGTCATCAAATGGCAATTGTGTACTGCACGTTTATACTCCCACACAGATATGCTGCTTTGCCTTCACCAAACCACACAGACACAACTTGCACATCCTAGGGAAGCACTCATCCAGCCACGGTGGTGTGATGTTGACTACTTCACCTGGTATGCAGGAGGGCATGGGATCGATCCCAACCTTGACGTCTGTATTTTTGGAGTTTGCATGTTCTCCCCGTGGTCGTGCAGATTTTTCTCCGGGTCATCCGGTTTTTCCCCCCACATTTAGAATCAACATGTTTTTAGAGCACTTGGCTGCTATCAATTTCCACATGATAGCCACTTCGTTGAGCTATCACTTGTGGCCAGGTCGCTTATGAAAAAGAGCTACATAACTCAGTGGGCCTTACATGGTAAAATTGAAAAGTTAAAACAGTTAATACTTAATTGATTAACGGTCTATACAAGCACTTTAGCTTCATGAATCGTTGAAGTGTTCCACGCCTAATGGTCAGAGAGAGCGCGCACCTGTGGCGTGTGTGCATTACGTGTGCACGCCTGTTGAACCTTCGCCTAAAACACCCACAACCGAGGTGTTGTTTACAGTCGATGTGCGCTCGCGTTACCGATCGCCGGCGCCTGTCGCCACAGTGATGCGTTCTACCCCGTTCATTCACCGCGACGACAGCTGTGTTGTGAGCCGAGCCACCAAAGCGAAAAACCCAACGAGGACGAGCGAGGATGGACGACGCCGAGGCCGCCAATGCCGACAAAGAACCGGATCGCGATGGGATGGCAGATGCTGAACCGGATCGCGATGGGATGGCAGATGCGGAGGCTTCCCCGCCCAAGAAAAACCGATGTGGTATCGACTTCATGATGTGGCGCTCATTTTTATTGTTTTTGGTCAATTCGCCCCACAATGCTGGAATGCCTAAGGCGGCATGAGCCTGGTTTGGTATGGTACGGTTTTCACTCTCGAATATCCGTGGGTAGCAGATAAAAAAAAAATTGGATTGGACATTAACCGTGCTTGCGCAAAAAGAAAGTCTTTGTGCGCGTTGGTTTAATTACTGGCTGCTCCTCAATCGTCGAGAGTCAGCGACTAGTTCCCCACGTGACCGCAAACGCGTCGGCGGGTCACTGGACTGCTTTACAAACCCGCAAAAACAGACTCGTGCGTTCAACCGTCTTCTCCCCTTTTCTGCATAGGTAATCAATTCGGTACGTGTTCATAGCCTAATCTTTACACGCTTTGCTTTATCCATGTCTTATCTGAACCACCCCTCCACTACCCCGGATAATCGAGAGTTTATTGGATTTGTGATGTGGGGTTTACCCCTGAATGTGCCCAATCCCGGGCGATTTCAAAGGCCAAGTAGAGTTGAGCCTGGTTAGTATCAGCATTTGTTTACTGAAACTGGAGGGATTTGATGAGCTATAAAGCTATTTTTCACAGATGTCCAGTAGTATTTATTTAGCGTGTGCGTTTGAAACTAGGATACCGAGAGTTGCAGCTCGCAACATTTGGATCATAAAAAAAAAAGATTTAAAACTATTAACATTTTTCCAGAAGTCACCTGCTCACAAATTATAGCTCAACGACACGGCTTATCACGTGGAAATTTATAGGAACCAAAGACTCAATAAGCATGTCGATTCTAAATGTGGAGGGAAAAACCGGAGGACCCAGAGACAAATCCACGTGACCACGGGGAGAGATGCAAACTCTAAATATAAAGCAGGTGTCAGGGTCGGGATCGAACCCACAACCTCCTGCATGCCAGGCGAGGTAGTTAACATCTCACCGCCACCATGACGCCTGTGGCCAAGGTCACTTCTGAATCATGAACTGGGCTTGCCAGGCGTTGTACGCAGAGCGGTGGCCAGGGAGATGGGAGTACAGGAACAGGTTTTTTCCAAAGATGAATTGCATAGATTGCGTCTGTGGATTTAATGCACATGCGCAGAGCTTTGAGAGTTATCCCCTCTTATGGTTAGGACCCGAATGGGAGACTGGGAAGACGAGCTATTGTTGGAGTGGCTGGCCAGGTGTCCTGGACATATCGGCACAGTAAATGGATTCGTCAATCTGTCCATGCGGATTATTCGAGGAGAACACCCATACACGCTTGATGGATTTTCTCCAGGTCCTCTGGTTTACTCCCGTGTACCAAATATAGGGTGCTTAAAAAAATGTTACAACTTCTGAGAATTTGCAACAATACCACAAGAAATGTGCCACTGGGCTCTGGAGACCACCTGGATAATATTCCAGGCACACGTTGACAATGATGGCGAACAATTGGAGACTCTGACTTTTTGAAGCGATTAACGTACATTTGTTATCATGTTACAGTGTATTATCCGCTCTTTGTCCATTAAAAACGATAGTCTCAAATAAGTTTTTTTGAAGCACCCTGTACTTTTCGATTTAAAGCTTTCGTGACTGCAGGGATTCATCTTCTTGGTTCTTTCGGTAAAGTCACGTAGAAGGAAAATAATAAAATTATAAAACATAATAAAACATAATAAAATAATTCTCACGACGTTTCGGCCACAACGCAAGCAGCCGTCTTCAGGTTGAGAGCAGGTCTCTCGACAGGCAAGCAGCCGTCTTCAGGTGGAGAACAGGTCTCTCGACAGACCTGTTCTCCACTTGAAGACGGCTGCTTGCGTTGTGGCCGAAACGTCGTGAGAATTATTTTATTATGTTTTATTATTTTCCTTCTACGTGACTTTACCAAAAGAACCAAGAACACCCTGTACTCGTAAATGAAAATGGCCAAACAATCCAAGGCAGCAGGACCCTCGAGAAAAAGAACCTCGATGCTCGGCGAGGCCTTTCCAAGGTGACAAATGGACATTATTAAGACGATGTATTTGTCGCGCAAACTCTCACGCTAACCCAGTCATAGCACTCGCATGCTTTACATTTTTCAGTCGTTTTTTCTTTCTTTTCTTTGCAGCCTCATTTCGGAAATTTGTCAAATCTCCCCGGTTTTACATATTCCTCAGCCACTCCATGTCCACGTGGGTAAGACTATTCATGAATGTGGAGAAAGCACACTTGACACAACTGAAATGTTTGCGAGTTCAAATACTGACGGAGTGATCGGGCAGACTTCACTCGGACAGATCAAATGGTTAGCCACTTTGTGGGACGCCACCATTTCCACCTGTTGCGTTCGAAACGTCGTGATTTATTTTAATTTAATTTTATTTAGTTAAATTTTATTTTATTTCTACACACGTGACTTTACCGAAAATACCAATGAGTATAGTCATTTCTGCAGTCACGAAAGCTTCAATTCTAGATTAATTGAATCTCTTTCACATATATATCTTGATTTAGCCCCATTTTAAATCAAGGTCATATTAAATAATTGTGTAAAAATATCACGGTGGTTATCTTATGGATAATCTGGCCCCTGCTATACGAATGCGGACTTTCTCCTGCTGGGCTCAGAGCAATAGTTGTCGCCGTCCAATACGGACGCTGGTCGCCATGTTTACATACTCGCTGGTGCGTCAAGAAGCATGGATAGGTGCCACCTCGAAATGTACACACCGAGCCACAGAAATAGAAGCAAGTATCGATCAGAAGCAAGTGAGAGACGTCATTTTGAGGACTCGGAGAAGTGGCTCTGGAATAAAAAAAAACTTTATTTGACCAGGTAAGGCCCACTGAACTACATAGCTCTTTTTCAGAAGCGACCTCGCCACAAATGATAGCTCAGCAAAGTGACTTATGTGAAAATGTATAGTGGCGGAATACTCTAAACGCACGTTTATAAATGTGGCAAGAAAAACTGGAGGAAAATCCATGCGACTACAGGGAGAACATGCAGACTCCAAATATACGGGCGTCAGGGTCGGGATTGAACTCACGATCTTCTGTGTACCAGGCGAGGCGGTTAACATCTCACCACCGCAGTGCCTGTTAAGATATCACTCTCCATTAACGTTAGTCGTGGCCGGGAATCCATGTCGGGTCACCGGGTTCATCGCGCACTTGACGGACCCGCACACCACCGCCGGTCCATCCCTTTGGAATCAAACATCAAGATGTTATCACGACCTACCACCACACTTCGTTGCCAAAAAAGATCACATTCCACTCTCCTGCCAGATCCCGCAGCTGCCGCACAGTCAGCACATTCGCAAAATTAAATTTAAACAAAAATCGCCGTCCATCTCTCGTCGGCGGAGCGTCGGTTGAGCGCGTCCGAGCGCGCTCGCGATCTGCTGTCGTTTGCAGGGCGACCGCATGTGGCACTTCGCCATGAGCCTCTTCCTGGTGGAGCTCTACGACAAGTCCCTCTTCCTGGCGGCAGTCTACGGCCTCACGGCGTCCGGGTCCCACATCCTCCTGGGGGCCCTGGTGGGCGACTGGGTGGACAAAAACCCACGCATGCGCGGTGCGGCCCCCCCCCCCCCCTCTTTTACCCTCATTGCCGCACTCCACAACGCCACCTCGCCTTATAGTTGCTAAAAAACAAATGCAAGGCTGTGTGATACACCGCGGCAGTGGCGGCGGTTGCACGAGCACATATTGCAACGTCTTAAACGTAAAACACATTGCTCGGTCAATGGCCAGGGTCAACGGCGGCGTGGTGTATTCCGCAAATATGGCCGACTGTGAGGACGGGCACAAGCCGGCGTGAGTAGATTAAACGTTGAGTTTTATAAGGGCACCATGGGGCAACCAGCCCCTCCCCACCCAGCCCCACCCCTCCCACCCCCCACCCAGCCCCACCCTCCCCACCCAGCCCCTCCCCACCCTCCCCTCCCCACCCAGCCCCTCCTCACCCCCTCCACCCAACCCCACCCCTCCCATTTTTGGATGCACAACGGACGGACGAACACAATAATCCCCTGTGGGCTGGTGTAACCAGGAGGTTCCTACCAGTATAACGCTGCCCTATACAGGAAAAAAATAATAACGACATTTTGGCCAGTGGGCCTTCTTTGCCCTGCTACGAGTGCCAATTCCTCACAATTCACGTTTTTCTAGCAGCAAACGTTTGACATTTTTTCTCGCCAAAAAAAATATTCTAATTTTATCCCCGTTGTGCTATCCCGCAGTTGTGCGCCTGTCCTTGAGCATCCAGAACGCATCGGTGATTCTCTGCGCCTTGGTGCTGCTCGCGATCTTCCTGTGCAAAGTCCAGATCAGCCCCGTGTGGAACGGCTGGCTCATGGTGAGTTCGCGTTCGTGGCGGGCGGTGACAAACCCAGCGACGTGACACGAGAGCAGATCCACGCATAGTGGCCAATAATTCTGCCTCGTCACCCCCCCCCCCACCACCCCCCCCCCCTTTCTGCGGACACCTTTGACGAGCAAATACGATTCCGCACGCCCATATCCAGTTACCTTAGCTTCGGCGAATTTCTCACCTGGCCTCGGTTGCTGCCGATCTTGGGCTCAACAATGGAGAGATGTTAACTTTCTCGCCTGGTATACAGGAGGTTGTGGGTTTGATCCTGACCTCCGGCACCTTTATATTTGGAGTTTGCATGTTCTCCCCGTGGTCACGTGGATGATAAGCCACTTTGTTGAGCTATCATTTGTGGCCAGGTCGCTTACAAAAAGAGCTAATCGCTCAGTGGGCCTTACCTGGTAAAATAAAAATAGTTTTAGTAGTTTAGTTTTAATTATGAAGGTGCAACTGAACGAATGTCCTGTGGGTGGCTCTCAAGTGGCTTACAAAATCGGAAGGTTTGCGAAGTCTATAAAATAATTACCACATTTGGGGGACATTCATCCTATGTAGATGCCGTCGCCATGGGACGACTGATTAAAAAAAGTTTGCACGGCACAACCCGAAAATGCTAGACGCTACAATTATTGTGGATCCCGCGCCGCGAGACGCGTCGTAGTTTTTGCGAAGTCGCCGCAGCCCTGCAAAGAAGGGGAACGGCAGACGCCTCCTGCGCTCGCCTCCACTGCCACAGGTGGCGTGCTACGTGGTGGTGATCACAATCGGGGTCGTGGCGCAGCTGGCCGGCACGGCCATGACCATCGCCATCCAGCGCGACTGGATCGTCGTGGTGGCTGACAGCAAGGAGAAGCTGGCAGGTCAGCGGGTGCACGTCTCTCCTGGGTCAGCAGGGTGGGCTCACGCACGCAGGATTTTGGGCAGTGGCCAATTAATCCTTTCCCGTTCCGAGACATCGCAGGGTGGGTCCCCGTTCACCACCGAATCTCGGAACGCACGGGCAGTTCAGTGTCAATTTTATTCATAGGAGGCGCAGCGCCGTTGTTTTTAAAGACATTGTACTCACAGCAGAGAACTGTAGCGACACGACCGCACTCTACGAAAGCTGGCGCCAAGCTGTGCCACACGCCCTCCCCGCATGGCCTTGTGGGAGCCGCCCCTCAGTACCGATACAGTTATTTTATTTTATTCCAAATTGGATGAAAAACTGATGACGTACACTTACTTACGCGTACTTCATCGGAACGGGAAAAGGGTTAAGCACAGCTCTTGCCCGCAACGACAGTCTGCTGTATATATTTTATTTTTGTATTTTTTACATATATATTTTTAAAGAAAGACAGTGTCCACGACAAACATGGGTCGAGACTTTCTTGGTGCATGTGTGCGAGCACCACTGCCAGTGCAATTTGCTGAAAAGAATGTTTTCTAGTACCAATATCAAATCGGCCTTTCATCACCCTTGTCCAAACAAAGGGGGGGGGGGGGGGGTCAACGCCTCTCTCCAGCCTCTCGCCTGGCTAAATTGCAGACGACGGATTGAAATGTTTATCGAGTGTAAATACGAACGCCTTTAAAATTTGGACCCAAGTGTAGAAAAAAAATATGAAAAAATAAATCGCTCGCACTGCTGTTTTACCATGTGTTTGGCAGAGAATGTGGAACCCCCCCTCAATGGAGCCATTTAAAAAGGCGATTTTTAAAGTCGCCCTTTCTTCCAGCGTCCCTGGACACAACTTCGCCTTTGTAACCCGCCATGCCGAGACTGCCCATTAATAAAACGTATATGTTCGTCTCCTTATATTTTATTCCCCCCCCCCCCCAAAAGGTGGAATGTTGTAGCGGTAAGTCACTAAAACTCCCGTCTTGTTCTTTAGCAGCATAGATTCATGCCAGAGGGCTCTAACCCAGCCAGACTGCAGGATAAACATTCGGAGGACTCTTTGCTTAAGCTTGCTGGACCACCTTTCCTATTGTTTTGGCTTTTCCCCCACAATTACGGGACATTAAAAATAAAGTGCCATCTTTGTCTCATCTCAGGAGAAGAAAGACAATTCCATCAGGAACCCTGCAACTAGCAGTGCGCCCTCACCCTGTGTAAGAATTTGGCCTACGGAAGATGACCTCACTGAATTACTTTCTCAGATCATTTCGATTTGGCCCCTTTCCACAGTTGCTGATGCACTGCAGCCGTTATGGCACAAACGTTGTGGCGCAAACGCCAAGGCTAATCTATCTAGCGCTGTTTTTCATCTACTACTTTTGGCCAATATATATATTTTTATCAATTTGTCCATTATTCTCAAGGGGAGGTCGCCAATAGCAACTCATCTTTAGTCCATACTGCATCATCTTTACGGGAGTTATCACACCGCCCATTTACATCGACAGGCAGAGCTCACGTTTTAACACTTTGAACCTTCGTTTAGAAAGCATTAAAAACAAAACGTTGCCCCCCCGCCCCCCATCGCGCAGGCATGAACGCGACCATGCGGCAGATAGACCAGCTCAGCAAGCTGCTGGCGCCCATGACGGTGGGGCAGGTGATGACCTTCCTCAGCCTGGAGTTCAGCTGCGGCGTCATCGCCGCTTGGAACCTCTTCTCCATGGTGGTGGAGTACTGGCTGCTGCGGCACGTGTTTCGCAGCGTGCCCGCGCTCGCTACCAAAGGAGCCGCCGTGGCCGACGCCAAGCGAGCGGGGGAGACCGAGGCCGCCGCTTGCGAACTGCATCCGCTGGCGGCAGGAGAAGGTAAGCGACGCGTCGCTGCTTCGTACCTCCGATCTGGCACACACGGTTGGCTACGTACGGCTGCATGGCCTGCCTTCCTGGCAGGCCTGGGTCTGGACTTCCTACAATGACGGTGTTGGCATTTCATGAGAAGTGCGGTGGAAGGGCAAACTAAAATACAAAAAGCAGTTCTAAAGAAATTTGTTTCGTTTCCCTGCCTACGTCTGTGCACTGTCAGCGCAGGAATTTTCGTTTCTCTACAAAGCGATGCAGATGCGGAGGTGGGGGAAGGGGGGCGGTTTAGCGGTTGTGCCCGTGCTGCTCTGCTCTGTGTTTTCGGGTTGTACCGTATCACCCCCCGCCCCCCCGCGACGTTTCGCTCCACATGATGGGAGCTTCGTCGGGAACGGAATGATTCAGCTCATCTGTTGTATTTAAACAGCATTGTGCTACTTTAATTGCCTGCTGTGTAACTTCTCCCTGAACCAGAAATCGGATTACTTAACATTGTGAACAATCACTACTTATCCAAAACCTATGGTAATTGATTTTTTTGTTATTATGTGGATTTAAATAAAATATTTTTACCCTCCACAAATGTCATTTGTTTTGGGCGTTTAACTAAATCAAATGCGTGATATATTATTACCATTGGATCATGAGACATTACGACGGTTTGGAAGTGGGGGGGGGGGGGGGGGGCCTTCATTCAGCAGTGGATTGACCATGGCTGAAGATGATGAGAATAAATTATCCGCTTGCAAAGCCACACAAAGCACAACAGTGTCTGGTAGGAGGACGCAACGCTTGCACGAGGATCCGCGGAAGCCGTTTCCGCGATTTAGCCTCGGGAACGACGCCGCCCTCCCCACCCCTGCCTGTCCGTTTTGTCCTCAGATAACGAGGCCAACAACACCGAAGAAAAGCCTGCCATCGACAAGAGCTCCAAACCTCAAGTCGTTCCAAACACCAAGTCTGGCAGTTGGCTGGCGATTCTGGGGAAGCCCCTACGCACGCTTCGCTATGGATGGGTGGCGTACTACCGACAGTCGGCCTTCCTGCCAGGCCTGGGCCTCGCCTTCCTCTACATGACTGTGTTGGGATTTGACGGCATCACCACGGGTTACGCGTACGCGCAGGTGAGGTCACGCAGTAGCAGAGGCAGAATTGGTATTGCTTTCGTAATGTAGGTTTTTGGGTTATATCGCCTAACTATAAATGTGTTGTTAAACCTGCCAACACCGAACACAGGCAATGAATAAGGTTTGTAAGCAAAACATGCCAATTAGTTGCTAGTTCAGCACACCGGTGTGTTGGAGACAACTGCTGACGTAGGAGTTCTCCTGCTGTGTTTGTTTCATCTGACGACGGTTGCTTGTGTTGCGATCGAAACGTCGTGATCTATTAATTTTTTATCTACGTGACTTTACCGAAAGAGTACCTATTAGTCATATTAATACATTAATATTGCTTAAGATTTTGCTACCTTAGGTGGTACCAATTTCTGCTCTGCCTCCTGGCCTATATAGAAAGCATGGCCCCACATTTCTCTATATGAGCCCACGCAAGAGGGTGGGTGGGTGTGTCGTGTCATGGAACCATACTGATTTTTCCGCACGGGTGCATTCCTACCATGTCAGGAGCTGTGAAACCGGTCCGACCCAAAATCTAAAAGTGGACAAACAGCATGGACAAAAATTGCTGCAGACGCCAAACTGGGTAACGGCCGAAACGCCCGATTAAAAAAAAACGGCAAAGATAAAGACCGAGAAAGTGTCAATTTATGACTGGGTGAAAAGTAAAAAAATTAAAAAATCAAACGTTAACTTAAACATTTAACAACCTTGCAAGTAAGCTCCGGAATTTGCGGAATTAAAATCTCGCGGCTGCCATCGTTAAATCTTGCGCCTATATTCCAGCGAGACAATGTGGCTTTACCGAGCAGCACGATTTGATCGTGGCTGCCGACGGTGATTATGATGATGACGACGCCGACGGTGATTATGATGATGACGACGACGACGACGGTGAACATTGATGAACGTTATTGCTGTTCTCGTCCCGCCACCTCGCCTGCGCCCCCGCCGGGGGCAGGGCGTGAGCACCTCGGTGCTGAGCATCATGGTGGGGCTATCGGCCACGCTGGGGCTGGTGGGCACCGTGCTCTACCTGCGTGCGCGACGCCGCTGCGGCCTGGTGCGCACCGGCGCCCTCTTCAGCCTGGCGCAGGTCTGCTGCCTCCTGCTGTGCGTTGCGTCCGTGTTCGCGCCGGGCAGCCCGCTCGACCTGACTGCCCCACTGCACAAGCCGCACCTGGTGAGACTGGTCAGGTCACCGCCGCCGCCGCCGCCACCACCACGATGATGATGACGACGACGATGAAGATGACGTCGCTGTTAACAGCGCCATCACTGTTAGTAGCGCTATTTGCCCGCACCTCCGATTCGCACGGTTGGCTACGTGCGGTGCGAAAGAAATTCAACATACATAGGCCCACACACACACACAAAGACAATGAATGATGGCATTGTGAGGGCTGTTGTCATCTATCAAGACAGAGATCAGCCCCCCCTCCCCTCCCATAAAGCCTCAAACAGACTGTTGGGCCTATGGAGGCCAACACGGCACAAGAGGGCGCAGTGTTGGGCAATACTACGTCTGGCCGCACAAGGTACTTTATTCAAGGCTGAGTCGACCTAGGGGAGGCCCGTGGCAGGTTCAGATATTCGTCACCGAGCGGGAACGGAACTCAGGTCACCAGGTTCGTAGCGCAGTGCGCTGACCACTACATTACGGCCCACACGCAAATTCACGTGGATTGGCTGCTGGGGCTGCGGTCATCCCTGTAAATAGGCATATACCAATACCAAGGGGTGGAATGTTGCTTTTGTCTATTGTGCATTTTGCTCGAGCTCCCACCCACCCCGCCCTGAAACTCCTCTCCGACGGGGCTATTGTAGCTTCTCCATCCCGGGTCTGACAGCCACCCTCGCGCGCCACGCCGTGCGACTTTCTGTGTGTGTACGACAGGATCATCACGCAGCAGAGCCCACGGTTGCTTACGAGGCAAACGGGACCTGGTTTCAAAACGTCACGACAAACGGCACCGCCACCGTTCAGCCACAGATCCTCGACTACACCTCGATTTCGCTCTTCTTTGCCGGAGCCATCCTGTCCAGAGTTGGTACGTTGAGCAACGCTTGAATGTACGTATGTCGAAGCTTCTTTCGCACCGTACGTAGCCAAGCGCCCCAATCGGAGGTGCTGGCCGAAGGACGACTAAACATAAGAAGCAGTTCTAAAGACGTGAGCTTTCAAATTAGATTTAAGTGCATGTCTCCAGTGGCTTCCCAATATCGGAATGAAGCGCAATCGAGACGGCTGCAGAAGCGTGTCTGAAAGCGCGTGATAGCCAGCCAAAATGTGCTGCTGCGAGGATGACCGGAGTTCGCGTGATGGTTTATGCTCCTTGACGAGATCATCCAAAATTGTTGGCAAGGCTCGCTTAAAAGCTAAAATAACGACAACAAATGGTGTAAAACCCTTGGATATAATCGCTCCAAGGGAATAGGTCTGCTGCGAGAGTTAAACATCCAGGCCACAAATGGACAATTCAACCTCATTGCGGGACCCCGGGGTCCCATGAGCCCCCGGCTCTCGCATAAACTGCGTTGCGACGTCACTTTACGTCTGTTGAAGGCGAACGACACGGCAATCTATTCCTCTCGACGAGCTCTACACGATGCGCTAATCAAAGTTTCAAAGTTTTGTTTCTTCTGCGCATTTGTCCTTGCCGCTGCGCTTGGACATGACATGACAACAGAATGATCTGCGCCGGGTGGGTCGCGGCTTTTATGTGCGCGATGGGACAGAGTCACCAAAAATAAAGAAATTACGATTTTTTTTCATTTATTCGGGACCCCGAGGTCCCGCCATAACGACTGGACGTTGGTGCAAGGAACGTGTGTTGTATGCATTGTGTCTGCGTGGCCACTAGAGGCCGCCATAGCGTAACAAACACAATTCTCATACTGAATTACGACAATGACATTGTGATGTGGGGTGGGGAGTATGAATCATTACTCCCTTGAAAAAATCAATAAACAATCGGACCGGCCTCATTTCGTTCCTCAGTACAGAACTGAACTTTCGTCTGCGTTGTCCTTCTTGACCGAACAAAAACCAAGGTGCAGTGGCTGTACCTTTGTTTTCCCAGACCATGAGAACTCTTTATCAGCCAGGAGAGAATGTTACCTTGATACGCAATTTCAACCTCTGCGGAGGTGGCCGGATAGCTCAGGAGGTCAAGGACTCTGAACGGGCACCGCTTAGATCGTGGCTTAAATTAGTTTTTATAGTTTTTGGGCCACTCGTCATTAAACTGGGCTTTCTATTGTCACGAGTCGAGTCTCAGCCCGGGTCACCAGCGACTTGCACGCTTATAAAACAACCCCCTCACTCCCTCCCTGTTACATTCGAGTTTTGATCTTTCACTCAATTTCGGAAGATTGCAACTCGGAAAATATTAAATGTTGGTTCGATTGCCATTTTGGGTTTTGACTGCCACGTGGCATTTCCATTGCAGAGCATCTGGAGAACTTGCAGTGCTCCCAAGTGTGACTGAGAGGTCACTTTAAAAAAGTGATTTCAAAAAGTAGTTATGAGATGCCATCGTCTTCTGCAGGCACGTTATCTAACACGAGGCGATCCGCTGCACTGCTTTGCAAGAGTTCCCGATGGACACTTGATAATCGATTATCCAACGACATGATGCTCAATGCATAATTTGGAGAGATAGAAAAGTTATAGACTTTAAATTTCGACTTAAAGCTTTCGTGACTGCAGGGATTCATCTTCTTGGTTCTTTCGGTAAAGTCACGTAGAAGGGAAATAATAAAAAAAAAACGTGCTTGCGGTGTGGCCGAAACGTCGTGAGAATTATTTTATTACGTTTTTATTTTTATTTACAAACTAATTATTATTTTACCACGAAAAATACCACAGAGAGCACGTGGCGGCTAGGGATCAGCTGGCTATTCTAACCCTCAAGAGGCACTGAATTAAGCAGGGAGGGATGCTTTTCTTTATTCTCCATTACCCTGATAGTCATCCAGGACGTGTCCAAGAAGATGCTCATGTGGCTCAAGAATTACCATTTAACATTACTGCTCTGCTGCCACAGCGCAACGACGCAGGTGAAAACCATTTCAAGAGAGCACGTGGTTGTGCTTAAGAATTTATTCGTAACGGCTTTGGAATCCTTTGAAGTGTTGACCCAAGCAGTACCGCAGTTCGTCCGCTGGACGATGGCTTGTGTGGAGATCCAGGCTTGTGGTTCCACTCAGGTGCAGCAGTTGGCGGGCCAAGTGGTCAGACTGTGCGACTTGTGATCGGCTTGCAGTGCGTGTTCTTCGGCACGATGTTCGACGGTTCGCTGGGAGATTTTTCAGGAACCGAACCCACATGATCAGCACAACCTTCGTGAACCTATTGCAAAAGTGGGCACTTTTAGTAATAACCCAAACGAGGGACCACCTTCCTTGGTAAGACTTGGGTTGAGCGGCGGTGGTTTCGTGGTTATCGCACTGCACTGTGAACCCAGAGACCTGAGTTTGATTCCCAGTCATGGCTAACAGCACCGATGAGTGATAGCTGAACCTTGGACGCCCGCCCGCACTTCACCAACCTTCACCGACCAACGTGGTGAAGTATGGTCAAACCCCCACGATATTTGGTCAACCAAATAATTTCTCATTTTACTCAAAAACTCCTGTGATTATGTTCTTGAGAGAGTGTTCTTGATGTGCAAATAATGGGGTCAAGAAGCCACTCCTGCTGGTGCTTTGACGATTTCCAAAACAAAACAAGGGGCATAGCAGGTTAAGCGGAAAGGTTTTGAGGGTGGCACTGTTCGTTCATGTTCCGGAAGGATATGGGGCCAGAACCCAGGCCTATCAATCATTCATTAAATCACAAAATATGGTGAGACACGACGTTAGCAGCGCATACAAAAGACAAAAACATCTCACATTTGTCAAAAACACTGTGGCCTTAAAAAGTATTCAATGGGTGACGTTTCGGGCAATGGGCAACGTTTCGGGCAATGGCCCTTCTTCACAGCACACGTGAAGAAGCCAGAGGGGTAGTTGCATCAGTCATCAAAGTACACCATCTGCACCCGGCTGGGCCGTGTACACCGCGTGGCATCGGAGAGAGGGGCGCTGCAGGCCTTCACCGTGGGGTGCCACGGTGGCGAGATGTTAACTACCTCACCTGGTATACAGGAGGTCGTAGGTTCCATTCCAGCCCACATTTAGAATCAACAACATGTACTTAACAGTATGTGGCTGCTATACATTTCCACTATGATGAACCGCTTCGTTAGGCCATGTTTTGTGGCCATGTCGCTTCTGAAAGAGCTATATTATAGCTCAGTGGGGCCTGGCAAAAAAAAAAAAAGTTTAGTTTTTAATAGTTTATAGTTTAAACGATTTGGTATGTGCCCATGGAACAGAGGCGCAATAGTGTCTCTGAACTCGCTTCAGATCTCTCACCTATTTTTGCCCGCCCTCGCACGCAGGCCTGTGGGGCTTCGACCTGTCGGTGACGCAGATCTTCCAGGAGACAGTGGCGGAGAGCGAGCGCGGCGTCGTCACGGGCGTGCAAAGCTCGCTCAATAGCCTCCTCAACGTGCTGCGCTTCATCATGGTCATGGTGGCGCCCAGCGTGCACCATTTCGGCGCTCTCATCCTCGTCTCCGTGGCGTTCGTCACTGCCGGCGGCCTCCTCTACACGCACTACGCCGTGCGCACACTGGGCCCCGGCGGCCTCTGCACCTGCGGCACGCCGCCGCCGGAGCTCGACGGGCCGAGCAGCGGGCCGGCGGCCGAGCGGGACAGCGGGGAGAGGGGCGAGCGGCGCGGCGAGGACGACGGGAAGAAGCGGATGTGAGGGGCCGTTGCCCGCGGTCACCGGGAACGCGTTGCCGGCGGGAGCATTGCCTTTTGGCGGTTGAGAGGAATGCCGATCGTCGGTGAGATCGTTGCCTGTGGCCTCTGGGAGTTGCTAGCGACGTTTGCGTGAAGTCAGTAAGAGCGCTGCCTTTGGCCGGTTGGGGACTGTTGGCTGTGGCCGTCGTAAGCGTTGGCCCCATGTGCTTGCCGGGAGCGTTTCCTGCGGTCGTTGCCTTTGGCCAGGGAAAGTGTTGCCTGCGGCACGTGGCGATTTTGCTTGTAGCAACCGGGGGAAGTCGAGTGGGATCGTTCCCTGTGGCCGATGGGAGCGTTGCCTCGGACTGGTGGGGAAGTGTTGCCACCTTTAGCAGGCATCAGCAGCATTACTTGAGCCTGTGGCGGGTGGCAGTGGTTTCCTTCACCTCATGGGAACATTGCCAATGGACAGTCGGAGCCTTGCCAGGGGCCGGTAAGAGGTGTTGCCTACGTTCACGACAGGAGTCGTTCCTTGCCAGTTGCTGGTGGGTCGTGTGGTTAAGCGGCCACCGTCACTACTTGACCCTGCGAAATGCATTTGCACATGCCACCATGCCACCCTTGCCAGTGAGGTCACCCTGCTCTCATCCGGGTGTCAACTAAATACAACTTAAGAGTCAGTTGGGTATTGTAAGCCTGTGTGGCCTGATTTATACAGAGCAGAGGCATACTTTAAATAGCACTGAGCAGGTAGCAAGCATTAGGTTTGGCCGTTTAAAGCGCTAGATGACTTGTAAGTATTACTTTTTTTTACGTTATCCCCAACATCCGTGCACTTGTCGAGGGGAAAGTTGGTCGACACTTGACCACGCCGGTCGGTCTGGGTTTGTGACGTAGACATTTGGGGCATTGCAACTTGTTTTGGGTCAGCGGTGTTCTTTTTCCAGAGGTTTGTCCCAATAAGTAGACTCTGCTGTCTGAGTACTCTCTCTCTCTCTCCACGGTCTTCGCGTCATCGCCATTTCTCTTTCCACCAATGCTGTCTTCCGACCCTCCTGGCCACATGTCCGAAACATCTCGGTCTCTTCTCACCCCCACCTTCTCCTCTGTCCACGATGTCATCGAGTCACATCATTGGAAAGCGTGGAGCCTCATCGTCGTCGTCATCCTCTTCATTCAAGTTCTCTCCTTTGACAACCTTTTTGTGTGCGTCCTGTCCAATCTCGCGGACTCTTCACGACTGTCATTTTAACGTCTCCAATTTGGGTTTATTTGTTCCCAGATCCACGTGCAACTCGTCCTGTCAGTGCACTCGTAGTGGTGCGCTTCTCCAAGCTTCTGTGCCCAATTTGAGCTTTTGTCCCATTCGGAAACTTCGCCCATGGTCTGGGTGAGGGGCTCTCTGGTGTTCCCTTTTAGTGGAGGCCCTCCTGCCCAGCAGTGACGCGATCAGGGCTGTTGCCTCGACTTGCAATCGACAACCCGTGGCTCACTCTCGCTCGGCTGCCTTTGACCACTGTGCCCACTCGCACGCTAACTAGCCAGGCGACTCACAGGCCGAACTGTCGATACAATTACCTCGCTTGTTTAGCCTTGTGGCTCGGATAATTTTGGCAAAAAAATGACGGTGCTCAAGTCTGAAAAATTCTGCTGCTAATCCGATCATGCCAGTGTCGAAGAGATCAGTGCTGGCGTGAGGTGCTCAATCGCTCCTACGCAGGGGTGACAATACCCGTCGATTGATATCGATTTAAGCTCACGACGCGTAGAAATATATTTCTATTCGGATATTTTGTTTCGCGTATAAAATGGGGTCATGTGATCCTTCCAGCCACTAGAGGCCACTGCGTTAACAATAAGAGAATCGATTCTTGATTTGAATAACGTCCCTGAATTATAATTCATTGAATTGTCAGGGGGCGGGGGGGGGGGGCTGGGGGGGATTGTGGCTGCCCTACTCATAAGAATATATTATTTAGTTGGAGGTGGCTCGGTGACTCAAGAGGTCAAAGCACTGAGCAGGCACTGCCGAGGTTATGGGTTCCCATCCAGGCAGTCGTCGAAAATTCCATCATTTGAGAATTAAAATAATCATTGTGCTACCCTCCTCCGACTTGAGATCACTCGGAGGGATCTCGCCGGGTAGCTCTGCGACATCCACTTCTGTGGGCCGTTCTCGAACACGAAAAGAGGGGGGCTGCACCGCTGTGCGAGAGATCCGAATGATTCCTCGGCTCGTGGCGTGACAGCCAAGAGCACAATCAGGGTGAAATAGTAACGGGAGGTGGGGGGGGGGAATAACACTCACAAAAATAGGAAAAGGTGTATTAAATCAAGAATGATTCTTGCGTACTTTTTTTTCATTTGTTTTCTTTTTACTGCTGTTATTACTGTATGTAGATTGATAACGTGTTGTTTTTTTAAGTGGGACCAGTGGAACCAAAGCAAACACTGCAGGATGGATTTGTTTAAAACGCACAATACGGTATACGTTTGTTGGTTTTGTTGATACAATACGAACGTTTCCGTGATCATATGTTTGTGAGCTTTCCAGCGCTGCTAGTGTGGAAGCTGTCCGGACTTGTTACTCTTTTAAACATCGTACTTCCAGGCATGACTGCACTGACATTTGTTAGCGGATATGCAATGCAGCCCTTGCTATTACTGCGGATGCAATAACTATAAATACTTCGCACTGTCTGCTTCAAACAGCGGACGTTAAAAATCCCGTGACATTATGAATACTTTATTTTTAAAGAGCAGGCCGTGTGCACGCGCGCGTGCCCGTCATGGAGCAAATTTCGGAAACATTAAAAAAATACTGCAAAGTTATTAATTGGCGAAACCCTCATTGCGTCATCGCCCCCTTTCTGGGGGACTGTTCTACGTCTGTGAAGCACATCGCCCTTTCCACTTTAGCCTCGTGCTGTCAACAGCGGTGGCCAATGGATGACTCCGTAGGTGTGGCTTTCCAAAAAGATTTGTTGTGAATCCCAGGACAAAACGGAACGAAAACTATCATAAGCATACATACGTACGTACAAACAATGTTTATTATGGCCGATGGGAAATATAAAAAAAAATCCCCGAATAAAAAAATAAAAAAATATCTCCTTGCCAATCGAAGATGCAGGAGAACTTTGGTGCAAAGTATATTGCAGTCAAATCCTTCCAGCAATTGTTGGTCAAAAATGGATCACAGTGCCTGGTGTATTGGCCACTGCTGTACTATACGAAGGGTGGAAATACTGAATACTGTTTTATAACAGAATAGTTTTTCATGAATGTATTCACGTGTTATCGATGCTGGAATGTGAATGTATTGTTTATTATCTATAGGGGTGTAACGATGCATGGTTTAAATTTACGATTGTCGAATCTTTAAGACTGACGATAGGCGGTTCTCGAACCACGCATGCAAAAATCAAAGTTGTAATTTTGCGCGTGTCGTCCGTAATGGGATCACATGACACCCCCGCAGCCACGAGAGGCCGCTACTTTCACCATCACGTAAAAAAACTAATCTAATCGTGCCCTGTATCGCAATAATCAAATCACAACATGGGGCTCTAAGTAATTAATTCTAGATTTGAAGCTTTCGTGACTGCAAGGATTCATATTCTTAGTTCTTTCGGTAAAGTCACGTAGGTAAAAAATGAAATAAAAATTAATAAAAATAAAATAAAAATCACGACGTTTCGGAGGCAACACAAAATGACGGAGACTTGTGTTGCCTCCGAAACGTCGTGATTTTTATTTTATTTTTATTAATTTTAATTTTTAATTTCATTTTTTACCTACATGACTTTACCGAAAGAACTAAGAATATATAAGTAATTAGTACACTTATCATGACAAATAACATCAGTAGCCGTGTGTGTGTGCGCGTAAGTGATGTTCTCATCAACGCAATCTGAACGCTACCTCGCTGTGTAATACATGTAGCGGAGGATGTTGACCGTTTTTGAAAACTTGGAGTAAAATAATGTGGGGCCCCCGAAACAAAAAGCTGCCGGGTTGGTTTAAAGACACCAAAATCCAAGCCACGGAATGCAATCATGGGACAGTCCAACGAAGTTACATCTCAAAAGTTGTGGAAACCACGTGGTACAACCCACCCCCACATTTGTCCCCGTCCGCAGGATAAAACACGCGTGGAAAAAAAAATCAAAGGTCGTGTTGGTTCTGCGCAAGTCAAAAAGCACTGCGTCCTGTGTGATATACACACACACACGCACCGCTGGAACGAAGCATGCCCAGGAGCGAGAGCGGTTTAACCAATGCCCGATTGCAGCCGTGTCTGGGGCTTTGGTGGTGTTCATTCAGACGCTGTCTTTCCGACAGACCTGTTCTTCACCTGAGGACGGCTGCTTGCGTTGTGGCCGAAACGTCGTGAGAATTATTTTATAATGTTTTATTTTTATTATTTTATTATTTCCCTTCTACGTGACTTTACCGAAAGAACCAAGAAGGTGTCTGGGGCTCTTTTTGACATGTTCCCACCCGGCACACCGCATCCAGAATACCTCCTGCTGTGGCTGTTAATGAACGTGCCACCTACTCCAAGTCTACCAGTGATCCAGGACCCTGGGTGTCACACAGGCTAGACACTACCTACCTGCACTCGACTGAGTTGTGGGCTTTATGACAGTGCCTAGCTACACAGTTAATGTTGGACAGGTGTCTTAACAGTTTCGTGTTCAAGGATTGGAATGCAAAGACGCCGCCACTGTACTGCAGTGGTACACGAGGGCATTGTCGGGATTTCCGTGGCTAAACATAAACAGTGGCATCAACACTGTCTGTCGGGTTGGAATGATTTTCTATTTGCTTTCATTGCTGTACTTTGTGTTTTTGTAATTTCGATTAACCGGGTGGATGTTGAAAAATGTTAAGTATTCTGGTCACTCGTTCTCACCTGGTTACACAAAAAGAAACAAATACTTCGCGTATGCTGCATTGGTTGTGGCATACAAGCACAAACAAAACAACTCACACGTTCGTTGTGGCCTTAAAAGTAAAAAAAAGTACATAATAAGCAACATTTTTGGCAACGGTTCCTCATTTATATGCAAAGAAAGCCCCTTTGCCACAGTGTTAGTGACGAACGAATGTGTTGACTTTTTTGGTTTGATAGAATTGGTTTGACCTCCACAGCCACCAGAGATGTTTATGTAAATGTAAAAAAAGAATAAACAATTATCGGTTTGAATCATAACCATGAATAGACAAGTGAACCTTATGGCGGTACCCTGGGCTACCATAGAACCTCGGCTCTCGCATAATGTCCATGATGCAGTCACTTTTAGTCTGTTGATGGTCCGCTATGTGGCAATCGACTCATCTCGACGAGCTGTACACTACAATGCACCACCACTACGGTGCCACGTACGAGCGTTCAGGGTTTCAGCGCAATTGTCCTCGCTGCGTTTCGGATTGATTGGTTCCCCAGTCGTGGAGTTAAGTACACCCCTAGGAAAAATTGTGTCCCAGAAATAAAATATGTAACTGCCTCGGCTATTTAGTATTATTTGGTCACCCCGGGGTACCGCCATAAGGATCATATGAATCCTCTGTGACCTCGCAATTCCAATAAGACCTGAGAGAAATTCTTGAATTGCACCCGCCCAATGCCACGCAATTTGGCAGCCTGGCCCGAGAGTGAGAGGCCGGTTTGACGGCATGTTTCAGAGGTACGTTGTGCGTCGGCATTTTTTGTGTGTGTGGGTGCGCGCATTCCACTGGGCATTAGATGTTTTAAATTATGGATTTGGGAGTGTGTATATTAAAAAAAGTGAATTGTATGCATTGATAACCTGAAGGCCGTCACCAATTTAGCACACTTCTGATCCTTTTTAAATCAATTGTCAAGCACAGCCCCAAACTGCAAAGTGCACAGCTGCAAACAATACTAATTGAGGCGTAATTACCTGCAAGTTTAACACAAACCGAGTTCATCAAATTAAAGTGTGCTGCTCTGTGGAAAGGCTTACAGTGGTCGTCCTATGGACAACAGGCGCTCGTCCCCTGCGAATTAGGAATGTGGATTTGTCCACCGCCGTAAACGGGAGCTGAATACTACCACTGCAAGAAGGAACACAGAGGGGGGCTTAACACACGGGGAAGCCCCCCCCCCCCCCTCCTTTATTGCCACGTGCAGCCTCCCAGTCTCGGCCTGTCTCTCTCTCTGAAATGTTCCCACACCTTGTCCGTAGATGTGACAAGCTCTGCTGTGATGCTATTTTGCTAGGGGTGCTTATAAACAACACCCTTACACTACACCACTGCGTGCTCCTTTGAGCGGGAGAACACTAAAAGCAACAGACTACAGCACTTATGACCCCACGGGGTTTCATCAAGTACTGTGCTTTCCCACAGGGCACTTTGCCGTGTGCTGGTGGCAACCTGACCGCGCAGTATAATCATCATCTGATTTACAGCCCGGTTTGTTAATCCAGGCCGTGTCTGCTTAACCATACTTCAGGCTGGTCACTCACCACTGGACCTTAGCCGTGACCGGGTATGGAACTCAGGCCACCGGGCTCGTAGCACAGCAGCGTGTGACATCCACGACGCCACCGCTCTGCCGGATGCGGTCATACTCACACCCCGGGCAGCATTTAGCGATTTTTTTTTCTCAAATTTCAAAACGGAATTTGAACTTGACGAACCGAATTGGAATGCCCATGCGTTCGAGGCTCACAATTCGCGTGGGCGAATTGTGAGCCTAACGTCACATTGCAATGCTTGCAGTAACCCAGTAAGAGTTGTGTTTCTGTGCCTTCTTCCCTCGTCAGTTACGCAATTAAACAAAACCTCGCTTGCCCGTGGACAAGTAGAGTTGCTAGCTGCACAGTGTCACTTCCGACGCGTACGGGTCACAGCACGTGTCGATACATCTACGATGGCTGTTGCCGCGGTGGAACGGGCCAAGGTCGACAGTTCCACCATTCCACCTCCTGGTGTGGAAGTTGAAAAAAATTGAAACGTTCCATAAACCACCCGCCCCCGGCTGTGTCCACCCACCAGTATAAACTGGTACATCAGTCTCATGATCGGTGGGTCGTGCGTGGTAAAATGTGGGTATCCCCACCTCTTCCGAGATAGTGTGTCCAGCGTGGAAGAGGAGACCAAAATGCCTGATCGGTGGAGCTCCCTCGTGGAGGCTTGTTCTGCCAACATTGGGCATTAGCGAGTACTTGCAGGGCTGCACCTTCATGAACAATCGTTTAGAATGAGTTTTGTGGTTGGAGTGTTTTTGGTTGGTTGCTGTTTTTATAATGTTTTTTGCAAGAAAATTTATATCAGTTTTTTTTTAGATGACCGAGTCAGGATTGTCGAATTATATTTCCATTCAATGTCATCGTTTATTTTCCAACTGTGCAATGATTTAAGTGACGAAACGTCTGTTTTGCAGTACCAATCTGTAATTAGGATTACTTTCCCCTTGGCCACTTATTTTTTTGATTACTTAAAAAGCACGCCGTTTTGGCATGTAAAAGCTGTATGTTGGTCCTGCCACACTGATTGTGCAGGTATAATTTGCAAGTGTGCAATTTTTTTCGTCACCGCTCTAGGTGCGTCAGTCAAATAATTATTTTCTAAACGTCCATTGAATAAAATGAACATTTGCGTGCGGTGCCGTTTGCAAAATCGCCACCATAAAAAATAAAGTTTTTTTCCATGGTTGTATCCTAATATTTTCTTGTACATCATTATGTCACATTACAGATTTGTCACAGTCCACTGCTGGATAAGGGCCTCCCCCATACACCTTACAAGTCCTGAACTGTGTGTTGAACTTCTTTCGCACTGTACGTAGCCAACCGTACTAATCTGAGGTGTGGGTCGGCAAGATGTCTGTAAACGGGACATGAAGAGCTGCGACATCAACCCAAATGACTGGGAGAAAACTGCCGGTGACCGACTCAGCTGGCAGCAGGCTGTGAAAACAGGCCTCATGAGAGGCGAGGAGAAAAGACACACCGCTTTGTAGACAAAGAGGAAGCGACGTAAAGAACAAGCAACAAACACCTCTAGAGCTGCCACCGCATTCACTTTCAATTGTTGTGGCAAGGATTACCACTCAAGGATCGTCCTACTAAGTCATTCTAGGCGCTGCACAACTTACAGCTGACCTCGTAAGGCGCAAAAGAAATTGTCTCTCGAGACACAAAGGCCTATGATGATGGGTCGGGAAGGACGACAGATACTCGCTGACCGCATCGCTTCATCTTCATGTGGATCATCATCTCGGGCAGGTTCTCTCCTGTGATTGCTACTCCATAAGCAGAAATGAAGTTGAGTATAATCTGGATTCAACATTCGAAACCATAAGTGCCTGCAAATGAGCTCACTTGTCGAGATGCCATACAATGGCGTGCAAGGAAATGGCAATGCAGCAAAAGTTGACCCCTAATTCTAGATGTAGGACAGGTCGTCACCTCACCAGCTTATACCCCCCCCCACGGCCCATCCTGGCTCCTCCCCCCTCCCCTTAACCAGTATTTAAGGTCTCTCTTCACTTGATACAGTAATTGTGCTGTGACGGTTCCACCTGAAGGCGGAAGCTTGTGTTGCCTCCGAAACGTCGTGATTTAATTTATGTTTTCTTTTTTAACCTACGTGACTTTACCATCCGTATGGGATAAAGTGTGGCCCTCTCGCACACGTGGTTTCTCTCTCCGGGTCTGCGGTTCCCTCCCACATGCAAACCAATGAATTGGCTGGTAACACCTGAATACATATAGAGGACCGCAGAGCTTGGGCAATTGTTGGTAGTGCCGGTTCCCCCGCGCGGTTGCTGCCTTTCCTGGTTGTCTGTGGTTCATCACACCTCTTGAGAGTGAGCAAATACTGCGCACGTCGCAAACTGAAATTACTACTTTGATCAGGTTTTTCGTTCCATAAAACCATCCCCACTTGTCTTGGCAACCTCGTGAGAGCACCTTGCCCTGCCGATCGCTCTATTGTAAAGATAAAGAGATATCGTAATAATGGAGTTGCCAAAGATGTTACAGCTCGGAAGCACATTCTACTCGACAAGGTGCGGCAATTTGTAAAATCGAGCCAAGTCAGTCTCCCTCGACCTCAAAGAGCGCGCGTGGAGTGTATTTGGTCGCCTCTATTCAGAGGTGAAAGTTCCACATTCCTCTGGTGGAGACTCGTTATCTTTATTACAGAGCAGACAGTTATTGGACTTAAGCAATCACAGTTTACAGAATGTATTGCCGATTCCAATAGGCAGGAACAGTCAATCGTTTATAGATACATTTTTTGAATGGTGAATGCACCGATTTGGCACGTACAACCCGCACGGCGACAGACTGGACTTAAGAGTAAATAAAAACAAGTTAAAGGTGCAGGTCTGCAACTGCTTTGCGCCATTGCTGGCAGAAGAGCTTCAACTGTAGGGGGGTAGTGGGTATTTGTTCTGCTCAATCTTGATTTGAAGCTTTCGTGACTGCAGGAATTCATAATCTTTAGTTCTTTCGGTGAAGTCACATAGATAGAAATAAGTATAACCCGTAAAAACAAAGTTTTTCACTCTAAATCCTTTATATGCGTGGCGGCTAGAGTCCTCTCGTCCTCTGGCTTGAGATGGCTGCCACCTATGGGTCAGATGATTGTCTGCCAGTATTAAGCAATTGGTAATTAAATATTAAATTTGTTTTCCCTAAACAGTGTAAAATTTTGGAAAAAAAAATTCACGAACATTAATTGTCACGCACAACGAGTCTGTGTGCAAAATGTCAGCTCGATTGGATCACGGGAAGTGGGTTAAAAAACGACCAAAAGATTTGCACGGTCATAAGCAAGCACGCAAGCAAGCAAGCAAGCGAACTTAATATAAAGGATTTAAAAATAATAACTAACGGGCGGGAGGGTGGGGTGAAACCTACAGAGGGAAAAAGGTGATGGAGAGAAAAGAAAAAAGATATAAAACTTAGCAAACTTAGAAATGTAATGTAACTTTGGTGTGCTCTTACACGCGCCCAGACGTGTGTTGGTAAGAGGGTGGTGTACCCACATTTCTACCCCTCCACACGCGACCAGCCGATCGACGAACTGTTGTGGCGGGAGGCGAGGTGGGAATAGGATTTAGAAATATGCCCCATTGTTTCAACTTCCGCGCCAGAAGATGGAATCAAACCGGCCGGGTCGTCAATAGGGTGGTGGGTGTGCGGGGCCCGGGGCAAAACAGAAACGATCACCCATCGTGTGTGTTACCCCCAACACCATCAAACTAAACATATGACAGCGTGACGACTAAGCGCACCCCCCCCCCCCCCCCAAAGCGCCGGGCCCGGGGCGGTCGTTCCGACTGTAAAGTCGGCCGGCTCTGCGAACCGGCCAACTCTGGGACTGTAAAGTCCAGCATGGGAAAGTGTTATACGACGACTGCGGAAGCTCTTTAACGTCTATTGTTTATTGCTAGACCAGACACCTATCCATAAATGTGCGGAAAACCGGTAACAATGTTATATTTTTCTCAAGTGTTTACCGGTAATAAAAAATGATTTTAACAACCCTACTCTTGAGCGTCGTTAATCACTCATTATGCATGCCATCTTGGAATGATTGTGGACATCCGCGAAAAATATCTTCATAGCTCATCGGATTCCTCCACTATAAACACATTCTGATTCTTATTCACGTTGCTTAAATGTTGTTATTAACAAAATTACGTGCGATGCTGCTGCTGCTGCTGCAGGGGTACACAAACACCAACACAACCCCTCCCCCCCCCCCCACATCAACATTTGTAAATAACAGTGGCGCCTCCAAGAAAAACAAGTATAACCCGTAAAAACAAAGTTTTTCACTATAAATCCTTTATATGCGTGGCGGCTAGAGTCCTCTCGTCCTCTGGCTTGAGATGGCTGCCACCTATGGGTCAGATGATTGTCTGGCAGCATTAAACAATTGGTAATTAAATATTTTAAAATTTTCCCTACACAGTGTAAAATTTTGGAAACATTTTTTCACGAAAATGCATTGTCACGCACAACGATTCTGTGTGCAAAATGTCAGCTCGATTGGATCACGGGAAGTGGGTTAAAAAACGACCGAAAGATTTGCACGGTCGTAAGCGCGCAAGCAAGCAAGCAAGTGAACTTAAAATAAAGGATTTAAAAATAGGCGACGTTTCGGGCAATGGCCCATTCCCCATAGCAACGTCAAACCCCGCAGTTGCCCCCCAGCGCCCCCCCCCAAAGGTTTGCGGCGACGGCTCTTGCACGTGGCACTCCGGCGACGTCACCGCCAGACCACGCGTCACGGTGACGTCACGCACGCGCCGCGGTGACGTCACGGTGACGTCGCGCACGCACCGCGGTGACGTCACGGTGACGTCGCGCGCGCGCCGCGGTGACGTCGCGTGCGTGCCTCGGTGACGTCACCGCGTCGCGTGCGCGGATTCGCGAAAGGCGCGCACGCGATTACAACTTCCACGCAACGTTGAGGAGCAGGGGAAGTTGTTAAAGAAAACTTATCTTTGGCGTTGTTCAAGTCGTCGAGTGTCTTGCGAGGAGAGGAGTTGCGGCCGCAGGGTTCGAACGTCTAAAGTCTTGCGACGAGGTGGGTGGTACAACGCTTGTTTACGTACAGTGCATACTGCATATACTGTCGAGCCATTACGCGGCGTTCAATCTAAAGTAATATAATGTTTATTGATTGTAGACGCGTCTCCAAACACGCCTTGTGTTGTGCATTGAAGACATCTCGGCGCGTGTGTTGTGTGCATAGCAGTCGTCGTGTAGGGGAGCGGTGGTGCAGCGGTTAGCGCAGCGCTGCGCTACGAACCTGGTGACACGAGTTCGATTCCCCCTCACTGCCAAACACCAACAGTGACGATTATCTGAACCCGTCCTGGGCATCCCCCTAGGTCGACTCAGCCTCAAATGAGTACCTGGCGCGATGTGTAAACATCGCCACGAGGGAGACGAAAGCGGCCGGGCGTGGTGTTGGCCACCCACCCCCTCGTGTGTCCCGTGGTCGGCCTTTATATGTGCTGCTCGCTAACAGCACTTGCCCCTACAGTCTGTTAAGGCTACACGGGGGACCTTTGTCTGCAGAATGCACGTTGAGCGTTCCTGTGCTGAACGCATGCTCCTCGGTACAGTGCAGTCTCACTTTGGCGTGGAGCGGTGGCGCAGCGGTTAGCGCTGGACCCGGCGCCTCTGACAGCGCCCCCCCCCCCCCCCCCCCGAGTTCGATTAACTCAAAGATAAACACTATTCATTAACAGTCGGCGTCGCTGTGGAGAATCCACAAGTAACAGCGAGGCGGACAGCAAGCACATCTTGTCCTGGGACAGTCTCGGAGACACCGCTCGTGGCCGATGTTCGCAGTGGCACGAACGTCATTTAAATCAAGTGGCCACTGACCGGTGGCTTTCGTGAGATATTCTTCTGGAATGGGGGGGGGGGAGGTGTTTGATTAAAAGTCTGCGTAGGTTGTCAACCCCCCGCCCAGACCTAAACGAACCCACGCTTTGACAAGAGTGGTGAAGTATCGACGGACAATCTTCATGCCCGACATGGTTAAGGCACCTTCTTGGTTCTTTCGGTAAAGTCATGTAGAAGGGAAATAATAAAAATAGAACAATAATAAAATAATTCTCACGACGTTTCGTCCACAACGCAAGCAGCCGTCCTCAGGTGAACAGACAGACCTGGTCTTCACCTGAGGACGGCTGCTTGCGTTGTGGCCGAAACGTCGTGAGAATTATTGTATTTTTTTATTTTTATTATTTTATTATTTCCCTTCTACGTGACTTTACCGAAAGAACCAAGAAGATGAATCCCTGCAGTCACGAAAGCTTTAAATCGAAATGGTTAGGCACGGCAATTGGGAATTCCCCACCACCACCACCCATGGCTGTCGAGGATGAACGCCTTTCGTAATCGTAGCGCAGCACCGCGGACGAAACGTGGCCCAAACTTTTGACCGCGCAAGCGCCACCGGACCGCGCTGTCAATCCACTGCTAGATGATGGATGGGGGTGGGGGGCTCGACACGCCGTGCAGATCGTGGCTGGGGGGGGGGGGGTGTTTGGCCGTGCTTAGTGCGAATTGGTTTAAGCTGGGGGGGGGGGTCAGTAACCTGCAGCTCTGGATCCGATGCATCGTGGCGCTCCGTACGCGCGCATTTATTCACGTGCGCATTGTCGGCTGTTGAAATGCTGCAAAGTCCTTTTTACACTATGGGAACCTCATTTGCCAGTAAAAATATGATAATTGGTTTTTTACCCTTCTATCTGGCAACAAAACTGACACCTTTTTACAAGGAGTCATGTTTGTATAGACCGCAATACCTGCAGTCATAATACAAACAAAAGAACATAACTCTGATAATGTGCACTGTCCTTGAAGTTGATTGGTCCACACCCGAGACAGCTTTCCTTCGAGCCTAGTCTCACATGGGTTGGACCAGATGACGCCAAAAGGCGCACAACTCAAAGACAATGCACCATCAGAGTATGAGAGCTCGGGGCAAGCATCTACACTATGGGAACCTCATTTGCCAGTAAAAATATGATAATTGGTTTTTTACCCTTCTATCTGGCAACAAAACTGACACCTTTTTACAAGGAGTCATGTTTGTATAAACCGCAATACCTGCAGTCATAATACAAACAAAAGAACATAACTCTGATAATGTGCACTGTCCTTGAAGTTGATTGGTCCACACCCGAGACAGCTTTCCTTCGAGCCTAGTCTCACATGGGTTGGACCAGATGACGCCAAAAGGCGCACAACTCAAAGACAATGCACCATCAGAGTATGAGAGCTCGGGGCAAGCATCTACACTATGGGAACCTCATTTGCCAGTAAAAATATGATAATTGGTTTTTTACCCTTCTATCTGGCAACAAAACTGACACCTTTTTACAAGGAGTCATGTTTGTATAGACCGCAATACCTGCAGTCATAATACAAACAAAAGAACATAACTCTGATAATGTGCACTGTCCTTGAAGTTGATTGGTCCACACCCGAGACAGCTTTCCTTCGAGCCTAGTCTCACATGGGTTGGACCAGATGACGCCAAAAGGCGCACAACTCAAAGACAATGCACCATCAGAGTATGAGAGCTTGGGGCAAGCATCTACACTATGGGAACCTCATTTGCCAGTAAAAATATGATAATTGGTTTTTTACCCTTCTATCTGGCAACAAAACTGACACCTTTTTACAAGGAGTCATGTTTGTATAGACCGCAATACCTGCAGTCATAATACAAACAAAAGAACATAACTCTGATAATGTGCACTGTCCTTGAAGTTGATTGGTCCACACCCGAGACAGCTTTCCTTCGAGCCTAGTCTCACATGGGTTGGACCAGATGACGCCAAAAGGCGCACAACTCAAAGACAATGCACCATCAGAGTATGAGAGCTTGGGGCAAGCATCTACACTATGGGAACCTCATTTGCCAGTAAAAATATGATAATTGGTTTTTTACCCTTCTATCTGGCAACAAAACTGACACCTTTTTACAAGGAGTCATGTTTGTATAGACCGCAATACCTGCAGTCATAATACAAACAAAAGAACATAACTCTGATAATGTGCACTGTCCTTGAAGTTGATTGGTCCACACCCGAGACAGCTTTCCTTCGAGCCTAGTCTCACATGGGTTGGACCAGATGACGCCAAAAGGCGCACAACTCTTGTCTTTGAGTTGTGCGCCTTTTGGCGTCATCTGGTCCAACCCATGTGAGACTAGGCTCGAAGGAAAGCTGTCTCGGGTGTGGACCAATCAACTTCAAGGACAGTGCACATTATCAGAGTTATGTTCTTTTGTTTGTATTATGACTGCAGGTATTGCGGTCTATACAAACATGACTCCTTGTAAAAAGGTGTCAGTTTTGTTGCCAGATAGAAGGGTAAAAAACCAATTATCATATTTTTACTGGCAAATGAGGTTCCCATAGTGTAGATGCTTGCCCCAAGCTCTCATACTCTGATGGTGCATTGTCTTTGAGTTGTGCGCCTTTTGGCGTCATCTGGTCCAACCCATGTGAGACTAGGCTCGAAGGAAAGCTGTCTCGGGTGTGGACCAATCAACTTCAAGGACAGTGCACATTATCAGAGTTATGTTCTTTTGTTTGTATTATGACTGCAGGTATTGCGGTCTATACAAACATGACTCCTTGTAAAAAGGTGTCAGTTTTGTTGCCAGATAGAAGGGTAAAAAACCAATTATCATATTTTTACTGGCAAATGAGGTTCCCATAGTGTAGATGCTTGCCCCAAGCTCTCATACTCTGATGGTGCATTGTCTTTGAGTTGTGCGCCTTTTGGCGTCATCTGGTCCAACCCATGTGAGACTAGGCTCGAAGGAAAGCTGTCTCGGGTGTGGACCAATCAACTTCAAGGACAGTGCACATTATCAGAGTTATGTTCTTTTGTTTGTATTATGACTGCAGGTATTGCGGTCTATACAAACATGACTCCTTGTAAAAAGGTGTCAGTTTTGTTGCCAGATAGAAGGGTAAAAAACCAATTATCAAAGTCCTTTTTGTTTGTAACAAATTCGAACGAACATTGCTGCATCTTCTTATATTGCTAGCTACCCCCCCCACTCCCCCCCGTGGTTTAGGCGGAGAGCATTGGCCGTGTGGAAGTGCGTGGTTGTATTTTCCCCATCTGATTTTTTTTGCCCAACACATGGTTTAGGTAGGAGACCATTGGATGTGTGGAAGTACGTGGTTGCATTTTCCCCCATCTGATTTTCTTTGCCCAACTCATGGTTTAGGCGGAGAGCATTGGATGTGTCGAAGTACGCGTTGCATTTTTTGCACAAACCCCTCTGCTGCCCCCACCACGTAGCCCCCACCGCAGCCTATAACGCCTGTAATGATGTATGCAGGTCACTAAACCAAAAAATATCCTCGCTGAATGCGGCTTGGTCACAGAACATTGGTGTATAGCTTTCACATATTCCGCACATTTGTTTAAGATTGACCGATTTTGTTTATGGCCTCTTAAAACGATGTTATGACCTTACGCTTTAAAAAAAAAGAGACGCGCCCCGTCTGACGTCACCTGGATTAATTTTGTTCGGGGCCGTCCATAAATGACGTCACAAAGTCAGACCCCCCCTCAAATATGACGTCACAAAGCTCTGCCCATCCCCCCCCCCCACAAATAAAACATGCTTCAAATCGCTTTAAACTATTGTCATTGTAGTGCGTATTTAATGTGGCGCTGCACTCTGATGTTGGAGAAAACATTTATTAAAAAGTATATTTAATGAAGTAGAACGTGTTGTCTATATTTATTTAAAGTTGCGCATTTTGATGTGACGTCACATTTCTCAAATCCCCCCCCCCCTCGTCACAAATGTCTGACCCCCCCCCCCAGGTGCGTGACGTCATTTATGGACGGCCCCTTATGATATTGCGGTGTCCAGTTTCATAATATACCTTAACTGTGGTTCTTTCTACCACTTCAGTGAAAATCCACAGCCCTCTTATCATTAACCCATCATCATCGGTCGTGCGGGATTGTTGACCATACCTCACCATGCTGTGTCAGTGCTGGTCGGTAGTCATGGGGGCCGTGTCCGACACATCTCATCCCTCGACCGTTAAAGGACTCTATATAATAATGGGAACATGTGTGTAGAACCCATTTCTCACCGTAAGTAGCCAAACGTGCTAATCGGAGGTTCTGGGGAAGGACAACAAACAACACAGTTCTAAAGACATGAATTTTCAAGCTAGATTTAAAAGTGCACAGTTCCAATGGCTTCCTAATATCGGAAGGAAGAGCGTTCCAGACGGCCCCAGAAGCACATCAGAAAGTGCGCTATGCAGTGGCCGTCTTTGTTCGATGGTTAGCCAAAGGCCGCTGCGAGGATGACCGGAGTTGTGCAACAGGCTATTGCTATACGAATGCATAACCTGGCAGCATTTCTTATTTAATATCTCCACTAAACTATGTTCGTATGTGATCTATTTTCCTCCAAAATCACCTGGAATTTGCCGATCTCGTCAGATATCGGAAGCCAAGCAGGATTCCGGCATGGATAGTGCTTGGATGGGCGATCATCATGAATGACCGACTCGAAACTGAAATAGCTTCTTAGCTCAGTGGGCCTTACCCAAAAAATAAACCGGCTGCCTATCGGCAAGCAGAGGATGGTGAAAAACAGTTCTCATTGTACTCTACATCATTGCTACCCATGGCCAAACCCCCCCCCCACGATTGACTTTATTCTTTCATCCATCAGTGGATTGGCAGAGGCACCGCAAACGTGCATTTGTTATACATTTAACAATTTCGGTTAATTTAGAGTATTCTACAAAAACTTCATCCTACTGCCGTTGCATAGCAACTGTGGCTGTTCTGTGGAATTACTTTTCCCTGCCATGGGAATGCTGAATTTCTCCACTGGCTCAGGCGAGGATCACCATCCCACCGTTTTCGAGTTTGAGCCAGGCAGGCATGGTGGTGCTGTAAACCAGCAAGGGGGTTGGTAGATCAGACATTTGTGAAACTTGCAAGCCTGCTGTGCAGCTAGGTGACCAGTACAGCAATGGATTATCCAATCCATCCATGGATCTTTGACTGTTATTCACTAGTATGCGTAGGTTTGTGGCTGCTCTGGTTTCCTCCCACATGAAGTCAAACTTGAAGTTGCTAAATATTCCAATGGAGGGTTCTCTTTAAATTGTCTTTGAGACTCACGGAGGCTTTCGTGGATAAGCAAAGGGAATTTTATATGGACTCTGATGCAAAGTTATTTACCTTCTTCCACTATACTTGTATCGTGAACAAATATCCAGAGTTGCAGACACTTTCATATATTTGCTTTGGAGGGATGGCAGGTGCATTTGGACTCCCTTATGCATCGAAAGCGTACCATTGTATTGTACATGTTCTATAGCCTAATTTTCTTACATAGCCTGTACACGTGTGCACTGTGGGCTGGGGCTGTGTAACCGAGCATCGCATGGTTGGGGTACAGTATTATGGTGATTACGAGTACAGTATTATGGTGAATACTACCAACACACATGGAGGCTTTGGGGACCTTTGTTTCTTAAAATAGTTCGCTTGGGCAATGTAACATCTACGATAATGCTAGTCGCAACAGGATTTAGAGGTGGGAAGTAAAGCAGGCGTGAGTCAAGTCTGTCCCAGTAACCTAATTCTTGAGATAATGATTCATTCTTGCTATTTCAGTGCACACTTCCTTTCCCGCTTGGCAATTCACATCAGCTTTGCGGTGTGAATTGCAACTGCGTTGGTACGAGAAGGTAACATTAATCACCTTCGCATTTTCATTTCATGCGACATTTTTACGTGTTTATTTTTTTATATTATTAACTATTTATTCAGGAAGTCTCGGGACATTTTTTCTGGAAGGTTCTGCGAAGTTTTTCAGTGGGGGGGTGGGAGGGCGATGATTGTTATGTTTTTCCCAACTTTATTGATCGTTGGAATGCCACGGCAATGTGTGATAACTTAATAAACGCGTCAGTGCTTTGGGCTTGCCCAGGCACGTTCTCCTGGGAAGCTGCTTATGCCCGTCTGGTGGAGAGAGCCTCAAAGCGGCCACTTTCCATTCACTCAATATACCTGCATGCGTCACCAAAGACTGGAAAACTCGAAATGAAGTGTACAGCCTCTTAAACTGGAGCTTAACGGTGGTGGGGTAAAATAAATATAATTTTATTTTACAGTGGGTATGGCATTGCCCTATGAACCAGGCTACCTACGTTTTTCTTGACCTCAGCTAACGTAAGTGGTGATATCAGAACCAGTCATTAGTCTCACCTTCACCGACCTGTGTAAAGTATGGTCAAACAATCTCCACGACATACGCGGTGTGTGGGGGGAGGCCTTGATCCAACAGCGGATTGGCAGCTGTAGAAACGATTTACAGGACGCTTAGACGCACGGAGTTTGAGTTTTAATGTGCGTTCTCACAACCAGGTAACGCCATCGCTTGTCATGAGGGATGGCCCACCCGCCGGCGCTCAAAGCTCATGAGTCATCTACGGACATGTCAATATGGGGGACAGAGGGAGAGGAGGGGGGGGGATAAACACATCCGCTCACTTGAAGCACACTGTTGAACGGCGTCCACTTTCCGTCGCTATATAAAGGCTTGTTGCGTAACCTCTTGCTGAATGTATTCGTTGAACCCAACCCTTAACGTGTTTAACAGCAATCAACGTGCACTTTCGCCGCCGCCGCGGTTTTCGACAGCCGCGCACGCGTGGCGGTGCCTTGCCCTGCTGTTGGAACGTCGCGCTCCGGGCAGGATGGCGGGCAGCGTGCCGGCGTTCGTGCGCGTCGCCTTCTCCGACCTGGAGTTCTACGAGCACTGCGGCGGCGGCAGCTTTGGCAGCGTGTACCGCGCGCAGTGGCTCTCTCAGCGGCGCGAAGTCGCCGTCAAGAAACTGCTCAAGATCGAGAATGAGGTGACGGGACCACATTGGACGAGGTGTTAATTACCTTGTCGCCTGGTACGCGCAGGTGGCCGTGGTTTCAATCCCGACCCAGATGCCTGTATATTTGGAGTTTACATGTTGTTCCTGTGGTCGCGTGGATTTTTCCTACGGGTCCTCCGCTTTTTCCCTTCACATTTAGAAACGTACGTTTAGAGTTTTTAGCTGCTGCTATAAATGTCCACAATCCACTTAGTTTAGCTATCATTTGTGGCCAGCTCACTTCTGAAAGAGAGCTATATAGCTCAGCGAGTCTTGCCCGAAAAAAATTGTTCATTACCTGGTGGCTCGAATGGCTCTGTCGGGTCTCGTTACATTTGCACACAGACGATTGTTGTCACATACTGTATACCACGTAATCGTATGTGAGAGTCGTTAGCAGTGGTGCAATCGTGAGCACACTGCGCTGTGCTACAGACCCAGCGACGCAAATCTTTGTTTGTGGCCAAGGGCCAACATCAGTTGTAAATGGTATCTGTATCTCTCTGGGGCCCGTCCTTAAATCAGTATCTGGTGTTTCTCTAAACGCGTCAACGATTCCCTCGAAACGGACAACCTGGTTCTGGGTGTGAATGCAAGCGCCGTGGGGCAAGGGCAAACAGCTGTGGTTCTGACCACATCATCTTCACGCGCACCTTGCCGACCTTAAGTGCTCCTTTCGCAACATTTACCCCAGCAGTTTATAAAACAACGATAGATCTTTGCGTGGGATGCATGTACTGTATATGCTTGATACATGACATCATCCGTATTTGCTTCAGAGTACCGAAAAACTCGTTATGATTGGCGAACAAACCATTCAAAACTTGTAATTTTGTAAAGTTGCTTGTTTATTACATACATTGAGATAGCGGTTTCATTTTGATATGACGACTGCCAAGGTGGCGAGGCTGCAGTGCAATTCATATTAAAATGTGGCAACGTAATTACACCACGCTTGCCCCGAAATGCAGTGTTTACTTTCAATTTCATACCCTTGCAAATGTACTGCTTTGACATTCTGGACCAGACAAAGTACATTGTCAATGAGAATGGGTTATTATCGTGTGGTCACATTTGGAAAGCTGAGCAAGCTAATGAATAACCCAAGAATGACCCTTGCTGCGACCGAGTGTGCCTGCCTTGATCTAGCAAGGGGAATTCGTCTTGGCTCAAATCACACGTTATTGCCGATAGAATCGATCGTAAAAACAGCTCGGCTCACACGCAAGTGCCTAGTGAACGTTTACGTCGCAGAACCGTGGGAGATGCCGATGTATCGCAATTAACGTTGCCCTCGTTGTGGCGTTTTGTTTTTGTTGATAAACGCAGGCCGAAATACTGAGCATTCTCAGTCACAAGAATGTGATCAAGTTTTTCGGCGCTGTAACGGATCCACCAAACTATTGTATCGTTACTGGTGAGTCTTAACGGACGGGTTTAACGTGTAAATGCATTACTGTTAATTAAAAAAACACGAATATCTTATTACTGTAGTTGACGGATCTTTGTTAAAAAATTCAAACATTTAGCAGAGCATGTTATGGCGATGATCTCTTAAAAGCCGTTCAACCTCAAACATTGGAAGGCATCCATTTTTTCGAAAGCATGGAGAATTAAAAATATAAATAGACCACTAAGCCGTGACATGCTATTCCTGGAACAGAGTTTGCGGCCAAGGGGTCCCTGTTTGAGTTCTTGGCAAAGAAGGAAAGCGACAACATGGAGATTGACCAGATTTTTGCCTGGACTACGGACATCGCGAGAGGTGACGGTTTTGCATCCCTTACTAACACACACGGATTACATGCCGCTTTTGTACCGAACCCCTGTGCTCCCACTCACGTGCTCCTCAGCTTCACCAAACAAACACTGACTATTGTGGTGAAGTATACGTCACTCAAATAATTCCCCCCCCCCCCCCCTTGTGACCCACACAGCCAGAGGTCCCCATCTAGCAGTGGCTTGAAGAGCTGTACTTTTAACTTGCTTCTCTTAATGCATCTATGTTCAACTTCTTTCGCAATGTTCGTGGTCAACTGTGCTTGACACGTGGCATTTCAGCACTCCCAGAATATAATTACACGTGCTCGGATTGACATTTTGCAATTTGCACATGTATCGAGTTCACATGCCCCAGCAGCCACATTTGGCTGCTACACTTCAAGGTATGTTCTTGAAAAAACCCGACTACCCATTATACATACATGCTCGATAAGCTATTTTACCTTAATAAAAACCAGACCACAACTTGCCATCGTTGCTAGTGCATTATTTCCCCCCACAATTGACACCGTGTTTCCCTGGGGTCAGTGCCATGGCCCTATCGGCGGCGCGTTGGCCGCTTGTTGAGAAGGTTCACGGTTCGAATCGAGCAGCTGCCCTCTTTGGCGATTATCGCCGGCCGTTATCACCGTAAACGGTGGACATTAAAGATCCCGTTGACGTGCATATCAGTAGGCCACAGTGATGTGGTGCCATGGTCCAAATGTTATTTAGGCTGTGTATATATAGCAACCATTGCCCGCCCACCCCCCACCGACCCATCCACCCCACCGACCCCTTCCCCACCCTACCGTAAAAACTTGGCAGGATCCTCCTGACAGTCATGAGGCTCTCCTGAGTAAAGGAGCACAATGATGGTAATACGATTAACAATTCACTCACTGCATCTGCTTAATTGAGCAATTCTCAACAATACCCCGCTTAGCGGATAATGATCACGTGTGGGTTATCAAGTTTTTCCAAGACAATTTTTACAAGCAAATTGTGACCGTGGATTGCAACATTTGGGTGGGGGGGTGGGCAGCAAATCATGACACTTCTGTTTGAAGTGCAGTATTTTACCTTTCTTCTACCTGCATAGCCAAACTGAAACAAACCACACATCCCACCAGACTGTCATGAAAGAAATTGTCAGCCTTTCGGTTTCAATGTTTGTAACGACACTTTGTGCATCGGCAATCTATTGTCTGGCGTTGCACTGGCAATGAAAAAGCACGCCGGCGCACAGCTTGTAATCCTCGTCATTTGCACACTGTTGCCTTAGCCAGCGATAAACGACACAAGTCGCGTCATTGACGCTTCTCAGCTGCGAGAGTTGACTGGCACGCTGCCCATCTACCCCCAGCAAATCTGATGCGATCATTTAGATTGCAAAATGCTTCCAAGTACAGTTACAAATGCAAATTATTATTCTTTTAAAGCCCACTTTCCCCATCACATGAAGTCGATTCTCCTCGGAGCCACCTATACATATATAACGCACAAGCATCCATTCGTCACGTTCTTACTCACCAATGGTACATGGTGCGAAAAAAACCCATAAAAAGGTTTTTCTTGGAGAGGACATTCCTGCAAAATTGTCACCTTTCCAGGTCAACATTTTCCTTCAGGAAATCTCAAAGCACACAGTCCAATACAAGCCAACAGGGGCCTCCAAAATCCTCTGGAACAGCAACGCCACGGTTTATTTGTAGAATCGTCCAGAAGCTCAGTACCCATTGGTTATATTTTAAGCGGACGTTTGCTCACGACGTCACCGTCCCCCGAAACGTTGCCTACACCCCGGTGACGTCGTTGCTCTTACCACGGAATCCTTCCGTAAGAGCACGCGCAGGGAAAGGTGGGCGAGGCGAAGTTACATCTTGTGCAATCGTAATACACGTTAAAGGGTGACAATCATAAGCGGTGACCGTGATGACCGTTGTTGCAGGAATGAACTACTTGCACGAAGAGGCTCCAGTCAAGGTCATCCACAGGGACTTGAAATCTCGGAATGGTAGGTGATGGAGGCACACGTCATCTTTATTCTGTAAAGTGCATGCGTGTACACCTAGTATTAAAATTTACTTCCAACCATGGGTGTACTTGCCAACATTCAAAATGCATACCGTTTACACGCATTATAATTTTCTACATATTTTTTGTTTATCCCTCTTTTGCAGTTGTGATAAGTTCTGACGACATTCTCAAGGTAACAACCCGATTCATGTTGCGTTATTGTACGTCTCAGATAATCTTATTCTTGGTTCTTTCGGTAAAGTCACGTAGAAGGGAAATACAAATAAAACAAAAATTCTCACGACGTTTCGGCCACAACGCAAGCAGCCGTCCTCAGGTGAAGAACAGAGCTGTCGGAATGACAGCGTCCTTCACCTGAGGACGGCTGCTTGCGTTGTGGCCGAAACGTCGTGATAATTTTTTTTATGTTTTATCATTTTATTATTTTATAATTTCCCTTCTACGCGTCTTTACCGAAAGAACCAAGAATATGAATCCATGCAGTCACGAAAGCTTTAAATCAGATAATCTTATCTATTATACCTTCAAGTGCCGTTTGTTGCTGCCCGCGTGGCGTTTTGGGCCTTTAAGGGGCTGTGCTTAGCAACTGTGGTGTAAAGAAAAAAATCCCATAACTAAAAGTCGATTTTTGTTAATCAAGAGTCATAGTAAATGCTAAATAAAAACACAACCTAACATGTGACGTCACCACTTGTTCTCAGATGCACCGTCCAATGGCGACCGTGTAGTTCCCCTCAACTGCAAGTTGCTGTTAGCGTCTCCAAGCCGGCCATGTTCTTGACTTTTTCTTTTATACACAGCTCCTCGCCCTCCTTAGCCAATGGGAGAGGAGGTTCACCCTAAGCCATTACACCTGGCTCTCTACTTAATTAATCCAAAGCAGGACTGTGCAATAGGTTGCAATCAGCTGCGTGATTTGAAGAGCATGTAAAATTGACCAATGGTGAGCAAGCAATCAATCACCTGCTGGGGAAATGAGTCATACCCCCTGCACACGTGCAGGTCCCACCAATCGCGAGCCAGGTGGTAATTCTGCCGCCCTAATGAGTGATCATCGATTTTCCCACACGTGCACGTTAGGCCAATCCACAGCTCAGTCACAATTGCCATGCATTTCTTCTCTCGCCAATGGGTGTTCTGACTGCTGGACAATTCTCAATCGTGGCAGTCATTCCATTGTCAGCATGGTAGTCAACCGAGCTCCTGCACCATGTCACAGACCATACGCCACCATTACAGACCCTACTTCACCACACTGGTTCACGTGCGTTCGTGTGCATTGGTGAAGAGAGCACTTTTTGTGTGAGCTCACGCCGAGTACCTGACCGGCAGAGGGAGAGGCCCTATTCAGTATAGCGCCAATCGTCTGTGAGGCTTGCAAGCCTCTTAGCCACGTCAAAGCAGTGCCCAATGAATAAACGTTAACAATCGCATGCAATGAATTCACACGTCATATCATGTTGTTCCTGTCATTTCCAGTAACGTTCAAAAAGACGCGGTTCACACCTAGCATTTACCCGCGTAAGATAATTTCACGTCAAATTACGTTGCGTACTCAATGCGGCGACTGCCGTGCCTGTCCGCCCCCCGCCCAGATCTGCGATTTTGGCGCTTCACGCCTGCACTCGCACACCACCCACATGAGCCTGGTGGGCACCTTCCCCTGGATGGCGCCCGAGGTCATCCAGAGCCTGCCCGTGTCCGAGACGTGCGACGCATTCTCCTTCGGAGTTGTAAGTGCAACGCCGGGGGGATAGGAGTCGGGATTGACGCTGGCATCTCGAGGAGTTGTGGCTCGGTGGCGATAGCTCCACTCCGTTGGTCTTCGAGCAGGGGGAGACCGGGGGAGATGGAGGGTTTGTTCATTTCGGTGTTCTGGCGTTATTCAAAATTGCATGCAAATTTGTGTTATTTTAAGATCGATTATCGGTTAAACACAAACTTCATCGACCTGCGCTGACCAGCGTGATGAAGTTTCAAATATCTCCCATTGACAATGGGTGGTGGAAGCCTTCATAGTGGATTGACAAAAGGCTGTGAGATGGAATGGATTCATATGGCCACCCCTCCAACCACTCAAGGCCACTGCATTCACCACGGTCTAAAAAAAAAAACGGATATATTTCTTCAATCAAATCTAAACCCTAATTCGCGGCAACCCATTGAATCTATGGAAGTTGTATCATTACAGTTTTAATGTATACCCAGGTGGACTAAACGTGCAACACGAATGTGATTCTCTATACAGCAAGACCTCGTTTAATACGCATTCCTGAAAAGTGCCGCGTTTAGCGAAAAACGCGTATAAGCGAAAACTATTTCCACATAAATGTAACAATGAACTTTGACAGCATACAGTGTATGTTCGCACCGTAAGATGGTGAGATAAATAACTGAGGGAACGCCACCACATTACTGTATCATTCGGTGTACTGTATCCTACCGCTCATCTGCGTAGCTCAAGAAAGTAATTCGTCATCGACCGCTCAGAAACCGCGTTACAACGACGCTTGTTCCGTGTTGGAACAGTGCAGGTTTTGACGGTGCATGTTCCGCGTTCCAACGATGCGCATTCCGCGTTGGAACAGTGCGCGTTCTGCATTACGACTTTGCGCGTTGGAACAGTGCGCGTTCCACGTTCCAACGATGCACATTCCGCGTTGGAACAGTGCGCGTTCTGCATTACGACTTTGCGCGTTGGAACAGTGCGCGTTCCACGTTCCAACGATGCGCATTCCGCGTTGGAACAGTGCGCGTTCTGCATTACGACTTTGCGCGTTGGAACAGTGCGCGTTCCACGTTCCAACGATGCGCATTCCGCGTTGGAACAGTGCGCGTTCTGCATTACGACTTTGCGCGTTGGAACAGTGCGCGTTCCACGTTCCGACGATGCGCGTTCCGCGTTGGAACCGTGCGCGTTCCGCATTACAATGGCTCGTGTTCCGCGTTGTGCGAAAAGTACTCCCCAATTGTAAGAACTGCGTTATAGCGAAAAACGCGTAGATAGCGTGAACACCACACGTCCGGCGAGGACGTAGCGTGATGGTGAATTGTCTCGTGTGCCTGTCGCTATTCCTTCAGGTGCTGTGGGAGATGTTGACTCGGGAGGTCCCCTTCAACGGCCTGGAGGGTCTGCAGGTCGCCTGGCTGGTGGTGGAGAAGAACGAGGTAGAGCGATCGGGTCTAGTGGCCTGGCCGAATGTTGCTTTAACACTGCCACAACACTGGGGCTTAAGTCGAAGCGAGGGAAGTGTTGTGATGAGGATATGGATGTAGGTTGATACGGTGGCGACATGTTAACTACCTCGCCTGGTATGAACGATGTCGTTGGTTTGATCCCGACCTTGACGCCTGTACATTTGGAGTTTGCATGTCTCTCTCTCTGGGATCGCGTGGATTTTTTTCCGGGTTCTCCAGTTTTTCCACATGATAGGCCACTTCGTTGAGCTATCATTTGTGGCAGCCAGGTCGCTTAAAAAATTGCTATACAGCTCAATGGGCCTTACCTGGTAAAATAAAAAAAAGAGTTTAGTTTATAGTTCGGTAAGGCTGCATGATACATTGTTGTAACATAACAGAATCAAGATCTTCATTTATCCTGGATAAATCTAATAAACGTCAGCTCTTTTTCAGATGTCCAGTAGGGGCGGGTTTAGGAAGTTACAGCAGCAAACAATTACGATGCTTTGGATCTCCATTTTCACTTGGAAAGAACAAGTGCATATTTTTTGGTTGTTTATTGTTCGTAAAGAAGTGAGCGGGAGTAGAAAAAATGTGTTGACATTGCCACTTTGAACGTGAATGTCATCAAGTCTGGTTGGGTCCAAGCTGAGACTTTAAAACATCGAATGCACGCACAACAGGTCTCATAGGCTGTGGGACTACAATATGAGCAGAAGTACGGCTATGCCCATTGTTGTACTGTACTCATTAATTGCATCGTTCAAGCTCGCGGCCTTTTACCAACCCACAATGACCAGCAGGGTGAAGCAAGGTCAAACAGTCCCTTAATCCACTAGTACAATGACAAAGGGCTGTATTTGTGCTGCATATTAATTATAGATCAGTGTTCTTCACTAATTTTCAGAGGCGGCCACTTTTGCCAATAAGACATCATCAGTGTGAGGGCCGCCACGCTTTTGAAACCATTGGGGTTTGACAGCATGATGATGGGGGGTGTTTTCACTGGCGGAGCCGGTGGAGTTGGGGTGGCACGTGCCCCCCCAATGATCCGATAGATATTCCTCATTTTGATCGGATCATTGGGGTTTATTAGTAATAAATTGGCATTTTGCGACCCCTACTGCCACTGTGTAGCATTATTATGTGCCAGGGACTCTATGAGATGAAAGGACAATAGTCTGATTCCATAATTGGCAATAAGTAACGGCAAAGCAGTTGCGTATACAGTCCACGACTTCCCTGAAGGCATTCACCTTCAGCGAGCACAATGCCGATCACACAACGCGGTTCAAATGCGACCCTCAATCGATGGCTGCGCCATCGCCGCACATGCGTCAAATAAAAAGCAAGGGACAAGTCCTTACTTACTAACAACTCCTCTATCATTGTTCATTGCTGGAGGGTTTGCCCCCCCCACCTGAAAATCCTGGCTCCGCCATTGGGTGTTTTCACATTTGTGTATTGTCGCTATAGACGATAACGGCTGTGCTCTACTTGCTCCTGATATGTCCGATACATTCCCTTCCGCACGGCGTTCCTTTGTTCAGAGGCTGACCATACCCAGCAGCTGCCCGCCGAGCTTTGCAAACCTCATGAAGGAGTGCTGGGAGACCGATCCAAAGGTAAGCCTCACTGAGTCAAGTCACACGTGTGTGTGCGCGCGTGTGTGCCTGTGATAATATGAACGAATAGGATTTGCGTGCGTCGAGTTCTTAAATATTGAAACAGCATCTCAAAATGCTTCACAACGCAAATGAGAATGACCGATTCAAAGCGGTGTAAGGGATAGGGTGAGGAGGTGGGGGGCGAGCGGTGACCTGAGTTCAATCCCTTGGCCACGGTTGACATCAGTGGTGAAGGTTATCTGAATTTGTCCTGGACCGCCACCCTTCACCAACCCGCGCCGACCGGCCGCGGTGACGTATTGGTCAGTCGACGCGGTGTGCGCGAAAGGGATTGACATCAATGGTGTGAATAATGAAATGAGATAAAATACAAATTACATTATGGATTGTGTCTCCGCTCCTTTTTAAATATTCTTTAAGAACCCAGTGGAGCGATGTCAGCCAAGCCGGTGTTTACAAACTATATTTTCCAGCTCCACTCCTGAGTTAAGTGGACGCATTTCCTCCGTGCACCTCCCTTCCGCAGAAGAGACCCACCTTCAAGCAAATCCTGCAGATGCTGAACTCCATGGAGCATGACACCCTCCTCTCCAGCCTCTGCAACTCCTTTCTGCACAACAAGGCGGTCTGGAGGTGTGTGTGTGTGTGATCGACGCGGTCGGGGCACAGTCAGTGGATCTGTCAGTCATCTGAGTCAGTCAATCAATGGCCCCTGGATCTGTCCCGTGACCTGTCAGCAAGCCTTCGACACTTCACATGGCCTCAGAGTGCACCTAGCGTGGCACAAGTGCCGTGGTGACATCACCGCCACTTAGTGTTGAACGGCGGCTGTTGTTGTTGCGGTCGACACATGCTAAGTGGACAAATGCGGTCAACGATGCTTCTTGCTACGCCCGAGAGGTCATGTAAGTAAAGGATTTTCACACATAGAGCGCTCTCTTAAATGCCTCAGCGTCTCAAAGTGCCTTCCGTCACACGACATCATCTTGTCTCAACCAAACCAGTGCCCTGCGGACGTCTAGCCAAGGGGACCTCCGGTAGCAGCGATCCCGATGCAGTACGAGGCGTACACACACCGTCAGCTATTGTGTCCATATTGAGTAAATTAGGGGAAAATTAGAAAAGATATATAGACGATGACACCAGCACACGTGACCTATTCCTTTTACGGGATCTTTAACATCCGCTGTGACGCAGGCAGTGCGCGGTATTTTTTTGGTCAACACGCCCGCAGCATCGACCAGGAAGGCCACGAGGCTTGAACACGCAAACTTGCGCAACGCGGCGGCGGCCGCTTGACCGCCCGTTCGCCGTTCGCCGTTCGCCACACGTGATTTGTGTCCCCGCGGTGACGCCGCTAACGCTGCCGCCGCCGCTTTTGACCGCCCGCCTGCGCCGCCGACCAAAGGGTGGAGATAGAGGCGACGTTGGAGCGACTCAAGAAGCTGGAGCGAGACCTGAGCTGCAAGGAGCAGGAGCTGCGGGACCGGGAGCGGCGCCTCAAGATGTGGGAGCAGAAGCTCAAAGACCAGGGCTCGTCCTACGTGAGTGCCGGAGCAGAGGGGTGCCCGTGGGGGGGGAGGGATATGGAGAGGGCTCAAACCTCGACGGCAGCCCAGACGGTGGGACTGAGCGTCGTTGCGCTGTTTCACTTCAATGGGGGACTTATATGTTCGTGACTTGCTGTGCCGTAATACTATTGAGAGATGCAGGCTTGTTGTTTATTTTCTATTGAACCACTTTTAACAGTCGCAAACAGAGGACACGCGTAACTTGGGGTGTTTTTGTAAATGTTTTAAGTGTAATATGCGACCGTCAACTCTTCGTTAGCATTATCGCATTTTTATCTCTGATGCTGCTCGATGTGAACCATGCATCCATTGTCAAATTAAGATGAATAAGCAGATGATACACCTCCTTCACAACACATCTGTCTCTGTGCATAAAGTGTTTCTTTACACATCCCGTCAGACACACGCCTTTCTGAAAGTGCACAATGTCAGCAGCATTGGCCATTTCATGAATATCCAATGAAAATCAACTGAATGGTTTGTTATGCTTCTTGAAAGGGCTTTACATGTACACGTACTGCATATCGTGAATTGACGATAGAACGATTATCGTTTACTGAAGTGGGTCACGGTTGCTATGCCAGGGTGAGGTGTGGATGAACCACTTGAAGTTCAAGGTTCACGCTGTTGTGTTTACAGACATCTACATCCTGTTCTCTTTACTCCTGGAGCGAAACGGATGTGGTGAGTAGAATTTTAATTGCCGGACTCTGTGCACAGCCACTGCAGAGCACTTAGCTCGCACGTGGCGTTTATTGTGAGCCCACAGATGGCAGGGTTCTTAAATAAACATTTTGCGTGCGGTGCTTCATTGTCATAAAGTGTGCTGATTGGTTGTTTCCTGGTTTCTCGCAGGCCGACTGGATCCGCCAAATTAGTTGTAAGTGCAAAAATCACTCCGTTGCCTTCTTTGCCTCGTGTAAAAGCAATTCAGTCTTGCGTCAGCTCTTGTTAATGGGGATAAAGGAAAACCGTGCCATTGCTCTTTAATCTGACTGACCCTGTGAAGCGCACTTTTATTTTGTTATTGATAGCTCAAAAAAACTTGATATGCTCCACAAAAGAAAGGAGCGCACCATTTATGCTTTGTCGTAGTTGTAAGTAGTAATTTTAAAACCGGCGATTAAGGTATTGATGCTGCCACGCACACATCGGCCTGCTTTTTTGCACATGGTGAAGGTGAACTCAAAACGCAAATCAAAGAGCACTGAACGCACGATGCGCTCGCCACAAATAAACCACACAATCGCTCGCTGATCTCGTCAAGGAGCATAAACCATCATCACGCGAACTCCGGTCATCCTCGCAGCGACGGCTTTTGGCTGCTGGCCATCATCCAAAGACGGTCACCGCATCGCGCGCTTTCAGATGCGCTTCGGCGGCCGTCTGGAACGCTCTTCCGATATTAGAAAGCCACTGTAGCTATCCATTTTTAAATCATCTAGATTAAGTTCGCTTGCTTGCTTGCTTGCGTGCTTGCTTGCTTGCTTACGACCGTGCAAATCTTTCGGTCGTTTTTTAACCCACTTCCCGTGATCCAATCGAGCTGACATTTTGCACACAGACTCGTTGTGCGAGACAATTAATGTTCGTGAAAATTTTTTTCCGAAATTTTACACTGTTTAGGGAAAACAAATTAAATATTTAATTACCAATTGCTTAATACTGGCAGACAATCATCTGACCCATAGGTGGCAGCCATCTCAAGCCAGAGGACGAGAGGACTCTAGCCGCCACGCATATAAAGGATTTAGAATGAAAAACTTTGTTTTTACGGGTTATACTTATTAAATCATCTAGATTGAATGCTCATTTATTTAGAGCTGCTTTTTGTGTTTAATTTGTTGTCCTCACTTCCGATTAGCATGGTTGGCTACTTTCTGCGCGAAAGAAGTTCAACATACATACAAAGGAAATTAAATGAATGACAATGCACTCATGTCTGATTTGGTCCAGTAGAGGGCACGCTTGCGTTAATGCCCGTCGTCGCTCACGATCGTGAGTGTTCCTGCCGTGTGTGCGTGAGCTGGCTGAGCCGCTCAGTTCAGAGCGCTAAGCTGGAAACCGATGAGATATCATCCTAGGTTTAAATCCGGGCATCCGCCGTCTGGAGTACCACGTTCTCAAACGTAGCGAGTCTGTAGTTTCAGCACAGTCACCAAAGGCTGCGCCACAAATTTGGTTCTGCACTTTAATTTGGCTTATTTCAAGCTCTTAAGAATTACAATATTTGTGTTGACTGCCATGAGATGTATTGTTATGAAGTGTTATGCAAAGTGCTAGTCCTCTTATTTGTGGACCAGAGAGAACTTGGAGGTATCTCAGAAGTAGCTCCGTGGTGTCCGCTTCCGTGGGCCGTTCAACAAGACGAAGGGGTCGCGCCGCTCTCGGACAGACACTTCGTCTGGCCGAGTGACGCGGATAGCACGCTTGGGATAAAGTTTGGTTGGGAAACGACCACGAAAGTAGAAAAAACCCAACCCACAAACACACCATGCGTACGCCGTGCGTGTTTAGCGGAGGCGAACGGAGACCTTGCGGTGTACGCGGAGCTCTTCCAGCAGCAGCACATCACGGGGCAGAGGCTGCTGCTGCTGGAGGACAGCGACTTCCTCGCCATGGGCATCAAGTCGCGTGGCCACATCCTGCACCTCAAGGTGACCGTCCCCCCCACCGCACTCCACTGCAGTGCTTGTGACCCGTCGTGGACCCCTCGTGACCCCTCGTGACCCTCCGCGACCCCCCTCAAGCCCATCTTACTCTTGCTGCTTTTGCCGTTGCAGTAATACCCCGATTTACGTCTTCCCCCTTTCACGTCGTTTTGCAAATATGTCGTCACTTTGTTATGAACACCTCTACCCGATTAGCGTCGCCTCCACCCCACACGTCTCTGACAGCGTCGTCCGTCATTTCTAGTATCCGTCACCTCTCGGCCTTCGCCTCCTCCTACCCTCTAAATCGCTTTGACGCGATTTCGATATTCGTCATCGCACCTTTCAGGTACGACGTAACATTGCTGCGATCGTCATCGTTGTGCATTCGCATTTTGAATATGCTACACTGTTAAACATCACGTTGTAAGAGAGCCATTCTTTTTACGAGATCCCACACCTTAGCGCCAAACCCGCCCGTTCCCGACGTTCACGGTGTTGGCACGTGTAGTAGACGCTGTTGGCGCAATGCACTTTGTGTGATTGTGTGATTTTAAATAAAGGGTTTTCTTCCATCATTGTAGAATTACAATTAGCTGGGGTTTTTTTTGCTGAGTCGATAAAACTGCAGAAGGCTGTTGGGAGCAATTGCTGCAACGAGTCGCACCTGTGAAGGTCGGCACGGCACACGAGGGAGGGTTGGGGGCCAGCACCACGCTTGGCAACCTTGGTCTCTCCTGTGCTGATATCTATATAAATAAAGACCTTCATCTGTACGTACGTCTCAAAAACCTCTAGGGTACTTCCCGACAAGGTATAAAGCTGACATTTGGTACATAGGTAGCTTTTCGGACTCAAACAACAGGAAACATCTGAAAATCCTAGATTTTTTATTTTAAGGCCCCCAAAATCTCGATTTTAAGTGCCCCATAAACATGTTGTGCGCGTCATTCAGAAACCGTTCAAGATATAAGATTGCGTTTTTTTTTTCAGTTTGATAAAGCGTTAAACAGCAAATAACATTAAAGCGAGAACCATTGTTCTATCTACTATTGTTTATTGGAGATATTTGGGATTAAAGCAGTTTTGAACGAAAAATTATGCATTTCGAAAACGGTAAAAGATAGGAGCTCCCCCTCAAAGAGTATTATGTTAATAAATTTGTTCTTTCAAAAAAACCAATCTTTAAATCGAGTGGTTTCTGATGGGTAAGTCTTTAAATATAACAAGTTGAATCAAGTCGTCAACAATTAGTTTTTTTTTGTGTAAAAAAAAAAATTGGTGGCGTAGTTTGTGTCTAATCAAAGATAAATGTACCATTAATATTTCTATCACCGTAATCATTTTTTATTAAAAGATACTATTTAAAAAAAATGTATGCAATGCAATATATATAGTTCTCAGATTTATTTAGTAGAATGTTACTTTTGTATTTCAATTTTTTGGTACACATCTTTGACTTAAATTTGGTGATAACAACTAATACAACTTTGATTTATTTGTTATTTTGCCTGGCAAAGAAAGGCTTTATGAACTAGTATATATAGACACACACACACTGCACTAGATTCTCATTTAAGGCTGAGTCGACCGAGAGGAACCCCACGATCAGGGTTCAAATATTCCGTCACTGTTATTGGCAGCGAGCGGGAATCAAACCCGGGTCGCCGGGTTCGCAGCGCAGTGCGCTAACCATTGCGCCGCCACTCCCCGTCACGCATAAAACTACACGCACACGCCGACATGCTGGGTGGTGTGAAGGTTTCATCCCACGAGACCCATCTGTCCAAACCTCCGCGTGTTGGCAACGCACGTGGGTGCCGAGATTTGAGTCACAGGTGTTCGCCGAAATCTCCGCACCTCCGATTAGCGTGGTTGGCTGTGTACGGTGTGAAAGAAGTTCAACATACAGTATGCACATAAAACATGACGGCTGTGACTTTCACACGCATCAGTCATGCGCTGTTGAAGAGTGCTCAAAAAGCTTTTTGATAAAAAAAAAAAACGTAATCGTAAAGTACTATGTGGCCAACCTTTCAACCATGCAGTTCAAACAGCTGTCTTAATATAATTAGTTAATTATGCATGACACCGTTATTGATACCCTATATTTTTGTCCTCACAGAAAGCAATCGGGAAGCTCTACCAGAAATTCATGGACCTGGTTCATTTCCCACCTCTCATGCAGGTAAGGACACGCACGCTGTTATACACTCTCAATTAATGACTATGGTAATTAAACTGCCAGGCATGGACGATGCATATGCCTTGCTTGCTCATTTCACTGATGTCGCCGTTGGAAACTTTGTTTCGCAGGAGCTTGAACCCGTCTCTCCTCCCGATTCCAGCGAGGAAGAGGTCACCTTGGAGCTTGTCATTGGCTACCACATCATCCCAGGAAAAACACTGCAGGTGCATCTCCTATCCGTTGTTTTGCAATGAAACGTTAAACGTTGCAGCAGCCATCGATTGGTTGACTCATCAAAACCAAGCAGGGTCGCCGCCCTCCGTTCTCTCGCTCTGAAGAAGCGACCGCGCGCTTACGCTCGCATCGCACTCCTCGGCTGCTCATCCAAGCGGCGCCAGGCGTCCCCCCTTTGCCAACGCCGCACGGAAGACGCGGCCTCGTCGCGGGCGGCCGGTCTTGTCTCACAAGTCGCCGCAGCGCCTTTTGGCTAAATGTCGAAACAAAAGGCGGTCATCGCATCGCGCGCTTTCAGATGCGCTTCTGCGGCCGTCCGAAACGCTCTCTCCTTCCTATGTCAGCGAGGCCACTGGAGCCATGCACTTTTGCATAATTTAGATTGAAAAGTAATTTCTTTAGAACTCCTTTCTCTGTTGAGTTTGTTGTCCTTCCCCCCGCACCTCCGATTAACGCGGTTGGCTACGTGCGGCGCGAAAGAAGTTCAGCGTACGTACGCACACACACACGCGCGCAATCATCCCTCGCACCTGTTTCCCCCCCTCCATCCCTCCCTGCAGCAAATTGAACCCTTTTCTCGCGCACCATCCGACTAGATGACAACCTGCCTGCCGCCCTTGGGCTGGCGCCACCGCACGCCGAGATTAACGCAGCAGGCCACCCGCGGCACTCGCTTTCTCCCCCCACCGCCCCCACCCCTCCTCAAACATTCCGGCCTGCCGCTGACTCGCTCGTACACCGATTCGTGCTCGTGCGTGGGCCTGCCTTTTGTTGGGAGGCGAGCAGCTGTTTTTTTTTTTGGAGGCTTGCGCACCTCTTAAGAGGGGGGGGGGCACTCTCTCCCCCCCCCCCCCTTTCCGGCATTGTGATGGTGACAGGGAGATGGCTCTCTCAGAGTGGGGTCGCGTAATTGCCCCCCATTTGTGTCGCCGTTCGCCCGGGGAGGTTGGCGCGCCCGCGGCGACGCTTTGGAAGCGGGTTTCTAATTATTGTTCTGTTTTTTTTTCTTCTCTCTCTCGCTCTCTTCTTCTTCTTCTTTTAAAAATAAAATTAAAGGAAAAAAAAAAACCGAAATAGGCAGCAGGTTGTTAACAGTTCAGTAAGTTTGTTCACTGGCACAGCAGGTGCAAATGCGTGGGCCGTGTAAGTAAAAAAAAAGAATGGTGATTTTATTTATTTATTTTAAATAAATAAATATATAGATAAAGATGGGGGGGGGGGGGTAATGTAGCTGATCGTTGCTGTCGTGTGAATCTGTGCAGAGGAATAACATTTGCTTCATGCATTGATTTTACGCATGGAATTGAACGTGCATGAATCCTATTTTTACAAATGAGAACGGTTGTCATTGTGTCTTGCAGTTCATCACAATTAGATTCAAGAGTACATTTTAACATTTTGGTGAACCCATTACATTACGCGCAACATATATACGAAGCGGAAAACACTGCTTCTTACGCCACGATCTTCCGAATCAATATTAAACGATGGATCCACCATCGTTTAATAACGGTAATAATTTGGATTTATAAGGCACCCTTGAAAATGGAGCTCAGGGCGCCACGCATGTTAAGGGGGAAGGAATAAGTGACAAGTAATCGGGGAGAGAGGCTAAGGAGACTAGATAGAGAACTAGAGAGAGAGAGGGGGGCCTTGCTAAAAAGGTGGTGGGGTCATCAGCCGGGATTTCAAAGTCTCCATCAACTGCTAGTTCCTGACCTCCAGTGGCCCTGGGAATTACAGATTCCTGTCCGTCGTGCAAACAAAAAGTTTCTGCCTGCATTGCGTATGACACGAATAGGATTTTTAAATAGTTTTGGCAGGTCACACATTAACACACACACACACACAAGCTAAAACACCTCTGTCACAACATAAGCCGCTCGCAGTGGCAGAAGTGACTGAGCCCACGGAAATGAGAGTGTTTGGCAGGTTGTAAATATTCCCTGATAGTAGCCAATTAGTGCTGCTAAGATGCTTTGCAGCGATCCGACAAAGAAAATGTTTTAATTGGCAGCAGGTTGGTCACAGTTCGGTAAGTTATTTGCACTCTCAGCATCGGCATCTCGTGACGGACAACTTACTGCTTGCGGGCCGGTTGAAAGCGGTTGGCGGCCTCATGTGGCGACCGTAGGCGGTATATATCGAAGTGTCCAGGCCATATCTGGATTGTGCGGTTGTAGTATTCCCCCACCCTCCCTAGTCTACGGTAACGAACCGTGCTCGTGTGTCGCAGGACTGCAAGTGGAAGATGTACGTGGAGGTCGATGGCGATGACACCTTCATCAAGGAAGTGAATTTCCACCTGTCGGCGCCTGCGTCGAACACCGTCAAGCTCTCGCAGGTGAATCGACGCGCGCCGAGGGAGTAAGGGGAAAATCTGCACGTGCACACGTATGCATTTACGGAATGCTTTCCAACAACCGTGTGCCCCAGGAAGTATCTGATCATCGGTACGGATGCCGAACGGGTAGGTGTCAGGGGCAAAGCTTGTTTGCAGATTTGCCAACGGTCCTTTTTGCACGGTCTTTGTATTTCAGAGTTTGACCAAATTGGCTTGTTTTAAATGGCATAAGCCCCAGATATAGTAATATATAATATTAAAAATAAATGTAACTTCATGCTTAAATTTAATTCAAATTGGGACACCTTTATTCTCGCACTCTCCCCCGCTCTCCATTATTAGAATATTTTTTATCCTGGAGAAATCCGATGAGCTATGAAGCTCTTTTTAATGGATGTCCAATAGGGGCTGGTCAGAAAGTTACAACAACAAACAAAAAAAACGACGGGAAGTCACTAAAGATGAACACATTCACCACAGAAAAACAGAGCTAATGCGTGGAAAGCCTCTAACTTGAATTGTGAAGCATTACAAACCGAATTGAAGCTTTCGTGACTGCAGAAATTATACTCATTTCTCGTCTCCCATCTTGCTGTATTTGCCTCCATGCAGTTTGCCATTCTCTGCGTGCTGTGTACGTGGTGTCCCCCTGTGTGTTCCCTCGCTATGTGTTTTACCCCATTTCCACCTAATGATGAGCGCTTGTGTTGCGTTCGAAACGTCGTGATTTATTTTAATTGAATTTTATTTTATTTATGAAAAATTTATTTTATTTCTACATACGTCACTTTACCGAAAAAACCAATGAGTGCATTACAAACCGTTCGTTTTCTTAAATGTTCGTGTGCTTGACGCGCTGCTGCGGATCGCCGCTGCTTTTTCCACAGCCACCGTTTGTGATGTCGCGATGGACCGTGGGTCTCGCCTGAGGGCCAGACAGTGGAGTGTGTCGTCACCTACGCGGTACGTTTCGCAAACGCCTCGCCGCCCATTTCACCTAGGAGCATAAACCATTGCGCGAACTCTGGTCATCCTCACAGCAGCAGCATCAACAGCATCAACAGCGGCGGCTTTTGGACTAGCCATCGAAACAACGGCGCTTTTAAGATGCCCTTCCTTCCGATATTAAGAAGCCACTGGGAGCGATGCACTTTTAAATCGTCGAGATTGAAAACGAATTTCTTTAGAACTGCTTTTTGTGTTTAGTTTTTTGTCCTTCCCCAACACCTCCAATTAGCAAATCACTCTCCCATATCTATTGAAACTATTATTTTACCAGGTAAGGCTCACTTAGCTACAATACCTCTTTTTCCGAAGCGACCTGACCATCACAAATGATAGCTCAACAAAGCGGCTTATCACGAGGACATTTATAGCAGCCAAATACACACGTTGATTCTAAATGTGGAGGGAAACACCGGAGGACCCGGAGAAAAAGCCACGCGACCACAGGGGGAGCATGCAAACTCAAAATGTACAGCAGGCGTCAGGGTCGGGATCTAACCCATGAGCTCCTGTATACCAGGTGAGGTAGTTAACATCTCACCACCTTCGGGCCCGTCTAACCTCGCGGGAGCCCATTGAGTTCCGTTATATTGCAGATTATGAAGGAAAGATTAGTCGCAGTACTTACGGACGGCCATTATTATTTTTTTATTTATGGAACTTTAGCAGTTGCTTGACAAAACGGCTGTACACGTACACATGTGCACGGCACCTTTTGGAACTTCCAGTTTTCGTGAATGCCTACTCGTTTCTTGCACTGTGTGGTTCTCCATTCATGCCGTTCCAGTGGTAGTGGTAGTGATGGTGTATGAGCGGTGGGACAGCGGTTAGCGCGCTGCTCTGCGAACCCAGCGACCCGAGTTCGATTCCCGCTCACGGCCAACATCAGTCACGTCTATTTATATGAACCGGTCCTAGCGGTGTGTAAACAACATCAGCAATCGGGAAGCTAGAGGCTGCCGGGCACGTTGGTGGAAAGCCGTGCACCCCCTCCCTCGGGTGCCGTGCCGACCTCAATAATAACAACATTAGGCACTCGCCATCAGGACTTGCCCCCCAACAAGTCCGTTGGAGACTACGCCGTGGGGGGGATCTTTGTCTGTCGGCGGTGCAGGACAGCGTGCGGTCGCCGACGTACACGCGGCACGTGCACGCGGTGCGCGCGGGCGACGCCGCCGCCGCCGCGCCGCACATCGAGAGCGTCGCGCTGCGTGTCAAGCCGGCGCCGCCGAGCCGTGGCCGCAAGACTCCGTCGAGCCACAGCAGGCGCAGCTCCGGTGAGAGCCCAAACCACTGCGGCCGGGAGTCGGAACTCGGTGCCACCGGGTTGGCCTCTTTTCTCGTTCCGATGACGTGCGTGTACGTCATCGCGCCACCATGGGGCGCCACTTTGGCGAGATGTTAACTACCTCGCCTGGTATACAGGAGGTCACGGGTTCGATTCCGACCCTGACGCCTGCTGCTGTATATTTCGAGTTTGCGTGTTCTTTTTCTCTCTCCCCCCGTGGTTGTGTCGATTTTTCTCCGGGTCCTCCGGTTTTACCCTCCACATTTAGAATCAACATCACGCGTTTGAGTATTTGGCTGCTATGAATTTCCACTTGATGAGCCACTTCGTTGAGCTATCATTTGTGGCAAGGTCACTTCTGCAAAAGAGCTATATAGCTCAGTGGGCCTTACCTCGTAAAATAAAACAAGGTTAATAGTACATACGTGTATGTGTACGTCATCAATTTTTCTCACGATTCCCGTTCCGACGATGAACGTGTCCATTGTCAAAACAAAATCGGAATAAAAGCTAAAATGAAACAACTTTATCGGTATCGAGGCTTCGACAAGGCCATGCGGGGAGGGCGTGTGGCACAGTTTGGCGCCAGCTATCGTAGAGTGCGGTCGTATCGCTGCAGGTCTCTGCGGTGAGTAACAATGTCTTTAAATAAAACTAACGGAGGTGAAAGGGACGCCCACCCTGCAACTTGCAGAAATCTCGGAACGGGAAAGAGTTAACAGCGCAGCGCACTGACCACTATGCGCTTGCTTCACCGAAGGAATATCATTTTAAACGATTACTGTACATGCAACATTTTACATCTCTACGCTGTGTACATGAAAACTAATGTACACAGCGTCCATAGGCCGCTGGATGAAGGCCTCCCCATGCTGTGTGGTTCATGGGATATGTTTGACCGTACTTCACCACACTTGTGAAATGACATAACAAACTCGAGCCTTGGCCACGAGAACGTGGGTCGCGAGTCATTTCCCTCTGCCGTATGCGTGTCTCCACCACAGATCGCGTTCCCTCTCACACTGTCCGTCTCCCTCTCTTGTCGCGCAGTGAGTCCACTGCCGGGCGCCCCGAGTGACCTGCACGGCTGCTGGAGAGACCGCTGGGAGAGGCACGCCGTCATGCCTCCCGGTATCGGCGGGAACCTACTCCCGTCGCCATCGCTCTCACCAGGTGAGGAGCACCCCTCATCACTGCCCCTATCCCCCCCCCCCCTCCTGTCCCCATTGCTTACGAAGTGCTGTGCTTTTCGAGATGTGTGACGGCCTATAACAACGTGTCGCGCATGGGGGGTCGCCGATGACTGCTTTTGGGTCGGAGACGCGACTCCGCTTAGCTTCTGAAATGCGATGAGATCAGGCACGTTCCGGCTGATTTGGTCACGGGCAGCTGGCTTGTTGTACGCTCTTAAACGAGCGCTCACGTGTTTTTATTTTTCTGGGTTGTGCCGCGGGGGTTTGTTTCGGCACCGGAGAGCCGCAACAGCACGACCGCGCAACACCCACACGCGGTAGTGACGACGAACCAACTGTCCGTCGTTTTCTGTGCCCCGGCAGTCGGGATTTTCCTGCCGTGCAGCGGGGCGATGTCGCCGCGCAGGAGCGGCAGCCCGGTGTGCGTCACTCCGCACCTCGCGCCGGTCAAGACGCCCGGCGCGCTGCTCTCGCCGCCCGCCCGCTACAGCTACGCGTCGGTGGTGCGGCGCGCCAGCCAGCCGGGCCGCGCCGTCGGGGTGGACGGCTTCTTCCCCGAGCTGCCGCCGTCGGCGTCGCCCCGAGCCGCGGCGGCTCCGGCGGCGCAGCAGGACGGACTCAAGCCCACGGAGCTCGCCTGGTTGCAGGTGAGGTTGTTATTGCTTCTTGGCATCGCACGGGTGTTGCAGGGACAAGACCTTTCAAGTCGTGTGAGAATTGGAGGCACGGGTTGCACTGTGTGTTGGTTGGCACAGGATGGACCGAGCATGCGTTCGCTCACCCCTTAGCCTGTCCAATAAGGTCCTCTATGGTAAACTAAGGACTGTTGTTTTTGTTGGCAAGTTGCACTCAACTGGGAGGTGAGATCAACAATTTGCATCGGTTGGGACTCGCAGGTAGAAGTAGAAGTCCCTAACTCATAAGAAGCAAATCCATTCCTTCGCCAAGTGTCATTGTGATGCTTGTTCATCACTAGTGTTCCTGTCATCACTGGCGAGCGTTTAACCACACACACGTGTGTGTGTGTTTTTCGTGGCGGTGTGCAGTTGCAGCTCTCCTCCATTCAGCTTGCGCAGCAGAAGCACGGAATCTTCAGGGAGGACAGCGGCTACAGCATCTCCACGGAGGACAGCGTGGCTTCCACGAACCGCCAGATCAGCTGCGGCTACGTCAGCGGCGACGAAAGGGTCACGTCGACGGCCAGCGTCGGCACGACCCGGCGAAGCGCGAGCGCGAGCTCCGCGCAGGGCCTCTCGCTGCCCGGAGGTTACCAGAGGGGCAGCGGCAGGCCCCCTCCGTCGCGGGGGGGACGGTGGAGCGGACGGGTCAGAAGCGGCGGTGGCGGCGGGAGGAACACGGGAGACGGCGTCGGGGACCCGCCCGTGTCCCGGCAGGGCTGGCCGAGTCGGCCCGCGCAGAGAGGAGCCGGCGCCCACCACAACCGACGGGGACAGTGGCACTCGGCCGGCCGGGCGGAGCCGAACTACGGGACGGCGCCGAACCGCAGCGTCGACGGCGGTCGGGCGGCGAGCGACGGGGCGGCGCCGGGCGGCCCCGAGCAGGCCAGCGACTGGATCAAGGTGGAGCGGCACAAGCGGCAGTTCAGGACGGAGAGCGCGAGGAGGCCGGCCGTCGGGCCCGGCAGGAGGCACGGCGGCGGCAGGAGAGACTACTGAACGGTCCACCCCCCCCGTCTTTGTAAAGCACTTAGCTGATATTTAATTAGTTTATGCCAAAAGCAACTCGAGAGAACAAAGCTGCAGATAAGTCAGACTTACAATGTTTTTTTTGCGTTTCGTATAACTGTAGTAATGATTACACTGGTCAACAAAAAAAAAAAATTCTGGCCTGGACTTTTGCAGCTGTTCTAGACTAATTTCAGGGTGCTGATTCCAAATCTGATCTCAGATTTGCTCTATCACATCTCATTTTATGCTATCGGCATACCCCATTTTCATTGATTTTACCCGAAATTAACTCTGTCACTTATGATTGCAAGTTGTTGCGAGTCAGTGACTGCTTTGGTGTTAAAATATGGTGCTGTATATTTAGGATAGTTTGTTTATAATATCATTTTATGTAGATATCCACATTTATTTAATATTTTTCGTCTGCAGTTTTTATTGAAAATGCAATATTTGATATCTCAAAAACCTGATGTGATACACAAAAACTGATGCCAGATTTGGAATCAGCACCACAAAATTACCTTAAGCCCGTTGGAATACCTTGTGCCAGAACAAGTGTGTTGACCAGTGTAATAAAAGCACTGTATACGTCACTGGAACCACTGCAACAATATGTGCTGCTCAAACAGTTATATCTTTTTGACAACCGTCAGGGTTTTCCATGCCACAGCTTTACTCAGTGGCATTTGACAAAAAGCCATTTTCATCCAATGTTTGTTGTACGTATGTTGAACTTCCTTTGCGACGCACCTAGCCAACCGTGATAATCAGGAGGTTACGGGGGAAGGACAACAAACTCAACACAAAAAGCAGTTCTAAAGATTTGAGTTTTGTTGTGCCATTCCTCCGCTCCGCTCGGATTTATGTAGTGTTGCACGATGTAAATACGTGTCCGCAAGGGGAAGTCATTGAACTGAATTTGGTGGAAATAATGATTGTATCTTTTTATACTGTTCAAAGATACTGCTCTAAAGTAGAACACACTTTCAGTGTGTATTTGAGATAAATTAATAAATGTATTTATTTTTGATGACGTGTACATAACCGCCGATAACCAAATTACATGAAATGCGCCGATCCCAGAAGCTAAGCAGGTTTGAGCCTGGATAGTGATTGTATGGGCGACCGCAATGCAGAAAAGGGCAGTGCAGCACACGCTCTCTGCCTTCACCAACCCGCACTGACCAACGTGGTGAAGTATGGTCAAACAACTCCCATGACCAGCACAGTGGGGTGACCCTCATGCAGCAGTGAATTCATGAAACTGCTGACCGTGTATTTATCATCGTCTGCGTATAACTGTTACAGTTCTATATGTGAATACAATATAAAAATGTGATGTGGGCTAATCGATAGGACCTTTTAAAAAAAATACATTTCCTCCAAGGCTGGTGTTTGATTTACATTGCATACACGCACACGTTTCATAAATGACAGTCGAGGCGACAGAGTCTGTCGCCTCGACGGACCTGGTTTTCACCTGAGGACGGCTGCTTGCGTTGTGGCCGAAACGTCGTGAGAATAATTTTATTATGTTTTATTTTTATTATTTTATTACTTCCCTTCTACGTGACTTTACCGAAAGAACCAAGAAGATGAATCCCTGCAGTCACGAAAGCTTTAAATCAAGATCTGAGCTGCCTTGGGAGTGCTTCGTCCAGTTGTGGATCGGATCGGCCATGGCTGATGATGGAAACTTCCTCTATACCAGGAGATCTATAGCTTCGATGTGCAAATCATCATAAGCCACGTTTGCATGCAAGCTTGCATGACCCTGTGAGTTTAAATGGATGGCACTTTTGATTTGCGTTGAATGAATAGTGTGCATATTGTTGTTCCTCTTCAGGTTTTGAGATCTTCACGGTGTGAATTGCGCCGACAGTATCCGCTCGTTCTTCGCGAGGGGGACACGTTCTGGAGATGCTTGTGAATGGGAACATTTCGCGGACAGTGGTATTGGCCTACGAATTACCTTCAAGAAATACACAAGCTATGAAAAACAGGAAAATTATGATAACACGAAAAAATTGGTCAAATAAACATAATGTTAATACGAATAAATATTAAAGTATTAAATAATAGTTTATAAATGAACTTACCTTAAATGGTGATGATGATGCTGCTGCGCAGTAGGATGCAGTAATGATGATGCTGACGACGATGACAATGATGATGATCATTGTGATATCGTTCCTGCTCCTATCTCATCACTTTATCGCATCGCTTTCCCTACTCTCGATGCGGTTGTGTGGAGTTCCAGATGCGATTCGCGGATAACAAGTTCGTGAATAACGAGGGAAAGCTGTATTTGTCGCCATGTGTACAGCAATAAGCCGGTGTATTTTAATAAAATTTGACTATAGACAACCTTTTGAAAAGGATTGGTATTTTTTCTGTAATAACATTCATCATGATACCAGATTGAACATGCATTCAAATAAAATAGCTCAACCTTTTTTACGAAAACGAGATGAGGGCGGCAGTGGGTAACACTCCTGTCTCGCAGGCACAAGTGTCTGGGTTCGATTCCCAACTCGGGTGCCTGTGTGGAGTTTGTACGTCATCCCCTCCGTGTTCTGGATGGGTTTCCTCCCATAGCGGAAAGGATCACATTGTAACCGGTAGTGGCCACAACATCGCACGAAAAAATGTACCTGCAATTGCCTACTCAATTGCAATCACACAGCAACATTGGGCCCCCCTCTCCCTGACTGCGAATACTTGGCAGGACCCTCCTGAAAAAGAGTCGAGGCATTGCCTGCGTAAACAAGCAGTAAATACATAAGTGCACTAATATTTTATTAAAAAAACATCTGTAATAGAGTTTTTTTTGGGTTAGGACGCGTAAATATATAAATGTGTCGTTAAAACCCGCCACCACCCGATAGCCAACTAGTAAGGTTTGTCATGTAAACAGAACGTGGCCAATTCGTCACTAGTACAGCACACCGGTTGTGTGTTGGAGAGCCAAGCCACTACATTTACAATCTGAGTACGACGTTTTGCCAGTAATTACAACTCGCTTCATCAGGCGACAGCCAGATTTGTGGAGAAGTCTTACTGTTTCCTTCCTCATATAGAGGCGTAGATGTGGTGGCCACACTTCTGTGCTCTTACGTAAAGTGGGGGGGGGGGGGGGGGGGTTTAATGAGGCAACGTACATTATGCATGTGCATTATGCGAGCCCTTTGATATTGTCCTTCCTGTCTATTGTGTTTATTAAAATAGCCGTATCGATGGTAATCCCTATTGAAACTTTCTCTTTCCCATTTTCAGCAAATAAATTTGGTTCATATTTTTTATATATTCAAATAGATACTTGTGTTTTCTCTTAAAAATATAACACAGACTAAGCATTAATTTAACATTTTAATATCATTTTGGTGTACAAATGAGATAAAAATGTACTCTTTTTAAGATTAATATAAAGTACATTTTAGCCATTTTACCCAAAATGGCATTGAATTTAGTTTTATCCTAAAAATTAAATGTTACATTTCACATTGACACAGCACTCACGAAACCTACGTTTGTTTGACCAATGGAACACGGGCCGATCATTTGACGAATCGCAAATAAAATACCGTTGGGCATACAACATGACAAACCACATTTAGTTCAACATATGAGCGTTATAAAGAGCATTGTCAATTTTCTCATTTATTGTACAGTACTTACAATCAGAAACCACACTCCCAAAACGCTCATGCAATCAATGCAAAGAGCAATCAATGCCGCTGATAAAATGTCATCCTTAAACCCGTCTTCACGTAGTTTTTGATTTAGCAGAAATAATTATGGCTAAATACGGTGTAAAAGATTCATACCCCCGCCCTACAACCCGGTTGATGCCATTACATTTTGCGATTCACGGTCACGATTCGGTTAACTTCCAAAGTTTTCCAGCTAAGGTTGAACGTGTTCATGCGTTCGCTATGTCCGTCCGCAAAGGGAGGGAGGTCGGTGGCACGCTCATGATAAATCCAATACGAATGAAGCTGTAGTGTGAGTAGCTGCGTTGCTGTTTAGAGGACATATCCTGGAGAAACCCGGCCCACATTGGCCCACACTGATCCAAGCGTCAGCTGCACGCACTATGCACCCCCGCCCCCCCTTCCGTTATCATCGCAAAGTCAAAACACTTCTGATGCTGACCCGCGCTTTTTCAATCAATAGCGTTCCAAGAATCCGTGCCGTACGCGCGATGTTTCTTCCCGGTTTAACGTTGTGTTCAATGCAGCGGGCTGCAGGGGGGGTCACGTGAACCCGCCACGTACAGGGTGATCCATTTGTAGACACCCCCACCGCTCCCTAATGACCCTCTTTGAACTTCTTCTCAATAGGTGATGCAAATAGTGCGATGGCCTCGGCGTGTCTTTCGCAGAAGAGCGTTAAGGGGTCTAATAAGCGAACTGAGATGTGCGGGAGACACGTTGAGGCTTCGCGAATCATCTTTTTAAATATTCTGTACGTTAATTTATGCACATTGTTTTAGTGGGTTATCTATGAATGGATTCCCGCTCCCCCCCCCGCCACCCCCGTACATTGAAGAAAAAAAAACTAATGCTTGCTGTCGTTTGTCTCAGATGTGCTCAGGGTGAATAAATTAACGTCTGAAAATGCGCACCCACATACACAAACTTATCGTAAACAAATCACGGTCAAAGGCGCAGCCCCGCAATTTCTCGCTCGCGCCACTGCTGGCGGAAGGGTCTCCCGCTCGAGGAGAGCTCTACGGGCTGTCGGGTCTCCCTGTTCCGCATCAACCGGACGCGTTGCGGAGAGGTTGAAGTACCCACACCGCGCCCCACCACCGCACGAGGCCCGTCTCAGCTGCCGCACGGGGAGATGGGAGCCAACTGGCGACCCTCTGGAGCACGAGTCCAGCGTGCCGGACCCGTTGACACCAGAGGGCAGCGCCTGCAACCCACGGGGCGACCGACAGCGGTGGGCAACCCCTCGCTTGCGCAACTTTGAGTTGCAACGTGCGGAGTGACGCGGGACCTTTGGCCCGCTTCGGTGGCACGGCAGTTTGGCGCAGTGCACAAACCGAATCCGGCGACCCGAGTTCAATTCCCCCGTTCACGGGCAACTGGTTACGGGTCACCCCCCACCCTCCCCCCACACTCCCCCCACCCTGGCCCCGCATTGGCCAGCGCGGTGAAGTATGGTCATACCAACTCCCTAGACAGACAAGGCGTGGAGGTGCCTTCATCCAGCAGTGGATCGAGCAAGGGCTGAAGATTATTCGATATCAAACGTAAAATTATGAAGTAGAGGGCACCATGTGCCATGTAGGATTCGTAATGGCTATTAAGGGAATTGCAATCAATTGGGAGTAACTTTAGTCAACTCTAATTAACTAAGTAATTTATGCTCTGGGCTCCCAGGAGAGCTTGGTGGTACATCACAGCGCAATACGTGTCATGGATAGAATTGGGTCTCACAGCTGTGGTCATAGATGAGCGCTGGTCACCTGAGTAACTGGCTGACGACCAGCATCACAGAGGGTGTTGGTGACTGGGTGGGTGGCTTCGGAGGTTGGCTGGCTATCTGCATGGCTGACTAGCCAGCTAGCTGTCCTGACTGGTTAGTTGACAAGGTGGATGGATGACTGGCTGGATGGCTGACTGGATGACTGGCTGGATGACTGGCTGGATGACTGGCTAGATGACTGGCTGCAATGATTGATTGGACGTGTGAGTGTCTGTGAATGATTAACTGGGTACTTGGATGGCTGTCTGGCAGAGCAGTTGTCCGAGTGGCTGTCTGGCTGTCTGGCTGGCTACTGCACTGCGTGATTGGCCAGGGTGCGTTGACCAGCTGACTTCCAGGCTAGCCGTCTGTATGGATGTTTGCATGGATTGGCGTTTGAGCATTTCGCTGACCGGATCTGTGGCCGTGCAGCTGTGTGAATGAGCGTCGAGCCGAGTGGCTCTGCCGGGGCTGGGCTGGCTATTTACTGGGTCACCGGCCATCTGACCATCTGGCTAACTGCTCGGGTGGCTGTCGGCCCGAGCGGCTGGCTTGCGGTGAAACATGCAAATAAACACTTAGGTGTCTTATTTGGCGTGTGATCATCTTAACACCTCCTGTAGCATTGCCGGAAGGGGTAAAGTCTGTACGCAACGGCCGGGTCGCCGTGCGGCTGCCGCAACTCGACGGGCCTTCCGGCCTGCGTCGGGCCGGCCTGCCCCACCGTCGACCCCTCCACCGCCGCCACCAACCGCCACCAGCCGTCCGTCTGTCCGTCCGTCCGACCGGCGTCGTGAGACACCTCACACGTTGAGCAGCAGGGCGACTCCGGCGAGCACCCACTTGGCGGGGCGCTGCTTGGTGCGCAGGCCGAAGGTCCACACGTAGGTGGGGCCCCGCGCCTTGGTGCGGTACACGGGGCACTCGTACAGGCCGCGCGCCGCCTCCTGCTGCCGCTCGGCGGGCACCGCCCGGACGAACATCACCGGCATCGCAGGCGTCAGCTCCTTGAGGCGGGCCTCGGCCACGAGACCAGCCTGCCCGTCCCACCTGGCGCCTGCGAGGGGTTGCGGAAAAGGGGAGATTGCGTCGCGAACAGCACAACGACGATTAATTCCAGATTTGAAGCTTTCGTGACTGCAAGGATTAATATTCTTAGGTTTTTTCGGTAAAGTCACGTAGTTGAAAAATAAAAATTAATAAAAATAAAATAAAAATCACGACGTTTCGGAGGCAACACAAGCTTCTGTCTTCAGGTGGAACCGTCTCACTTGATACAGCTGTCGTGCTGTGACGGTTCCACCTGAAGACTGAAGCTTGTGTTGCCTCCGAAACGTCGTGATTTTTATTTTATTATTATTTTATTAATTTAAAATTTTTTTACCGACGTGACTTTACCGAAAAAACCTAAGAATAAGCACAACGGCGATTCGCCTTTTGGCGTTCTCTGCTCTAACACTTTGAGACTGGGGGGGGGGGGGGGGGGCGCGTGGGCACAAACGCGCACAACGCGACGGGGAGACTTGCCGAGGGGGAGTGGTTGGGAGGAGTTCTACGTACAGAGACCCTCTGTCAGAATCGGAGTCGGTATTACTGCAGGAGGAATCCGATGAGCCGTGAAGCTCTTTTTTTCACGGATGTTCAGTGGGGGGCACGGGGTCAGAACGTTACGACAACAAACGATGCGAAAACACGACGGCAGTGTGCACAGTATAGGAAAGGTAATAAAAAATAACTGTTAGGCAAAGTCCACTGAGCTATTAGCTTCTTCTTTTCAGAAGCGACCTGGCCACAAATGATAGCTCAACGGAGTGACGATGAAAACATTCTAGGCCCTACGCCTCTCCGGCAATTGCACAGGAGGTGTTAAGACGTTCAAATGCTGAATAGACACACCTATTACATGGCATCGAGTCCGCATTAAGCACACAAAAGCTCGTGGTAATTATTATTGCCGTACAGGGGTGAAGCCTATTCTCTTTTCCACCCTCGACTCTTATTTTACTTGCTTTGCCAATGCCATTTTGGTGACGCGACGTTCACGCTCGCAACTGAGACTCTTCCCTTGTCTCTCGATTTCTCGCCCAGTTACACAAACTCGACCTGCACGTGACCCTCGTCCTGGGAATGGCGAATGACGTTAGGCTGCAGCCGGTGATGGTGTCACCTCAACAACACCGCTGCCCATTGTGCCCACGGCTCAAGAACCGCAGCGTGCAGCGAGCGCGTGGCATTGCGAGGGGGAGAGCGCGAGAGCGTCGTTGATCGGATGCGATGGAGGGAATCTGAGCCAAGGAGCTGCCCTTGGGCAGAACACTCAGCACAGCGGTTATGTATGGATGGTGACGCAGCTGGTGCCCCGATCCGACCTCAATCTCACCACGATCTCACCTCCGTCTTGATGCATATTGGCCCAATCTCGTCCTCAATCTCTCCTCAATCTCTCCCCCATCTCTCCCCCATCTCTCCCCCATCTCTCCCCCATCTCTCCCCCCATCTCTCCCCCCATCTCCCCCATCTCTCCTCTCCCCCCATCTCTCCCCCCATCTCTCCCCCCCTCTCCCCCATCTCTCCCCCCATCTCTCCCCCCATCTCTCCCCCATCTCTCCCCCCATCTCTCCCCCCATCTCTCCCCCCATCTCTCCCCCCATCTCTCCCCCCATCTCTCCCCCCATCTCTCCCCCCATCTCTCCCCCCATCTCTCCCCCCATCTCTCCCCCCATCTCTCCCCCATCTCTCCCCCCATCTCTCCCCCATCTCTCCCCCATCTCTCCCCCCATCTCTCCCCCCATCTCTCCCCCCATCTCTCCCCCATCTCTCCCCCCATCTCTCCCCCATCTCTCCCCCCATCTCTCCCCCCATCTCTCCCCCCATCTCTCCCCCCATCTCTCCCCCCCTCTCTCCCCCCATCTCTCCCCCCATCTCTCCCCCCATCTCTCCCCCCATCTCTCCCCCCATCTCTCCCCCCTCATCTCTCCCCCCTTCTCTCCCCCCATCTCTCCCCCCATCTCTCCCCCATCTATCCCCCATCTATCCCCTCCTTCTCTCCCCCCCTTATCTCCCCCATCTCTCCCCCATCTCTCCCACATCTCGCCCCCCATCTCCCCCATCTCTCCCTCCATCTCTCCCCCATCTCTCCCACATCTCGCCCCCATCTCTCCCACATCTCGCCCCCCATCTCTCCCCCCCTCTCCCCCCCCCTTCTCTCCCCCCATCTCTCCCCCCCTTCTCTCTCCCATCTCTCCCCCCCTTCTCTCCCCCATCTCTACCCCCATCTCTACCCCCATCTCTCCCCCCCTTCTCTCCCACATCTCTCCCCCATCGCTCTGTCCATCTCTCCCCCATCTCTCCCTCCCCCCGATCTCTCCATCCCCGTGATCTCTCCACCCCCGCACCTTCCATGAAGAGGCCGTGCACGTAGGCGCCCTCGCGTGGCGCGTGCCCCACGTCGTCCTTGCCCTTCTTGGTCACGTCCACGGCGAGGGTCATCCGGTCCAGCGGCCACTCGTTCCTGCGCGCAGCTACCTGCATGATCGCTGCACCGCCCCAACGACACCCGTTACCACGGGCGGTTAATCGTGGGCTTGGTTTATGGGCGGTAGATCGTGGGTTTGTTAATGGGTGGTCAATCGTGGGTTTGGTTTATGGGCGGTCGATTCTGGGTTTGGTTTATGGGCGGTCGATCGTGGGTGGACTGCGTGGACCTCCCCGAGTCTGTGTTCGCGTTGGGGCCGCGCCGTGAGGAGGAGCGTCCCCTACCCGTCAGGAAGGACTGCGGGTTGAAGAAGCCGGAGAGCCACACCACGGCCGGTAGCGCCAGATCGTGCGTCCACGTGTCCAGCTCACGGCATCGCAGCAGCAGATCCGCGAACCTGGAAGCGCATTCCCACCGCGCACACACACACATACAAGAGCGCCGTGTGGTGACGTCACCGCCGCTCGGTGGCGAATGGCGGCTGTTGTTGTTTATGTTTGTTGTTGATGTTGTTGATGGTTGTTGTTGATGTTTGTTGTTTATGTTTTTTGTTTGCTGCAGGAGGCTGCGTACCACCGCGCCAGGCCGTAGGTTGACGGGTAGGCCAGCTTGGTCCATGAGTCGGGAACCAGGTCGTAAAACAGAGCATTCTGCAGCCTCTCCATCTCGGCTGATATGGTCAGCTCACCCTGACGCAAAAAAATAATGCCCCAAAAATATATACACACACACACAATTATATTTACATTTGTAGTAATTTCATCAGAGAACCACTCCAAAATGCCTTAGAATAAGAATTCGAACGGACGACCCCAACTTTCCCTCCCTCTTCCCCTCCTTTTTGTTGATTGTCCGTCGCTGCATCGGGCTCTTGTTGGGAACCAGAAGAATATGAAGAAGAAGCAGAATAAAGACGGTCTCGCGTCACCCGTTGTCACCTTGAGGCCCAGGTCGAGCTCGTGCAGCGAGCGGCGCACCTCCCCGAGGAGCAGGTTCATGCGCTCGCACTCCTGGAAGCAGACAAGCACGAAGGGCGAGCGCTCCGCCGTCTTGCCCATCACCTCCGCCATGTGGAACTCCTCGGGCAGCCTCTCCACGATGTCGTCGAGGACGCCCTTCACCTGCGAGACGCGGAGAAGCTCCCGGTGATCCACAACGGTCGTCACGCATGGCACCAGCGAGAGGAAGGAACAAACTCGCTCGCCCACGCGCTCGCTGACACACTCGCTCACTCGTTCTCACTCAATCACATCAGTCGTTCACTCACTCACTCACTCATGCACTCACTCGCCCACCCATTAAGTCATGCGCTCACGCATTCACCCACTCACTCACTCACCCAGGTCAGTCTGGACGACACCTCTTCCCGTAACTGCGCTACGTTTCCAGCGCAATTAAAATAAAAAATCAGCCGTGCCATGGTCTCTCCTATTCCGTCTCCTTTGTTTATTCCTTCTTGTCCTTTATTCAGCTGGGAGATGAAATAAACCCAACTGCTCTCGCTCATCTAAAGCACTATAGGGTCGTCGGTGGGTTCCCCCTCCTCCGCAACATGACCCCACGACCCCCACGACCTCACAATCCCCACGACCCCACAATCACCACGACCCACATGACACCCATGACTCCCATGACCACGTGACCCTCATAACCCCACGACCCCCACACACAACCGCCCACGACCCCCACACACAACCGCCCACGACCCCCACACACAACCGCCCACGACCCCCACACACAACCGCCCACGACCCCCACACACAACCGCCCACGACCCCCACACACAACCCCCCACGACCCCCACACACACACAAACGCCCACGACCCCCGGGCCTGACCTTCTCCTCGGCCGTGCCGGCCGCCCCCTCCCCGCCGGCGTTGTCGCGCGGCTGCAGCTCGAGCAGCGTGCGGAAGAGCGCCGAGGAGGTGAGGGTGAGGAACTCGATCTCGGCGTTGGGGTGCAGCCCGTAGAGCGCGGGGCTCTCGGGGGGCAGGCATTCGTCCACGTAGCGGTGGTAGCCTGGGTAGTCCAGGTTCGGCGGGGCCAGGAAGCCGGGCGCCAGGGAAAACTCGCCATCCAGCTTGCGGAGGAGGTGACGGAGTGGGGGGCGGGGGGGAGGGGAGCGGGGGAGGGGGCAGGCGGCCGAATCAGCGCTCGGCGCAAGTGAGCCAAGAACCGAGCCGAAGCTCAGGGACCCCAAGCAGATCGAGAGGACCCTGGATTCGTGAGGATAACATTGGGGTTGCGCCAAATTTTCAGCTCAAAATGTCAACACGAAGCGTGTCCCATCGGTTCCTCCTCATGGCGCCTCCGAGTCGTCCTCTCTCTCTCTCTCTAGCATTCGCCCGTTCCCCGAGTACCACTGCGCGGTGGCGCCCCGCTCCAAGTTGAAATAATGATTCACAGTGCGCGTGAATGAGCGCGGGATGCTCGCCCGCCGGCCACGTCAAAGTCCTGGCGACGGTGGCCGTCGGCGGCGGGCGCACCACCGATTACCGCGGTTGGCTGATGTACGGCGCAAAAGAAGCTCAACAGGCGTACACACACACACACACAAAGACAAAAGACAAAGATCCCCCGTATAGCCTTAACAGACTATATGGACAAGTGCTGTTAGCGAGTTGCACCTATGAAGGCCGGCACGGCACACGAGAGTGGTGGGTGGCCAGCACCACGCCCGGCCGCCTTTGTACCCCTAGTGACGATGTTTTTACGCACCGCACCAGGTACTCATTTGAGGCTGAGTCGACCTAGGGGAGGCCCAGAACCGGTTCAGATAATAATCACTGGTATTGACCGTGAGTGGAAATCAAACCCGGTTCACCAGGGTCGTAGCGCAGCGAGCTAACCGCTACACCACCACTCCCCAAGATACACACACACACGCACACACACGTACACACACGTACACACCTGTTCGGGGTGCACCAGCTCCTGCAGGTAGGCACGGCAGAGGCGCCGGTCCCAGTCGTCCGTGATGTGGCCCCCGTACATAATCTCGCCGAAGAGGTAGCGCAGGTCCTCCCACGGCACCTGCGCACGTGTAGCAGGTGCAGCATGTTGACGACAGCCACCCTGAACCCCCACCCCGCTGTGAAACGAGCGTTCAGAGCATTGGGCTGCTGCTGTACATGTCCACGCGATGACAAGCCACTTCGTTGGGCTATCATTTGTGGCCAATGGCGCTTCTGAAAAGGAGCGACGTAGCTCATTGGGCCTTTGCTGGTGCAAAAAAAGATAAAGAAATATGTGGGTGACGAACGGGACGCCGTGAGTAGGAGGCACCCGACTTCCTCGTGCCGGGCCCGCACGGGATTGGCGCGGCGCCGGTCGACATGTATCGTGCTCGCGGTGGGTGCGTGCGGTGGCCGTGGTCCGTGTGATGCGGTGCGGTGCCGGTGCCTTGGCGTTGGCCTCCAGGTAGTTGTAGAGCACGTTGCACGAGATGGTGAGGTCGCCCGTGTTGAACGGGTAGCTGCGGTTCCAGCCCTGGGGCCCGAATTTGCGGCGCTCGGCGACGCACGCGTGGAAGTAGCAGAGCGAGAAGAGGAGGCTCTTGAACTCGTGCTCGCGCGTGCACGTCTCCAGCGTGTCCTGCGTGGCAGAGAGACCCGGGGGCCGCAGCGTTACACTCCGCCCCGCCTCGCGGCGCCAGCGCGGGGCGCTGCCCGAGTCCGGGGACGCTCAGAGCGCCGTCTCTCTGCTCTGACAGACGGACGGGCGAATGACGGACGGACGAAGCCACCTGGTCGAAGTTGAGCAGCGCTGCGTGGAGGTTGGCCATCATGCCCGAGGGCGGCTCGTTGGTGATCTTGACGGAGCTCTCCAGGATGCCCTGCGGGATGACGTGCTCCGAGGGCTCGGCCGCCGGCTCGGCGCTGATGAACACCCGCAGCTCGGGGCTGCTGCCCCCGTCCTCGTCGCCCAGACGCTCCAGCAGCTTCTCCAGCGTGCCCAGCCACCGCGACACCAGGTGCACGTTCTGCAACAATCAACACGTGGGTGGGCACTCCGCTGTCGCCAAGCCTCCCCTACCCGTGTCAGGCCTACACCGGTTGCCCGCCTAACGTCGCTGTCCGTTCACACTTCTCAACTCCAGTCGACGAACACCTCCGTGGTCTTGCCTCACCGCTACTTGCTTCTTCCGTCTCTTGCTCATCTGTCCCACCCCGTCCTCTACGCTCCCGGTCTCTGCCGCCCAAAAGCTACCCGGCACGCGCTCCCGGCCGCCGATGGTTGCCCAACGTTGCCACGGCAACCGGGGGGCGCGTCGCTCCTGGGGGGGGGGGGAGAGAGAAGGGGGGGGGATGGGGGATGGGGGGGGGACCGGACCTGCAGGATGACCCAGTGGCCTTCGCGAGCCGCCCGCTCCAGGGCCTCCTCGGCCACCGCCTCCTGTCCCTGGCCCAGCGAGATGTTGTGCAGCTTGCCCGAGTCGATGGTGAAGCCCAGTTTCTTGCCTGCGAGCGAGGAAAGACGAAGGCCTGACGACCCATTTTGTTTTGTTTTCCCGACCGGCACGATTCCGGGCCGCCGAGACGGCGCAGGGCAGCACGCGGCCCTCACCCCCTCCTCCCCCCACCCATCTCCGATGGCACGGGTCATTTTTTTTTTTTTCCATGCTGGCTGTTTGCCGTGCCGAACCGGAACCAAATCGTGCTATGCTGTCCTCACGAGACATCTGAATCTGGCTCGGGAGTCAAAAAAACTCGAAAAAACTTTTGTAACTCTTGAAACAATTACATTGTTTTTACTTACTTACCAGGTAAGGCCCCAATGAGCTGTGGAGCTCTTTTTCAGAGCTTGACGAAGTTGCTTATTATCATCACGTGGATATTTGAACCTTATAGCGGGACCCCGGGGTCCCGCCATAAGGTTAATTTATAGCAGCCAAATACTCTAAATACGTGATGTTGATTCTAAATGCGTAGGGGAAATCCATCGATCCAGCAGTGGACAGAGCAAAGGGCTCACGATGAAACACCGCCACCACTACCGCCATCGCCGCCATCATCAATATCATCGTCGTCGTCACTGGATGGACAGCCTTCACGCTAATCGCTCCGACGTCCCGAGACGAGGAGGGGCGGGGGGGGGGGGTCACCGCTCTCCCGCACCGAGGCTCTCGACGTCCTTGAGGGGGTCGACGCCGGGCGAGAGGACGAAGAGGAGCGGCGTGCCCGGGCCGCTCTCCTCGTACGACGCGGCAAAGTCCGCGGCGCGCGCCTCCACGTACTTCGCCCCGAGCTTCTCCTCCACGAAGTTCCTTTGGTTTTTTGCCGGGAAGGAAAAACCACGAAGATGGAGGAGGGCCGACAAGTCGTCAGCATGGGACACGAGAGCCCTCGACGAGAAACCCCCCACGGGATAGACCCCCCCCCCCATCCCCCGGTAAAGGGCAGCAGCGAAGCGAACAGAAGTCGGCACAACAACAACAATAACAACAATAACAACAACAACCGTGCAGACGAAAGACAACACTGGTCAACAAAAAAAAACATTTCTGGCCTGGACTTTTGCAGCTGTTTTAGACTAATTTCAGGGTGCTGATTCCTAATCTGATGTCAGATTTGCTCTATCACATCTCATTTTTATGCTATCGGCACACCCCATTTCCATTGATTTTACCCGAAATTAACTCTGTCACTTATGATTGCAAGTTGTTGCGAGTCAGTGACTGCTTTAGTCTTAAAATATGGTGCTGTATTTTTAGGATAGTGTGTTTATAATATAATTTTATGTAGATATCCACATTTATTTCCTATTTTTCTTCTGCAGTTTTTATTGAAAATTCAATATTTAATATCTCATAAACCTGTTGTGATAGACAACAACTGATGCCAGATTTGGAATCAGCACCCCAAAATTACATTAAAACCGTTGGAATACCTTATGCCAGAAGAAGTGTGTTGACCAGTGCAATCGGAGAGAACGCCGGTTGCCAATTGACTCAAGCGACAGTGGAGCAGGACACTGCTGCCACCGTCGTCGGAATCAGAATATTTATTTACAACTGGAGGAATCCGATGAGCTATAAAGCTCTTTTCACAGATATACAAAAACATGACAGGAGTGCAAAGTATAAGAAAGGTAAACAAAATTTGACAAATAAAACTAAACTATTTTTTTTATCCTACGAGATAAAGCCCACTCGGCCATTAACTTATTTTCAGAAGCGACCCAGCCCACAAATGACAGCTCAATAAAAGCGGCCCAAATTATCGAAACAACCTAAACGCACGCTACTAAATGCGGAGGGGGAATAAACCCCGGAGGACCCATAGAAAAAAAATCCACGCAAACTCCAAACCCACAGGCGTCACAGGGTCGGGATCGAACCCCCCGCCACGGCGGTGTTGGCGGCGGCGGTGGCGGTGGTAGCGTCTCACCGGATGGCGTAGGTCATGCGGTCGGGCCGTAACGCGCGGATCATGATCAGCTTCTGCAGCGGCGTTTTGTTCTTCCAGTCCTGGGGCAGCCGCTCTTTCTCGGGAGCCTCCGACTCCACAAACTTCTTCCAGCGCTTGGCCGAGCCCTCGATGTCACGGTCGAGGCCGCGGAAGTCGTCCGTGAGCGACATGGCCTGCGGGGAGCGAGCGCACGGCATCAGCGGCGGCGGCGGTTGCGTCAACGGCACGCGAGACACTCGCCGCACGTCTGCACGTGCGGCGCTTTGGTCGGTCAGCTGATGGACGGGGCTAGGGTCTCGCCCGCTCGGGTCACGGGGGGTTATTGTTTGTTTGGGAGGGGCGGGGGGTTATCAGTCCTTCTGTCGGTCCCATCATCCGTTCTCTTCTTTATGTTCACAAGTGGGAGCAAGTGCACCTGCCTGTTTATCCGTCTTCCCAGCCAGTCCCAACTGGGAGGTCATCTCTCTGTCCAACTTTCAATCCAAACGTCCACTCTTTCCGTGAGTCTGTCTATCTCTCTGTCAATCAGTGGGAATGGCTGCATCTGCCTGTGCTGATCTGTCTGCCCGCACCTCCGATTACCACGGTTTGCTACGTACGGTGCGAAAGAAGTTCAACATGCATATATATATTTATCCATCTATCTGTTGATCTGTCGGTCTGTCCATGTCGCTTTTTCATCTATTAGGCTGACCATCTTTCTGTTCATTTGATCATCAATCCATGAGTCTGTCTCGATCCATCCATGTATTTCTTTGTTCATCTCTTTGTCCGTCTCTCTGTCCACCTGTCCGTCCGTCTCTCTGTCCACCCGTCCGCTGCCCGTCACCCCACGAGCGGGCCTCTCCGCGGCGCCGCACCTTGATGGCGCTCCATGCTTGCTCTGAGAGAAACTCCACGGGGCTCGAGTAGCTCTGCTCGATGTTGAAGCGCAGCAGGAAGTCCAGCTCGCCAGCCTCAATCTCCTTGTTCACGAGCAGGATCTGCGGCGGGGGGCGTGGATTAGCGAGGGCGGTCGAAAAACGTCTCCGTCGGATGCCGCCGAAAACTTCGGGACCGGTGGCGCTGCCCAACGTGGTCGGTCGGACACTCGGAGGTCGGAGACGCTGACGGCCGGAAGTCCGGCACATCTATTCCCGGGTGGCAGGAACCGATCTGTACCCAGCCCCGGGTGGCATTGCGTTGAACCTTGTCGCAGTGGTGCATTGCGCAGGTGGCAACGCACGCTAGCGACGGGTACGGAGATAGCAACGGGATGGGGTTGGGAATGGGACGGGATGGGATGGGAATGTGACGGGACGGGTACAGGATGGAACGGGGACAGGACAGCATGGGACGGGACGGGCACCTGGAAGGCGGTCTGTGCGGCGAACGTTAGCTTGTCGCGCTCAAACAGCCCGCGGCTGGTGTAGACGAAGACGGAGTGCGTGATGCAGTCCGTGAGGTGCAGCACCCGCTCGTGCACGTCGTCCGAGGCCACCGCCCGGTCCATCGCCTTGTGGAACACCGCCGTGAAGGCCTGCGTGCATGCGTGTTGCGTATGTTTGTGGGGAGCGGTGGTGTAGCGGTTAGCGCGCTGCGCTTACGAACCTGACAACCCGGGTTCGATTCCTGCTCACGGCCACCAATACCTGTGACGATTATCTGAACCGGTCCTGGGCCTCCCCTAGGTCGACTCAACCTCAAATGAGTACCTGGTGCGATGTGTAAACATCGCCACTAGGAGACAAAGGCGGTCCGGCGTGGTGTTGGCCACCCACCTCCACGTGTGCCGTGCCAGCCTTCATAGGTGCTCGCTAATAGCACTTGCCCCTACAGTCTGTTAAGGCTACACGGGGGATCTTTGTCTTTGTTTGTGTACAAGCGCGCGTGTGTGGAATGGGACGGGAGTGGTAGTGTAGCGGGCTATGCATGTGTGTGTGTTGAACTTCTTTCGCACCGTACGTAGTCGACCATGCTAATCAGAGGTGTGGGGTGAGAACAACAAACGAGCGTGCTGCGCTGTGAACCCCGTGACCCGAGTTCGATACCTGCTCGCGGCCAAAAGCAGCGAAGATTACCTGAAATGCTTCTGGGACTCCCCTAGGTCGACTCCGCCTCAAATGAGTACCGACTGCAATGTGTAAACATCGCCACTGGGCAGCTGGGAGTGGTGTTGGCCACCCACATCCTCGTGGACCATACCGGCCTTCATTAGTGCTCCCTAAACAGCACTTGCTCCAAAAGTCTGTTAAAGGCTATACAGGGGATATTTTCCTTTGTGTGTGGGCACTGTTGGCGCAGAGAGTACAGGTGGCACATCTTTTTATGAAAAAAAAAATTCAACCGAGTTACTGATGATAGCCATCAACGGGAATTCAAACTCGAGTCGCCAGGTTCATAGCGCAGTGCGTGAACCACTACGCCACCACGCTCCACACACAACACAAATATCCCCGGTATAGCCTTAACAGACGCCCCACACACACACACGCACACAGATACAGAAACACACACTGGCCACTATCAGCACCAGTGCCACCTCCACCCTCCTCCCTCCTCCCTCCCCCCCCCTCCGCACCTTGAGGGAGAACTGGTAGATGGGGTTGATGGAGTTGAGGTCGTTGATGATGAAGAAGAGCAGGGAGGAGCGCACGGCCACCGCCCGGTACAGCTCCCGCGCCTCGTTGATCCTCAGCTCATTCACCTTGGCCTCCAGCACCTGCCATCGTCATCATCGTCGTCACGGACACTGCGAGCGCCGCTCATTAGGCCGCGCGAGCGTGGCTATCGAGCGTGCGGGCGGTGTGACGGCATTACGGAGAGGAGCGGGCGGGCGAAATTGGGCAGGGAGGGGCAGCCTCATTTTATTCCCGGTCGCCGGGGACCCGCGCGCCGACCTCGCTACGCCACCGCAGGTCACGTGGGTGTGGTGGGGTAAAGTGTGGGTGCTCACAACTCTTCCAAGATGTCTGGACAATGTGGAAGAGAAGGTCAAAATACCGTCCCTCTTGGAGGAGGGCTCTCTAGACACTGCCTCTTGTAAAGGCCATTTCGCCAGCCCAGGAACGGCCCAGGAATTGATCACGAATGGCTCGGGAATGGCCCAGGAATAGCCGAGGAATGGTCCAGGATTGGCCCAGGAATGATTAGGGAACACCCAAACACGCCCTAGTCGTCTGTCCCCATGGCTCGGTTAATAGAAATGAGGCCCCATGATCTCAGTCCCATGATCACCTCTTTTCCCCTTGCCAGGGCAGTGGTGGGGTAGCAAAATATATACACAAAAATATAAAATCCTTATTCCACTGTGGGTTTACACTTAATTCCTGTGGTTTTGTGGTTACTTTGTTTTGTCTGTCTGACTGTTTGCCCCTCTGTCTGCGTCTGTTACTTCACATGTCTGTTTTTCAGTCAGTCTGCCTTTCTCTATTTGCCTGTCTGTGTGTCTGTCTTGTTCGGCCAGGCCAAGTTGCCGGGTGAGCGCTAGCTCCCTCCAGTAGAAGCGTCGTGCTTGCACCGGGTCAGCTCATCTCCACGCTCAATTCACTCACTCCCCACTTGCTCCCTCCCCACTCCCTCCCTGCTTCCTCCCCACTCACTCCCTGCTCCCTCTCTGCTCCCTCTCTGCTCTCCACTCGCCCTCTCCTCACTCACTCCCTTCCAACTTCTAACTCGCTCCCTCCCCGCTCCGTGCTTGCCGCTCGCACTCCCCCTGCTCCCCACTCCTTCCCTCCCCGCTCCCTCCCTGCTCCCCGCTCGCACCCTCCCCGTTCCCCGCTCCCTCCCTGCTCCCCGCTCCCTCCCTGCTCCCCGCTCGCACCCTCCCCGTTCCCAAATTTCCTCCCTGCTCCCCCCCCCGACCCCTCGCTCCCCCCCCCCGACCCCTCGCTCTGCGCTCGCCTTGGCCTCGATGTCGGCGGCCGTGCGCTTGGTCTCCTCGAGCTTCTCCACGAGCTGCGTGTCGCCCAGGAAGCTTCCGTGCGCTGCCGAGAGGCGCGTCAGCAGCTCGTCCTCCAGCTGCTTCAGCTCGATCTTGAAGCTGTTCTGCTGAGTCGTCAGCTCCGACTGAAGCCGCCCGCCGCCACGCGTGCACATGCACACGGGCACACGCGCACACGCACACACGCACACACGGGCACATACGCACACGGGCACATACGCACAAGCGCATACGTGAGCACACACGCGCACACGGGCACAAGCACACACGCACACGCGCACACACGCACATGCGCACACGGGCACAAGCACACACGCACACACGCACACGGACACAAGCACACACGCACACATGCACACGGGCACAAGCACACACGCACACGCGCACACGGGCACAAGCACACACGCACACACGCACACGGGCACAAGCACACATGCACACGCGCACACGGGCACAAGCATACACGCACACGCGCACACACGCACACGGGCACATGCACACAAGCACACACGCACACGGGCACAAGCACACAAGCACACACGCACACGGGCACACGGGCACAAGCGCACAAACGCACATGGGCACGCAACAACGATCAAAGATCCCCCGCATAGCCTTAAACAGACTGTTGGGGCAAGTTCTGTGAGTGCAGTGGCGATGTTTACACACCGCACGCGGTACTCATTTTCGGCTGCTTTAACTTAAAGGGGAGGTCCAAGGACCCATTTGGATGTCACCTGCCACGGACATTAGCCACGGACGGGAATTAAACTCAGTCTGCAAGGTTCAAGTAGAAAATTAAGGCCTACAATTACCTTCCAATTCCTCAGGACATTGGTTCGCTCCCGACCCTGACGCCTGTACATTTGGAGTTAAACTCTAAAAAGATTTTTATGCTACCAGGTAAGGCCCATGGAGCTATATGGCTATTCTTTTCAGAAGCGACCTGGCCACACATGGACGCTCAACGAAGTGGCTTACTGCGTAGGAAATTTACAGCGGCCAAATACTCTAAATGCACGTTGATTTTAAACATGGAGGGAAAAACCGGAGGATCCGGAGAAAAATCCACGTGACCACAGGAAGAGAAAGAGATGCGCAAACTCCAAAATATCCAGCAGCAGGCATCAGGATCGGGATATAACCCACGACCTGTGTACCAGGCGAGGTAGTTAACATCTCCTAGCCGCCATGATGATGACGAGAGAGAGACACGCAAACTCCAAATATACAGCAGCAGACATCAGGGTCTGGATCGAACCCACGACCTCCTGTGTACCAGGCGAGGTAGTTAACATCTCCTAGCCGCCATGATGATGACGAGAGAGAGACACGCAAACTCCAAATATACAGCAGCAGACATCAGGGTCTGGATCGAACCCACGACCTCCTGTGTACCAGGCGAGGTAGTTAACATCTCCTAGCCGCCGTGATGATGATGAGAGAGAGACACGCAAACTCCAAATATACAGCAGCAGGCATCAGGGTCTGGATCGAACCCACGACCTCCTGTATACCAGGCAAGGTAGTTAACATCTCCTAGCCACTGTGATGATGATGAGAGAGAGAACACGCAAACTCCAAATATACAGCAGTAGGCGTCAGGGTCTGGATCGAACCCACGACCTCCTGTGTACCAGGCGAGGTAGTTAACGTCTCGCCCAAAAATGACAAACGACAACGGGAGGGGGAAGGGGGGCGGGGGGATGGGGGAAGGGCGGCCTCACCTTCTCCCCTTCGAGGTCGGGCCGCTCGCGGCTGACGACGCGGCCCAGCAGCTGCTCCTCGAGGCCGTCGCGCGTCACCGTGAAGTTGACGAGCGTCGTCTGAGCCTGCAGCTCGGGCCGGTAGTGCGGGTTGGCCAGCTTGGTGTGTAGCACCAGCCGGAAGTCCGGGTGGTACTCGCACTCCTTGTCGCCGATCTTGATGAACCTGGGAGGGGGGAGGGGGGGATGAGTGGGGGGGTTCTCCGCGTAGGGGGCAGCCGGTGGCCCAAACGGCGTCTCCCCGAGTGGCTCTTTAATAATCCACCTCGTGCGGTGGATCTATCGACGGGGCATGCCGTAGAACCGTAACTGCCACGGCAGTAGCAACGAATAATGAAATGTCTTCCGTGCTGTGCTGAGGACTGCTGACATGTATATGAATGCGCTTATATATATGTACACTCTTGGCTCTTTGTAGAACTCGCGGGGGAATGTTTTGCGCTTGGTCTGTTATAGGTTGGCCACCCCTGCCGTCGGCTTTCGCGACCAATATGAATCATAATCGCATTTTGTTTCGGGGTGAGATCGCGTGAATTGTAAATGCGTTGTTAACCCTTTTCCACTGGGACGCTGGCTCCCCTAGGTCCACTCGGCCTCAAATGATTGCCTGGCGCGGTGTGTGTCGTAAACATCGCCACTGGGGAGACAAAGGCGGCTGGGAGTGGTGCTGGCCGCCCGCCTCCTCCGTGTGCCGGCCTTCGTAGGTGCTTCTCGCTAACGTCGCTTACCCCATAAATCTATTAAGGCTACATGGGGGGGGGGGGGGGGTAATCTCGTGAGATGTTAACTACCTCGCCTAGTAAACAGGAGGTTGTGGGTTCGATCCCGACCCTAACCTCTGTATATTTGGAGTTTGCATGTTCACTCTCCCCGTGATCGCGTGGATTTTTCTCCGGGTCCTCCGGTTTTCCCCTCCACATTTAGAATCAACATCATCACGCGTTTAAAGTAGTTGGCAGCTATTTATTTCCAAGCTCTTCGGCAAGCTATCATTTGTGGTAGCCAGGTCGCTTCTGAAAAAAAACTACATAGCTCAGTGGACCTAACCTGATAGAATAAAAAAACAATTGTTGACTTCAGTAGTTCATACTCTTTGGTTCTTTCGGTAAAGTCACGTAGGTATAATTTACTAACTACGTGACTTTACCTAAAAAACCAACGAGTATGGATTCCTGCAGTCACGAAAGCTTCAAATCAAATTGAGTAGTTTAATTATAGATTTGAAGTTTTTGTGACTGCAAGGGTCCATACTCTTTGTTTTTTTCAGTAAAGTCACTTAGATAAAAAAAGGAAAATAAATTAAATCACGAAGTTTCGGAGGCAACACAAGCTTCCGTCTTCAGGTGGAACCACTTGATACAGCAAAATTAATGATACAGTAATTACTGATATAGTCATTTTAGTATTACTGATACAGCAATTTTGCTGTGACGGTTCCACCTGAAGACGGAAGCTTGTGTTGCCTCCGAAACGTTGTGATTTAATTTATTTTCCTTTTTTTACCTACGTGACTTTACCGGAAAAACCAACGAGTATTGAGTATCTTCTTGGTTCTTTCGTCACGTAGAATGGAAATAATAAAATAATAAAAATAAAACATAATAAAATAATTCTCACGACGTTTCGGCACAACGCAAGCAGCCGTCCTCAGGTGAAGAACAGGTCTGTATTGAGTAGTTGAGTTTGTCTTGCTTCCCCCAACACCACTCACTTTCCCTTCTTGATGCTGTTCCTGCCGAGCAGCGGGTCAAGCACGGGGTCCACCGTCTCCTCCAGGTTCTCGATGAGCACCGTCTCACCCGCTGCCATCGCTCGCTCGATCACGTCCAGGTACCTTCGCAGGACAGAGAAGTGGCCCCGCCGTGAGTGTTCGCGCCAGAGCGGAAATTCTCGGGGTGTCGGAGCTCGGGCGTGATCAGAGTTCCAGAGCGCCGGCACTGCTGAGACCCCCTCCCCCCCCTCCTCCCCACCGACCCCGCCGAGTTGGAACACAGCTTCCGGCCGTCCACCGTCGTTCAGCCAAGTTCCGGAGCGTAGGGAGTTCATGGCAAGTACGGGGGGTCTGTCCTGTGCTTGCCGAGCTGCACTAGCAGCTTCTGGTTGCCGAACAAAGACGTCACGAGGCGGCGCTCATTACACACGGAGAGTGCTTGCCACAAGTGAACCACGATACCTTGCTAACGTCGTCAAGGGCATGAACCATCTGGCAGCAGCAGGTTTCGGCTCCCCGTCGAACAAAGACGGTCACCGCATCGCGCGCTTTCAGGTGCGCTTCTGCGGCCGTCTGGAACGCTCTGCCTTCCGATATTTAGGAAGCCACTGCAGCTGTGCACTTTTAAATCATCATATCGATCGAAAACTAATCTCATTAGAACTGCTTTTTGAGTTTAGTTTGCTGTGCTTCCCCCGCGCCTTCGATGAGCGCGGTTTGCTACGTACGGTGTGAAAGAAGTTCAACATAGGTACGATCGCTCCGCCGGCTCGTCCTTGCAACGTACAGTAAGTGTGCTGAACTTCTTTCACACCGTACGTAGCCAACCCCGCTAATCGGAGCTGCGGGGCGGCGGGGAGGGAAGGACAACAAACATCCCCACGAGACAACGATGAGGAGGAAGAGACGAGAAGAGAGCTACGTGGGCGGTCGGGGGTGCGGTGTGTGGTGGGGTGGGGGTGCGTCGTCTCACCCCTTCTGCCCAAGCCGCACGATGCGTAGGCGTGCGCCGAAGTGGCCGCGGACCCACCGCGCCGCCTGCAGCTGCGGGTCGACGAGCAGCGGCCAGCGCTGGCACGCGGCGAGCAGCGCGGCGTTCTCCGTGGACATGCGGTCGCGCGGCAGCCCCTCGTTCTGCCAGCTCGCGACCGTCGCGCCGTCCGTCAGCACGCTCACGGGGTCCAGCCCCTCGCTCATCGGGATGGGTACCTGCGGGTGCAACGGGTGGGTCGGCGCGGATGGGCATATCTCGGGCGGTTAACCCTCCCCGCGTTACGATGATGCACGCGTACAGCGTCGGTTTCTCGCGTACGTCGTCGTGACGGAATCAGAAGAAGAAGGCCACGCGGGGGACGCGCGCGTGGCAGACAATGTTGGCGGCAGCTGTCGTGGAATGCGGTCGGTCGTGTCGCTACGGTTCTCTGCAGTGTGCAACAACGCCTTTAAAAACAACGGCGCCACTACTGCAATACGCCTCTCTGAATTAAACGAACACCGATACCGCTTGCCCGGGTCTGTCCCGTGCAGAGGCGTAGCTAGGGGGGGGTGCAGGGGGGTACATATGTCCCCGGGCGCCAAGGTAAAGGGGCGCCAAAATGAGGCTTACAACGTTACATTATAACTTGTTGCGGCGGGCGCGGCAGCCTGAAACTACTGCACACATCTACACCTCAACCTAAAAGTTTATATTTCCCGCCACACACAGCCTACATATCATGTAATTACATTTTGGTATGTGATTAAACGGGGGGGGGCGCCAATTTTATAGTTCGTCCCCGGGCGCAAAATATCCTAGCTACGCCACTGGTCCCGTGATCTCCCATCAGCAAGCGAACTTTCCCCACTCCACGCGAGCATTCCCCTCCTCCTGGCACAAGCGCCGCGGCGAGGTCGCCCACCGCCACCGAGTGCCCGAATGCCGGCCCTCGTTGCTGTTGCGTGCGTGTGCGCTCGCTTATATGTGCATGAGCGCGTGTGAGAAGCGGTTGGCGCATCGGTTAGCGCGCTGCGCGACCAAACCGGTGACCTGGGTTCGATTCCGGCTCACGGCCAACATCGGTGATGAATAATTATTGAATCGCCGGGCCTGAGCCTCCCCTAGGTAGACTCAGCCTTAAATGAGTACCTGTGTGTGGCGTTGAAACGTAGGCCATTGGGGGCCCCAGTGTGTGTGTGCACTCGTGCGAGCGTCAGTGGGAGCCGAGTTGACTGCCGGGGCACAACGCATTCCAACATCGCGTCGCCCAACCAGAGGTGGGATTGACGCCGACGATGCTGACGACATTGATGACGTTGATGACGACATTGATGACGACATTCATGACGACGTTGATGACGATGTTGATGACGACATTGATGACGACATTCATTATGACATTCATGACGACATTGATGACGACATTCATGACGACATTGATGACAACATTGATGACGACATTGATGACGACATTCATGAAGACATTGATGACGACATTGATGACGACATTGATGGCGACATTGATGATGGCATTCATGATGGCATTCGGGACGACACTGATGACGACATTGATGACGACATTGATGACGACATTCATGACGACATTCATGACGACATTCATGACGACATTCATGACGACATTGAGGTTGACGAAGAGTCGGTCAGGGCACCTTCTGGGCACGGAGGAAGGGCCCCCACATGCCGTCGAGCAGCTCCTGGCGGTAGCGCTTGGTGAAGTAGCCCAGGTAGGAGACAAAGGCGGCCGTGAGCAGCACGTCGCCGCACAGAGTCCGCTCCTGCACCCGGAACTCGGCCACCGACTGAGCCCACCGCACCTTCTCCGACTGCATACCAACCCGTCAGTCAGTGAGTCGGTGGGTCGGTCGGTTTATTTCGGGGAAGCCCACTGAGCCAAGAAGCTCCTGTCACAGGCCGCGTAGAACGGCTGACCGGACGGGCGCGAGCACGTCACACGGGAAGGGAGGGCTTTGCAGGGGGTGTGCAGAACAACGGCAGGGACAATTCATAAACATGACTCATCAACAACAGTAATGATAAAATATTGAACAATCAGAACGATCTTCATGATTCTTTCGGTAAAGTCACGTAGAAGGGAAATAATAAAATAATAAAAATAAAACATAATAAAATAATTCTCACGACGTTTTTGGCCTTAATCTAAGTTGTCTTATGGTTGTTGTTGTTGTTGTTTGACTTGCATCCCACTGGGATTTTTGCACACAGCGTTGGTGTACGGTGTTTTTTTCTGCAATATTTTGCTGTCTTTTCTTGGATTTTCTGTTTGCACTTAGTCACATATTCACTTTAAGATGTTTTTTGTTCATGTTTTTTTTGTTTGTTGCGGTTGCACCCGATTCAAGAGCCGAAAGGCTCACAGGGCTATACCTAATAAATTAACTTGAGCTTGAACAACGCAAGCAGCCATCCTCAGGTGAAGAACAGGTCTGTCGATAAGACAGAGTCTGTCTTAAGAAGTCTGTCGATAAGACAGAGTCTGTCTTATCGACAGACCTGTTCTTCACCTGAGGACGGCTACTCGCGTTGTGGCCGAAACGTCGTGAGAATTATTTTATTATGTTTAATTTTTATTATTTTATTATTTCCATTCTACGTGTCTTTACCGAAAGAACCAAGAAGATGTATCCCTGCAGTCACGAAAGCTTTAAATCGAAATCAGAACGATGCGCAATGGAAATCTAGCTCGCAATCAGTAGTAACATTGCGCACGGCAGGAGCGAAAGGAACTCACAAACGGCAGGTTTTTTGTTTTACAGTGGGGGGGACAATGCTGCCACGTATAATCCACGCAGAAAAGTTGAACCCCAGGCCCTTCTTTCTATGAGGCACGAGCGTTAGCACTGCGCCACTCTCCTGCGCAAACAATACGCGTGTAAAGATTTGCAATGGTAGGGTTCTGGCCCGAATTGTCCCAGCAACTCAAAGCACCTTACATCACAGTCCCATCTCACCCATGCCAATGCCCTCCTGCAGTCGAGCCATGGGGACTCCCAGTGGCAGCTGTACCTGCGTGACCGACTGTACGGGTGAAGGAGTTTGTGTGTGCAGGTGAGTGGCTAACTCCTTCACCTGCAAGCCTGGTCACCAGGCGGTTGGCGGTGTGGTATGGTGTGCGGTGTGTGTGAGGTGTGGTATGGTGCGGTGTGTGTGAGGTGTGGTATGGTGCGGTGTGTGTGAGGTGTGGTATGGTGCGGTGTGTGTGAGGTGTGGTATGGTGCGGTGTGTGTGTGGTGTGGTATGGTGCGGTGTGTGTGTGGTGTGGTATGGTGCGGTGTGTGTGTGGTGTGGTATGGTGCGGTGTGTGTGTGGTGTGGTATGGTGCGGTGTGGGTGAGGTGTGGTATGGTGCGGTGTGGGTGAGGTGTGGTATGGTGCGGTGTGGGTGAGGTGTGGTATGGTGCGGTGTGGGTGTGGTGTGGTATGGTGCGGTGTGTGTGTGGTGTGGTATGGTGCGGTGTGTGTGTGGTGTGGTATGGTGCGGTGTGTGTGTGGTGTGGTATGGTGCGGTGTGTGTGTGGTGTGGTATGGTGCGGTGTGTGTGAGGTGTGGTATGGTGCGGTGTGTGTGTGGTGTGTTCGAGCCGCACCTGCAAGCCGGTCACCAGTCGGTTGGCGAGGTGGATGGTGTGGTTGGTGCGGCTCACTTCCTCCTGGCACCGCAGCTTCTCGCCCGTCGCCGTCTCAAAGGCGGCCGTCAGCTTCGCCAGGTTCGCGTCCAGCTCCTGGCCGTGGCGACAAGCGCACGGCACACAAAGACAAAGATCCCCCCACCACCGTGTAGCCTTAACAGACTGTAGGGGCGAGTGCTGTTAGCGAGTAGCACCTATGAAGGCCGGCACGGCACACGAGGGGGTGGGTAGCCAGCACCACGCCCGGCCGCCTTTGTCTCCCCGGTGGCGATGTTTATACAACGTACCGGGTACTCATTTGAGGCCGAGTTGACCTAGCGGAGGCCCAGGACCGGTTCAGTTAATCGTTACCGGTGTTGGTCGCCGTGTGCGGGATTCAAACTCTGGTCGCCGGTGTCGTAGCGCAGTGCGCTAACCGCTGCACCACCGCTCCCCGTACACACACGCATACGTATTGCGTGCATGTGTAGAGGAGTAGTTGATGACGTCATGTCACCATGGGGTATTTAAGCTGGGACCCGTGACATGACCGGGGTCGTCGGTCGGAGCCGGGAACGAGAGAGATTGGGAGTCGGAAGCCAGGCTAGGGTGATCCTACACGAGGCTAGGGTGATCCTACACGAGGCTAGGGTGATCCTACACGAGGCTAGGGTGATCCTACACGAGGCTAGGGTGATCCTACACGAGGCTAGGGTGATCCTACACGAGGCTAGGGTGATCCTACACGAGGGTAGGGTGATCCTACACGAGGCGAGGGTGATCCTACACGAGGCTAGGGTGGCTGCTTTCCCCGGCCGGCCGATGTTGGTTGAACCCTCGGTCGGTGCAGTGGGAAGAGCTCAGATAGTCGGGGGGTGTTAGGATTCCCAGTACCCTTCCCCTGGGGAGAAATATATTAGCCGTCCACTGTTAGGCGTAAGCCCCTAAAAAGTTCCTAGGCGTAAGCCCCTAATAAACCTTGGCATCAGCCCTTACGAAGATCTGCGTTAGCGTCGTCACTTGCACCACAACACATGTAACACAGCAGTTCGACCTTGTGCTATTAAGAAGGACCATTCACCAACTATACACATATATATATATATTCCGTTCAGGGTAAGGTCATTGTGTTTGTTCTTTGTGCTTGTCCACCACTGCCAACGCAGCATCACAAACAACACGAACGTGTTTAAGTTAAACCTATGGTTGCCACCTTGTCCTGGTTTTCGCAGGAACCTCCCTCCTCTTCTTGATGCATTAACAGCCTCGGGTTGTTTTTTTTGTATCAGTTTGCTCCACAATATCAGAACCAGAATATTAATTAATGCGGGAGGATCTCGGATGAGCTGCGAACATAATTTATTTCCGCAGATGTCCGGTAGTTTTCACAGATGTCCGGTAGATAATAATATTAACAGCCGCAACAACGCATAAATCAGCACAACGCACGTATATTAATATTGTTCTCTCGTCCTGCAGTATTGCTAGATCCCTCCCTCCCCTATTCCTCCCCTCCCTTCCTCCGTCCCTCCCATACTCCTACTCCTCCTCCCCCTCCTCCTCCCTCTTCATCGTCTTCTTCCCATGATGTGTCCCCTCGGGTGCATCAGAAGTGGCAACCCCGCTGGTTAGTACCTCCCCATTTTAGTTTTAGAAAGTTTGGAAAGTCTCCTTCTCCCTCTCGAGGATGCATCCCATTCGTCCTCTGGTCACAACGCCAGCAGGTCGCGTCACCGGGCCACTCAATCACCCACCCAGCACCCCCCCCCCCCCCCCCCGTGCGCCGGATGTTTTGCCCATCGGGTGACTGCCGTGAATTTTTTCTCAAAGTTACCGAGAAGGACAATAAGTTTTTTGCGCACGTGTCGTGCGTCTTGTGTGTGTCGTGTGTGCCGTGTGTGTTGTTGTGTGTGTTGCTGTGCGTGTTGTTGTGCGTGTGTCGTGCGTGTTGTGCGTGTGTCGTGCGTGCGCGTGGTGTAATAATGAGCGCTGCGTCAATTAACAAAATGCAATTAAACTTACCGGTGTCTCATTAGGCCCCCCCCCCTCCAGTCAGACAGGGCCGCCCGGCGATCATACGGTTAAACGCGATTTACAATTTAAATCAATCACAATGCAGGGTCTTTTTTTTCTGTTGTTGCTTGCCTGCATCATTAGGGAGACGATTAAAAGCAACCCCCCATATGGTGTCGACTTAATCAGAGACTAATGGGCTATGGCGATCGCGCCAAAATCTGCCAGCTGCTGCCCGACCCCATAGGCTGCCCCCCCCCCTCTCTCAGCCCCCCACCACTATCCATTACCCCCTCAAACGCCACAATTTCCCCGTTTCGAACACTCGCTCACAAATAGGTTGCTGGTATTTGCATACCGTGTCAACCCACACGGTTTACCCCGTATTCTTGTACGGGGGAAATTGCGTTTTCAGGTCCATACGGCATACAGCCGTTTCAATACGGGCAAAAAACAACAAACATTATTGTCTATTTGTTTGTGTTTCTCCCTTGTGATGGGACTTTGTAGGATGAACGTTGAGATGTATAAGGGGCACGGGGTGACCAATAAGGTCCTGAATTGGTCTGTAATAAGGCAGGGCACTGATGAGGGGTTGACAGCTTTGTGTTCGCGACCCCTTGTGCCCCCCCCCCCTGCCCCCCACGACCTCTGGCGATCGATGCAGGCGATCCGTCACCATGCGCGTGACAAAACAAAAACAAGCTCAACAACACACGGCCCGGCTACTATCTGGACGACGAACTCTCGTGGGGGTTTTGTTTGAGTCCCACCCAGGATACCCAGGAGGTGGCCACGATACAGGATCACCGTTTCGTCGAAGAATCAAGACGGACATCGCGGTTTAACGGGCACTCCCGGAAGGCCGTTTTGCCCATGGCGTTGTTTTGATGAGAAATGGTTTTATTTTATGCGCGGAGAGACGGGCGTACTTAAGCGACCCTCGGTCTGCTCAACCCCTTTGTTATTTAGACCCTCCGTAACGACGCTCGTGGTTATCTTGAGGCGAATCGTGGCACGCCTGCGGTGCCAGGGCTGCCGAACCGTAGCATACGCGACGGGGCATTTAAAAAGTTGATTCTCGCGCGCGCGTGTGCGTGCGACCTCCGTGCAAGCATCGCGAGTGTAAGGATCGTTTTTTTTCTTTTCTACAAACTGTAATTTTTCCCGGTCACTACATGTCACCCTGCCAGGTCAGTGGTGTCACAGAGGTCAGAGGTCAGAAATCAGAGGTGATACTCACGGCCAGCTTCTTGCGGATGGCCTCCAGTTTGTCGGTGGCCGAGGCGAGGTCGGTGTTGGCCTGAGCGAGCGCCCGCCGCTTGGGCTCCACGTCGCAGTAAACCTGCGGCCGGCAACGGTAGACGCGGGGAGGCGGGGGGGGGGTGATGAGGACGACGGTGGGGAAAGAGACGAAGAGCGGGACGGACGACGTAGAGAGAGGGCGAGTGAGAATCAGAGAGAGAGAGATACGTGCAGGGAAAAGGAGAGAACGAGACGCTGTTACGACCTGGGTTTATTAAGTGTTATTATTCGATTATTCGGACTGTTTGGCTGCTAGACATTTCCCCGTGATACGACACTTTGTTGCGCTATCATTTGTGGCCAGGTCGCTTCTGAAAAAAAGAAGCTAATAGCTCAGTGGGCTTCACCTGGTAAGATAAGAATAGTTTTGTTGTTTTTGTTAATGTGATTTGCTAACTTTTCCTCGACTTTGCACTCCTATCGTGTGTTTTGTTTGTATCGTCTGCTGCTATAACGTTCTGACCCTCCCCTACTGGACATCTGTGAAAAAAGAGCTTCATAGCTCATCGGATTCCTCGAGTGAGCGAGCCGAAATGATAACAACCGCCACAGTGTTCAACGCCCGTACACCACGCGGCGTTTTTATTTTGTTCCTGACGATACGGATTGCGTCTGAATCGTTACGTGGCGGCCTAACCCAAACATCTATTACGGATCGTAACAACGAGAGTTTAAGAATGCCCCGAGCTTATTCTACTTCCTCGCGGCACATTGGCTAATGCTTAGTAGAAAGGGCCGATGTACTTGACATTTTTTTCTTACACAATTATTTTCCATTGCTCTTGGGATAATAAGACAAACAAATAAATTGAACAAATCAATTGCTCGATGTTGTTTTGTCCACGACCGATTTCCATTCACTCCGTTAGGTGTCGCAAAACGTGTAAAAGGGTACACTAACAATACTTTTTTCTATGCACTGGAAACGGACAATAGGAAAAAACAAAGCTCACAAGTCACAGAATAACGCACACGTCAATCTTAGAGCACGGCAAATAACGGCGACGTTTGATCAAGCCATCACATCAGAGGTCGCGCAGTTGCAGGCCTGCGCCTTTAAAGGTAAAAGCGCAGCCCTGCAATTGCTTGCTCACGCCACTGCTGGCGGAAGGGGGCGCGACGAGAGAGAGAGAGAGAGAGAGCTCTCGAGAGCCGTTCTGGAGTTGAACTTGGCCTACTCTTCCACTATGGCCAGACATCCGGGAATAGTTGGGAGTACCCACAATTCACCTTATCACACGTGACCTGCTGATTGACTGACTGTGGTGTGACCCACTGACACTGCTGGGCGGTTGAGGTGGTGGGGCTGGCGACGGCTGTTGGAGGGTGGGAGGGTGATTTAAGAAACTTGCGCCGTTGCTTCAACGGCGCGTGTAGAGGTGTGTACGCTGAACTTCTTTCGAACCGTGCGTAGCCAACCGAGGTATTCGGCCGTGGCGGGTGACGGAATCGAACCGGGCGACCTCTGAATTGTAAGTCCTGTGCACCGGCGACCACCCCACCTACCCCCCCCCCCACCTTCGCAATCGAACGGACGCGGCAACTTTTTTGTTTAGCCGATCGATTCCGTCGGACGCGCGTGGCGCTCGTGCGAGCGCGCGGGGTGGGGGCGCAAAACGCTCGCAGCGGCACTGCAATCCCAAGAGCCACGGCATAAAAAAAAGAAAAAACACGGCACTCCGCCCTGCCGCGGCGGTGCAGGCGATACTCACGCGCATCTTTCGAGGACGGGTCGGTGGAGCGAACGTCGCCGTGGGAACAACAACAACAACAGCAGCAGCGGCAGCAAACAAAAAAAAATGAGATTAAATATGAATGAATAAGCGAGCGCGAGATTTGACGACGACCGGTGGGCGACGCGAAGAAGGAGTTTGCGCGAGCGGCTGGCGCGCGGCGCGCCCCGGCCCCGCGCTGACAAATTGCCCAATAAGCGAGTATTAATTAAAAGTGGGCGATGATGAATACCTCGCGCGCCCGTTAATAACGCCAGACAAACGAGCGCTGTTACTCGCCGTAATGAAAGCTCATCAACGCCCGCGGAGTCGAGCGAGCGAGCGAGCGGGTGCGCGAGCAACTTCGGTGGAACCGAGCCACAATTAGCGGATGGAGAGGGGGGGGGGGCCCCCCCCCCGCCCCCCCCCCCCGGGGAGCGTCGGCGGAGACGCAAACTCTCAATGTAAGAAAAATAAGACAACAATCCCCCGCATAGCCTCAACAGACTGTTGGGGCAAGTGCTGTTTGTGAGTAGCGCCTATGAAGGCCGGCACGGCACACGAGGGGGTGGGTGGCCAGCACCACGCCCGTTCACCTTTGCCTCCTCAGTGGCGATGTTTACACATCGCACCAGGAACTTATTTGAGGCCGAGTCGACCTAGGGGAGGCCCATGACCGGTGAGGATAATCGTCACCGGTGTTGGCCGTGAGCGGGATTCGCACTCGGCTCAAGGGGTTCATAGCGCAGCGTAGCGCTAACCGCCACACTACCGCTCCCCATAGAACACACGCGCAGATGCACACAGAAAAAAATATATAAAATTTATCCTCCCTCCCCATGTAGCCTACGATGAGCGCTTTACACCCAATGCTCTGTGTAAATGATGAGAAAACTCATCACAACGAGGGTGCGCGCAGTGTGCCGACTGGAAGCATTGACTCAGCGACACGTGAAAGGTGAGCTGCTCACGAGCAGCAAGGGAGGCACGACTCCCGTCCATCATGCCTTGCGTGCGTGTCACGTGACCGCTGCATTTGCACACACAGTCAGCCTTGTCTAGACCACCAGCTCAGGATATTCAACAACGCCAGAGGTCTGCTGCTCACAAGATGCCTGTCAAATCAAGTCCGGCGATTTGCGAAAGGTTATTATACGCAGCAAGATGCTGAATTTCACAGTATGTGTGTACAACATGGGTCCTTTTTTTGCCAGCATTAAAGTATAAGAATAGGCTTTATCCTTTCTGCTAAGATGTTCAAACATCTTAACACCTGTTTTTAAATCATCTAGATTGAAAACTCGTTTCTTAGTCGTGTTTAGTTTGTTGTCCTTTCCCCCCCCCCCACCGTGCACACCTCTGATTGGTGCGACGGGGTACGTACGGTGTGAAAGAAGTTCAACATAGGTACGATCACTCCACCGGCTCGTCGTTGCAACCTACAGTACAAGGACCCAGAGAAAATTCCACATGACCTCGAGGAGAGTGAGATATGCAAACTCCAAATGTACAACAGGCGTCAGGGTTGGGATCGAACCCACGACCTCCTGCATACCGGGCGAGGTAGTTAACATCTCACCACCGTGGCACCGTGATCTGCGCGCAGCAAATGTACGGTCCACCCTAAACCGCATCCACACAAACCATTGCAGTAGATGTGGATGCCTGATGCACAAATGCAAAATCCAGAACAGAGCGTGCAACATATAATGACGCAATGCCTCGCGATCCACAAATACCAACGAGACATCACAGCGACACACTCCGCTCGCTCCTCCTGGCGCGGATATTATCTGGCTTGGCCGCCTGAATGTGAAATCGTAGCTGTTGCTCTGCCATCTACATCAGCCGCAGGAAAGCAGACTGTGCGGTTTACAGTCCAGCCCAGCAATATTAACCAGGGCGGCCGCTGGGCTCGAACCGTGGAACCCCCCGGCCCCCCGCGGCTAAAACGTGCGCCGCATCTCGGCCGTGTCGCCGCCGTGAAAGAGTTTTAAAAATAAAAAAGTTATTAAAGGTGCGACGCCGCAATTTCCCGCCGAGGGAAGCGTGCCCCCTACCCTTCGCCCCCTCCCCCTGGAAGCTGCGAGCCGTCTGACCTCGTAATACTTGACGATGTTGATGACCCAGGCGCAGAGGCCCGCCGCGGCGAACGACTTGGTGCGGACGAGCTCGGGGTTGAACTCGGCCTTGCTGATGTACTCGTCCTTCACGACCCGCAGGCACGCCTCCGGGATGTGCTCCTTGTTGTAGTTGACCAACGACTGCAGGAAGTCATCCACCTGGGTCGGGGGTGGTGGTGGGGGGGGGGGGCGGATGGAGGGGGCCCGGTTTCGGCGGACAGACGAACGGCGGCGGAGGTTTTTCCCGCAGGGAGAAGAAGGGGGCAGAAACGCGCGTTAGATCCAGCGTGGTGAAGTACGGCGCTGACGACCTCCCGTGGACCCCGCCCCCACGTGGAGCGCGGGAGGCCCTCACCCCATCCGGGCGGCGGATTCACAAATTCACAAAGCGCCGTGTGTGCGTGCGAGGGGCGCAGCGCGCGTGTCGCCGCGGCAATTCCGCGGGCGGCATCGCAGAGCTGGGCGAGCGTCACCGGGGCCACGCTGAACGCGCGTTCCCGGCGGCGAGCGACACACCGGACCAATCCAAATCACCATGCCGCGCTGACCAGCGTGGTGAAGTACGGTCAAACAACCCCCCTCAATAACTGACATGGCAACGGCAAAGCCTGCGTCCAGCAGTTGGGTTGGCAATGCAATGAAAGTTATATTTTAATTAATGCGTTGGTCATGGCGGGGCGGTTTAGGTTGGGGAAGGAAGGGGGAGGGCTGGGGGCAGGGGGGTTGACCATATTTCACCACACTAGTCAGTGCGGCATGGTGAATTGGGGGGGGGATGCGGCCAGGATTGTTCCATGTGTCCCTTGCTGCCGGAAACGCACGCGCAGCAACACAGAGAACGCCTTCATCCCACAGTGGATGGATGTCTCATGACTGCTGCTGTCGATGACAATGACGACGATGACGACGACGATGGTTTTCGTCTCACCCGGCCCATGAAGACCTTCGCCGATTTCCACGATCGGTCTCGCGGAACCCGCCCGCCCGGGGCGAGCAGCGCCATCACGGCCGCCGTCACGTTGGTCACGGCCACCGGCGGGTTCGGGAACGTCTTCAGCTCCGTCAGGTTCAGCTGCGACGAGTCGGTGTGGAGGGGGGGGGGGTCAGGGGTCAGAGGTCAGAGGTCAGCGTTCAGGATCGGCGGTTTGCTCCAACGCAACCGCTGCAACGATCCGGAATGTTTCCTTTGCGTCTCGGGTACAGCCGTGTGTCAGGATCTAAGCGCCGTGTGGAGTGCAGGAGGACGTCACGATGAGACGTGAGAGGGGAACGGAGGTGATGAGTGAAGAGAGTGGTGAGCAGTCGCATAGCTATCGAGAGGTGTGCAGGCGGTGCAACTGCACCGGGTCTTCAAGCGGCTGGAAGGGCCCAGGCGCCGGGCTATGAACAGGCACGGGGGGTGTTAGGACAGGTCAGGGAGCCTCCAGTTCATGTATTGCCCCAGGGCCCATGCCACCCGTACCACGCCACTGGTGGGTGAGTAGCCATAGACACGAGGGGGTTGTCCTCTGAGCCGGAACGGAGGGGGGTTGGGGGGGCAGAGGAGAGAAGGCAGTTCTGGACTCTAAAGGCCGTATTCCCAGTCACGGCTCAGCTCGGGCTTGGCTCTGGCTTGAGCGAGCCGGCTCAAAGCCGTGCGCTCAACTCGAGCGCTGAGCCGGTTGTCTGGCTTATGAGTTGGTCGCGTAAAGGACGACCCTGGTGGCTGGGCGCTGGTGGTGCCAGCGGCTCCATACCCGGACGAGTGGCTCCGTAGCAGGCTAGCGATCTGACCGGGGGCTGCTCGTGTACGCATGGCGCTGGCGCCGCTGTTGGCGCCGTTGCCCGTACCCGGTTGAGGGTGTTGAGGGCGGACGTGGCGGCCACGAGAGCCGGCTCGGCCTTCACGAGGTCCTCCTCGCACTCCCGCTGCTGCGCGGCCACCTGCTCCTGGATGCCCGCCACCTGACCACGGTGACAACGACAACAACATCATCAACAACTACTACTACCACAACGAATACATCGCAAGGTCGCACTCATTACACACAAAGTGCTTTCCATAAATGAACCAAGAGGACCTCGCCGATCTCGTCGAGGAGCATAAACCATCATCACGCGAACATCTTCGTGGCAGCGGCTTTTGGCTAACCATTCAACAAAGACGGTGGTCACCGCGTTACGCGCTTTCAGATGCGCTTCTGCAGCCGTCTGTAACGCTCTTCCGATGTTAGGAAGCCGCTTTAGCTATCCACTTTCAAATCATCTTGATTGAATACTCATTTTCTTTAGAACTGCTTTTTGTGTTTCATTTGTAGTCCCTTCCCCCGTCACCTCCGATTAGCAGGGTTGGCAGCGTATGGTGCGAAAGAGGTTCAACATACATGCAACATACATGCCACAAACCAGACTTTCTCAGTGATTAATTAATTCGTTCTGACTTTCATTTACTTGGTTCATTTGTTAAGACTCCCATTTATTATGCACTCATTCGTTAATTTGTGTAATTCATTAGCCAAATCGTTCAGTTTCGTTCATACTTCATTCCAACACTCATTCATGATCTCATTCAATCATAGTCACAATCGTTAATTATTACAATCACTCATACTCTTACAAATTTAGTCATGCGCTCACTCACTCATTTACATTATTATTCAATTAATGTCAAAATTCATTCACACTATCATTTATTAACTTTTCTTGATTTCACCATTTAAAATTTACTCAATCATTAACAACGCATTTCACTCATTCATCATACATCTCATTCATTTTTTCTTTCCTAAATTTCGTCCATTCTCTCATTTGCTCCCTCCATTCGTACGTGCACGACGGACTCACTTGCTCGTCCGTTCGCTCATTCATTCGCTCGCCCGTTCGTCAAGTCACACTCTCGCGGTTCGAAGGGGTCACACCTTCTGCTCCTCGGCATCGGCCACCGCCTTCTCCTGGCCGACCCTCGCGGTCTGCAGGCCGATCTTGGCGATCAGCGCCTCCGCGTCGTCGTTGCGTTGCAGCAGCTCCACCTCCTGGGAGGCCAGACGCTCCTTCAGCTCGTCCACCTGTGGGAGGAGGGGGCAGGAGGTTGGGCAGCCGGGGCGCAGCGCAGCACAGCGAGCGAACGACAGTAGCGGGATCAAAACGTCGGGCAGCACGATGGCTCACGCCTACTGCCCCACGGGTGTCGAGATGTTAACTGCCTCGCCTGGTTTACAGGCGGTCATGAGTTCGACCCTGACCGACCCCCGACGCCGATATATATATATATATGTGGAGTTGTATGTATGTTGAACTTCTTTCGCACCCTACGTAGCCATGTTCTCCCCGTGGTTGCGAGGAACATTTGGCTGCTATGCATTTCAATGCGATCAGCCACTTCGTTGGGCGATCATTTGAGGCCAGGTCACTTCTGGAAAAGAGCTATATAGCTCAGTGGGGCCTCACCTGGTAAAATAAAAAAAAACTGTTTAGGTTTAAAGTTTTAACAACAACAACAACAATAAGGTTTTACGTTTCGTGAGAACTCGAGAGAGCGGGTCACAGTCACATTAACAAGAGTGCGACCGTCAGCCGGTCACGCGGCGAGGACAAGGCATCGCTGCGTCACACGCATCACGCCGCAAAGCGTCTCCACTCGCTCATCGGCTCGGACATCCGCAGTGGAAAAACGACAACCCGGCGCGGGTCGTCACGTCCCGGGTGACAGCCGTGTCAGGATCTAGGCGCCGTGCAGAGTGGAGGAAGACGTCATGATGACGGTGGCGACGACGATGTGAGTGGGGAACGGTGGCGATGAGCGCAGTGAGTGGCGAGCAGTGGCGTGGCTATCGGGTGGTGTGCAGGCGGTGCAACTGCACCGAGCCCCCGCGCTACGCGCTGGGCCGGTCCAGCATGGCTCGGCACGGCACGGCTCCGGGCGCGTGGCAGAAAAGCGGTGCGTCGCCGTCGACGACACCCGGGCTGAATCGTTCGCGAGCATGCACGCACGCACGCACGTGCGCACGCGCGCCACACCTGCGCGGCGGTGCTCTGCAGCTTGTGCAGGCCGCTGTCGAGGCGCTCCATGCGCAGCGCTAGCTCGCGGCGCTTGCTGCCCAGCAGGCCCTGGTAGAGCTTGATCTGCTCCAGGAAGGACTTGGGCGTCGTGTAGTTGTGGCGCTTCTCGTTGCGGCGGTAGCGCTCGCCCACCGCGTTCACGCTGGCGTGCGCGAACGCCATGAACAGGCTGATCGAGTCCTTCACCTCTGGCTGCCAGGCACACGCGCGCGCACACGCGGAGGGGATGAGCGGGAGGGCGAGCAGAGAGATTGGCACGTGAACGGATGGACGGGTGAGTGAAGGAGTGAAGGGATTAACACGTGAATGAGTGGGCGAGTGAAGGGATTGACGCGTGAAAGAGTGAGCGAGTGAGCGAACGAAGCGAATGGATTAACACGCGCGTGAACTAACGAAGGGACTAACAACACGGAAGAAACAATCGATTCACGGATGAGCGGTGGAACGATTGAGAGGATGGAAGAATGAATCGGTCAGTGACGCGTGGGTATCGCTGAATTCCACGTTCATCGCATCGGCAGCGCGCGTGGCCGTCCAACGCGGGGGACAGGGGGCGGGGGGGGGCAGGGGGGGTGTGGGGGGCAGGGGGAGATATTTGGGGGGGGGGGGGGGTAACGCGGCACCGTGACATTTCCTGCTGTGGCCACGCAGTGGCGCCAGAGACCGAGCTCCGCGTGCAGAGGGGAATCGAGATTCCTCCAAATCGCCGCCTCTCGCTCAGTCAACCAGCGGTGCCCCCCGCCCGCCCGCCCGCCCGCCCGCACGCAACGTGCGTTTTCAACAGACCCCGCCATCGATGACAACGCGAAGTCGTAGGGTTCGACTATTCACCCCCCCCTCACCGTCGGTGGTGGCGTGGATTGCCCAATCATTTTATTCGGGGTTGATAAAACAGGTGCCACTTTGTTGCGACGTTGGTTGGCGCTGCGTGTACGTACGTGCGCACGTTGAACTTCTTTCGCACACCGCACGCAGCCACAACGCGCTAACAGCTTGGCCATTCCAAGCTGTGATGCTTTGCCATGGGAATGTGGAATTTCCATTGCTGGGTCAGGGCTTGCCAATGGAGACATCAGCATTGGCCTCATTGCAACTCGGAGCACTGGCAATCGTTTGACATCCCCTCTTGAGAGTTACGCAGCAGCTCACGTCAGAAATAAACTTCAATCTTCACGAGTGCAATTTTTTTTTCAAAATTACATTTGCTCGTGTAAATTCCGACGGCGCTATTTTACTGCAGTGTTAATACCGGTCGTCTTTGTAAAACGTTGCAAAAAATAAATGTATTGCATTGGTATTCGCTGCCGTGAGGCGGAACGTCGGCACGGCGGTTAGCGCGCCGTGCCGTGATTCCGGCGACTTGAGTTCGATTGCCGGCCGGAGCCAACGCCATCAGCGGCCTCCTCCACCACCCCGCACCGCACGGACCAGCGTGGTGAAGTATGGTCAAACAAACCGCGGCGACTGACCGACGTGAAATCGGAGAGGCCTTCATCCAGCGGTGGACTCAGAAAGGGCCAATCGTTATTATTGTTAATTTATGTCGCGGCGGTTAAATGTAGCGCGGCGTCTCAAAGGGTCCTCAACGAGACGGATTTCGATATGTTTCTGAGCGCGCCATCTCGCTCGTGACAGCAACTCATCCATCGTCGGAAAAGTTTCATGTTGACTCGCACGCGTTGCAACTTCCATCCCTCAAAACATCGCGATGCACGCACACACGCACGCACACGCACAACAACCAAAGACGGACCACGCCGCCTGATAACGATGAATCTTCATCACGGGCGAACGAAATGAATTTAACCAATTTCACAGACGCCGTGAATTACCAGCTGCACGGTAAGTTAGGGCTCATTAATGTTAACTTATAACGTTCCTTATTCCGTGTCATTCCACTTAATTTTAATTGAACATCGTGTCTGTTGAAATTTCACACCCCATTATGCCTTCTGATGGCTGTGAAATTCAAGGCATTAATTTCTCTCCCACCAACCCCCCCCCCCCACTTGCCCCCCTGCAGCCCCCCCCCCGCCCCCCAACAATACAATGAGAGGATCGCAGTAAATGTTCGAGGAGCGAGGCGACCCGGCCCGTTTAAAATTCAGCTCCAAATCGCCACTTTGGGGGGTGACAAAGAATCGGCGCGATTTTTTTCTCTCTCTTTCCTTTTTCCTCCTCCTCCTCTTTACACAATTGCACGATCGTGCTCACGGTCAAAAAGAGATTTACATCCACCCCCCTCCCTCTCCAACTCCCCTCCCCCCCCCCACAACTCAGAATCTGCTGTGCGGCGTCGCCCGCCAAAAAAAAAAAGCGGGCGTTTTGTAGTCCGGTCTGTCGCGTCGACCGGGGAGGGTGACCCCCACCGCCCACCGCCGCCGCACAGCGGTTACAGATTTGTGTTTTTTTTATAGTTTCACAACAATAATCAGAATTTGTAACGGATGGGACGCGATTTCCGGCCAGATCCGCAGGCTCGCTCTTTGCCGATCCGCCGCCGGACGGTGACATCCCCATGCCGTGCTGCTGCTCGGTATTTGACCAGACTTCATCATAACCCCGCCGGTCGGTGTGCGGATTGGTGAATGGGGGGGGGGGGGGGGGAGAAGGGAGATGAAGGAAGTTGGGGGCAGGGGGTGGCATGACCAGATGACCGGTGTTATCCCTGGGCGGGAGATTGAACTCGGCTCAGCAGGTTCGTAAGTACAATGTGCTAACTAACCCCACGTCCGCCGCCCACTTCTACCCCCTGGATAGAAAGACATGGCCTCCGATACGACGCAAGGGCGCTGCATACCAATGTAGTGACACATGACGTCACTACTGTGTTGGCTCGGTATGGGTGCCGTAGGCGGGTGTCACGGAGGTCACGTCAGGCCGTGACACTCTGCGTGAACCCAACAGGACACGTGACCGGACAAAGGGGGGGGGGGGGCTAGGGGCCCCAGGGCGGAGCTTGGGGGTCACGTGGTTGGGGGCACGGAGCTTCTCGAAGGATCGAGAAGGGGGGCGTGGCCTGGGGGGGATCCGGCCACGCCACGGGAGTTACAAGCGGGGTGTGAACAGGAAGCTGGGTTGTTCAGCCCCGGGATGAAGACGCCATCAACACTCCTCCAGGCTCCGACCTTCGTCCGTGACCAGGCAGCCCGTTAACCTGCCCTGGTCACGTTACGCGGCATTCCCGCCCCGAGTGTTAGTGAGATTAGGAACGGTGGTCACCACCCTGTGTGTCACGTTCAGGTTGGTTGTTGTGCGTTAATAAATAGTGCTGCCTCCAAGTTGAGTGTTCGCCTCCATTGAACCCACTACACAAACATAAAATTACGCCGGAACTTCACAGGGAACAACGCTGTTAATTGTGTCTGTCAATACTGCCTTCATTTAACCACGTGGGAGTCTAGGGGGGTGGGGGGGGGTCCTGCCCTTCTCTTGGTTATTACGTGGTAAGGGTTCACATTTGTCTGGCGCTCGCGTAATGGTGGCATGGCCGTTCGTTCGCCGCGCGGTGAACCCCCCCCCCCCCCCCCCCCCCCCGTTACTTTGAGTCTCATTCGCGGCCACGGCCAACGTCAGTGGCGGGTGACTCCAGTCCTGGGTACAACCGATGCACCAACCCGCGCTGACCAGCGTGGTGAAGTATGGTCGAAACAACCTCCATGGCCGACGACGACGCGGTGTGGGGAAGGCTTTGCCCAGCAGTGGATTGACAAAGCGCTGTAAATGATCGTGTTCATTATTAGACGAGCAACTGGAATTACAGATAGCTAACCTCCTTGTCCATTCGCTAACTACCCTCCTAGCAAACCATCTTAATTACCACCTAGCTGTACAAGTGGGACATTTTGTGGGGAGGCCTTCATCCAGCAGTGCGTTGAGAAAGGGCTGTGGAATATTTATTGTCATTCCCATTGTTGCGCTTAAACGCAGCGCATCACGAATCATTTGGCGAAACCCCCTGACAAAAGCGTGAACTATTTCCCATTGAAATGAATCTACGATCTCGCTCTGTTTGCACATTCGTCGTTAAAACAAAAAAAAGACTTCAATTGTGAAACATGGCTAAAAGTAATATCACTTACGACCCCGAAAAGCGTTAATAAAATAAAAACCCGTCCGTGAAATTTAACGACAAAGCCGGTCAACAATGAGGCCTCGCGAGAAGTCCGCTAAACGAAGGCCACGGAAGGGGAGACGCAGCGACCAAACTTGACTCTCTCCTCCTCCTCGCTCTCCGAAGTCATTTCCCCCTGCCACTCCGCTAACCGCCACGAACTGCAGACACAGCCGCCAATTAGGCGCAATTATCGCTCCATTTCGTCCCGACACCAAAAAGAAAAAAAAAGCCGACGACTCCCAATGTCGGCGTTTCGCTGGGCTGCAGGACCCCCCCCCCTCCCATCGTACCCACCCCCACCCCTCACCCCCCCCACGGACTAGGGTTGCCACCTATCCTTTCGAAGTAGCTTCTCTTCGGCTTTTTTTCTACCCTTTTGTGAGGCGGCTGTCTTGGAAAGTCCGTAAGCTTTGCGGGTTGTTATTGTCAGATGCGTCGCAAGACGACACTCAAGGCAATACGACTTTACAGGTATCTCTCCTGTGCTCCCCTCCGTCTTTCTGTCTTCCTGCGTTGCGAGATATTCCTCTCCCCCCCCTCCCCCACGCGATGTCTTCCGTTCTTTGTCGCGATCTCACGAGGTGGCAACCCTCGCGAGCCCAACGCGCTCGACAAAAAACAACAACGCGGTAACGGTGACTCAAGAGGCGACGACACTTAACCCCCCCTCTCCTCCTCCTCCCCCCCCCACCGCGCTCCCCTCCCCCCTCCGTCCTCACCGCGATGCCTTCGATGTCCTCGATGAAGCTCCGGCTCACGGACTCGAGGGCGCTCCGAGGCCACTCGTGGAACCAGTCGATGGCCGTGCAGTTGACGAGGGCCGGGAAGCGTCGTGCGCGCACGCGCAGCGTGGAGCCCACGGGAGAGAAGCACAGCACCACCTGACGGGGGGAGAGGTGTCGCTCGTTAAGTCGTTCTGGACATCTGTGAGAAAGAGCTTTATAGCTCATCGGATTTCTCCAGTATAACTAAATATTTAGATTTTTATGTGTATTTCAGACGAGGCCCATTGAGCTTGGAGCACTTTTTATCAAGTACTCCTTGGCCAAAACGACTCGTAGGATGGTAGCCAGCGAGTTACATGGGAAGGGAGGGTTTACAGGGGCTGCATTGAGCGGCTGGTAGGATGGTAGTCAGTGAGTTACATGCGAAGGGAGGGCTTACAGGGGCTGTATTGAGTGGCTGCTAGGATGGTAGTCAGCGAGTTACATGGGAAGGGAGGGCTTACAGGGGCTGTATTGAGCGGCTGGTAGGATGGTAGCCAGCGAGTTACATGGGAAGGGAGGGTTTACAGGGGCTGCATTGAGCAGCTGGTAGGATGGTAGCCAGCGTTTAGCATGCGAAGGGAGGGTTTACAGGGACTAAAGAAGCATTTGACCTCCCGAGAGGTGTGGCTCAGACACCGGCGAAACAAAATGCGTCAATCAATCGAGAGCGAGCAGGTTGAAGTCGAGCCGCGTGCGGAGCCGACCTTGAGCTGGCGCCGCACCCGCTCCAGGAAGAACCTCCAGCAGGCCTCGCGCGTGTCCAGGAGGCCGAGCCCGCGCACTTCGGCCCGCACGGCCGACACGACGCCCTCCACCTCCTCCTCGCTCAGCAGGTCCGGGATCTCGCCTGCTGTCAACGAGCGCGAGCGCACGACCGCGGCGGAGTGTCAGGGGCGGCCTCTGGGCGCCGTCGCTCCAACGCCCTTCGGGAGCGACCGCGGTCTGCGACCTCGCCGTTCGCTCGCTCGCACCCCCTCCCTCCCCTCCCTCGCTCCCTCCCGTTGCTGGCTTCCGACGGGATGAGTGGCGGAACCGTAACATGATGGTGAGTTGTCACCAGGGGAGCACGCGTCTAGAGACTCAGGCCCGCATGTCTTAGGCACGGCTCGCGAGTGAGCAGCGCACACTTGGAGGAACCCAAGGCAGCACCATGGAGAGATCGTGCCGATCGTGGCGTGGTTATGAATCTTGGAGTGGTTGTAAACCGACGGAAAAATCCGACCCCTCAACGTGGCTGCATTTCAACAGGAGGTGCTGCCCCCACTCGCCCACGACGTCCGCCACCCCCCACCACGCGATGCCTCCGTGGCACGCTGACCGACGCGTTCCGTCGCGAACAGCTGCCGCTAGCATAACTTTATTCTTTTTCGTTCTACATACGCACGCACGCTCGCGCACATGCGCGCACGTACGTGTCTGTCTGTGTGTGTATATTTTATTTTTATAAGTACGCAGCCAAAAGGGATCATTGTTTTACAAGTGGCGGGGGAAGAGTACTAATTGCCCGCGCGAGCGTGTGCGCGGAAATTACAATAATTATGGATGCAGCTGTGCCGGCGCCTGCGTAACGCCACGCCAGCCACCGTCAGCGAGGCCTCTTGCCTCCCGCTGGGACTGGAGCGGCGGGCATCCGCTCGGGCGGCAGGTGCGGCCGAAAACATCGCGGCGGCGGTGCCGGTGCCGACGGCGGGGGGACGGTGGTGGCGGTGGGCGGTGGGCGAACCGAGCGGGTTCGGTCAAAGGACGATGGAGGAAAGAAATGAAAAAACAAACGATGGGTCCAATACCGGCGCCGATTGCACCGATGCCGATCACAATACCAATTACCTGCGCTGCCCTCACGGTCGTGCCGGGCGGTGTGCCCCGGTGCGGTTGCGACGAATTAACCGACGGAGAGGCAGGCGTCCGTCGCCTGCGGGATTTGCGAGTTTTCCGACAGGGTGTCGTCCCACGCGTGTTTGTTGAAGGGAGAGAGTGAACGCGTGTGTGTGTCTTTGTTTCTTTTTCTGCGTGCGAGTGGATGGCACGGTAGGCGGGCCAAAGCTTGGTGCATCTGCCAGTCATCTCCAGTCGGTCAACCCATGGCACCTGGGTCTGTCCGGTGACTTTCCTGCCAGCGAGCCTTTAGACACTTCACGTGGCCTCAAAGTGCACAGAGCCTGGCACAAGCACCGTAGTGATATCATCGCCACTTAGTGGTTGTTGTTGTGTTAGCGTTGAATGCACTGCGCTACGAACCCGGCGACCCGAGTTTGATTGCCGCTCACGGCCAACACCGGTGACGATTATCTGAACCGGTCCTGGGCCTCCTCTAGGTCGACTCGGCCTCAAATGAGGACCTGGTGCGGTGTGTAAACATCGCCACTGGGGGAGACAAAGGCGGCCGGGCGTGGTGCTGGCCACCCACCCCCTTGTGTGCCGTGCCGGCAATCATGTTCGCTAACAGCACTTGCCCCAACATTCTGTTAAAGGCTATGCGGGGGAGCTTTGTAAGTGGTATGGTATGGGTAGCGGTGGTGTAGCGGTTAGCGTGCTGCACTACAGAATCAGAATCATTCTTTATCCTGGGGGAATCCAATGAGCAGGGACTGTGCATTGTCTGAACCAGGTAAGGCCCACTGAGCTACATAGAGATATTTTTCGGAAGCGACCTGGCCACAAATGATAGCTCAACAAAGTGTCTTTTCGCGTGATTTTCTTTTGGCAGCCAAATACTCTGAACGCGTGATGTTGATTTTAAATGTGGAGGGAAAAACCGGGGGATCTGGAGAAAATCCACGTGACCACGGGGAGAGAGAGAGACGCAAACTACAAACATACAGCAGCAGGCGTCAGGGTTGGGATTGAACCCACAATCCTCATGTACACCAGGGCGAGGTAGTTAACATCTCGCCACCATGGCGCCCCATGGGAAAAAGGATTAATCCAGTGGAACCAAATTCCGACTCACAGCCACGGAGGGAGAGAGGCACCGCAAACTCCAAACATACAGCAGGCGTCGGGGTCAGGATCAAACCCACGATCCTCATGTACACCAGGGCGAGGTGGTCGGACATCGCGCCCACGTGGCACAAACCCGGCAAACGCAAGACAGCGCCGATGGTGGCAATCCTCCCGATTGTCCACGCACGACTCAAGAATCTCTCTGCACGTGGGCCCCGCTACACCGGGACGCTCCGTGCAGCAACGAATGAACGAGAACACCGCGGGTGAGCGAGTGGGTCGGGTAACTAGATAGTAATGGGATTGGTCGTAACCTAGTTAGTTACTTTGTGTGGATGGTAGTTCGCAAGTTTGTAAATAATAAGGTAGCTAGTGAGTAATTAACATGAGTAGTGAGAGCAAGTTAGTAGTTAGGAACAAAGATGCCGAACGGGGTAGTGAGAAAGTCGGCGGCGGCTAGTAGGACGGCGAATTCACACGGTGGTGAGCGAGCGAGTGAGCGAGCAAGGCCACGGCGCAGCGGGACGAGCGACTGACCGGAGGCGAGCATGTCGTTGAGCAGCACGAGGAAGCGCTCGTCGGGGACGTGAGCGTCGGTGAGGAGGAACACCGTGCCCTGGTTCTTCACGCCGGCCTTCAGGTACAGCCCGGCGATGTCGCCCTGCGCGGCACGCACGGCACAGACGGCACGGACGGCATGGACGGCACGGACGGGGTGTCACCCCCACACCGTCACCACGGGGGCCCACGGCCACGGCCGTACCGCGTCGCTTAAACCGCTCGAAAAATACCCAGGCCGCGTGCGCCGGCGTCACGCTCCAAACTTGATTCAAAAGCGCGTGGGGGGGCGGGGGATTTGGTTACTGCGGTCGCCGTTTACATCATCCGAGGTTTCTGCTGGAGCTCTCCTGCCGTGCGTATGAACGCTCGTTTATTGGCCGAAAGCATCTCGGCATACACTTGACTGGTTTGCAGAGCTCGGGCAATTTGTTGGTCGTGCCAGGCCACCACCTGGATGGCGCATTCCAGCTCGCGTCTGTGGTTTCCCCGGCGATTGTGAGATTGTAATTCGCACGAATGACCACGACGCTATATAGAACAAAAACATTGTTATTTTCATTAAATTTACTTTATGGTGGGACTCCAGGTTCCCATAAGCCCTCGGCTCTCGCATAAACTGCGTTGCGACGTCATTTTACGTCTGTTGAAGGCGAACGACACGGCAATCTATTCCTCTCGACGAGCTCTACACGATGCGCTAATCAAAGTTTTGTTTAAGACTACGGCAATCTTGTCAACGGCGGGTGCTTGGTGAAGAACGAGAGGATATGCACACACACACGCGGCCATGCGCACACACGTGCGAACACACACGTGTGTGTGTGCACAGTAGGGGCACAGGTGGTGCGTGGGCCAGTCATCTAAGTCAGTCGACCCATGGCACCTGCTGGGTCTGTCCCGTGCCCTCCTCCTGCCAGCGGGCGTTCGACACTTCACGTGGCCTCAACGTGCACATAGCCTGGCACAAGCGCCGTGGTGTTGTTGTTGTTGTTGTTGTTGTGTGCCCGTGCGCGTACCCGCAGGTCCTGCACGCTGTAACCCTTGCGCAGGGTGATCTGGAAGACGTCGAGGCCGCCGATGAAGGCGGCGAGGCGCGCCAGGCTCTGCTTGCCGCTGCCTCCCACCCCGACGAGCAGGGCGTTCCCGCGCGGGCCCTCCAGGATGCGGCTGATGCGGCACCTGGTGGCGGCGGAGGGAGGGGGGGGGTGGTGGCCACAACAGGGAGGGTGGCACGCAAGGGGGTTGTTGGAGGCTTGAGGTCGTTCGTCCGACGGTCACCTTGGTTCATCGACAACCATTCGGATTATTCTCCGCCGGTGTTGAGGCCGCCGGTCGGGAATGGCGCTCGGGGTCGCCGGGTTCGTGGAGTGGCGCGTACCCACCCACCCACACGCTCGCACAGACTGTTGGGGCAAGTGCTGTTGGCGAACATCTATGAAGTCCGTCACAGCACACGAGGGGGTGGGTGGCCAGCTGCATGCCCCCTGTCTCCCCAGTGCTGATGTTTTCTAGACACCGCACCAGGTACTTATTTTAGGCCGAGTCAACCTAGCGGAGGCCCAGGAGTGGTTCGGGTAATTGAACTCTGATCACCGGGTATCGTAGCGTGGCAAGCGACCGCTCGCCACTCACACGTACAAATACAAAGATCTTTCGTACAGCCTTAACGGGCAGCTGGGGCAGGTGCCATTAGCAAGTAGAACCTACATTGGCAGGCGCGGCACGTGAAGGGGTTGGTGGCGGTGGCCAGCACCGCGCCCGGCCGCCTTTGTCTCCCCAGCGCCGACGTTTGACTACCCACCGCGCCGGGTGCTCTCGCACTCACACGTGCTGCATGGCCTCGTTGAAGAGCACCAGGTTCATGGCGGGGTTCAGCTCGTTGTGGGCGCTCAGCGCCTCGGCGAGCGTGCGCCGCAGGCTCTCCCAGCCGGGCACCGGCGCGTAGCGCGCGTCGCCCACGCCGCCCGCAAAGTGGCAGAAGAGGAGCGGCTGCTGGGCAAGAGCGTCATCCTCCACGCCCTGCACGATGTCGCCGGCACACGGGCACAGGGGCACACGGGGACATAGTCACATGGGCACATGGGCACACGGGGACACGAGCACACCAGCACATAGACACATGGGCACATGGGCACACTTATTTTGCACTGTACGTAGTAAAACACGCTAATTGGAGGTGCGGGGGAAGAAAGGCAAACTAAACACAGAAAGCAGTTCTAAAGAAATTAGTTTGAAATCGAGACGAGAAACAGTCACGGAGACATGACGGGACAGTCACGGGGACGTAATGCTCCAGCCACAACGACACACGCAATGAGACACAATCACAAAGATGCGACGAGATGCGGTCACCGAGAGACAGACATCTCACAGCGACCGTCACGGAGCATGAGGTGGGGGGGGGGGGCGGCTGGGGGGAGGGCATGCTTCAAATGCTGGGAGCACACGGGAGTAAAACGTCGGACATCATGCCAAACAACACGCCATACGACATGCGGGATTACTAACGAAGGCACCGGTCCTGCTTTTCCCGGGAATCGTCCTCTTTTCGAGGCAGCCATCGTCATGGGAAATTCCGTCTCTCGTTAAAAGCCCCCCGGTTTTTTCTGGTCACTTTCGCGACATAACACGACGCACACCACTCAAGACAGCGACAGCGACGTGCAGTTGTCCCACTCTCATGCCATTAGTCAGATATTCCTCCTCCTCCTCGTTCGTCCCAAGACATGCCCCGCAGTTTATTCTGCCACCTCGCAAGGTGGCAAACTCTCGGCCACGCAACGCGAAAAACCACCGTGGGAGTTTCCCCGCGGCATGACAGCAGACAAAATAAAAAGACCCCCAGCCCCTCGCGCCGTCTCCACGTGGATGGTGGCCATCTTGGGACGCGCTCTCTCCTTTGGCTAAACTCTCGTCCACGCAACGCGAAAAACGACCGCGGGAGTTTCCCCGTGGCATGACAGCAGAAAAAAAATAAAAGACCCCCAACCCCTCGCTCCGTCTCCGCGTGGATGGTGGCCGTCTTGGGACGCGCTCTCTCCTTTGGCTGCCATTCGCAGCGACGGCTGCTCCGGAAGGAAAAAAAAGATAACCAGTAACCCCCCCCCCCCCATCCCCAAGGCACCAACGCTAACGGGAGCGGGGCCCGTGGGCCGTGCGACGAAGTGATTCATGGGAGCGGCGGCGACGTTCACTTATCATGGCAAATCTCCCGTGGAATAACGGATGGGCAAAATCAGCAGCGGGACACCGCGCGCATGACGCGAAAATCATTTCCTCTCTAATAGAGTCTAATGGGCGGGATGAGAGAGAGCAATTTATTGCTACCAGCTCTGGGAACAGCAGGAGCGGCGTACTACATGACCCAGCTGTCCTTGACTGTCAGCAGGTCTTAAATTATAATTACTGACAGGGCTGGCGCCCGATTTTAACGCAACTATGGCAAATGTCACAGCCCAGCATTCAAAATGTCAAAATTATCTGAAATACGATGAAAGCTTTATGACAGTATAAATTTTGGGGGGGAAAAAAAATTAAGATTGGATTTTTTCTTCTCCTTTTCGGTAATTTTTCGAGCATTTCTTAAATATAGAGACAATAACAATGAAGGAGTGGGATGATTGAACAAAAAAAAAATCGGGGAGCGGAGATTTTTTTTCTTTCGGTCCCCGTCGCAATCGCGTACAAATTCCCGGCGCGATCAATTTCAATTATCTGTTCCCTTGGAATGAAAAATTGTGGATGCGGCCCGCTCAAATGTTTAATCATCCCACGAGGCGAAATAAAAACGAGCCACGTTTATTCATGCACGTAATAATAATAATTGAAAACAAGGATCAGTTTGCGCCCGTATTAGTAAAATAAATAAATAAACATAGCGTTCTCGCTGCCGCACCTCCGATTGGCACGGTCGGGCTGCGTACGGCGCGATAGAAGTTCAGCGTACGTTACGCACACACGCGCACACACGCGCACACACGCGCACACACGCGCGCTCGTAGATGTTAAGACGCCCCGCGCGTGGCTCCTTGCAAAGGCCGGTGACGCAGCAGCTCGGGAAGATTGAACGGAACTTGTCAGAGTAAAACAAACAACCATGGTGGAATTACCGCCGCTGCAAATTCATCTCGAAATAGCGCGTAGGATTTTTTTTTGCGTGGTTGCACCTTGGGCGTGTTTCCGGGGTTGTACCGTGCGGTGGTTGTTTGGCGCAGTGTCTGACGTTTCGCTCCGTGAGCTGGGAGCTTCTTCGTGAAACCGAATTGAGATTGGCGGCTACAATGCTCGCCTGGTCTCAGGGAATGGCACGCAGCTTAATTAATTAATGTACAAATCTAAGAATGAATTGCGTTTTTTTTTATTACAAACGTATGAACGGCTAAATGAATGAAGAAATTACTATGAATAAATTAAGTAATAGGTTAATTTCGGAATAAATAAATAAACAATTTTATGAATGAACAAATTGCCGAATGAACAAACCTAATTTAGGACTGAGTGACCAAACGAATAAGTGAATGTATACATGAAGAAATAACCGAATTAACAAATTACGAAAAGATTGCACAAACCAATAAAACAATTCACAAAGAAATGCATTAAATGATCGACAGGAGAAAAAAAAATGAACAAAAATAAAATGTATAACGAATGAATAAAACACTGACCAAACAAACAAGTCAATTAACAAATTCACTAATTCACACATTTACGGACACAATCACCAATGAACGAATTAACGAACGAAACAAATTTCTCAATGAACAAACGAACGGACGAACAGACACACGAATGAACGAACGAACGAACGGATGGACGAACGGACGAACAGACGGACGGACGAACAATCATGCGGCATGTGCGACCGACCTCGAAGTGCTTGCGCGCCGTGTCGAGCAGCAGGCGGCCAAAGGAGTCTGCGTCGCGTTCGCCCACCAGCTTGTCCCCGTAGACGCGCGCCGACTCATGCAGCCAGAGGCGCGCCAGCGCCGTCGGGGAGCGCACCGCCTCGCCGCCCGCAAACAACAGGCCCTGCCAAAGGCACCGCCAGCACAACAACAACAATCTTCTTCTGCCGTGCGGCTGATGGTTTTTTTCGATTTAAAGCTTTCGTGACTCCAGGGATTCATCTTCTTGGTTCTTTCGGTAAAGTCACGTAGAAGGGAAATAATAAATAAATAAATAAAACATTATAAAATAATTCTCACGACGTTTCGGCCACAACGCCAGCAGCCGTCCTCAGGTGGAGAGCAGGTCTGTCGAGGAGACAGCGTCTGAATGACTCTGTCTCCTCGACAGACCTGCTCTCCACCTGAAGAAACGTCGCGAGAATTATTTTATAATTTTTTATTTTTATTATTTTATTATTTCCATTCTGCGTGACTTTACCGAAAGAACCAAGAAGTTTTTTTTTGTTGACTTGGCGAGTCATAAATGTCATTATCATAATTTTCATTTGGCAAAAATTCCACTTCTAAGAATTAAAACAAATATCAGTTTGGACTGCCATGCGCCAGACATCTCTTGGTGGAAATGCCGCTTGGAGAGTAAGTGCTGCTACTGTCAATCACGTGACTTGAGGGCATCTCAAAAGATGTTCTTAAAAGTCACCTTGGTGTGATCGCATGAGCACTTCTTACTCTTTTTTTCGGTAAAGTCACGTAGGTAAAAAATATAAATAAATGAAAACAACTACATTTTTATTCATTTTTATTTTTTACCTACGTGACTTCATCGAAAAAACCAAAGGGTATGACTCATTGCAGTCACGAAAAGCTTCAAATCTATAATTAATGACCACTTCTTCTGTCGTACGGCTGATGTAGACGCAGAGCAACAGACTACAATTTCACATTCAAGTGGTCAAGCCAGACAAGCGTGTCAGGAGCAGCGGAGTGGTGTCGCTTGCGATGTCTGTTTCGTATTTGTGGTCATCACACGTTGCACGATTTGTTCTGGATGACCACAGAGTTTTCTCATTTTCCATTTGTGCATCAGGTATCCCCGCACCTACTGCCACGGTTTGTGCAGTGGCTGCGGTTTAGGGTGTGTTGTGTATATGCCCCCTTTTTATTTTTTTTAATATTTTTTTTTTAAGAATTATTCTGCCAACATAGATAATATCGTTTTTTTTAATAGACGCGGCCACGTGGGAACGAACACGCCCCCACACTTCCACAGAGGCCCCCACACTTCCACAGATGCGCGCATACCTCATTTCAAAGGAAACAGGACATGAAAGGGGGGCAATAAGGTAATAAACTCCCCTAAATTCACACAAGAGGAACAAGGGAGGGGGGAATTGCAGGCGGGGGGTTGCAGAACCAGGAGACACGGAGGAAGAGATAATTATATTCTTAACAAAGAAACAGCATCGACAACAAAAAGCACAGATGGGTCTTTGAACCATGTTAAATACACAAGTTACCAACTCAACCATAAAGATTAAGCAAACAGTATCCATCCTCACTCCAATTGAAAACCAAAAGACAATCTGCACCAGAATCGCGACCCATCATTGTTAATTAAGTACTGACATTATTTACCTTTAAAGAATATCTACACGGCCGGGCCGAAGCATCAAAGAATAATTAGGGCATCTATTTCGCTCCAAAACAAATTCCTAGCCGGGATATCAGATCAAATAATCACAAGAAGTCGAATAATAAGTACGGAATTAAAATAGAAGAGGAATCAAGGGCGGAGAAGGCTCTCAAAATTAACCAAACACAACACCCATGGGAAGCGAGCAACACGACCGCCTTTGTCTTTCCGAGAGGATCTCCACACACAGGCACCAAGCCAGGAAATGACACCCATAAAGGTTGGGTCCCGATGAAACATCGTGAACACGGTTTCGGCATAACTGTGCAGATGGAACCAAGCAGCAAATAAGTTGCATTTCAACTTCCAAACCAAACCAACTTAAGCTGTGTGAGACAAAGGATGTGATCCCAGAGCAAGGGAGGTAATAATTAAGCTCGCTTAACGCGTAAGTTTTCGCGACAAATATTATTCAGTAACAAAACATGGATTCGAATGTTTTTTTATAACTCGACGCGAATCATCGGTCTGGCTAATGGATAACTTTGGTGGCACCGTCACGAGACCCCCACCCCTTTCTTCCAGAACGACACACACAGCTGTGTCTTCAAAGCTAATAAACACACGGACAAACACGCACGCGAAACACACGGACGGACACACACACGGACGCAGATGGTCCACCCCCACAGGAAGGTTTTATGACACAGCCTTTGAACAACTCGGGAAGCCGAGTGGAATTTTCCGATATAAACCGAAGGAAAATCCATACAAAGCATATCGTCCGGGCTTCGGCTCCAACACACATATCATCCGGGCTACGAGCCCATCTTCGGCTCCACCACAGATCGACAGGGGCTCTGGCCTCCATCACAGATCGTCAGGGGCTCTGGCCCCCATCACAGAGATCGTCCGGGCCACGAGCTCCACCAGAGATCATCCGGGCCACGAGCCCATCTTCGGCTCCACCACAGATCGACAGGGGCTCTGGCCTCCATCACAGATCGTCAGGGGCTCTGGCCCCCATCACAGAGATCGTCCGGGCCACGAGCTCCACCAGAGATCATCCGGGCCACGAGCCCATCTTCGGCTCCACCACAGATCGTCAAGAAGTTTTCATCATTGAGAATGACGAGGGTCGCGGAGTAGCGACGCGTAGCTACAAGCCGAGGTCTGCACCACCTGAGAAGAATCGCTACCCTGAGTCGCAGAGCTGCGAGTGAAGCCAACAAAGACGCCAACGTCCACCCTGCCACGAACGAAGCATCGCTCCTCGTCAGAGTGACGACCAGCGAACAACCCGCAGGAAAGGCGGAGATCGCTGAACGAGCGCCAACTTGCGCCACCTTGCGCCACCGTGCGCCACCGTGCACCACTTTGCGCTGAACGTGCGCCACCGTGCGCCACCGTGCGACACCGAGCGACAACGAGCGACACCCAGATCGACCAGCATCAACCCAAACCGACTCGTCATCCCGCCGTGGAGAAAAAGAGTCAAAGTCTTCTGAACGAGCGCCGCCGCTCACCTCACAGCGGAGAAAGTCTCAGCTGCCGCTCGCACAAACAACAGAGGTCGTATCGCTCCCCACATACAGACTCAAGAAAACACAGAGAAATCTTGTCAAACCAGTTTCCTTTGTCCCAGAATCTCGCCGAAGAGTTAATTAAAACAGAGCCAGATTCGCTCTCGCGCCCACACGCCCTCACCCACCATTGTATCAAACATTCCGTTAAAAAGGATTTTAGACTTGCCGATGAATCTATTGACATATACTTTCGCCTCTGGGATACAATAAGTGCTTTTTATTACCGCCATATGAAGTGTGTCATGCTTGTTTTCAAACTCGACCAGTCGCCGATTGTGATCAATACATGGGCGAACTAATGATGCCTGGTAGGAAAAGTAGAGGGTACAATTGATAGAAGTGTTTTTAGTCATTCAGTTCGTTAAATGCATAAGTGTTTATTCATTCATTTTAGTCAAATGCATAAGAGTTTGGTTATTCATATTAGTTAGTGCATAATATCGCAAATGCATAAGAATTTTAGTTATTCAATTTAGCTAAATACATAGTCTCGCAAATGCATAAGTGTTTATTCATTCATTTTAGTCAAATGCATAATCTCGTAATTGCATAAGAGTTTTGGTTATTCATATTAGTTAATGCATAATATCGCAAATGCATAAGAATTTTTAGTTATTCAATTTAGCTAAATGCATAAGTGTTTATTCATTCATTTTAGTCAAATGCATAAGAGTTTTCGTTATTCATATTGCATAATTGCATAATGTCACAACTGCATAAGTTTTTGTCGTTCATATTAGTTAATTGCATAATCTTGCCCATGAATTATTGACGCATGTTTGACCTGCATGATAGAATGTCACGTGCTTGTTAGAATAAAATTGTAATCCAGAAGCATATCGAGTGTTCCTTCCAAGTCCATGCAAAACCATCTTATTCATAAGAGCTGTATCCTGCGATGAGATATGAAAATGGAGACCTAAAATATTATAACACACACTAGGATAATCGGTAAATGAATCTATGATAATCGTGTTATCCTGATTGATAACTCTGGATAAACGAAACTAAGCAAATTATCATAACTGCACACATTAACATAATCGCAAGCCTCCGCATAAATTACTACGATTATCTCCGTGATTATCATAATTTATGCATATAATTACACGCATTATCATAATTTATGCGTATTAATACACACACTATCATAATTAATGCGATTTGCGCATTTTTCGGAAAATTATTAATTTTTATTATTTTCATCAAAATTTCATAATCACAACACATACAACATCATGGGCGGCGTCGTCCGGGATCTCTCACAGACAGTGTTTTGCATGGATGATGGAATGAATCACTTCGTGTTAACCAGAATATCAGGATCGAACATTGCATGGTAATTGTGAACGGGCGGAAAACAAAAAACGCCCTCTAAGGTTAAAACCCAGAATAGCAGGTTAAAACAGAGACAGTGGAATTAAGATAATATCGTATCAAACCAATTGCATCCTGTGATAAATGGTGTTAGAGGTACGCACTCTGAATCGGAAAATAACAGATAGCTCGAGTCGAATTGACTACACTCTGTGAGATAATTGTTTTATATGCACTCTGAAAGGGAATGCCAAAGTAACTCCCGCCACACCTTGAGATGCTGGGATTAAGAATAATTTTTGAATGGGTTACGGGATACGGGGAGCTCGTATTTAAACGTACCGACCAATCTGTTACAAAGCAGTACAGTCAGAGAGACATATGGGAAGGGAGCTGTATCGATAACACGAACACACCTCGGGGGAAACTAATTGACTGGATAAAATGTAACGAAGGCGAACACGATGCAAAAACTGCAGAGAAGGCAGGACAGGACTCATTCCTTCTCACACAGGCATACAGACAGGGATTGTGGAATGAGGGAAAGTTTGGAAAGGAAACGGGAGAGAAATCAGTGCTCGCGACACCAGCGAAACTCACAGACGTGGATCCACAGAATAAATATGGAAGTGACATTAAATCACACTCTTGGGTACGTGGACAGAGTCCAGGGATTGATCGCACAAAAATTATGGATATCGAACAAAAAATCCTTGACAAAGGGAAACCCTCACAATTCGAGAGAGGGAGGAAAAATGTTAAAATAAAGTCGACAGGACATGCTCCACTAAGGGCAGAGGCAAAAACTGAAGGGAAATGGCAACACGCCCGACACGGCACAGACCAAAGTGACAGATTGCCTGATGATAACTTGTTTTATGATGACGCTGTCGGCGATCAACTTTCGGAATACCTATTCACCAGTAAAACCCTTAAATTGATGGACAAGGCTCTAGTCAGAATTCCCGATTTTGACCCCCACAATAAGACTATGGATATCCACACACATATCGCAACCGTAGAAGAGGAGGCAATGATTAGAGGGCTGAGGAGACGGGATGAAAAAGCGAGTTTGTTGAAACGGACCTTACATAAAGAATCCATTCCATGGGTAAAGTCACTGCCACGCAAGGTTAGAAATGATTTTAAACAACTGAGCCTGGCAGTGATTCGGAAGTTTGGAGAATATTCGACACTCACTGAGGGGTTTTATGCTGTAAAATCGATGACCCAGGGCATGGACCAAGATCCACGTGACTACCTCGTCCAATTTAAAAGAGCGTATTACGCAGGCGATGTGAATCAATACCACGAAGGAGATAAAATGTTCAAAATTATGTTTTTTGAATCCTTGAGCCCAGAGATTACAGAAAGGGTGAGAATGGTTTTGAATCCAGAAACCGCATCCTTACGCCGCATAGAGAGCAAGGCGTACATGGCATGGTTATACAGAGCTAAGAATCATAATTCGGATCCAGAACACAGGGAGAGGGATGAGGAACCCAGCCTCTCAGAGAGGAATAAAAATCACCGAGCAGTCCCACCATGCAGGACGGAGCAGAAACGCACGCACACATGGCAAAATAACCCAGAGAGAGGTTGGCACGAGAATGAGAGCGGCACAAAGCCGAACATTCAGGAGAATCGCAGGAGGGGGAGGTTCAGAATAGAACCATACCAACACCCCATGCCACGACACACACAAGATCAAAATTACCCACAAAGATGGCGAGGTAACAATCCAGGAAAAATTTGGCACCCAAATGGGAGAAATACTGGGCTAAAAATGTACGAGAATCGCAGGAGGGAGAGGTTCAGAGCAGAACCATATCAACACCCCATCCCACGACACACGCAAGGTTCAAATTACGCACAGAGATGGCAAGATAACCACCTAGCGGGAAGGTGTTACACAGACCGCGGAGGTATGGATGCGAACATTCAGGAGAATCGCAGGATGGGAGGTCAAACACAATCGATCCAATTCCGACCAATTCCTCCACCGGCTATACCAGGAGGGAATAGAGGAATAACACAGAATGCGGTCCAAATACGTGATGAACCATCCACAGTGAGTGCGAGCGAGCGGCCAACACGCGCCCCACCCGCCGAGGTGTTAAACCCTGAGCAGGCTGCAAGTGACAGGGCTGAATGGAAGAGTGATCGGACGGTGGATAGCAGACAGCAGAGACAAAGAGAGAACACAGAGACACGCCCTGAGGAGCGCAGGCGTGAGCCTTTGAATGGAAAATATCCAAGGGAAACCAAAAATTATGTGGATCGGAGTGCTAAAATGGAGACGAATGTCCATGACGTATCGGGAATGGTGTTGAAATCCAACACACTCGTAAAAACAAAGAGGGCAACATTACGAAGGACAGAATTAAATCGACACACTGACTCGGCAAATGTGCATGTAATCGCAGAGAGAGCGAATGCCACGAACCAAGTGTCAAAGTGGGTCGTGTGCGCGAATTCTGGTTACGTGCAGCACAATTTTTCACCACACACTCCCACGACGCGAGAGAGTGAGAGAGGAAACTACAAAAACGAACCCGAAAACCGTGATCAAATTATCAAAGTGATAAGTGGTAAACCAGGCAACATGAGGAAGGTAACGCATAAATGCGTTCGAAACCGCTACCTAGCGTTTCCCAGGATTTAACAAAAACAAAAATGAATGTTCATCAGAGTTATGATGTATGAGAACCGATGTAACGCAATATCGATGTTAACGTGTGTTATTTTCTTTGCTTAATTCAAATGTAACCAGGATTTAACAAAAACAAAAATGAATATTCGCCGGAGTTATGATGTATGAGAACCGATGTAACGCAATATCAATGTTAACATGTTGTTATTTTCTTTGCTTATTTCAGATGTAACCAGGTTAAGATTGTAATACGTGCACGCGCGTCGTAAGAAATAACCGCCGAGAGTAAGGGCGGCTGATGGGATTCATGACAAAAAAAAAAAGGGGGGGCATTACTTTGTTTGAAAATTCGCCAGTGGCCAAATCGACCCCTGATAATTTTCAAAAGGGCGGACTGTTGTGTATATGCCCCCTTTTTATTTTTTTAATATTTTTTTTTTAAGAATTATTCTGCCAACATAGATAATATCGTTTTTTTTAATAGACGCGGCCACGTGGGAACGAACACGCCCCCACACTTCCACAGAGGCCCCCACACTTCCACAGATGCGCGCATACCTCATTTCAAAGGAAACAGGACATGAAAGGGGGGCAATAAGGTAATAAACTCCCCTAAATTCACACAAGAGGAACAAGGGAGGGGGGAATTGCAGGCGGGGGGTTGCAGAACCAGGAGACACGGAGGAAGAGATAATTATATTCTTAACAAAGAAACAGCATCGACAACAAAAAGCACAGATGGGTCTTTGAACCATGTTAAATACACAAGTTACCAACTCAACCATAAAGATTAAGCAAACAGTATCCATCCTCACTCCAATTGAAAACCAAAAGACAATCTGCACCAGAATCGCGACCCATCATTGTTAATTAAGTACTGACATTATTTACCTTTAAAGAATATCTACACGGCCGGGCCGAAGCATCAAAGAATAATTAGGGCATCTATTTCGCTCCAAAACAAATTCCTAGCCGGGATATCAGATCAAATAATCACAAGAAGTCGAATAATAAGTACGGAATTAAAATAGAAGAGGAATCAAGGGCGGAGAAGGCTCTCAAAATTAACCAAACACAACACCCATGGGAAGCGAGCAACACGACCGCCTTTGTCTTTCCGAGAGGATCTCCACACACAGGCACCAAGCCAGGAAATGACACCCATAAAGGTTGGGTCCCGATGAAACATCGTGAACACGGTTTCGGCATAACTGTGCAGATGGAACCAAGCAGCAAATAAGTTGCATTTCAACTTCCAAACCAAACCAACTTAAGCTGTGTGAGACAAAGGATGTGATCCCAGAGCAAGGGAGGTAATAATTAAGCTCGCTTAACGCGTAAGTTTTCGCGACAAATATTATTCAGTAACAAAACATGGATTCGAATGTTTTTTTATAACTCGACGCGAATCATCGGTCTGGCTAATGGATAACTTTGGTGGCACCGTCACGAGACCCCCACCCCTTTCTTCCAGAACGACACACACAGCTGTGTCTTCAAAGCTAATAAACACACGGACAAACACGCACGCGAAACACACGGACGGACACACACACGGACGCAGATGGTCCACCCCCACAGGAAGGTTTTATGACACAGCCTTTGAACAACTCGGGAAGCCGAGTGGAATTTTCCGATATAAACCGAAGGAAAATCCATACAAAGCATATCGTCCGGGCTTCGGCTCCAACACACATATCATCCGGGCTACGAGCCCATCTTCGGCTCCACCACAGATCGACAGGGGCTCTGGCCTCCATCACAGATCGTCAGGGGCTCTGGCCCCCATCACAGAGATCGTCCGGGCCACGAGCTCCACCAGAGATCATCCGGGCCACGAGCCCATCTTCGGCTCCACCACAGATCGACAGGGGCTCTGGCCTCCATCACAGATCGTCAGGGGCTCTGGCCCCCATCACAGAGATCGTCCGGGCCACGAGCTCCACCAGAGATCATCCGGGCCACGAGCCCATCTTCGGCTCCACCACAGATCGTCAAGAAGTTTTCATCATTGAGAATGACGAGGGTCGCGGAGTAGCGACGCGTAGCTACAAGCCGAGGTCTGCACCACCTGAGAAGAATCGCTACCCTGAGTCGCAGAGCTGCGAGTGAAGCCAACAAAGACGCCAACGTCCACCCTGCCACGAACGAAGCATCGCTCCTCGTCAGAGTGACGACCAGCGAACAACCCGCAGGAAAGGCGGAGATCGCTGAACGAGCGCCAACTTGCGCCACCTTGCGCCACCGTGCGCCACCGTGCACCACTTTGCGCTGAACGTGCGCCACCGTGCGCCACCGTGCGACACCGAGCGACAACGAGCGACACCCAGATCGACCAGCATCAACCCAAACCGACTCGTCATCCCGCCGTGGAGAAAAAGAGTCAAAGTCTTCTGAACGAGCGCCGCCGCTCACCTCACAGCGGAGAAAGTCTCAGCTGCCGCTCGCACAAACAACAGAGGTCGTATCGCTCCCCACATACAGACTCAAGAAAACACAGAGAAATCTTGTCAAACCAGTTTCCTTTGTCCCAGAATCTCGCCGAAGAGTTAATTAAAACAGAGCCAGATTCGCTCTCGCGCCCACACGCCCTCACCCACCATTGTATCAAACATTCCGTTAAAAAGGATTTTAGACTTGCCGATGAATCTATTGACATATACTTTCGCCTCTGGGATACAATAAGTGCTTTTTATTACCGCCATATGAAGTGTGTCATGCTTGTTTTCAAACTCGACCAGTCGCCGATTGTGATCAATACATGGGCGAACTAATGATGCCTGGTAGGAAAAGTAGAGGGTACAATTGATAGAAGTGTTTTTAGTCATTCAGTTCGTTAAATGCATAAGTGTTTATTCATTCATTTTAGTCAAATGCATAAGAGTTTGGTTATTCATATTAGTTAGTGCATAATATCGCAAATGCATAAGAATTTTAGTTATTCAATTTAGCTAAATACATAGTCTCGCAAATGCATAAGTGTTTATTCATTCATTTTAGTCAAATGCATAATCTCGTAATTGCATAAGAGTTTTGGTTATTCATATTAGTTAATGCATAATATCGCAAATGCATAAGAATTTTTAGTTATTCAATTTAGCTAAATGCATAAGTGTTTATTCATTCATTTTAGTCAAATGCATAAGAGTTTTCGTTATTCATATTGCATAATTGCATAATGTCACAACTGCATAAGTTTTTGTCGTTCATATTAGTTAATTGCATAATCTTGCCCATGAATTATTGACGCATGTTTGACCTGCATGATAGAATGTCACGTGCTTGTTAGAATAAAATTGTAATCCAGAAGCATATCGAGTGTTCCTTCCAAGTCCATGCAAAACCATCTTATTCATAAGAGCTGTATCCTGCGATGAGATATGAAAATGGAGACCTAAAATATTATAACACACACTAGGATAATCGGTAAATGAATCTATGATAATCGTGTTATCCTGATTGATAACTCTGGATAAACGAAACTAAGCAAATTATCATAACTGCACACATTAACATAATCGCAAGCCTCCGCATAAATTACTACGATTATCTCCGTGATTATCATAATTTATGCATATAATTACACGCATTATCATAATTTATGCGTATTAATACACACACTATCATAATTAATGCGATTTGCGCATTTTTCGGAAAATTATTAATTTTTATTATTTTCATCAAAATTTCATAATCACAACACATACAACAGGTGGACCGTGCGCTTCGTGGAAGATCAAACCCAGCGATCTTCTGCGAGGTGCATGTTTATGATAAGTATAACGCCACACAGCAATGTGATGCAACACACCCTCTGGCCTCCCTGTTTAATGAGCTGTGAAGAAGGATCGCTGCCCGAAACATCGCCCCCATTTATATATTATTATAATAATTTTAAGGCCGCAGTCTTGTTGGCAAATGTGTCGAGTTTTGTTGCTATTCGTGCCTTTGCGCCACCGCAGTGAATTGTTTCAGCAATGCGATGCAATCGGGTGGCGCGGTGGTAACACTCGTTCCTCACAGCCAGAATCCCCGCGTTCGACTCCTGACTCGGACTGCCTTTCTGTGCAGAGTTTGTATGTTTCCCCCCCCACCCCGATCTACAGGGGTTTTAACCCAGTAGCTTTCAGCTTTCCTTCACCCACAGTGCGGCAAATACTTCCACTCAAGCCCTGGCATCCCATCCCACCGGCGCGCAGGGAGAACGCTGCTCCGCCGTTCCCCGCAGTCGTCGTTCGTGATGGGACAGCCGAAGAAGACTTGCAGTGAGTAGCAGCTGCAGCGTTTACCAGGGTGGTCTCGGGTGCTCGAACTGCAGCAAGCGCGGCGAGCGCGCTAATCGCTCGGACCACGGCACCGTCACAGAGATTCGTCTCCAATTTTTTTTGGTTTTTAAATAGCTCCGCAACCGACCTGGAAGACGCTGGAGAGGTCGCGCAGGTTGAAGACGTAGTGGAACTTGACGGCGGTCGGCAGGAAGTTCTGGGCCACGCGCTGGTGCAGAGCGACGGCGGCCTGCACGAGGCTGGCGCCCGCCCGCACCACGGCCGGTACGAAGCCGCCCTGCTGGAGGTGTGCCGCCAGGATGCGGCTGTAGATGCCCTCCAGCGTCTCCGCGCCGGGGAAGTTCACCGCCAGCACCGTGAAGTGGCGCTGGCGGGTCGGACGGGCATACAGATGGAGAGACGGACGGACAGACGGATGGGGATGGGCGGATGGACATACAGACGGACAGATAGACAGACGGGCAGGCTGGTGAGTGGACGCGACATGTAATCCATGGCACTTGGTTAGGACCCCGTTCGCCCGATTCCCGTCGCCGCGTGAGAAATTATCGACGCCAATTTGCACGGTGGAATTTACACCACTGGTTCACCAATGAAGATGAGCGCTCTCCAACACCTCCCGAGCGCTCACTAAATGCAAATTCTGGAATATTCATCCTCAGCCAAGGGGTCGGTTTGTCTTACCCGCAGTTCCCGTCGCGGCGAATCACACTCTCTCAGCTGTGCTTTGTTTGCAGTGGCTGTAGTGGCGGTAGTGGGGTTGACAAGTTGTAGAATCACTACAACCAAATGAACAACTACAAATGTGTCCGAGGTACTTTTCAAATTGTCAAATTGCCCGAGCACGTTGACGGTGGGGGTGTGAGGAGGGCGGGGCGGAGGGCGGGTGCATCAATACAACCCACCTAATAACATGCCGACGTTGGGCCGACGTTGGGCGGACGTTGGGCTTACGTGGGTCCAACATTGCACGTTTTACTGGACGAGAATCCACATTAGATAGCAGTGGTACTAAACTAAACGATTTCTATTTTACCAGGTTTTATCCACTGAGCTGTAGAGCTCTTTTTCATAAGCGACCTGCCCACAAATGATAGCTCAACGAAGTGGCTCAAATACTCTGAGCGATTCTAAACGTGGAGGGAAAAAAACCGAGGACCCGGAGAAAAATGCACGCGACCAAGGGAAGAACATGCAAACCCCTAATATACAGGCATCATCAGGGTTGGGATTGAACCCACAACCTCCTGTTTACCAGGCGAGAGAGTAAACATCTTGCCACCAGGGCGCCCAAATTCCCGGATGGCATCTCAAGGCAAGAGCCTCAGGAGCCCAATCACCCTTTCCATCTTCCAAATAAAACATTCAAATATATTTAAAATAATATATATCCCACGAGTGAGACAGGTGGCAGGAGGCGAACCTGCAGGCGGGGGTTGATGGTGAAGCTGCCGGCCGTAGGGTTCATGCAGGCCACGTACTGACAGCCGTGAATCTCCTTGAGGCCCAGCTTCTGCCTGTCGTACCTGTGGTCACGCGACGTCGGCACAACGGCAATTCGCTGGTTTTAAAGGGGCACCCCGTGCACGAGCGTGGCCACGTTGGCCAATCCACTGCTGGAACGAGGCCCCCCCCCACCCCACCAGGGCTGCCCCCCTCCGCCCGGCCCACTGAACTTGCTTCACCACGCTGGTCAACGAGGGTTCGTGGAAGCAGCCGGTCAACAAAGACGAAGATCCCCTGTGTAGCCTTAAAAGACTGCTGGGGCAAGTGCTGTCAAGCGAGTAGCACCTATGAAGACCGGAACGGCACACGAGGGGGGTGGGTGGCCAGCACCGCGCCCGACCGCCTTTGTCTCCCCGTAGTGATGTTTACACACTGCACTAGGTACTCATTTGAGGCCGAGTGGACCTAGGGGAGGCCCTGGATCGGTTCAGATAATCGTCACTCGCGTTGAGCGTGAATGAAACTCAGGTCGCCGGGTTCATAGTGCAGCGCGCCAACCAATACACGACCGCTACACTAAGTACACACCGCTGCACACAGAGGCACGCACAGTCAATAACAGTGATAATTTAATCCTCTAGTTGGACAGATATTACGAAGGTGCCGCTGTGTTTCACAGACGCAGTCTGCAGTTATAGGGGGGTTTCGCCATGGGGAGGGGGGGGGGCGAGGCTACGTTGCCGTGCGTGTGAAATCCCAAATCGAGCGACTCTGCTCGTACAAATTTGGACCGTGAAACGCCGACGTGCGACGTTCACGATACTCATTGCGTGTGTGCGTTGCGAATGTTGGGGGGGGGGGGGGGGGGGGGGCGCGTCAATCGCCGCGTACTACGCTACGCGATCCCATAGCGTCCACCGCTAAGCGGGAGGCTGCCGCACGCACGCACGCAACAGCAACAGCAACCGCCATTCGCCACTAAGTGGCGGTGACGTCACCACGACGCTTGTGCCAGGCCAAGTGCACCTTGAGGCCACGTGAAGGTAACGCACGCACGCACACACGCACGCACGCCCACAGCGTTAACCCGGGGGGAGTTGTCCCGCCGGATCCGACACCGCGACCGCCGCCGAAGTGCGGCACACGCCAAGAGCACACCACCCCGGAGGGATGCCCACCAGTGGCCGTAGTCCAGGTGCTGGCGGATGAGCGTGTGGGGCTGCACCGTGCCGTAGTTGTCCACCTCCGGCATGTTCACGTCGTCCAGGAAGTAGACCATGCGCTTGTTGCCCGGGGGGCCGTAGTTGCGTCCGGCCTTCTTCTCCAGAGGCCTCTCGAGCACCCCTAAGAACAACAAGAAGGGAGAGTTGGGAGTGGGTGGGCAACACTGGACGTTCGTGACTTTCTGGATGTCTGTGAGAAAGAGTTTCTTAGCGCTCATCGGGATTCCTCCAGTATCAACAAATATTGGGATTCCGAATGCGGCAAAACTACTCAACTAAAACTACATTTACACTATGAGACCTCCTTTACCAGTGGCAAAATATAGTAGTAGGTTTTTACCCTTTAAACTGGTACAAAACTGACACCTGTATACAAGGCATCATGTTTGCAATAACCGCAACACAAGCAGTCAAAATGCAAACAAAAAGAAACAACTCTGATAATGGTAATTATATGTACTGTCCTTGAAGTCAACTTGCAAACATGATGCCTTGTATAAAGGTGTCAGTTTTGTACCAGTTTAAAGGTAAAAACCTACTAATAAAACGAAATTATTATGTTACCATGTAAGGCCCGCTGGGCTACACAGCACTTTTTCAGAAGTGACTTGGCCCACAAATGACAGCTCAACAAAGTGGCCTATTATCATCATCACATGGGAATTCATAGTCGCAGCCGAGTACTTTGAACACACGTTGATTCTAAATGTGGAAGGGGGGGGGAAGAAACGGAGGACCCGGATAAAAATCAACACGTCTACGGGGAGAGAAACATGCACGCTCCAAATATACAACAAGCGTCGGGGTCGGGATCGAATCCACGGCCTCCTGCATACGAGGCGAGGTAGTTAACATCTCGCCTCCGTGGCCAGAGACGTACGCGGTGCCGTACGCTTCACAGGGGCCGTTAAAGATCCGTGGTTCGCAACGAGTATGAGGCCTTTCATTCAGATTATGTCTTCTCGACAGACCTGTTCTCCACCTGAGGACGGCTGATTGCGTTGTGGCCGAAACGTCGTGAGAATTATTTTGTTATGTTTTATTTGTATTATTATTTTATTCTTATTTCCATTCTACGTGACTTTACCGAAAGAACCAAGAAGATGAATCCCTGCAGTCACGAAAGCTTTAAATCGAAAAGAGTATGAGGCCATCGTGTCCCAGTGACACCACGGTCTAAGATTTGAAAATGACACAGCAAAGTGGCCAAGTTGGCATTTCCTGTAGACACAGCGATCGATCATCATCGCCCGCCATCTGACTCGTCCTGGTCTCTCCCCAGAAAATAAAAGTTGATGCAGAGAAGAGGGAGAACGAGAGGCCACGTGTGTGGATTCTGCAACGATTTCCAAACGTGTGTTTGATCAGAGGGATGCTCTATGATCCATTCGTCCGGTTCCTGGTGGGATAAGGCCCATTGGAACACTCAGTTTTTTCATCCTCCACTCATTGTGTGGGCTCAGTCTCTACCAGACTCTGACTGTTGCGTCTCATCCGTCACACTGCGCACGAACTGCTGCAGGTCTCAACAACTCACTCACTCAGTAGCTCGCTCACCCTGTGACTCACTCATCCACTCACCTACCCACCCAATCACTCACTCACTCACCCACCCACCCAGTCACCCACCCACCCACACAGACACCAACCCCATCACCACACCGCAGGTCACAACACAATAAACAATCGCCGATTGTTTATTGTTTATTTATGTCTGTTAATTGTGATTAATTTTTTGATTGCGTGGTTGCACCGTGGGACCAAGAGAGAGGACTGTAATTTCATCTGTGTTGTATGTCATGCATGTAACACACTTGACAATAAAGTGACTTTAAGACTTTAAGAACACTTCTCTCGGTGACCAGCGTGGTGAAGTATGGTCAAACAACTCGTATCCCCCCCACCCACCCCCGGCGTGACTAACATGACACTGGGAGGGGCAGTGGAGGAGGGACGAAGGGCTCGACATGAATCTGGTTATAATTATCGTCAATGACGTCTAAACGACGTCGGTTGCAAAGCAGAGTTTGAAAAACAGAACAACAAACGCTCACTCGTCAAGGAATTAATTAACGGATTAGGAAATTGCAAAAAAGACGTTGAACGTCTGAAACTCAAGAGGCAATTATCGTTTCTAAATCAGCTCATGAGAGCCAACGTCAAAAAAGTTACAATTTTATTTTCCCAGCAAAAAATAAATAAAGAAAAATTGCCCTTTTTTTTACGAAGATTTTTTTGTTCTAATTCGCGTAAGTTATGCATCATTTTATTTTATTTACGACACCAATATTAATTGACGCGTTTCCATTTCATTGAAACTGTTCACGCAGTTTGGCAGGGTGGTGGGCGTCGGTCCGTAAAAGGGGTTGCCACCCGTCCTGGTTTCCCCGGGGACGCCCCCCCTGCTTTTTGCGGGAAATCTCGCCAGTTGTGTACGAATCGAGTGCATTTGACGCATAGTTCTCCCCTATTTCGATATTGAGAGAAATCCTGCCGCTACGTTAAGCGCCGGTTTTCTTGTACCTCGGACGCATGGCAACATTAGTGCGTTTATGACTCTGCTAATTTATAGCTTTCCGTGTGAATCTACGGCTCTCTTGGTGAGTCTATGGTTCTCTGTGTGAGTCTATTGGCTCTCTTGGTGAGTCTATGGTTCTCTGTGTGACTCTGTGGCTCTCTGTGTGAGTCTATGGTTATCTTGGTGAGTCTATGGCTCTCTGTGTGAGTCTATGGCTCTCTTGGTGAGTCTATGGTTCTCTGGGTGAGTCTATGACTCTCTGTGTGACTCTATGGCTCTCTGTGTGAGTCTATGGTTCTCTGTGTGAGTCTATGGCTCTCTTGGTGAGTCTATGGCTCTCTTGGTGAGTCTATGGTTCTCTGTGTGAGTCTATGGTTCTCTGTGTGAGTCTACGGCTCTCTGTGTGAGTCTATGGCTCTCTTGGTGAGTCTATGGTTCTCTGGGTGAGTCTATGACTCTCTTGGTGAGTCTATGGTTCTCTGGGTGAGTCTATGACTCTCTGTGTGACTCTATGGCTCTCTGTGTGAGTCTATGACTCTCTTGGTGAGTCTATGGTTCTCTGGGTGAGTCTATGGTTCTCTGGGTGAGTCTATGACTCTCTGTGTGACTCTATGGCTCTCTTGGTGAGTCTATGGTTCTCTGTGTGAGTCTATGACTCTCTGTGTGACTCTATGGCTCTCTGTGTGAGTCTATGGTTCTCTGGGTGAGTCTATGACTCTTTGTGTGACTCTATGGCTCTCTGTGTGAGTCTATGGTTCTCTGTGTGACTCTATGGCTCTCTGTGTGACTCTATGGCTCTCTGTGTGACTCTATGGCTGGTGAGTCTATGGTTCTCTGTGTGAGTCTGTGACTCTCTGTGTGAGTTTATGGCTCTCTTGGTGAGTCTATGGTTCTCTGTGTGAGTCTATGACTCTCTGTGTGAGTCTACGGCTCTCGATGGGGACAGAAACGCCACCTGTCCTGCTTTTCCCAGCATCGTCCTTCCCTGATGTAGCTGCCCTCAGAAATCTGTCCGTCTTCCCGGGACATTGAGCGTCACGCACTTTCTCCGGTTCACATGTGGAACCATGCACCACTCGAGGACAAATCCGATTGGCGCGGTCGGCCACGTGCGGCACGACAGAGCTTCCAGACGTGCATACGCACATGCGTGCCCATCCTCCTGTCCACTGCAGGCGTTGCGAGATCCCCTTCCTCTGCTTACGATACATCCCCCGGTACAGGTAGTCCCCGAGTTACGATGGTAGTCCCCGAGTTACGATGGTAGTCCCCGAGTTACGATGGTCCGACTTACGATATTTCGATCTTACGATGGCGATAATCGATACGACAAAATTGCCATCAACAACCTAACATCGTTCAAGTATGCAGACGACGGACAGAATCTTGGTGAGTACAGCACAATATGATACGTTACGATACGTACAATGCATGTATGACACGTAGCTTTAGCGATTTCATTTTAAGGTTACCACGATACGATACGTTCAATGCATGTGAAACGTTTTTATAGCAGATAGGATTGTTTCCTGAAAAAAACTTTATATTCAATTGCAGTTCATATAGGTGCAGTACAGTATTGTAATTAATAAATACATACATCTTCTTGGTTCTTTCGGTAAAGTCATGTAGAAGGGAAATAATAAAATAATAAAAATAAAACATAATAAAATAAAATACATACAGTATATTGTTTATACAGCACGGTACTGTAAATTGCTCTGTGTTGCTAAATTATCACCATTCTTTAAGACTTCTTGGTTAAGCTAGGCCATCTTCGACTTACGATATTTTCGACTTACGATGGCGGTCGTCGTAACGCATCTCCATCGTGAGTCGAGGACTACCGGTGTTTTTGTACCTCGGGAGGTGACAACCCTCGCTCAGCGAGTAGCGTATCCTCCCGTCGACCAGCAGCAGCAGAAAAAAAAAAGTACCGACAAGCAATTTCGTGGAAACCAATTAAAAAAAAAACCGCGCGTCCGTTGAAGGCACTTGCATACTCAACTGGCCGGCGTTATCTGTGCTTCATTAAGACCGATCCTATCTTTACAAGCGCCGCTCTGGGGAAATAAAGAGCCGGCGAAATGTATTCCCGTGGAAGTTGATGTTCTGTTTTATTCCGGTGACATTAAAGGACCTTTAAGGGGCAAAAAGGCTTTTGCCAGTGGAGCATGACTGCTCTAATTTAATTAACCCTACATCACCATATTAATCAGCACGGGGGGGGGGGGGATCGGGGGGTCCGGAGCATGAACTGTTTTGTGTTTTTGACCTTGGCGGAGACGGCTCGTCGAAAAAAGTTGCACGCGGCCCCCGCGCGTCCAAAGCATCCTCGCGCGCAGTTTACACCCCCCCCCCCCCAAACGTGGCGTCGATGCGGGAGGGTAGCAAAAAAAATGAAACGCGCTTTGCTAATGCGCAACCTCCTCTTTTCTTTGCCGGCGGAGAGCCTAAAGGTCACAGAGAATCTTAATAGGATGGAGCGCGGCCCGACACGGCATTCCGCATGAAGGGCAATGGTGGCTGCTCGCGACCGGACGTCGGGGTACTGACGAAGGATCGACGGGCAGCTCGTGTTCTGTCGGGGGAGTCACATGAACCGATGCGTTCAGTGCGTACGAACAACAAACGGAATCGACCCTCACACGCGCGATTCCACACACGCATCGCTACGAATTGGCAGAGTCCATTTTTAATTGACGCATCCGTGGCATCGCTACACGCCGTGGGAGACAGACGAACAGAATTTCATTCCTAACCCGTCCTGTCGTTCTCTCTCTCTCTCTCTCTGGCCTGAATCCGGGGAATTGCCCAATGGGCGATTCTTACAACGCACTGCACCAGCCAACGCCTTGACCTGTTCAACCTTCGATGGAAAGCTATCCTTCTTTCGTACGGTCCGATGTAGATGCAGAACAACAAAATGGCAATTTGACATTCAGGTGGTCAAGCCAGATAACCACGCCAGGAGTAGCATGGAGTTGGATCGCCATGACGTCTCCTTCGTATTTGTGGATGGGGGCATTGCGTCGTCACGCGTTGCACGATCTGTTCTGGATGACCACGGTCGCACACGACACGAGAGTTTTTAGTTTTTCATTTGTGCATCAGGTATCCCGCACCTACTGCTATGGTTTGTGCAGTGGCTGCCGTTTAGGGTGGACGTGCGTGCGCTTCGTGGGAAGATCGAAACCAAGGGATCTTCCGCGTGAGCTCTTTCACGAGGCGCTTGTTATGATAATTACAACACGATACGACACACTCCCGTCGTTACACGTTGTACGGGTCTGTTCTGGATGACAACGGTCGCACACTGCCGGAGAGGTTTTTTTTTGTATTGCTATTGCAAAGCGATGATCGAATACAACAACAGCAACAACAGCAGCAACAGCTCCTGGCTGGGAAGGGACTGGGGGGGGGGGGGCAGTTAGGAGATACACTTACGCTGCAGCATGGCGGAGGTGGTGTAGTAGTTCAGCGGCACGCTCGTGACCGCAGTAGTCGTCGGGCAGCGCGCCAAGGTGCTCGGCCACGAGCGCCGTCTTGCCCACGCCGGCGTTGCCCACGAGCAGCACGGGCTTGCCGCGCGACGCCAGCAGGCCCAGCAGGTAGCGCAGGCGCGCCGTCTCAGGCGGTGGGCACCACCACCGACTGCCACACGGGCGGCAGAGAGAGCGCGAGACAGAGAGAGAGGGGAGAGCCGCCAGCGTTATTATAGAACGGCTTCTCGTTTTACAACTGCTTTTTGTGTTTACATGCATGTGTGTTGAACTTTTTTCTTCTTGGTTCTTTCGGTAAAGTCACGTAGAATGGAAATCATAAAATAATAAAAATAAAACATAATAAAATAATTCTCACGACGTTTCGGCCACAACGCAAGCAGCCATCTTCAGGTGGAGAACAGGTCTGTCAAGTAGACAGAGTCTGAAGTCGAAATTTATGTTGAACTTCTTTTGCACCGACATAGCTAACCATGCTAATCGGAGGCGCGGGGGAAGGACAATACATGAAACAGATAAAGCAGTTATAAAGAAATGAGTTTTCAATCAAGATGATTGAAAAGTGCACAGTTCCAGCGGCTTCCTAATATCGGAAGGAAGAACGTTCCAGACGGCCGCAGAAGCGCATCTGGAAGCGCGCGATGCAGTGGCCACCGTCTTTGTTCAATGGTTAGCCAAAAGCTGCTACTGCGAGGATGACCCGAGTTCGCGTGATAGTTTATGTTCCTTGACGAGACCAGCCAAGGTATTGGGATTATACTGGTAGGAACCTCCTGGTTACACCAGTCCACAGGGGATTATTGTGTCCGTCGTGCAGGGAGGGGCTGGGTGGGGAGGGGCTGGGTGGGGAGGGGGGGTGGGGAGGGGCTGGGTGGGGAGGGTGGGGAGGGGCTGGGTGGGTGGGGGGAGGGGTGGGGCTGGGTGGGGAGGGGCTGGTCACCCCGTGGTGCCCTTATAAAACTCAACGTTTAACCTACTCACACCGGCTTGTGCCCGCCCTCACAGTCGGGCAATTTGCGGAATACACCACGCCGCCGTTGACCCTGGCCATTGACCGAGAAACCCAACGTTCCTACCAGCTCCCTCTGCAGGAATGTGTTTTTTGTGTGTGTTTTGTGTCGTCCTTCCCCCGCACCTCCGATTAGCGCGTTTGTCTACAGCACGGCGTAAAAGAAGTTCAACTTACACACACACAGATGCGGTGGCCGACTCTCGCAAATCACGTTGTGGGATCTTGAATGTTCACCGTGAGTAGAGGACGCATGATGTTTATTATTGTTTTGGTTAATACTCAACGCGGTAATAACCAGGACGCCTGCCAGATTTGATCCACGAGTCTCGAGTGCAACAAGTGCTTTGCCCCATGCCAGGCAGCTCGCCACGACGCTGCTGGTGATTGATTGAGTGAGTGGAGCTGCGAGTGAGTGGAGCTGCGAGTGGAGCTGTGAGTGAGTGGAGATGTCAGTGAGTGAGTGGAGCTGCGAGTGAGTGAGTGGAGCTGCGAGTGAGTGAGTGAGTGGAGATGTGAGTGGGTAGAGCTGTGAGTGAGTGGAGCTGTGAGTGAGTGGAGCTGTGAGTGGAGAAATGACGATGACGATACATCGGGTCCCCTGCATTGAGATGTTCGGTCACCCCCCGCTACTGAATCATTGCCATTGTTTGTCACACTTAAGGAGCGCAACTGTACTGCGCGTTTTTCAGGCTGTGCCGCGTGCCGTGACGGCACAATGTTCGGCGTTTTGGCTGCGCGGGATTTCATTTCATGTTTTCATTGCGCGCGTTTGTGCCGGGTTCGTGTGCCAGATTCGTCAATTTTTCAAAGGGTGCGGAGCCTTCTTTTGGGATGCAACATCGACGACAACGGCACGACTGGACAAAAAGAGAGAGAGAGAAAAAAGAAATACAAATAAGGAAACATTCACAGTGGTGGAAAACTCTGCGGCTTTTCCGGGGATCTTTTGATTCTTTTTTTGTGAAGCTCCGAGCGTCTGTTCAGCTATCCCTCCATCACGGCACGGGGGGGGGGGGGGGGTGAGACAAAGGGGGACGCTCATCCATCGCCATTGACCATTGAGGACGTGGGGGGAGGGGGCGGGCGGGGGCGGAGGGGGGAGGGCTGAGTGCGGGCCACAAGGAGCCTTGACTTTCAAAAATCTCCCCGCGACAGGTAGCTTTTATTTAAACCAATTAATTTTACGGCCGGCCGTGACCATTCCCCTGCTCTCGTTCGGCCGTGACGCCGCGTTAACCGGGGGGGGGGGGGGGGGGGGTTAAGGACGAACAGCCGGGCTGGACGAACACGCTTGGGCGAGCCCCATCAGCGCCTTTGTTAAAAAACCAATCGCTCTGCGGGGACATCCGCACGCCGCGTAGGTACTGCTACGCTGCGCGGTCTTGGCATAGTGCTGATGATGTCTGAAAAGGGGCAAAGACGTGTAAGGCGCACGGCTGAAGATTGACGCGCAAGGATCTTCGCGACAGATGTCATGGCGGTTAGCGCGCTACGCTATGGACCCGGCGAGCCGAGTTCGATTCACGCTCACGATCAATAATTGTGGCGAATTTTTTTAACCGGTCCTGGGCGTCCTCCTCTAGGTCAACTTAGCCTCAAGTGAGTACCTGGTGTGGTGTGTAAAACATCGCCACCAGGAAGGCAAAGGCGACCGGGCGTGGTGCTGACCACCCACCCACACCCTCGTGTGCCGTGTCAGCTTTCATAGGTGCTCGCTAACAGCACTTGCCGCAACAGTCCGTGAGAGGCTATGCGGGGAATCTTTGTCTTGTCCTGCCGTGCCCCCCTCCTTCACTCGGCACGACCAATTCATTAAGCTGTCACGTGATGAACAAACGTGGCCAAGTGATTACTGCTTCGGCACGCCCGGAGGACTGATGCGGAGGTGTGACCCAACAACAACAACAAAAACACCCTTCCATGCATCAGTTGCCGCATTGCTTCGCGGATAAACATTTTAAAATAAAAAGCAATTGCCGCTACATTGATAGATGGTCTTGTGCAAGAGTTGCTGACCTCTTCTGGTCTGGCTTCAACATTGTGGGCCCCATCACCAGTGCAGTGCTTTTGCAAAACCAACGACTGCTCTTGTTTCTTGTTAGATGGGTGGCCCATCGGATGATGTCAGAGTGCTCAACTCGTGGAACTGAGATCCTGGATTCAAATCCAAAGTCAATTCCAGGGCTCTACATTTACCATTGATCTGTGCCTATCGTAACGGACACTCGTGACAATCGATAGACATGCTAACCGACTGGCCCAAGATTACTCTCTGGCTTTCCGACGTCACACACGCAACGCACGCTCGCCCACGCACGCACACAAGTGTCAGAACGGGTACCGTAAGATCCGACCATGTCTGTCAGGTGCTCCCCTGAGCTGCTCATTACACACAAGAGTGCCGGTCAAGGAGCATAAACCATCACGGAAACTCCGGTCATCCTCGCAGCGGCTTCCTCGGTGCCATCAAACACAAATGGTCACCGCACCGTGCGCTTTCAGAAACTCATTTTTATTGAGCGCTGCTTTCTGTGTTTAATTTTCGATTTAAAGCTTTCGTGACTGCAGGGATTCATCTTCTTGGTTCTTTCGGTAAAGTCACGTGGAAGGTAAATAATAAAAAAAAATTATTGTGTTTTATTTTTATTATTTTATTATTTCCCTTCTACGTGACTTTACCGAAAGAACCAAGAAGAAGCTTTCTGCGTTTAGTTTGCCGTTCCCTGTTCCCCGCACCTGCGATCAGCACGGTTGGCTGCGCACGGTGTGAAAGAAGCTCAGCGTTGGAATGCGACGCGTGACGCCCACCTGCAGCGGCCTCTCCGGGTCCATGTCGAAGCTGCCGACGCGCTCGCTCCACGGCAGGAAGCGCCGCGAGGCCGGGTCGATGAAGTAGTCGAAGACGGTGCCCTGAGACGGCAGCTTCACCGTCTTCATCTCCTTGAGCCACCAGCGGCTGAACTCGGCGCGGTAATCGATCAGCTGCTCGCCCCCGCAGACCGCGGCAAGAGACAACGCGACGCACCGACGCGTCCCACGTCACTCGCGAGTCGCGTCCTGCCCCCGTCTATGTTACGCAACGTGCGTTGAACTTCTTTTGCGCCGAAGGGTCGAGGCGGTGTACACTGTGGGGGGGGGGGGGGGAATACCTGGTCATGGAAGAGGGCCCCTCCAAACGCCCAGATGCACGCGAACACGAAGTAGAGCTCGTAGAGCTCGCGCGGAGAGTCGGCCGGGGAGTTGAGTGGCGTGAGCAGGCAGTCGAGGAGAGAGCACAGCGTCTGGCACGGTGATACGAGACAAAGACAAAGGTCCACCCACCGCCGTATGGCCCTAACGGAATGTTGGGGCGAGCGCTTTGAAGGCCAGCACTGCGGGGTGGGTGGCCCATGACCGACACCACGCACGCCCTGGTCTCCCCCATGGGCGATGTTTACGACACACCGCACCAGGTGCTCATTTGAGGCCGAGTCATTAAAAACATTGTAATCTGGCGAGAACTCAAGAAAGACCAGGATCGTGAAACACGGGTGAGCCCGAGTGTTCAAGTTCAAGTTCATTTATTAGTTCGAGTTCATTTATTAGGTATAGCCCTGTGAGCCATTCGGCTCTTGAATCGGGTGCAACCGCAACAAACAAAAAATAAAAACATGAACAAGATAACATCGTAAAGTGAATATGTGACTAAGTGCAAACAGAAAATCCAAGAAAAGACAGCAAAATATTGCAGAAAAAGCACCGTACACCAACGCTTTGTGCAAAAATCCCAGTGGGATGCAAGTCAAACAACAACAACAACAACAACCACAAGACAACGTAGATTAAGACCATCAGTCTTACTCCGTACTACAACAAACACACATGGCCAAGCCAAAAAACTTTTCGAAATCACCAAAATAAAGCAATGAGTGGGGGTGGGGGGAGGGGGGGGGGGGGTCCAGCCACACCTGTATGATGCTGCACTCGGGCTGCGGTGTGATGGGCTTGAAATTGGAGCGGAGCTGCTCCAGGCAGGGCGGCACATACTTTTCGAACAGGATCGTGAGGTTGGCGCGCTCCGACTGCACCCGGCGGCCGTCGAGCCAGCTGGCGACGTACCTGCACCTCGGCGGCACGGGCAAAGTCGGGCCCCCCGCCGCCGATCAAATTTACCCAGCGGCCGAACACCCCCCACCCCTCCCCCCCCACCCCCATCAATACATCCTGAGATGCAGTGGCATTTAATAATCATATAATAGTTAATATTTGCAAGGCGCGTTTAATCCGTAGATCGCAATGCACCACGTATGGAAAGCAGAAAACAAACATAACCAGGGTGAACGGCTAGAACTAGAGGGGTAAAGGCCGGTTTAGAGAGGTGAGTTTTCAAGACAGACTTGAATTTCGCCTAATAGCGATTCTGATTGTCTTGCGAGCAAGGGCTTGGCAGCCGCACGATCGCCCTCGGAGTACCTTGGAAGAAGACGATCCGAATATCTCGGGGACCTCCGCTGGAGAATCACGATGGGTTCTAGATTTGAAGCTTTCGTGACTGCAAGGATTCATACTCTTAGTTCTTTCGGTAAAGTCACGTAGGTAAAAAATGAAATTAAAATTAATAAAAAATAAAATAATAAAAAATCACGACGTTTCGGAGGCAACACAAGTCTCCGTCATCAGGTGGGATCGTCACAGCCAGATTTGCTGCAGAAAAAATGGCTGTGACGGTCCCACCTGATGACGGAGACTTGTGTTGCCTCCGAAACGTCGTGATTTTTATTGTTTTATTTTTATTAATTTCATTTTTTACCTACGTGACTTTACCGAAAGAACTAAGAGTATGAATCACGATGGGATCGGTGCCTGTCAATATCGCGGGGCTAACCACGCCGAGTGCCTTGCAGGTCAGCGGGGTTGTACTCAGGCGGACTCGACACAGAGACACATCGTAAACATCGCCACAAAGTCGGCTGGCTGCACCATCCCCTCTCTCGTGTGCCCGCACCGGCACCTCGTAGGCGCCGCTCACCAACAGCCCTTGCCCCGACAGCCCGTTGAGACTATCAAACCGGGGGGACCTTTTTGCACTTTGCCTGTATGTGCGCGCGCGCGTGCAATGTGTGGGAGGCACGCACGGGTTCCAGCCCAGGTCCTGGGGGTTGACGTAGAGGATCCCGGCGCGCGACACGGTGGCCGGCGTGGCCGTGCGCAGGTGGCTGATCTCGAACAGCAGCCGCATCGAGGGCTTGAGCGGCACGCGCTCGTTACTGGCCAGGGTTAGCACCTGGGGCACGTGGGGGGGGGGGGCGAGGTTAAGGGGGAGGGGGGGTCCAGGGCAGGTGTAACGAGCGATGAGCGCCGCGAAGGAGCGAGCGACGAACAGCGTCATCACCTTGTTGTCGTCCATCACCGTGTTGAGGGACTCGATCCACATGGGGTCGATGTCTCCGTCCAGGACGAGCCACTTGGGCCCGTCATGCGACACGTTGGCTTGCTCCCTCATGATGCTGGAGAAGAGGCCTGGCCACCACCACACGCGCAAACGCGTCAACACAAAGGTGGGTCCCGTCGCGCGCTCGCGCTCGTGTGTGTGTGTGTATACGCGTATAGGTGTGCTCGCTTGCAGCGCTTGTCCCGGCAGCCTGCCCAGGTTACACGGGGGATCTTTGTCTTCGTGTCCGGGGAGCAGTGGCGTGGTGGTCAGCGCGCTGTACTCTGAACCCAGCGACCCGAGTTCGATTATGTGCATCGGTGCTTGGCCTCCCCTAGGTCGACTCAGCCTCAATAGAGCGCCTGGCGCGGTGTGTAAACATCGCCACTGGGGGAGACAAAGGCGGCCGGGCGTGGTGATGGCCACCCACCGCTTCATGAGCAGGTGCTCGCTAACAGCACTTGCCTTAGCAGTCTGTTAAAGGCGATACGGAGGGGGGGGGAATCTTTCTTGTACGTTGAAATTATTTTGCACAGTACGTAGCCAACCGTGCGAACCGGAGGTGCCCGTGTGAGTGGCAAAATAATGAAACAAAGATCCCCCGTATAGCCTGAACAGACTGTTGGGGCAAGTGCTGTTAGCGAGCACCTATGAAAGCCGACACGGCACACGAGGGGATGGGTGGCCAACACCATCCCCAGTGGCAATGTTTACACACCGCACCAGGCACTCATTTGAGGCTGAGTCGACCTAGGGGAGGCCCATGACCGGTTAAGATAATCGTCACCGGTGTTGGCTTTCCACGCGCCTCCGCAGCACGCGTACAGCGAACGTTCTCTTTGCGACGTGACGCAAGTTGTTTCTTTGCTCCTCTTGCTCTTCGCATCATTGCTGTGCTCACCGTCCCTTTGGCGACCCAGGTCCCTCTCGGAATGAGACCCATCCTGGTCTCAACTGGTTCGAGAAAATTATCCTCATGGCGGGACCCCGGGGTGTACCATAGTAGCCCAGCTCTCGCATAATGTTCGTGATGCAGTCACTTTTAATCTGTTGATGGTCGGCGACGCGGCAATCGACTCATCTCGACGAGCTGTACACGATGCAGCACCACTACGGTGCCGCGTACGAGCGTTCAGGGTATCGGCGCAATCGTCCTCGCTGCGTTTCGACATCGCGGAGTGTGGCACTGATGTCGGATTGATTGGTACCCCAGTCGCGGAGTTAAGTAACACCCCTGGGGAAAACTAGTGTCCCAGAAATAAAATATTGAATTGCCTCGGTCATTGTGTATTATTTGGTACCCCAGGGTACCGCCATAAGGATAACTTGTCCACCAAATGTGCACACACGTGTCCCTCCCGCTGCATGTCCAGCGCACGAGTCTTCCTCCGTATGACCACTGCACACGCGTTCCATCACACAGTTCCACGGCATATATCCACCACGCATGTCCACCATCACGTGTGACCATCCGTGAGGCACACATCACAAATGTCGACCAAAAAAGAGTCCATCATGTACCATCGCCCACATGCGTCCCCTACGTCAATTGCACGCATCTACCGTCCATTACGTACAGAGTGCTTGCCACAATTTCGATTTAAAGCTTTCGTGACTGCAGGGATTCATCTTCTTGGTTCTTTCGGTAAAGTCACGTAGAAGGGAAATAATACAATAATAAAAATAAAACATAATAAATAATGCTCACGACGTTTCGGCCACAACGCAAGCAGCCGTCCTCAGGTGAAGAACAGGTCTGTCAGAAAGACAGCGTCTGAATGAAGAACAGGTCTGTCTTTCCAACAGACCTGTTCTTCACCGGAAGACGGCTGCTTGCATTGTGGCCGAAACGTCATAAGAATTGTATTTAGTCATGTTTTTTTATTTTATTTTATTATTTCCCTTCTACGTGACTTTACCGAAAGAACCAAGAATATGCTTTTGCCACAAATTAACCGCGATACCTTGCAGCATAAACCGTCATCACGCAAATTCCGGTCATCCTCACAGCAGCAGCAGCAGCTTTTGGCTAACCATCGAACAAAGACGGTCACCGCATCGCACGCTTTCAGATGCGCTTCTCCGGCCGTCTGGAATGTTCTTCCGATATTAGGAACCTACTGGAGCTATGCACTTTTAAATATGAATTTGAAAACGAATTTCGTTAGAACTGCTTTTTGTGTTTAGTTTTTTGTCCTTCCTCCCCCCCTCCTCACACCTCCGATTAGCGCGGTTGGCTACGTGTTGTGCGAAAGTACACACACGTACACATCTACCACACATTCACCTTTGAGGTTCACCATTCCACTGCACATGGCCAGCGCACGTGACTGCAAAACGCTGACAATTTAAAATGACCCTCCCCCTATCCCCGTCGTGAGCAGCCTTCACCCGGATCTCTGCGTCTCACTGCTCCCACGTCCCGGGTGGTGCTTGTCCTACGCTCCGGCGTAAAAACGCTCTCGCGGTATTGATTCACGCCCCAAATAGGGCCCCCTAAGCGGTGCGCAGGTACAAAAAAAAAATGCCCTCGTTAAGATCATAGCCGTTTTACGCGGCGGTCAATTTCGGCACTTGAGACGGGGAAAAAAACGAAAAATCGATCGCCGATGGGTGCCGTGCAGCTCGCTAGTCGTGGCGGTTAAAAGCCATCGTGATGCTTTTCGGTGAGCGGCAGGGGGTAGGGCGCCGGTGGTAACGCTCACACCTCGGCCTGGGTTCGATTCCCGACGACTCGGGCCGCCTTTCCGTTGTGCGGTTTGTTTGTACGTCATCTCTCCCCAAGCGTTCTTTCGCATGGGGTTCCTCCAGGGTTCGACCGGTCGTCCTCCCGTGGCAAAAAAATTGGAAATAATAAAAATGCTCCATCTGACTGTAACCGTTATTGGGTCAAAATATCCCGTTGCTGAAAAATGACCGGCAAATTATTCCATTTAGATTACAACCATAGCAACGACGTCGCCTCCTACTGCAAAGCAAGACTAAAAACCACTTGGCAGGACCCTCCTCAAGAAGAGGCTTGAGGCTGTCCTGAGTAAACAAAAGGAATAAAGTCGGTTGACAGTGAGCTCGGTTAATGGTGTTGCGTTTAACGTTTCGCCTCCCATAGGACCCCATAGTTTCGACTAACGTTAACGTTTTGATTAACGGTGCGTTTGCGTGATACACGCAGGTTCCAAGTTTCAGCCAATCCGAACGCTCGTAAGTGGGTCTGAACCATGCCCTCAGCCAATCAGCGACGTCCATTTATGAGCATTCAGACCTCGGCTGGCTTCGTCTACATTGTGTTCTGTTTTGGCAGTGGAAACAGCTCTCTCTTCGATTAACAGTTATTTCGGTTAACGCTAGTTTTCGTGGAATGGATTAAAAATCTTAACCGAGGGACTACTCCAAACGCGGAGCATTTGCCATGATTTGCCGTCGTGATTCAAGAATTGATTCTCTGCCACTATGCTGCGTGGCAAGATCTGCGGTTGGCCCCTTGGATTGTGGGTGGGTTTAAGTGAACCGTTTAGAACGGTTACAATGCCAATTATTCATCCAGGAACGCCTCGACAAGTCTCAATGTCTTTTTTTTCAGGAGGGTCATGCAAAATAATTTTTGCACGGTTTTTCTGCTGCAGTGCGTGTAATCCCAATGGAGTAATTTCAGCATTGGGATGTTTTAGCCTTTACCGGTTGAGGAAGAGCGATACACACTAACTCCACACAGCAAGGCAGCCATGAACCTGGAGTCGAACCCAGGCTCCTGTTGCCACGTTGCACGAGCATTAGCGCTGTGCCGGCCCTACGTTCGGCTCAGCTCGCCAACCCAGGGGCTCATCGGCGACAGACTGCGTGCCGCCACTCACCATCCTTCCACTCCCGGGTGGCCGGGTGGATGAACCCAAAGAGCTCGTCGGTCGTGACGGCCTTGGGGTTGAGGTCGTTCCACACCGGCCGTAGCTTCATGTTGCCGTACGTCCGGTGCAGCGTTCGCAGAATCTGCCCGGGAGGGGGGGGGGGGGAGAAGGTGGCCGGGGGCAGCGAGCGCGCGGTGTCACGTGATCGTCAGGGACATTGACGTGCGATCGTCACGTGATCGTTACTTGATCGTCGCGTGATCGTCACGTGATCGTCACGCGATCATCACCGCACTTCTGCGTGCACCACAGGCGTTCGGTGGGTCGCGTTTGGGTGAGGCAAAGTGTGAGTACTCCCACCCCTTCCAACAAATATGAGCAGCGTGGAATAGTAGGCTCAAATAACCATTGAGAATTCCCTCTAGTCAATGCCGGGCTGAAATTGCAGGGCTGTGCTTTAACCTTCACCAAACTAGACCCCACGAGCCACCGCCGCCGCTTACTCACCTGGCTCTTGCCAGTTCCAGCGTTCCCGACCACGAACACCGAGTGCCTCACCGCCAGCAGCTCCTCCAACTGCACCACCTGCAGGGAAAGAAACAGGGCAAAGACGTCGCGCACGGGCTCCGTAAATCTTTCCCAACACGCCGATGGACCTTGGTGGCACCACCCGCCCCGCTCGCCCGCCCGCCCACCTTGAGCACGAAGTTCTCCTCGGGCTGCAGGTGCAGCTCGCCAACCGAGCGCCGCACCATCTGCTCGAGGTCGGCGTTGCGCCGCCGCGGCACGTCCAGTGCGGGGAACAGGTCGCCGATGAGGCCCATGAAGACGGGGAGGTCGTCCGTGACGATTTTGGGCAGGTTGAAGTCGCGCAGAGCCCGCATCAGCACCTGCGCGTCCGCCGGTCCGCACAACGCGTTTGTTCGTTCGTTCGCCCGTCAACGCGCCGTGACGGCGAGGCGCGCACGGGGCCCGGCGACGTTTCCGCGTTCGCTGGGATGCAATAAAACCCCCCCACGCCACGCTCGCGAGCGCAAAGTTGGCCATCACCTGGTCCTCGGGCCTGGTCCTGTCTCCCCTGCGGAGCGAGCCGGCCACCACCAACACGGACTTGATGGCGCGGAGACCCCAGTCGTAGTGGTCCTGGGGCAGGTGGCGGCAAGGCCAAGCGGGGATTCACGACCAGATTGTGCCCTTGCACGTTAACCAGATGACGTGGGCGTACGTACGTACATGTGTAGTGCATGTCGAACTGATTTCGCTCCGTACGTAGCCAACCGTGGCTAGTCGAAGGTGCGGTGGGGGGGAAGGACAGGAAACTAAACATGAAACGGAGTTCTGAAGAAATGAGTATTTGAATCTGGATGTGAACGTGCAATTGCTCCAGTGGCTTCCTAAGATCGGAAGGAAGAGCGTTCAAGACGGACGCAGTAAGCGCGTCTGAAAGCGCGCGATGCGGTGACCGCCGTCAGCTAAAAGCCGCTGCTGCTGCTGCAACGATGGCCGGAGCTCGCGTGACGATGGTTCATGCTCCTTGACGCGGCCAGCCAAGGTGTCGTGCTTTTAGCGAGTTCAGGCGGCGTGCCAGGTGGCTCGCTCACCTGCTTGGAGAGCAGCTCGCGACACAGCGTGTACAGGGCGATGAACTTGCGCGCCAGGAGATGGGCGTCCAGGAACCCCTCGGCCACCAGCATGATCTCACAGATGAGCTCAAAGTCGGGCACCACCATCGCGCACGGCCTGCGTGTGGGGGCGGGGGTACGGGGGTGGTGGTGGTGGTGGGGGGGGGGGAGACGGGGGGTGGGAGGGGTGGGATGTTGGAGGGTCCTATAATTAATTATTGTTGTGACCGGCTTGTCGTTTTGCTGTTGTGATCTGGTTGTGGTTGTTGCTGTGATCCGGTTGTTGTTGTTGTTGATCTGGTTGTTGTTATTTCTATTGTAATCTGGTTGTTGTTGTGATCTGGTTGTTGTTGTTGTGATCTGGTTGTTGTTATTTCTATTGTGATCTGGTTGTGGTTGTTGTTGTGATCTGGTTGTTGTTCTTGTGGTTGTTGTCATCTGGTTGTGGTTGTTGTGATATGGTTGTTGTCATCTGGTTGTGGTTGTTGTGATATGGTTGTGGTTATTGTGATCCGGTTGTGGTTTTTGTGATCTGGTTGTTGTTGTTATTGCTATTGTGATCTGGTTGTGATCTGGTTGTGGTTGTTGTGATCTGGTTGTTATTTCTGTTGTAAGATGGTTGTGATTATAGTTATCTGGTTGTGGTTGTATGGATGGATATTGAACTTCTCTCACACCATACGTAGCCGGCTGTGCTAATCGGAGGTGCGAGGGAAGGACAACAAACTAAACACGTAAAGCAGTTGTATTATAAATGGTTGTTGTTATTGTTGTTGTGATCTGGTTGTTGTTGTTGTTGTGATGTGGTTGCTGATGCCGGGGTAACTTGCCTGCTGCTTCATCTCATCAACCTTGACAATTGCAATTGCGATGTGGGTCTGAGTTGCCTTGCTACGATGATAACCACACCGTGGTGATGGGTACAACAATGCCAACTGTGACGACGTTGGCAATGACGATTATGATGACGATGACGACGATGACGACGATGACGATGATGACGATGATGACGATGATGACAACGATGACGATGATGACAACGATGACGATGATGACGATGATGACAACGAACCTGAAGAGAGCCTTGAGGTTCTCAGGAAGCTCCGTGCGTCCCGCGTAGCCCGGGTTCATCGTGATGAAGATTCCGACTGACGGCTTCAGGTCGATCTCCTCCCCCAGAAACAGGAACCTGGGGGTGCCACACGGCGACACGGTGACAGGGCGACACGGTTACACGGCGACACAGTCCACGGTGGTGAGATGTTAACTACCTCGTCTGATATACAGGAGTTCGTAGCTTCGATCCCGACCATGGCGACTGAATATTTGGAGTTTCCATGTATCTCTCCCCGTGATCGTGTGGATTTTTCTCCACATCCTCCGGTTTTCACCTCCACATTAAGAATCAGCATCCGCGTTTAGAGTTTTTGGCTGCTATAAATGTCCACATGATAAGCCACTTCTCACTGGGCTATCATTTGTGATGGCTAAGACGCTTCCGAAAAAGAGCTTAATAGCTCAGTGGGCCTTACCTGGCAAAATAAAAATAGTTCTGTTTCCTTTTGTTCAATACCCTCGCAAACTCGCGACTGCCAGCCCTGACGCGCGCATCCATACATACGGACACAAGCATCCGTGCGCTTGCGTGCGAGCCCCGTACCGTTTCCGCTTGTTGCGGATCGCATCCTGGATGGTCTTCACCTGCACGGCCACCACGGACAGCACCTCCACCGCGATGCGGTTGAACTCGTCGAAGCAGCCCCACGCGCCCGTCTGCGCCAGCCCCTTGTAGATGTTGCCAATGGACTGTGGGGGGGAGGGAGTGGGGGGGTTAGCGCACTGGGGAGCCAAGTGCCTCTATGCTAGTGCCCCTCTGCTAGTGCCCCTCTGCTAGTGCCACGTAGGGGTGCGGCCTGGGGGTCTGGCAATTATTTTTCTTTCTCTTCTTCTGTCGTACGGCTGATGGTGTAGATGGCAGAGCAACAGCTACAATTTCGCATTCGGTGCGGTCGAGCCGGATAACCGCGTCAGGAGTAGAGCATCGCTGTGATGTCTCCTTCGTATTTGTGGATCGGGCATTTGCGTCATTGTAGATTGTGATGATCTGTTTTAGATGACCACAGTCGCACACTTACTGGAGAGGTTTACATGTTCCATCTGCGTGTCTACTGCCACGGTTTGTGCAGTGGATGCAGTTCAGGGTGGACCATGAGCTTCGTGGAAAATCAAGCCCAGCGATCTTCTGCGAGTTCATATATTCAACATCGGCGATGTTCGCCGCGAGCGGGAATCGAACCTACGTTGCCGGTATCTTAACGTAGTGCGCTAACCACTCCACTACCCCCCCCCACCACACACAAAGGAAAAGGTCCCCCGTATAAGCTTAATAGACTGTTAGGACAAGTACTGTTGGCGAGAAGCACCGATCAAGGCCGGCACGCACAGGAGGGGGTGGGTGGCCAACACCACGCCCGGCTGCCTTTGTCTCCCTAGTGGCGATGTTTACACACCACACCAGGTACTCATTTGAGGCTGAGTCGACCTAGGGGAGGCCCAGGACCGGTTCAGATAATCGTCACCGGTGTTGGCCGTGAGCAGGAATCGAACCCGGGTCGCCGGGTTCATAGCGCAGCGTGCTAACCGCTACACCACCGCTCCCCACTTCACGCACAAAGACAAAGATTCCCTGTGTAGCCTTAACAGACTGCAGGGGCAAAGACACAAACAACAACAATAACCGCCATTCGCCACTAAGTGGCGGTGACGTCACCATGACGATTGTGCCACACACACACACGAGTTCTCACCTTGTAGTCCATCTGCTCGGAGCAGTTGAACACGTAGACCATGATGCCAAGGGCACGGCCCAGGTCCTTTGTGGTCTCCGTTTTGCCCGTGCCGGCCGGCCCCGCCGGCGCCCCGCTCATCGTCAGGTGCAGGGACTGAGTCAGCGTGATGTAGCACCTTGGGTGGACATCCATCAGTTAAAAACAAAGCAAAAATGTGTTTACAACTTCATTTATTCCACCAGGTAAGGCCCATCGAGCTATGCAGCTCTTTTTCAGAAGCGACCTGGCCACAAATGATAGGCCAGTGAGAGGTGGCTTATTGTGTGGACATTTATAGTGGCCAAATACTCTCAACGCGTGTTTCCAAATGCGGGGGGAAAATCCGGAGGACCCGGAGGGGAATCCAAGCGACCACGGGGAGGGAGATGCACAAACTCCAAATGTCACAGGCGTCTTAGTCGGTCGTTGACCTCCTGCATACCAGGCGAGGTAGTTGCCATCTTGCCACCACGGCGCCCCAATCCAAGTTGGTGAATTACCATCGCTTGCAATGCCACAAGCCGATTGTAATGCAACAGAACGAGGCGACCGCCAGAGATCCCCTACGCAAACAATGCACACAGTGGTGGAGCGTGCAGATTGGCGAAGATGGCAGTCGGGCAAGTGGCTCAAACCCATCTGTGCGGTGCTTGGGGTGTTATCTCCGCGTGCGCGCTGCGAGTATTTTTATGGATCGCTGCATCTCACGCGAAGCCAAACACTCGCCCGTCGAATTGACCAAACGTCCGAACGCAGGACCCTCCTGAGAAGTCTTGAGGCTTAGCGAGGCTTCCTTGGGTAAAAAAGAATAAAGGGCTACACCTGCATTAAAAAAATCAACACACTTATCAACAAGTGTGCAGTATATTATTGGTTCTTTCGGTAAAGTCGCTTCGAAGGGAAACAATAAAATAATACAAATATAAAACAATACAAATTCTCACGATGTTTCGACTGCAACACAAGCAATCATCATCAGGTGTGTGATTGCTTGTGTTGCAGTCGAAACGTCGTAAAATTTTTATTGTTTTATATTTGTACTATTTTATTGTTTCCCTTCTACGTGACTTTACCGAAAGAACCAAGAATATGAATCCCTGCAGTCAGAAAAGCTTTAAATGAAAAGTGTGCAGTATATTTAGAGTTTGCGTGTTCTCCCCGTGGTCGCGTGGATTTTTCTCCGGGTCCCCCGGTTTTTCTCACCACATTTAGAATCAGTGTCACGCGTTCACAGTATATGGCTGCTGCTATAAATTGCCATGCGGTCGGCCACTTCGTTGACCTATCATTTGTGATGGCCAGATCGCTTCTGAAAAGAGCTACACAGCTCGGTGACCCTTTACCTGGTAAAATAACCAAAATAGTTTTTTTTAAGTTTTCATGGCTTTCAACAAAACTCCTAAACAGCCCCGTGCTACGAAGCGGTGCCATTGCCCGACTCTTGTCTCGTCGGGGCCACACGCGGCATCGTTGACGAGCGCGTCTGTCTGTCGAACGCGCTTGTGCACCGCCACCGCTGCTGCCGCCGCCGGTGCAGGAGCCAAACAGCAACAGCGGCGGCGGCGGCGGGGGGCATCGCCGTGCGATCGTTTCAACCGGCTTCCAAACGGTGACGCGGAGCCGCACCGGTCGGTGAGCGGCGTGATGACAAGCCGCGGCGTGTTGCCCAGGTACTCGTACGAGTAGAGGAACTGCGCGTCGCAGATGTTGGCGAAGCAGTGTCCCGCCGCCTCGTCCCAGCGGTGCCGCAGCTGGGAGAGCCAGGGGAACGCCTGCGCACTCGTCACCTGCAGCAGCAGCAGCAGCAGGAGAAGCAGCAGTGTCGGCAGCGCACGGTTGGGGCGGGGGCGGGGGGGGGGTTGTCAAGCCGGCACCGCGTGCAAACGCTCGTTGATCGGCCTGTAACATGATAATTGGTTTTTTACCCTTCTATCTGGCAACAAAACTGACACCTTTTTTTACAAGGAGTCATGTTTGCATAGACCACAATACCTGTAGTCATAATGCAAACAAAAAACATAACTCTGATAATATATGCACTGTCCTTGAAGTTGATTGGTCCACACCCGAGACAGCTTTCCTTAGAGCATAGTCTCACATGGGTTGGACCAGATGACGCCAAAAGGCGCACAACTCAAAGACAATGCACCATCAGAGTATGAGAGCTCGGGGTAAGCATTTACACCATTGGAACCTCATTTGCCAGTAGAAAAATATGATAATTGTTTTTTTACCCTTCTATCTGGCAACAAAACTGACACCTTTTTTTACAAGGCCTGTAACAGTTTCATATATAAAGGTTGGCAGAGCTCGGGTAAATCTTCCGCGCAGGGTTGCCGCGTGGCTGCCGCCTTCCCGCTCGGTTGTAGTTCATCGTCGTGACTCCGAGTCGTTCCCCTCTCTCCCTCTTCTACGAGAGCGAGGAGCGAACGCTGTGCGGCGGTGTTTTCGGAATTTAAATTATTTCGTTGTTATTATTATAATATCGCGGCTCTGGATCCTGGATATGAGTTTGGTCTCATTCGCGAGAGTGTGCTCATGAGCGAGCGTGTGAGCAAGCGAGTGAGATGGAAATTCCGGTGAGCCTACTCTAACATGCAAGTGACCTGCATCACCAAAACGACCAAATAGCAACACATACAATGCAAAGAGTACGTCAAGAAAGTTAACAGAAATCGACAGAAAACCCCCCAAAAAACAACTGCAATAACTTGAAGAATCGTAACCACATGGCTGTCAACCCCTTATCAGTGCCCTACCTTATTACAGACCAATTCAGGATCTTATTGGCCACCCCATGACCTTATGAATCTCAACGTTTCATCCTACAAAGTCCCATCACAAGAGAGAAACACAAATAGACAATACTTGTTTTTGCCTGTGTTGAAACGGCTGTATGCCGTATGGACCTGAAAACTCGATTTCCCTGTACAAGAATACGGGGTGAACCGTGTGGGTTGACATGGTATGGAACCATTGCACGAGCCATAGCATCCTCGCGGCGCAAATCGTTGCCCGCTGGAGGGGCACCTTCTGCGCGACGAGCTTGGCCACGACGTCGCGGGCGTGCACGTCGATGGTGCAGATCGTCATGATCTTCTGCCGGTCGCCGGCGCTCAGATCCCCCAGTAGCATCGTGATGAGGGCGTTCAGCTGCGCCACCTGGACACGCGAGCGTGCACGCACACACGGACCGCTCACGCACGCAGCGGGCACCCCCATGAGGCGCTGCAATATGCTGAATTGGGGCCACTCAAATCACCCACTCACCCATTCATCCACCCACCCATTCAACCACCCACCCACCCACTTAACTACTCACCCAGCCACCCACTCACCCACCCACCCACTTAACCACTCACCCAGCCACTGATCCACCCACCCACTCAACCACCCACCCACTCACCCACCCACCCAGCCACCCACCCACCCACTCAACCACTCACTCACCCAGCCGCTCACCCACCCAGCCACTCACCACACTCACACATCCACTCTCTCTCTGCGCAAGACAGGGGGAGAGCACACAAACCCCACGCAAAAAGTCAGGAATTGAACCCGGGGGAGGGGAGGGGATGGGGAGGAGACCCATGTCGCCACGAGCGGTAACCGCCCACGCTACTGCCACCCTGCCGCCCCAACCGTCAAGTCGTTCCGTCTCCCGGTGTGAACCGAGGGCGGCCCCGGGCGGGCAACGGCCACCGCGGTCCGCCGCACCTGCTTCTTGCCGTAGTCCTTGAGTGCCGTCTCGAAGCCCTCCTCCAGGCGGTCGAAGGCGATGCCCACGTCGGTCGCCCACCAGACCTGCGAGGCGGCGAGCGCCGGCTGCGCGGGGAAGTCGAAGAGCCACTGCTCGCGCGCCTTGTCCTCGTGCGCCGCCACCGCCTCCGCGATCTCGCGCCGGATTGTCTCGCGCATCGCGCCCTCCAGGCGGCCGAGCCACGTCTCCACCTGCCCGCCAGCCCGCCCCGCACGCGCACACGCGCGCTTTCGGTGAAGTTTGAATTTTGAAAAAAATAAAAAATACGTGTTTATTGGTGCACGACGGCCCGTGAACATCATGTTGGTGGTTGACAATTGTTCCGCGGGGGAACCGACGGTGCCAGGCCAAGCGCCAGCGGCTCGCCAGCGCCGGCGCTGGCACCGCACCTGTCCGATGCAGTGGCAGGGGCCGTCGAAGGCCACGTACTCCCCCTCGCCGCTGAACATCCCGAGCGCCGTGCGCCCGTCGCGGCCCTGCTCCGGGTCGGCCTCCTCCAGGCGCAGGTCGGCCATGCTGTCGAACAGCTTGGGCAGGTGGCGCGTCACCTGCGCGGGGGACACGGACGGCGTCATCGCTGGTGTCATAATCACAACTTTAGAGTGGAGCGCCGGGGTGGAGGGGGCGGGCGGCCACATCTCCACACTGCTTTTGTGATTTGCACGGTTGGCTATGTACGGTGCGAAAGAAGTTCAACAAACATACATGCAATATATGCATTATTGAAATAGAGTTCTTCTTGGTTCTTTCGGTAAAGTCACGTAGAAGGGAAGTAATAAAATAATAAAAATAAAACATAATAAAACAATTCTCACGACGTTTCGGCCACAACGCAAGCAGCCGTCCTCAGGTGAAAAAAAAATGAAATAGAGTTGTTGTTTACTCACAGCTACCGGTGCGTGTGTGTGTGCGTGTGTGCGTGCATGCGTGTGTGCGTGCATGCGTGTGTGCGTGTGTACGTGTGTACGTGTGTACGTGCGTGCGTGCGTGTGTGCGTGTGCCGACCGCTGCCAGCTGTGGTTGGGGGGAATGGAGCGATGGAGATCTTGTTGACGAAGTTGTAATTGATTTATGTACGGAGATCGCGTCGTCGTTGTTGTTGTTGTTTACTCACAGCTACCGGTGCGTGCGTGTGTGTGCGTGTGCCGAGCGGTTGTGTAGCGGTTAGCGCGCTGCGCTATGAACCCGGCGACCCGGGTTCGATTCCCGCTCACGGCCAACACCAGTGACGATTATCTGAACCGGTCCTGGGCCTCCCCTAGGTCGACTCGGTGTGTAAACATCACCACTAGGGAGACAAAGGCGGTCGGGCGTGGTGCTGGTCACCCACCCACTCGTGTACCGTTGCGGCCTTCATAGGTGCTCGCTAACAGCACTTGCCCCTACAGTCTGCTAAGGCTACACGGGGGATATTTATATTTGTGCCGACCGCTACCAGCTGTGGCTGCGTGCCCTTGGAGAGGATGTCCAGGAGGTCTGCGGCGGAGACGAAGTAGAAGCGGGGGAAGGCGAGGCGCTTCGTCTCCAGGTACTCTGCCAGGGCCTTCTCGCACAGCGCCAGCCTGGAGGGGCAGCGGGGAACCCGGCACGTGACCGCGGCGGTCACGTGACACGGTGGCCGTCACTATCATCATCACGATCACAATCACGATCGCCATCATCGCCATCATTGCCACCATTGCCACAACCACCGTCATCGCCATCATCACCACGATCACCATCAAACTCCACTGGGAGAGAAACACGCAAACTCCAGATATGCAACAGGTGTCAGGATCGGGATCGAACCCACCGACCTCCTGCAGACCAGGCGAGGCAGACAACATCTCCCAGCCACCGTGGCTTGCCGTGGCAGCGGGTGAACCCAAGATGCCGACGGCGACGATGGGCGACGACGTCGCGTCGCGGCCAGCGTGCCGCGGGAGCGAGCGAGTCAGCGAGTGAGTCAGCGAGCGAGTTAGTGAGCAAGCGAGCAAGCGAGCGAGTGAGCGAGTGAGCGCTCACCTCTGCTGCAGCGTCTCCAGTTTCCCGAGCAGCCCCTCCCGGTTCGTGGCCGCGATCACGTTCCTCGTCCTCTCCGACTCGGTCATCAGCTCCTGCCGTGCGGCGACGACGACGAGACGACAGGGGGGGGGGGGGAGGAAGTGTTGATTCATTATTCGTCGTCATCATCCTCATCATCTGTCTACCCACTGCTGGATGAAGGCCTCCCCACCCCCCCAACGCTCACAACCCTGCGATGCAATATTCTGATCGCACGACACAGCCAACGTCAAACGAACCGCGGTGCATGCCTCGACCGCGAGAGCTGGCTGAAGGGTGGTGGGGGCTATGTTTGTATGTTCAACTTCTTTCGCACCATCGTACGAAGCCAACCGTGCTAATTGGAGGTGCAGGGGATGGAAAACAAACGAAACACAAACAGCAGTTCAAACGAAACTCGTTTTTTAAAAATCTAGATGATTTAAAATAGCATTGCTCCAGTGGCTTCCTAATATCAGAAGGTTCCAGACAGCCGCAGAGCGTTCCAGACGGCCGCAGAAGGCCATCTGAAAGCGCACGATGCAAGTGACCGTCCAGCCAAAAATCGCCACTGCGAGGATGGTTTACTCACCTGGGTTTATTACCCCCCCATCATCACCACTCACAAAGGTGGGTGGGCGGGGTGGGTGGGGGGGGGCGAGGGGGGCGGGGTACAACTTCCCTGAGCCCACCTTGAAGTCGGCGTCAATGCCCTCGAAGCGCTTGCTGTCGGCAGGCAGCTGAGCCCGAATGTCGGCCGAGCCGATGAAGATGCTCTCCAGGTGCGCCCAGGTGCGCTGCGCCTCTAGCCAAACGGACACGACCGCGTCGGCCGCCGTCAGCCGCCGCTGCCACGTAGACACCTCCTCCAGGAAGAACTCCACGTGCTTGCTCGCCAGGATGGCTTGCAGGGCCACCTGCGGGCGGAGCGCGGGAGACGAGCTGTCGAGCAGCTGCGGTGGTCGCGCTGCTGACGGGCGCACGGTGGCTCGAATGCGGCTGGGAGGAGACATGGCAACTGGGAGGAGACACGGCTCCGGCGGTCGGCAATCTGCAGCTCAGGAGCCGCGTGGGCCTCTTTATGTGTGTGTGTGCGCGTGTTCATTCACGTGCATTGCGGCTCTTGAAATATTGAGTTTTGTACCAAATTCGGACAAAATGGCTTTTCTTGTTGTTTCGTTGCTGACCCCTGATCTAAGCCCAGAGCGGTTGGCCAGGGAATAAATTCCGTTTGGTGAGGGGTACTTTTTTTTTCAGAAGCAACATGCCCACAAATGATAGCTCAACAAAGTGGCTAAATTGCGTGAAAATTTATATCAGCCAAATAATCCAAGCGCGCCCGTTCTAAATGCGGAGAAAAAAACCGGAGGATACGGAGAAAAATCCACGCGGCTACGGGGGGAGAGACACGCAAACTCTATATGTGCAGGCATCGTCTGGCGTCGGGATCGAACCCACAACCTCCTGCATACTAGGCGAGAGAGATAACATCTCGCCACGGTGGCGCCTTGCAATTAGAAGCCAGTCAGTCGGGTTGATTGATGAATCCAGCACTCACCGATTCACTCACTCACAAATTCGCTCGCTCACTCACCGATCGACTCACTCACCAATCGACTCACTCACCAATCGACTCACTCACCAATCGGCTCACTCACCAATCGACTCACTCACCAATCGACTCACTCACCGATTCGCTCTCTCACCAATCGACTCACTCACCAATCGACTCACTCACCAATCGACTCACTCACCAATCGACTCACTCACCAATCGACTCACTCACCAATTCGCTCACTCACCAATCGACTCACTCACTGATTCGCTAACTCACCAATCGACTCACTCACCGATTCGCTCACTCACCAATCGACTCACTCACCGATTCGCTCACTCACCGATTCGCTCACTCACCAATCGACTCACTCACCAATCGACTCACTCACCAATCGACTCACTCACCAATCGACTCACTCACCGATTCGCTCACTCACCAATCGACTCACTCACCAATTCGCTCACTCACCAGCGGTCAGGTGACCCCCTCCTAATCACTCTTTCCTTCCTACTACGACAATCAGTACTGTTTCCCCGTGAACTTCACTCAATGATTCCTTCACCTGTGTCGGTCAGGACTTGGTCTACCCGACTGTCACCTACTCACCCATTCACTCACCCTCCATCTCACTCACTCACCCATTCACACACTCACCCACCTACTCTACACCCACAGTCACGAACTCAAGCTCCCGCTCACTCACCCACCCACTTTACCCGCTCACTCACTCACTCACGGCACCGCTCCACTTTTGGAATTACCTCTCCCCATCATCGTCATCGTCTCTTTTCCTCGGCTCGTTTCGCCCTTGCACGATTCAATAAACTGGTGTCGCGCTCTTATCTAAAGCAACTCTCATTGTGCTGTTTGTTGCTGACCTCTGGACGTTTTGGGCCCTCTGGGCCTGTGCTCAGGAACTGTGTTTAAAAAAAGCAAAACAAAGGCACGCACACAAATGCCCATGTGTCCACCGCTACATTGGCACAGATCCACCGTGCACACACGTGTGTCCACCGTGCACACGTGCATGTCCACCGCGCGCACACGCGTGTTCACCGTGCACAGATGCATGTCCACCACGCACACACGCGTGCCCAACGCGCGCACATGCATGTCCACTGTTCGCACACGCGTGTCCACTGTGCACACACGCGTGTCCACCGTGTATTTCCGCAACACGTGTCCACCACACGCGTCCACAATTGCCCACACGTCACCACCCACCGCCTGTGATCACTCCGCCAGAGAGGTCCACCGCGTACGTGCGTCCACCACGATTGTCCACCGCACACACACACATCCAACAATCAGTAACGGTCGTTACAGTTTTTGGTTTTGTTTAAATGACAATCGCCGAACCTGGTTCTCCTCCAAGGTCTCGATGAGCTCCTCGTCAGACTTGAGGAGCGGTGTCCCCGTGCGGTGGTGCTGCTCGTACGAGAATTCCATGGCCGTCCACGTTTGCCGGATCTCGGCGAGGACCTGAGATCGCACGACGACGACGACGGCGGAGCGACAAGGGGGCATCGAACAAAAAAACCTCGGAAGGGGACGCGACGAAACTACTTCTGAAATTGACGCAGAGATAAACAAAACTCAAAACTGTCACTGAGAGCCATTTGAGATTGAAAAGCTTGGAAGAGGGCAAATTAAAGATGCGACGCGGGTGAAGCTTCGCTGGTGGAATGTTGACCTCTTGGTTCGGAAAGGTCACGATTTTCACCACCTCCATCTCGATTTATTACAACAACAAAATTACCTCAACACATTCATCAACAACACCGCATGTGGGCTTAAGAGGAAAATGATATAACAGGTGACGTCAGAGCGATGCGCAAACCCGGCTCAACACTGTTGGATGCCGGTGACGGACGTGCTCCAGCGTGCCAGCCAGCCAGCAAAACTTTTTTTTAACAACAAAGTGTGATCACGCAAATGCTTGCTCACCCCAGTGCTGGTGCCATGGGCCTCGAATAAAGGAAGCTCCAGAGAGTCTTTCTGAGAGTATATTTTGGCCTACTCTTCCACGCTGGCCAAACACCGTGAAAGGGGCACACGCGACCCTGCCAATTTGAGTGTGGCGGACAAATTTACGCGACTGGGTGTACAAAAGCGTGCGGGGTGATTCCGGGAGACGGAACTGGTGGGGGCTGGATTGTCATTACCGCACAGCACCACCCCCGATGTGCCGTGCGTTACTCGTGTATGCGCTTTGCTTTCGTAAAAATTAATCCACTCTCACGAGTACAACCCGATGCAACTACCATGGGCCTAGGAAATCCACTTTAAAACATCGACGGCGCGACGCCTCGTCTACGAGCCCGTGCGTTTCACCCCGTCAAGTCCAACGGAAGTCTATTTTAACTATTTGTTAACTATTTTAACATTACCAAGGCCCACTGAGCTATATAGTTATTTTCTAGAAGCGACCTGGCCCACAAATGATAGCTCAACGAAGTGGCTTATCATCACGTGGGAATGTATAGCAGCCCAAAGTCTCTGAACACTTGACGCTGATCCTGAATGCGGTAGGGACCCGGGGAAAAATTCACACGACCACGGAGAGACGGACACACATGTAAACTCCAAATATACAGCAGCAGGCATCAGGGTCGGGATAGAACCCACGATCTCCTGCATACCAGGCCAGGTAGTTAACATCTCACCACGGAGAGAGAGACAAGCAAACTACAAACATACAGCAGGCGTCAGGGTCAGGATCGAACCCACGATCTCCTGTATACCAGGCGAGGTAGTTAGCATCTCACCACGGGGAGAGAGAGAAACGTAAACTCCAAATATACAGCAGCAGGCGTCAGGGTCGGGATAGAACCCACGATCTCCTGTATATCAGGCGAGTTAGTTAACATCTCACCACGGGGAGAGAGAGACACGCAAACTCCAATATCAGCAGGTCAGGGTCGTTAACATCTCACCACGGGGAGAGAGAGACACGCAAACTCCAAATATACAGCAGGCGTCAGGGTCGGGATAGAACCCACGATCTCCTGTATACCAAGCGAGGTAGATAACATCTCACCACGGGGAGAGAGAGAAACGCAAACTCCAAATATGCAGCATCAGGCGTCAGGGTCGGGATAGAACCCACGATCTCCTGTATACCAGGCGAGGTAGTTAACATCTCACCACGGGGAGAGAAAGAAACGCAAACTCCAAATATGCAGCATCAGGCGTCAGGGTCGGGATAGAACCCACGACCTCCTGCATACCAGGCGAGGCAGCTAAGTCCCCCCCATCACCCCCGCCCCCCCTACCCCATCGCTCCATCCCTACCCACCGCCACCCCTCACCTTCTCGATGGACATCTCCTTGACGGCTCTGTCCACGACGTTCTTCACCTCCTCCTCCACGCGGTGCAGCTGCAGCGCGAGCAGCTCGGCCAGCGTCGTGTCGTCGCACATCTCCAACGTCACCTGGCGGCAGAGGAGCAACCGTGAGTGGCGCCACCGACGACGCCGACGTTACGTGACCAACGTCGCCGGGACGTTGGGGGGGGCGGGGTTCCTCGCTCGTTTGCGAGAGATTATCGGCTGAGAGTCAAGCCGATGATGATGATGGTGATGATGATAACCGATGAGAACCTGAAACCAGCATTTGCTGCTCGTGTGTTCGAACCGAAACCGAAAGCCGAACACAAATAAGATTTGTTCTTCCGGAAGCAAAACCTCCCAAGCGAATGATTTGGTAATTGTCGGTTTCGGTAAAACAAAAATAAATATTTGTTATTGAATCGCGCTTTGTATCTGGGCTAGTGTCATAACTGCTTCCAAACCGCCACTTTTTTCAAATGTTCTTGCTGTGGTTTTCACACCTGATGATGATTGCTTGTGTTGCAATCGAAACGTCGTGAGAATTTAATTGGTCTATTTTTATTATTTTATTATTTCCATTCTACGTGACTTTACCGAAAGAACCAAGAATATGCTTAAATCGGTTTTGGGTTAACCTATCATCTTGGATTGGTTTGATCATAACTTTCTTCAGCTAAATGTGAACAAACGCAGAAGTACGAACGCAGGGTGTGTGTGTGCGTGCGTGTATTTTGTGCACGGTGGCGTCGCGGTTAACGCCCTGCGCTACAAACCCGGCGACCCAAGCTCCTCTCCCGCTCACGGCCACCAAACACCAGCGTCGGTTATCTGAACCGGTCCCTTGGCCTCCCCCAGGTCGACTCAGCCTCAAATGAGGACTTGCCGCGGCGTTTAAAAACATTGCCGCCGGGGAGACAAATGCTGCCGAGCGTGACGCTGCCCACGCCACCCCATCGCTCGCTCAGAGCACTTTCCCCCGAAGGCCTGCGTAGACTACACGGGGGACCTCTATCTGTGTCACCTGCAAGGCGCCCATGAGCTGCAGCCAGTGGCGGTCGCGGATCGCCGGGTTCTGCAGCTCGGTGACCGCTCGCAGCGAGGTCAGCGTGTTCCGCACCAGCGCGTCGAGACCGGCGTAGACGTCCCATGCACGCACCTCCTTGTCCAGGGTGCGCACCTCCTGCCCGGTCACCGGGAAGGACAATTAATATTTATTTATATTCGTATGTAGACAAGAAAGAAACACCTGGATTTGGATGCCACTCTGGCGTAATGGTTATCAAAACCGGGGACGGGTCGTCGCTGCTTTGCAAAACGAATCCGATGAGAATAAAAACAAAAGAGAATTCGAAAACTGATACGGAACAATTCGTCGCACGAAAAAAAATCCAGACGAAATAAATGGGCGATTGAACGTACACACGCCGGCGAAACCGAGGCGCCCCGGGGGGTGGCCGCTCGCTCACCTTGGCGAAGCGTCGGAGCTCCGAGTCCATGTGGTCCACGTTGATCTGCCGCCACTGGGTCCCGGTCCAGTCATCTATGCTCGTCTGAGGGCACAAACGGTGCAGAGTGACCGCGCGAAGCAAGCCCGGGCTCTACTCTGCGGGCACGTCAGCGTGATGTGTGCATGCATGTTGAACTTCTTACGCACCATACATAGGCAACCGTGCAGCGGTGTAGCGGTTAGCTCAGCACGCTACAAACCCGGCGAACCGAGTTCCATTCCCTGTTCACGGCCAACACCGGTGATGATAATCTGAACCGGGCAAGAGCCTCCCCTAGGTCGACTCAGCCTCAAATTAGTACCTGGAGTGGTGTGTAAACATCGCCGCTGGGGAGACAAAGGCGGGCCGGGCATGGTGTAATTTTGGCCACCCACCACCTCGTGTGCCATTCAGGCCTTCATAGGTGCTACTCGCTGACAGACCCCTGCCCCAACAGTCTGTTAAGGCTACACGGGGGGATCTTTGTCTTTGGATGTTGAAAGTCTTTTGCATCGTACTTAGGCAACCGTGCTAATTAGAAATTAACAAATGAATTCCCCCGCTGTTATTACATCGCCACGATGTCCGAATTCACTTTGGCAACCATCTCTCCGAGGTCATTAAAATGAGCACCACTTTGTGGGAAGTCAGCATCGGTTGCCCAATGGAATTACAGTACTCGCGCATGCCGTAGGAATGTGGAATTTCCACCACAGGCTCATTGTTGTAAATGAGAGATGAGTACCAGCCCCACTTCTTGCACGGGGTGGGGGGGGGGGGGGGAGAAAACTGAATTTCCTGCAGATTTCATGGTCCTTGCCAAAGGAATGTGGAAGATTCACCGGTGGCGAAAGAGCCCCAACAGAGGTCTCGGTGACCTCTGCTCCGTCGTCACGTGAGTGAGAAAACACAGCGCTGTATATCCTAAGGCAGCGGTCGGGAACCTATGGCTCGCGAGCCATATATGGCTCTTCCAGTGACGGCATATGGCTCCCAGACAATTTTGAGTTGAAAAAAATAAAAAAATAAAAATAAAAATAAAATCAGTTTGGAACTGATTTTAAAATACTTGTGATATTGCTTAATAATACTGTGTCATTTTAAAGTAAACAGAAATTAGTTTTGAAGATAAATTTCACGGGTCACGGGTCCAGTCAAAAAGGTTCCCGACCCCTGTCCTAAGGTGTGACTGGTCCCTGCCATCGGAGTGTAGAGTTTCCACCACGGGCTCAAGACCACCAATAATGTACGGCAGGTGGCTAACATAAATAAGCAGTCAATATGCCTCCTTCCCACATTTGTCTCTCTATAAAGTGTAAGTGGACGCTGCCCTGCGACCTTGGAGTGGGAAAACAGGCGCGACCGATCCCCGCCATGCAAATGTGGAATCTCCACCACTGCATCATCGAGACCACCAAAGTACCATAGGTGAGTGGCGCCCAATAACGCGATGAAATTGTCGACACTTGGCCGCGAGCGACATGGGGTGGCTGCAAGATGTTATCTCCCTCGCCCGGTATACAGGAGGTCGTGGGTTCGATTCCGACCCTGCCGCCTGCTGCTGTATATTTGGAGTTTGCGTCTCTCTCTCATCATGATTACGGTGGATATAAGATGTTAACTCCCTCGCCTGGTATACAGGAGGTCGTGGGTTCGAGCCCAACCCCGAGGCCTGCTGCTGTATATTTGGAGTTTGCGTGTCTCTCTCTCTATGCCCATGGCCGCGTGGATTTTTCTCCGAGTCCTCCGGTTTCTTTTTTCCCCTCCACACTTACAATCAACGTCACGCGTTTCGAGTCTTCTCCTTCCGTGTTGCCAATGTAGACGCAGAACAACAGCTGCCATTTCACCTTTTAGAGCATTTGACCGCCACAAATTTCCACAAGACGAGAGGCCAACTTTGTCGAGCTATAATTTGTGGCAGCTCAGTGGTTGGGCCCGACTTGCTAAACAATTAAAAAGTTGAATAGTTCACAGGGCTCCGGGCAGAGGTCGCAAACAGGTTTTGATTCCTTACCTGTACCCGTACCCGGCCGCACCAGGGTCGCAAACGGGTACCCGTACCCGTACCCGGCCATACCCGTACCCTACCCGTATCCGGCCGGGTACGGGTAGGGTACGGGTATCGGGTAGGGTACGGGTATCGGGTAGGGTACGGGTATCGGGTAGGGTACGGGTATCGGGTACCCGGTTGCGACCTCTGGCTCCGGGAGGATTGTCTGCGCCGCCGCTCACCCTGACGAGGCTCGCGAGGTCCCACACGGACTTGAGCTGCGAGGCCTCACGCCGGCACAGCCGCAGGGCCTTGAAGTCAGGCACGCCGACCTCGAAGAGCGCCGCCGACTCCTGCAGGGAGGCCATCTCCCTCTCCAGAGCCAGGATCTCGCGGTTCACCTGGGGGTGGAAGGGGGGTTTGGCGGGGGGGGGGGGGAGCGGTGGTGCAGCGGTTAACGAGCTGCGTTATTCACGTGCATCGCGGCTCTTGAAAACTTTTTGATTCACCCGAATAGATTTTTGCACCGAATTCGAACAAAAAAAAATGTCTCTTCTTGTTATTTTGGTTGCCGACCCCTGACCCTAGGGCGACTCGGACGTACGCCCGGGGTTCGGGCTGCGGCAAACCTGGCGACTCCGAGGCAAGTGCGCGTGTGCGCACGTCTGACGGTCATCTAATTCAGCCAACCCGCAAAACACCTGGGGTCTGTCCCGTGACCTCCTGCCAGCGGCAAGCCTTCCACACTTCTCGCGGCGGCCTCAAAGTTCACCGAGCCTGGCACGGAGCTCTACGGTGGCGACGTCGCCGCCACTCAGTGGCGGATGGGCACAGTTGTTGTTGTTGTTGTTGTTTTGTGTGTGTGGGTTGTCAACGCGCACCTTGTCCAGCGTGGCGTATGGCTGTGCCGAGTTGTAGGCAAACGGAGCCTCCGCTCGAAACCACTCGCGGAATCCCTGCTGCCTCGACTGCACCACACACGCACGCACATGCGCACACACGCACGTATGAGCACGCACCGATCACTCGGGGCCAGCGCAACCAACGCTCGCTCGGGGCCAGATTATTTTGGTGGGAAGTCCAGGGCTGTGATTATCCGACGTTGCGTTAGCTCGTCGACTCAGCGGAGGCGACGAGCTAACGCATATGACGGGCGACCGACGCTGTACAAGTTTTCACGACTGAAAGCTTCGCGTAAGCAACAAAAAACAAACGCACGGATTCACGCTCCGCAAAAGCGACGGCGACGGGACGGAACGACACGCAACGAAAACGAAGAAGAAAAATGCAGAAGCGTAAACAAACAAACGCACGTATGTCTGTGTGTGTGTGTCTGTATGTGTGTGTGTCTGTATATCTGTATGTGTGTATGTGTCAGTGTGTATGTGTATATGTGTGTATGTGTGTATGTCTGTGTGTGTATGTGTGTATGTCTGTATGTGTGTATGTGTGTATGTGTGTATGTGTGTGTGTCTGTATGTCTGTGTGTGTGTGTATATATGTGTGTATGTGTGTATGTGTGTGTGTGTCTGTATGTATGTGTGTATGTATGTGTGTATGTGTGTGTGTCTGTATGTCTGTATGTGTGTGTGTGTCTGTATGTCTGTATGTGTGTCTGCCTGTATGTGTGTATGTGTGTATGTGTGTGTGTCTGCCTGTATGTGTGTATGTGTGTGTGTCTGTATGTATGTATGTGTGTATGTATGTGTGTGTGTGTCTGTATGTGTGTATGTGTGTGTGTGTCTGTATGTATGTGTGTATATGTGTATGTACGTGTGTTGAACTTCGTTCGCACCGCACGTAGACAACCACAATAATCAGAAGTGCGGGGGAAGGACAACAAACTAAACGCAAAACAGCAGTTCTAAAGAAGTGAGTTTTCAATCTACATGATTTAAAAGTGCATAGCTCCAGTGGCTTCCTAGTGTCGGTATAGATCGCCGCAGTAGCGCATCTGACCGCGATGCAAGTGACCGTCTTTGTTCGATGGCAGCCAAAAGCCGCTGCCGCTGCTGCTGCGAAAGATGACCGGAGTTTGCGTGAAGATGGCTTATGCTCCTTGACGCGATCAGCAAAGGTACAATCTTAATTTTGGAGCTTTCGTGGCTGCAGGAATTATTCTTTGGTTCTTTCGGTAAAGTCACGTATAAAGATAAAATAATAAGCCTGCGTACTTTTCCCTACCCCCTCCCTCTCGCTGCCTCCGCCCCCCTCTGTCTATTTAAGGCCACCCCACAGAGACGATCACCCCTCTCTGTACCTGTGTTGCTCTCTCTGTGTATCTTGGTGATATCTGTCTGCTTACATGTCTGTCTATAGTTTTCTGGTTAGATTATATGTCGCTATTTCATTATACCTGATGATGATTGCTTGGGTTGCAATCGAAACGTCGTATGCTATTATTTAATTTATTATTTTATCTTCATACGTGACTTTACCAAAAGAGCCAAAGAATCAGCAAAGGTGTTGCGGTTCATTCGTGGAGCTCGTACGTTCTCTCTTCCACCGGTTTTCTTTAGCAGTGCAAGGACAAAAACGAAATCGAAACATCTCAAGGGCTCACGTCGAACTTGACACATTTCTGCCGGATGATGGTGACGCGCTGGCTCTGCATCGGCGCCACCTCGTGTTTCACCGTGACGGCCATCTTCTTCAGCCCGTTCCACTTCTCCGGCAACTCCTGCACGCAGGCGCGACGACTCGCGGTTATCATCATCGTCATCATCGATCATGTATGTTTGTAGAGCTTTGCACCGTACGTAGCCAACAGTGTCAATCATCGTCGTCGTCGTCGTCGTCGACCGTGGTCTATCCACTGCTGGATGAAGGCCCCTGGAAGCTGTTGCACATTTCGCCGCGTGTGTGTGCGCGAGTCCCATCCTCGGGCATCGCCATCGCATGCGGTCATCGTCGTTCTGGTTGTCGTCATCGTCGTCGTCGTCATCGTCGTCATCGTCATCATCATCGACGTCATCGTCGTCATCATCGTCGTCATCGTCGTCGCCATCGTCATTGTCGTCATCGTTATCATCGACACAAGGCAACTCAGACCCATGTGGTGTTTGTCATTGTCGATGTTGATGAGATGAGCAGCAGGCAAGTTACTCCGGCACCAGTAGCTACATGACGACAGAAATAATAATAATAACAACGACAACAACCAGATCGCAACAACAATCACATCACAACAGAAATAACAACCACCACATTATAACAGTAATAACAACAACAATCAGATGAAAACAACAACAATCACATCACAAAGTAACAACAACCAGATCACAACAACAACGACCAGATAGCAACAACCAGATCACAACAACAACCAGATAACAACAACCAGATCACAACAATTACATCACAGCAAGAACAACCAGATCACAACAACCAGATCACAACAACAACTACGAGACACCACCAGGCGACCCTATCCTGTATTCATGTTGAACTTCTTTCGCACCGTAAGTCACCAACCGTTCTACATCGGAGGTGCAGGGGAAGAACTCCAAACACACGGCCACGCTGAGCACAGTCCTAGACCGTGGTGAGCGAGCGAGCGAGTGTGAGTACAACGAACAAATCACAACAACAACATTGGAACAACAGTAACACCAACAACAACAACAGACAAAGATCCCCCGTAAAGCCTGTAACAGACTGTTGGGGCAAGTGCCGTTAGCGAACACCTATGAAGGCCGGCACAACACACGAGGGGGTGGAGTGGCCAGCACCACGTCCGGCCGCCTTTGTCTCCCAGGTGGTGATGTTTCTACACACCGCACAAGGTACTCACTTGAGGCCGAGTCAACCTATGGGAGGCCCGGGACCCGTTCAAATAATCGTCACTGGTGTTGGCCGTGAGCGGGAATCGAACCCGGGTCGCCAGGTTCGTAGTGCAGCGCGCTAACCGCTACACCACCGCTCCCCATGGCTGATGCGTACCCGGGTCGCCGGGTTCGTAGCAGCTCATTAACCGCTGCGCCACTGCTCAACAACATCGACAACAACCGTAACAACGCACGGCAAGGCCAAACGCCAACGGCCCGCGAATACGGGCGGGCGGGCGGGCAGGTGGGCGGGCGGGTGGGCAGGTGGGCGGGCGGGCGGGCAGGCGGGCAGGCGGGCGGGCAGGCGGGCAGGCGGGCGGGCAGGTGGGCAGGCGGGTGGGCAGGTGGGCAGGCGGGCGGGCAGGTGGTCACCTCGAGCTGCACGTGCACGCTGTCGGGCAGCCGCTGCCCGTAGAGCAGCAGCAGCTCGATGGTGTCGTGCAGCGGCTGGAAGAGGCAGTCGGTGGCCGTCTGGCGGTCGCGCACGGCCATCAGGTGCATCATGGTCTCCACGAGGCCCTCGTAGTCGTCGGCGCGGAGCTCCCTGCGCAGGCCCGCCTCCGTCACCGCGATGAACTCCTCCAGCTCCGCCAGGCTGGTGGCGACGACGGCGACGATCGTTACCGTTGTCTATGCGGTACGATGATGATGATTGTTGTCTATTCAGCATGATAATGATGATCGTTATCGTTGTCTATTCGGAGAGACAACGATTGTTGTCTATTCATGATGATGATGATCGTTACCGTTGTCTATTCGGTGCGATGATGATTGTTGTCTATTCAGCATGATGATGATGATCGTTACCGTTGTCTATGCGGTGCGATGATGATTGTTGTCTATTCAGCATGATGATGATGATGATCGTTATTGTTGTCTATTCAGCATGATGATCGTTACCATTGTCTATTCAGCATGATGATGATGATGATCGTTACAATTGTCTATTCGGTGCGATGATGATTGTTGTCTATTCAGCATGATGATGATGATGATCGTTACCGTTGTCTATTCAGCATGATGATCGTTACCATTGTCTATTCGGCACAATGATGATCGTTACCATTGTCTATTCAGCATGATGATGATGATCGTTACCGTTGTCTATTCGGAGAGACAGTGATTGTTGTCTATTTGGCATGATGATGATGATGATCATTAGAGGTGTCTATTCGATGCGACGATGATTGTTGTTAATGCGGCATGATAACGATCGTTGTCTATGCGGAGCGATGATCGGAATCTATTCGGTTAGATGATTGTTATTTGTATCTATTCGGCGTGATGATCGTTTTCGCTATCTATTCGGCACTCGCGCACCGCCTACGTAGCTACCAATCTATCTCTCTCTCATCCAATTTGCGTATGTTGGTCTATCTGTTACCCATTGATCTGTATGTTACTGCCTGTCTACATGTGTGCCTTACACTACCTTCTGAGCCAGCTTATCCACCTGTCCGACCTATCCACGTTTCCACGTATCTACCTCTGCTCGTACCAAACGGCAGCGCTGATGATGCATCAGACGTCGGTGACCTAACCTGTCCCCACCCCGCCCCCCACAACCCCCATGACCCCCGCGACCCCTGCGACCTCCGCAACCTGTCGGTGACGTGATGGATGAGGTGCTCCTTGAACATCCAGCTCCAGCGGCGGACGATGTTGAGGAGGGCCGTCTTGAACGGGCGGACGTCGACCCGCAGCCACGAGTCGATGACTCGCGCGTCCTCCAGCGCGGCCACGCGGGCGTGAAGCTGCTCGTAGACGTCGATCTGCGGGGGGGGGGGGGGTGGGGGGGGTGCGACGGTGTGACGTTTCTCGGCTACGCTCCTTTACCCGACCCCCCCCCCCGGCGCGTTCCTCTACGCCGCCGTGGGCTCCCAGCGTCCCTGACTGCGACTCCCTCCGCCGCCCTGATGATGCGCGCGACCCAGTCTCGCTCGATCGCTCCGGCTCCCTTCTCGCTCCCCGTCACCGCTGGAACCAATTCCGACCGCAGCCACGTCGAGCAATCATCTTGAGCACAACAACGACGAGCTGCAGCTTCCGTTCTTCCCTTGAACCGGCCTCCATCTCACACCCCGAGCCCATCCTGCTGCTACTACTCCCTTCCCCCGACCCCCAGCTTTGACTAGGCCTACACCAACTTCTATCACTACCCCAATCCCTATTACTACCCCAACCCCTACCACTACCCCAACTCTTATCGCTACCCCCAACTCCTATCACTACCCCCAACCCCTACCACTACCCCAATCCTTATTACTACCCCCAAACCTATCACTACCCCTATCACTACCACTACCCCCACCCCTACCACTACCACTACCCCCACTCCTACCCCTACCACTACCCCTACCACTACCCCCACTCCTACCACTACCCCTACCACTACCCCCACCCCTATCACTACCCCCACCCCCCCCACCGCTAACCTGCTCCTTGAAGGCCTGCAGGCCCGGCGGGGCCTCGGGAACGCCGTCGTCGGCGTGGGCCTCGACCTCGCCGGCGGAGAGCGCGTGGCCATAGCGCAGGAACTGGCGCAGGAACTGGCGGCGGTCGTCGCTCCAGAGGAAGGCGAAGGGCGCCGTGGCGGCTGCGCCCAGCTGGGCGCGAGCCCGCGCCGCCGCCGCCGCAGCGCGGGCCGAGATCTCCTGGCGCAGCTCGGCCAGGTCCAACATGTCCTCCATGTCCTGCTGCTCGGGGGGGGGGGGGGGCGGGGGGGGGGCGACGTGAGCGTGTTGAACTACGAACCCGGCGGGCCGAGTTCGATTCTCGCTCGCAGCCAACGACAGTGACGAGTATCTGAACCGGTCCTGGGCCTCACCCTAGGTCGACTCGGCCTCAGATGAGTACCTGGTGCGGTGTGTAAACATCGCCACTGGGGAGACAAAGGCGGTCGGGCGTGGTGCTGGCCACCCACCCCCTTGTGTACTGTTCCGGCATTCATAGGTGCCCGCTAACAGCACTTGCCCCAACAATCTATTAAAGGCTATATGGGGGATCTTTATCTTTTTGTTTCGTGTAATAAATGCACGCACACCGCCACAACGATCATCACCACCACCACCAGCACTTCAACCACCACTATCACCACTGCCGCCACCCACCACAATTACCGCCCTCATCACCACCGTTACCACCACCTTCACCCCCCCTTATCACCGCCACCGCCACCATCACCACCACTACCACCACCTTCACCACCCTTATCACCACCACGACCGCCACCACTACCGTCACTATGAGCAATTTGACGAGCTTTATCACCACCACCATCACCACCATCTTCAACCACCGTTATTACCACCACCATCATCACCACCCTTATCACCACCACCGTCACCACCATCACCACCACTACCACCACCTTCACCACCCTTATCACCACCAGCACCGTCACCACCACCACCACCATCACCACCATCTTCAACCACCGTTATTATCACCACCAACATTACCACCCGTATCACCACCACCCTTATCACCACCACCATCACCGCCCTCCCACCTGGTAGTGCGGCATGCCGAGGTGCGTGGCCACGCGGGGGCACAGCGACGAGATGCCGTAGACGTCGTCCAGGATTTGCTCGACGACGTCGGCGAGCCCCTCACCGCCGTCGTCGTCGGGCTCCAGCGAGGGCGAGAAGCGGGGGCGGCCACCCCGCAGCTCCAGCTGCACCTGCAGCAGCGGCGCCGGGCGCAGCGACGCGTCCGTTGCCTCGCGCAGGTAGTGCAGCGAGCGCAGCGCCGCCGTGAAGAAGCCGTCGAGGAGGATCTCGTCGACGAACTCGAGGTAGGCGAGCCACGGCCCCTCCCCCCCCTCGCCCTCCCCCTCGCCCAGCTGCAGCAGCAGCGAGCGGTTCTCCTGTGTGGAGCCGGGCGACAACGCGCGCACGTGCGTATGTGCGGGCGTGCGTATGTGCGTGCGTTCGTGGGTATGTGCGTACGTGCGTATGTACGTGCGTGCGTTCATGGGTATGTGCGTACGTGCGTACGTAAGTGCGTGCGTATGTACGTGCGTGCAAATGTACATGCGTGCGTATGTATGTGCGTACGTGCGTATGTACGTGCGTTCACGTGTGCATATGTATGTGCGTATGTATGTGCATGCCGGGTGAAGGTTGCAGTGGTGGTGGGGAGGGCGGTGGCGTAGCAGTTCGCGTCGCTGCGCTACGAACCCGGCGAGCCGAGTTCGATTCCCGCTCACAGCCAGCAACGTAAGTGACGATTACCTGAACCGGTCCTGGGCCTCCCCTAGATCGACTCAGCCTCAAATGAGTACCTGGTGCGGTGTGTAAACATCGCCACTGGGGAGACAAAGGCGGCCGGGCGTCGCCCTGGCCACTCACTCCCCTCATGTGCCGTGCCGGCCTTCATCGGTGTATGCTAACAACACTTGCCCTAATAGTCTGTTAAAGGCTATATGGGGGATCTTTGTCTTTGGTGGTGGCGAGGGTGGTGATGATGATCATGGTGAAGGTGGTGGCAATCGTGTGGATGATGAGGCGGCAATGGTGGTGGCGGTGTTGAAGGTGGTGCTAGTGGTGGTCCTTTTGGTGACGATCTTGGTCACTCTGCTAATAGCCAAGATGAAGATTACGGTGATGCCCATAGCGGTGTTCGTGTCGAGGCTGCTACTGCCGATGATAACGACTCTGCTCACCCTTGCTGATGATGACGCTCGCGACGACGACGGCAATGATTATCACGCAATTTTACAGTCATCACAGTTTAAGATGACAATCACACCCCCCCCCCCCAACCTCCCGTCGTCTTCAGCAGAGGACATCTCAATCCCTCCACCTCCCGCCGTGCACCGCACCCATGACTTACGATGACGGCCTGGCCCGTCTGGGTCTTCACCCGGCACACCGCATCCCGTGTTCCCATCGATACGACATCGGCTACTGTTCACTCACCACCTACTCCAGTCTACCAGTGACCTGGAAACGATTTACCGCATCCAGTATTCATATGGCTCTAGATACGAGCGGCCACATACCTGGGCACGGCACACCACACCCACCATACCCCTCTCCCTCTAGGCATAACCCACCACCTTACCCAGCAGCACAGCACACCACACCCACCATACCCCTCTCCCTCTAGGCACTACCCACCACCTTACCCAGCAGCACAGCACACCACATCTAACATGCCCCTCTCCCTCTAGGCACGACCCACCACCTTACCCAGCAGCACAGCACACCACATCCACCATACCCCTCTCCCTCCAGGCACTACCCACCACCTTACCCAGCAGCACAGCACACCATATCCACCATACCCCTCTCCCTCTAGGCACTACCCACCACATTACCCAGCAGCACAGCACACCACATCCACCATACCCCTCTCCCTCTAGGCACTACCCACCACCTTACCCAGCAGCACACCACTGCATGCACCTCGAGGTTCTTTCCACCACCTTATCGGGTGGCACGTCACACCCCCCCCCACCCGGCCCCACCGTGGCCGCACCGTGGCCCCACCGTGGGCGCACCTGCACGAGGCGGTGGATGGCATCGGCGTCGTCGCGGACGGTGCGGTGCCGCTTGGCGAGCCGCTCCACGCGGCCGTCCAGGAGGAGCGGCGGGGGGTCGCCGCGGCCGTCGCGCCGGCCGTGCAGCGGCGTGTCGGCCCAGGAGCGCGCCAGCGCCTGGATGCGCTCCACGTTCGCCTTGGAGCGCTGCAGGCGCGAGTCGAGGTCGCCCACGAGCTCGCAGAGGTCACGCACGTACGCCCAGCTGTCCTCGCTCTGCGACGGGGGGGGGGGGGGGGGGAGTCGCGGGGGTCGCGGGGTCAGGGCCAGCGAAGGGCGGCACGTCTGCGGCGATGGCGGCGTGAAAGCCCACGGAGGAGGTCGCGCGCTGGGGTGAGGCTCTTCTCGCGCTCGTCCTGCCGTCTCTGGCTCCTCGTCTCTTTGTTTTTGACCCCGTTGCCGACGGTCGCACGTCAAGGCGACACGAGACTTGCTATCGTCGTCGACATCGTCGTCGTCGTCGTCGTTGTGCTTGATCAAGTGCTTGTTTTTGGTGTCGCACCTCCGATTAGCACGGTTGGCTATGCACGGTGCGGAAGAAGGTCAACATACATCCATCGTCATCACCGTAATCATTATTGTCGCGATTGTCACCATCATCGCCGTCATCATCATCATCGTCGTCACTATCATCATCATCGTCCTCGTTGTCATCATCATCTACCATGATTAGTCAACTGATGGGTGACGGTCCTCCATGGGCTGCCACCATCTCTCATGCCCCCCCCGACAATGAGCCCAATTTAGCCGTCGCCATCCCCCCACCGCTCTCGCGTCCACAAATATCAAAATCAACGGTGGTGGCAGCGCCCCCCCCCCCCCCAAGCACCTCGCACTGCTGCCAGGTGACGGCGGCGAGCGCCGGGCCCAGCTTGTCGTCGACGCGCACCAGCTGCGCCGCGACCAGCGGGAACTCCACCTCCAGCAGGGAGCGCTGCACGCGGTTGTAGCCCTCGGCCACCAGCTCTAGGCTGCTCACAAACTGCGCCGTCGCACACGACGAGGAGGAGGAGGGGGCAGTAGGAGGGCGAGAGAGAAGTGCAAGGAGGAAAAGAGAGGAGGAGGAGGGGGAGGCGGAGGAGAGAAGGGGATGAGGAGGGAGGAGGGAAGAGGAGTAGGAGGAGGAGGAAGAGGAGGGAAGAGGGAGATGGGCAAGGAGGGAAAAAGAGGAGGAGGAGGATAGGAGGTGGAAAGAGGGAGAGGAAAAGGAGGGAGGATGAGGGAAGAGGAGTAGAAGGAGGGCGAGAGAAAAGGGCAAGGAGGAAAAGAGAGGAGGAGGAGGAGGGGGAGGAGAGGAGGATGAGGGAGGAGGGAAGAGGAACAGGAGTAGAAGGAGGAAGGGGAGGGAATAGGAGGAGGAGTAGAGAAGAGAAAGATGATGGAAGATGGAGAAGGGCAAGCAGGGAAGGAGAGGAGGCGGAGGAGAGAAGGAGGAGGAGGGATGTAGCGGCGACAACGTGAGAGAATGGTGTTAATGGAGACCGCTGTTTTATCTCTCGCACGGTAACGACGGTGAGAGCGAGAAATACTTTGACGCCCCTCGCATTTGCCAATCCCTTTTGCGGAATAAAAGTCGCCGCACGGCAAAAATCGTCCCATTGGGCAACATTTCTCAACGGGGTTTGCGGCTACGGCTGTCTCTCCCCTCCGGGCAAACGCAATGGCATTCCGATGGTGGCGCTCACATCGTACGGGCAAACACCAACGCCGATTTTTCTTCCAGAGATACATACACATTTCTACGGCCGATCGGCGATCGGCGATTTCTGTCGGCTGTCCGATTTCGATCGTAATGACAGCGCCAACCGCTGACCCCCGCGGGCAACGCGCGATGCATCGTGTCTGCGTCGTCGCTGCTCGCGACGGCACGGCCGTGACGACGGCGGTGGCGAGAGAGAGGAGAGAGAGAGAGGAGAGAGAGGGACACACCTGGTTGATGGCGCCCCGCTTGTGGAAGATGGCGAGCGCCGCGGCGGGGATCGCTCCGCGCAGCTCCAGGTGCTGCAGGTACTTGACCTCGCGCAGCACGGCGGACAGCTGGGGACGGCAGCAAAGCAGCAGACGCTTGGCATGCATCCGCACGTGAGCACGTGTGTCCGCTGAACCTCTCTCGCACCGCACGGAGCCAATCGCGCTCGTCGGAGGCGCGGCGATAAGCCAGTCGCGGCGAAGGCCTCGCGCAGCACGATGAGAACGGCAAGGCCGACGCCGGGTGCGCTCGACTGATTGAACGCCTCGAGGCATTCTGCGACCGACGTTGAGATCCGTAAACGATCGCGCCGGGGGTCAGATCTCCGTGTCGTGCGCCTCGCTCCGCCCCGCAACGTCGCTGCAGCCGAATAGTGAAGGTGTCGCGCGATGAACAAACATGGCCGAGTTATTACCGTCCCCATCAGCAGCAGCGCCACCACCACGCCGGTGAAATGGGCGATTGGGAGAGCGATCCACACGCGCGTTCGGTTACATCCAGCACCATCAGGCAAGCTGATCAGGAATCACATTGCTAAACTCAACTTTTCTTTGTCCCACCCGGTAAGTCTCACTGAGCTATGTAGCTCTTTTCTAGAAGCGACCTGGCCATCAATAATAGCCCCAACGAAGCGGCTTACCACGTGGAAATTCATAGCAGTAGACAAAAAACTGTAAACGCGTGCTGATTCTAAATGTGGAGGGAAAAACCGAAGGGCCCGGAGAAAAACCTGCGTGACCACGGGGGAGAACACGCAGACTGCAAATGTATAGCAGCAGGCGTCAGGGGTCGGGATCGAAACCCACGACCTCCTGTGTACCAGGCGAGGTTGTTAACATCTCCGAACCACCGCGCCGTGGTTATCGGAAGGCGAGGCCGGGAGGGTTCACCTGGGAGCTGAAGTTGACCCTGAGGCTGCCGTCGCCGTGGAGACGGAGGAGCAGCGGGCGGTCCAGGCTGAAGCGGCAGACCTCGTCGACGCCGCGCTCCCACTGGGCGAAGGCTTCGTCCTCGTGGCGCGCCAGCAGGGCCATCATCTCCTCGTACTTGTCGAACGCGACGCGCGCCTCCTCGCTCTCCATCGACCTGCCGAGGTGGAGCAGCGCGCGCAGGCCACTGTTGCCAAGCCGTCGCCGTCGTCAGGGTTGTCGTTCTGACCGTCAACGTCGTCATCGTCGTCATCGTCGCTCTTACCGTCATTGTGAGAATTGTATTTTATTATGTTTTATTATTTCCCTTCTACGTGACTTGACCGAAAAAACCAAGAAGATTTACCGTCATCGTTGTCATTGTTACCATCGTGGCCATCGTCATCATCGTTATCGTCGTCATTGTCGCTGTTACCGTCATCGTTACCATCGTGGCCATCGTCATCATCGTCGTCGTCATCGTCGTAGGGTCGTTGTTCTTACCGTCATCGTTGTCATTGTTACCATCGTCGCCATCGTCCTCGTCGTCATCATCATCATCATCACCGATCGTCATTGCAATTGTCCTCATCAGCATTACCATTGAACGTGTCGTTACTGTCATCATCATCACAACTGTCATTACTGTTGTCATGATCATCGTCGTCGTCAGGGTTGTCGTTATTCCCCTCACCATCATCATCGTTGTTATCCACATCCAATCCACCCAGAATGAGGGAAATGTCAGCAGAACGGTAGTTTTTTAATCTATCTGTGCGGAGCTATGAACATTCTCCCCCCCCCCCCTCCCGCGTACGCGTGGTGGGTGGTCTCCAGGTTCCCTGCTTTCCTCCGAAAAACATCCCAAGGTTGCAGCACCCTCTTTAAGATGAGTTTTGATGTACGGGCTAGGCGTTGTGTCTAAAATTAAAAGAACTCATATCATAATCCCTGCCACAACCCATCACTGCCTGCCTCATCATCACCATCATCATCCCTGCCACAACCATCACTGCTTGTCCCATCATCACCATGATCCCTGTCACAACCATCACTGCCTGCCCAATTATCATCACCATCCCTGCCACAACCATCACTGCACCATCATCATCACCATCACCATCCCTGCCACAACCATCACTGCCCCATCATCATCACCATCCCTGTCACAATCATCACTGCCCCATCATCATCATCACCATCCCTGCCACAACCATCACTGCCTGCCCAATCATCACCATCCCTGCCACAACCATCACTGCCCCATCATCATCATCATCACCATCCCTGCCACAACCATCACTGCCCCATCATCATCACCATCCCTGCCACAACCATCACTGCCTGCCTCATCATCATCACCATTCCTGTCACAATCATCACTGCCCCATCATCATCATCACCATCCCTGCCACAACCATCACTGCCCCATCATCATCATCACCATCCCTGCCACAACCATCACTGCCCCATCATCATCACCATCCCTGCCACAACCATCACTGCCTGCCTCATCATCATCACCATTCCTGTCACAATCATCACTGCCTGCCCCATCATCATCATCCCTGCCACAACCATCACTGCCCCATCATCATCACCACCTTCCACCCATAATTGTTCTTTGGGTCAGAGCTTCACATGCCATAGATCGATTAAAATCCGAACGTGTGTCGTCCACCCTCCTCCACCTGACGCAGCCAAATAGATAAATTCAATGTCAACAAACGTGCCAATTTGTGGAGAGCGATCTACGCGCATTTTAAATAAATAAAAACATCGGGTTCTACGACGCGCTGTCCGTCACAGCCACCATCGTCGCGCGAATGCCGAAATGCGTAATAACGTCCTCCGGCCTCGTCCGACACACAGTGGGCGACACGCTTCGCTCCGCGCGGCGATCTGACCCGACACATCAGCCGCGACTCACAACATTGGTGGCGGAGGCCCGCGTGCAAAAAAAATCGTCGTCATCGTCGTCGCCGCAGTCGCCGTTAAAAACAGCAAAAAAAAAACGTCTATGGTACAAAAGCCTTTCACGGGCATTTCGGCAGAACCCACGGCATTTTTCAAATCTGCTCCCGGCGCGATGTTCCCTTTCCGCTAGCTGCGAGCCGCACTTCTAAAGGCACCGTGCCCTTGAGCGAGACCCCGTGGGGGCGCGCATTACTTAGGCAAAGTAGCGGCTGCCCCAACTTTTTCTTTTCCTTTCCAATTTGCCAATTGTTCGCGAGATAATTTCCATCTCTTGAGTGCGCGCGGGAAAGGAAAAAGAAAACGTCGAGTCAGGGGGGGCTGGGGTTGAGTGGAAAGAGTGACTAGCTACATTTGAAAACGTTTAATAACAATCATAATCCTGTAATTCCGCTGGAAATGTAGGTCAAAAGACGTGAGGCTCAACGATCTCGGGAGTGGAAAAGCGCGGAGTATTTTTTTTTTTTAGCGCGCACTTTGGGAGAAAAAAGGGGGTACGAGGGAATGGCAGGCGGGTCAATGTCTCGTGTCAGGGTGATACAATCATGGTCAGTGTTTTTTTCATATTATTGATGGCATAATGGTACCTTTTCAAATTAAATGATAATGCGCATTCAGTTTGAAATTTTAATTTCACGGTGCGGTTGGTGAAAGAACGAAAAGATCACGTGGGTTCCTTTCGATTTGCGTCGCACCTACATCAGCTCCGATCCTCGCAGCGTTGAAGGGACAGCGACATTCCGGCGTCGTTTGTTCTGTCGGAGTTTTGTCCGGAGATTTTTGGTGATTTATCCCCCCCCACCCCCTTCCACATGGCGAGATGTGAACTTCTAGATTTGAAGCTTTCGTGACTGCAAGGATTCATATTCTTAGGTTTTTCGGTAAAGTCACGTAGGTAAAAAAATTAAATTAATAAAAGTACCTTTACATCATCCGCACCTAGTTTACACAACAAAGGCTCATTCCTAACATTGTGCTTCAGCCGCACCGAACCTCACAAAAATAATATTCAGGACCTACCTTGGCTCCTCCCACCCTCAACGAGTATATATACAAATACTGTTTTCTTGGAATTTCTCTCACTTGATACAGCTATCGTGCTGTGACGGTTCCATCTGAAGACAGAAGCTTGTGTTGCCTCTGAAACGTCGTGATTTTTATTTTATTTTTATTTTACTTTAATTAATTGAAAAATTTTACCTACGTGACTTTACCGAAAAAACCTAAGAATATGAGATGTGAACTACCTCGCCTGGTATACAGGAGGTTCGTGGGTTCGATCCCGACCCTGACGCCTGTTGTATATTTGGAGTTTGCGTGTCTCTCTCTCCACGTGGTCGCATTCATTTTTCTCCGGGTCCTCCGGATTTTCCGTCCACATTTAAAATCAATGTGCGTTCAGAGTATTTGGCTGCAATAAATGTCCACGTGATAAGCCACTCCATTGACCTATCATTTGTGGCCAAGTCGCTGATAAAAAAGAGCTATATAGCTCAGTGGGCCTTACCTGATAAGTAAAAAGATTTTAGTTTGGGACCTCTTTGCCAGTACCAAAATATGAGAATAGGTTTTCCCCTTTTTTCTGGCAACAAAACTGAAACCTTTTTATAAAGAATCATGTCTGCATTAACCACAATACTTGTGGTCAGAATGCAAACAAAAACATACTTTGATAATATATGCATTGTCTTTGAAACTGATTGGTCCACACCAGAGACAGCTTTCTTTAGAGCCTAGTCTCAAAAGGTGTTAGACCAGAGGACGCCTAACATCTTAACACCTGTTTTGTTTCCAGAAAAAAGGGGAAAACCTCTTCTCATAGTTTAGTTTAGAGTTATTCTGCCCGTGCACAAACGATAGCAGCGTTTCTGTCATCACCGTCATCAGCCATGATCAATCTACTCCTGTAAGAAGTCCTCCACAAACCTCTGTGTCATCATCCCGCGATCTTAACGACTTCACGTTTCTGTCGAAATAAGACGTTGGGTTTAAATAGAAATATCGTTTGAAATAAAATAAGGAACGGATGAAAACAATTGTAGTCCATTTTCTGTCCTATGCTGATACACAGCTGCAAAAAAAGGCTTCCCTACTCATGAGAGGTTGTTCTTTACCATGCTTCACCACGCTGGATCGGTGCGGGGTGGTAAAGCGGAGACCCAGACCTGCGTTGGATGGCACAGTATAACAATGTTGGTGGCAAAATGTAAAGTATGATCACCTTCATCTCAACGGAACCCAGCGACTAGTTGGAAATTTGCAACCTGCTGACCCGCCCCTACAAGAGCTTCACAGCTCATCGGATTCCTCCAGGCTAAATAACAGACGCTGATCCTGAAATTCGATGCGTCAAGTAAGTAAAGCAATAAACTCCTACACAATCGCGCCTCGAGTTTCCGAGCCGCCCCGTGACCCACGTGCGGATTTCTGAGCTGGGCCACGTGTGTGGGAATTTCTTCTCCACAGCTTTTGCCGCATTTACTGCGGGAAACTTCAGCAGCTGAAGTTCTGAAGTTGAAATCCGCAAGATGTCCACCGGAGCACGTGTGTGGTTTTGTGAGCGTGTATGCTGAAACTTATTTTTCGTGGAGAGAGTTTGAGGCTCAACTCGGAAGAACGCGCTTGGAGGGGTTATTTTACTTTTATTAATTTTAATTTTTTACCTACGTGACTTTACCGAAAAAACCTAAGAATAAAAAGGAAAACAGTTGAGTGTAGAAAATCACAGTGGGATGTTGTGTAAATGTTGTAGCCTTGCTCTCCAACACGCCGGTGTGCTGTACTAGTAACGCATTGGCACGTTCTGTTTACATGGCAAACATTACTAATTTGCTGTGGTTTCAAAACATCTTTCCCAAACCGTGACAAAAATTGGGATTTTGTTCCACGTTCATGACACGGGCAAAGGGTGGGGGGATACCTGAGAAATGGGTGGGGACTATCAGAAAAGTGGGTGGAGCTACCGGACCAGTGGGTGGGGCCTATGAGTAGTGGGCGGGGCCTATAAGTAGTGGGTGGGGCCTATGAGTAGTAGGCGGGGCCTATGAGTAGTGGTTGGGGTCTATGAGTAGTGGGCGGGGCCTATGAGTAGTGGGCGGGGCCTATGAGTCGTGGGTGGAGCTACATGAGCAGTGGGTGGGGCTACATGAGCAACATCTGAAAAATTGAAATAGGCCCCTCCCTGTGCAGGTGGGGCTAGTGGTGGAATGGGCGTGGTTAAGTGAAAGTGGGCAGGGCTGACGGAGGGAGGGGCTGCCCAGCAGTTCCAAAGTTTTACAGGTAGGAACAATATGTTCCACACTGCCCACCAAGGATGATTTGTCTGTCTGACTGCCGTGCCTAAATATATATATAATACAAACAGCTGCCGGGTACGGGGAGGTGCCTAAGGGAGGAGGGTCAGGGGAGGGGCCTAAGGAAGGGGGGAGTCAGAAGAGGGGCCTGAAGGGAGGGGGGGTCAAGGGAGGGGCCTAAGGATATGGGGGGTGGTCAGGGGAGGGGCCTAAGGGTATGGGGGGGGGTGGTCAGGGGAGGGGCCTAAGGGAGGGGGGGGTCAGCGGAGGGGCCTGAGGGAGGGGGGGGGGGGTAAGGGGAGGGGCCTAAGCAAGGGGGAGGGGCCGATAGTGAAGGGGGCTGACTACCTGGCTGGCTGCCTAGCTACCTCAAGTCAAGTTATCTTCTATACAGGTAGGAACAACAGGTTCCAAACTGCCCACCAGGGATTATTTGTCTGTCTGTCGTGCATATTTGTCTATCGTGCACGAATGCGCTGTCCAACCAAGTTCCTACCTGCCCACTCCGAAGGAACGTGTTTTGTGTCTCTCAAGGGGCACTCACGGGTGGCTGATGAAGCGAAACTGCCTCTTGTGTTTCTGCAGCCTCTGGCCGAGCTGCTTGGCCCACGTCAGGCTCCCGGCAGTCACGGGCATGTTCTTGTTGACGAGGCCTCGTCCTTTCTTGAGCTGAGGAAGGACAAAAAAAAAGAGCAATAAAAGTCTGACCACTGCGGGATTTTTGCAGTTGCGCTGTGGAGCTCTCCGGCTGGTTTTCCAGTTGCGCCGAGTGTTGTTTGGCACGACGTCCGACGTTTCGCTCCACGACGCTGGGGAACGTCTTCAGGAACGGAAGCAAGAGTGGCCGCAGACGTCATGGAGATCAATTGGTTGAACGATAAAAATTTGGCGAGAGAAGACGTACTGCTACGTACACACGCAGTAAGATGGCGTGACAATTAATTGAGGGTACGCCACCGCTTTACGGTATAATTTTGCATACTGTATCACTGTACCGCTACTCAAGAAAGTAGTTCGTCATCAACCGCTCACGAAACCGCGTTATAACAGCGCGAGTTCCATGCTATAACGACGCGCGTTCCACGTTATAACAGCGCACAGTCCGTGTTATAACGGCGCGCGTTCTGCGTTATAACGGCGCACGTTTCACATTGTGCAAAAAGTGAAAGAATCGCTTTGTAGAAAACAAAGCACTGAGCGTATGCGCACATCTGATTTGAATGGTTGGCTACGTACGGTGCGAAAGAAGTTCAACATTGCACGTGTGCATTCTGGTTATTGCTCCCAACGGCAATAACCGGCGCGGCCGCCGGATTCGAACCGCGCACCTTGGCAAAACGAGCGGTGAGCGCGCTAACGGCTGGGTGACTCACCAGCGCCACGTGCTGATCGTAGATCTGTTTGCTGGCCTCGAGCTCCTGGTCGAACATGGCGATCAGCGTTGCGAAGTTGGCAGCAAAGATCTCACCGACCGCCGGCCTCTCCAGGAAGCCAGTCGCGATGGCCACGAGCTGATGGGGAGGTGGGGGGGGACATCACCCATGTGACCAACCCCCTGCCATGGCAATGTAGAATTTCCTACCGCGGGGGCTCAGGGCCGCCGGCGAAAAGGTGAGTCAGAACTCGTTGCCAGTGCAAGCACGGAGACTTTCGCTCGGAACGGACTTTGAATCGTAATGATTTTATTTTATTGCAATTTTTTATCTTAACAATTAAGGCCCACTGAGCTATGCAGCAAATTACAGCTCAAGTGGCTTATTACGTGGACATTTATATCAGCCAAATACTCTAAGCGCGTGTCGATTCTAAATGTGGAGGGAAAAACAGCAGGACACAGAGAAAAAGCCACGCAACCACGGGGAGAACACGCAAACTCCAAATATACAGCAGGCGTTGGGGATTGGATCAAACCCACGCCCTCCGGCATTCCAGGTGAAGGAGATAAGACAGCCAAACGACTGGGGGGGGGGGGGGGGGTGGGGGGGGGGGGGTAGGAGGGTGGCATGCTGGGAATGGCACCTTGAAGGCCGACTCAAGCCCAGAGCAGTCCTGGAAGGCCTGGCAGAGGATGGAAACAAGGCGGCGGTCGAGATCCAACACTCGGCGCTTGAAGTCCTTGTAGTCTCTCACAAAAGCCTGCGGTGCACACGTGGAGTATGGGGGGAGGGGGGGAGGTGATCAGGACGTTGGGTTGGGTGGGCAGAATGAAGCCCTGGGTCTAGGAATTTTGAAGCTCTCTCTCTCGCGGTGCGTTGGTCGTTTGGCCGGATTGGCCGAGCGTGCCCTCTGATGTCCGCTGCTCAGAGCGACTTAAAGCCCAACTTGAAGGACGAACCTCAGGGGGCGAGGACTCTGACCAATCACGGCGCACGCTCAAGCGGAATGAGAACAGCAAAAGATTCAAACGCAACAAAAACACTCCGCTGCGTCGTCTCCCTCGGGAGCGACGCAAACGTGACCGCGCGTACACGTAGCCGTGGGGTAAACAAGCTTGCCCAAGCACCGTGGCTCTCTTCCCCCGGACGTGGGGAGGGGGGGTCTGTGCTTTCCGCGCCAGGTACGGTGTGCGCGCCCATCATCAAAGCAAGCGTCGCGACCGCCTGGCGGGATATTTGGCGAGATGCCAACGGTGATTTTTTTTTCGTCGTCTCCTCTGCTCGGTCGGCGTGCGTTGGTGGCGCTCGGTCGACTGGCTGGCTGTGCGTGTTTTGCCGTGGGAGCGGCGGTTTACGCTTCGTGCGCCGGGAGAGTTCGCAGTCGCCAAAGTCCGTGGCGCATCACCCGCAAGGGACGGCGCCAATCGGAGGGCTACGAGGTCAGAGGTCGGGGGGTCGGCACGGTGGTCACGGAGGTCGGAGGTCAAATGGCTGAGCCAGCGAGGACCGTGATCTCCGGGTTCTCAAGCACGATGAGTGGACACTGTCGGCCGGGTAACCAAGAACTCGCATCGAGATCCCACGTCGAGATTGTTAGGCTCACACAGGGAGCCGTACTGAGACACTGAGGCATTTACACTCGCACTTCCCATCAGCACGGTAAGCTATGTACGGTGCACAAGAAGTTCAACATGCATACTAAACAGGGAGCCATAGACTCGCACGGTTGTGATCAGGTACACCGCACTAAAATAACCCATTGTATTGGGTTCTGCACCTAATTTGGCTAGATTCCAACTCTGAGAACTTAAAGCGTTGGTTTGACCATCACGTGATAAAAAACATTGCTCTCACATGACAGAGCGGGTGGGAAAATGCTGAGGTCACTTAAAGAGAGCTCAGAGGTAGCTCTTTGATATCCTCCTCCACGTGCCGTTCTCTCAAAAGGCCACCCTCTGCTGTGCTAGAGATCGGAAACATTTATTTGTCTCGTGACGCAACGCCGAGAGCGCAACTGGGATTCAAATGAACAGTTTACAAACATTGTGCCACCATCCTGCAATGCATGGTGGGTATGCAGAGCAAAGATGATTGCAAAAATAACAATCGTGCCTGGAGTGGAGGTAAGAGAGAAAAGATTTAGGGCTCGGTTTAGGATCATGTTTTTTTTATTCCTTCTCTGACCTACCCACACGGAAAATGATTTGTGCCAAGGGTTGGCAGCGGCTCAGAGTTAAGTTCGCGAAGCAATGACCGGAGGAATTTAGTGAAATTTCATTCAAATGGGTTTCATACCACACTCCCGATGAAAAATGTTTTACACTTCAGATTAAATGTCGCATTTAAGTCGGGGGCTTTATTGCTACATTCGTTAGAACGAGCCCGGTGGGAGGGGAGGGGGGGTCTGAAAATAAATTAGAAATTCAAGTTCACGCGGCCCGAGAGCCATCCGCGTTCGTCAGCCGTGATGTCCATCGATCCGTCGAATTTCCACAAAACTAAAACTCTTGAAGCGACGGTGACTCGTTGTTGGCTGTGCCCGCACGCCGCGTGGAATCGTCGCGCACACGGCAGGCAGTCCCAAATCATCTCCCCCCTCCCTCCCCCTCCCTCCCACCTTCTCCTCCTCCTCCCCCTCCCTCCCTCCCTCCCACTTTCCCTTCCTCCTCCTCCTCCTCCCCCTCTTCTTTGTGCAACCAATGTTGCTACAGAGCAACAGCTGGTGGTATAATTTAAATGTTGCACGGATCTTCTAGCCCTCTGCTTCACAAACGCACACTGATCCAGCGTGGTGAAGTATAGTCAAAAACTCTCATCACCAACACCGAGTAGGAAGGCCTTTTTGCAGCTGTGTATTGACATAGGACAGTAGATTGGCCATAACTGTTTTAATCCATTCCTTAATTATTATTTTTTAAACGAGATTTCTATTTAAACATTAGGTCTTATTTCGACGTGGGTTTGGGCATTGGGGATCGCCTGGTCCACCATTGGTACCTCATTTGCCAGTAAAAAATATGATAATTGGTTTTTCACCCTTTTTATCTGGCAACAAAACTGCCACCTTTTTTACGAGTTCATATTTTATTTTATTTTTTACTGGCAAATGAGGTTCCAATGGTGTAAATGCTTACCTCGAGCTCTCATACTCTGATGGTGCATTGTCTTTGAGTTGTGCGCCTTTTGGCGTCATCTGGTCCAACCCATGTGAAACTAGGCTCTAAGGAAAGCTGTCTTGTGTGTGGACCAATCAACTTCAAAGACAGTGCATACATTATCAGAGTTATGTTATTTGTTTGCATTATGACTGCAGGTAGTGTGGTCTATGCAAACATGACTCCTCGTAAAAAAAAAAGTGTCAGTTTTATTGTCAGATAAAAAGGGTAAAAAACCAGTTACCTCGCCTGGTATACAGGAGGTCATGGGTTCGATCCCAACGCTGACACCTGCTGTCTATTTGGAGTTTGCATGTTCTCCCCATGATCACGTGGATTTTTCTCGAGGTCCTCCGGTTTTTCCCTCTACATTTAGAATCAACGCGCGTTTAGATTATTTGGCCGCTATACATTTCCACGTGATGGCCAGCTCGCTTCTGAAAAGAGCTACATAGCTCCTCAGTGGGCCACACGGGGTGCCAATCGATGGAGTTGAAACCCCCCCCCCCCCCTCGTCACGTACCTTATCCTCGCAGTCGAGGGCGTCGTAGGTGCTCTCCTGGAACACCTTCCATCGCTCCAGGAACTCCTGGCCCAGGCCCGAGGCCTGCTCGCTCAGGGCTCGGCCCTTGACGCCGCCAAACTCCAGGCGCTCCAGGCGAGAGAACTCCAGGGCCGTCTGGAAAACATCCTGCAGCAGCAGCAGCAGCGATAGTAAACTTAGTAGTGGCAGCAAGAGCAGCAGCAGAAGCAGAAACAATATACCTATTAGTGGAAGCACCGGCATCAGCAGCATCAGCAGCAGAAGACACAGCAGCAATAGCAACATCCCCAACCTGGATCTGCCGCAGGCGCTGCAGGCTTAGGTCGAGGCGAGCGAAGGCCAGCTGCGACGGGAAGTCCCAGGGTCTGCTGGCGGGACCGGCGGGCCGCCCCCCCGCCGTCGCCACCGGCGGCGACGGGGGGCGGGCGAGGGCGTCGCGGCAGCGCGAGAACTCGTCGCGGAACTCGAGCAGGAGGGCGGCGGCGAGCTTCACGCGCTCCAGGCCTTCCTCCACCTCGCCCGTGAAGAGGCCGTCGGCGGAGAGGTGCAGCGCGGCCTGGGGGGGGGAGGGTCATCGCCGCCGCGGCGTACGGAGAGAGAGCGAGAGAGAGATGCAGAGAGGGAGAGACAGAGACGTGTTGGAGAGATGTATTGAGAGATACAGGGAGACATGGAGAGAGAGACGTGGCGAAAGACAGAAAGATGGTAAAAGAGAGATGGTGAGAGAGACGCACAATGGCGCACGCCGCACCGGCGTTGCGACGTCGTGACTTTGTGACGTTGCGACGTCGTGACTTTGTGACATTGTGACATTGCGACGTTGACGACGCCCCCAGCGGGGACCTGCCTGCTGGATGAGCAGGTTGGCGATCTCCTGCAGGAGCACCACCACGCGCTCGGGGCGGCCGTAGCGCTCCGAGCGGCTCCACGCGAGGGTCACCGCGCGCAGCAGCGGCGCCAGCAGCGGCGCCGCCGCCGGCAGCTCGGCCCGCTCCAGCGCGTCCAGGTGGCGCGCCAGCGGGCGCAGGTGCAGCGACACGTCGCGTGCCTCCTCCAGGCCTGCGGAACGCGGTGGGGACGGGAACCAGCGGCCAGACGGAGAGGCGCGCGATGAGAGCGGCGGGGGAGAGACGTGGGTGGGGGGCCGGGGGAGGACATGGAGACACACAATTGGAATTACCGGGGAAGCCTCACGGAGTCTCAAGACTTTTTTTCGGGAGGGTCCTGCCACGTTCGCGTAGTTGGGGCATGGGGGGGGGAGGGAAGGTGATGATAATGCCGCTACTCTGTTGAGTGATTTTCAGTGCAATCCATCAGCATTTGGGGATGTTTTGACCAATCGCGGTTACATTGTGTGTGTGTGTGCGCTACGAACCCAGCAACCCGGGTTCGATTCCCGCTCATGGCCAACACCAGTGACGATTATCTGAACCGGTTATCGGCCTTCCCCAGGTCAACTCAGCCTCAAATGAGTACCTGGTGCGGTGTGTAAACATCGCCACTGGGGAGACAAAGGCGGTCTGGCGTGGTGCTGGCCACCCACCCCCTCGTGTATCGTTCCGGTCTTCGTAGGTGCTCGCTAACAGCACTTGCCCCTACAGCCTGTTAAGGTGACAGGAAGCCGGAGAACCCGAAGGAAAACCCGTGCAGAAGTCGGGTGAGAGAGAAAGCGAGAGAGCGTACAAACTCCGCACGGAAAGGCGCCACCAGTCGGGAATCGAACCCCGGCGCTTCTTGCCGCGAGGCACGAGTGCTTGTTACCCAATGCGCCGCTGCGGCCCCCTAATCAACACACTTGCCCGCAGCCCCCCTAATCGACACATTTGCCCGCGGCCCCCCTAATCAACACATTTGCCCGCGGCCCCCCTAATCAACACAATTCCCCGCGGCCCCCCTAATCAACACAATTCCCAGCGGTCCCCCTAATCAACACAATTCCCCGCGGCCCCCCTAATCAACACACTTGCCTGCGGCCCCCCTAATCGACACACTTGCCCGCGGTCCCCCTAATCGACACACTTGCCTGCAGCCCCCTAATCAACACACTTGCCTGCGGCCCCCCTAATAAACACACTTGCCTGCGGCCTCCCTAATCAACACACTTGCCTGTGCCCCCCCTAATCGACACACTTGCCTGCGGCCCCCCTAATCAACACACTTGCCCGCGGCCCCCTAATCGACACAATTCCCCGTGGCCCCCCTAATCAACACACTTGCCTGCGGCCCCCTAATCCACACACTTGCCTGCGGCCACCTCGTGGCAGATGTGCTGGAAGGCCGGGCAGTAGCTGCTCTCTGCCCTCTCCAGCACCCGGGAGAGCGCCCTCACCCTCGGCGTGTTCAGCTGTGGGCACGGGGACATTCGTTCATGCCGCGGGAGGAATCCGATAAAGCTGTCAAAAGCTAGATTTGAAGCTTTCGTGACTGCAAGGATTCATACTCGTAGTTCTTTTGGTACCGAAAGAACTAAGAGTATCTGTCAAAAGCTCTTTTTTTTCCGCACGCGTTGTCAAGTCGGGGTTACGGGGTTCAGAACTTGACAACAACAACAGCAACGACAATTAAACAGTGCAAAACAGAAAATGTATACACAATGTTTAACAGCACTCTCCTCTCCTTTGTTGTATTTGGATTGCCAACCAACAACTCTCCTCTCCTTTTGTATTTGGTTTGTCAATCAACATCGAGTAAAACATCAACAAGATGCACCAACTGTTCTCTTTTAGCCCCGCCCCCCCCCCCTAACACGTTCCACTCATTGGCTTCCACATTCAGATAAGCCCCTCCCCCTTCCCTCCCCCCTTCAACTTGTATTTCAGAGCTTGACTCTTGGAATTTTGCCTCACTTGATACAGTAAATCTAGCTGACGGTCCCACCTGATGACGGAGACTTGTGTTGCCTCCGAAACGTCGTGATTTATTATTTTATTTCTATTATTATTGCAATAATATTTTTATTATTTTCCTACGTGACTTTACCGAAAAACCTAAGAGTATGTATACACAAGTGGAACACCTTCACTACGTCTCCTCCAGTGGGCAATGATTCTTAAGAGCACTCATTAGGGCATTTAGGCACTCCATCCTCCTTTCCTACAGGGGTATCAGAGCTTAGGAAGACACCAGGTGGTTGTAGAGTTTATTGAAATCGTTGATTGAAACGTGCCGTTTAGACAAGCTTCCAATGCACTCTAATCCGTGATGTGTGTTTGTGCTGGTGTCAACCCCCTTTCACACCGCCTGCGTTGTCTACCTGAATCGTCTTGTTAATAAAATACTTTTGAAATAAATACATACACAAATACAACTAAACTATTTTACGTGACCAAGCAAAGCCCATCTATAGCTATTCACTTATTTATCCACACACACAGACAAATACAAAGGTCCCCCGTGTAGCTTTTGAACCAGGCTGTTGGGGGGGGGGGGGTTCTCAAATGCAGCGCCAAGTTGATGGTCTCTAGGTGGTCACCAAAGGTGAACCACCCACAACCACCACCGCGATTGATCAATGGCGGCGGTGGGCGGTTAATTGGTCGAGGCGGATATGCAACGGTTCAGATGCGTGACGCTGGGGCCGCGTGGCACACCGGAAGAGCGAGTGGCTCGCGCTCGGAAGGTTGCGAGGTTCAAACCCTCGCTGGGAGTGGACTCGGCTCATCGTCCCCCTGGGGTCGACAGAATGACTGCGACCATTTGAGAAGTCAACAGTTGTTGTCGTGTTGGTCGACTCACCCCCGCCCCCCCCGGTATATGAATTTGCACCAGTGGCTCAGGGCTGTCAACAGGAGATGAGCTCCAATGTGGCAATGCTCATTTGAGCAGCAAATCACTTTGACGTTTGACACTTTGTTGACTGGTGGTGGTGGTGATGGTGGTGGCAGTGGCAAGCAGTGGTGGTACTGGCGTTGGTGGTAGTGGCGGTGGTGGCGGTGATGATGGTGGTAGCAGTAGTGAGGGTGTTAGTGTAGCGGTTAGCGCGCTGCGCTACAAACTTGGCGACCCGGGTTCGATTCCAGCTCACGGCCAACACCGGTGACGATTATCTGAACCGGTCCTGGGCCTCCCCTAGGCTTCAAATGAGTACCTGGTGTGATGTGTAAACATCGCTACTAGGGAGACAAAGGCGGCCGGGCGTGGTGTTGTCCACCCACCCCCTCTGTGTGCCGTTCCGGCCTTTATAGGTGCTGCACGCTCACAGCACCTGCCCCAATAATCTGTTAAGGCTATACGGGGGATCTTTGTCTTTGCTGGTGGTGGTGGTGGCGATGGTGGTGGCGATGGTGGAGGTGATGATGGCGGTGGTGGTATTAGTGGTAGTGGTGGTGGTTGTATTGGTGGTAGTGGTGGTGGTTGTATTGGTGGTCGTGGTGGTGATTGTATTAGTGGTATTGGTGGTGGTTGTATTGGTGGTGGTGGTTGTATTAGTGGTAGTGGCTGTATTAGTGGTGGTGGTGGTGATTGTATTGGTGGTAGTGGTGGCCACACCTGCTCGTCGATGCACTGCAGGTTTTCGGCACGAGCCGACCAGAACTCGAGCTCCGCGCGAGGCCCCGGGTGGGCTCCGGCCCTGAGCGCTTGTGCCGAGTCGCTGGCGAGCACGGCGCGGATCTGACGGCTCCACTCGACCACCGTCGACTCGACCGCGTGCACCACGAGACGGTCGTACGGCTCGGGTCTGGCGCGCCCCACCACCACCACCACGACGCCGGCGAGGGAAGGGAAGGCAATCGGCGACAAGTTGAAGGGAGTCGCGCGGACGCGGAGAGGGAAAGAGAGAGAGGTAGAGGGGTTAATTCGTTCATCACGTCAGACACGTGACCCTCACCCTGACAGCGTTCGCGTGAACTGCTCTTGCTGGCGCACACCCGTGTCTCGAGTGATGTGTTTGAGGTTGGGGTGGCAGCCCTGCAATTGCCGGCTCACGCCCAGCAGCGGTGCCGGCCTCTTTGGGATTATATTTTCCCCCCGCCCCTCCCCCCGCCTTAGCGTTATTATTTAAGAGTATGTAGGATGGACAGCAACAAGACAACTAAAGGTGTGTTGTTCGGAAAAATTGAAGCGGAAAGAGAGGAAGACCCAACAGAGCATTGGTGCCAGAAAGATGTCACAGGATGGAGGAAAGTGGAAACAAAAGACGAAATGTGGAGTGGACACCCACGGGGGCTATCTGCTCATGGATCGTGATGCTGATGATGATGAACAAACTCAGTTTCTTAAAGAGCCTTTAATACTGGTAATCTTTTTTTTAATATATCTCTTCCTCTTGCGGCATTATAGACGGATGTTACACACACACCGCGGAAATGAGAATGTGCAAAGTGCCGCTTGGGGAAAGGCGAGAGCAGGCAGACTCAGAAACGAGAAGATCGGAGGAACGACGACGAACGACGTTCGTCGCTCGAAGACGAGATGAGAAGCGCGCGACACAGAGGTGGTGGCGGCGGGGTGACGCACCCCGATGGCGAACATCACCGAGAACGTGGGACGCACGGAGCGATGCGCGGACGGACCGTGCCAGGCGAGAGACCGAGAGGCAAGAGCAACGGACGAGAGAGAATGTAACTAGATTTTTATTTCACCAGGTAAGGCCCCACTGAGCTATGTAGCTCTTGATCAGAAGCGACCTGGCCACAAGCGATAGCTCAACGAAGAGGCTAACTGCGTGGACATGTATTACAAACACTCCAAATGGACGCTGATTCTTAACGTGTGGAGGCGAACAACTGGAGGACTCGGAGAAAAATCCACGCGACCACGGGTAGAAAGACACGCAAACTACAAATATACAGCAGGTGTCAGGGTCGGGATCGAACCCACGAACTCATGTGTACCAAGCGAGGTAGTTAACATCTCCGAGCCACCGTGGTGATGATGAGAGAGAGAGAAGCAAACTCCAAATATAGAGCAGCAGGCGTCAGGGTCAGGATCGAACCCACGATCTCCTGTATACCAAGCGAGGTAGTTAACATCTTGTCACCATGGCAGTGCCCGAGACGTTTCTATTCATGCGTGTGCGTGCGTGCGTGTGCATGTGTGTGTATGCGTGCGTGCGCATGCGTGTGTGTGTGCGTGCGTGCGTGTGTGCGTGCGTGTGCATATACGTGTGTGCGTGCGTGTGTGCGTCCGTGCGTGTGCGTGCGTGCATGTGTGTGCGTGCGCGTGCATGTGCATGCGTGCGTGTATATGCGTGCGTGTGCGTGTATATGCGTGCGTGTGTGTGTGTGCATGCGTATGCATGTGTGTATGCGTGCGTCTGTGCGTGTGCGTGCGTGCGTGCGCGTGCGTGCACGCCGGAGGCCGTACTTGTGGGGCATCTCGCGGACGGAGGGGCTGCGTGCCGAGCGCGACCGCTGGGCCAGGCCGGGCAGCGGCAGCAGCGTGCGGCCCTGGGCCTGGCCCCGTGCCGCCAGCGCGTGGCCCCGCAGGCCCTCCACGTGCCTCTCCACGTCCTGGGCCACGGCGGCGGGCCACGACGCGTGGTTCTGCTCGTTGGACAGCACGGGCACCACCACCTTGGGGACGGAGAGAACGGGAGGGGGGGGAGATGTACGTGAGAGTGTGTGTGTGTACGCGTGGAGCTGAGTGGACTTGCCGATGACTGGTACCAGCGGTGTCAAGATCGGCCTCTGTGGAGGAGGAGGCTCGTGAAGGACGCTACTACTGGGCAGTTGGAGGCAGTCGCCCTCCAACAACAACGGAGGGCGGAGGAGCGACGCTCACAACAACGAGCGGAGCGCCGGGTGGCTAAAGCACAGCAAGTTGGTACAGTAGGGGGCACAGGTGGTGCATCAGCCAGTCATCTCAGTCATCTCGGTCAGTCGACCCGTGGCAACTGGGTCTGCCCCGTGACCTCCTGCCAGCGGGCGTTCGACACTTCACGTGGCCTCAAGGTGCACTTGGCCTGGCACAAGCGTCGTGGTGACGTCACCGCCACTTAGTGGCGAATGGCGGTTGTTGTTGTTGTGTACGCATCAGCCATGGGGAGCGGTGGTGTAGCGGTTAGCGCGCTGCACTACGAACCTGGCGACCCGGGTTCGATTCCCGCTCACGGCAAACACCAGTGACGATTATCTGAACCGATCCTGGGCCTGCCCAAGGTCGACTCAGCCTCAAATGAGTACCCGGTGCGGTGTGTGAACATCGCCACTGTGAGAGAAAGGTGCTGGCCACCCACGCCCTCGTGTGCCGTTACGGCCTTCATAGGTGCTCGCAAACAGCACTTGCCCCAACAGTATGTTGAAGGCTATACAGGGGATCTTTGTCTTCGTGTGTATGTCGAACTTCTTTCGCACCGTACGCAGCCAACCGCCACTCGAAAGCAACAGCAGCAGCAGGAGAAGCGTCAAGTTACGTCGCCCCGCTGAAATTCCACCGCTCCGATGATACGCACCGTCCGTGTCATCGGAGGAGGAGGAGGAGGCTCGACTGAGACGAACATGCACGCGGCAATCGTCAACGCGCCCACCGAGACAAACCCAGGCTCTCGTGTTTCACGGAGAGGTGTTGCGCTCGTGCATTATACATTGGACAGAGATAGAGAGAGACAAGAGAGACGAAATGAACATTAATCACTGTGCAGTCACTGGGGGTGCGGAGGTGGGGGCTTTCCAGGGAGTGTCGACATTGTGTCAATATCGCTGCCGAGTGAGAGCCCATCTGACCATACTTCACCAGCACGTCTGTAAGTTGCGAGCCGGTGAAGACGGAGAGTTCTGGAGATTTCTCCCAACGTGGTACGGGCAGCCGAAAGCAGTTGGTTCTCAGTTTGCACACCCCTTGATGATGATGATGGAGTGGTCGTTTTAAACTTGATATGATGGTGACCATAATCATAATCATCAGTCATGATCAATCCACTGCTGGATGATGGCCCCCCCAAGCCACCACTAACTCTCACGATCCAGCGTTGCACCACTCTACCCAGCATGCAGTATATATGTGTGTGTGTTGAACTTCTTTCGCACAGTACGTAGCCAACCGTGCTAATCGGAGGTGCGTGGGAGGAAATACGGCAAACACAAAAAGCAGTTCTCAAGAAGTGAGTTTTCGATGTAGATTATTGAAAAGTGTACAGCTCCAGTGGCTTCCTAATATCGGAAGGAAGAGCGTTCCAGACGGCCGCAGAAGCGCACCTGAGCACGCGCGATGCAGCGACCGTCTTTGTTCGATGGTCAGTCAAACGTCGCTGCCGCTGCGAGGATGAGTGGAGTTTGCATGATGCTGGGTCATGTTCCTTGACGAGTACGTGGCATACGAACTGGATGACGTCCTCTCCGACGCATTCCATTCCTTAGCTGCCACTCAGTTATTTTTCTCGACTTTCGTGAATGATGATCATCATCATCACCCGAGATTTTAGATGATGACAATGATCTTTGCTCGAAGCTTCAACCGTGGATGATGATGGTGGTGGTGAGCGTTTCATTCAGCAGATACTGACCGACTGACTGAATATCTGTGACGATGATGATGATCCTGATGATGATGAATCCTATTTACAGAATTGGGAAAATTCACCAATTCCCCCCCCCCCTCCCTCAAGAAACATCATCAACCTCAATGTCACTAATTATTTAAACGTAAGCAAAAATATGTTAATAGTTATCAAATTGTGTTTCTGAAGTTAGAAATAGTACCACTTATATTCTTGGTTCTTTCGGTAAAGTCACGTAGAAGGGAAATAATAAAATAATACAAATATAAAACAATATTTTACAGGGAAATAATAAAATAATACAAATATTAAACAATATTTTATATTTGTATTATTTTATTATTTCCCTTCTACGTGACTTTACTGAAAGAACCAATAATATGAATCCCTGCAGTCACGAAAGCTTTAAATGAAAATAGTACCACCTGTTACTTAATGTTTTTTTTTTTTTAAACAGACTCGCAACATTGCGTGGTAAAACTAAACCAGACCTTGACAATGTTTAATTTTCGATTTAAAGTTTTCGTGACTGCAGGGATTCATCTTCTTGGTTCTTTCGGTAAAGTCACGTAGAAGGGAAATAATAAAATAATAAAAATAAAACATAATAAAATAATTCTCACGACGTTTCGGCCACAACGCAAGCAGCCGTCCTCAGGTGAAGACCAGGTCTGTCGAGGCGACAGCGTGAGGACGGCTGCTTGCGTTGTGGCCGAGACGTCGTGAGAATTATTTTATTATGTTTATTTTTATTATTTTATTATTTCCCTTCTACGTGACTTTACCAAAAGAACCTTGACAATGTTTCATTTCACCAGGTAAGTCCCACCGAGCTATACACATCTCTTTCACAAGTGACCTGGCTGCCGCAAATGATAGCTCACCGAAGTGGCTTATCGCGCGCGAGTTTATCGCAGCCAAAGACTCTGAACGCACGTTTCTAAATGTGGAGGGGAAACACTAGAGGAAAATCCACGCGACCACAGGGGAGAGAGAGACAGAGAGAGACACGCAAACTCCAAATATACCGTGCGTTATGGGGTCGGGATCGAACCCACGGACCTGCCCCCTGCGTGCCAGGGTGAGGGAAGGCAAACATCTCACCACCACCAAATGGTTATCCGCAATACAGGTTTTGTTTGGGTTAGATCGCGTAAATATATAAATGTGCCGTTAAACCCGCCACTAACCGACACAGTCAATTAGTAAGGGTCGTCACGTAAACAGAAAGTGACAATCCCTTACTAGCACAGCACACCGGTGTGTTGGAAGAGCAAATCCGCAAAACATTCACAATCTGAGCACGACGTTTCGCCGCTAATGACAACCGGCATCATCAGGCGGACAGATTCGTGGCGAAATCCTCTCCTTGGCTACGTGACCAAAGTGCGCTGGAGGCGCCGGGTGGAGCCGACGAAGAGGAGGTTTACTAATAGGGGTTTTCCCCTTTTTTCTGGCAACAAAAACTGACACCTTTTGCAAGGAATCATGCTTACATTAACCACAATACTTGCAGTCAAGAGAAAGCTGTCTCTGGTGTGGACCAATCAGTTTCAAAGACAATGCATAAATTATCAGAGTATTGTTTTTTGTTTGCATTTGACTGCAAGTATTGTGGTTAATGTAAGCATGATTCCTTGCAAAAGGTGTCAGATTTGTTGCCAGAAAAAAGGGGAAAAACCCTATCAGTATATTTTGGTACTGGCAAAGGAGGTCCCATGATGAAGAGGATGTTGTCTTCTGCCCTCGGCACCAGTGCGCACACACCGGTCAACAGCGAGCGAGCGAGAGAGCGCCCGCCTCGACCCTATGGGCAAACAACGAAACGACGGTCGCTCTTATTTGAACAGGGGGCCGGACCGGCTCGCGAGGCGAGACCTCGGTGAGGAATCGTGGTTGTTTTGTTGTTCATGTTGTTTCTCAACCCCAAGCGGTGAGAGCAAACAACGGACCCCCCCTCCCCTCCCACAAAGCAGTGTCCAGCGAGCGCAGTCGTGCGCTATGCGCGGGCGTGGTGTTGGCCACCCCCACGCAGTTCGTGTGCCCATGCCCGGCCTCTATCGGTGCTACTCGCTAACATCACTTGGCCCCCAACAGTTTGTTTGTTGGGGGCTATACGGTGCTGGGGATCTGTGTCTGTGCAATATGGGAGGCGGTGGTGCAGCGGTGAGCGCGCTGCGCCACGATACCCGTGTGTGTGTGTACCGCGTGTGTGTGTACCGCGTGTGTGTGTACCGTGTGTGTGTGTGTGTATACCGTGTGTGTGTGTGTGTGTACCACGTGTGTGTGTGTGCCACGTGTGTGTGATTACCATGGTGAATGCGTGAGCGGTGGTGAAGCGCATCAAACCCGGTCGATTTCCGCTCACGGCCACCAACACCCGGTGACGATTATCTGAACCGGTTGCTGGGCCTCCCCTAGGTCGACTCGGCCTCAAATGAGTACCCGGCGCGGTGTGTAAACATCGCCACTGCGGGGACAAAGGCGGGCGTGCGTGCGTGATGCTGGCCACCCAACCCCCCCTCCCTCTCGTGTGCCGTGGCCGGCCATCACAGCACTTGACCCCACAGGTTGTTGCAAGCTGTTCGGGGCAATCATTGTCGTAGATCTGTGTCTTGTCTTCACGCGACGGGTGGCTAGCGCACTGTTCCTTCGACAGCTGAACCCATAAGTTCTAGATTTGAAGTTTTCGTGACTGCAAGGATTCATACTCTCAGGTTTTTTCTTGATACAGTAATTTTAGCTGCGACGGTCCCACCTGATGACGGAGACTTGTGTTGCCTCCGAAACGTCGTGATTTATTATTTATTTTATTTCCGTTATTACTTTTATTAACTTTGAATTTTATATGTTTTACCTACGTGACTTTACCGAAAAAACCTGAGAGTATGAACCCATAAGCCCAGGTCGGGGTGTATAAAACATCAGTTCTGAGTGAAAATTATTCAACAACAATTTTTTTTTACAGAGGAAAGAAGCTCCGTCCTCTTTCAATAGAGGCGCATGCGCAGTACGCAACGTTGCTTACCCCATCAATGTCACTCGATAGGGTAAAGAAGCACCTCGTAGTTTGGCAATGGGGGGCATGGCGAGGTAGCGTTCTGGGTGTGATCGGGAAGAGCAGGCGGTTGTGATGGGCGGCACGGTGTGCAGGATGGCGTGGAAGTGGGGGGGGGCAGCGAACACGGGGAAGAGAAGACCTAAAGCCCGACGGCGACGATGCCGATGATGATGAGACCGTCAGAGCAGTTTTCGGTGGGCGCGCCGTGTCAACCGCGCAACGAGAGGAAGAACGTGGAGGTCGGCGTCGACTGACCGTGCATCGGCCACGAGATTCTGGCAGGAGGGAACGAAGCGGTGGTGAGGGGGAGGGGGGTGTGCGATGTCACCGTCGTCATTGTCCGTGACGACCTCTTGACCTTGCCCTTATAAATAATTACAAATGAGGCACAACGACGCGGAGTAGAATTCGCCTTGCCCGGCAATCGCACCCACCGGGTGTAACTCAACACAGCAGCGACGTCCACCACCTGCGATCCCACGAGGACCCGACTCACAGCCGCCGTGCGCTGCTCTCAGCCACTTGTTATGCCTCTCCCTTCTCCTCTCACACAACCGCCGTGGGGACAATAAACCCTTCTCCCTTCCGATGACGTACCGTGAACATCATCAGTCTCAGTCTTTCATCCGATTCCGTTCCGATGACGTACGTGTACATCATCAGTTGACGCCAGCTCTGTCGTAAGAGTGTGGCCGTGTCGCTACAGTTCTCTACGGTGAGTGAACGGGGACCCCCACCCTGCATATTGCAGACGTCTCGGAAAGGGAAAAGGGGTTAAATAAGCCCCTCTGGGTGTGTTTAACGCAGTCACCTCCTGCGTCTGCTCGTGTCACCTGCACAATACACGGTGGTGAGTAGAACTTTTTTTGTTTTGTTTTTGAAATTCATCGTGTCGTACTCTCTTGCGATTGCCGTAGGTTTTCAGCGGTGGTGCCGTACAGCTCTCTGCATCCCTCGAGGAAGCTCCCGGCACGCGGTGCAAAAAGTCGGTCATCGTGCCGAACGACGCGCTGTATGACCCGACCGCACGAAGGTCGTCACGTGTTTGTAATCGTTGAGACATTGCTTTGTTCCTACTGGCAGCCTGCAACTTATAAGGACTTGACCGTTCGTCTGTCCATCCCTCCCTCGCTCCCTCCAGCCAGCCAGCAAAGCTGTGAACTAATAAACGTAATGATTGTGTACCCCCTGCACTTGCGAGGGATACACGACCGGGGTGGTAGGATGGGTGGAGCGGGGAGACATGTCGTCAAATGAACTTGCCAGGCTCTGTATATTCCTACCACCACGAGCACCCCCTCCCCCGCCCCCCACCCACTCGGCAAACTAAACTGACCTTGCCAAAAGGAACCGAACAAACAAAGCAGCGGGGGTGATGGGGGTGGTTCCCAACGGCAGAGTCTTGAATACCCAGCGAGAAAGTCAACATCGACCTTCGAATTAGCAGCAGCAGCAGCAGCGGCCGTGCCACCCACGCGTTCGCCTGGCACGGCCGCATCCATCGGTTGGCGGCTCGATTACGACATCTCGATTAAGACAACCCATTTGTAACGCGAGAGGAAGGAGGGGAGCGAGGTGCAGGGCGGTGGGGAGGGGGTAGCTTTCAACACTTCTCACGGCAACAAACCAATTGTTGTCGCGTTTCGCTCGGCGCGTTTCGTGAACGTAACAAATTGCACGCGGGTGTCGTGCGTGGCCGAGTCTCGAATAGGGGTTCGGGTGGCAGTCTGGACCGAGGCCATTTGTGTTTGTGTTTCTTTTTATCTCTCTCTTCCCCCCCCGGTCTGACAGTTGCCAAAGCAAACGCGGAGCACAAATGGGGCGGACACGAAATTCACCGCGCGGAGGCGGAGGCATTGGCGGCATTGGCGGCTTCGTCCGCCAAAGCGACAATGAATATTTCACGCGTGGCGTCAAGTGGCCGCACGTGCGCGTGTGCGCGCGCGCGATACGCGACCCGCTGTTAGGGGACCGGCCCGCGTGTACCCCGGGGAGGCCCAAGCCAGAGGGAGGGAGGGAGGTAGGGAGGTAGGGAAGGAGGTAGCGAGGGAGGGAGGGAGGTAGCGAGGGAGGGAGGGAGGTAGCGAGGGAGGGAGGGAGGTAGCGAGGACGGACGGTCAGTCGGTCAGCCACCCAAGGAGCGTTCTTAAACGAAATCGTCGCTGCGATTTTGTTTGGTTTAAGCTTTGACTTAAAGCTTTCTTGAATGCAGGAATTCATGTTCCTCGGGTCTTTCGGTAAAGTCACGTAGATAGGTTCAAAGAAAATAACAAAAAAAATACAAAAAAATAACAAAAAACTACGACGTTTCGATCGCAACACAAGCGCTCCTGATGACGAACGCTTGTGTTGCGATCGAAACGTCGTAGTTTTTTGTATTTTTTTGTTATTTTCTTTGACCCTATCTACGTAATTTTTCCGAAAGACCCAAAGAATATGCTTCAAAGAATATGTTTTAAAGAAACTAGGGGTGGGGAGCGGTGGCGCAGCGGTTAGCGTGCCGCAGAGCGGGCCCAGTCGCGTCGTCAGCGTCACGGTCTACAATTTGCCAAAATTTTCTCAGAATGACGCCTCGCAAATTACTCGACTGGGATTACACGACACGCAGCGACATTGCTGGGTTTTTATTTTATTTTATCGCGGGACTGTGCGTTGTCTTGGCCTGGTCTGGGACTGTTCTTGCTGGTGATGTGCTGCCTTGCCCAAGCTTCGGAATCGGTGTACTAACGCGATTTGAACTATACTCTTAGGTTTTTTCTGTAAAGTCACGTAGGTAAAAAATAAAATTAAAATTAATAAAAGTAATAATAGGAATAAAATAAAATAAAAAAAATCACGACGTTTCGGAGGCAACACAAGTCTCCGTCATCAGGTGGGACCGTCACAGCCAGATTTACTGTCTCAAGTGAGGCCTCACTTGATACAGTAAATCTAGCTAGAAATCGAGCGATTTGAACTGATATTCTTCATCTAGTTTCACGCAATTATTTTTAGCGATTTGCTTACCTTTCCCACACGTTTGCACTCCCATCATGCTTTTGCATTGTTTCGTTGTTGTCGCCTTCTAACCCGTCCCCACTGGACATCTGTGAAAAAGAGCTTCACAGCTCATCGGATTTCTCCGTGATACGTACAGATCCCGATTCGGACTGCCCCTTACTGTGCAAACACGTGTCGCGACTTCCTACGTTTGTGAACCGCAGCAGAGCCCTCCTTCGTGATAACCTCGCGGCTAATCGCGTGGCGCGAGCAGAACATCTCCTGCACGTTTGTTGTTTTTGTTTAAGAACCTGGCCAACCCGCGGGTTCGACTCCAGTTCACGGCAAACGTCGCTGGCGACTGACACAAGAGGCAATCCTGCACACCCACCCCCCACCCCTCCAAACTTTCACCCCCCGGCACTGACCAGCGTGGTGAAGTATGGTTAAAAAAATACACCTGGCATCACATGAGGGGGGGGGGGAGGGGGTGAGAGGGGGGGAATTCCTTCAACCATCGGATGATTCTGAACAGCTGAAGTTATTTTATTATTTTATCAAGATCCAGGCACCCGACGGTTGCCACCACAAAGATCAATTTAATGCGGGGCATGTCGTGGGAAAAGAAGAATATCTCACAATGTGAGTGGTGCATTATTATGTTATTATGCAAATGTAAAAAAAACGTGGCTTTCAATGTTTCCTGGGAAAGACTGACAGAGTGTTTTATTTCTCAACCAGAGAACGTTCCTGGGAAAACCGGGACAGGTGGCAACCTTTGGGCACACGTAGAGGATTCATGTGACTTGTCCGTCACCAGCTTTCTATTGGCATTCGTGTCGCACTCTTCAAATGAGTGCCCAAACCACTGATCTTCAGCAAAAATGTGAATTTACACCGAGATTCAGAACACTTCATAATCTCAAAGTCCCATCCTTACTCAGGCCGAGGCTGAGAAATAACAACATTCAAGATTTTTATTCCAAAATATTTGGGGGGGGGGGGGGGGGGGGGTCAGGAAACCCAAAAATGACCAAATTAAGCTTCTCCATTTTAACATTTGTATCATATTTGGGTTTAGTGCCCAAGGTACAGAACGTTTTAAAACTAAATTGTTTATGTTATTGTATTTTACCAGGTAAGGCCCACTGAGCTGTATAACTCTTTTTCAGAAGCGACCTGGCGACCACAAATGACTATCTCAACGAAGTGTCTGATCACGCGGACCATTTATAACAGCCACATACTCTAAACCCGTGTCCATTCTGAATGTGGAGGGAGCTCTCTAAGTTATATTACAACATTAGATGCTGCATCGACGCAAACCCGCAACCGTGTGCCCTGTCCCGTACGCGATGATTTCGTGGCCTTTCGACACCGCGTCGTTTATTTTCACCATACTTCACCATACCCTTTGGTTCTTTTGGTAATGCCACGTAGTTCCCAATAAAAAAAAATCACGACGTTTCGATTGCAACACAAGCAATCATCATCACCGGGTGGGAAAACCACAGCAAGACATTTGTTGTTGATAATTGTTTTCTTACCCTTTAATCTGGCAACAAAACTGACACCTCTTTTTTACAAGGAGTCATGTTTGCATAGACCACAATACCTGCAGTCGTAATGCAAACAAAAAACATAACTCTGATAATGCTATGCACTGTCATTGAAGTTGATTGGTCCACACCCGAGACAGCTTTCCTTAGAGCCTAGTCTCACATGGTGTTGGACCAGATGACGCCAAAAGGCGCACAACTCAAAGACAATGCACCATCAGAGTATGAGAGCTCGGGGTAAGCATTTACACCATTGGAACCTCATTTTTTTTCTTCTGGCAAATGAGGTTCCAATGGTGTAAACATTTGTTGTTGTTGCTGAAGTGGAGAGAGAATGCCGTGGTAAGAGGTTATTATCGGTACTTATATAGGAGTTGGTGAGCGCGGGTTGATGAAGCCAGCCGAGCCTTGACCCGGGAATCAAACTCGGGTGAGCCGGTGTTGCGGTGCAGTGCCATCCGTTGCGCCACCACCGCAACCCTGCTAAGCTCCCCCATCTCTGATTTGCGTATTTGAAGGATTTACAAGGCGAGGGAGAGAGTGGGGGGGTCTCTAAAAAAGACGGACTATGAAAACACCGCCTCCTACAAGCGAAGCAATCTTTCACCCGCCACACATTCACCACGGCAACCACCCACACACGCGTGTACACAAAGACAAAGATCCCCCCACGTACAGCGTAGCCTTAACAGACTGTTGGGGCAAGTGCTGTTCGGGGAGGCTGGCACGGCACACGAGGGAGTGGGTGGGTGGGTGGCCAGCACCACGCCCGGTCGCCTTTGTCTCCCGAGTGACGATGTTTTTTACACATCGCGCCGTATACTTATTTGAGGCTGAGTCGACCACGAGGAGGCTCAGGACCGGTTCAGATAATCGTCACCGGCGGTGGTGGCCGTGAGCGGGAATCGAACCCGGGTCGCCGGGTTCGATGCGCTCCATCATCGCTCACGCATTCACCATGGCAACCACACACACGCACGTGGTATACACACGTGGTACACACACACACGCGCGTGGTACACACACACACGGTACACACACACACACGGTACACACACGGTACACACGGTACACACACACACGGTACACACACACACGGTACACACACACACACACGGTACACACACACACGCGGTACACACACACACGGTACACACACACACGATACACACACACACGCGTGGCACACACACACGCGTGGTACGTACACACACGATACACACACACACGGTACACACACACGCGTGGCACACACACACACACGGTACACACACACACACGGTACACACACACACACACGGTACACACACACACGGTACACACACACACACATACGGGGAAGGCGGCAGTGCTGGCGGCAGCAGCAGCGGCAGCGGCGAGAGGTGGTGGTGGTGGTTGTGGTGGTTATTGTAGTTGTTGCTGCTGCTGCGGTTGTTGCGGTGCTGATTTGCGACGGGAGCGTTGGGCGGCGTTACTGCCCGGCAACGACTCGCTGACGCCGGCCTTCAAACGAAGGCCACGGGGCCACACGCAATCACGGCCTCCCCCCATCCACGCACCCCCCCCCCAACAACCACCCACTCCCGCACATCAGATAAGCACGGTTGGGCTACGTACGGCGATGCGCAATAAGGTCAACATTCTAACCACTACGACCATTTAAAAAAAAATGTTTTAGCAGGTAAGGGGCCGTCCATAAATGACGTCACGCGATTTTGGGCGATTTTTGACCCCCCCCCACCTCGTCACACGGCGTCACAAAAAGTCAGACCCCCCTCAAATATGACGTCACAAAGCTCTGCCCCCCCCCCCCCAAAAAAAAAACATGCTTTAAATGGCTTTAAACTATTGTCATTGTAGTGGGTATTTAATGTGGCGCTGCACTCTGACGTTGTAGGATAAAAAAATTATTAAAAAGTCGACTTAATGAAGTAGAACGTGTTGTCTATATTTATTTAAAGTTGTGCATTTTTACGTGACGTCACATTTCTCACCCCCCCCCCCCTCGTCAAACATCGTCACAAACGTCTGACCCCCCCCCCCCGCCCCCAGGTACGTGACGTCATTTATGGACGGCCCTTAAACGCGCGTTCCTAAATGTGCGGGGAAAAACCCGGGATGGATCCGGAAAGAAAAAAATAATCCGCGCGACCTCCGGGAAGAACATGCACACTGCAAATATACAGGCGTATACCTGGCGAGGTAGTTAACATCTCGCCACATACAAAATCACCCACCCCCGGCCCCACCGTTCTCACCCCGTCACCCACAGACTCTGCATGCCAGTCCCAATAACTCTCTTTTCGGATTTCTCCGCCCAAGGCCAAAGTTTCACGGCTCAAGTCCCATCCATTCTGTGCAGTTGCTCTTCATCTCGTCCCCACGGCAATCTCTCCCCCCCCTCTCTCTCTCGTCACGCTGTCGAGCAGAGCCTCCCCCTTCTACCACCTTCTCTCGGCGGCCTATCCACCACCCCCCCCACCCCCCACCAACATCCGTCCTTCTAGTGCACCCTTCATCAGCGAGCCTTCTCCTCGGACAACAAAAAAATGATGCACAAGTCTGAGGTTTTGTCTCGTCTCCATTGTCACCATCAGACATCGATCTCCTGCTTCCTTCAAGAGCCTCCTCCTCTCCAGTGAGGCATCCTCTCTCACAACGTGACCACCATCCCCCCCCCCCCAATTCAGAGCTTTTGTCTTCTCCGAACCGTTCCGGTGAGAATTCCTCTCGCCTCGTTCCTTCAAGAGCCCCCTTCAGCAAGCCCCGCCCCCCTGCCTGTGACGTCACGGTGTCAGATGGAGTGGGGGGGGGGTGTGCCCCGGGCCCCGCATCCCCCCCCTCCTCCCCCCCTATTGACGGCCCGGTCTTAGCCACAAGCTCACTCACTCCGGGGCTAATCGAGTGCGGTATTTGTTTGTGGAAGCACGCGGCTACAAGCGTTGTCGCTTCGGCTCGCGAGCGGTGTGGGTGGCGTCTGAGTTGCAACGCTCCACGCAGCTCCACGCAGCTCCGCCCAGCTCCAGCTCCCGAGGTCGCATGGAGCCTCGGACGCGAGCTCGCTTGGAGCCTCGGCCACCGCAACCATTTCCGTCCGCAGAGCTGGGCAGTTGGTGCTGTGGCACCAAAAAAAAATCTCTATTATTTTTCTTGTTTATAAAAAAAAAACGGTGCTTGTATTAAAATGTTATTGTTTTTTTTTTAAATAACGGTGCTTGTAATCTCAATGGACTCTCAGTTGACGCTAAATAAAGAGCGCCCCTCCCCCCGCAGCCCTCCATCTCACTAATCAAACGCACCACGGACACGCGTTGGAAGTGGCGTCGTGCGGTGGTTTGTGCGCCGAGCTACGAACCTATTAACCCGAGGTTTGATTCTCCGTCCACGGTGAACATCGCTGGCGAGTTACAACTGATCCCGTCCTCCACACCACCCGCCCTCCTGCCCGTCACTAATGCGCGCTAAAACAGCACAGTCAAAGCAAAAGAAGTCGCACGAACGACGCGCCTTGCCGAGGCCCTCATATCCAGCAGCCGTGGATCCGCAAGGCGCCGTGAACAATTTTTTTTTCAATCAACCACCAACACCGCCGCTGGCTGCTACCACCGCCGCCGCAACGCACGCATCGTCGCAAGCGAGTGCATCTCGGCACCAAAGCGACAAACAAAATAATTTCATATTCTTAGGTTTTTTCGGTAAAGTCACGTAGGTAAAAAAATAAAATTAATAAAAAGTAAAATAAAAATAAAATAAAAATCACGACGTTTCGGAGGCAACACAAGCTTCTGTCTTCAGGTGGAACCGTCACAGCACGATAGCTTGATAGAGCAAGCGTGCTGTGACGGTTCCACCTGAAGACGGAAGCTTGTGTTGCCTCCGAAACGTCGTCATTTTTATTTTATTTTACTTTTTATTACTTTAAAATTTTTACCTTCGTGACTTTACCGAAAAAAACCTAAGAATATGAATCCTTGCAGTCACGAAAACTTCAAATCTAAAATAATTCCACAAATCTAAAACACACATTCCAAGCAACACCGTAACAGGAATGGTACGAGCAGATCGGCGTTGCGGACGCGATCACAGGGCGAGCGCACGCCAACTCCTCCCCACACCCCACCAGACTCATCGCCCCAGGGCCCTTTTGCCCACTCGAGCCAAAAGCCCTCGAGCGAGCAACCAGCGGAGCCATCGGCCGGCAGCTGCCACTGGGTGCCGCCGTGACCTCAGACCTCCACACACCGGTCCGGCTGTCCGGCCGGCTACCGCTGCCGCTGCGGTTCGGGCAAACGCTCGCACAGAACCGTGGCCGATTTGGTATCCAAGGTTCGAGTGGAACGTTCTGGGTGTCAAGAGGTGTTGCCGCCACCGCCGCCGCCGGGTGAGCGTGTGCGGTGGGAGATTCAGATCAACGACCAACCACCGTCATCAACATCACCATCATCAACATCACCATCATCAACATCACCATCATCAACATCACCATCATCAACATCACCATCATCACCATCACCATCATCACCATCACCATCATCAACATCACCATCAACATCACCATCATCAACATCACCATCATCAACATCACCATCATCAACATCACCATCATCAACATCACCATCAACATCACCATTAGTATCATCACCATCACCATCTTCAACATCACCATCATCAACATCACCATCATCAACATCACCATCATCACCATCACCATCATCAACATCACCATCATCAACATCACCATCATCACCATCACCATCAACACCACCATCATCACCATCACCATCATCAACATCACCGTCATCAACATCACCATCATCAACATCACCATCAACACCATCACCATCATCAACATCACCATCACCATCACCATCATCACCATCACCATTAGTATCATCACCATCACCATCATCAACATCATCATCAACAACACCATCAACACCACCACCATCATCATCATCACCATCATCACCATCATCAACATCACCATCATCACCATCATCACCATCATCAACATCACCATCATCACCATCATCACCATCACCATCATCACCATCATCAACATCACCATCATCATCAACATCACCATCATCATCATCACCATCATCACCATCACCATCATCAACATCACCATCATCACCATCATCAACATCACCATCATCAACACCACCATCATCACCATCACCATCATCACCATCACCATCATCACCATCACCATCATCAACATCACCATCATCAACATCACCATCATCACCATCATCAACATCACCATCATCACCATCACCATCACCAACATTACCATCATCACCATCACCATCATCAACATCACCATCATCACCATCATCAACATCACCATCATCAACATCACCATCATCAACATCGATGGAAAAAAAAGAATTGGCTTTACCCTTTCGGGCAACGTCACGGGAGTTGTTAAGATGCTCAAACACCAAATAGACACCGATTGCAAGGCATCACGTCTGCATTAACGACACATGCTTGATGTTTTTTCATCATTTTGATACCGGAAACTAAAAAATTGGTCCCATAGATATTATTTACGTCATCAGTCGAATTTGCTGCACAGGCGAATGCACACATCTGCTTCACGAATGGACAATTAAAGGCACCAAGCCACAGGCGTGCGATCGTTGTCATGCAACCCAAACTATGTTTAGTAAACACCACTGTGGCAGTCGTCGCTCCTTCAACAGAGGAGGAGGAGGAGCAGCAAAATGACACGAACTCTCTCTCTCTCTGCTAAAACCCTCTCGTCATGGCTAGCAGCAGACCTCGACATTGGCATCAACTCCTGAACATCGAGCTGTCGTTCGCCAGAACAGAATGGAATAGAACATCATCATCATCTCCGTCCTCGGTGCCGTCTTCATCAGCCAAATCATCATTATCATCATAGTTATCAAGCATCATCATCATTATCATCATTATTATCATTATCATCATTATTATAATTATCAATCATCATTATTATCATCATCATCACATCCTCGCACCTCTTCGATGAGCGTGGCGAGCTGCTGGAGGACGGAGGGGGAGAGCTCGCAGAACGTGAGGCTGGCACGGCACCACTCGGCCGGGGTGGGCATCGTGGGGGGCACCGTGGGGGGCATCGTGGGGGGCCCCGTGGGGGGCCCCACGGGGGGCCCCGTGGGGGACACCGCGGGGGGCCCGCGCTTGCGCCGCAGAACGCACAGCGCCTTGCCCTTCACCTGCGCCGGCAGCTGCAACCCGCGGGGCACAAAACGATCCAGAGTCATCGGAGAGAAATCACGCGCGCGCAGGCATCGTCAAAAGCAGTTTCCTAAGACAGAGTTAGGAGAAATGAGGCTTAGAGCAAGGGTCGTCGGGTGATTTTGTGTCCTCGGAAGTGTGGGAGCGGTGGCTGAGTCGTTAGCGCCTTGCGCTACGAACCCGGCTACCCGAGTTCAATTTCCACCCATGAACGCCACCACCAAGTGACGGATTATCTGAACAGGTCTTGCTGCCTCCCCTAGGTCGACCCAGTCTCAAATGAGTACCTGGAAATCATCGCCACTGGGGAGACAAAGTCGGTCAGGCGTGGTGCTGGCCACCCACCCCCTCGTGTACCGTTCCGGCCTTCATAGGTGCTACTCGCCAAAAGCACTTGCCCCTACAGTCTGCTAAGGCTATACGAGGGATGTTTGTCTTTGTACTCGAAAGTGTTGAATTAGCTCCGTAGCAGATGCTGTCAGAGCCCAATCTCGTTTGGAGGCGTTTTCTAAATTGTAATTTTTGTTGTGCATTCCAATTTCTGTTTCCTAGTTTTGGGCGACGCTTTGATCAATTTGCCCCGGTTTCTAACGGTACAAAAATAAAAACCCCACTCAACACATTCTTGCAATGCCATGGCACAAGTGCACTGTATAAGGGCCATTGCCCGAAACGTCACCCAATATTTTTTGTTTCAGGCCACACTGTACACCACTGCCGACACAGCCGCACGCGGCATGCCCGCATGGATGAGTTTTGAGTAGACTTTTAGTCAACAAAGGCACACGAAACTCTCCGCGCAAAGTTTCATTCGCGCCGGGCGATCGTCTCCGCAGGTTATCGTGTCGCAGGCTGACAAAGCTGGAGGGCAATAGAGCGCAAGAAATTCCTATATCGTTCCCGCGTCAATGTTACGCTCCATCACCAGTCTGCGGAGGACTTAACGTGGGGATTGCATAGGCGGAGTTTGACTTCTAGTGGTGGGTGGAGGTGGGTGGTGGTGGGTGGGTGGTGGTGGGTGGTGGTGGGTGGGTGAGTGGTGGTGGGTGGGTGGTAGGTGGGTGGGTGGTGGGTGGGTGGTGGGTGAGTGGTGGTGGGTGGGTGGTAGGTGGGTGGTAGGTGGGTGGGTGGTGAGTGGTAGTGGGTGGGTGAGTGGTGGTGGGTGGGTGAGTGGTGGTGGTGGGTGGGTGAATGAGTGGTGGTGGTGGGTAGGTGGTGGTGGGTGGGTGGTGGTGAGTGGGTGAGTGGGTGAGTGGTGGTGAGTGGGTGAGTGGTGGTGGGTGAGTGGTGAGTGGTAGTGGGTGGGTGAGTGGTGGTGGTGAGTGGTGGTGGGTGAGTGGTGGTGGTGAGTGGTAGTGGGTGGTTGGTGGTGATCGGTGGCTGGGTGGGAGATAGAAGGAAACGAGCAACCCCGCCTATGAATCCAGAGCGGGCGTCGTCATATGGACGAGGTCACGTTTAATTAGGGGGTCGCTAATTGGGACTTAACAAATGTGTACTTTTCATAAAACGATGCGTCGCCGGCGCCAGCTGTTGCCGTTTTGGTTCCGCGCACAGCGGGGGACCGATTCGACTGGACGCGCTCTGTGGCTCAGCTCCAATCCCAAGTCTCGGGCATCGATTGACCAAGAAACAAAAAACACCTCCCGAGCGCTCCGTGGGCTCTGTAATTTGTTGGTGTCGCTGTTTGTATTCTCAGGGATTTATTTGTAGGACTTTGATGTCAATCCACTGCTGGATGAAGGTCCCCCTCCCCTCCCCTCCCTGTTAACGATACCTTTAATCACGCTGTCAGTGTGGGTTGGTAAAATTGAGGGGCGGGGGCAGGACATCCGATTAGCACGGTTGGCTACGTACGATGCGGAAGAAGTTCAACACTCATACGTATTTGGCACCAAAGGTTCTAAACTCGTGCCTCTGATGTCTACTCCAGCCCACAATGGCAACTGCGACTTGCAACTTGTAATTCGATAGCTGTGCATTTGCCAGTGTAATGGCACTGGTTAACGCGTAGGCTTTCGCGACCGGTATTATTCACATGAAAAGCTTTTGGGTTCGATCGCGTAAGTATAAATGCGTCGCAACCTTCCACCACCCGTCACCGCCAATCAGTAAAACATGTGTCACGTTAACAAAACGCCAATTAGTTACTTCTTCAGCCCACCGGTGGGTTGGAAGAGTGAATCCACAACATTTAGAATTTGAGTACGACGATTCGCTGGTAATTACATCCAGCACCATCCAAGGTGGGTGGCTTCACGATTCTGGCAAAATCGGCCGGAGATGCTGGATGTAATTACCAGCGAAACGTCGTACTCAAATTCTAAATGTTGTGGATTCACTCTTCAAACAAAAAAAGCCACGTTGTAAAATGTCCTGCCATGGTGAATAAATTTCGATTTAAAGCTTTTGTGACTGCAGGGATTCATCTTCTTGGTTCTTTCGGTAAAGTCACGTAGAAGGGAAGTAATAAAATAATGAAAATAAAACATAATAAAATAATTCTCACGACGTTTCGGCCACAACGCAAGCAGCCGTCCTCACGCTGTCGCCTCGACAGACCTGGTCTTCACCTGAGGACGGCTGCTTGCGTTGTGGCCAAAACGTCGTGAGAATTATTTTATTATGTTTTATTTTCATTATTTTATTACTTCCCTTCTACGTGACTTTACCGAAAGAACCAAGAAGATGATGCATATACTGTATACCAATTTAGTTGTATTAATACTAGCCTGCACGCACATCCTTTGGACGTGACCGCCGGTCCCTCCCTCCCCCCAGCCAGTCAAACTTAAAATAATAATAATGACAAGCGGACATGTGTTAATTATAGATGTAAGTACGCGGACCTGTGTCTCCGACTTGTACGAGATCATTGAAAACAGAAGCACCACGAGACGATGCACAACAGGGAGGCCCCCACTCAAATTAGGCGCGCAATCTTTTTTTTTCTTTTTTGACCAAGTCTCAAACGCCGCGTGTGCGTGCGTGCGTGCCTCTCGCTCTCTCTCGTTCTCTGTGTGTCACGGCGCTGTGTTGTGACAGGCTTAATTGAGGCCGCTGTGCTTAATTAGTACGGCGCTGTCATCGTCAGCAGGTCCCCCTCCGATCTTTCCTGCATGAGCCGACGATCTCCCAGGTGAGAACTTTGCTGTGTTGATCCAAATGACCTGGGGTGGCGTCGGTGACATACCCCCCCCCCCCCAACCCCAACCAGGACTTTCGCGGTTAGAACCCAACGGGCCATTATCGCGGGGCGCGTGTGCGATCCGTAACAACAGCACCGCACCACGCGCTCTCTGCTTCCTTGGCATCGCTTGCCGATGTACCTCGCTAACCCCCGATGGACATCCGTGAACTACAGAGCCTCGTAGCTCATCGGTTCATCTTCCAGGGTAAATAAAGATTCCCGATTCTGCTTCTCGTCTCACGGGCGAGCGCTAAAGATCCCCGCGATGTCGTTCGAAACGCGTGCCGGCGTCACGGTTCGAACTTTACGGACACTTTTAAAAGGTTCCACCGCAAATTACTCGATTTGGGATCACATTAAACCGGTGGTTCCTAACCTTTACTGCAGCCTTGCACCCCTTTGGTTCTCAATCGTAAACAAATAGTGTTAATAAATACGTAGGGTTTGATGAAACAAAGTAGTTGTTATTAGGTTTTTTTCGGTTAAGTCACGTAAGTAAAACATCAAAATAAAAATAAAAATAAAAATCACGACGTTTCGGAGGCAACACAAGTCTCCGTCATCAGGTGGGACCGTCACAGCCGAATTAGCTGCATCAAGTGAAGCAATGATTCAAGATGTAATCCCTTATAAGCAAGTTGAAGGGAGGTGGAGAGGGGGGGGTTGGAGAGCTTACCACAGTCTGATATGAATCTTTGCAGTCACGAAAGCTTCAAATCTAGAATTAAAGTAGTTGTTACTTACGTGTCCGTGCTCAATATGCGTTTTGATTATTTAGCGTATAAAAAAGATCTGACCACGTCTGGCACCCCCAGAAAGGGCATCTTGCACCCCCAAGGGTGTGCGTGTACCCCAGGTGGAGAACCACCGAAATAAACCCGTTAAAAAATTCACGCAACGCTACCGTTGCCTCCCACCCCCTCCCCTCGTATGTCTGGGCTTCTCCTCCGCACTCTCCAGCTGCCTCCAACACGATGAAGGGCAAACACACAAACACACAAACACACAAACACACACTCGTCAGCAATGAATCGGCCAAACATCCGGACGCAGCAGCCCGAGTTAACATGCCCACACGTTGCACCAACGGTGGTCACGTGTGGTCACGGGTAGTCGTCACCACTGGACTGAGGTGGGCCCAACGCTGATTCAACGTTGCACGTTTTCTGGGAGGACCCCTACTGGCAAAAAGGGTCTTGAGACCCGGTGAGGCTTTCCTCGATGGATACATAAATGTGACATTGTCATTAGCATCGTGAGCGGAAGACACCTAACTCGGCCTTCTGGCAAAGGGAAGCGGAGAGCCGAGGGGTGGTGGAATTCGCCCCCATCGGTAATGATGACCTCTCGACCCCAAAAAACAACCAGCATCACCCAAAGTCTGAAACGACGGATTTGATGTAAGTTCACAGAGGAGATAGTTGGTGAATTTTCAAACATTGGTTCAGCAAATGTCTTGCCCCAGCACATGCTGTGATAATTAATAGTGCTGATAGTGATCATGATACTGCTGTCCTGATGTTGATGATGAGTGTGATGCTGATGCTGCTGATGGCTGTGTTGATGATGATGGTACTGTTGCTGCTGCACATGTAGCTGCTGCTGATGTTGCTGGTGACAATGACGAAACTGCTACTGCTGATGATGCTGATAATGCTGCTCATGACGATGATGATGCTGCTGCTGCTGATGATGTTGATAATGCTGATGACAATGGTGCTGATTACGCTACCACTGCTGCTGTTGCTGCTGCTGATGATGCTGCTGGTGACGATGGTGCTGATGACGATGATTCTGTTGATGATGTTGCTGCTGTTGATGATGCTACTGCTGATGCTGCTGCTGATGATGCTGATAATGCTGCTCATGACGATGATGATGCTGCTGCTGCTACTGCTGATGATGCTGATAATGCTGCTCATGACGATGATGATGCTGCTGCTGCCACTGCTGATGATGTTGATAATGCTGATTACAATGGCGCTGATGATGCTGATGGTGACGATGGTGCTGATGACGATGATCCTGTTGATGATGTTGCTGCTGTTGATGATGCTACTGATGATGCTGCTGCTGATGTTACAAGACGGCGGCGACGAGGATGCCGACGATGATCATCGCCACCGCGACCCTCCCACCCCACCCACCCCCCTCTGTTCCCACTTGCCGCGTTGGACGCGGCGATGGCTCCAGACGGGAGGAGATGGAACACGAGGACGCGGCGTGCGGGATCCTCCAGGAAGGCGGACACTGTCCTCTGGCTCTCCTCGTCGACGACGAACTTGCTCCAGCTGTCCGCGCGCACGCGGAGGCACAGCGAGACGCGCCGCTCCAAGTACACCACCCTCTCGTCCCGCTCGAACGCGACCGCCGGAACCTCTTCATCCTCCTCCTCGTCCGACATCGTCGCGAATGCACGTTTTTATTTCGAAGTTGTTGTTTTTTGTCCGAACGTCAAAGAGAGGGTCACACCCTCACCCCCCCCCCCCCGACTCAACTGCTACCACCGCCTCTCAATTCGTCTCCTCTCTCTCTCTCCCTTTGCCTCTGTCGCGTTCGAAGAACGTCGCTGCGGCGAATGAGAAGTCGATCGATTGATATCGCCGTCGATTCAATTTGGTAGACGTTGACACGGCCTGCAGCCACAGCGATCCCGGGATCAACAGCGGGCACGTGGGGGGGGTAGGATTACAGCTCCACAGCATTGGTCGACAACTCCATCGACGCAATGCGGGCGTCTTAACTGCTGCCTCTGAAGCCTCGCGCGAAGGCGCTTTGGAAGTGTGAGATTGATTCTCGTCTTTATTCTGCTCAAAATGGTTGTTGTGACGAGCAGTGGCTATTCCCCACCTCTGCCAAGACGTCCGGGCCACCGTGGAAGAGTAGACCAAACGCACCCTCCAGAGGGTGCGAGAGAAGTCGCTCGCTCGCTCGCACTGGAAGCCCTGCCGGTGGCAGTGCAGAGTGAGCAAGCACTTGCAGGGCCGCGCCTTTACCTCGCAGAGCGTTTCTCCCCGAGTACAAACGATGTGCGCCCGATGGCCAAGACCAGGATGTGAAGAAGTCCGGATGAAGGTGCGTTGTTGAAGTTCGCTTGAGTTGTTGTTGTTGTTGTCGTCTCTTGTTGTTGGTGCTGGTTGTGGTGGTTGATGGTGGTGGCCGCGTGAGTTTGAAACGTGTCTGTGCTACTACTGGGCGGCAGTTGTGACCACAGGGGTTTGGAGAGGGGAGGAGGTGGGTGGCTGGGTGGTGGTGGTGGTGCTGGAGGAGGTCGAGTGGTGATGAATGCTTCAGGGAGGGGGAGGGGATGAGAGGATGGGGGGGGGAAGAGGGGGAGGGGAGAGATTCATTCCACGTGCTCTGAGCGTCTTCGCAACGCGCATGGAAACGCATACACACACAAAGACAAAGATTCCCCGTATAGCCTCGGCAGACTGCTGGGGCAAGTGCTGTTGGCGAGTAGCACCTGGTGAAGGCCCGAGACGGCAAACGAAGGGGTAGCCAGCAGCACGCCCGGCCGCCTTTGTCTCCCTCGTAGCGATGTTTACACACATCGCACCGGGCTTACGAGGCCACCGGTGTTGGCGGCTTCGAGCGGAAATCAAAGTTGCGTCGCCGGTAGCGCAGCGCGCTAACCACTGTGCCACCGCTCCACACACAAACAAATACAAAGATCTCCCGTATAGCCTGTAACAGACTGTTGGGGCAAGTGCTGTTAGCGAGCACCTATGAACGCCAGAACGGCACACGAGGGGGTGGTTGGCCAGCACCACGCCCGGCCGCCTTTGTCTCCCCAGTGACGATGTTTCCACACCGCACCAGGTACCCATTTGAGGCTGAGTCGACCTAGGGGAGGCCCAGGACCGGTTCAGATAATCGTCACCGGTGTTGGCGGCTGTGAGCGGGAATCGAACTCGGTGTCGCCGGTAGCGCAGCGCGCTAACCACTGTGCCACCGCTCCACAAACACACACACACACAGAGAGGCGCACACGCAAAGCCACACACACGCGCACCGATATTGACGCACGTGAACGCGCGTTCACACACACACACGCGCGCGCGCACCACCACGCACCTGTATGTGTAGAAAGATAAATATACTTTAGACGAAGACGAAGACGCAGATTCCCCCGTGTGGCCCTTTACAGACTGTCCGTGCGAGTTGCTGTTGGCGAACACCTCGATGGGAGGTGGTGGGGCCATGGGGCCACGCCCGACCGCCTTTGTCTCCCCAGTATTGATGCAGTTTTTTTGTACGCACCGCACCAGGGTTCATCGGTTCACGCAGAGCCGACCTTGGAGGAGAGCCGAGAGCGGTTCAGATATTCGTCACTGATGTTGGCAGTCCAGGATTAGCCTCGTAGCAAGAGTAGCTACATATGCTACGGGCCCCGCACTTTCAAAGGGCCCCGCGCTAGTGAGTCTGCACTTGCTCTATTACTATAGTACTATATTGCCTTCAGCCTCTATGAAAGACTGGGTGTTTAAGGTTAGCGATCTGTCGTATTATCTGGCTGTATTGCAAATGAAAAAATACAATTACTTTACCATGCAAGTTAAAAAACCATAGTGTTTTAATATTTACGTGTTTTTTTTTATTTGGGCCCCTTGATAACATAATATGCTACAGGCCCCGCACTAGCTTAGTCCGTCACTGGATGTTGGCCTTCAGCGGGGAATCCAACAACGCTCCACACCTGACAAAGATTCAATATCCTCCTCCCCCCAAACTACATAGCCTCAACAGACCGGTGGAGCAAGTGCTGTGAGCGAGCACCTCTGAAGGCCGGCACGGCACACGAGGGGGTGGGTACGTTGAATTTCTTTCGCGCCGTACGTAGCCAACCGTGCTAATCGGATGTGTGGGGGGTTAGGACAACAACACTAAACACACACGCAAAAATATTTGTCTCTATGGCCAGCACCACGCCCGGCCGCCTTTGTCTCCCCGGTGGCGATGTTCTCACATCGCGCCAGGTACTCATTCGAGGCTGAGTCGACCTAGGGGAGGCCCTTGCCTGGTTCAGATAATCGAGACTGGTGTTGGTCGTGAGCGCGAATCGAACTAGGATCGTTGGATTCGTAGTGCAGCGCTCTAACCGCTACCCAAACGCTCCCCCTTTACACACACAAGTTACACACACATTATATACATGCACACGTGCATACAACTGCACAGCACACACGAGTAGAAATATCAACGCGTCCACACACACACGGGTAATTTAGATGTGAAAAAAACGCGGACGTCCACAATAAACATCCCACTCAACGCCACAAACATCGCCCCTGTGTTTGACATCCCTGCTCTTCGGCGTCGACAGCGGTGATGTTAAACCCCATCATCAACATCAGAACATCAACATCAAAATATCAACATCAGAACATCAACATCAGAACATCAACATCAGAACATCAACATCAGAACATCAACATCAGCACATCAACATCAGAACATCAACATCAGAACATCAACATCAGAACAACAACATCAGAAAATCAACATCAGAACATCAACATCAGAACAACAACATCAGAACATCAACATCAGAACATCAACATCAAAAAATCAACATCAGAACAACAACATCAGAACATCAACATCAGAAAATCAACATCAGAACATCAACATCAGAACATCAACATCAGAGCATCAACATCAGAACATCAACATCAGAACATCAACATCAGACCATCAACATCAGAACATCAACATCAGAACATCAACATCAGACCATCAACATCAGAACATCAACATCAGAACATCAACATCAACACATCAGAACATCAACATCAGAACATCAACATCAGAACATCAGCATCGGAACATCAACATCAGAACATCAACATCAGAACATCAACATCAGCACATCAGAACATCAACATCAGAACATCAACATCAGAACATCAGCATCGGAACATCAACATCAGAACATCAAAATCAGAACATCAACATCAGCACATCAGAACATCAACATCAGAACATCAACATCAGAACATCAGCATCGGAACATCAACATCGGAACATCGGAACAACAACATCAGAACATCAACATGAGAACATCAACATCAGAACATCAGCATCAGAACATCAACAACAGACCATCAACATCAGAACATCAACATCAGACCATCAACATCAGAACATCAACATCAGACCATCAACATCAGAACATCAACATCAGAACATCAACATCAGAACATCAACATCAGAACATCAACATCAGAACATCAACATCAGAACATCAGCATCAGAACATCAACAACAGACCATCAACATCAGACCATCAACATCAGAACATCAACATCAGAACATCAACATCAGAACATCAACATCAGAACATCAACATCAGAACATTAACATCAGAACATCAACATCAGAACATCAACATCAGAACATCAACATCAGAACATCAACATCAGAACATCAACATCAGACCATCAACATCAGACCATCAACATCAGACCATCAGCATCGGAACATCAACATCGGAACATCAACATCAGAACATCAACATCAGAACATCAACATCAGCACATCAGAACATCAACATCAGAACATCAACATCAGAACATCAGCATCGGAACATCAACATCAGAACATCAACATCAGAACAACAACATCAGAACATCAACATCAGAACATCAACATTAGAACATCAACATCAGAACATCAGCATCAGAACATCAACATCAGAACATCAACATCAGAACATCGACATCAGAACATCAGAACATCAACATCAGAACATCAACATCAGCACATCAGAACATCAACATCAGAATATCAGAACATCAACATCAGAATATCAACATCAGAACATCAACATCAGAACATCATAACATCAAAATCAGAACATCAACATCAGAACATCAACATCAGAACATCAGAACATCAACATCAGAACATCAACATCAGAACATCAGAACATCAGAACATCAACATCATAACATCAACATCAGAACATCAACATCAGAACATCAACATCAAAACATCAGAACATCAACATCAGAACGTCAACATCAGAACATCAGAACATCAACATCAGAACATCAACATCAGAATATCAGAACATCAACATCAGAACATCAACATCAGAACATCAACATCAGAACATCAACATCAGAACATCAGAACATCAACATCAGAACATCAACATCAGATCATCAGAACATCAACATCAGTACATCAACATCAGGCCTTCATCGTGAGTGGGGCAAATTAACGAGGTAAAGCGCCAGCGATGTGTCCATGTAACCCCAAAGCTACGGGCCATATCGCAAAACCCATGGAGACACGTTCGCTCGTTCGTCTCTCAGGCCGCTTGTCCTGCTGAGGGTCGCGGCGGCAGCGTGTTAAGAAGTGACGGTCCACATCTCCCTTGCCCTGGTGATAGACTACAGCACTACTACACTATACACTACAACACTATACACTACTACACTACAGCAGCGTGTTGAGAAGTGACGGTCCACACCTTTCTTAGGTTTTTTTCGGTAAAGTCACGTAGGTAAAAAATAAAAATAATAAAAATAATAGAAAAATAATAGAAATAAAATAATAAATCACGACGTTTCGGAGGCAACACAAGCTTCCGCCTTCAGGTGGAACCGTCACAGCACAATTGCTGTATCAAGAACACACCTCCCTTGCCCTGGTGATAGATTCCAGCACGACTACACTATACACTACTATACACTACACTATACACTACACTACTACACTATATACTACAATACTAAACTATTCACTACACTGCTATACACTACTACACTATACACTACACTACTATACACTACTACACTATACACTACACTATACATTACTACACTATACACTACTACACTATACATTACTACACTATACATTACTACACTATACACTACTATACACTACACTACTACACTATACACTACAACACTATACACTACACTGCTACACTATACACTACACTGCTATACACTACTACACTATACACTACACTGATATACACTATTATACAATACACTATATACTACTATACACTACACTATACAAGAAATAAGAATAGGTTTTTCCCCTTTTTTCTGGCAACAAAACTGAAACCTTTTTACAAAGAATCATGTCTGCATTAACCACAATACTTGTGGTCAGAATGCAAATTAAAAAACATACTCTGATAATATATGCATTGTCATTTAAACTGATTGGTCCACACCAGAGACAGCTTTCTTTAGAGCCTCGTCTCAAACGGTGTTAGACCAGAGGACTCCAAAAGGCGAACAACACAAAGACAATGCACTATCAGAGTAATGAGAGCTCGAGTGAGCATCTACATCATGGGACCTCCTTTTCCAGTACCAAAATATAACAATAGGGTTTCCCCCTTTTTTTTGACATCAAAACTTAAACCCTTTTACCATAAGTATTGTGGTTAATGCAGACATAGTTCTTTGTAAAAAGGTTTCAGATTTGTTGCCAGAAAAAAGTGGACAACCCTATTCTTATATTTTGGTACTGGCAAAGGAGGTCCCATGATATAACTACACTATACACGTGTGTACATTCCTGAGCGACAGTCCCACCAGCCTGTGCTAGGCCGGCCCCAGGACACATATTTCAAACGATATAAACACTTTTTTTAGTTTTACCGGGTAAGGGCCGCTCAGCTTCCATAGCCCTCTTTTCTCAGAAGCGACCTGGCCATAAATGATAGCTCGTGTCGGAATGTAAAGCAGCGAAATATTCTAAACGCATGTTTTTTAAATGTGGAGGGAAAAACCGTAGGCGCCGGAGAAAATTGTACGAGACCACGGGGAGAGAGAGAAAGAGAGAGACACGTACACTCCAAATAGACAGCACGGGGGGGGGGGGGGTCAGGGTTGGATCGAACCCACGACCTCCTGTATAGCAGGCGAGGTAGTTAACATCTTTCCACCGAGATACATCCCCATAGAGATAGACTCATAGAGATATACTTATAGAAATGCCACGATAAGCCACAATCGTGCGATTGTGTCCACGCAACCCAAGCTATCGACCGCACAGTAAACCCACTGGTGGCCTGTGCCCCTTCAACGGAGGAGGAACAGCAGAACAACACCAGCTCTCTTTCTCTCTCTGCTGAAACCTTCTCATCGCGGCCAGCAGACCTCGACATTCGCATCGAACTCCTCAACACGTCGCTGCCTGCGATGGTACGCAAGCGTCGACTTGCGCAGCTTCCACGGCCAACCATCGGGCGTCGAAAGCGAAAACATCAAACACACATTCTAGATTTGAAGCTTTCGTGACTGCAAGGATTCATATTCTTAGGTTTTTTTCGGTAAAGTCACGTAGGTAAAACATTAAAATAAAAATTATTTTATTTTATTTTACTTTTATTAATTTTAATGTTTTACCTACGTGACTTTACCGAAAAAACCTAAGAATATCAAACACATCCACCCTGCGGCTACAGGTCTCATTTGCGATTCGCCGATTTTTCGTCTGGCGTGGAGAAATCAAACGGCCTGTGAGCACCACCGCGAGCGTTACTCGGCCTCGGTGTGTGTTTATCGCTGTGTAAACCCAACCAGTTACGAGCCGAGCTCAATCACAAAACGGTTCCCCACCCCCCCCAAACCAACAACAACAAAAATCAGCCTTTGATCTGGAACTGACCCACGGGTCTGAAGTCCGGTATCCAAGAAACGGGTCCGAACAACACACGCCAATCTTGACTCCGGAATCGCGTGGCGAAATGTCTCTCCCTAAAGTCCGTGCAAGCGAACCGGCGTTGCGAAATGTTCAGGATATATTGTCGGACGGTGACTTGCATGGGAGAGTTCGCAATGTGAATTTTGGCGAGAGACGGCGAGACCCTGGGTTTGAAATCCGGGTCTCCGTCGTGCCGTGATTTTCAAAACCCGATTATCAAGTCGATCGAGTTTTTGATGGGCAAAAGTCGAATCAATTCCAACCTGCGTTCTAATTGTCCACGACGTACGCGTCATGTAAATATAAAACAATGGGATTATTAAACATTGACTTAAAGCTTTCGTGACTGCAGTGATTAATATTCTTTGGGTCTTTCGGTAAAGTCACGTAGATAGGTTCAAAGAAAAGAACAAAAACTAGGACGTTTCGACCGCTTGTGTTGCGATCGAAACGTCGTAATTTTAGTTTTTATGCTATTTTCTTTGAACCTATCTACGTGACTTTACCGAAAGACCCAAAAAATTATCGAATTATTCCATGGAATCGTGACGACGTAATCGTGACAATCCAGCGACGAGATGTCTCTTTAATGTAAAACACTCATCCCTTGGCCGATGACGTCTTCATATGTAGAGGACCGCAGAAGTTTGACACCACCGCGAAGAGAAATATAACGACTCAGAGGCACGAGGAGGAACAGACAAAGCGGACAGCCAGTCGGTGACCCGCCGCCACCTATTAAACTATTTTCTTTTTTATTTCGCCAGGTAAGACCCACTGAGCTACACAATGCAGTTTCACAAGCGACCCGGGCCACGAATGATAGCTCAGGGCTTACTTATCATGCGGTCATTTCTCACAGACGAATACTCCCAGGGTATGTGTCTAAATGTGGAGGGGGGGGGGGGAAATCCACGCGACCACGGGGAGAGAGACACGCAAACTCCAAATATACAACAGGCGCCAGGGTCGCGATCGAACCCACGACCTCCTGCATAGCAGGCGAGGTAGTTAACATCTCGCTATCGTGGCACCCCGACAATTGGCCAACTTCCGCGGTCCTAAATATATTGATATATTTTCAGCCCAAATAAATGAGTGCTTGCAATTGGTCGGGTGGATAGAGGCGGTAGCGGCGGGCGAATGGGGGCGGGATTTTAAGAGATCCACGCCGATCAACTCAGTCCCGTGCAGACGGAACAGATGGCGTGTCCACAATTTTCGCCGTACCGACATCTCCCGGCGAGCCAGGGTATGGGCAACCCCTCGAGCACCGGAAGGGAGGTCTGCGTTCGCCGCCGTCGAACGCAGACCTGGATCGTCGGCCACGTGCGCTTGCGTCGTGGTCGGCATCGGTGACGCGTGACGCCACACTGCCCCCTGTTGACGATGAGCGAATGAAAGCTGCCCTCTAGAGCTCTCTCTCACCGTGCGAAGCGGTAATTGCTGATGCGTGACCCAGTCGGAGAAGGGGATCACTGCGCCCGTCGGTGGCGATGTCAGCAGAACATCGCCATCGCATCCTTCCGAAAGTCGTTGCAAAAGTCGGTGATGGAGTCATCGAGGATTCGCTCTTACACTCTCATCACCACCACCATGTGATTTCAAGTTTTCATCTTGGTACGCGGGTTCACATGTCCTTCCAGGGCCGCCACAACCACCACCATCAAAGACAAAGAACCCCCTTCACGCACATAGGGGGGGGAGGGCTGACCCCCCGTTATGTGCGTGACATCATTCATGGACAGCCCCTTATCCATTCAATAACCCCAAGATATGTATCATGTGCAGTCGACTCGTGCCTGTCGATTGTTCACCATTCATCGACTCAGGCTGCGCGGGCCACAGAAAGCCAGAGACCGCTAACCATCTCCAGTGAAATTTGAATAATGCATGCACGCATGTGCGGGGTTTGGGAGAGGGGGGGGCATTGCCCCCCGCAAACAGGGCACCTTTATTAAATGTATTTTCAATAGTTTACAATTAAGATACAACAACAAAAATACATTAATTACATGCACCCGGGATTCCTAATTTCGAGAGACAAAGCAAACCCCCACCCCCCTACTCGCCAAATGTCAAAGTGAAACTCCGCCTCCAGCCGTGCAGTGATTGACGCGCCGAACGTACAAACCGCACGGCGGCCTAAGTCACCACGTGGCGTGATCCGCCCTCGCTCCTCACCATGAACCGCATCCGCTTGGCACAAACCTCGGGCAGTGGATGCGGGAACCCGATGACGCACAGAGGGGAACATTTACAGAGCGACTGCGGTCATCCAGAACAGACCCCCCCTCCCCCCCCCCGTACGCACGATCCACGCGTACTAAGGAGACATCAGAGGGATACTACCCCGCTCCTCGATACTCCCCGACTCTGTGATCCGGCCTGACCACCTGGAATTGTCGTTGTCGCCCTGCCGTCTACATCAGCCGTACGGCAGAAGACGCAGTTAGAAGATAAAGGTGCAGGCCTGCAATTCCCTTGCTCACGCCACTGCTGGCGGAAGAGGGGAAGCTCTCTAATAGGGGGGATTTGTCCAGGCGTCTTGGAAGAGTTGGGAGCACCCACACTTTGACCCACTCGATGTGCCCTGCCGATTGACTGACAGTGGTGTAACCCATTTACACCGCTGGGCAGATTTAGCAGAATTGGAATGGAACCAGCGAGCTTTGAATTGCAAGTTCAGTGTGCTGCCGATTCCTTCACGGCAGATTCCCTCTGCAGTCTAAAAGGTAAAGATCGTATGATAAATGTGCGGAAATCGATAACCAGGTGTTTTATTTTTACTCTGCGCACGGTTCGAATCCAGCGGCCGCCCGGATTATTTCTGCCGTTGTAATACTCCATAATACAGATTTCGTTTTTTTGGTTAGATCGCGTAAATATAAATGTGTCGTTAAACCCGCCACCACCCTACACAGCCAATTAGTAATCTTTGTCACGTACACAGAACGTGCCAACTCGTTACTAGTACAGCACACCGGTGTGTTGGAGAGTAAAACCATAACATTTACAATCTGAGTACGACGCTTTGCCAGGCGATTCTAGTTGTAATTACTGGCGAAACGTCGTACTCAGATTGTAAATGTTGTGGGTTTACTCTCCAACCTGGCCGCCACAAATGATAGTTCAACTAAGTGGCTTATCGCGTGGAATTGTATAGCAGACACGTACTCGAAACGCGTGTTGAGTCTACATGTGGACGGGAAAACCCGGAGGATTTGAAGAAACATCCACGCGGGAGAGAGAGAGAGAGGGAGAGACACGCAGACTTAAAATATACAGCAGCAGGCGTCAGGATCGGCATCGAACCCACGACCTCCTGCATACCAGGCGAGGGAGTTAACATCTCGCCTTACCGACCATACCACTAAAAAATTAACCCGTAAAAACAAAGTTTTTTTTACTATAAATCCTTTATATGCGTGGCATCGGTTTTATTTTATTATTCATTTCTGTTTTTCTTGAGTAAGAGTTTCATTTTTATCACATTGGTATTTTAAATTAAATATGAAAAAAAAATTTTCTTAAAAAGTGGAAAATTTTGAAAAAAAAAATTCACGAAAATAAATTGTCACGCACAACGAGTCTGTGTGCAAAATGTCAGCTCGATTGGATAACGGGAAATGGGTTAAAAAACGACCGAAAGATTTGCACGGTCTTAAGCGCGCAAGCAAGCAAGTGAACTTAATATAAAGGATTTAAAAACACGCACAATGGACGTTCGCGTCACGTCATTGGCACGCGAGGTCGCGCTCTCTCCACACACAAAGTGCCAGTCACAAGTGAACCACCCATGTACCCGTACCCCTTTGCTGATCTCATCAAGGAGCAAAAACCTTCACGCGAACTCCGCTCATCCACGCAAGCAGCCGAGACCGGTCACTTGCTTCTGCAGCCGTCTGGAACGCTCTTCCTTCCGACATTAGGAAGTCACTGGAGGAGCTGTACTCATTTCTTTAGAACGGATATTTTTGTGTTTTGTTTGTTGTCCTTCTCCCGCACCTCCGATTAGCGCGGTTGGCTACGTACGGTGCGAAAGACGTTCTACATACATACACATGAGCAAAAATTCAAAAATGACAACGAAAATTACGCAATTTGGAATTTACAATAACCCCCCCTGCAGACTAAACAGACTGTAGGGGCAAGTGCTGTTAGCGAGCACCTATGAAGACCGGCACGGCACACGAGGGGGTTGTTGGCCAACACCGCGCCCGGCCGCCTTTGTCTCCCTAGCGGCGATGTTTTAGAAACCGCGCCAGGAACCCACTTGCCGCTGCGTCGACCTAGGTGAGTCCCAGGACCGGTTCCGATAATTGTGTTGTCCGTGAGCGGGAATCGAACCCGGCTAAGCCAGGTTTGTAGCGCAGCGCGCTAACCGCTCCCCTACCGCTCCCCTACCGCTCCCCTACCGCTCCCCTACCGCTCCCCTACCGCTCCCCTACCGCTCCCCTACCGCTCCCCTACCGCTCCCCTACCGCTACACTACCGCTCCCCTACCGCTACACTACCGCTCCCCTACCGCTCCACACACACACAGCGGCAATAATCGGCCCCTCCTGGCTGCTCCCCCCCCCCCCCTTAGGTAACTGCTGCGAATGAGAGCCTATCCTGGTGTCCTCTCGAGTTTCTCATCGGCTGGTTAAGCAAATAATCTTTTGAAAGCTCGTTAATCCCGCGTCGCCGTTTGAGGTTCTTTTTTAATATTCCACGCGGATCCCACCAGAGGGCGCGATGGTCCACGTGCTCCAACTCTGGCTGCGAGCACGCGCGCGCGCGCACCGCCGTGTCCATTCAATGGCACCGTCAGGATTCCTTTTTTTGTGTTAAACTCCAGAATTGATTCCTCTTAGGAGTGGTGTTAAATATAGCGGCCTGGAGAGGTGGGGGGGGGGGGGTGTAGAGCTGGAGGAGGTGGGGGGGGGGGGGTCACGTGACACATTACATACAATACATGGGACGGCGCGGTGGCGAGATGTTGACTGCCTCGCCTGGTCGGCAGGAGGTCAATGGGTTCGATCCCGACTCCTGACTCCTGCTGTATATGTGGGGGTTGCGTGTCTTTCTCTGCTAGGTCGAGTGGATTTCTCTGTGTGGTCGAGTGGATTTCTCTGTGTGGTCGAGTGGATTTCTCGGTGTGGTCGAGTGGATTTCTCTGTGTGGTCGAGTGGATTTCTCCGTGTGGTCGAGTGGATTTCTCTGTGTGGTCGAGTTGGATTTCTCTGCGTGGTCGAGTGGATTTCTCTGTGTGGTCGAGTGGATTTCTTTGTGTGGTCGAGTGGATTTCTCTGTGTGGTCGAGTGGATTTCTCTGTGTGGTCGAGTGGATTTCTCTGCGTGGTCGAGTGGATTTCTCTGCGTGGTCGAGTGGATTTCTCTGTGTGGTCGAGTTGGATTTCTCTGTGTGGTCGAGTGGATTTCTCTGCGTGGTCGAGTGGATTTCTCTGTGTGGTCGAGTGGATTTCTCTGCGTGGTCGAGTGGATTTCTCTGTGTGGTCGAGTGTCTCTCTCTGCGTGGTCGAGTGGATTTCTCTGTGTGGTCGAGTGGATTTCTCTGTGTGGTCGAGTGGATTTCTCTGCGTGATCGAGTGGATTTCTCTGTGTGGTCGAGTGGATTTCTCTGCGTGGCCGAGTGGATTTCTCTGTGTGGTCGAGTGGATTTCTCTGTGTGGTCGAGTGGATTTCTCTGTGTGGTCGAGTGGATTTCTCTGTGTGGTCGAGTGGATGTTCTCTGTGTGGTCGAGTGGATTTCTCTGTGTGGTCGAGTGGATTTCGCTGCGTGGTCGAGTGGATTTCTCTGTGTGGTCGAGTGGATTTCTCTGTGTGGTCGAGTGGATTTCTCCGTGTGGTCGAGTGGATTTCTCTGTGTGGTCGAGTGGATTTCTCTGTGTGGTCGAGTGGATTTCTCTGTGTGGTCGAGTGGATTTCTCTGTGTGGTCGAGTGGATTTCTCTGTGTGGTCGAGTGGATTTCTCTGTGTGGTCGAGTGGATGTTCTCTGTGTGGTCGAGTGGATTTCTCTGTGTGGTCGAGTGGATTTCTCCGTGTGGTCGAGTGGATTTCTCTGTGTGGTCGAGTGGATTTCTTTGCGTGGTCGAGTGGATTTCTCTGTGTGGTCGAGTGGATTTCTCTGTGTGGTCGAGTAGATTTCTCTGTGTGGTCGAGTGGATTTCTCTGTGTGGTCGAGTGGATTTCTCAGCGTGGTCGAGTAGATTTCTCAGCGTGGTCAAGTGGATTTCTCTGTGTGGTCGAGTGGATTTCTCTGTGTGGTCGAGTGGATTTCTCTATGTGGTCGAGTGGATTTCTCTGCGTGGTCGAGTGGATTTTCAGCGTGGTCGAGTGGATTTCTCTGTGTGGTCGAGTGGATTTCTCTGTGTGGTCGAGTGGATTTCTCTGTGTGGTCGAGTGGATTTCTCTGTGTGGTCGAGTGGATTTCTCTGTGTGGTCGAGTGTATTTCTCAGCGTGGTCGAGTGGATTTCTCTGTGTGGTCGAGTGGATGTTCTCTGTGTGGTCGAGCGGGTGTTCCCTCCGCATTTAGAAACGTGCGTTCAGATTCATTGCGGCTGCTGTGCACGCGATAAGCCGGCTCGCTGAGCTATCATTCGTGGCCAGGTCGCTTCTAAAAAAAAGAGCTGTAGAGCTCAGTGGGCCTCGCCTGTTAAAATAAAAATAACAACAACAAAAAAGAGCGCGTACATACACGATAACCAATCGTTGCAGTGGCGATTGGAGGAGAGGAAATGCGATGCACTGTGGATGTACGTAGCGCCTTCGATGCATACGCACCTCAAGACGTTGTACAGAAGCAGTGGGCATGGTCATCGTATAGCCAGAAGAACGGGGAGCCGGGCATGTGTCGCTATGCGGGTCTCCTGGGTCCCTGTGTGGGTCTGTGGGTCTCTGTGCGAGTCTCTGTGTCACTATGGCCCGCACCTCTGATTAGCACAGTTGGCTACGTACGGTGCGAAAGAAGTTCAACGTCCATGTGTCTCTGCGCTAATCTATGAGTCTATGGAGTATTTGGATCTCGATGTGAACCTATGGGTCCCTGTGTGGATATATGGGTTGCTATGTGAGTCTCTGGGTCTCTATGTAAGTCTATGTGCCTCTGTGTTTATCGATGGGTATTTGAGTATTCTGATCTCTATGTTAAACAATGGGTCCCTGTCTGTATATATGGGTCACTATGTGAGTCTCTGGGTCACTATGTGAGTCTCTGGGTCACTATATGGGTATATTGGCCTCTTGTAAATCTATATAGGTCTCTGAGTCTATGTGATATATGGATATGTGAATCTGTGAGTCTCTATATGGGTTAATGGATCTCTGTGTGAGTCTAAATCTATGAAAATCTATGCGTTCCTATGTTAATCCACGGGTGGCTTATGCGAATCTATGGGCTTTCTGCGCGCGTCGCTACAATGGAACTTGGATTAATATAGCGACTTAAATTCAGCCACGTAAAAAAAAAAAAACCGCTGAACCATTGTAAAAGGTCAAATGTGTATAAATCGCACGACTCGCACTAGAGATTGCTCACCATGGTAGCCACAAAGTGCCCGACAGATCTCGTCAAGCAGCATAAACCACCATCATCATCATCACCACCACCACGTGAACTCCGGTCATCTTCGCCGCAGCGGCTTTGACCAATCGTCGAACAAAAATGCCTTAGCGCGCTGTCAGACGCGCTTCTGCCGGCCGTCTGGAACGCTCTTGCTTCCGATATCAGGAAGCCACCGGAGCTGTGCACTTTTAAATCGACTAGATTAACAAACTCCTTTTTGTAAAGTCACGTAGAATGGAAATAATAAAATAATAAAAATAAAACATAATAAAATAATTCTCACGACGTTTCGGCCACAACGCAAGCAGTCGTCCTCAGGCGGAGAACAGGTCTGTCGAGAAGACAGAGTCTGAATGACAAGCCCCAGGCTTGGAGCGACTATTTTCTGCGTTGTAGTGTTGTTGTCCTTTCCCCGCACCTCCGATTGGCACGGCTGGCTACGTGCGGTGCTAAAGAAGCCCTACCGTACAAAGTGTACAGCGCCCTGTCTGCAGCTTGCGTCTGAATAATGGTGAGGACGCGCTCTCTACGATCACACGTTGCAGTCCACTGCTGGATGAAGGCCTCCCCACTCCGTGTCGAGCTGATGCTCCACAGTAACACGTCCGGGGTCATTTCGAACTCTTTTTAAATCCTTTATATTAAGTTCACTTGCGTGCTTGCTTGCGCGCTTACGACCGTGCACATCTTTCGATCGTTTTTTAACCCACTTCCCGTGATCCAATCGAGCTGACATTTTGCACACAGACTCGTTGTGCGCGACAATTTATTTTCGTGAAATTTTTTTTCCAAAATTTTCCACATTTTAGGATTTTTTTTTCATATTTCATTTAAAATACCAATGTGATAAAAATGAAACTCTTACTCAAGAAAAACAGAAATGAATAATAAAATAAAACCGATGCCACGCATATAAAGGATTTATAGTGAAAAACGTTGTTTTTACGGGTTAATTTTTTTTTCTCGTGCCGAGGCCACGGAAGCAATGAACTCAGTTCGCGTTGCAGGCGACTGGTGTGTTACAGGGGGTCGCCGCGGTGGTGGGATGGTACAGGGTTTGGTTGGTACATGTTGTTTATGTCGTTTATTATGGAAATTCGGTCACAGTTCCTATGATCACTATTACATTGCTATTGGCTTTATTTTGGCGATTTCGAAAAGTTTTTTGGTTTGGTCATGCTTCGTTTGTTGTAGTACGGAGTTAGACTGATGGCTTTGATCTAAGTTGTCTTGTGGTTGTTGTTGTTGTTTGACTTGCATCCCACTGGGATTTTTGCACACAGCGTTGGTGCACGGTGCTTTTTCTGGAAGACTGCAGTATTTCCCTGGATTTTTCTGTTTGCGCATAGTCACTTAAAGATGTTGTCTTGTTCATGTTTTTTGTTTTGTTGCGGTTGCACCCGATTCAAGAGCCGAATGGCTCACAGGGATATACCAAATAACTGAAAACTGAAAAAAACTGAATGTTTGTTACCTCGCCTGGTCTACAGGAGCCTCGTGGGCTTCCTGTTTGCGCCGCTGCATCTTCCAGGGCAGGTAGAGATTAGCGCCTCAACGTCCTTCAAACCTGCAGCTCGCCGCAACGTGAATCTGCCACGGACCTTCTGACCGCTGCGACTTCGCAGGCTGCAGTGCTCGCGGCTTTGCAATGTGGGGTGGCACAACGAACAAATGATGAACAAAAACAATTTACAGAGCGACGCAAAAAGACGACGTCATACAAACCACTCGAGCAGTCAATCACCTGATTGTACTCATTTAATTAGCGAAAGCTCTTTTTAGCTTAGGCAGTTCATTGATGTGCTTTTCTTATTTCATAAATATATCGCGGGGGAAATATAATAGTTTAATGAACAAAAACATTTCGATTTAAAGCTTTCGTGACTGCAGGGATTCATCTTCTTGGTTCTTTCGGTAAAGTCACGTAGAATGGAAATAATAAAATAATAAAAATAAAACATAATAAAATAATTCTCACGACGTTTCGGCCACAACGCAAGCAGCCGTCCTCAGGTGGAGAACAGGTTTGTCGAGAAGACAGAGTCTGAATTTCAGATCTGTTGAGAAGACAGAGTCTGAACAGGTCTTCACCTGAGGACGGCTGCTTGCGTTATGGCCGAAACGTCGTGAGAATTATTTTATTATGTTTTATTTTCATTATTTATTATTTCCATTCTACGTGACTTTACCGAAAGAACCAAGAAGATGAACAAAAACATGTTACGTGATCAGCGTTAATCGCCGTATGACGACATCGTACAACACGGGGGGCGATAAGATTATTATCGTGGGGGCGGCTGGAGAGGGGGGTCGAGGTGGTCTTATCGTGAGTCATATCGTGAGTTATATCGTGAGATATATCGTGAGATATATCGTGCGGTATCGCAATATCGCGACAACGACCCCCCTAGTCTCCGAGTTAATTGTGTGAGTGGCTTCCTTGTACACGTTAAGGACGTGGCGTGTTCCACGTGTCACATAATAGTGACCCACGCTTGATCAATTGCACTCTTGTGTAATTGATTACGCGCATTGATTAGAGGTGGCGGCGGTGGTGGTGGTGGGGGTGGGGGGGAGGAGTGGAGGGAAGGGGGGGGGGTCCGTGGCTTTGCAGTTAGCGCACTGAAAATGTAATACTTAAAAACTTGATCGTGATCAACATTCATCGCGATATGACGATAATGCACCACGCTGCGCTACGAACCCCTCTCTATATGTTCATGTACCTGACGGCTTCCATCAGTGGCGATTTGATAACCGAGCCAGGCCATGCGGCTTCCGCCCATCGCGCCAATACTCCACCACACCCGCCACCGACCTTCCACGAACCCACGACAGCTTTGTCAGACAATCTTCCACCGCCTTCATCCAGCAGCGGATTGACAAAGTGGCAGTACACGGCAGCCTAACACACTCGCATGGTAGCACATGTACCACACAGCACTCGATCCACCGCTGGATCAGAACCTCGTGAGACCACATCATCATCTACGTCCCATTGGTGACCTGCAGATGACCTGCAGATGACCTGCAGATGACCTTAGGATACTCATACAGAGACAAAGACTTCGTATAGCCTTTAACAGCACGAGGCAAAGCACACGATGGGGTGGGTGGCCAGCACCACTCTCGGTCACATTCGTATCCCTAGTGGAGATGTTTCTTTTTTAAACACCGCACCTGGTGTCAGGCACTCAGATTTTTTTGGCTGAGTCGACCTCGGGGAGGCCCAGGACCGGTTCAGATATTCGTCACCGGTGACGGCCGTTGAACGGGAGGAATCGAACTCGGGTCGCCGGGTTCGTAGCGCAGCGCGCTAACGGCTACACCACCGCTCGCACACACACAACGATACAAAGATTCCCCATATAGCCTTAACAGACTGTAGGGGCAAGTGCTGTTAGCGAGCACCTATGAAGGCCGCGACGGTACACGAGGGGGTGGGTGGCCAGCACCACGCCCGACCGCCTTTGTCTCGCTAGTGGCGATGTTTACACACCGCACCAGGTACTCATTTGAGGCTGAGTCGACCTAGGGGAGGCCCAGGACCGGTTCAGAAAATTGTCACTGGTGTTGGCCGTGAGCGGGAATCGAACCCGTGTCGCCGGGTTCATAGTGCAGCGCGCTAACCGCTAACCGCGGCACTATCGCTCCCCCAAACACACACACAATCACACACACACAGTCACACACACGCACAGTCACACACACACACACAGTCACACACACACACGCACTAACACACCGACACACACCGAGACAGGACAAATACGATCCAAAACAAGTTGACTTATCTCTCCCACTTCCTGATGAAACCCTGCTGAGCGATGTGGGTTTTTGCGGGTCACCGCTGATTAGCAGGTTGACGGTCGCAATTGACGACGCTGTAAAGAGAAATTGTACTTAACATTAGCGCTGCCGCACACACGCACATGTGCGTGTGTGGGTCCTGCAGAGTATTGATTATCGGTCTGGGGGGGGGGGTACTCGTGGTTAGGACACTGTGCAGCTCACCAGCCGACAAACCCGACGGCACGAGTTCTATTCCCCCTCTCTCCCGGCCACGGCGAATTATCTGAACCGGAACCGGTTGCTGGCCGTCCCCTAGGTCGGCTCGGCCTTAACTGATGAGGCTAACCGGTGCGATGTGTAAACATAAGCACTCGCCTCTATAATAATCACAGGCGGAGTTTGACTTCTATATTTGAGGGGAGGGGTTCGCTTTGTCACTCACATTAGAAACCGCGGGTGCATACAATACTTTATTTTTAATCTTAATTTTAAACTACTGAAAATAAATTAATAAAGGTGTCCGGTTTAGGGGGCGATGCCCCCCACCCCGTGCCTCCCCCATCCACTCACCCAAACTCCGCCCGTGATAATCATCATAATAAGAGCACGTGGCCCAGCAGCTTGTGATGGCTATACGGGGTGCAGTGAGGGAGGGGGGGTATCTTTATCTTTATATTGTTGTGCCTCTCTGTATTTGCCAATTCAGCACGGCCGTGTTTGTGGGTGGAGGGAGGGGAGGGAGGGGAGGGAGAGGAGGGGAGGCAGGGGAGGGAGAGGAGGGGAGGCAGGGGAGGGGAGGCAGGGGAGGGAGGGGAGGGAGGGGAGGCAGGGGAGGGGAGGGAGGGGGGGAGGGGAGGGGGGGAGGGGAGGGGAGGGGAGGGAGGGGGGGAGGGGAGGGGGGGAGGGGAGGGGAGGGAGAGGGGGGGAGGGGAGGGGAGGGAGGGGGGGAGGGGAGGCAGGGGAGGCAGGGGAGGGAGGGGAGGGAGGGGAGGGAGGGGAGGGAGGGGGGAGGGGAGGGAGGGAAGGGGAGGGGAGGGGAGGGAGGGGAGGGAGGTGAGGCAGGGGAGGGAGGGGAGGGGAGGAAGGGGAGACAGGGGAGGGGAGGGAGGGGGAGGGGAGGGAGGGGAGGCAGGGCAGGGGAGGCAGGGGAGGGAGGGGAGGGAGGGGAGGGGAGGGAGGGGAGGCAGGGGAGGGAGGGGAGGGAGGGGAGGGGAGGGAGGGGAGGCAGGGGAGGGGGGGAGGCAGGGGAAGGAGGGGAGGCAGGGGAGAGAGGGGAGGCAGGGGAGAGAGGGGAGGCAGGGGAGGGAGGGGAGGGAGGGGAGGGGAGGGAGGGGAGGCAGGGGAGGGAGGGGAGGGGGGGAGGCAGGGACATTTAATTTAACTGCGTGGCCGCCGATTTATGGGATGGCGTTGGGCGTCCGTTGTGGGCGCTTCGAAGCCCACGGAATGAATTGAACCTTGGGCCTTGAGCGGCGATCACGCTGATGTAAGGGCACTGATTGTTGACTCAGAGTGCAGTGGTGGTGATGGGGGGGGCGAGAGGGGAGGGGGGCTGCCATCGATCCCTCGCCGCTTAATTACACGCGTAATTAGCCCCCTCCCTCACCCCAACCAACCCACCCCCCAGCAGCCCCTCCCCCCCCTCCTTCGCTCGCCCACGGTGGAGTTAATCACGACTAGTGCCCTCGCTCGCTCTCTATCTCTCTCGTACGGTGAACTTCTTTTGCACCGTACGTGCGCGACGATGATGATGATGTCGTTCCTGTACTCCACAAGGATCTCGCTGAGTCTCAAGGCTCGTTCTCGACAGAGGACGTTAGGGAGGAGGTGATGACGACGATTGTGATGATGATGATGATGGCTTGGCAAAATCCCATCGCTAATTAAACTTTGGCTTCGCGTGGAGAGGAAACTGGTAGAACCCGGAGAGCAGGGCCCACGAACGCGACAGAAAAGCGACAGCAGAGAACACGCTCGCGAACCTGCTTGCTGTACTGCCACATCCTGGCCAGCACACAGCCCGATGTTACAACACCTGGCGTTCCCGAGCGCAAGTCTCTCCCATCCGCTTCATGTTATCCAGGTCCCCAAAACGCCTTCGTAGCTTCTCGCATCTGATGAGATGGAACACACTCAGGGTGAGTTGGCCAATGTAAACGGCTTCACGAGCCTATTTGCTGTACTGCCATTGTCACGAGCACTTAGCAGCAGCAGCAGCAGCTCTGGTGGGGTTTTTTTTAGGAGGGGGGGGTTCACAAATCTGTCGGTGGTTCACCAACCCCGTACCTACAAAGCGGTGCGTTCCTGGCCGTTGTCGTCATCATCATTAACAACAAAGACAAAGATCCCCCGTATAGCCTTAACAGACTGTTGGGGCAAGTGCTGTCAGCGAGCACCTATGAAGGCTGTCACGAAACACGAGGAATTTGGGTGGCAAGCACCACGCCCGACCACCTTTGTCTCCCTGGTGGCGATGTTTTACACACTGCACCAGGTACTCAACTGGGGCCTGACTCAAACGCAAAGACAAAGATCCCCCGTATTGCCTCGACAGACTGTTGGGGCAAGTGCTGTTAGCGAGCAACCTATGAAGGCCGGCGTACGGCACACGAGACGGGTTGCGTGGCCGCCTTTGTGGCTACGTTTGACGCACCGCGCCAGACACCTACTCAGCTGACGCCACACGCAGGCACTCGCACGCGTGGCAGTGAATTCAGCTGCCAGGGGGGGGGGTGGGTGGGGGGACATCCTGAGAGCTCGGACACAGTCACGAAAAGAGAGAGAAGAGAGAAAGGGAGTTGCGGTGTTTACCGAGTAGCTGTAATTGTGTTTGTCCGCCCGGCTGCCGCGTGTCCGTGTCTTTGCTCCCACCCCCCCCTCCCTTTGTATTCAATTCGTGGGGCCGTATTCCTTGTCTCGCGCGGCCCTAGAACAAACGCAGCAAAAGGAAGGGTTCCAAAACCCGCTACTGAACAATAGCGAGCGCGGTTGGCGAGCGCCTATCACGAAGCGAGTGGAACACGAGTTGGGGTGGGTGAGGGGGTGGGGGGGTGCTGTGGACAGCACTGCGTGGGACGGACCACGTTCCGCGACATTCGCCGTTACCCACCTTCCAATCGGTCGGAGTATTTTAGGCCGAGTCTACCTAGAGGAGGCCCACGGCAAGCTTGGAAGCCACCGGGAACTGATGTCGCACGGTTCGCGGGCGGGTTGGGGGGGGGTGTCTCTGACCCTTCTTCATAGCAGAGGAAATATGAAGGGAAAAAAAGGCCACGAAACGAACTTTCGCTATCAGAGGGGCAGTGCCCGAAACGTTGCCGATTATATTTCCGTTCGTCTTTGGGGGGCAATGCTTTTGATGAATGTGCCGAGTTCTCGCTACGCGCTGTTAATTCATTCTGTCTAGATAGCAACGGCAGCAGCGGCAACAGCAACAGCAGCAGCAACAGCAGCAGCAGTGGCAACAGCAGCAGTGGCAACGGCAACAGCAGCAGCAACAGCAGCAGCGGCAACGGTAGCGGCAACAGCAGCAGCAAAGGCAACAGCAGTGGCAACAGCAGCAGTGGCAGCAGCGGCAACAGAAGTGGCCACAGCGGCAACAACGCAAACGGCAACAGCAGCGGCAACAACAGCGGCGGCGGCAACAACAGCGGCGGCGGCAACAGCAGCAGCGGCGGCAACAGCAGCAGCGGCGGCAACATCAGCGATGGCAACAGCAGCAGCGGCGGCAACAGCAGCAGCGGCGGCAACAGCAGCAGCGGCGGCAACAGCAGCAGCGGCGGCAACAGCAGCAGCGGCGGCAACAGCAGCAGCGGCGGCAACAGCAGCAGCGGCGGCAACAGCAGCAGCGGCGGCCCGGGTATGCGAGACGAGCGGGCCTGCGGGAGGGATAGTCGACCGCCCAGATGAACCGTGACTCACCCTCCCCGCCGCCGCCAGCCACATCGTGCACTCCGTTCGTGCGGCAGTGGCGGCGAATTTTTTTTATTTTTTTGTTCTATATATATACAGATGGATAATGTTCGTTCTCTAATTACGGAAGACGGGAAAGAAGAAAAAAACAGCACTCGTGGCAGCAAAGTGTCCCGTCAAACGCAGACGGACCACAGAACCCTCCACACTCAGCCTTGCCACCATCCACGCACCTTCAACGAGTAATTGTGATCATTACTCTAACGACGATGATGATGATGATAATTATAATGATATACAGCCCCAATTTGTCAATCCGCTGCTGGATGATGAAGCCCTTCACCCACTGAAGGGGGTACGTTTGACCATAGTTCACCACGCTGGTTCAGTCGCGGGGTTAGCGCCGTGGCATAGCTACGATTCCTATGCAGAGATATCGCCGAGAACGCGAATCCGACCTCGGGTGGCCGGGTTCCGTACCGGGGCGCGCTAACCGCTGCAACAACCGCTCCCACGGACGAACGGACACGCGCTCACACCGTAGCGGTCAGCCGAACAAGAAGCAAAACACAGACAGAGAGGAGAGAGAGAGAGGGGTCAGGCTGCTGGGTGGCGGGCAGTAACCCACAGGGGCCAATGGCACGGGCAGAGGTTTTGTTTACGTAGAGATCACGCCTCGGTCCCCATCAGCGTGTTCTTGTGTTTTCAATCGAGCTGACATTTTGCACACAGACTCGTTGTGCGTGACAATTTATTTTCGTGAAAAATGTTTTCCTAAATTTTACACTTTTTAGGAAAAAATAAATGATATTTAATTATCAATTGCTTAATGGTGGCAGGCAATCATCTGACCCATAGGTGGCAGCCATCTCAAGCCAGAGGACGAGAGCACTCTAGCCGCCACGCATATAAAGGATTTATAGTGAAAAACTTTGTTTTTACGGGTAAATTGTTTTGGTATCACAAAGGGGGCTTCGACTGCATGCCCCCAAACCCCAGTCCCCTGCTGCCCCCCCCCACAACTCTCCCCTCCCTCCCCGAGCCCCCGTACCCTCACGCACGCGATGTCAGCCCAGCTGCTGGTGATGGGTGCGTTGTTGTTGTTGTTGTTAGCAACAACAACTACAACAACTACAACAACTGCGTAAACCATCACGCGAACTGCGGTCGTCCTCGCAGCAGCGGTGGCTTTTAGGTTGCTAAGCCATCGACACGAAGATGACGGCAACTCGCATGTCGTGAATTCAGGTGCGCTTTTGCGGCCGTCTGGAATTCTTTTCATTCCGATATCAAGAAGCCACTGGGAGCTATGCACTTTTAAATCATCATCTAGATCGACAAACTAATTTCCTGAGAACTGCTTTTTGTGTTCAGTGTTTGTTGTCCCCCCGCACCTACGATTAGCATGGTTGGCTTCGTACGGTGCGACAAAAGTTCCACATACACACATATCACGGTTGGCTTCGTACGGTGCGAAAGAAGTTCAGCATACACCCACACATTGTGATGGAGGTGGCACTGAGCGGGCGATCAGACTCGTCACGCGTGGCGGTTCGCTGCTTCCTTTGGCAGTGCAATGCTAAGAATGTACCGTGTTCGATCGGGATTTTTAAATAAAATCTAACTTAGGATATAGCATGCGACGGAGCAGTGCCGGATTAAGCGAGTGTGGGGCCTGTAGCATATGTTATGAAGGTGCCATAAATAAAATAAAAAACACGTAAATATAAAAACACTGATTTTTTACTAGCATTGTAAAAGTAATTGTATTTTTTCATTTGCTATACAGCCAGGCAATACGACAAATCGCTAACCTTAAACACCCAGTCGTTCGTAAAAGTTGAAGGTAGTATAGTACTACAGTAATAGAGCTAGTGCAGAGTCGCTGAACCGGAATTGATAGCTTGAAAGCATTTAGCGCGGGGCCCTTAAACGTGCGGGGCCCGTAGTAGCTACTACATATGAAGAAGTAGCTACATATACAGGTAGGAACAATGTTCCACACTGCCCACCAGGGATTATTTGTCTGTCTGACTGTCTGTCGTGCATAAATAAATATATAACGTAAACAGCTCTTTGATTGGTGGAGACCTACTGCCGGGTACGGAGAGGGGAGGTGCCTAAGGGAGGAGGGTCAGGGGAGGGTCCTAAGGAAGGGGGGAGTCAGGAGAGGGGCCTGAGGGGGGGGGGGGGGGGTCAGCGGAGGGGCCTAAGGGAGGGGGGGGGGGCGATAGTTAAGGGGGCTGTCTGCCTGGCTACCTAAAGTCAAGTTATCTTTTATACATACAGATAGGAACAACAGGTTCCACACTGCCCACCAGGGATTATTTGTCTGTCTGTCGTGCACGAATGCGCTGTCCAACCAAGTTCATACCTGCCCACTCCGAAGGAACGTGTTGTCGTAGCTACGACACTGGCAGGACAAGCCAGTGAGGGTTTCTGCCTTTGCAGTGAGGGTTGTGAGTTGACGCTGAAGAGGGGGGAGGAGGCGCCTCACCCCCCCCCCCCCCCATGTGGAGTGACGTCACCCGCTAATTATTATTAATGGCGGGGGGGGGGTGTCCATTTGGAGGACGTCACCTGCTCATGATTATTAATGAAGGGGGCTGGTCGACGTGGAGTGACGTCACGCGCGTTACACACAGACATTCTTGGGTAAATATCGTGACAAATTAACTCTAAATCCCGTGTCGTACCTCCCCCCCGCCGCCCTCCCTCCTCCCCCCCCAGCATCCCATCTCCTGTGGGCTGAACACCTTTTCAAGTTGTGGGCCGTCCATAAATGACGTCACGCACCTAGGGGGGGGGGGGGTCACACATATGTGACGATGTGTGACGAGGGGGGGGGGGGTTGAGAACTGTGACGTCACATCAAAATGCGCAACTTTAAATAAATATAGACAACACGTTCTACTTAATTAAATAGACTTTTTAAATAAACGTTTTCTCCTACAACATCAGAGTGCAGCGCCACATTAAATACGCACTACAATGACAATAGTTTAAAGCGATTTGAAGCATGTTTTAATTTTTTTGGGGGGGGGCAGAGCTTTGTGACGTCATATTTGAGGGGGGGTCTGACTTTTTGTGACGCCGTGTGACGAGGGGGTGGGGGGGGGGGTCAAAAATCGTACAAAATCACGTGACGTCAATTATGATCGGCCCCTTGGGCAAAAAACACAAATACTTACGCGGCTTACGTTGAGTTCGTGTAAATCTCACGGAGCTCACCGCACCAACCGTGTAAACATTTTAAAAATTACATAAAAAAAACACGTCACTCTAATGTCAATAAACAGCAAGGGCCCGCAAAGCATTCCTTCGCAGGGGTTCGGCTTGCCGGCTTAGCGTGGCGTGCCATTTGAAGTCACCGTGGAAAACTCGCCTTCTTCAAGGCGTTCCACCACTCGTTGTCCCTTGGCGCCTCCGCGTTGGCAAACGGTTGGCTGCGTACGGTGAGAAAGAAGTCCAGCGTATGACAAAAATAATAATAAAAATGTTTGATCCTTTCCTGGCAATCAAACAGGAGGTGTTACGATGTCCAGACACCAAATGGAAAACGTTTTGCAAGGAATCAGGTTTGCATTAGCCACACGCAGTGCTTGTGGCGAACATGCAAACAAACATGCTCTGATGATAATATAATAACATTGTCTCTGAAACTGATTGGTCTACACCAGAGCCAGCCTTTTTTGTTGCGGCCCTGGCTCGCCAGTGTCCGACCAGAGAACGCCAACAGGCGGACAGTACCAAGACAATGCACGGTCAGAGCAATTCATACATCGGGTTGAGCAGCTTTATCATGGGAGACCTCTTACTGGTAGGAACCTCCTGGTTACACCAGCCCACAGGGGATTATTGTGTCCGTCCGTCCGTCGTCCATCCACAAATAGGAGGGGTGGGGCTGGGTGGAGAGGGGAGGGTGGGGAGAGGCTGGGTGGGGAGGGTGGGGAGGGGCTGGGTGGGGTGAGGCTGGTCACCACGTGGTGCCCTTATAAAACTCAACGTTTAACCTACTCACGCCGGCTTGTGCCCGCCCTCACAGTCGGCCATATTTGCGGAATACACCACGCCGCCGTTGACCCTGCAGGCCATTGACCGAGCAACCCAACGTTCCTACCAGCTCCCTCCGCAGGAATGTGTTTTGTCAGTATCAAAGTATGAAAAAACAAGAAGAGTGTTGACCCTTTCTGGTAATAAAGCAGGTGTTAGCATCTTCAGATGTTCAAACATCTTAACACAGTACAGGTTATGGCACACTGTGTGCCATTATCCCACACAACCTGAGTTTGATTCCTAGCCAGGGTTAGTAAAACCAAAACCGTACCTGGCAACCCACCCGTGCCCTCTCTCCCACCCGTTCCAGTTTTCACCAACTCACACTAACCAGTGTGGTGAAGTATGGTCAAACCCCCCTCCCCCCCAAACGCCACCATGACTTACATGGCACGGGGAGCGGAGGCTTTCATCCTGCAATTAATCGACAAAGGGCTGCACATTATAATGATGTTCACCAGTACATTGACGAACCACATCAGGTGCCGACACAAACGCACGTGGAGTCATCTGTCCAGCCTATGAAACCGGCCTCCTCTGCATACGTTACGGTAGCCCTGGGAACGCTTAACACTGACCAATGTAACTAACACGCTCACAAACGCTCCACGCGCATTCATGTACAACGCCTGGGCCACTCCCATCTCCAAAGCCAAAATCGCTTTTTGAAAAAATAAAAATTGGTATTTTTAAACGGACGAAGAACCCCTCCCCCTTCGCAGTCTTCACAGACTGTTGTGGCAAAGTGCTATTTAAGCGAGTTACACTTCTTCTTGGTTCTTTCGGTAAAGTCACGTAGAATGGAAATAATAAAATAATAAAAATAAAACATAATAAAATAAGACAGAGTCTTCTCGACAGAGCTGTGCTTCACCTGAGGACGGCTGCTTGCGTTGTGGCCGAAAACGTCGTGAGAATTATTTTATTATGTTTTATTTTTATTATTTTATTATTTCCATTCTACGTGACTTTACCGAAAGAACCAAGAAGATGAATCCCTGCAGTCACGAAAGCTTTAAATCGAAATCGAGTTACACTTCTTAAGGCCGGCACGGAACACGAGGGGTTGGGCGGCCAACACTACGCCGCCTTTGTCTCCCCGGTGCTGATGTTTACTCACGGCACCAGGTACTCCCTTGAGGCTGAATCGACCTCGGGGGAAGCCTGACACCGGCTCACGTGGTCTTCACCGATGCTGGCCGTGAGCGGGAATTCAACTCGGCTCACCGGGTTTCGTGAGCGCGGCGCGCCAACCACTGCACCACCGCTCGCCGCGACCCCCCATGTACGAGACTGTAAATATCGCCAATTATTGTTTTTGTGTGATCCAGGCAAGCCTCAAAGCCTCCTCTTTAGATCATCATGAGGGTCCCGCTCCACCGGCTCGCTTGCTCGGCTCCACGCGCGCAAGCGTCCGGTTCCCCTTGCACGTGGCCTGACGCCCGACGTTTCGCACCAACGAGCTGCGTGGGAGCTTCTGAGCAGCACATCTCCCGGAGAAGCCCCCCCCCCCCCCCCCTCGTGCCAAACCAACACGCGAGCCACCAACCCTAGCCTCCGAATCGGCGGATCGCAGGCATCGTGCTCTACAAAGTGCGTACGGCACAGCTGTCGAGTGCGCAGGCGGTGTAACTGCAACGGAGACCACGGGAGCGGGCGGGGTTGGCGACGGCTTTGCGGTGGTGGTGTTGGGAGCGGTGGTGCAGCGGTTAGCGCAGCGCTGCGCTCCGAACACAGCGAGCCGGGCTCGATTCACGCTCGCGGCCGACGACGACCAACGACGATTATTTAAATCGGTCCTGGGCCTCCCCTAGGTCGACTCAGCCTCGAATGAGCACATGATGCGACGTGTAAACATCGCCGTCAGGGAGACAAAGGCGGCCGGGTGTGGAGCTTGCCACCCACCCCCTCGCGTGCCGTTTCGGCCTTCATGGGTGCTACTCGCTTGCAGCACTTGCCCCAACAGTCTGTTATGACTATACGGGGGATCTTTGTCTTTGATGGGGGGGGGGGGGGAGTCACCAGCACCCCCCCACATTGTCAGTAAGCGACACAACCGTGACCCCCCCATGTCGAGGAACGTGGTGACCACGGACATCCTGACGAAGTATGTAAACTATGTTGAACTTCTTTCGCACCGTACGTAGCCAACCGTGCCAATCGGAGGTGCGAAGTGGTGTGTGGGTGGATGTGTGTGGGTGGGTATAGTGTGTGGGTGGGTATAGTGTGTGGGTGGATGTGTGTGGGTGGGCATGGTGTGTGGATGGATGTGTGTAGGTGGGTATGGTGGGTGGGTGTGTGGGTGGATGTGTGTGGGTGGGTATGGTGGGTGGGTGTGTGGGTATGGTGGGTGGGTGTGTGTGTGGGTGGGCATGGTGTGTGTGTGTGTGGGTATGGTGGGTGTGTGTGTGGGTGGGTATGGTGGGTGGGTGGATGTGTATGGGTGGATGTGTGTGGGTGTTTGGGTGGATGTGGTGTGTGGGTGGATGTGTGGGTGGATGTGTTTTGTGGGTGGATGTGTGTGCGTGTGTGTGTGTGGGTGTGTGGGTGGATGTGTGGGTGGATGTGTGGGTGGATGTGGTGTGTGGGTGGATGTGTGTGGATGTGTGTGGGTGTGTGTATGTGGGTGGATGTGGGTGGATGTGTGGGTGTATGTGTTGTGTGGGTGGATGTGTGTGGATGTGTGTGGGTGTGTGTGGGTGGATGTGGGTGGATGTGTGGGTGGATGTGTTGTGTGGGTGGTCATGGTGTGTGGGTGGGCATGGTGTGTGGGTGGATGTGTGTGGGTGTGTGGGTGGATGTGTGGGTGGGTGTGTGTGGGTGTTTGGGTGGATGTGTTGTGTGGGTGGATGTGTGGGTGGGCGTCTGGATCTCGCGGCTAAGCGGCTGGGGATGAGAGCGAGTCGGGGATGGTGGAGGTTGGTTGTGCTGAGTGAGTGGCGGAGTGGCTCTGTGCCTGGCGCTCCCTGCATTGCCCTCCCCCCCTTCTCCACCCCCCACTTTGGTCCCCTCTCCTCCCTCCCCCTCCTCCCTCCTCCTCCTCCTGTCCACGGAGCGAACGCAGCGCGCCAAGGAGGAAGTGGCGCGCGCCAAGGCGGTGTTTTGGCTGTCGGATTCGAAGGCGCCGGGGATCGGCTGCGGCTCTGCTGTTTGGGGGCCGCTCACGTGAGTGACAGACACGGGAAGAGCGTTTATTGAGGATGACAGCGCTAATGACAGCTCTGTCCTGCGCCGGGTGACATAGCGAAGCTCTACCGCTTCGCCATTGAAATCTGCGACATTATTTCTTTCCCGTTCCTCCAATGCACACCCCCCCCTCCTTCCTCCCCCCTCCTCTCTTCCCTTAACCCCCCCCTCCACCCACCCCACCCCCCGTTTATCCTCCTACCCCAGCACTTCTCCTCCTTGTCGTGTCGTTCACCTATTTAGTTTTTTTTTTTTGCCATTACATTTCACGGCTACTTTTATTTTCAAGTGACATTTTATTTTGTTCCGGGCAGGAAAGGAAGGCAGGAAGAAACAAAATCGTTTGTCGGGGCAGGAGAGAATGAAATGTCTTCCGCGAGAAAATCTTCGCACTTGGCTCATGGGTATGGGGCTGGAGTGGGTGGGGGAGAGAGAGAGAGAGAGGAGAGAGAGGGGGGAGGAGGAGTGAGAATTTTTTTTGTCCGTGTTAAAATGAAAGCAGGATTCTTTAGTTTTAAAATCTGTCTCTTTTTGTCTCGCGTAATTTGCGCTGTCCCTGGTAACAAAGGCCGGCGGCTGTTGCATTGCTGCTTTTGCTGCCCTTGAGTGGAAGACGCGAGCGAGCCGAGCGAGAGAGGGTCTCTCTCCTCCGTCTCTCTCCGTCTGATTAAGACCCCCACAACCGCTGCGGCTCCCCAAGCGAATGCCGCTCTGAAACTTTGCTTTTATGACTTTCTTTCGGATGAAACGAAATGTCACGGATTTTTTTTATTGGACAAGGCCCCCCCTCCCCACACACACACAGAACCCCCAACTCGTGAAAAAAAAATGCAGCACTATAGATAGTCCACGTACATCTTACGACAATGACAAGATGAAAATGGCAGAATGTAGTGGCACATCTTTCTAATCCTCCCAGAATACTTTTAAATCCGCCACAACATGAGTCTCGAGTCTCTTTTGTCAGGACGGTGTTTACGACAATGGGATGTCTGCACATTTTAATCAACGGAGACTCTCGCTTCGTGTGTATACATACAGTACGTACGTATGTTGGACTTCTTTCGCACCGTACGCAGCCAACCGTGCTCATCGGCAGAAACCAAAGGATCCCACAGCTCCGCACAGATGGATTCCAAGCTTCTATTGCTTTGCTGGAAGCTCCAAGCCACCTCGCAGTTCAAGCCCCCAACGGGTATAATTTCACCCAAGTAGCAACCAGGCTGAAACTGGCTTTACCTTCCGAGATCCGACAAGATCCGGCACAGCTGGGATGATTTGATAGCAGAGTAGGTTGCAATTGACCGGAAGATCTTATTGAGTTCCAGGCCACTCGTTAAAGAGTTGTCATGTCTGGGATTTTTTCGTCGAAAATTAACTTCAAACGCATTTATGTATTGTGTTCTATTGTACTGTACTCCTATGTCCCCACACCTATGCATCCTTCACCAACCTGGCACTGACTTGCGTACGTGGTGAAGCATGGTGTGGGTGGGTATGTGTGTGGGTGGATGTGTGTGGGTGGGTATGTGGGGAGCGATAGTGTAGCGGTTAGCGCGCTGCGCTCCGAACCCAGCGACCCAAAATCGATTCCCGCTCACGGCCAACACCAGTGACGATTATTTGAACCGGTCCTGGGCCTCCCCTAGGTCGACTCAGCCTCAAATGAATTCCTGGTGCGGTGTGTAAACATCGACACTGGGGAGACAAAGGCGGTCGGGCGTGGTACTGGCCAACGACCCCCTCGAGTACCGTTCTGGCCTTGATAGGCGCTCTCTAACAGCACTTGCCCCTACAGTCTGCTAAGGCTATACGGGGGATCTGTGTTTTTTGTGTGTGGGTGAATGTGTGTGGGTGGGTATGGTGTGGGTGGATGTGTGTGGGTGGATGTGTGTGGGTGGGTGTGTGTGTGTGGGTATGGTGTGTGGGTGGATGTGTGTGTGGGTGAATGTGTGTGGGTGAATGTGTGTGGGTGGGTGTGTGGGATGGATGTGTGTGTGGGTGGGCACGATCCAGCACAGGCGATTGTGGCAAAGAGGGAGAGAGGAAGAGGAGGACACGGAAAGAGTTTGAGAGAGATGAAACGAGGGAGAGAGAGGGGAGAGAAAGAGAGATGGGTGCAGATGCAGCACTTGTCGTAGTAGAAATTACAATTATTACATAGAAAACATGGGGAACATGGACATGGAGTAGGGAGAGAGGGGGTAGAGAGAGAGGGGGGGGGGATAGAGAGAGAGGAGGGGGGTAGAGATAGAGGGGGTTAGAGATAGAGGGGGAGGGTAGAGAGACAGAGGGGGGCTAGAGATAGAGGGGGGGTTAGAGATAGGGGGGGTAGAGAGAGGGGGTAAAGAGAGAGGGAGGGGTAAAGAGAGCAGAGCGTGACATCTTTTGTGAAATATTTCATTTAAAAAGAGGGGGGGGGGGTGCACATAAAGCAAAGCATGAACAAAAACGAAATGATGAACGAAGCAAAGTGCCGACTGCACTGAGCATCTTCTTGTTACCTCTGATCGTAAAAAAAAGAGAGATGGAGAGAGAAGAGGGGAAGGAGTGGAGAGAGACAGAGAGAGACATACCAGTCAAACCTGCTCGGACAAATTGCTTGACCCGTTTCAGATTCTTAGGATTCTTTAGCAAAAAAGAAAAGAACTCAGCACGGACACCCGAGGCTTATTGAGCCAGGCTGTGGCAGTGTGGTGCTTCGTCAGGGGCACGGCCAGGGGCAAGTCAGGTCACGTGTGGTCGGGGTAGAGTGTGGGTAGAAGACGAGGTAGGCACCAAAGGTATCACTAATTTTAAGACGGGGGGGGGGGGCGCGGGGGGAAGCCACTAACGCCGGCAAGACAACATCAGAGGGCCTCCACACATTGGAAACCATTTGAGTTTGACAGCAACACGATGATGATGGGGGGGGGGGGGTGGGGGTGTTTTGACATTTGTCAATTTTTTTCTCTCCACCTGTGTTGCGAGCGAAACGTCGTGGATTTTTTTTGCTTTTAATTTAGATTTTTTGTTTTCTATCTACGTGACTTTACCGAAAGAACCAGAAATATTGTTGGGGTAGCACGTGGGGGGGGGGGGGGGGGGGGCTCACTACAGGCCACCAGAGGCCGCCATTGGCCTCGCGGGGCCTTGCAATGAAGGACACTGCTCTATTTGAGAGGGTTGTCGGTGACTTGGGGCTTTTTAAAAAGCACACGACTTCGCGACGCTATTTATTCAGGAACCACCGTCTGGTGTTCACTGTGGCGTGGCCCTTGAAATATTGGGGAGGGTTGTTGTTGTTGTTTTTGTGACTCAATTAGAAATTTTGTTCGACTCTTGCCGACCCCTGCTCTCGACGAAACTCAACTCGAGTTGCCTCTCGAGCGGAAGGGGGAGGCATTTTTGGCACTTGCAGGGCTGCACCTTTACCTCCCCCCCGCTTCCCCCTAGGACATCGCACACATATACTGACACTGTTTTTTCCTGGATTTGCTGTTTTTTCCTGGATTTTGCTGTTTGCGCGTAGTCACTTTAAGATGTTTCTTGTTCATATTTTTGTTTCTTGCGGTTGCGCCCGACTCAAGAGCCGAATGGCTCACAGGGTTATAACAAATAAATAAAATACTCCACCAGCAATGAGGGATGGTGATGATCATCGTCGTCGTCATCATTCTGTCCACTCCACTTTTGTTTTTTGTCTCCGCTTATTTTCCTCCCAAACACACAAAAAATATAATAATCCCACGTGATCCCGTGCTATAGCCCCCGAGATGAAAGGCGGCTTTGAGGCGTCCTAAAGCGGTGTTTACGCTCAGAGGCCCCTCTCCCAGTTATCCGCCGAGATTTGTTGAAGAAAACTAAACACGAAAAAAACTAAACAAAAAACGCCAAAGTAGGGAAGGAGGGTCGGGAGCGCTCGGGCTTACAGACAAGACGAGAAAGGCTGCGGCCTTTGCAGAGAAAGGGCGAGGTTAGAAATTATACAAATTATCTGGTGCTCATGCTGCTGCCCCTGCTGCTGCTCCTGCTGCTGCTGCCCCAGTTGCTGCTCCTGCTGTTGCTGCTATTCCTGTTTCTTCTCCTGCTGCTCCTGCTGCTGCTCCTGCTGCTGCCTCTGTAGCTGCTCCTGCTGTTCCTGTTGCTGCTCCTGCTGTAGCTGCTGCTGTTCCTGCCGCTGCTGCTGTTCCTGCTGCTGCTCCTGCTGCTGCTGCTACTGCTGCTACTGCTGCTGCTCCTGCTGCCCCTGCTGCTCCTGCTGCTGCCCCTGCTGCTGCTGCTCCTGCTGCTGCTCCTGCTGCTCCTGCCCCTGCTGCTGTTCCTGCTGCTGCTGCCCCTGCAGCTGCTTCTGCTGCTGCTGCTCCTGCTGCTGTCCCTGCTGCTGCTGCTCCTGCTGCTGTTCCTGCTGCTGCTGCCCCTGCTGCTGTTCCTGCTGCTGCCCCTGCTGCTGTTCCTGCTGCTGCCCCTGCTGCTGCTGCCCCTGCTGCTGCTCCTGCTGCTCCTGCCCCTGCTGCTGTTCCTGCTGCTGCTGCCCCTGCAGCTGCTTCTGCTGCTGCTGCTCCTGCTGCTGCCCCTGCTGCTGCTGCCCCTGCTGCTGTTCCTGCTGCTGCTGCCCCTGCAGCTGCTTCTGCTGCTGCTGCTCCTGCTGCTGTTCCTGCTGCTGCCCCTGCTGCCCCCCTGATGCTGCTCCGGCTGCTGCTACTTGCTGCGTTGACAGTGGTGTACAATCATAAACAACAACAACAACAAAAACGAACTCAACACATTTGTCAATAACACCACCGTGTGTATGGCCTCAAAGAAACGTAAAGTGCGCGAAGAGGGGCCATTGCCCGAAACGTCGCCGATGATGTCTTGTTAACGGTCACACAGCGCACACGCGGTGCTGTTGCTAACGCAAATGCGGTCACGAGTCGTACATTCAGCGGTGTGTGTGTGGCCCCTGTGCAGTGGCACCGCCTGCACACTCGGTAGCTTCTCGAGACAGAACTACAAAGACACAGGTTCCCCGTATTATAGCCTTCACAGACTATTGGGACAAGTGCTGTTAGCAAGTAGCACCTATGAAGGCACGTACGATGCAGCGGGTGGCAAGCATCACGCCCTGGCCGCCTGTGTCTCCCTAGTGGCGATGATTACACACCGCACCGGGTACTCGTTTGAGGCTGAGTCGACCTAGGGGAGGCCCAGGCCCGGTGCAGATAATCGTTACTGGTGTTGGCCATCGTGAGTGGGATTCGAACTCGGGCCACCGGGATTCATAGCGCAGGGTCCTACCCGCGACAATGCCGCTCTTTCAGATGACCACATATATAGATAGACAAGCACCAGATACAGATGACATTTCATTATGGCCAGGTGATGGGAGCCTAACGATGGATCGGCGGGCATAGGAGAGAACACGGCATAGATATGGTTTATAGCGCACTGGGTTCACTACATGTGCCTAGCAATACATAGAAAGAACAAAAAATACAAATGATGAAAAACTTTCGATTTAAAGCTTTCGTGACTGCAGGGATTCATCTTCTTGGTTCTTTCGGTAAAGTCACGTAGAAGGGAAGTAATAAAATAATAAATTATGTTATTATGTTTTATTTTTATTATTTTATTACTTCCCTTCTACGTGACTTTACCGAAAGAACCAAGAAGATGATGAAAAACTTGATAAATTTAAAACCTTTAAACTATCCTCTCTTCAATCGGAACTTATTTAAGTTTGATAAAAAAAAGTACAAGATTAATAATTTTTGCAGTTGTTTCAGATATCCCTCGCCGATGTTTCCCCAGTGCACTCATTTCCGCCTGAGTCGACCTAGGGGAAGTCAAGGACCAGCCAGCTCAGCTATTGCTCGCCAGTGATTATCGGCCGTGGCCCCGGGTTGAACTCGGGTGGCCAGGTTTACAGGTCACCGTGCTAACCACTGTGCACGCCACTGCTCCAAGAAGAACCCACCAACAACATCAACAACAGATCAATATAAATTACAATGCTAATGGTTGTAGTTTAGGGGTTCAATGGTGATGGGCTTCGCGAGTATATTCACCTGCTGCGCATGATGGCAGCAGCGATGTTCAGGAGCTGATGGCAATGTTGAGGTCTGCTGGCCACAATGGGATGGCTTCAGCAGAGAGTTGGTGTCGTTTAGAACGAGCGCAGACCATGGTAGGGTTTTTGTTTTGTTGTACTCTGTGTAGTTTGGGTTGCATGGCCACAACCGCACGCACGATGGCTGGTCGTTAATGTATCTCTACGTGTCTGAGTATGTATTCTAGATTTGAAGCTTTCGTGACTGCAAGGATTCGTACTCTTAGGTTTTTTCGGTAAAGTCACGTAGGTAAAAAGAAATAATAAATATTAGAAAAATAACAGAAATAATAGAAAGAAAATAATAAATCACGACGTTTCGGAGGCAACACAAGTCTTCGTCATCAGGTGGGACCGTCACAGCTAGATTTACTGTATCACTTGATATCACTTGATACAGTAAATCTAGCTGTGACGGTCCCACCTGATGATGGAGACTTGTGTTGCCTCCGAAACGTCGTGATTTATAATTTTATTTCAATTTTTATTATTTATTTTTACCTGCGTGACTTTACCGAAAAAACCTAAGAGTCTGAGTATGTATACGAGTCCTTGTGTATCTCTATGGGGCTATATGGAAATCTTGGTCTCTACGGATCGCTCTGGCCATCTACGTTTCTCTGTGCGTGTCACTAAGAGTCTACCGTTGTGGTCCGTCGAGTTTCGTTTTCATGGCCACAATGGCACGACCTGTGGATTGTGTCTTTTATTTCTCCAATTATGAATGAAATGTGCGCAGAGGCACGCTGTTCACGCTCTGATCCCGTTCGTGGTTCCACCTCCCGGTATCTTCGAGGAGGAGGAGGAGGAGGAACGTGACAGCCAGAAGGTGCGATGGTGTTTGAGTTCAAGTGGTGAGTGCAAGTTACGTTTTTCGGATAAAAAAACACGTATAAATAAAGTGCAATGCGCTATCCACTGCGCCACTACTCTCAACATAACTAATAGGCACACACAACTGCAGAAACTAAAAAAACCATGACATCTAAAAATATATTATGAAAAACGTACACACAAAAAAAACCTGTCTGCTGTGCATCGTAAAAGTTTTACGTTCGGGGAAGGGAGTAGGAAAAAAAGAATCACCCACAAAAAAATAAAAGGCGAGGATGTATTGAAGCTGCAAGGTTTACAACGGACCCGAGGGCTCGACTGCGTTAAGCACGGAGCATTGAGTGTCCACTTAAGCCTCAGACAAGAAAGAGGAGTGGGGTAATGAGCCCTCTTCCGCGCCCAAAACACACGGCCGCTACTTCAAAGCCCACGGCCCCCTCCATCACGGGGATGGCAGCCCTGCCTAGGGTCAACTGCGCTGCTGATTCTGCTACTGCACCCTTCGCTGCTCCCTTCACTGCACACATTACTGAGGCCTCCCAAACTCCGCACCCATCACTGCACACAGCACTGCGCCCATCACTGAACAACATCACTGCACCCATCACTGCACACATCACTGAGGTCTCCAAAACTCCGCACCCATCACTGCACACAGCACTGCGCCCATCACTGAACAACATCACTACACCCATCACTGCACACATCACTGAGGCCTCCCAAACTCCGCACCCATCACTGCACACAACACTGAACAACATCACTGAACAACATCCCTGCACCCATCACTGCACACATCACTGAACATCGCTGCACCTACCACTGCAGACATCACCGCACCCATCGCCGAGACTCAACCTACACACATCACTCAAGAAAGCATCATTGAACTCACTGTTGCGCCCATCACTGCACCATCACTGCACCCATCACTGCACCATCACTGCACCCATCACTGCACCCATCACTGCACACATCACTGCACACATCTCTGAACATCCCGAACTGTAACCATCATTACAAAACATCGGCAGCGTCCGGAACCGAATAACCTCACTGCACATGTGACTGCGATTATCACTTAGATACCCCCCTCCCCTTCTTACCTGCGAGCGTTGGGACGTAAACATAAGTTGGTCTTCCAAAGAAACCTATCTCCCGCCACGGGAACGTGGAATTAACACCATGGACTCAGCTTGAGCTCTATATGGCCGACAGTCACGGCACCACCACCACGCGCTCTTGAGATGGAAGCCACTTTGAGATTTTTCTTGACCGCACATGGAAGTCAGGGCTATTGCACTATTTAGAAGGGCCATTGGCATCGAATCACCAATTATTTATCTCTCTCTATATAAAGCCACAGTATTGATAGAGGATTGGCACCACGACAATCAATATCTGAGAGTCATCAAAATATTTTAAGCAACAACGACGATGGTGATCATATTAGATTTTAGCAAGTATTATCATCTAAACATGTCATCGTAATCACCATCATCATCATCATCATCATCGAAAGACTTGCACAACTGTCATGATCTATAGAGGTGAGCATCATCTTACGTTAGAGCACCGACCCACCGCTATCCACATCATCATCATTCATTAAGCGAAAAAAATATCAAATATATAACTGTGAGTGGAACGAATAAGTCGGTGTCTTTATTTCGTATGGAGAAGGTGGGGGCTCTGGGCGGGGTGGGGGGGGGGGGCAAGATTAGCAACGTTGTTCGTGTGAACGTCGAGTTAATTTAGCCACTCGAGAGCTCACCCCTCTATTGGAGGCTCGGGCAGGTGACGGTGAAGAATGTGGGCAGTTTGGGACAGAGGTCGCAAACGGGTTTTGATTCCTTACCCGTACCCGGCCGCACCAGGGTCGCAAATGGGTACCCGTATCCGTACCCGGCCGGGTACGGGTACCCGTTCCTTACCCGCACCCTACCTGAAATGAGTGACAAACGGCTACTCACCAGTGACTCACGGCCTACCCGTACCCGGCCGCACCAGGGTCGCCGGGAATCGGGTAGGGTACGGGTATCGGGTACCCGGTTGCGACCTCTGGTGTGGGATCACGGTCGATCCTCACTTGGCCCATCGCTTCCTTCCTTCTGCCAGCCCCGTCGACTGCACAAGCCGCTGTCTCTCTGGCACGTGCCACTCCCGCCCCGCTCTAAAAACTAAACGAGGTTTTATTTCAGCAGGAAAAAGCCCCACCGAGCTATGTAGCTCTTGTTTTCAAAAACGACCTGGCTATCACAATTGATAGCTCAACGAAGTGGATCATCATCATCATCATCGCGTGGATATTTATGGCAAATACTCGAAACGTGTGTTGATGTTGATTCTAAAAGTGGAGGGGAAAATCCACGCGACCACGGGGAGAGCGAGAGACAGAGACACCGCTAACTCCAAATATGCAGCATCAGGCGTCAGGGTCGGGATCGAACCCACGACCTCCTCTATGCAATGACGACTTGACACACTTGTCTGCAGATGGTTTCTTTAGTGAGGAGACACGTTCACTCGAACAGGCGGAGACCCGCACTGCAACAGCCCCGAGTCTCCCGCGCATCTTCCTTATAGACGGACCGAGGCCACGCCCCCATTCCCGAACATTCTCGCTGGCTCTAGACCGCTCGCTCCACCAGCAGACTCTACCATCCTCTTCCATCACCTGGCCATGCTCCTATTCTCGATCATTCCTGTAGCCACCAGTCCCTTCGTACTGTGAACTGACTCCCCTGTTATTACCTCCCGTGGCCACTAGTCCATTCGCACTGCAGGCTGACTTCCCTGTCATTACCTCCCGTAGCCATTAGTCCATTCGCACTGCAGGCTGACTCCCCTGTCTTACCTTGCATGGCCACTCGTCCATTCGCACTGCAGGTGGCTCCCCTGTCATTACATCACGTGGTCACCAGTCCATTCGCACTGCAGGCTGACTCCCCTTTCATTACATCTACATTTTGTTGATGATGACTTCGAAACCCGAGGTTTATTTATTAGCATTTTCAATTTACGATTGAGAACCAAAGGGGTGCAAGGCTGCAATTAAGGTTAAGAACCACCGCACAAGACTACACAATACACTACACTACACACTATACACTACACTATACACTACACTATACACTGCACATTACACTACACTATGCACTACACTACACACTACACTATACACTACACTATACACTACACTAAACAACGCACTACACTACACGCAACACTATACACTACACTACACATTACACTACACACAACACTACACTATACACTACACAATACACTACACTATACACTACACTACACACTACACTATACACTACACTTTACGCTACACTATACACTACACTTTACACTATACACTACACTACACACTACACTATACACTACACTACAAACTTTACACTACACACTACACTACACTATACACTACACTATACACTACACGTTACACTACACACTACACTACACACTACACTACACGTTACACTACACTACACTATACACTACACTTTACACTACACTATACACTACACGTTACACTGCACTATACACTACACACTACACTATACACTACACGTTACATTGCACTATACACTACACTATACACTACACTATACACTACACTATACACTACACTATACACTACACTATACACTAAATGACTACTGGATGGAGGCCTCCCCTGGGCCGCTGCAGCCATCACCGCCGCCGCTGCCACTCATGGTGCTGAGATGCGACAATTGATTTCTTGGCTTCCGCGCACGAACTGAACTCATCGTTGCCAACATCTCTTTCATAACTGTTATGACCGCGCGATTTGATCAAAGACCCATCATCATAATCATCATCATCACCACCTCACATTTGAAGAAAAATAACTCTCACACATCAGCAGCGTCATCATCGTCATCGCAAATTCGAGCAATTATCATTATGTAATCTTACGAGTAAACCATCATCATCAGAATGATGATCCGATCTTTTTTTTAGCGAACATCAAAAGGCAGGCGACTCCATAGCGCGGTGCGCTAATCACTGCGCCACCGCTCCCCATTGTTCCACTTTAAAATATAATTTTTACTGTTATCATAATTACACATTTATTCAGAAGAGCCAATGACTCTCTTTCAGGAGGGTCCTGCCACATTGGGGTTTTTATTTATTTATTTATTACAAGTTCCTTTCAGCCAATGAATGAGTTTAGTATGATTAAATCTTGACTTAAAGCTTTAGTATTATTATTATTGTTACTTTATCATTCACGTGCGGAGGAGGAAACCGGAGTGGCCGGAGAAAACCGCAAGTCTTGCGCGAAGGAAGAGGAGGAGGGGGAGGAGGAGGAGGGGGAGGAGGATTAGGGGGGGGGGGGAGGGCAACACTCTGTAACCCCGTACAGATAGAAACAGATGGTCGATTAGTCGGCAAAACCTTGCTGCACCGCCTTCTCGTGACCGAACCACGAGTACGGCACCCACCTCCCACCACCACCACCACGCTTGGCTACGTACGGTGCGAAAGAAATCCAACGCACGTACATACACATGAATCTCACGAGAGGATTAACTTTTAAAAGAATAATAAAGGCACACACGTAACAAACGCGCGCCGTTGACTCGTGCAGATGGGCGTGATGACGGAAGCGCGGATCTCTGGTGGGACGGGAATGACAGAAATAAAACAATTACTGGACAGATCGCTCAATCAATTAACTTGGCAGATAACAACCCTGGGAACGAAGAGACACCAACAACAACAAAAAGAAGAACTGCCGGGAACACGGGCCGGGCTTGCGTGACCAATTTGGTTTTAACGGAGCCCACGGCGGGACCCATCTCAACGCTTTCATCCCCCCCGAGAGTGATTTACCTTCACAAAAGGTGGGCAGAGGAGGGGTGGAGGGGTGGAGGGGGAGGGGGAGGGGTGGAGGGGGAGGGGGAGGGGTGGAGGGGGAGGGGTGGAGGGGGAGGGGTGGAGGGGGAGGGGAGGGTGAGGAGGTGACGGGAGGGACGCGTTTCGTCAGCTGACTCTCTCACTGGTGCCATCTCACGTGGTACGTGCTTCCGACGACTTTAAACATTTTTCCCAAGTTAACGAGGGGGGAAAACCCCAACGTATCCGTCGGTTATACTGCGTGGCACTAATAGAATACAAAAAATAGACGTTTCGGGCAATGGCCCTTCTTAGTAGTATATTGTCTTATGAGGATGGGCCATTCCTCATAATATATGCATTGAATGTGAAACGTATCAGCCTTACACCGGACACAGCCTTGTCTCACCAGCATCATTATCCGCGATTGCGTTTATTAATGATCGGAGGATGTTTGTTTCGTGTGATTTGCCACGCGTGCGTGTGGCTAACGCGGACATGATTCTCTGCAAAAACACACGAGAAAGGGTCAATCCCATATCTGAATTCTCAGAGACGGAGTACAGCGCAAGGAAGTGCGCACATGTATTGAAGTGCGCGCAGTCATTGATGGCCATGGCTGAGCCGGTAACCTCACCACACTCGCGGAACCCAGAGAGGAACCGAGCTTCCGAGCGGATGCCGGAACGGCGCACTCCCCTCGAAGCCGCTCAGCCCACCTTCATAATCTCCTGCTCGTCACGAGTTCACGAAGTCAAGAAACGAATTCGTAATTTTCCTCGCCGCTCCGCTCGTCCGTCTGCGTGCGTGTGTGGGGAGCGGTGGTGCAGCGGTTAGCGCGCTGCGCTGCGAATCCGGCGACCCGAGTATCAATTCCAGCTCACGGCCAATATCAGGGACGAATATCTGAACCGGTTCTGGGCCTCCCCAAGGTCGACTCGGCCTCAAATGAGTACCTGGTGCGGTGCTGTAAACATCGCCACTGGGGAGACAAAGGCGGCCGTGCGTGGTGCTGGCCACCCACCCCCTCGTGTGCCGTGCCGGCCTTCGTAGGTGCTCGCTAACAGCACTTGGCCCCGACGGTCTGTTACAGGCTACACGGGGGATCTTTGTCTTTGTATCGTGGGAGCGGAAGTCGAGTTGCTAGCGCGCTGCGCTACGATCGTGGCGGGCCGAGTTCCATTCCCAGCTCACGGCCCAAAACCCAGCGGCGAATCTCTCCGCTAGGTCGACTCAGCCTTAAACGAGGAGCTCGCGTGTTGTGCATCAACACCAGCACCGTGGAGACAAAAGGCGGCCGGGCGTGGCGTTGGACACCCACCCTCTCGTTTACCGCGCCGGCCTTCACAGGTGCTACTGGGTGACAGCACCTGTCCCAAGAGTCATCCAAAGGCTACGGGGGGGGGGGGGGTAGGATCTTCGTCTTTGTGCATGCGTGTTTGTGTGTGTGTTTGTGTGTGTGTTTGTGTGTGTGTTTGTGCATGCGTGTTTGTGTGTGTGCGTGTTTGTGTGTTTATGCATGCGTGTTTGTGTGTGTGTGTGTTTGTGCATGCGTGTTTGTGTGTGTGTGCTAGTGTGTCTGTGTTTGTGCATGCGCGTTTGTGTGTGTGTGTTTGTGTGTGTGTTTGTGCATGCGTGTTTGTGTGTGTGTTTGTGTGTGTGTTTGTGTGTGTGTTTGTGCATGCGTGTTTGTGTGTGTGTTTGTGCATGCGTTTTTGTGTGTGTGTTTGTGCATGCGTGTTTGTGTGTTTGTGTGTGTGTGTGTTTGTGTGTGTGTGTGTTTGTGCGTGTGTGTGTTTTGAACCGGATTAGGCGCACCGCATGAGAATGGAGGCCCTAATGAGGGGAGTGGAGGGGTGATGAATGGGCCAGGGAACCTCAGAGGGATGAGTTCTCCTCCACACCCTCCCCTGAAGGCCCGACCTGGTCATTCAAATGCAGCGCGTGGTGGATCCCCCCCCCCTCGCCTCCCCCCACCCCTCCACCTTGCAAATTGAAATCCCAGATTTGGGCTCCCCGGCGTGACACCTTTACACAGATAATGATCGTAATTACGCATTTGTGTTAAATGATTGATTATTAACGGTGGTGGGAGAAAGGGGGGGGGGTCCCCTTCCTATTCTACTTTTGTCGTGCTTTCGTTTTGCGGTAGCTTCCTGGATTGTGAATAAAAAAAACACTCACGAAACGACAACAACAACCACCACAACAAAGACTTGAAAGTTCTAATCCTCACACAATAGCGGTGGCTGCTGCTGCCGCCGCTGCCGCTGTTGTGATTGTGCTTGGCTGAGAAACACCTGAAATTACTTCCAGCGAAAGACGACGTTGGCGACAAAACGCAGCGCCCTGCCGGAGTGATGAACCGCCAGTGAAGATAAAGGAGCAGCCCTGCAATTGCCCGCTCACGCCACTTGCTGGCAGAAGAGCCTCTTCGCGCTTGAAAGGGAGCTTTCGAGGCCTCCTTTGAATCGGGTAATTTGGCCTACTCTTCCACTTTTGACCGAGACGCATGCACAAACACACACAAAGACTAAAGACTCCCCCTATAGACTTAACAGACTGTAGGGGTAAGTGCTGTTAGCGAGCACCTATGAAGGCCGGAACGGCACACGAGGGGGTGGGTGGCCAACTCCACGCCCGACCGCCTTTGTCTCCCCAGTAGCGATGTTTACACACCGCACCAGGTACTTATTTGAGGTTGAGTCGACCTAGGGGAGGCCCAGGTACCGGTTCAGATAATCGTCACTGGTGTTGGCCGTGAGCGGGAATCGAACTTGGGTCGCCAGGTTCGTAGCGCAGCGCGCTAACCGCTAGACCACCGCTCCCCACCCACAAAACACACACAAACACGCATGCACACGTTACCCCACCATCATGGCCATGTATGTGTAGTCTGTATGTAGACATTATTTTCGCACCCTTTACATAGACGAGCGTTGCTCTCCCGCGAGCCGAGGAACCCACACCCGATTTGTTTCAACCGCGAGATGGAATCGAACCAGGCCCCTCCTGGGTTGGTTGCAAAGTCGAGCGGTGCGTCCATAACCCAGTGCGGCGGCATACTTTGGCACATTAAGGCAATGATTGGGGCAATTAAGAGCGAGCGGCCAACTAAAAGTTGATGCGGTGTTATGTGAGTGTTGATCTGTTCGTAAGTGTCGATTTATTCGTAAGAGTCGATTTGTTCGTAAGAGTCGATTTGTTCGTAAGAGTCGATTTGTTCGTAAGAGTCGTCGATCTGTTCGTGAGTGTCTATTTGTTCGTAAGTGTCGATTGGTTCGTAAGTCCAACTTTACTCCTGAACATTCCGAACATGTTTGTGTTTAGCATGCACACTAAATACGGGGAATGACTTTAAAAGTTGTATAATCTCCTGTAAATACCACTGGTTCTTCACGTTCTGCTGATGTAGATGCCACCACCACCATCTATTGCGCGGCGGTTGAACTTACGAATCTAGGTCCGAACAGGCAACTGGGCTTACGTACCAGGTTTGTTCGTATCTCTACAAGTTCGTAAGTCGAATGTTCGTAAGTAGAGGAGGCCCTGTACATTATGACTACACGACAACATGCACAGTCCGTTTGTCGATTCGCGTATTTGAAGACTTCACCCCCACCTTCCCCGACACCGCATCAAGTGTCATGGTTGTTTAACCATACTAGACCACGCTGGTAAGTGCGGCATGGTGACGGTGGAAGAGTTTCGATTTAAAGCTTCCGTGACTGCAGGTGATTCATCTTCTTGGTTCTTTCGGTAAAGTCACGTAGAAGGGAAGTAATAAAATAATAAAAATAAAACAAAATAAAAAAGTAATAAAATAATAATATAATTCTCACGACGTTTCTGCACCTGAGGACGGCTGCTTGCGTTGTGGCCGAAACGTCGTGATAATTATTTAATTATGTTTTATTTTTATTATTTTATTATTTCCCTTCTACGTGACTTTACTGAAAGAACCAAGAAGGTGGAAGGGTTACCAAGGGAGCCGGCTTCGAGAGGAAGGCCTTCATCCAGCAGTGGATTGACCATGGCTGACCACGATGACGCTGTTGATGGTGGTGCAAGTTCAATCTCGCCAAACGGTTGAGTAGACTTAGTCCTCCTGCCAGGGGCATCCTCGTGTATGCATACTCATCATAATGCTCAGCCATGGTCAATCTACTGCTGGATGAAGACTTATCCATGCCGTGTCTGTCATCGGAGGTCGAGCGGGGGAGGGGGGGGCAGCGTTGTTCGACCATACTTCACCACGCTGGTCAGTGAGTGCGGTATTTGTCAACGGGTTGATGCCGAACACCGAATCAGAGATCACTCGTCAACTCGTGACGTTGCAAGTGGCCAGGAATCGAACTCAGGCCACCGGAATTGGTCACGCGGTGGGTGTGCTAACCACTCCAAAAAAAATCCCTTACCTCAATACTAAAAACTAAATTAAATAATGTTTTATTTGACCAGGTAAGGCCCACTGAACTATGCAACACTTTTTCAGAAGCGACTTGGCCGCAAATGATAGCTCAACGATGCGGCCCATCATCATCATCACATGGCAATGTATAGCAGTCAAATAGTCTAAACGCGTGATGTTGGTTCCAAAATGTGGAGGGAAACCCCGGAGGACCCGGAGAAAAATCCGTGCGACCACGGGAAGAGAGACACGCAAACTCCAAATATACAGCAGGCGTTAGGGCCGGGATCGAACCCACAACCTCCTGCACACCAGGCAAGAGAGTTAGCATCTCCTAACCACGATGGCACCGACACACACACAACAACAGCAGAGAACAACTGCATGACCAGTCAGAAACAAAACCATTGAAAAAAAAACACCAATCGGTTGTTGTTTAAGATCTTAAAAAAAAAGTAAATCTACTTTTTAGTAAATCTACTCTCAAGGTAAGGGGGACAGAGACCGACGCAGCGAAACCCCCCTCCCCATCTCATTGTTTAAAGCCAGCGCTAATAAAACGTTCAGGAGAAAATTGCTCTCAGCTTCCCATGGCAAAGCCTTTCTCACGTGTCTCCGTGGCTGGCAGGTGTGGAATGGTTGGCTGAGCAGCAAAGATTGTTTTTTTTTTAAAGTCGCAAATAAATTGTGGAATGCCTCTCAGAAGAGAGGGACCCCGTGAGTTTTATTGTGGGGGGTTGGGGGAGGGAGGGAGGGAGGGAGGGAGGGGGGAGGTTTCTTGTTTTCAAAAGACGAGAGGGAGGTGATAGAAGAGCGAATTTTTTCACTGGGTCCACTCCGACACAGGTTGTCTCCCGCCCCTCGCTAGTGAATGTTAAAGTTTAGCTCGTGAGCTCCCTTCCGAACGTGAACAATGTATTGTTATGATGATGATGATTTGGTGGTGGTGATGATGATTTGGTGATGATGATGTGGTGATGATGATGATGATGATTTGATGGTCATGTGTTCGATGGCGATGGTGATGGTTTGGTGATGATTATTATTTGGTGGTGGTAGTGCTGATGATGAATTGGTGATGATGAATTGGTGATGATGAATTGGTGATGATTATTATTAATTGGTGATGATTATTATTTGGTGATGGTGTGTTGGTGATGACGATGGTGATGGTTTGGTGATGATTATGATTTGGTGGTGATGATGATGATTTCCTGATGATAATGATTTGCTGATGATGAATTGGTGATGATTATTATTAATGGGTGATGATGATTATTTGATGATGATGATGTCGTCGCGTTAGCAGTGGCGCACAAGCACGATCAATAATAATAACCACACCACTCAATACGTTGCGTGTCAATAACACGGCCTGGCCTTAAAATGAAGAAAATTATAATAAATATATAGTACATTGTAGATTGACTCTCAGAAGAGAGGGACCTGTGGGTTTTAAATGTTATATATATTAAGTATAAACAATAAATACAATAAAGATAGTATTATAAAAAATCGAAAATTACAATTTGTAAATATATGGAATACATAAAATATTGTATATGCAATATGTATAGATTCTGAATTTTTTTAAATTTATATACAAAATTTTATATATATATATTTTACTCTTTGGTCCTTTCGGTAAAGTCACGTAGAAACAAAATAAATTAAATAATAGAATACGACGTTTCGATTGCAACACCAGTAACCGTCATCAGGTAGAACTAAATTTTAGAGAGACAAAACACAGTCACGGAGACACAGACAGACACACAAGCAGAGAGAGTGAGAGACATAACAGAGACACACACAGAGATAGACACAACACAGACACTTTCATCTTCTTTCAAGGCAGCGTTACGGACGAATTTATTTCCAAACATTTGAACTTCACGTGGAATTCGTGTCTGAGCTAAACCGGCCAGCGAGTCGCTGTTTGTGGTGCCTCGGATTTACCCTCGTCCCGCATACACCGGGATATTCTTCTTGGTTTATAAAAGTGGTGCTTCACCTCTGGTTCTCAATCGTAAAAACAAAGTGTAATGTTAATACCTACATAGGTTTTGATGAAACGAAGTAAGTTGTAACTTACGTGCCCGTGTTTACATTGTATTTTTGTTGATTTGCCTTCATAAAAAAAACGTGGTCATGTCTTGCATCCCCAGAAAGGTCATCCCGCACCTCGCCCCCCCCCCCAGGTGTGCGTGCACCCCAGGTTTCGAGACAGGTGGGAGTGGTGGGATTTACACATTACACAAAAAGTGCATGTCACGCTTGCTGAGAACAAACACAAAAAGCCCCCCCCCAAAAATGCGGCCAGCAACAAGTAGAACGATCAATGATGCAACCGTTCCACACGTGTCTGGAATCGAGCGAGCTTATTCTAAGAACTTGCGAATAGAGGCGATGATGATGATGATGGGAGGAGGAGGAAATTCCAAAGCGAACCAGTGCGAGGTATGTGCGTTGCACTTCTTTCGCACCGTACGTAGCCAACCAGTACCATCACGGGATTGTAAAGAAGCAGCCCCGGGATTTCGAGGACACCGTGATGTGAAGCCCCCTATGATTCAGCCGCAATGCGCCATTTACCTAAAAAAAGGGGGGGGGGGAGATTTTATTCACCCTAAAAAAATATTTGCGAACAATTAATTTGGTACATTTTAGGTTAATTTAAGTTGTGCGTTATTATGCGCGTCGAGTGAATGCCACGTGGTCACGCGAGAGTGACACGTGATCACGCGAGAGTGACACGTGATCAAGTGTGAGTGACACGTGATCACGCGAGAGTGACACGTGATCAAGTGTGAGTGACACGTGATCAAGTGTGAGTGACACGTGATCACGCGAAAGTGACACGTGATCACGCGAGAGTGACACGTGATCAGACGGAGTGTCGTCACTAATGAGCCGGGGTGGACACGGGTAGGGGTGAGGTGGAGGAGGGAGTGACGATGAGAGAGGGGAGAGTGCAGTGAGAGTGAAGTGAGAGGGAGTGAGAGGGGAGTGAGAGACACGTGAGTGTGACATGAGAGTGAAGTGAGTGTGAAGTGAGAGTGGAGCGTGGGACATGACCGAGTGTCCCGAGAAGGCAAAAGCCATCAATTGGAGCACAGCATCGCTGCACCACCTGAGGGTGTTCCTCGGACCAGAGGAGGAACCACCGCAGAGAAACTGGGTCAAGCTGGAGGAGAAGGTGAAGGAGCGGCTGGGTACCTGGAGTCGCCTGTGCAAGTTCCTCACCTTCAGGACAAAGACGTTGGTGGTGAACCAGCTGGTGACGTCCATGCTGTGGCACCGACTCTTCTCCCTGCACCCCCCATGAGCCTCGTCAATGGGGGACGAGGGCGGTCACAGGCTGGTGTGTGTGCGGAGTCAGCTGGCCACCTTCCAACTGCAGGCCGCGCAAAAGTTCCTGCACGCTGCCCCTGCACCGGCCTCGTGCGTCACGGCCTCCTTCCTCCTGAAACAGCTGGGGGGTCTGCAGAGCTCCAAACAACTATTCTACATGGACCTGCAGGGTCTCCCACTGGGACAGCTGCCACCTTTCTACAGGAGCGTCCTGCAGACATGGAACTCGCTCGCCGTCAGGAGGCTGAACCAGCCGCGATTGGCCGAGGATCTGGTCTTCGAACCGATCCTCAGGAACCCACAGACAAGCTGCCATCCACCACTGCCACCCCCGGCATGGAGAGGCGCCTCGCCAATGCGCGGTTCACCAGGTTGGGAGATCTGGTGGAGCCTGGAACACCAGGCCAGTGGCTCGGACCAGCAAACATGGCCGCAACGACAGGGCTGCAGTCGCTCCGGATGGCTGCCTGGATCCTGGCCGAAGCCAAGGACTGCGAGAAGGGAAAACGTCCCCCATCGGCATTGGGGATGACGAGGCCCCTCTCGGTACCCCTACACCGGAGCTCTCCGTCGTGCCACTGCATCGCCAATGCCGACAAATGAAGGCAGATCACAACCTTTGCCGGCTGGAAGACCTACCGGAGGTGGCCTTCGCAAACATCAAGAGGAAGGTGCTCTACTCCTACATGCTCCGGTTTCACCAACAGGAACCCCTGAGGAGCCACAAGGACCATGCCTGGAGGAAAGCCCTGCCCTGCATCTCTCCGGAGAGGCCTCTCTGGAGGCTACTCTACGATGTACAACCGCATCGGCGACCTCAGCTGGAGCATCGCCCACGGCACCGTCACCACCAACGCCTCCCTGGCGCGCTTCACTGACACGTCCCCGGAGTGCCGGTTCTGCGGTAAAGTGGAGACGGTGGCGCACCAATACGTGGAATGCAAGAGCCTGGACTTGTTGGTCAAGGTCCTGAGAAACATCCTCCTAAAGTTCAGCCTCCACTTCTCCCCGACGGTCCTCATCTTTGGATACCCGAAGGGCGACGGATCCCAACATCTTCAGGGGCTGGTCAACGTGCTCGTCGGCTACGCCAAGCTCGCCATTTACAGGGCGAGGAAGGTGGCCGTGGGGGGGAAACGTCCGGCCAGCAGCCTGGGCATCTTCCGCGCTCTGGTCGGAGCCAGGGTGTGTGGGCTGGAGTTCGCCATGCACGGCTGACCCACGCCGTGCCGGCCTTCAAGGAGCAGTGGGCGCTGGAGGAGGCCGTGTGCTCAGTGGCAGAAGACGGAGAGCTTTGCATGCAGATATGAGCGAGGCCATAGGACTGCGAGAAAGGGCTGGGTGCAGATGCAGCACTTGTCGTAGTAATTTTTTGTTTGTTACAAATATTACATAGAAAACGTAGGGGGAACATAGACATGGAGTAGGGAGAGAGGGGGTCGAGAGAGAGGGGAGGGGTAAGAAGGAGGAGAGTAGAGCGTGAAATATTTCGTGAAATCTTTCATTTAAAAAGGGGGGGGGGGCACATAAAGCAAAGCATAAAAAAACGAAATGATGAACGAAGCAAAGTGCCGACTACACCGAGCATCTTCTTGTTTCCTCTGATCGTAAAAAAAAGAGAGTGAAGTGAGAGGGGAGTGAGAGCTAGAGACACGTGAGAGACACGTGAGTGTGAAGTGAGTGTGACGTGAGTGTGACGTGAGAGGGGAGTGAGAGCGACAGACACGTGCAATAGAAGTCACCCGGGGTGTAGAGGTGAGGGGAGAGAGGTCAGAGCGAGAGAGAGAGGGAGGAGAGAGGGAGGGAGAGTGTTTATAACTTCTCCATATCACCTCATGTTGCAACAACTCACAGCTGGCTTACGGCAGCGCTCCGATTAGCGCGATGAAAACAGATCTGGCAAAATCCTTTGTATAATTCCCAACCCTCTCTCTAATAAGTAGCAGTGAGAAATAAGTTGTTTTAACTGTGGGGGGCCCCAAGGGGGGGGCGTGGGAGGGTAGGGGGCTCACCCCCACCCCGCACTCAGCCTCTCGACTACAATGTCGTGGTTTTAATTATACCAACCTCGCGATACTAAAATTACGACATTACCTCAATGTGGCTGGCGTTAAGGCGAGTGCGTACAAGACGGACATTGTTGATATATGTACACACACGGGGTTGCGGAGGTAGGGAGGGATGCCACCTGTCCCGATTCTCCCGGGACGTCCCCTCCTTTGAGAGATTACTGCCTCGTCAGTTGCGTAATAACAATAACAGCAGCAGCAGCGGCAGCAGCAGCCGCGCACCATTTAACGCATGCGGTGCTGCCACTCTTCCTGCATTGCGAGATATTCACACACGCGCAATGATGCTACGAAGATAAAGACGCAGATTCCCTCCCCCCCGTATAGCCTCAACGGACTATTGGGGCAAGTGCTGTTAGCGAGCAGCACCCACGAAGGCCAGCACGGCACACGAGGTGGTGGGTGACCAACACCACGCCCCCGGCCGCCTTTGTCTCCCTAGTGGCGATGTTCACAAACTGCGCCAGGTATTCATTTGAGGCTGAGTGGACCTAGGGGAAGCCCAGGACCGGTTCGAGATAATCGTCACCGGTGGTGTCCGTGAGCGGGAATCGAACTCGGGTCGCCGGGTTCGTAGCGCAACGCGCTCGCCCTTGCCCTGCCACTCCCCACACTAACAATCACACTCAAAGAACGCCCACAAACCTACACACAGTCACACAACAACAATAACAACAATCGGCGACGTCACCTCGGCGCTTGTGCCAGGCCATGTGCACGTTGAGGCCACGTGGAGTGTCGAACGTCCGCTGGCAGGAGGTCACGGGGCAGACCCAGCAGGTGCAACGGGTCGACTGACTGAGATGAGTGGCCGATGCACCACCTGTGCCCCCCTACTGTGCCACATCCACATACAATCACACTCACGCACAATCACACCCGCACACAATAAAACCCACGCACATACAACAACCGCCATTCACCACTAAGTGGCGGTGACGTTACCACGACGCTTGTGCCAGGCCATGTGCACCTACAATCACACCCACACATACAATCACACGCACGCACAATCACACACGGACACACAATCACACCAACGCACAATCACATCTACACACACAATCACAACTACACCCATACAATCACACGCACACACAATCACACCTACACCACATACAATCACACCAACGCAGAATCACACGCACACACAATCACACCTACACACATACAATCACACCCACACAAATACAATCACACGCACACACATACCTACACACATACAATCACACCTACACACACTCAATCACACCTACACACATACGATCACACGCACGCACAATCACACACGGACACACAATCACACCAACGCACAATCACACCTACACACATACAATCACACGCACACACCTACACACAATCACATCTACACACATACGATCACACCTACACCCACACACAATCACACCTACACACACAATCACACCTAGACACATACAATCACACCTACACACATACAATCACACGCACACACCTACACACAATCACATCTACACACATACGATCACACCTACACCCACGCACAATCACACCTACACACACACGATCACACCTACACACACACAATCACACCTACACATACACAATCACACCTACACACACACAATCACACCTACACATACACAATCACACCTACACACACACAATCACACCTACACACACACAATCACACCTACACCCACACACAATCACACCTACACACACACAATCACACCTACACACATACAATCACACCAACGCACAATCACACCTACACACACACAATCACACCTACACACACAATCACACCAACGCACAATCACACCTACACATACACAAGCACACCTACACACACGCAATCACACCTACACACACAATCACACCTACACACACACAATCACACCTACACACATACAATCACACCAATGCACAATCACACCTACACACACACATTCACACCTTCACACACACAATCACACCTACACACACACAATCACACCAACGCACAATCACACCTACACATACACAATCACACCTACACATACACAATCACACCTACACACATACAATCACACCTACACTAAATACAATCACATCAACGCACAATCACACCTACACACACACAATCACACCTACACACACAATCACACCTACACACACAATCACCCCCACAGGCCACAGTCCACACACAGGCCAGTGGCCACCTCCGCCGTTTGTATCTCACGAAGACGGCATCGGCCAAAACTCTCTCCCCTTCCTCTCTCTCTCTTACCCCCCACCTCCATCACTCTCTCCCTTCCTCTCTCTCTCTTACCCCCCACCTCCATCACTCTCTCCCTTCCTCGCTCCCTCTCTCCCTGTCGGTCCACATTTCCATTCAGAACCCGTCCATGGGCGCATCCGATCGCTTGCCGCCGTTTGTTTCGCTCCGGAGCTGCAATGCGACAATACCCGGTGGGGGGGGGGGGGGGAGTCGAGGTGCTTTATGAAGTGGCTACCGACAACAACAAAGCCCCGTGATCATCTGCCATGACTCGTCATCGTATTGTTCCCCACGGCCTCTTGCCACGTGCTCCCCTGCCCACCACCACTACTACGATCACCACCCGCCACCACAACCACCACCAAAGTTCCCCAGTCTAGCCTCAACAGACTAGAGGGGCAAGTGCTGTAAGCGAGCGCTTACGAAGGCCGGCACATCGAGGGAGGTGTGTGGGCCAGCACCACGCCTGCCCGCCTTTGTCTCCCCATTGCCGATTGTTTACACTTCGCTCCCGGTACTCGTTTGAGGCCGAGTCGACCTAGGGGAGGCCCAGGACCGGTTCAAATGATCGTCACTGGGTGTTGGCCGTGAGCGGGAATCGACTCGGGTAGCCGGATGCGTAGCGCAGCGCACTGACCACTAGATTACCACCACCACCACCACCACCAAAGACAAAGATCCCCCACATAGCCTCCACGGACTGCTGGGGCAAGTGCATCTGTTGTAAAGCGTGCAGCAACGACGGAGGCCGTCACGGCACATCGCAGACGGTGGGCTGGCCGGCACCAGGCCCGCGCGGCCGCCTCTGTCTCCCGAACGGCGACTGGTGACATCGGGCACTTGAGTCCAGTCGACCTGGGTCAGGCCCCAGCACCAGTCCAGACAATCGCCACTGATGTTTGCGGCCGCGGTGGTGGTGGTGGCCGCGGTGGTGGTGGTGGTGGCCGCGGTGGTGGTGGTGGCCGCGGTGGTGGTGGTGGCCGCGGTGGTGGTGGCGGTGGTGGTGGCCGCGGTGGTGGTGGTGGCCGCGGTGGTGGCAGCGGTGATGGTGGTGGTGGTGGCCGCGGTGGTGGTGGTGGTGGTAGCCGCGGTGGTGGTGGTGGCCGCGGTGGTGATGGTGGCCGCGGTGGTGGTGGTGGCCGCGGTGGTGGTGGTGGCCGCGGTGGTGGTGGTGGTGGCCGCGGTGGTGGTGGTGGCCGCGGTGGTGGTGGTGGTGGTGGTGATGGCAGCGGTGGTGGTGATGGCCGCGGTGTTGGTGGCCGTGGTGGTGGTGGTGGCCGCGGTGGTGGTGGCAGCGGCTGCTGTGAGCGCGACACAAACACGCGTCACCGGGGTTCGTAAGCCCCAGCCAACCTAACCGCAGCGCCACCGCTCCCCTCGCCACATCAAAGCTCAACGACCCCCCCCCCCCCACCACGCACCAGCCTTCAATGGACCGTTGGGGGCAGGTTACTGCGAGCGAGCGAACACCTACGACGGTCGGAACGGTACAACGAAGTTGGCTGGGTGGCCAACACCGCATAGCCACCTCCGTCATCACCATCAGCCGCAGATCCGTCGTTCTCTACCGCCACCTTACAATAGAAGCGTGGGGGGTGGGGGGGGGGTGAGGGGGTTATACAGAGAACGCGGACCCCTCGCAGCGGGACTCGCTCCTAAATAGTGGCCTCATTGCCGAGCAGCTGCCTGTAATTACACAAGGTCTCGCGAATTAACAGGGAGCGTGTTCATTATCGCCGCTGGAGACCCACTCGCTCATCGCGCGCGGGGCGCTGGGATCTGCGTGCCCCGGATAGATCCGCCCACCGCCACGGACGTAGGGGCAGAATTAAAGTGATGGTGATGATGAATTATTTCTTGCTATTAATATTGTATTTTGTTGTTGTTGTGTGTCTCTGTCTCTTTCTCTCTCTCTCTCGCGCGCGCGCGCTCTCGCTCCCTTCTCTCTTTGTCGTGGAGTTTGGAAGAAGATTTCGAGACGAGACAACGCAATAAATGAATGTCACGCGGTCAATCGTCAACAACATTATCATCAGCAGCAGCTGCTACGGCAGCTGCAGCAACATCGGCTATGGCTAATCCACTGCTGGATGATTGCGTCCCAATGCCGCCGCAGTCACCTCCGCTCACGATCTTGCGATGCAACTAACCCCTCGAGCACAAATCCCATTGATTTCATCTCCCCGGTGGATATCGCATTCCATTAATGGGGGATTTAATTGATGAATCACAACCATCGTCACCATCATGGTGGCGGCGAGATCGTAACTCCCTCGCCTGGTATACAGGAGGTCGACGATTCCATTGTCGACCTTGACGCCTGCTGTATATTTGGAGTTTGCGTGTCTCTCTCTCTCCCCGTGGTCGCGTGGATTTTTCTCCGGGTCCTCCGGCGTTTCCCTCCACGTTTGAGAGTATTTGGATGCTGCACATTTCCACGTGATAAGCCCACGTCGTTGAGCGATAATTTGTGGCTAAATCGCGTCGGGAAAAGAGCTACACAGCTCAGTCGGCCTTACCTGCAAACATAAATAAAATAGTTTTTCGTCTGTTTTAAATACGGGATTTCGCTTCAGTAGCCGGAGTGTTCCAGGGCTGAGCTTTGTAATTATAGTGTTATTTATTTTTCTCGATAGAGAGAGTGAGTAGGATGGGAGGGGGGGGGTTATTAGCCGATTGGGGGGGGGCTCCGGAAAACATGTGAAGAGAAATGGAGTCCTGATCATCATCACTATCAAATTTCAATTTAAAGCTTTCGTGACTGCAGGGATTCATCTTCTTGGTTCTTTCGGTAAAGTCACGTAGAAGGGAAGTAATAAAATAATAAAAAATAAAACATAATAAAATAATTCTCACGACGGCTGCTTGTGTTGTGGCCGAAACGTCGTGAGAATTATTTTATTATGTTTTATTTTTATTATTTTATTACTTTCCTTCTACGTGACTTTACCGAAAGAAACAAGAAGATCATCACTATCAGTCCTTTGTCGTCGATCCATTTGCAGGACCGCTCAATGTGAAGGTCTCACAACGCCGTAGGCGGTTATGGGAGGTTTCATCTTGACCATACTTCACCACCACCACCACGAACATTCCTCTCATGCGGCGGCGCGGGTGGGAAATCGCACGCCTCTGCCACTTAAAGGTAGCTCTACCTCTGCTGTGTCCACTTCCGCGGGCCATTCTCCATAAAACCCGTACGGGAGTGGGGGAGGGGTTTGCACTGCTCTCCAACATTTCCCAATATATTCTTCTCTCTCGTGACGCCCACAGCAAAACACCTGCTTACTTCCAAACAAATATATATATACCGTACACATTAGATAAATATCGTGAGAAATGTACAGGTAAGCAATACGTCGCTCCTATCCCAAAAGAACCGTGACCGCGTGAAAAAGAAAGAAAAAAATAAACTTGAAAAAGTCTGGCACGATAAAATAAAAAAAAACCAATATCATCATAACAGGACTCGCAGCGGCGGCCCTCGGAATTTACATATATATCGTTTCCCGTGAAATTGCACATCTTGCACGCCCCCCGGCACTTGACACCGCGGCTGGGTAGCGGTAGGATATTCTCGCAGCCGATATTGTCCGCGACGGGCATCCCGCCTTCTCACCTGCATACGAGGGTTGCAAATCAATCTTCCGTTGCTGCTATTGCTCGGGGGGGCGGTGGGGGGTGCAACAGTCGCACCGCGTGCCAGGGAGACGGCAGGGGGACGCGACGCGCATAGCAAAAGTGCGCTGCGTGCAGCGCATTGCGACGACGGCTCTCGTGTGGCGGTGGTGTGCAGGCGGTGCAGCTGCGCGGAGGGAGGGGGTGGGTGGGGGGCGTTCCCCAATAGGACGGTGTAGGTTTTGGCGGGGGAGGATGCGGAGGGGTGGATGGGTGGGTGGATAACCTGTGATTCCCCTTCATTCTTATAATCACCTCGTTTTTTCGAGAGTCCAAGTTAGAACTGGTTTATTGCAGGCATATTTAAGTTTTTTTCCGTGATAGATTTGGGGTTTGGTGTGGCGGGCGGGCGGGCGGGCGGGGGTGGGGTGGGGTTAGGGACAGGGCGGAGGGTGGTTGTGGTAGAGAGCGCGAGAAGGATTTTAATCCACAAGCCCACGCGAGCTCAGAGCACAAGGGCTCTTTGCCAAAAACGTGCGCGACCCAACATATGTAAGGGCTTAAGTGCGTGACGCGCTCTCCTCGCGCTGAGGGCATTGCGCGCTTTCTTCATCCGCGGGCGGGCGGCACCGAGACTTTGCTGCGGCCGGGAGGGAGGGGGGCATGGAGGGGTGGGGGTCGGAGGAGGAGGAGGACACGGAGTAGAAGGGGGGGGGGGGTCACGGGGGAAGGAGGACACGGGGAGATGAAGACACTGGGAGCAAGAGGACACGGGGAGGAGAAAGAGTACACTCGGAGGAGGAGGAGAAGACACGGGGGGTAGAAGACACGGGGGGAGGAGGAATACGCTGGGAGGAGGACATGGGGGGGGGGGGGAGAGGACACGGGGGGAGGAGGACATGGGGAGGAAGAGGACATGGGGGGGAGAGGACACGGGGGGAAGAGGACACGGGGGGAGGAAGACATGGTGGGGGGGGAGAGGACACGGGGGAGGAGGACATGGGGGGAGGAGGACACGGGGGGAGGAGGACACGGGGAGAGGATACGGGGGAGGAGGACATGGGGGGAGAGGACACGGGGGGAAGAGGACACGGGGGGAGGAGGACACTGGGAGGAGGACAACACGGGGTGGAGTACGCGGGGGGGGGGGGGGTCGGGTTGTCGGCCAGTCGGGGGGGGGGGGGGGGTCGCGAGGATGAGGGCGCAGGGTGCGTCACGTGTCCGCACGCGGGTTTCGTGTCAGCGCGACTCACTCAGCCACACCCGACAGCCATCGCCGCCAACGATAGCAGCGAGCACGCGAGCCCGTGGCATCGTTCACAAGAGCGGCGGTGCCTCTTGCGCGTCAGTGTCTCCAGCATCGATTCTCGATCACGTAACGCATCGATCTCTAGGATGCTGTACAAGTTTAGGAGCAAATGTGTTTGAAATCTCACACATTCGTAATTAACACTGCCTTATGGAACACACGCACATATGTATGTATCAAACAGACGTTTAAAGCAATATCTCGTCTTCAGAGCAGACGCAGAGGGATTACGCATTAATTATTTATCAGCCAGTATCTTTTTCTCCCCGTGTCATCAGCCATACATATGGCTGATGATGCGTAACTTGAACTTCTTTCGCACCGTACGTAGTAAGCCAATCGTGCTCGTGGGAGGGGCGGGGGAAGGACAAACACATTTGGGGGAGGGGGGGTGGGGGATTACAACAAGCCATGGTAATCCACTGCTAGATGATGACCTCCCTACATCGTGTTGATGACGGGCGTCGTTTGAAAATACCTCACCAGGCTGGTCAGTGCGGGTTGGTGAGTAGAGGACCAGCTCGTGGAACGGTGCAGATCTCACTGGCCACGTGTGGTAGCCGTGGCCGGGAAAATAACTTGGGTCGCCAGATCCACAGACTGCACTGCGCTAACCACTGCGCCACCGCTCCACCATCAAATTAATAGTAATAATTTTAGATTTAAATCTTTCGTGACTGCAAGGATTCATATTCTTAGGTTTTTTCGGTAAAGTCACGTAGGTAAAAAATTTAAATTAATAAAAGTAAAATAAAAAGTAAAATAAAAATAAAATAATACGATATTTTTATTTTACTTTAATAAATTTAAAATTTTTACCTACGTAACTTTACCGAAAAAAACCTAAGAATAGTAATAATAATTTACATGGAGAGCGTGACATGAAGGGGAGCCAGGAGTGTCAACGGCCAGAACTAAAAGAACGAAGGCCAGTTTAGAGAGATGAGTTTTCAAGACAGCACTTAAATGTCGAACGATTCCGTCTTATACGTGTAGTGGTGGTATTGACGTGCGCCGGCAGTGATGGATCACGGGGCGCGGGGTTGGGCACGCGGTGTGGGCGTGGCATGGACGCGCGCGCCGGTGGTGAGGCGCGCTCACACAAGCTGGGAAAAGAGGATCGTAGCGAGTGCGCAGTGATTGGTCAGATAAGTGAGTACTCTCAGCGACGTCCGCAGGAGGGGTATAAAGGGGGACGCGCGAGAGCACTCGTGGTCAGTGTTAACCAGTTGAAGACCGAAGACGGGGTGGAGGAGGTAGGGGCCCTGTGTGGCTCGGAGCCGAGACTGGGGGGACCGTAGTCCGACGCCCGTGTGGGTCGGGACGGTGGTACCCAGAGCCGAGACGGGCACCCCGGCTGGGTGTGTCCCGGAAGGCTACAGGGCGTAAGAGCCCGTGTCAGTACAGCTGAGTGGGTGTTGGTCACCCGTGTAGCTGAGTGGGTGTTAGTCACCCGTGTAGCTGAGTGGGTGTTGGTCACCCGTGTAGCTGAGTGGGTGTTAGTCACCCGTGTAGCTGAGTGGGTGTTGGTCACCCGTGTAGCTGAGTGGGTGTTGGTCACCCGTGTAGCTAAGTGGGTGTTGGTCACCCGTGTAACGAAGTTGTAGTTGAGTGGGTGTCCGTCACCCGTGTAGCTAAGTGGGTGTTGGTCACCCGTGTAACGAAGTAGGGTGTTAGTCATCCGTGTAACTACAAGTTGGTGAAAATAAAGAGTGTGCTACCCGTGAAGTCGTCTCCTGCCGAGTTACTACTTTACAACTGGCGGCAGAAGTAAACCTGTCTTCAAGGAGAATGGACACAAGGAAGACTTCTCGTTCCCACGTGCAAGACCGGGGAGACGACGACGTACCGGTGACACCACCCTCGGGAGGAGAGGACGAGGAGTTGCCGCCGATGCAGCACTTCGCGGAAATGGCCGATGCTCCGCCCGCCTCCGACACCAGCCTGCAGGACGCACACTCCCGCCTGGCGGAGTTGCTGCGATCTTGGCGGAGATCTCCGTTCCAGCGGCCGGTGGAACGCCTGCGGGGTTGGAAGAGGCGGCGCGGCTGGAGGGTTCCCGCCATAAGGCGTTTCGCGCCAAAAGTTTGGGAGTTGGCGCCATTTTTGAGGGTCCGCCTCCGGTTGGCGGGAAACGCGGACACCACGTGGCCAGAGGTCTCCACACAGCGCAGCCCGCGTCATCGGCGAGCGCCGGAGCTCTCCATTTTGCGCCTGCAGAGGGAGCCGACATTTTCTACAACCACAGCGGCGCGCGGGAAAATCGTTCCAACGACGACGACGACGATCGAGTTCTCCAGCAACGATTGCCCGCGCTGTCGGTGTTCAAGGCGGACGGGGGCGACTGGGGAGCCTTCCAGCGACGGTTCATCGCGCATCAAGAAATGTCGGGGTGGTCCGACACCACTGCCCTGCGCGCGCTGCCAGCGATGCTCGACGACGACGCGCTTGCGGCCTTCACGTCTGCCCCGAGGTCGTCCCGCTCAACGCTCCAGGCCGCGCTGCACCTGTTGGCCAAGGTGTTCGGGCCGCCCTCGACCTGTCGCCACCAGTTCTACGATCGGCGGAAGGTGGTTGGAGAAACAACGCTCGCCTATCGCACGGCGCTGCTCGCCCTGGCGGATTCAGCTTTTCCCCGCATGGACAAGGAGGGGAAGGACGCCATGGTGACGGAGCAGCTGCTGGCGCTGGCTCACGGATTGGGAGTTCCCATTAATACGGCGGACGAGATGGACATCTGCTCCCTGGGGATTGCCACGAGTATCCACGCTTACGAGGTCCTACAGCGGAAGCCGACGGTCGTCTGCGCATCGGTGGAGAACGGGGCACCGGCCGCCACGATCATCGGACCTCAGCCTGCTGTGCCTCGGGAGGAGGCCTTCGCTGGTTCGAGGCCGGGGGAGTGGAGAACGGGAGGTCGTTCGCCCACACGCTCCTCCCGCAAGCTGGAGCAACCGAAACCTACGACGTCCCTCGTCGTCTGCTACAACTGCGGCCTTCGGGGCCACGTCGCGTCCGGGTGCCGGGCCCCGCGTCAACGCACCGCGGGACCACGTCCGGACGACGACCAGGGACTCAAGACATCCCAACTGAACCCGGCAAGTCGCGGCACCTCACACGTTCGGTCCACACGCACGGCACGTTCGGGTCGCCGCTTAGCGGTGGGGGGACCGTGTATGGGCGCCGGGGGTTCGGTTCGGCGAGAGGGGTCCGCGTACGGCCCGAAGGCAGTCGAGTGGTCCGAATTGGCCCACAGGATTGTGGCTGCGTCGGCCGGGTCGTCCGTGGTAACGGGGTACATTGACGGGGTTGAGGTCCGGGTGCTCGTGGACACGGGTGCGTCGGCCACTATTATTTCGGACCTTATTTATAATATTCTTCCCGTACAATGTCGACCACTTCTGCCGGTGGACGTACCATTTTACGCGGCAAACGGGGGATCTTTGGGAATCATCGGCCAGATTCGGGCGAATATTTGTATTGGCGACATTAAATTGGCGGGTCCTATTTTTGTATCATCATCGTTGGCCGTTCCTTGTTACTAGGCACGGACTTTCTGTCTAAAATGCCCATAAAAATTCTCATAGACCAGGCCTGCATTGAGCTTCCGTCGGGTCGGCGGGTTGAGTTTTTGAAGAGTCCAAATAAGATACGCACGGCTTGTGCGACGGTGCAGGCGCTGGCAACCCGGACTGTACGGGTGCCCCCGGGATCGCAAATGTTGGTACCCCTTCGGTTGAGAAAACCCCTTGGGGCGGATGCGGGGGCGCAGGGAGTTCTATTGGGGCCGTCTAACAGGGCTAAAGGGGACCTCGACTTAGCGGTGGCCCAGACCATGGTGAGAGGGGACAGTGAGCCGTTCGTTGTGGTCCTGAATACGGGGTCGCGGCCGGCCGTGATTACGCAGGGAACGGTGCTCGCTCACGCCGCGCCGCTACCCGTCGAGGAACAGCTCGTTGCTCACGCCGATTCGCATGTCGATACGCATCCCCAAAGTGAGGAGGGGACGGAGTGGTTGGACTCGTTGTGTGCCGGGTCCAGTACCTTGTCCAGTGTGCAGTTGGGTGCATTGAGGGGCTTGCTGCTCGAGTTCGCTGACGTGTTTAGCAGGCACAAGTACGACATTGGCTGCACAGACCTGTTGCGCCACCACATAAAGACTGGGGACGCGGCCCCTATTCGACAGAATCCCTTCCGGCTCAGTCCAGCCGAGAAGGAGCATGTGCAGTCGGCAGTAAATGACATGTTGGCGGCCGACATCATTGCGCCCTCTTCCAGTCCGTGGGGTGCTCCTATCGTCTTGGTTAAAAAACAGGATGGATCCCTGCGGTTCTGTGTTGATTTCCGCCGCCTAAACAAAATATCAATGGCCGATGCGTATCCGCTCCCCAGGATGGATGAGTCGCTGGATGCCTTGGCAGGAGCACAGTTTTTTTCGACGCTCGATTTGCTTTCGGGATTTTGGCAATTGCCCCTCGATGACGAATCAAAACCTAAAACCGCTTTCCGGACACCGGGAGGCCTATTTGAGTTCAACCGATTGCCCATGGGTTTACATTCCGCTCCTGCCACGTTCCAGAGGCTCATGGAATTGGTTTTGTCAGGCCTTCAATGGGACACCTGTTTGATTTACCTCGATGATATCATCGTTTTCAGCCGAACTTTTGAGGAGCACCTCCAGCGACTGAGGGCAGTGTTTCTCAGGATGCGTTCCGCGAAGCTTAAATTTAAACCGGCTAAATGTTTTCTGCTTCGGGAATCGGTCAGGTATTTGGGCCATATCGTTAGCCGTTCGGGGATCTCGACGGACCCTGCTAAGACGCAATGCGTCGGCTCATGGCCAACACCGACCTCTGTTACTGAAGTCCGCAGCTTCATAGGATTTGCCTCCTATTACCGTCGTTTTGTCAAACAGTTTGCCACCATAGCCAGGCCCCTGCACGCCTTGACGGCTAAAGGGGTGCGGTTTCACTGGGGGCCGGAGGAGGAGGCCGCGTTCTGCTCCCTTCGTGACGCCTTGGTGCAGGCTCCCCCCTTGTGTTACCCCGATTTCACGCAACCGTTTGTGCTCGACACGGATGCCAGTAACACGGGTATCGGGGGAGTGCTCTCACAGGTGGTCGGGGGGGTCGAACGGGTGGTCGCCTACGGTAGCAGGGTTCTGTCCCCCGCTGGAACAACGCTACTGCGTGACACGGCGTGAATTGCTGGCGATTGTGTTTTTTATACAGCAATTCAGGCCGTATCTGTATGGCCGTCACTTTACGGTTCGCACGGACCATGCGGCTCTCCAATACGCTATGCGGGTGGCGCAGCCATCCGGCCAATTGTCCCGATGGTTGGAGGTCCTTCAGGACTACCAATTCACGACGATTTACCGCAAGGGGTTGCGCCACTCGAATGCGGATGCATTGTCACGGTTGCCGACGCGTACGGAATGCGCATGTCAGTTGGGATCGGCGCGGTGTAAACCTTCTGTCGATGTCCCCGCGGAAGTGGTGCTAGCCGCCACGGATACTACGGGGGTCGACGCCCCCACGGGGAGGGACTCGCTGTTAGCATTGCCTCTCATCGAGTGGGGCCGTCTGCAAATGGCCGACAGCTCCCTACTCGCGCTACGTCGGAAGGTTAACGTTCCCGAGGGCGGGGAAACGCGGGTCGGTTCCTGGGTGTGCAGACAGGGCCTCTTGATGAAGTGGGACTCCATGTCCCGGCGTCACATGCTTGTGGTGCCGGTTGCTGTACGGGGTAAGGTCGTCCTGGCTGCCCATGAACGACTCATGCATCTGGGGTTTCACAAAACGCTCGCCCTCATTCAGCGAGACTACTATTGGCCTGGGATGGGCAGTGACGTGGCGAACATTCTTAAGGGGTGTGTAGGGTGCGCTAAAAGAAAACCGCCACCAATAGCGGCTAATCCACCGCTTCAATCCATTCAAGTTTCGCGCACGAACGAATTGGTCGCGCTAGACATCTTGGGGCCCTTTCCCACTACACCTCGGGGAAATAAGTTCCTGCTGGTTGGCGTAGAGTACTTCACCCGCTGGCCCATGGCGTGGCCACTCGCCAACCAGTCGGCTGCGGCAGTGGCGGACGCCTTTGTCCAAGGTTACGTTTTGGACAAAGGCGCCCCCGAACGCTTGCTGACGGATCAAGGGAAAAACTTTTCGAGTGTTTTGTTGCGCGAGGTGTGCGACCTGTTGGGTACAAAGAAAGTACGTACCTCCCCGTACCACCCGCAGACTGACGGTATGGTTGAACGTCTGAACAGGACGATTACGTCTATGCTGTGCCAACAGGTATGCGACGACCAGGTGGATTGGGACTTACAGGTACCGGGGGTACTAGCGGCCTATCGGATGGCACCCCATGCGGCGACGGGGTTTTCTCCATTTTTTCTGATGTATGGGCGGGAGGCTGATCCGGCCATGGACGTCCAACTGGGGATTTCACAGCCACGTGCAAAATCTAAATTGGCAGACCACATTAAGTTTAACATCGCCAAATTGGCTGAGGCGCGAGAGGCTGCGAGATTGAATTCACGCTCTCGGCAGATCGCGAACGAGCGATTGCATGAACGGAAGGTGCATACGCACAATTGGGAACCGGGCGATAAGGCCTGGCTGCATTGTCCACACGCACCGTTGGCTACGTCCCCCAAACTGTTGAGACCATGGAGGGGACCGGTGGAAATTGTGCGGGTTGCACGACCCCAGAGTATACAGATTAAATGGGGAAAACGCCGTTGGTACGTGCACCCCTCCCGACTGAAACCCTACGCGGCGCCGCGTGACCCCGGGTTGTGCCGTGACGACCGAGCGTGTGATGTGACCGTCGACTCGGGGAGGGATGTGTCGCAGGCTGATCCTCACGTGTCTCCACCTGACCCACCCCCAGGTGTCTCGGACCTGACGGCTGTTGACCGTCGGGAACCGGAACCCCGCGGCTCGCACGGAGCCCCGATGCCTGGCCCATGCCTTCCTGAACTGCCGGCGCCGCCGGATGGCCAACTGCGTCCTGTGCCGTACGACGGTCCGGCAAGGCGGACTCGGTCAAGGACGCAACACTTTTCATGAAAAAAAAAAAAAAAAAAAAATTTCTTTTTTTGTTAAAGCCCGACTTCGTTGCCGGCTTCCCCCTCTGCCGGGGTAATGTCCCGTTCAAGGGACGCTCGGACATTGGGACGCTGCATGAGTCGGAGAGAAAAGAAGAGAAAATGATTAAAGAATTTTTTTTTATTGTTACTCTTTCCGCATACACAGTATCGTTGCCACTCGCCGGATTGTGCATGTTGTTCTTGTTGCGGGTGTGGCGGTTGCTGGGTTTTGCGGATTGCGGTGTTCATGTTGTGTTGTTAGGGTTTGTGTTATGTTACGGGGCACACATGGGGTGAAGGGGTGTTGTATGTTTTATTAGCAGCCGGGTCGGCTGCGAGCTATGTGGTAGGGGGTGATGTAGTGGTGGTATTGACGTGCGCCGGCAGTGATGGATCACGGGGCGCGGGGTTGGGCACGCGGTGTGGGCGTGGCATGGACGCGCGCGCCGGTGGTGAGGCGCGCTCACACAAGCTGGGAAAAGAGGATCGTAGCGAGTGCGCAGTGATTGGTCAGATAAGTGAGTACTCTCAGCGACGTCCGCAGGAGGGGTATAAAGGGGGACGCGCGAGAGCACTCGTGGTCAGTGTTAACCAGTTGAAGACCGAAGACGGGGTGGAGGAGGTAGGGGCCCTGTGTGGCTCGGAGCCGAGACTGGGGGGACCGTAGTCCGACGCCCGTGTGGGTCGGGACGGTGGTACCCAGAGCCGAGACGGGCACCCCGGCTGGGTGTGTCCCGGAAGGCTACAGGGCGTAAGAGCCCGTGTCAGTACAGCTGAGTGGGTGTTGGTCACCCGTGTAGCTGAGTGGGTGTTAGTCACCCGTGTAGCTGAGTGGGTGTTGGTCACCCGTGTAGCTGAGTGGGTGTTAGTCACCCGTGTAGCTGAGTGGGTGTTGGTCACCCGTGTAGCTGAGTGGGTGTTGGTCACCCGTGTAGCTAAGTGGGTGTTGGTCACCCGTGTAACGAAGTTGTAGTTGAGTGGGTGTCCGTCACCCGTGTAGCTAAGTGGGTGTTGGTCACCCGTGTAACGAAGTAGGGTGTTAGTCATCCGTGTAACTACAAGTTGGTGAAAATAAAGAGTGTGCTACCCGTGAAGTCGTCTCCTGCCGAGTTACTACTTTACAACTGGCGTCAGAAGTAAACCTGTCTTCAAGGAGAATGGACACAAGGAAGACTTCTCGTTCCCACGTGCAAGACCGGGGAGACGACGACGTACCGGTGACACCACCCTCGGGAGGAGAGGACGAGGAGTTGCCGCCGATGCAGCACTTCGCGGAAATGGCCGATGCTCCGCCCGCCTCCGACACCAGCCTGCAGGACGCACACTCCCGCCTGGCGGAGTTGCTGCTCGCCGCCGCTGCGATCTTGGCGGAGATCTCCGTTCCAGCGGCCGGTGGAACGCCTGCGGGGTTGGAAGAGGCGGCGCGGCTGGAGGGTTCCCGCCATAAGGCGTTTCGCGCCAAAAGTTTGGGAGTTGGCGCCATTTTTGAGGGTCCGCCTCCGGTTGGCGGGAAACGCGGACACCACGTGGCCAGAGGTCTCCACACAGCGCAGCCCGCGTCATCGGCGAGCGCCGGAGCTCTCCATTTTGCGCCTGCAGAGGGAGCCGACATTTTCTACAACCACAGCGGCGCGCGGGAAAATCGTTCCAACGACGACGACGACGATCGAGTTCTCCAGCAACGATTGCCCGCGCTGTCGGTGTTCAAGGCGGACGGGGGCGACTGGGGAGCCTTCCAGCGACGGTTCATCGCGCATCAAGAAATGTCGGGGTGGTCCGACACCACTGCCCTGCGCGCGCTGCCAGCGATGCTCGACGACGACGCGCTTGCGGCCTTCACGTCTGCCCCGAGGTCGTCCCGCTCAACGCTCCAGGCCGCGCTGCACCTGTTGGCCAAGGTGTTCGGGCCGCCCTCGACCTGTCGCCACCAGTTCTACGATCGGCGGAAGGTGGTTGGAGAAACAACGCTCGCCTATCGCACGGCGCTGCTCGCCCTGGCGGATTCAGCTTTTCCCCGCATGGACAAGGAGGGGAAGGACGCCATGGTGACGGAGCAGCTGCTGGCGCTGGCTCACGGATTGGGAGTTCCCATTAATACGGCGGACGAGATGGACATCTGCTCCCTGGGGATTGCCACGAGTATCCACGCTTACGAGGTCCTACAGCGGAAGCCGACGGTCGTCTGCGCATCGGTGGAGAACGGGGCACCGGCCGCCACGATCATCGGACCTCAGCCTGCTGTGCCTCGGGAGGAGGCCTTCGCTGGTTCGAGGCCGGGGGAGTGGAGAACGGGAGGTCGTTCGCCCACACGCTCCTCCCGCAAGCTGGAGCAACCGAAACCTACGACGTCCCTCGTCGTCTGCTACAACTGCGGCCTTCGGGGCCACGTCGCGTCCGGGTGCCGGGCCCCGCGTCAACGCACCGCGGGACCACGTCCGGACGACGACCAGGGACTCAAGACATCCCAACTGAACCCGGCAAGTCGCGGCACCTCACACGTTCGGTCCACACGCACGGCACGTTCGGGTCGCCGCTTAGCGGTGGGGGGACCGTGTATGGGCGCCGGGGGTTCGGTTCGGCGAGAGGGGTCCGCGTACGGCCCGAAGGCAGTCGAGTGGTCCGAATTGGCCCACAGGATTGTGGCTGCGTCGGCCGGGTCGTCCGTGGTAACGGGGTACATTGACGGGGTTGAGGTCCGGGTGCTCGTGGACACGGGTGCGTCGGCCACTATTATTTCGGACCTTATTTATAATATTCTTCCCGTACAATGTCGACCACTTCTGCCGGTGGACGTACCATTTTACGCGGCAAACGGGGGATCTTTGGGAATCATCGGCCAGATTCGGGCGAATATTTGTATTGGCGACATTAAATTGGCGGGTCCTATTTTTGTATCATCATCGTTGGCCGTTCCTTGTTTACTAGGCACGGACTTTCTGTCTAAAATGCCCATAAAAATTCTCATAGACCAGGCCTGCATTGAGCTTCCGTCGGGTCGGCGGGTTGAGTTTTTGAAGAGTCCAAATAAGATACGCACGGCTTGTGCGACGGTGCAGGCGCTGGCAACCCGGACTGTACGGGTGCCCCCGGGATCGCAAATGTTGGTACCCCTTCGGTTGAGAAAACCCCTTGGGGCGGATGCGGGGGCGCAGGGAGTTCTATTGGGGCCGTCTAACAGGGCTAAAGGGGACCTCGACTTAGCGGTGGCCCAGACCATGGTGAGGGGGGACAGTGAGCCGTTCGTTGTGGTCCTGAATACGGGGTCGCGGCCGGCCGTGATTACGCAGGGAACGGTGCTCGCTCACGCCGCGCCGCTACCCGTCGAGGAACAGCTCGTTGCTCACGCCGATTCGCATGTCGATACGCATCCCCAAAGTGAGGAGGGGACGGAGTGGTTGGACTCGTTGTGTGCCGGGTCCAGTACCTTGTCCAGTGTGCAGTTGGGTGCATTGAGGGGCTTGCTGCTCGAGTTCGCTGACGTGTTTAGCAGGCACAAGTACGACATTGGCTGCACAGACCTGTTGCGCCACCACATAGAGACTGGGGACGCGGCCCCTATTCGACAGAATCCCTTCCGGCTCAGTCCAGCCGAGAAGGAGCATGTGCAGTCGGCAGTAAATGACATGTTGGCGGCCGACATCATTGCGCCCTCTTCCAGTCCGTGGGGTGCTCCTATCGTCTTGGTTAAAAAACAGGATGGATCCCTGCGGTTCTGTGTTGATTTCCGCCAGCCTAAACAAAATATCAATGGCCGATGCGTATCCGCTCCCCAGGATGGATGAGTCGCTGGATGCCTTGGCAGGAGCACAGTTTTTTTCGACGCTCGATTTGCTTTCGGGATTTTGGCAATTGCCCCTCGATGACGAATCAAAACCTAAAACCGCTTTCCGGACACCGGGAGGCCTATTTGAGTTCAACCGATTGCCCATGGGTTTACATTCCGCTCCTGCCACGTTCCAGAGGCTCATGGAATTGGTTTTGTCAGGCCTTCAATGGGACACCTGTTTGATTTACCTCGATGATATCATCGTTTTCAGCCGAACTTTTGAGGAGCACCTCCAGCGACTGAGGGCAGTGTTTCTCAGGATGCGTTCCGCGAAGCTTAAATTTAAACCGGCTAAATGTTTTCTGCTTCGGGAATCGGTCAGGTATTTGGGCCATATCGTTAGCCGTTCGGGGATCTCGACGGACCCTGCTAAGACGCAATGCGTCGGCTCATGGCCAACACCGACCTCTGTTACTGAAGTCCGCAGCTTCATAGGATTTGCCTCCTATTACCGTCGTTTTGTCAAACAGTTTGCCACCATAGCCAGGCCCCTGCACGCCTTGACGGCTAAAGGGGTGCGGTTTCACTGGGGGCCGGAGGAGGAGGCCGCGTTCTGCTCCCTTCGTGACGCCTTGGTGCAGGCTCCCCCCTTGTGTTACCCCGATTTCACGCAACCGTTTGTGCTCGACACGGATGCCAGTAACACGGGTATCGGGGGAGTGCTCTCACAGGTGGTCGGGGGGGTCGAACGGGTGGTCGCCTACGGTAGCAGGGTTCTGTCCCCCGCGGAACAACGCTACTGCGTGACACGGCGTGAATTGCTGGCGATTGTGTTTTTTATACGGCAATTCAGGCCGTATCTGTATGGCCGTCACTTTACGGTTCGCACGGACCATGCGGCTCTCCAATACGCTATGCGGGTGGCGCAGCCATCCGGCCAATTGTCCCGATGGTTGGAGGTCCTTCAGGACTACCAATTCACGACGATTTACCGCAAGGGGTTGCGCCACTCGAATGCGGATGCATTGTCACGGTTGCCGACGCGTACGGAATGCGCATGTCAGTTGGGATCGGCGCGGTGTAAACCTTCTGTCGATGTCCCCGCGGAAGTGGTGCTAGCCGCCACGGATACTACGGGGGTCGACGCCCCCACGGGGAGGGACTCGCTGTTAGCATTGCCTCTCATCGAGTGGGGCCGTCTGCAAATGGCCGACAGCTCCCTACTCGCGCTACGTCGGAAGGTTAACGTTCCCGAGGGCGGGGAAACGCGGGTCGGTTCCTGGGTGTGCAGACAGGGCCTCTTGATGAAGTGGGACTCCATGTCCCGGCGTCACATGCTTGTGGTGCCGGTTGCTGTACGGGGTAAGGTCGTCCTGGCTGCCCATGAACGACTCATGCATCTGGGGTTTCACAAAACGCTCGCCCTCATTCAGCGAGACTACTATTGGCCTGGGATGGTCAGTGACGTGGCGAACATTCTTAAGGGGTGTGTAGGGTGCGCTAAAAGAAAACCGCCACCAATAGCGGCTAATCCACCGCTTCAATCCATTCAAGTTTCGCGCACGAACGAATTGGTCGCGCTAGACATCTTGGGGCCCTTTCCCACTACACCTCGGGGAAATAAGTTCCTGCTGGTTGGCGTAGAGTACTTCACCCGCTGGCCCATGGCGTGGCCACTCGCCAACCAGTCGGCTGCGGCAGTGGCGGACGCCTTTGTCCAAGGTTACGTTTTGGACAAAGGCGCCCCCGAACGCTTGCTGACGGATCAAGGGAAAAACTTTTCGAGTGTTTTGTTGCGCGAGGTGTGCGACCTGTTGGGTACAAAGAAAGTACGTACCTCCCCGTACCACCCGCAGACTGACGGTATGGTTGAACGTCTGAACAGGACGATTACGTCTATGCTGTGCCAACAGGTATGCGACGACCAGGTGGATTGGGACTTACAGGTACCGGGGGTACTAGCGGCCTATCGGATGGCACCCCATGCGGCGACGGGGTTTTCTCCATTTTTTCTGATGTATGGGCGGGAGGCTGATCCGGCCATGGACGTCCAACTGGGGATTTCACAGCCACGTGCGAAATCTAAATTGGCAGACCACATTAAGTTTAACATCGCCAAATTGGCTGAGGCGCGAGAGGCTGCGAGATTGAATTCACGCTCTCGGCAGATCGCGAACGAGCGATTGCATGAACGGAAGGTGCATACGCACAATTGGGAACCGGGCGATAAGGCCTGGCTGCATTGTCCACACGCACCGTTGGCTACGTCCCCCAAACTGTTGAGACCATGGAGGGGACCGGTGGAAATTGTGCGGGTTGCACGACCCCAGAGTATACAGATTAAATGGGGAAAACGCCGTTGGTACGTGCACTCCTCCCGACTGAAACCCTACGCGGCGCCGCGTGACCCCGGGTTGTGCCGTGACGACCGAGCGTGTGATGTGACCGTCGACTCGGGGAGGGATGTGTCGCAGGCTGATCCTCACGTGTCTCCACCTGACCCACCCCCAGGTGTCTCGGACCTGACGGCTGTTGACCGTCGGGAACCGGAACCCCGCGGCTCGCACGGAGCCCCGATGCCTGGCCCATGCCTTCCTGAACTGCCGGCGCCGCCGGATGGCCAACTGCGTCCTGTGCCGTACGACGGTCCGGCAAGGCGGACTCGGTCAAGGACGCAACACTTTTCATGAAAAAAAAAAAAAAAAATTCTTTTTTTGTTAAAGCCCGACTTCGTTGCCGGCTTCCCCCTCTGCCGGGGTAATGTCCCGTTCAAGGGACGCTCGGACATTGGGACGCTGCATGAGTCGGAGAGAAAAGAAGAGAAAATGATTAAAGAAATTTTTTTTATTGTTACTCTTTCCGCATACACAGTATCGTTGCCACTCGCTGGATTGTGCATGTTGTTCTTGTTGCGGGTGTGGCGGTTGCTGGGTTTTGCGGATTGCGGTGTTCATGTTGTGTTGTTAGGGTTTGTGTTATGTTACGGGGCACACATGGGGGTGAAGGGGTGTTGTAGGTTTTATTAGCAGCCGGGTCGGCTGCGAGCTATGTGGTAGGGGGTGATGTAGTGGTGGTATTGACGTGCGCCGGCAGTGATGGATCACGGGGCGCGGGGTTGGGCACGCGGTGTGGGCGTGGCATGGACGCGCGCGCCGGTGGTGAGGCGCGCTCACACAAGCTGGGAAAAGAGGATCGTAGCGAGTGCGCAGTGATTGGTCAGATAAGTGAGTACTCTCAGCGACGTCCGCAGGAGGGGTATAAAGGGGGACGCGCGAGAGCACTCGTGGTCAGTGTTAACCAGTTGAAGACCGAAGACGGGGTGGAGGAGGTAGGGGCCCTGTGTGGCTCGGAGCCGAGACTGGGGGGACCGTAGTCCGACGCCCGTGTGGGTCGGGACGGTGGTACCCAGAGCCGAGACGGGCACCCCGGCTGGGTGTGTCCCGGAAGGCTACAGGGCGTAAGAGCCCGTGTCAGTACAGCTGAGTGGGTGTTGGTCACCCGTGTAGCTGAGTGGGTGTTAGTCACCCGTGTAGCTGAGTGGGTGTTGGTCACCCGTGTAGCTGAGTGGGTGTTAGTCACCCGTGTAGCTGAGTGGGTGTTGGTCACCCGTGTAGCTGAGTGGGTGTTGGTCACCCGTGTAGCTAAGTGGGTGTTGGTCACCCGTGTAACGAAGTTGTAGTTGAGTGGGTGTCCGTCACCCGTGTAGCTAAGTGGGTGTTGGTCACCCGTGTAACGAAGTAGGGTGTTAGTCATCCGTGTAACTACAAGTTGGTGAAAATAAAGAGTGTGCTACCCGTGAAGTCGTCTCCTGCCGAGTTACTACTTTACATACGCAAGGGGTTAAAGCAGTCCCAGGGCTTGGCAGCTGCGCGGTGACGAACAGAGCGATGGCCCCGCGAACAGAGTCCTCGAGATTTGAAGCTTTCGTGACTGCAAGGATTCATATTCTTAGGTTTTTTTCGGTATAGTCACGTAGGTAAAAAAATTAAAATCCTCTCACTTGATACAGCTATCGTGCTGTGACGGTTCCACCTGAAGACGGAGGCTTGTGTTGCCTCCGAAACGTCGTGATTTTTATTTTATTTTTATTTTACTTTTATTAATTTTAATTTTTTTACCTACGTGACTTTACCGAAAAAAACCTAAGAATAAGAGTCCTCGACCTCGGAGCACTTTAGAAGAAGGCGATCCCAAGAACTCGGGGAACCTCGTTGGAGTATAACGATGGCATCGGTTCCTGTCAACATCGCGGGGCTAACCCCGTCGAGTCTATTTCGGTGTCTCGCGGTCCACTCGATACGTGGACTGGTAGCCAAGCGCAGAGACACTGGAACGAGGGGGGGGGGGGGTGCTCGCGAAACGGAATTGCGCAATTTACCAACTCCCAAAAAGTTTCCTATTCATTAATACCACTACTACTCATACTTATTAAAAATATAACATCGGTAGAGTTAAGATGATAATTATTTTTTTACCCTTCTATCTGGCAACAAAACTGACACTTTTTTTACAAGGAGTCATGTTTGCATAGACCACAATACCTGCAGCCATAATGCAAACAAAACATAACTCTGATGATATATGCACTGTCCTTGAAGTTGATTGGTCCACACCCGTGACAGCTTTCCTTAGAGCCTAGTCTCACATGGGTTGGACCAGATGACGCCAAAAGGTGCACAACTCAAAGACAATGCACCATCAGAGTATGAGAGCTCGGGGTAAGCATTTACACCATTGGAACCTCATTTGCCAGTAAAAAATATGACAATTGGTTTTTTACCCTTCTATCTGGCAATAAAACTGACACCTTTTTAACAAGAAGTCATGTTTGCATAAACCACAATACCTGCAGCCATAATGCAAACAAAAAACATAACTCTGATAATATATGCACTGTCCTTGAAGTTGATTGCTCCACACCCGAGACAGCTTTCCTTAGAGCCTAGTCTCACATGGGTTGGACCAGATGACGCCAAGAGGCGCAGTAGAGTTATTTCATATTGGCTCACTATTACTGCAAGCGTCTGCCGGCATCATCTTATATACCAAGTAGTCAGGGCTGGCTTGGCTCGCTGTGGTGATGACGCTGAGGATAGCCGTGGCAGGGAATCGAACTCAGAGCCACCGGTTTATAAAGAACAAAACTAAATGTGCAGTCGGCGCCAACACGCAACTGGGCCACCAACTGGACCCCAAATAAATTTAGGACCGAGAGAGTTTCCCCCCTTGATTAATGATTCAAATTGGTGAAATGAATTCATATTGATTGATGCGACAACCACTTACATCGCACCATCGACCAGGCAACATTGGCTGATGGTGGTGGTGATGTGGAGGGTCGTGGTGATGGGGGTGGTGATGTCGCTGGTGATGGTGGTGGAGATCGTGGTGGTGGTGTCGGTGATGCTGATTGGGATGATAGTGGTGATGGGGATGGTCGTGGGGATGTGGGTGGTGATGGTGGTGGTGATGGTGGTGGAGATCGTGGTGGTGGTGTCGGTGATGCTGATTGGGATGATAGTGGTGATGGGGATGGTCGTGGGGATGTGGGTGGTGATGGTGGTGGTGATGGTGGTGGAGATCGTGGTGGTGGTGTCGGTGATGCTGATTGGGATGATAGTGGTGATGGGGATGGTCGTGGGGATTTGGGTGGTGATGGTGGTGGTGGTAATAGTGGTGGTGATGGTGGTAATGATGGTGGTGGTGGATATAGTGGTGATGCTGATGGGGATGATAGTGGTGATGGGGATGGACGTGGGGATTTGGGTGGTGATGGTGGTGGTGGTAATAGTGGTGGTGATGGTGGTAATGATGGTGGTGGTGGATATGGTGGTGATGCTGATGGGGATGATAGTGGTGATGGGATGGACGTGGGGATTTGGGTGGTGATGGTGGTGGTGGTAATAGTGGTGGTGATGGTGGTAATGATGGTGGTGGTGGATATAGTGGTGATGCTGATGGGGATGATAGTGGTGATGGGGATGGTCGTGGGGATTTGGGTGGTGATGGTGGTGGTGGTAATAGTGGTGGTGATGGTGGTAATGATGGTGGTGGTGGATATGGTGGTGATGCTGATGGGGATGATAGTGGTGATGGGGATGGACGTGGGGATTTGGGTGGTGATGGGGGTGGTGGTAATGGGGGTGATGATAGTGGTGGTGGTGATGGTGGTAATGATGGTGGTGGTGGAGATGGTGGTGATGGTGGTGGTGATGGTGGTGATGGTGATGGGGATGGTCGCAGTGATGGCGATGGGGCGTAAAGCGTTGAGCACGCTGCTCTACGAACCCGCCGAGCCGAGTTAGATTCCCGCTCACGGCCACCAACACCCGTGACGGATTATAATCAGAGCCAGCGCTGGGCCTGTACCCTAGGTAGACTCGGCCTTTAAAACTAGTACCTGGAGCGACCTGTCAATTAAACATCGCCACTCGGGAGACAAAGGTGGCTGGGCGTAGTGCTGACCCCCCCCAACCCCGCACTCGTGTTCAACGGCGGGACCTTCATCGGTGCCACTCGCTAACGGCACTTGCCCTCCACAGCAGCAGCCTCCAATTCTCCTGAAGGCTACATCATGGGGGATCTTTGTCGTTGGTGATGGAGGTGTTGGTGGTGGGGGGGGGGGGGGGGCTAGAGGGAGCAATGAGCCCCCACCACCCACACCCCCCCCCGCAAATACATTAAATTGAGAGTGGCGAAAGACACACGGTTTGTTGTTGACTCGTTGAGCCCGAGACGCGCACGCAAACTCCAAAAAAAGAAAGAGAGGGACGTTTATCATTGGTGTGTTTTTTTTTAAGGACCGAGGAATGTCAAAACGGTTTGCTTTAGTGCATCGGTAATTCCGAATATCCGATTTCAAAGCGATCTCGTGGTGGCATTTTAATCTTAAGAGCTCCACCAAACCCATTCTATGTTTCATTGTTCTCCAGCGTGCGCTCTTATTTAATAATTTTAGCCCCTCGTCTCATAGTCATTTTGGGGGATGTATATTTATATTTTTATTTTCGGAGGATTTGCAAGCGTCATTTTCCGCGCGTGTATAAGTTTAAATATGTCAGTGACAAACTTGCGAATTGGAGGATGCGGTTCTGTGTTATCGTTTGCTACGAAACGGTCGTTCGTTGCATTTGACATCCATCTCTCCCGATTTCCGTACCGCGACTCTTTTGGAACGACGGCACCGATCAACAACTTTGCATTTAATAACGACAATAACTTTCACGCACATCCGATCAGTACGGTTGGCTACGTACGGTGCGAAAGAAGTTCAACATACGCACGTGCATTTGATGATCTACCCTGTTGCATCCAATTGTCCAAATGTGCTTATGTACTTAATACGCTGTCTTCCCTACTCAATTCTTTTTTTCACACGCGCACGTGCACACGCACACACACGCAGAGCAATGCAGACTGTTGTGGTACGTGCTTCTAGCGAATATCACCTTACAGCGCACACGATGGGGTGATGCGTCCAGAACCACGCCCGGCCGCCTTTGTCTCCCCAGTGGCGATGTTCACTACACACCGCACCAGGCACTCATTTGAGGCCGAGTCGACCTAGGGGAGGCCCAGGACCGGTTCAGATATTCGTCCCTGGTATTGGCCGTGAGCGGGAATTGAACTCGGGTCGCCGGATTAGCAGCGCAACGCGCTAACCGCTACACCACCGCTCCTAATTTTAGGCTGAGCCGACCTAGTGGAGGGGTCCAGGACCCGTTCGAATATTGGCCGCCGTAAATGAGGTCGTGTTGCGTGAGTGGCACTCGTGTCGCCGGGTTCGAAACGCAGGGCGCTCACCTCTCCTCCACCACCACTCCCCAACACACCCACACAAGACAACAAAGACAAAGCCTCCCCCCTCCCCCGTGTAGCCTCAACGGACTATTGGGGCAAGTGCTGTTAGCGAGCAGCACCCACGAAGGCCGGCGCGGCGCACGAGGTGGTGGGTGGCCAGCAACCACGCTCGGCCGCCTTTGTCTCCCCAGTGGCGATGTGCACTCCACGCCGCATTCGTTTGAGGCTGAGTCGACACGGGCAGGACGCACGCAACCCCCCGCGGGGGTAGAGAGTCGTTAAGTTTGGGCAGCAGCAGCAGCAGAAGCGGGGTGCACGGCGATTTGTCTTTAACAGTTTTCTTTTTTAAACGCAAACTCCGTAGAGTGGCTTCGGCGTAAACTGATGAGCGGGCGAGGATAGGGCGGGGATCCCGAATGGAGTTCCAACCCTTACAGACATATCAAAGGATCTTCCCCCCCCCTACCTCCTTCCCTTCCACCTCCACCTCCAATCACGAAACCATTCATTTACTTAAAGACTTCGCGGCAGCGGCAGCAGCAGCAGCAGCGGCAGCGTGGATCCGACCGCTCGGGGCAAGTTGGAAGGGGAATTCCACGCGGCACCTTTCGAGGCGTCGGGACAGAAGTTAGGAGAGAGGGTTTTTTTTTATTGTCGTTTAATGATCTCGCGCCCTCGCAAGCATTTCTTGTTGTTTTAAAGCGGCCCGCCGCAATTAAACGAATGTGTCTCAAAGCCAGTTTTGATTACAAGGACCCCACCCATCTTCACCCCCCCCCCCACCACCGCCGCCTCCGGCTCGCCTTGTGTACTGGAAGGAAAGGAGTAAGTGGACATGCCGCGTACATGCTTTTGAGGTGAGGTCATCTCGGTAATAATACCTCTCCAGCAGACAGTTTCCAAACCACAATCCCTCCAGCAGACGATTCAGCGCAGTACAACTCATCTGTCAATTACCACTGGAGCCAGAAAATTGCCCCCTGATACACCCAGCCGCCCCCCTCCCCCTCTTCCCCCCCCCCCCTTGCCACAACCACCACTCCCAGCCCTCCCCCTTACGTCTACCCCACACTACACGTGCCCCCCCCCTCTCCCTCCACCTCTTCATCCATACCCTCGCCCCTCCTCGTGCACGCAGAGTAACTATCACAAAGACAAAGATCCCCCGTATAGCCCTGGGGCAAGTGCTCTTAGCGAGCACCTATGAAGGCCGGCACCACGCCCGAACGCCTTTGTCTCCCCAGTGGCGATGTTTACCACACCGCGCCAGGTACTCGTTTGAGGCTGAGTCGACCTAGGGAGAGACTCGGGACCGGTTCAAATCATCGTCACCGGGTGTTTGGTGGCCGTGAGCGGGAATCGAATTCAGGTGGCCGGGTTCGTAGTGGTGCACAACGCTAACCGCTACGCTACCGCTTCTCACACACACGCGCACGCAGACACACAGTTGTGGGCACACAAAAGACAAACACAGAGATCCCCCGTATAGCCTTCACAGACTGTTGGGCAGGTGCTGTTAGCGAGCACCTGTCAACACAGGCATACACATTCAGTCACATTCAAACGCGTGAATTCACAGACGCACATACACACAAAGACAGAGATCCCCCCATATAGCCTTAACAGACTGTAGGGGCAAGTGCTGTTAGCGAGCACCTATGAAGGCCGGAACGGTACACGAGGGGGTGGGTGGCCGCCTTTTGTTTACACACCGCAGCAGGTACTCATTTGAGGCTGAGTCGACCTAGGGGAGGCCCAGGACCGGTTCAGATAATCGTCACCGGTGTTGGCCGTGAGCAAGAATCGAACCTGGGTCGCCAGGTTCGTAGCGCAGCGTAGCGCTAACTGCTACACCACCGCTCCCCACACTCACCACCCTCCTCTGACATACACACAGTTGCACGCACACACACACGCACACACACACGCACACACACGCACACACACACACGCACATACAGACACGTACACACGCACACACACACGCACACACACACGCACACACACGCACACACACACACGCACACACGCACACACACACGCACACACACACACACGCACACACACACGCACACGCACGCACACACACACATGCACACACACGCACACACACACACGCACGCACACACACACGCACACACACACACACGCACACACACGCACACACGCACACACACACACGCACACACACACACGCGCACACACACACGCACACACACACTCACACGCACACACACGCACGCACACACGTACTCACACACACACGCGCACACACACGCACGCACGCACGCGCACACACACACACGCACACACGCACACACGCGCACACACACACCCATGCACGCACACACACACACGCACACACGCACACACACACGCACACACACACGCACACACACTCACACGCACACACACGCACACACGCACACACACACACGCACACACACACACGCGCACACACACACGCACACACACACTCACACGCACACACACGCACGCACACACGTACGCACACACACACGCGCACACACACGCACGCACGCACGCGCACACACACACACGCACACACGCGCACACACACACACACACGCACACACACACACGCACACACACGCACACACACACACGCACACACACACGCACACACACTCACACGCACACACACGCACACACACACGCACACACACACGAGCGAGCGAGCGCGCGCACAATGTAGCTTTAATTATAGAGCCCCATGGAAGTGAATGGCGGTCACTTTAATTATAATTGGTCTCCGTGTAAGTGAGTGACGTTTGCTTTTAATAATAAACTCTCCCGCCAAGACGAATCGCTCACCCGTCGGCGGGGTTACCGCATTCCACTCCGTCGAGAGATGGAGCGAGAGGCGCGCGGCCCAGAGAAGATTCCACGCGCTACGACTTTGGCGGCGCAGAGAGACACACGCGGGTCCCATTAATGGCGCGGGCAAGACCCTGCGCGAGGCTGGGGAAATGGTGACGGAATGGCAGGCAAATGCTGGAATGGAAAGAGCCGTGAAGAGCGCCACGGAGTTGGCATTTCTATTGTGACGTCACGTGACCGTGAAGACGCCGCCCCCCTCCCCACGTGACCGAGAGGGCTGAGGACAGCTGCGGAGGAGCACGTGCGCGGAGCGGGAGATTTCTATTGTGACGTCACACAACTGGGAAGACGCCCCCCCCCCCCTCCCACGTGACCGAGAGGGCTGAGGACAGCTGCGGCGGAGCACGTGCGCGGTGCGGGAGATTTCTATTGTGACGTCACACGACCGGGAAGGCGCCGCTCCCCCCCACCCACGTGACCAAACGGAGTCGGTCTGGTTTCCGACGCAGACTGGCATGGAGCTTTTGTTATTCTCGAGTGTTTGTGTCGATGTTTGCCTTTTGTTAAACCCCGTTACCTGTGGCCGATAAAAAAAATGGTAAAAGCACGTTTCGACAAGCGATGTTTCTCGTATTAGGTTTAACGACAGTCCGATTTAACGACGGTCCAATTTAACGACGGTCCGATTTCACGACGGTCCGATTTCACGACGGTCCGATTTAACGACGGTCCGATTTAACGACGGTCCGATTTCACGACGGTCCGATTTAACGACGGTCCGATTTAACGACGGTCCGATTTCACGACGGTCCGATTTAACGACGGTCCGATTTCACGACGGTCCGATTTAACGAAGGTCCGATTTAACGACGGGATTTACAAAAAACGCGTTGTGTTGTAAATGACACGACGACCACCCGTAGATCGCTATTCACATGGCGAGCTGTCGATTTCTTCATGACATTATTTGCGATTGCATTTGATTCGTGCATCATCGTCTGTACAATAGTCACCCAAGGTCCGTTTCACGTTGAATGTTTCTATAGCTTAGTTTTGTAAATTGTGCCATGTTTATCTGAAGATAAATATGCCCCCCCCCTCCTCCACCCACCCCGCCCCCCCCAAGTCGATTTGCAGTGCAGAGGAATGTTTGTACACCATTTTCAATTCCTCTTGCGAGTGAGAGATGCAGCAGTTGTGTTTGTGCTGATTTCTATTTGCTTGGCTTTCGTCAGTTTCATGATCCAGGTAACTCCTGAGTTCTCATTCGCTCTCTCGTTCCTCGAACTCAATCATTTACTCACCCACCATCTCACCCACCCACCCACTCATTCACTTACTCACTCACTCACCTATCCACTCATTCACTCACTCACTCACCTATCCACTCAATCATTTACTCACCCAACCCACTCGCTCGCTCACTTGCTAAAGGGACTCATCCATGGCCGTGTGAGTTCTCACCTGGTTTAACATAAAAAAAACGAAACAAAACACCCAAAAGCTTGAAATCGGCTCTCACGGGAAACTCCTCCTATTGCCCGCGGGGTCCCATGCCCTTCCGGTGGCTATCGAGGGCACTTGACGGTCACTCACATCTGCTCGCGGATCAGCTGCCCTTGCCGGCGGAGCAGTCAGTGGCACCTGCTTCATCACGCCCACGGCGTACAGTTTCGTGTATAGGCCCGGCCAGCCAGCTCAGAGGCACAGCGAGCGGCTCACGGTCGCAAGAATGACGAGTTCAAATCCCAGGTCACAGTCGCAAGAATGACGAGTTCAAATCCCAGGTCACGGTCGCAAGGATGACGAGTTCAAATCCCAGGTCACGGTCGCAAGGATGATGAGTTCAAATCCCAGGTCACAGTCGCAAGGATGACGAGTTCAAATCCCAGGTCACAGTCGCAAGGATGATGAGTTCAAATCCCAGGTCACAGTCGCAAGGATGACGAGTTCAAATCTCAGGTCACAGTCGCAAGGATGACGAGTTCAAATCCCAGGTCACGGTCGCAAGGATGACGAGTTCAAATCCCAGGTCACGGTCGCAAGGTTGACGAGTTCAAATCCCAGGTCACGGTCGCAAGGTTGACGAGTTCAAATCCCAGGTCACGGTCGCAAGGATGATGAGTTCAAATCCCAGGTCATGGTCGCAAGGATGACGAGTTCAAATCCCAGGTCACCGTCGCAAGGATGACGAGTTCAAATCCCAGGTCACAGTCGCAAGAATGACGAGTTCAAATCCCAGGTCACAGTCGCAAGGATGACGAGTTCAAATCCCAGGTCACGGTCGCAAGGATGACGAGTTCAAATCTCAGGTCACGGTCGCAAGGATGATGAGTTCAAATCCCAGGTCACGGTCGCAAGGATGACGAGTTCAAATCTCAGGTCACGGTCGCAAGGATGATGAGTTCAAATCCCAGGTCACGGTCGCAAGGATGACGAGTTCAAATCCCAGGTCAACGTCGAAAGGATGACGAGTTCAAATCTCAGGTCACGGTCGCAAGGTTGACGAGTTCAAATCCCAGGTCAACGTCGAAAGGATGACGAGTTCAAATCCCAGGTCACGGTCGCAAGGATGATGAGTTCAAATCCCAGGTCAACGTCGAAAGGATGATGAGTTCAAATCCCAGGTCACGGTCGCAAGGATGACGAGTTCAAATCTCAGGTCACGGTCGCAAGGATGATGAGTTCAAATCCCAGGTCAACGTCGAAAGGATGACGAGTTCAAATCCCAGGTCACAGTCGCAAGGATGACGAGTTCAAATCCCAGGTCACAGTCGCAAAGGAGACGAGTTCAAATCCCAGGTCACAGTCGCAAGATTGATGAGTTCAAATCCCAGGTCACGGTCGCAAGGATGACGAGTTCAAATCCCAGGTCATGGTCGCAAGGGAGACGAGTTCAAATCCCAGGTCACAGTCGCAAGGATGATGAGTTCAAATCCCAGGTCACAGTCGCAAGGATGACGAGTTCAAATCTCAGGTCACGGTCGCAAGGATGACGAGTTCAAATCCAAGGTCACCGTCGCAAGATTGATGAGTTCAAATCTCAGGTCACGGTCGCAAGGATGACGATTTCAAATCCCAGGTCACTGTCGCAAGGATGACTATTTCAAATCCCAGGTCATGGTCGCAAGGATGACGAGTTCAAATCCCAGGTCACAGTCGCAAGGATGACGAGTTCAAATCTCAGGTCACGGTCGCAAAAATGACGAGTTCAAATCCAAGGTCACCGTCGCAAGATTGATGAGTTCAAATCCCAGGTCACGGTCGCAAGGATGACGAGTTCAAATCCCAGGTCACGGTCGCAAGGATGACGAGTTCAAATCCCAGGTCACCGTCGCAAGATTGATGAGTTCAAATCCCAGGTCATGGTCGCAAGGGAGACGAGTTCAAATCCCAGGTCACAGTCGCAAGGGAGACGAGTTCAAATCCCAGGTCACAGTCGCAAGGATGAAGAGTTCAAATCTCAGGTCACGGTCGCAAGGATGACGAGTTCAAATCCCAGGTCACCGTCGCAAGATTGACGAGTTCAAATCCCAGGTCACGGTCACAAGGATGACGATTTCAAATCCCAGGTCAGGGTCGCAAGGATGACGAGTTCAAATCCCAGGTCACGGTCGCAAGGATGACGAGTTCAAATCCCAGGTCACGGTCGCAAGGATGATGAGTTCAAATCCCAGGTCACGGTCGCAAGGATGACGAGTTCAAATCCCAGGTCACAGTCGCAAGGATGACGAGTTCAAATCTCAGGTCACAGTCGCAAGGATGACGAGTTCAAATCCCAGGTCACAGTCGCAAGGATGACGAGTTCAAATCCCAGGTCACAGTCGCAAGGATGACGAGTTCAAATCCCAGGTCACAGTCGCAAGGATGAAGAGTTCAAATCCCAGGTCACAGTCGCAAGGATGACGAGTTCAAATCCCAGGTCACAGTCGCAAGGATGACGAGTTCAAATCCCAGGTCACAGTCGCAAGGATGACGAGTTCAAATCCCAGGTCACGGTCGCAAGAATGACGAGTTCAAATCCCAGGTCACCGTCGCAAGGATGACGAGTTCAAATCCCAGGTCACAGTCGCAAGGATGACGAGTTCAAATCCCAGGTCACGGTCGCAAGAATGACGAGTTCAAATCCCAGGTCACAGTCGCAAGGATGACGAGTTCAAATCCCAGGTCACAGTCGCAAGGATGACGAGTTCAAATCCCAGGTCACTGTCGCAAGGATGACGAGTTCAAATCTCAGGTCACGGTCGCAAGGATGACGAGTTCAAATCCCATGTCACGGTCGCAAGGATGACGAGTTCAAATCCCAGGTCACGGTCGCAAGGATGACGAGTTCAAATCTCAGGTCACGGTCGCAAGGATGACGAGTTCAAATACCATGTCACGGTCGCAAGGATGACGAGTTCAAATCTCAGGTCACGGTCGCAAGGATGACGAGTTCAAATCTCAGGTCACGGTCGCAAGGATGACGAGTTCAAGTCCCAGGTCACGGTCGCAAGGATGACGAGTTCAAATCTCAGGTCACGGTCGCAAGGATGACGATTTCAAATCCCAGGTCACTGTCGCAAGGATGACTATTTCAAATCCCAGGTCATGGTCGCAAGGATGACGAGTTCAAATCCCAGGTCACAGTCGCAAGGATGACGAGTTCAAATCTCAGGTCACGGTCGCAAAAATGACGAGTTCAAATCCAAGGTCACCGTCGCAAGATTGATGAGTTCAAATCCCAGGTCACGGTCGTAAGGATGACGAGTTCAAATCCCAGGTCACGGTCGCAAGGATGACGAGTTCAAATCCCAGGTCACCGTCGCAAGATTGATGAGTTCAAATCCCAGGTCATGGTCGCAAGGGAGACGAGTTCAAATCTCAGGTCACAGTCGCAAGGGAGACGAGTTCAAATCTCAGGTCACAGTCGCAAGGATGAAGAGTTCAAATCTCAGGTCACGGTCGCAAGGATGACGAGTTCAAATCCCAGGTCACCGTCGCAAGATTGACGAGTTCAAATCCCAGGTCACGGTCACAAGGATGACGATTTCAAATCCCAGGTCAGGGTCGCAAGGATGACGAGTTCAAATCCCAGGTCACGGTCGCAAGGATGACGAGTTCAAATCCCAGGTCACGGTCGCGAGGATGATGAGTTCAAATCCCAGGTCACGGTCGCAAGGATGACGAGTTCAAATCCCAGGTCACAGTCGCAAGGATGACGAGTTCAAATCTCAGGTCACAGTCGCAAGGATGACGAGTTCAAATCCCAGGTCACAGTCGCAAGGATGACGAGTTCAAATCCCAGGTCACAGTCGCAAGGATGACGAGTTCAAATCCCAGGTCACAGTCGCAAGGATGAAGAGTTCAAATCCCAGGTCACAGTCGCAAGGATGACGAGTTCAAATCCCAGGTCACAGTCGCAAGGATGACGAGTTCAAATCCCAGGTCACAGTCGCAAGGATGACGAGTTCAAATCCCAGGTCACGGTCGCAAGAATGACGAGTTCAAATCCCAGGTCACCGTCGCAAGGATGACGAGTTCAAATCCCAGGTCACAGTCGCAAGGATGACGAGTTCAAATCCCAGGTCACGGTCGCAAGAATGACGAGTTCAAATCCCAGGTCACAGTCGCAAGGATGACGAGTTCAAATCCCAGGTCACAGTCGCAAGGATGACGAGTTCAAATCCCAGGTCACTGTCGCAAGGATGACGAGTTCAAATCTCAGGTCACGGTCGCAAGGATGACGAGTTCAAATCCCATGTCACGGTCGCAAGGATGACGAGTTCAAATCCCAGGTCACGGTCGCAAGGATGACGAGTTCAAATCTCAGGTCACGGTCGCAAGGATGACGAGTTCAAATACCATGTCACGGTCGCAAGGATGACGAGTTCAAATCTCAGGTCACGGTCGCAAGGATGACGAGTTCAAATCTCAGGTCACGGTCGCAAGGATGACGAGTTCAAGTCCCAGGTCACGGTCGCAAGGATGACGAGTTCAAATCCCAGGTCACGGTCGCAAGGATGACGAGTTCAAATCTCAGGTCACAGTCGCAAGGATGACGAGTTCAAATCCCAGGTCACGGTCGCAAGGATGACGAGTTCAAATCCCAGGTCACGGTCGCAAGATTGACGAGTTCAAATCCCAGGTCACGGTCGCAAGGATGACGAGTTCAAGTCCCAGGTCACAGTCGCAAGGATGACGAGTTCAAGTCCCAGGTCACAGTCGCAAGGATGACGAGTTTAAATCCCAGGTCACGGTCGCAAGGATGACGAGTTCAAGTCCCAGGTCACAGTCGCAAGGATGACGAGTTCAAATCCCAGGTCACAGTCGCAAGGATGACGAGTTCAAGTCCCAGGTCACGGTCGCAAGGGAGACGAGTTCAAATCCCAGGTCACGGTCGCAAGGATGACGAGTTCAAATCCCAGGTCACGGTCGCAAGGGAGACGAGTTCAAATCCCAGGTCACAGTCGCAAGGATGACGAGTTCAAATCCCAGGTCACGGTCGCAAGGATGACGAGTTCAAATCCCAGGTCACAGTCGCAAGGATGACGAGTTCAAATCCCAGGTCACAGTCGCAAGGATGACGAGTTCAAGTCCCAGGTCACGGTCGCAAGGATGACGAGTTCAAGTCCCAGGTCACGGTCGCAAGGATGACGAGTTCAAATCCCAGGTCACAGTCGCAAGGATGACGAGTTCAAGTCCCAGGTCACGGTCGCAAGGGAGACGAGTTCAAATCCCAGGTCACGGTCGCAAGGATGACGAGTTCAAATCCCAGGTCACGGTCGCAAGGATGACGAGTTCAAATCCCAGGTCACGGTCGCAAGGGAGACGAGTTCAAATCCCAGGTCACAGTCGCAAGGATGACGAGTTCAAATCTCAGGTCACAGTCGCAAGGATGACGAGTTCAAATCCCAGGTCACGGTCGCAAGGGAGACGAGTTCAAATCCCAGGTCACAGTCGCAAGGATGACGAGTTCAAATCTCAGGTCACAGTCGCAAGGATGACGAGTTCAAATCCCAGGTCACAGTCGCAAGGATGACGAGTTCAAATCCCAGGTCACGGTCGCAAGGGAGACGAGTTCAAATCCCAGGTCGCAGTCGCAAGGATGACGAGTTCAAATCCCAGGTCACAGTCGCAAGGATGATGAGTTCAAATCCCAGGTCACAGTCGCAAGGATGACGAGTTCAAATTCCAGGTCACGGTCGCAAGGGAGACGAGTTCAAATCCCAGGTCGCAGTCGCAAGGATGACGAGTTCAAATCCCAGGTCACAGTCGCAAGGATGATGAGTTCAAATCCCAGGTCACAGTCGCAAGGATGATGAGTTCAAATCTCAGGTCACAGTCGCAAGGATGACGAGTTCAAATCCCAGGTCACAGTCGCAAGGATGACGAGTTCAAATCCCATGTCACAGTCGCAAGGATGACGAGTTCAAATCCCAGGTCACGGTCGCAAGGATGACAAGTTCAAATTCCAGGTCACAGTCGCAAGAATGACGAGTTCAAATCTCATGTCACAGTCGCAAGAATGACGAGTTCAAATCCCAGGTCACAGTCGCAAGGATGACAAGTTCAAATTCCAGGTCACAGTCGCAAGGATGACGAGTTCAAATCCCATGTCACAGTCGCAAGGATGACGAGTTCAAATCCCATGTCACAGTCGCAAGGATGACGAGTTCAAATCCCAGGTCACAGTCGCAAGGATGACGAATTCAAATCCCAGGTCACGGTCGCAAGGATGACGAGTTCAAATCCCAGGTCACGGTCGCAAGGATGACGAGTTCAAATCTCAGGTCACGGTCGCAAGGATGACGAGTTCAAATCCCAGGTCACCGTCGCAAGGATGACGAGTTCAAATCCCAGGTCACAGTCGCAAGGATGACGAGTTCAAATCCCAGGTCACGGTCGCAAGGATGACGAGTTCAAATCTCAGGTCACCGTCGCAAGGATGACGAGTTCAAATCTCAGGTCACAGTCGCAAGGATGACGAGTTCAAATCCCAGGTCACCGTCGCAAGGATGATGAGTTCAAATCCCAGGTCACAGTCGCAAGAATGACGAGTTCAAATCTCAGGTCACAGTCGCAAGGATGACGAGTTCAAATCCCAGGTCACCGTCGCAAGGATGACGAGTTCAAATCCCAGGTCACAGTCGCAAGGATGACGAGTTCAAATCCCAGGTCACGGTCGCAAGGATGACGAGTTCAAATCTCAGGTCACCGTCGCAAGGATGACGAGTTCAAATCCCAGGTCACAGTCGCAAGGATGACGAGTTCAAATCCCAGGTCACGGTCGCAAGGATGACGAGTTCAAATCCCAGGTCAAAGTCGCAAGGATGACGAGTTCAAATCCCAGGTCACAGTCGCAAGGATGACGAGTTCAAATCCCATGTCACAGTCGCAAGGTTGACGAGTTCAAATCTCAGGTCACAGTCGCAAGGATGACAAGTTCAAATTCCAGGTCACCGTCGCAAGGATGATGAGTTCAAATCCCAGGTCACGGTCGCAAGGATGACGAGTTCAAGTCCCAGGTCATGGTCGCAAGGATGACAAGTTCAAATCCCAGGTCATGGTCGCAAGGATGACGAGTTCAAATCCCAGGTCACAGTCGCAAGGATGACGAGTTCAAATCCCAGGTCACAGTCGCAAGGATGACGAGTTCAAATCCCAGGTCACAGTCGCAAGGATGACGAGTTCAAATCCCAGGTCACAGTCGCAAGGATGACGAGTTCAAGTCCCAGGTCATGGTCGCAAGGTTGACGAATTCAAATCCCAGGTCATGGTCGCAAGGTTGACGAGTTCAAATCCCAGGTCACGGTCGCAAGGATGACGAGTTCAAGTCCCAGGTCACGGTCGCAAGGGAGACGAGTTCAAGTCCCAGGTCACAGTCGCAAGGATGACGAGTTCAAATCCCAGGTCACGGTCGCAAGGATGACGAGTTCAAATCCCAGGTCACGGTCGCAAGGATGACGAGTTCAAATCTCAGGTCACGGTCGCAAGGATGACGAGTTCAAATCTCAGGTCACAGTCGCAAGGATGACGAGTTCAAATCTCAGGTCACGGTCGCAAGGATGACGAGTTCAAATCCCAGGTCACAGTCGCAAGGATGACGAGTTCAAATCTCAGGTCACGGTCGCAAGGATGACGAGTTCAAATCTCAGGTCACAGTCGCAAGGATGACGAGTTCAAATCCCAGGTCACAGTCGCAAGGATGACGAGTTCAAATCTCAGGTCACGGTCACAAGGATGACGAGTTCAAATCTCAGGTCACAGTCGCAAGGATGACGAGTTCAAATCCCAGGTCACAGTCGCAAGGATGACGAGTTCAAATCTCAGGTCACGGTCGCAAGGATGACGAGTTCAAATCCCAGGTCACGGTCGCAAGGATGACGAGTTCAAATCCCAGGTCACAGTCGCAAGGATGACGAGTTCAAATCTCAGGTCACGGTCGCAAGGATGACGAGTTCAAATCTCAGGTCACAGTCGCAAGGATGACGAGTTCAAATCCCAGGTCATGGTCGCAAGGATGACGAGTTCAAATCCCAGGTCACGGTCGCAAGGTTGACGAGTTCAAGTCCCAGGTCACGGTCGCAAAGGAGACGAGTTCAAATCCCAGGTCATGGTCGCAAGGATGATGAGTTCAAATCCCAGGTCACAGTCGCAAGATTGACGAGTTCCAATCCCTGGTCTGGGAAAGGTGACGACTGAGCCCATTATCCCTCCCGGGGGGGGGGGGGGGGTCTTCGTGGCGAAGTCAACACTGGTTTGTCCTGTGCTATCAACTCGGCCCCGTAATAGGAACGTGGAATTGTCACCACCGGTAACAACCATTTTCTCCGCCTTCACCTGTACATCCGCCCCCCTACTCTAACCCTATAAACATCACGTATCGCTCATCTTGTCTCTCTCTCTCTCTGTGTCTCCAAGTCATTCTCTTTGTCTCTATCTCCATGTCTGCCTGTCTCTCGATCCCTCCAGATGCGTCTCTCTCCACGTATCTCTGTACCCCCCTCCCCCATCACCATCCCCCGCCGAACTCACCCCCCCACTCCCCTTCGCACCGTGAGCGTGGAGGCGCCTCGGGGTCAGACTCAAATGAAGAGGTCACCGCTGGGTTGACCGACTCTGACGATGACGCCCAGGTCACACCACATCATCACCACCACCGCACAAATTGCACCGAAGAGACAAAGGCGGTCCCTGTGGTCAACGAGCCAAACAAATTCTTACATCTCCCGCCGCCTTTATGAGAAGCGATATTGCTCCATCAGATAACAAAAAAATAATCTAATCTGTAAATGACGATACCCCCCCCCCCCGCCTCAATTCGTGCAGAAGAATCAGTGCGGGCCAGCTAAGGGTACGTTTCAAACAACACGCAGCAAGCAACGTCTTCTACAACGACACTCGGCCTTTGTGCATTATGCAAGAACCATCAGCAGTTCCTGAAGAACTGCACTGTGCTCTGCGTGTCTTAGGGCCCCATCAAAATAAATCGAGCAAATGTGTCGGTAAACGTGTGCTCACATTTGATCATGGGGAAAAAAAATTACGTCCTGATTTTTGCTGTTGTCGTTGTTGTTGTTTTGGTTTAACGCTCATTCTTGGAATTTTCTTTTTGAGTCGCTAAGCTTTGAGCGTAATGGGAAAAGGAAATTAATTATATCGATCAGCAGTAGCGGTGTTTTGCTTTATCCACAATGGAGCATGGGACGAGGTGTGAGGTGATGGCGCGAACGGATCAATCTCACAATCTCCAGAATAATAATGATAATCACTTTCATTTATGAAGGGCCTTCATCAAAAACGTCTCAGGTGCCGTGCGTGATAAGGACGACGATCATACGGTCAGTTCTCATTTAACGCGGTAGATGCGTTCCTATAAAGTGCCGAGTTAAGTGAAAAGCGCATTAAGTGAAAACCAATTCTCCATAATTAATGATGCAATGATGAAGTTTGGCGAGATACGATGAAACCTACGGAGACACACGGTAAGGTGGCGGGGACAAGTAACTGAGGGTACGCGACACGTTGCTGCATCATTCCGCGTACTCCATCGTACCGCTCAGCCACGCAGCTCAATAAAGTGGTTCGTCGTCGACCGCTCGGGAACCGCGTCACAACGCTGCACGCTCCACGTCACAACACTGCACGCTCCACGTCACAACGCTGCACGTTCCACGTCACGACGCTGCAGTTCCACGTCACGACGCTGCAGTTCCACGTCACAACGCCGCACGTTCCACGTCACAAAGCTGCTCATTCCACTTCACAACGCTGCTTGTTCCACGTCACAACGCTGCACCTTTCACGTCACAACGCTGCACGTTCAACGTCACGACGCTGCTCGTTCCACGTCATCACGCTGCTCGTTCCACGTCACAACGCTGCACGTTCCATGTCACAACGCTGCACATTCCACGTCACAACGTTGCTCGTTCCACGTCACAACGCTGCACGCTCCACGTCACAACGCTGCTCGTTCCACGTCACAACGCTGCTCGTTCCACATCACAACGCTGCTCGTTCCACGTCACAACGCTGCACATTCCACGTCACAACGCTGCTCGTTCCACGTCACAACGCTGCACATTCCACGTCACAACGCTGCACGTTCCACGTCACAACGCTGCACATTCCACGTCACAACGCTGCACGCTCCACGTCACAACGCTGCTCGTTCCACGTCACAACGCTGCTCGTTCCACGTCACAACGCTGCTCGTTCCATGTCACAATGCTGCACGTTCCACGTCACAACGCTGCACGCTCCACGTCACAACGCTGCTCGTTCCACGTCACAACGCTGCACGTTCCATGTCACAACGCTGCTCGTTCCACGTCACAACGCCGCTCGTTCCACGTCACAACGCTGCACGTTCCACGTCACAACGCTGCACGCTCCACGTCACAACGCTGCACGTTCCACATCACAACGCTGCTCGTTCCACGTCACAACGCTGCACGTTCCACGTCACAACGCTGCACATTCCACGTCACAACGCTGCACGTTCCACGTCACAACGCTGCACGTTCCACGTCACAACGCTGCACGCTCCACGTCACAACGCTGCTCGTTCCACGTCACAACGCTGCACGTTCCACGTCACAACTATGCACGTTCCACGTCACAACGTTGCACATTGCACGTTGTGCGAAAAGTATTCCCGGATGGCAGAACCGCATGATATAAACTAAAAAAGAATAGTAATCCACGTTTTCCTCATCTCTCGCTGTCTCTCTGGAGCAAGCATACCACACACGTGTCGGTGATGTGTACGTCTTCTTCGAACGCTGGGGAGCCGGACAAGGCCCCCCTCTGTACCAGTGTGGACGGCACCCTCGTGTTCATCTTCTGAAGCGCTCGCTCGTCACCGTGGCGTGCGCGATGACCACCACAACCACCACCACGTGACTTTTCTTTCGTGTTGTGCGCGGTGCTTGTAGCGCCACAGCGCGTGGATTTGTAGAGATTTTTTCATTTGTTTGCTGGTGACTGTGTATTTCCAATCGAAATCGCCTCCAGTGCTGTTGCTGCTGGCGGTACTAAAAGTTGTTGAAAAGTCAAAAGTCTCTCCGTCTCTCAGTGTAAATTCCAAAGCACGCATCTCTCCACACCTTGTAGCACACTTTTGAGTGGGCATTGCCTGGTGGAAGTGAATAGTTGAGTTGTAAGTATTGTACGAGCCAGACACGACACCGCTTAGACTTCCGAGATGGTGATACCATCGGGCGAATTCTGTGTCATTTAGAGCCAGAGGGCAAATTACGCACGTTGCAGAGATGTTGGGTAAGCGGCATAGAGGGGGGTGGCGGGGGTACAGAGGTGGGAACTCAAAACGTGGAAACGCAATTATGTAACTGTTACTCAAGAGGGGATGGGGAGAGGGGGGCCTCTCTACGGTTATCCCCACGCCACTATCAATAGTGGCAGAGCGATAGAGACGCGACCATGATGATGATGATGAGGGTCGTGGTGGTCATGATGGTGATGATGATGATGATGTAATCGCACGAGCGCGTTCATAATGGCCGTGTCGAGCAGCAATTGTCGGAGTTAGGCAACGGTCGTCGTGTGAACGTCCGCCAACATCTGGGGGGGTGGGGAGAGGGGGGTGGGCTGTGACATAACGAGGCGAGAGTGGTGCACGGAGCTGCCGAGAGAGAGAATTGTGTTATGTTCACGTGATGTGTTGTTGTTGCTGCTGTTGTTGTTGGGGGCTGTCCATAAATGACGTCACGCGATTTTGGACGATTTTTGACCCCTCCCCCCCATCGTCACACGGCGTCACAAAAAGTCAGACCCCCCCCCCTCAAATATGACGTCACAAAGCTCTGCTCCCCCCCCCAAATAAAACATGCTTCAAATCGCTTTAAACTATTGTCATTGTAGTGCGTATTTAATGTGGTGATGAACTCTGATGTTGTAGGAGTGTTGTTACAACAATTAGTGTTGTTATAACAATTTTCTATTTATGTAAAGTTGCGCATTTTGATGTGACGTCACATTTCTCAACCCACCCCCCACCGTCGTCACATCGTCACAAATGTCTGACCCCCCCCCCCCCCCTAGGTGCGTGACGTCATTTATGGGCGGCCCCTTGTTATTGTAATGCGGGCGCGGGCGACCTCCCGGATGTGACGTCACGAAGAGGTGGAGTTAGGTGACGTGGGAGCAAGGTTAAGGTTCTTAAGAGATGAGACCGGAAGAGGAGGGGAGAACGAGTGAGACTGGACCAGAGTAAGGCCACGTGGGCAAAGCCAGGAGGGGTGGCACGGCGGCCAGCGGTGGCCAGCTAAAGGAACAGCCAGCGGAGCTGAGAGAGAGAGACAGCAGTGGGGCTGCTGGAGAGAAGGCGGTCGAGGAGCCGCAGTGAACACAGCCGGCGAGGCTGTGTGTGAGGGAAAGGCTACGAGAGCGACGAGAGGAGAGAGAGAGGCTACGAGAGCGACGAGAGGAGAAACTGCAGAGAGAACAGCCAGTGGGGGCTGCGTGAGGATAACAGCCAGCAAGGCTACAACGACGACGGGAGACCAACAGAGGAACTGTTGGCGTGACGGAGTTAACAGCAGTATCAGTGTCGGGATAGAAGTCTAATAAAAGGACAGCCGTGTGGGTTACGAGGAAGGACCGAATAAAGGACACCAAGCCAGACTTCGTGGTCGAGTCCTTTATTACATTGGTGTCGGAAGTGCAACGGCATGTCGAAACAAGTGAGAAAGAAAAATGTTCCAGCGCCAGCATCGGCTTCTTCGTCCGAAGACGAAGACTTCCCTCCAAACATGGATCCTGCCGGGGTGGTGGAGGAGTGCCCTGCTGAAACGAGTGCGGGGACGGGAGTTGAAGATGTAGCCGCAGTGTCAGGGCCGCCGACAACATCAGACGCTGATCTGCGATGGCTGCAGGTGGCGGAGCAACTGGAGACTCTCAAGGATGTCCTGGGCCAATTGTGTCATCTCGTCACCCCAAGGACGGCGACGGAGAGAGCGGAGAGTGCTCCACAGGCCGCCACGGTATCTTCACTCCCGGCGCCATTGGCCACGCGGCAGGAGGCCGCCATCTTGCGCGTTCCGCGGCGGGAAACCGCCATCTTGACCACGCCGCGGTTCGACGCCATTTTGAATTTGCCTCCGGAGGAACCATCGGCGGAGGGCGGAGTAAAGCGGAGTCGGAGTCGCCATCTCACCACGGTCAAAGAATTCGCCATTGGGGGCGACTGGAGCGCTTTCGCCTGCAGATTTTTGGCGGCGGTCCGTTCTGCGAGATGGACCGATGCTGAGGCCTTAGAAGTGTTACCGACTCTTCTGGACGACGAATCTGTTCGTTTTTTTCGCTCCATTAAGGCCGAGAAGAAGAGGACATTATACGGAGTTTTTCAAGAAATGGCCGACGCCTACGAGCCACCTGACGACGCGCATCGGCGATTCGCTCAACGACAACGAGCGCCCGAGGAGTCGCCTGTGGCGTACAGGGGTGCGGTGCTTGATTTGGCTATGGCCGCGTATCCAGATACAACACCTGACCTGCTCGAGCCTCTCATCTTGGGCAAGATGCTCGAGCTGTCGCGGGATCTTGGGATTCCCATGCCGGTGTGCGGGCATGAGAAGCTCACCTCCCGGGCGGCGGCGAAATGTCTCGATGCGCAATTCAACCTACGACGGTGGAAACAAGTTGCGGCGTGGACAGGGGGGCCCGTTGCAGAGGGTGGCGCTCTGGGATGGGACCCTACGAAGTCGGTATACGTGCCGGATGGGAGGGGCCCTCAGGAGCTGACGGCCGCCTCGGGGCCATGGTCAAGCCGCGGTGGACCGGCCTCTCGTGCTGCACCACCGATACGAGGCCGGCGCGATGCAAGGCCTGCGCTTCGGCGCAACGACGCCGATTGTTTCCGCTGCGGACGGAGGGGCCACTACGCAAAGGACTGCTGGGCCCGCATCCCGGGTCCGCCGCAACAGGAGGCCTCATTACCGGCCAAGCCGCCCAAGGATCCACCGAAACAGGCAAGTCGGCACGCACCAGACACCCGGCAAGGCTTTACACCTCACCCATCACCTTCGTTGTGCGGTCATAGTGTTGTTGTTAAAGAGAGACCTTCGACGGGGCCTTGTCGCTCTGTGACGCAGTGGCGCAAATTGGCACGGAGGGTTGTCGCGGCCGCTACGGGTTCGTCCACCGTGCCGGGGTCTATACAAGGGGTGGACGTGCGCATTTTGGTCGATTCCGGGGCGTCCGCGACTATTATTTCGGATGTCATTTTTCATCTGTTAGGCATCCCACCCGGGGCCGTGCGTCCGGTTTACGGGTCGTGCGTCGCTGCGAACGGGGGTAGTATGGGCATCGTGGGCCAGGTGGACGCTAAAATATCTATTGGGGATGTGTCGGCCTCGGGCGTTGTGTTGATTTCAAGATCCTTGGCAGTTCCTTGTTTATTGGGCACTGATTTTCTGGCTAAGATGCCTATTTTGATCAAAATTAATGAGAATTGTATTGAACTGCCGGGTGGCCGTCAAATTTCGTTTCTGCCGTCGCCCTGGGGGCGACCTGCTTCGGCCGTACAAGTGCAGGCGCTATCCGTGGCATCTGTTGACATTCCACCTGGTTCACAGATGCTTATTCCCCTGCGGTATCGGAAGCCCCTGCCTGGTCGGCTGGGAGCGGTTGGGATCTTGTTGTCACCTTCAGCCTCGATAACGGCCGGGTTGGCGCTGGTTGGAGCGCAGACCATCGTCCGGCCAGATCAATTACCGTTTTTGCAGGTGCTCAATGCGGGTACTGAAAATGTTTGCGTCCCGGCCGGCACGGTTGTGGCACATGCCACCACGGCATTTACGGCTCACGATTGTTCGCATAGCCAGGGAGTGGTTGCTGGTGTTTCCGAGCCTGTGGCTTCGGATGACCGCTGGATTGCTAGCTTATGTGACGGAAATTCTTCCCTGTCTGTGGATCAACGGGGTGCGCTTCACAAATTGTTATTGACGTATTCCGATGTGTTCAGCTCCAATGATTTGGATTTGGGACGCACCTCGTTGCTTCACCATCACATTGATACAGGCGACGCTGCCCCTATTCGGTTGAATTCGCACCGAATGAGTCCCGCCGAGCGAGAACACGTTCGGGGGGCAGTGGAAGATATGTTGGCTGCGGATATTATATCGCCGTCAAACAGCCCATGGGGCGCGCCTGGGGTTTTGGTTAAGAAAAAGGATGGCAAATTGCGATTCTGTGTTGACTTTCGAAAATTGAATAAGATATCGGTGGCAGATGCGTATCCCCTGCCGCGTATGGACGACTCCCTCGACGCATTGTCGGGGGCTAAGTTTTTCTCTACACTGGACCTCTCTTCGGGATTTTGGCAGCTTCCCCTTGACGAGCCCTCACGGGAGAAGACCGCATTCCGTACGCCGCAGGGGTTATTTCAATTTAACTGCCTTCCGATGGGGCTGAATGCGGCCCCTGCCACATTTCAAAGGCTCATGGAGCTCGTTTTGACGGGGTTGCAGTGGGAGACATGTCTCATATATTTGGACGATATTATCGTCTTCAGCCGCACATTTGATGAACATTTAAGGCGGCTGGAGATGGTGTTCGCGAGGATGCGCTCCGCGAACTTGAAATTTAAACCAAAGAAATGTCACCTACTGCAACGGTCCGTCCGTTATTTGGGGCACATCGTGAGTGCTGAGGGGGTGTCTACGGACCCGGAAAAAACGGCGTGCGTCCGAGATTGGCCAACTCCGGCCACCGTGGGGGATGTACGTCGCTTTCTGGGATTTGCCTCGTATTATCGAAGATTTGTACCGAATTTTGCGACCATCGCGAGGCCCTTGCACCTCCTTACGGGTAAGGGACGTAAGTTTGCGTGGGGACCGCCAGAAGAGGCGGCCTTTCAGAGTCTGCGTAATCTGTTGGCTACCGCCCCAACATTGGATTATCCGGATTTCAATCAACCGTTCATTCTTGATACGGATGCGAGCGACACAGGTATTGGCGCGGTGTTGTCTCAGTCTAAAGGGGGCGTAGAGCGCGTCGTTGCGTATGGTAGCCGGGTCTTGTCGCCCGCGGAAACCCGCTACTGTGTCACTCGCAGGGAACTCCTAGCCGTTGTTTTTTTTCTATGTCAGTTTCGACCGTACCTGTACGGCCGTTCCTTTATTGTACGTACGGATCATGCGGCCTTGCAATATGCCCTTAAAATGGATCAACCTTCTGGCCAGCTGTCGCGTTGGTTGGACACGCTACAAGAATTTTCATTTCAAATTCACCATCGTAAAGGGGTGCGCCATGCGAACGCAGACGCACTTTCTAGATTGCCGCAGCGCTCCCCTTGCAAATGTGCGTCGGGGACGCAGAGATGTGCGCCCAGCCTACCCCCCCCTCAGCCGGTGGTATTGGCTGTGGAGAAGTCGGATGCTCCTGTGGAACCGGGGCCGACTGATGGGGTTTTGAATCTGCCACGGTCTGTTTGGATAAGGGAGCAGATGATGGATGAGTCGTTAGTGTCCTTGCGGAAGCGATCCAAAGTGGAGATTGGGGGTCCGGTTACGGAGGGTGCGCCGGAAACCGCGGTCCGAGATGGTCTGCTTATGTGGAGGGAAAGTCTCCAGGAACGCTGGCGTCTAGTAGTGCCTGCGTCCCTACGATACGAATTGATTAGAACTCTCCATTGTGACACGCTATTACATCTGGGTGTGCAGAAGACCTTGTTGATGTTGCAACGTCATTATTTTTGGCACGGCATGGCGACGGATGTCGTGGGGCACGTCCGCGCGTGCCCTGACTATGCCCGGCGTAAGCCACCTAAACATCCTTATGTGCCACCCTTACAGTCAATTCAGGTGTCTCGGGTCAATGAATTGGTGGCACTGGACATTTTGGGACCTTTCCCACCTTCGGCGAGGGGTAATAAATATTTGCTGGTCGGGGTTGAGTACCTCTCCCGTTGGCCGATGGCCTGGCCGTTGCCCGACCAATCGGCCGCGGCCATTACCGACGCCTTTTTGTTCGGATATGTTATGGACAAGGGTGCGCCGGAGAGACTCCTTACGGATCAGGGCCGAAATTTTTCTTCTAAGTTATTGGCGGAAGTATGCGCGGGCCTAGGGACTAAGAAGGTCCGGACATCCCCATACCATCCGCAAACGGATGGTATGGTTGAGCGGCTAAACCGGACATTGTCTGCCATGCTGTGCCACACGGTGAGTGAGCAACAATCGGATTGGGACCTGCACATCCCGGGGGTGCTTTCGGCGTACAGGATGACTCCTCATGCGGCTACGGGTTATTCGCCATTTTACCTTATGTATGGTCGGGAAAACGTGCCGCCGATGGATGTGCAGATGGGAACCGGTGTAAGGGGACCTTGTAAACCGCTTCCTGACTACATTCGGGACACTGTTCGCCGGGTCTCGGAGGTGCGGGAGAGTGCCCGTGTGGCTACGGCCAAAGCTCAGGCCCGGAATGAGAGGTATGCATGGCGTTCCAAGGGGGAGTGCCCCTGGAAGGTTGGGGACCTGGCCTGGCTCCATTGCCCGCAGGTGCGGCCGGGTACCTCTCCCAAATTTCACAAACCTTGGCAAGGGCCCGTCCGCCTCATTGAGGTTCCTAACCCTCAGTCGGCGCGTGTTCAGATTGGTTCTCGCCGCTGGTTTGTTCACACGTCGCGCTTGAAACCGTATGTTGCTCCCCTACATGATGCTTCATCTCCCAATCTTGCCTTGCCGGGGTCTGTTGCTGCCGACTCTCCCCCGCCTGCGTCCATTGATCTTGCTAGAGCGCCTGTCGTACCTGTTCCAGGCAGGCCGGCCTTGACACCGGAGGGGACGAGGCGCCCTGCTCGGAGGGTGCCTGCCAGATCTGCGGGTCCTTCGAGCCCTGCAGCCCTTCCGACCCCGCTGCAGACACATCCGCGGGACACGCCCAAGACTGATCCTTTAGGGACACGGGACGTTGGTGGACTTCCAACAGCGACAGGCGGATTTCACCCTGTCGCTCCTCAAACTCAATCACGTTCCCGTTCCGCGGATGGGCCGCCGACCGTCCGGGACGGGCCGGCGACCCGCACACGCTCTAAATCCCTTGTGTTTCATTGATTGTTATGTTGCGTTGTTCTTACTGTGTATTTATTGCCTGCTTCTGCTACGTTATTTGATTGTTGAGTTGTGTTGATTGTTCTTACTGTTATATTGCATGCTTGGTGTCCTTTGGTGTGTTACGCTCGGGTTCGCCCGCATTACTGTTGGTGTTGTTCAGCCGAGGTCGGCTGGGTTTTTCTCCACGGGGGAGGGTGGTGTAATGCGGGCGCGGGCGACCTCCCGGATGTGACGTCACGGAGAGGTGGAGTTAGGTGACGTGGGAGCAAGGTTAAGGTTCTTAAGAGATGAGACCGGAAGAGGAGGGGAGAACGAGTGAGACTGGACCAGAGTAAGGCCACGTGGGCAAAGCCAGGAGGGGTGGCACGGCGGCCAGCGGTGGCCAGCTAAGGGAACAGCCAGCGGAGCTGAGAGAGAGAGACAGCAGTGGGGCTGCTGGAGAGAAGGCGGTCGAGGAGCCGCAGTGAACACAGCCGGCGAGGCTGTGTGTGAGGGAAAGGCTACGAGAGCGACGAGAGGAGAGAGAGAGGCTACGAGAGCGACGAGAGGAGAAACTGCAGAGAGAACAGCCAGTGGGGGCTGCGTGAGGATAACAGCCAGCAAGGCTACAACGACGACGGGAGACCAACAGAGGAACTGTTGGCGTGACGGAGTTAACAGCAGTATCAGTGTCGGGATAGAAGTCTAATAAAAGGACAGCCGTGTGGGTTACGAGGAAGGACCGAATAAAGGACACCAAGCCAGACTTCGTGGTCGAGTCCTTTATTACATTATCATCACGCTAAATGCCTCTGTTGATATGTAAACTCCTTTGTCAAGGCGCTCTCCTCCTCCCACCCAGTTTAAATACGCTGCCAAGCTTAGCAGTGTTTATTAGGACGCTGTCTTTCCGACAGCTCTGTTTCTTCACCTGAGGACGGCTGCTTGCCTTGTGGCCGAAACGTCGTGAGAATTTTATTTTATTATGTTTTATTTTTATTATTTTATTATTTCCCTTCTGCGTGACTTTACCAAAAGAACGAAGAATATGAATCCCTGCAGTCACGAAAGCTTTAAATCGAAAGTTGAATCATCACGCTCGTTTACCAAAAGCACGTGGCAGGCTTCTGTTCGCCATCGCGCGTTCTTGAAAAGCCGCGCGTTGGTCGAATCGCGACGCACGCAACACCGCTGCTCCCCACGGGCGTACGATGTTCTACGTTCCCCTAGAACATTGAAGTAACACTTCAGTGCATTATCGTAGCCCTTGGCTTTACAAAATACGCGTGAACGCAACTCTTTGTAACAATGTTAACATCTTCTTGGTTCTTTCGGTAAAGTCACGTAGAATGTAAATAATAAAATAATAAAAATAAAACAAAATAAAATAATTCTCACGACGTTTTGGCCACAACGCAAGCAGCCGTCCTCAGGTGTAGAACAGGTCTGTCGAGAAGACAGTCTGAATGACACGCCCCAGGCTTGGAGCGACTATTTAAGCTGGGTTGGAGGGGCGAAGAGCGTCTTGACAAAATAATTTGCATATCAAGAGGAATTTAGCATATTTATGGGAAATGCAGATATGCGATTAGTACTACTTGTGAAATGCGTAGGAGGTTTGGCGAGGGGTTTAAAGTCATTATACCCGTGCATTATGCAGGATTAGCAGTATCAAAGGGAGGGGATAGGGGTAACATTAATAAAGGGAAGGAATGTTAATAGTATGTAGCTGCAGTAACTAAACCACCACGTAAACGACTAAAGTATAAACTACATAGTATCATCAGTATACTAAATATACTCTTCAATAAGCCGAGCTACTAACAGTAAGTAATACATTACAATTCTCTGTCGCAAAAAATAGAATATGCTTCCAGCTAAACAAGTAGTACTAATCGCATATCTGCGTTTCCCATAAATATGCTAAATTCCTCTCCGCAGGGAATGGATTCTTTGCTCCGCTGCAAGTTTCCTATCACCACTCTCCCATTGACATATTTCGTTGCTTCCTCTTAGTATCTTTCACGCGACGGTCAATGGTATAGTGTATATCTGTTTGTATAATAATAAATAGTATACAATTGTAATGTTTTATACAATGTAAAAAGTAATATATAGTATCGTAATTGTATAGTGAATATACTGCAGTGTGATATACAATAGGGTAGGTAGAATGATACATAGTGTAATATTACAATGTATAAGGTGGTATAGCAATACAGTATATAATTTAATGTTGGGTTTGTCTTTGGCAGTATATAGTATGGTGTAGACTCGTGTGATGTAAGAGAATAAAGTTTAGCTAGAAGCCAGGCCGCTTCTGAAAAAAATAGTTTTTAGTTGTAGTTGTGTCCCTTGAAGATGAATCGCCTAAATGTGAATTCGCCGCTGTGGGGAGGAGGATGGGTGGGTGATGGGGGCCGCCTGTAACAGTGAAACCTCACCCAGCCTCCAGACTAATTTTCAAAAAGGTCCTGTCGAGTTCTAGCGCAGGGATCGACAACCTTCGGGATGTAAAACTTAAACGTGATTTAACGACAAGATAATTGATTAAATATGTCAGGGAATGGAGTCACTGTGAATAAAAAATAACCAATGCACAACAGTCGACCTGTATCGTGAAATAATAACTCGGGGGGGGGGGGGGGGGGGGGGAACTAGACGCTATTTATTCCATCGCCTATATTGTTTATATTTAAGTCAGAATGTGTTCGTCGTCTGCTGTATACCCACTGCTGTGTTTGTGTACAGGTGGCTCTGCATGTGATGCGGCACTTCCAACTACGTTAGTAAAAGACAAAAAAAAATGTATCGTCTTCGTTTTCTTATTCGAAAGGATGACGAGACTTGTTCTAGCCGCATGCCAGTGCTGCGTAGAGACATCCGAATTGATTGTTCGGCGTGGTAAGTTTTTCTCATTTTCATAAAACAAACTTTTGGACAACAGCGACGGCCATACTCTTGCGAATGACGTCACGGAATATTTAAAGTCCAAGGTGAAGCGCGGGTAGCGCGAAGTACCGATGTATCAATATTGCTACCATCGTCATCATCGTCGTCGTCACTTATTGCGGTCATCACAAGCCGCGGGAGTAATCGGTGCGGCCGCTGGAGTTCGAACCGCGCGAATCTCCGCAACAGGTGACGGAACACGTGACCGCAGCGGTTAGCGCAGGCGCCGCGCTGTCAATCCCTGGGCCGGCAATCCGTGAGTTCGGCTCACGGCCACTGTCAACATCGGTGGCGAATATCTGAATGGGTTCTCAGACTTCTCGAGTTCGACTCAGCCTTGTTACGTTTTGTCACTGAAAACTAGAGAGACAAAGGCGGCCGTGCGTCGTGTTGACCATCTTGAATTCCATTTCAGGCTTTCTAGCAGCACTTGCCCCAACAGCTTGCAAGAGCTACACGAGGAATGTTTACCTTTGCGTGCATCTACTTTATCTTCTATTTTTATCCCCTCTGCTCCCCTACGACCCCCCCTCTCTCTTCATCTTCGCCCCCCCCCCCACCCTCTGTCCATCTCCACCTTTGGTATCGGCACGATGGACATTCGTGGCGTGGAACGCGTCATCGATTAGTCGATGTGTAATGACGCCGTGACGCACTTCTCGTGAGATGGCACTTTACTGAAGGCACGTTCACTTGACATCAGGCGGAGGAGACCCCCACCGCAACAGCCCCGAGTCTCCGGCGCATCTCCCCTTTTATATACCGACACGAGGCCACGCCCCCATTCTCGATCATTCTCGCTGACTCTGGACGCTGACTCCACCTTCCTCTTCCGTCACCTGACTGTAGGGGAGGGGAGCTGTACGGGAGGAGAGCTGTAGGGGAGGAGAGCTGTAGGGTAGGGGAGCTGTAGGGGAGGGGAGCTGTATGGGAGGGGAGCTGTAGGGGAGGGGAGCTGTAGGGGAGGGGAGCTGTATGGGAGGGGAGCTGTAGGGGATGGGAGCTGTAGGGGAGGTGAGCTGTAGGGGAGGGGAGCTGTATGGGAAGGGACCTGTAGGGGAGGGGAGCTGTAGGGGAGGGGAGCTGTAGGGGAGGGGAGCTGTAGGGGATGGAGCTGTAGGGGGGGGAGCTGTAGGGGAGGGGAGCTGTAGGGGAGGGAGGCTGTAGGGGAGGGGGGCTGTAGGGGAGGGGAGCTGTAGGGGAGGGGAGCTGTAGGGGAGGGGAGCTGTAGGGGAGGGGGGCTGTAGGGGAGGGGAGCTGTAGGAGAGGGGAGTTGTAGGGGATGAGAGCTGTAGGGGATGAGAGCTGTAGGGGAGGGGAGCTGTAGGGGATGAGAGCTGTAGGGGAGGGGAGTTGTAGGGGATGAGAGCTGTAGGGGAGGGGAGCTGTAGGGGAGGGGAGCTGTAGGGGAGCTGTAGGGGAGGGGGGTGTAGGGGCAGGTAGTTGTAGGGGAGGGGTGGCGGGTAGCGAGGGGCAGGCAGCACTCTCCACCTCAGGGGATGGGAGGGAGGGGGTGTTGGGGGGGGGGGTGTAAGGGGGCGGAGGGGAGGGGTGTGTGTTAGTAGGGGGGGGGGTGTAAGGGAGGGGAGGGGTGTGTGTTAGTGGGGGGGGGGGGTGTAAGGGGGTGTAAGGGAGGGGTGTGTGTTAGTGGGGGGGGGGGGGTGTAAGGGGGCGGAGGGGAGGGGTGTGTGTTGGGGGGGGGTGTAAGGGAGGGGTGCGTGTTAGTGGGGTGGGGGGGGTGAGAGAGCCCCAGGTACAGACTTGATGGCGCCGTGGGTTGGTCGCTCCGGCAAGGCGTGCGTCGTGAAGCGGCAGCGGCAGCAGCAGCGGCGACAGCCACTTTCAGGAGGAGTCGCACCCACACCGCACGGCGTCACCCACCCCCCCACCCGCCCCCCGGCTTGTGGGGTGATCTATGGATATGTTAATTATATAATGGCTTGTGTGTACGTTGAACTTCTTTCGCGCCGTACGTGGCCAAGCCGTGCTAATCGGAGGTTGATACACAGACACACACACAGTGTCGTGCTCGTTTGGTGTGAATGACACAAGCGAATTATCGCAACGATCGTTGTTTACGCTCACAGTACACACTGCAGAGATGAGTTATTTATGAACATTATATATCGATTCTTATGCCACATTTAATGGTAATGTTACACATTGTGCTATGCTGTATATACATACGCTGCTGCTGATGCTGCTGCTTCTGATGATAATGCTGCTGATGATGATGCTCAAGATGTTGCTGCTGATGATGATGATGCTGCTGATGGTGATCAAGATGCTGCTGCTGATGATGATGATGCTGCTGCTGATGATGATGATCAAGATGCTGCTGCTGATGCTGCTGCGGATACTGTTGCTGATGATGATGTTGCTGCTGCTGATGATGATGCTGCTGCTGCTGCTGATGATGATGATGCTGCTGCTGATGATGCTCAATATGCTGCTGCTGATGATGATGCTGCTGCTGCTGATGATGATGATGCTGCTATTGATGATGATCATTTTGCTGCTCTTGGTAATGTTGGCTTCTAGACGGCCCTGGCCAGGGAATTGAACTGGTGAGAACATTTCTGTGGCTGCGAAATAAAATAAAAAGTATATCCATAACCTTCATCAATTGCAATTACTTACGAAGTAAGCGTGCGAAGATTTACCCCTCCAGCGATTCGATTCGTCGTCAAGTTTATCACAACGCCCTTCGATTAAATAATCGATGTGTCAAATAATCGATATGATTATCTGCCGGGTTGTTGTGTTTTTTTTTTGTTCCCACTGTCTCGTTTGTATCCTCCCTCGATGTGAACCCTTTAATTAAAACAAAAAGGTCAACGTGATTTCCCGCTCGTGAGATCACTCACGCTGTGCTCATCTCCCCCCGTTTAGATCACGAGTTACAATCCTGTTTACGGGTCGACTCGGCCCATCATGCCCTTACGGGGGTCGATAAAACAGCGTACAACCTTTGTGGGGGGAAAGTCAACACGGCCAGTAAACGCGGACATATTGGGCCATCTCGATTTAAAGCTTTCGTGACTGCAGGGATTCATCTTCTTGGTTATTTGGGTAAAGTCACGTAGAAGGGAAATAATAAAATAATAAAAGACGCTGTCTTTCCCACAGACCTGTTCTTCACCTGAGGACGGCTGCTTGCGTTGTGGCCGAAACGTCGTGAGAATTGGTTTATTATTATTTTATTATTTCCCTTCTACGTGACTTTACCGAAAGAACCAAGAAGATATTGGGCCATCATTCGGTCCAATGGGCCGAAACAGATGCCCAAAGTGCTTTTGCGACGTTTACTCGGATGGGGTTTAGTTGTCCTGTGGACAGACTCGATCCCGCCGTAGGAATGTCGAATGTCAACCAATGGGCTCCGGGCTGTCAGGAGGTTTGAGCATTACATCAACTTCGTGTACCTTCCTTGACGCGTGACTCCTCCTCCCAAGACCGTGGGTGTCTCGTCCGGTTAATGCGAACGTCATGGGTAGCGGTCAAGGGATTTTAGCGAGGTCGAGGTCACAGTCAAGAGGTCCTCGTGATGCCACCGAAGTGAATATTCAAAGTTTTCCTTTTGGTTTTAACCGCAATCTTCCTCGCCTGCCATTGCGACCTCGCATTATTTAAAAAAATCGTGAAAAATACACGATTGTCGCTTAATTAGGCCTTGCTGAGTCTCCAACCCGAGTCTCTGTCCCGAGTCTCAGGTCGTGTTTGTTGCGGAGTCCTGCTACATTGCGATGTTGTGGTCATTTAAATGGCTTCGTGTGAAATACGGACAAAACCCCTGTAATGTTATGGTTCATAACACCAAGGGATCTATCTGCCATTCAGGCAGATAGATCGTGGCGATGTTTACACACCACACCAGGTACTCGGAGGCCCAGAATCGGTTGAAATATATTCGTCACTGATGTTATCCGTGAGCGGAATCGAACCCCGGTCGTAACGCGACACTACCGCTCCCCACATACGTGCAAGCACACCTACACGCACGTGAACACACCTACGAAGACAAAGATCCTCCGTATAGCCTGTAACAGACTGTTGGGGCAAGTGCTGTTAGCGAGCGCCTACGAAGGCCGGCACGGCACACGAGGGGGTGAGAGGCCAGGACCACGCCCGGCCGCCTTTATCTCCCCAGTGGCGACCATTTCACAACCGAACCAGGTATTCATTTGAGGCTGAGTCGACCTAGGGAAGGCCCAGGACCTGCTCAAATAATCGTCACTGGTGTTGGCCGTGAGCGGGAATTGAACCCGGTTCGTAGCGCAGCGCGCTAACCGCTACGCTACCGCTCCCCACACACCTACAAAGACAAGCCTTAGTGGACCGTAGGAGCAAGTGCTGTTCACACACGTGGTCACACACACGCGCTCGCGTCTGCGCGCGCGCACACACACACACGCGCGCGCGCGCACACGTGGTGACACACACACGCACACGTGGTGACACACACGCACACGTGGTCACACACACGCGCTCGCGTCTGCGCGCGCGCACACACACACACGCGCGCGCGCGCACACGTGGTGACACACACACGCACACGTGGTGACACACACGCGCTCGCGTCTGCGCGCGCACACACACACACACGCGCGCGCGCACACGTGGTGACACACACACGCGCGCGCGCGCACACGTGGTGACACACACACGCACACGTGGTGACACACACGCGCTCGCGTCTGCGCGCGCACACACACACACACGCGCGCGCGCGCACACGTGGTGACACACACACACGCACACGTGGCGACACACACGCCAGCCGGATTGTAATGTGCAACGCGAGTGCGTAAGTTGAAGTGACACGCGATCTCGCGTTAAGAGTCAGGGGCTGTTAGGCGCGTCACGTTCCTATAAACGTCAAAGGATAAACATGAGGAGGGAGCAGACGTGCCTGACATCAACTATTCATGACGGAGTTTAGTCACAGGATGTGCAGTTTGGGGTGCTTAGGGGTGGGAAGGTGGGAGGGAGGGAATGGGGGGGGGGGTCGGATCGTTCATTTATTTATGGAAGATAATTTTACGGCCGTCTTTTGTGAGATGTTATCGCGCGAGAGCAATTGTTAAAAGTTAAATATTGCATTTTCCTTCGGCCGTTCATTCATTCATTCCAAGTACGTGTCTTAGTTTTTTTTTCCACGTTCATCAGAGACATGCTTGCATTTCATTCGCATAGGTCAAAATCTATCCACTGCTGGGTGAAGGCCTTCTGGTGGTAAATGTAGGTGGGGACGGCAGGGTCATCTTGTATCATTATCAGCTATTGATCAATCCACTGCTGGATAAGCCGATCGATTGCGCAACATCGTCGGATGATTGCACAATCGGAGGCACACGGAAACCAGTCACGCGCGCCACGAGACTTTGCGGCGTGTCCACCCGCTGTTGACGCGTGATCAGTCGGCCACGATCTATCCACTGCTGGATGGAGGCCCATCTCGGGCCCACGTCTCACCCACCGACCTGCCATGCCACCGATCGCCACTTTGCGGCCGACGCACGCGCCCTCGTGTTCACGCGCACAAACATCCCCAATATTGGCCTGGCGTCGGTTAGCACCGTAGTCCAAGTTTGAAAGACGACAAAAATCGTACCTGCAAAGTGCTCCGTTGGGATCAGACGCAGCGGCGGCGACGTGGCAACCACCCCGACTGAAAAAAGTTAAAACCTTCCAGGTCCATCCTGAACAAGCGTAAGAATTCACACGATCATCATCATAATGATACTAATTACAAAACGCCCCCCCCCCCCTTCACATGTGTTGCGTCTCTCTCTCTCTTTCTCTGATAACAGTCGCGCGGGGATTCTGTATGTGTATGTGTGTATGTTGAACTTCTTTCGCGCCGTACGTGGCCAACCGTGCGAATCGGAGGTGGCGCGGGGGGGGGAGAACAACAAACACTAAACGCACAAAATAGCAGTTCGGAAGGAACGAGTTCTCAATCTGGATGATCCAGTGGCTTCCGAATATCGGAGGGAAGAACGTTCCAGACGGCTGCAGAAGGGCATCTGAAAGCGCGCGATGCGAGTAGGTCACCAACTTCGTTCCGATGGCTTCGCAGCCAAAAGCCGCCTGCTGCTGCTGCTGCTGCTACTGCTGCTACTGCTGCTGTTGCTGCTACTGCTGCTGCTGTTGCTGCTACTGCTGCTGCTACTGCTGCTGCTACTGCTGCTGCTACTGCTGCTGCTGCTACTGCTGCTGCTACTGCTGCTGCTACTGCTGCTGCTAGGACGACAGGAGTTCAGCGTGATGGGCTCATGCCCCTCGATGAGATCTGGCACAGGGAAGGAAGTCCCTCCGACTGCATCCGTGTGAGTGACACCTCGGAAACACCGCGGGGCCCGGGCGCGTGGCACAGACGCGGCCTACTTACAGGGGGTGGGGGGAGGGGGATGTTCCTCCGCAGTCATAACAATGAGAGGTCGATGAGAAGCGAGTCTTAGGTGACAATTGGCGATCTCAGACGAAGATATGCGCGTGGCGTTACAGTGATCTTTCGCTCATCCAGTGTCGCTTGTGGTAATGCCGAGCGCATTTGTTGTTGTGTCTTCTTTTATCGCTGGGCTCAGCTTTTGAAGACACCGAGATACAAAGATCCCCCGCGTAGCCTCAACAGACTCGTGGGGCAAGTCTGTACCGGCACGGTTACGCGACACGTGACGGTGACGCGCACACGCGTGCACGGAAACTCATTTCGTGAGAACTTCTCTGTTGGTTCAGTTTGTTGTCCTTTCCCTCCGCACCTACGATTGGCGCGGCTGGCTACGTACGGTGCCAAAGAAGTTCACCGTACAACAAAGACAAAGATCCCCCGTGTAGCCTTAACAAACCGTTGGGGCAAGCGCTGTTAGCGAGCGCCTATGAAGGCCGGAACGGTACACGAGGGGGTGGGTGGCCTGTACCGCGCCCGGCCGCCTTTGTCTCCCTAGTGGCGATGTTTACACACCGCACCAGGTACTAATTTGAGGCTGAACCGACCTAAGGGGAGGCCCAGGACCGGTTCAGATAATCGCGTCTGGTGCTGGCCGTGAGCGGGAATCGAACTCGGGTAGCCGGGTTCGTAGCGCAGCGTGGCGCCAACCGCTGTGCCACCGCTCCCCATCTTTGAAGACAGCCCCCCACCCCCCCACTAACACCCTCCACCCCCGCCACCCTCCACCGCCCCCTCCCCCACTATCCACCAGCCCCCACCGGCCCCCACCCCCCGCGCCCACCACACACTTTTAGATAATTCACAAGATTCTTGTAACTCAATCGCAGGAATGTTTAAGTGCAGTCTAAGAACCAGAGTGAGAAGAAGCGGAGGTGTGAATGTGTTTTTTTATTTCACCATCGAGATTCGCTTCATGCTCGTTGTGCCGTTGCTGTGGCCGAAGGCGATCTGAGACGGGAGCACGCGGCATTCGTGATGCTCCTGCCGCTGCTCCTGCATAGGCAGCGGCGCACGAGGATATCCAACAATAGCGCAACACGTGCGTTTATATTAGAGACGACGTTTCGGGTGATGGTCCTTTTCCATAGCAGGGAGATGGTTCGAGAGGATAGTTGTACGCGGGTCGGGGATTATTTTTGTAACGGATGTTTTTTTCTTCTTGGTTCTTTCGATGAAGTCACGTAGAAGGGAAATAATAAAATAATGAAAATAAAACATAATAAAATAAATCTCACGACGTTTCGGCCACAACGCAAGCAGCCGTCCTCAGGTGAAGAACAGGTCTGTCGGAAAGACAGCGTCCTCAGGTGAAGAACAGGTCTGCTCTTCACCTGAGGACGGCTGCTTGCGTTGTGGCCGAAACGTCGTGAGGTTTATTTTATTATGTTTTATTTTCATTATTTTATTATTTCCCTTCTACGTGACTTTACCGACAAAAACAAGAAGATGAATCCCTGCAGTCACGAAAGCTTTAAATCGAAACGGATGTTTTGTTTGTTTGTTGTGAAATGCCTTTTTGTCAACCTACTGCTGGCTGAACGCCTACACCGCGCCTCCGTGTCGGTCGCTGAAGGTTGTTTGGCCATACTTCACCACGCTGGGTTTGCGCAGCGCAGAAGGGGTTCACATATCACTCACCTGCGCTGAATGCTGCGAGAACCGCGGCTTGGAATCGAACTCAGGGCTGTCCGTGTAAGCTGCGCACTTCCAACAAGACCCCTCCCCCTCCCCAGCGCCCGTAACCGGAGCAGTCATTTTGTCGATGTGACAAGATCACAAAGATCTCTCTCTCTCTCTCTCATCCGGCAAAATAAAGGTGAAGTTCAAATATCCCGAAGTGTGAATTCGCAAACGAGGAGCTCTGTCAAGGTTGGCGAGGGGGGGGGGGGGGGACACGTAGGGGGGGGGGACATGGGGGGATCACGGGGGGGGTCACGGGGGGGGGGCACGAGGCGGGGGACTCGGGGGGGGGACACGGGGGGGGGCACGGGGGGGGCACGAGGGGGGTCACGAGGGGGGGGGCACGTGGGGGGGGGACATGGGGGGATCACGGGGGGGTCACGGGGGGGGGCACGAGGCGGGGGACTCGGGGGGGGGGCACGGGGGGGCACGAGGGGGGTCACGAGGGGGGGGCACGTGGGGGGGGGGCACGAGGCGGGGGACTCGGGGGGGGACACGGGGGGGGGGCACGGGGGGGGGCACGAGGGGGGTCACGAGGGGGGGGGCACGTGGGGGGGGGACATGGGGGGATCACGGGGGGGTCACGGGGGGGTCACGAGGGGGGGGACACGGGGGGGGTACGAGGCGGGGTCACGAGGGGGGGGACTCGGGGGAGGGGACACGGGGGGGGGGCACGAGGGGGGGGACACGAGGAGGAGGATGAGGAGGCGAGCAAATCGACACACGTGGCCAGCCATCAAGGGCGACAATATGTCCGTGGACGAAATGTCAAGCGTCAAGTGCATGCAGATTAAGCCCAGCTGATTCCAAATCCCAAATGTCACTTGAGAATTCTTTTTTTTCAAAGACAAGTGTTAAGGTTGAACTTAAAGACGTATATACACACGTATTTATATCACTTGTGGAAAGGTTCCTCCCAGCTGTGTTGCTAGCACGCTATCGGCGGCGTGACACTAGATGAAGAATCTCTTCGGAAATCTCGCTGAGCAGGTGCCACTTGTCGCGTCATCGGAACGGCTGCGGAAGAGGCATTCACGGAACTGTTTCTGAAAAATCACTCTAAGTTGATTAATTCAGTCATTCCTTAACACAGCATGGGGTGCATTTGTACAAATACACTCTGCCAAAGCGAGTGTTTGTCACGTGACTCTGAAAACATTATTGCAACTCTACAAGTTTACATTGCGCCTAATGAAGTGAAAACAATAATTGATTGTGATGGGAGTAACACCATCATCTCGCAAGGTGGCTCTCAGTAGTGCCAGCGCAGCGTTCTGAGCTCAGGGTCACTCGGCCACGTCTTGAATGCTCAGTCTATAACTACTGAACATCTACACTATGAGATCCCTTTTACCAGTGGCAAAATATAGTAGTAGGTTTTTACCCTTTTAAACTTGTACAAAACTGACACCTTTATACAAGGCATCATGTTTGCAAGTTGACTTCAAGGACAGTGCATATTATTATCATTATCAGAGTTGCTTCTTTTTGTTTGCATTTTTGACTACTTGTGTTGTGGTTATTGCAAACATGATGCCTTGTATAAAGGTGTCAGTTTTGTACCAGTTTAAAAGGGTTAAAACCTACTACTACTGAACATCTGTAAAAAAAAATAAAGAGCTTCATAGCTTATCTAGTCTAAATAAATATTCCGATTCTATCACTCCTGTCAAATAAACTACGACTAGATGTTAACTACCTCGCCTGGTGTGCAGGATGTCGTGGGATCGATCCCGACCCTGACGCACGCTGCTGTATATTTGGGGTTTGCGTCTCTCTCTCTCTCTCTCTCCGTGGTCGCGTAGGTTTTTTTTCTTTTCCCTCCGGGTCCCCCAGGATGTTCTCTCTACATTTAGAATGTCACGCGTTTCGAGTATTTGGCTGATATAAATTTCCACGAGATCAGCCACTACGTTGAGCTATCATGTGTGGCCTGGTCGCTTCTGAGAAAAAAAAGCAATAAAAGTCAGTGGGACCTTACCTGGGAAACAAAAATGTTTATTATAGTTTAGTTTGTATCTTAAGTGCACTCATACGCACTAATGACATTTTCTCAACAGAGAAATGTATAATCGGCTGACGGTTCTTTCGGGCAGGGCATATCTTAGTCCAGAACAAAGTTATAAACAAAACTATCCATGACAACAAAAAACAATACAATGTCATGACAATGTAAACAAATAAAAACGTATTAACCAAACATAAAAAATACACACAGGACATGGATAAACCAATACCTGTATAATTGTTTATACATACACACACAAACATATACATTGGCACAATTTATGCTTTTGCAAAACACAAAATATTTATTCCTCTAAGCTTCCCCGTCATCCTTCACCACCACCACCACCTCTCTCAGTCGTTCTCTCTCTCCCCGTGTCGCTCTCTCTCTCTCTCTCCCTGGACACTGACGACTGCTCTGTGCTTACAGTGTTCAGGGGCCTGCTCAAGGCGCGGCTCCGGCTGGAGCACGCCATGTACCACACACATGTTGGTGATGTGCACGTCTTCTTCGAACGCTGGGGAGCCGGACAAGCCCCTCTCTGTACCAGCGTGGACTGCACCCTCGTGTTCACATTTTGAAGCACTCGCTCGTCACCGTGGCGTGCACGATGACCACCACAACCACCACGTGACTTTTATTTCGTGTTGTGCGCGGTGCATTTAGCGCCACAGCGCGTGAATTTATAGCGTTTGTTTTCATTTGTTTGCTGGTGACTTTGTGTATTTCACATCGGAATCGCCTCCAGTGCTGTTGCTGCTGGCGGCAATAAAAGTTGTTTAAAAGTCAGAGTCTCTCTCTGTCGCTCTCTCCCCGTGTCGCTCTCTCCCCGTGTCGCTCTCTCCCCGTGTCGCTCTCTCCCCGTGTCGCTCTCTCTCTCTCTGTCGCTCTCTCTCTCGTGCCCGCGCCGTTGTCAGCTCTTTGGCTCAGCCGGCGCGCGTCGCGTATGACAATTTGTTTTGACTGCTTGCCGGCCGAACAAAACACAAAGTGGTGGGGGCGGCGGTGGGTGGGGTGGGGCTGGGAGGGCCGTCCGCGTGGCGAAGGCGTCACAATCAGCTGCCAAGAAATTCTGGCCACGGGCGAAATGTGCCCTCGTGTCGCCGGCGAGTCTACACGCAGACGCCCTTGGCTGCCGAAAACCTCAGCCGTAAATCAAGGCGGAGTGGCGGTGGTGGTGAGTGGGAGGGGGGGGTGAGTGGGAGGGGGGAAGTGGTGGTGAGTGGGAGGTGGTGGTGAGTGGAGGGGGGAGGTGGTGAGTGGTGGTGGGTGGTTGCGCCATGCGGCTCGCGTGACTTTTCCTCCCTCCCTTCCCTCCGACACTCGTTCTCTCTCTTCCCCCAACCCCCCACAGACAAAGACCCCCCCCCCTGTCTCCTCCCCCGTGTAGTCTTTACAGACTGTTGGCAGGGTTGGCGGGGGGGGGCACGTGCTGTGAGCGGGTAGCACCGACGAAGGCCGTCACGCGACACGCAGACGCGCACGGCGCGTGCTGCACTCACCCACGCTGTGCACACGGCGAGAAAGTTGTGAGTGGCGCACGGACAAAGACCACCCCCCCCCTCCCCCCGTGTAGCCTCGGCAGACCGTTTTGGGGGGCAGGTGCAGGCGGGGACGGTGCGCGACTGCGTGTGTGGCCAGCAACACGCCCGACCGCCTTTGTATCCCGCGTGGCGATGTTTACAGCACCGCATCGGAAGACTCGTTTTAGGCTGAGTCGACCTAGCGGAGGCACAGGACCGGTTCAGACAATCCTCGCCGGTGTTGGTGGCCGTGAGCGGGAATCGAGCCCGGTTGGACGGGTTCGTAGCGCAGCGCGCTAACCGCTGCGCCACCACTCCCCAACCACCCCACACCCCCTTCCACCACCACCACCTTTACCTGTGTGTGCGCGCCTACCTTGTGCGCCACGAGGAGTTCGATTCCCGCTCACGACCACCAACGCCAGTGACGATTATCTGAACCGGTCCTGGGCCTCCCCTAGGTCGACTCAGCCTTGAATTAGTACCCGGCGCGGTGTGGATGAACGTCAGCGTTGGGTGATACGTGGACACATCGTCCCGTCGTGCGCCGCTCTGCGTCCTTCCGTGGGTGCTTGAGAACAGCACTTGCCGCAACAAACAACATACGAATGCTGCCTCGCTCTCTCTTTGCTAGAAACTCGGAGCTTGTCCTGTGCGTCGGTGTACCCCTGCCTTAATGCGTGCTCGCAAACAGCACCCTCGCCCCAACAGCTAATGTAGACGGAGTGTTTACCTTTGTGCGTTTGTGTATTGTGTGTATATAGTTATATGGGGAGCGGTGGTGTAGCGGTTAGCGCTACGATGCACTACCAACTCAGCGAACCGAGTTAGATTCCCGCTCACGGCCAACACCAGTGACGATTATTTGAACCGGTCCTGGGCCTCCCCTAGGTCGACTCAGCCTCAAATGAGTACCTGGTGCGGTGTGTAAACATCGCCACTGGGGAGACAAAAGCGGTCGGGCGTGGTGCTGGCCACCCATCCATCCCTTCGTGTGCCGTGCCGGCCTTCATAGGTGCTCGCTAACAGCACTTGTCCCTACAGTCTGTTAAGGCTACACGGGGGAACTTTGTCTTTGTTACCTAGTTATGAACGCTTACCCACGCGTACATACACACACACGAACTGTGACATATGTTTGACGCACACACACGGAGAAGGTTTTCTAAAATGGAGCAGTCACACAAGTACGCCCACTCATAAATAAACATTTATGATTTTTGGTTTACAAAGACACCCAGAGACAAAGATCCTCCTTATAGCCTGTAACATACTTTAGGGGCAAGTGCTGTTAGCGAGCACCTATGAAGGCCGGCACGGCACACGAGGCCATGGGTGGCCAACACCACGCCCGACCGCCTTTGTCTCCCCCAGTGGCGATGTTTACCACACTTCACACCAGGCACTCATTTGACGTTGAGTCGACCTAGGGGAGGCCCAGAACCGGTTCGGATAATCGTCACCGGTGTTTTTGCCGTAAACGGGAATCGCACACGCACGCACAGACATAGACATAAAAAAGACAGCAGACACACAGACACAAAGACAAAGTTCCCCCGTATAGCCTTAACAAACTGTTGGGGCAAGTCCTGTTAGCGAGCACCTATGAAGACCGGCACGGCACACGAGGGGATGAGTGGCCAGCACCACGCCCGACCGCCTTTGTCTCCCCAGTGACGATGTTCACACACAGCACCAGGCACTCATTTGACGCTGAGTCGTCCTCGGGAAGGCGCAGGACCGGTTCGGATAATCGTCACCGGAGTTGGCCGTGAGCGCTAACCGCTGCACTACAGACACACGCACAGACACGACGCACACTTAACACCACTTGTCCCCCCCCCCACTCCACCAGCCCCCCCACCATGCTTCCTGTCGATCAGTAACCCCCTCATTAATAGGAATTCGAGGCATGCCATCAATCAAAATGATTCGTTTTCTTCTTCCTGGGCCGACTGCGTTCGCGCCGCGTCTGTGGCCCGCACAGGCGCTGGTGATCACGTGGTTGTCTCATTCATTCAGTCGTTCATTCATTCATTCGTCCGTATATTATGTTATTCATTCGTTTGTAGTTCATGCGATCGATCGTGAATGTCTCCGTATCTAAAGTCCGTAAGTCAATTCATTCACGAGTTTATTTACCACCTTTCATTCGATCATGAATTCATTCACGTGTTCGTGTGTTCATTCATTAGCTAATTCATTCATCAATTAATTCAGTATATTGGTTTACTTACATTTTTTTATTCTCTCGTTATTTCTACCCTTCAGCCGTTTCATCATGAACTACTTCATTAACCCAAAAAAAATTCGTTCGTTAAATAATTACATCACTTCGATCACTAAAATCCTTCATTCGTTAACCCATTCGCCCATGAAGCAATCCCTCCACTCCATTGGTTCAACCGTTCACTACATCACGACGTCACGTGCTTGTTTATCAATGAATCCCTTCATTCATTCGCCGATTGATTCCTCTCGAACCTCGCGCGGCGTTCTTGACCGCGCCATTCCTCGCGCCCTCCTGAACAGCTCCTAAAGCCGACAGCGATCGTGTGGTTTGCGAGTGAAAACATAAAACATGAGAGTTGGCAAACGCCGGGCAGGTTCACAGCGCCTTACGAAAACACCGCGCGGATTTGTCAGTTTAATTTAGGGAATTACCGTATTCTCTCGAGCAAACGACGCACTCCACCACACGCCCCACCCCCCATCACAACCACCAAGTATTTCAAAGGATACGTTGCGTAAGTTGCGGGGGACGTGATGGGGGGTAGAATACGGTAACACAACTCACCTTGACTCTGTCTCTCTGGCACTCTCTATTTGTACGCTGTGAAGAAGGGCCAGTGCCCGAAACGTCGCCTATTATATGTATTTCTGTTGAGGCCCTAACACAGTGTTTAGTTTTTTTGAAATATAAATATGTATATACATATATACTCCAGTTGTGCGTGTGTGCGTGTGTGTGGGGAGCGGTGGTGCAGCGGTTTGCGCGCTGCACTACGAACCCGGCGACCCGAGATCGAGTCCTGCTCACGGCCAACACCAGTGATGATTATCTAAACCGGTCATGGACCTGCCCTAGGTCGACTCATCGCCACTGGGGAGACAAAGGCGGTCGGGCGTGGTGCTGGCCACGCACGCCCTCGTGTGCCGTGCCGGCCTTCTCGCGAACAGCACTTGCCCCAACAGTCTGCCGCAGGCTATACGGGGGATCTTTGTCTGTGCTGCGTGTATAATAATAACTTTATTGGCACCGGCGGCAAGTTTGGAGGTGCGCCTTATAATCCGGTAAATGCCACGGAGGCTGTCTCAGGCAGTCCATTAGCAGCGAGACAAAAGGCGACGCGATTAACAACAAAAAATATTTCGACGAGGAAGAAAAGTCATGCATACGCATGCAGGATTGTGTCGACTTTCGCGACACGTGGGATGTATTTGTTTCGATAAAAAAGACACGCTTCGCGAATGCGTGACACCTACTGTGGCACACGGATAATAAAAACAAAATCTATATATATATGAAACACAGAGGAGCTAAAATGTAACAAAGGTTGAAAGATGTGCTCAGAAGCGTGGAGAGAAAACTTGCTCAGAGTTATTTTTAGGGATAGAGAGAGAGAGCGGTTGTAGTAAAAAAATATATGTACATAGAAAACAGGGGGACATAGAGTAGGGAGAGAGGGGGTAGAGAGAGAGAGGGGGGTAGAGAGAGGGGGTAGAGAGAGAGAGGGGGGTAGAGAGAGGGGATAGAGAGAGAGCGGTTGTAGTAAAAAATATATGTACATAGAAAACAGGGGGGACATAGAGTAAGGAGAGAGGGGGTAGAGAGAGAGAGGGGGGTAGAGAGAGGGGGTAGAGAGAGGGGGGGGGGGGGTAAGAAGGAGGAGAGCAGAGCTTGAAATCTTTCATTTAAACAGGGAGGGGGGGGCACATAAAGCAAAGCATTGAAAAAAAACAAAAAAACGAAATGATGAACGAAGCAAAGTGCCGACTACACCGAGCATCTTCTTGTTTCCTCTGATCGTAAACAAGGAGAGCGACAGGAACACGTGGACGAGCGGAGTGTGCGCGAGTTACAGTGATCATAGAACTGTCAGGGAGACTGGGGCAGAACACATGACTCGAAGCGGCGGCGACGACGACGGTGATGATGATGGTGGTTGTTGTTGTTGTTGGTCAAGACTGAGGTCGGAGGGAGAGCCAAAAACGAGAGGAAAAGCCCCGAGTAGACGTCCATCGCGGAGATGGAGCGATGAAAACCAAGTTCGTGTGCAGGAGCGAGGTGGATTGTTGGATCGCAAGACCGTGAGAGACTCACACGCACAAATACATTCATATGTGCATGTACAAAGACAAAGGTCGCCCCCGTATAGGCTTCACGGACTCTAGGGGCAAGTGCTGTAAGCGAGTAGCACCTATGAAGGCTCACCCGGCGCACGAGGGGGTGGGTAGTCAGGACCACGCCCGGCCGCCTTTGTCTCCCCAGTGTCGATGTTCCCACACCGTACCAGGTACTCATTTGAGGCTGGGTCGACCTAGGGGAGGCCCGGAACCGGTGCAGATGATCGTCACTGGGTGTTGGCCGTGAGCGGGAATCGAACCTGGGTGGCCAGTTTCATAGCGCAGCGTAGCGCTAACCGCTACACCACCGCTCCCACCGCATGAACACAGTAAGACACACATACACACACGCGCGCGTGTGTGTATACTGTATAAACATCTCGGGTGCACAGACACTTAGAGATTGATGCACATAGACATGAAAGAGTCTATATGCATCCTCCTACGATTACAATATACTGTTACAGTACGCGTGTTTAACAACGCGTCTCTCGTTTCTTTGAGCCCAGTGTGTGCTCTCTCTCTCATGTTGACTCGCGCGCGTGCTCTGCTGCGTGATTATTATTCACGCTCCTGCGACTGAAAGATTGGCAGCGTGAACGCGCGAACGATGTCCGTTTGCCTCGTCCGTGCGCTTGCGAGTGACGGCGGTAGCAGCGTTTGCTGTTAAAACTAAACTATATATATATAAATTTCGACTTAAAGCTTTCGTGACTGCAGGAATTCCTCTTCTTGGTTCTTTCGGTAAAGTCACGTAGAAGGGAAATAATAAAATAATAAAACATAATAAAATAATTCTCACGACGTTTCGGCCACAACGCAAGCAGCCGTCCTCAGGTGAAGAACATGTCTGTCGATAAGACAGAGTCTAAATGACACGTCTTAGGCTTGGAGTGTCTATTTAAGCTGTGAGGGAGGAGGAAGAGAGCCTTGACAAAAGAATTTGCATTTGAAGAGGAATTTAGCACATTTATGGGAAAAGCCTAAGACGTGTCATTTAGACTCTGTCTTATCGACAGACATGTTCTTCACCTGAGGACGGCTGCTTGCGTTGTGGCCGAAACGTCGTGAGAATTATTTTATTGTTTTATTTTTATTATTTTATTACTTCCCTTCTACGTGACTTTACCGAAAGAACCAAGAAGATATATATATATTATATTTATTTTTACCAGGTAAGGCACCGCTAAAGCTGCCCTGGCGATCGCAAATGTTGGCTCGGCGAGGTTGGCTTATCGTTGTGGACGTTTTTGTTTCGAACAGCCAAATACTCAAAAACGCGTGATGTCGATTCTAAAATTGTGAAGGGGAAAAAAGAAGCCGGAGGACTCGGAGAAAAATCCACGCGACCACGGGCAGAGAGAGAGAGACACGCAAACTCCAACTATACAGCAGCAGGCGGCAGGGTCGGAATCGAACCCACGACCTGTATACCAGGCGAGGGAGTTAACATCTCATAGCCACCGTAATCATGATGAGAAAGAGACGAAAACTCCAAATATACAGCAGCAGGCGGCAGGGTCGGCATCGAAGCCACGACCTCCTGTATATCAGGCGAGGGAGTTAACATCTCATAGCCACCGTAATCATCATTAGAGAGAGACGCAAACTCCAAATATACAGCAGCAGGAGGCAGGGTCGGGATCGAACCCACGACCTCCTGTATACCAGGCGAGGGAGTTAACATCTCATAGCCACCGTAGCTCCCATGCCAAAGTCGATGTCTACTATTGATGGCCAGGACGAGAGGGCTTCAGTAGAGAGAGAGAGGCCGTTCGTGTCATGCCGCTCTTCCTGAAGGAGCGCAGAGTTTCACAGTGGTGTTTAGGGGCCATCCATTCAGTACGTACGCATGGAGGGGGGAGGGGGGGTTAACCCAAATGCGTACGCTTGCGTATGGGCGGTCTACTGACAATGTACGTAGCATAGGAAACGGAGGGGGGGGGGGTGAAGCCTCGATAATAATTTGTCTATGTTGGCCTTCAACTGAGTTAGATAGTCCGGCTGTGGACTATTTGCTTAAACACGTGAATATTATTAATCCTTGATCGTTTCTGCGTTGATTAAATACCAGCCGTTCTATAGGATTCGGGGGGGGGGTGGGGTGCGTCAAGCGTACGTACGCAGGTGGGGGGGGGGGGGGGTAAAAAGTACGCGTGGGTACAGGGACGGAGGGGGGGGAAGAGTCAAGTTGTGACAGCATTTTGCGTACCTCCTACATGGATGGCCCCTTACTGCGCGGACCATAGCTTTGGTTACATGGCCACAACCGCACTCCTCCGGATTGATGTATATCTCGATGAGTGTCTACGTGTATCTGTGGGTTGGGGTGTGCGGTAGTGCAGCGGTTAGGCGCGCTGCGCTACGAACCTGTCGACCCGAGGTCGATTACCTCTCACGGCCAACACCGGTGACGATTATCTGTACCGGTTCTGGGCCTCACCTTAGGTCGACTCAGCCTCAAATGAGTACCTGGTGCGATATATAAACATCGCCACTCGGGAGACAAAGGCGGCCGGGCGTGGTGTTGGCCACCCCACCCCCTCGCATGCCGTGCCGGCCTTCATAAGCGCTCGCTAACAGCACTTGCCCCAACAGTCTGTTAAGGCTACACAGGAGATATTTGTCTTTTGTATCTACGTATCTCAGAGTCTCTACTTATGGAGCCAGCCGTACTACATAGCTGCTACATATATATCCATATCTTTATACATGTCTGGTTGTTATTTACTGTGCGACTCATAGCGTGGGTTGCATGTCCACAAATCGCACTCCTGCGTGAGTGTCTCCGTGTATCTGCGGGTAGCTTTGTATCTCTGCATCTCGGAGTCTCTACGCATCTAATTCTAGATTTGAAGCTTTCGTGACTGCAAAGATTCATATTCTTAGGTTTTTTCGGTAAAGTCACGTAGGTAAAAAATAAAAATTAATAAAAGTAAAATAAAAATAAAATAAAAATCACGACGTTTCGGAGGCAACACAAGCTTACGTCTTCAGGTGGAACCGTCACAGCACGATAGCTGTATCAAGTAAGAGGACGCACCTAGCCAACCGTGCTAATCGTGCTACACAGAGATTACCCATATCTCTATATATGGGTAATCTCTACGTGTCACTATGAGTCTACGAAATGGTCCATAGTTTGGGTTATCCCCCCAGCCCCCGCCGCCCCCCTCTCCCGCCCCCCCCCCCATCTCATCACTCCGTTCGCATTGTCAGTGCTGCCTTTTGTTATTTTCAAAGAGATATTGATTTTGTGATTAGTTGTGTTTATGTATCGGACCTGTGTTAAGAATCGCAGGCGAGTTAAGTGCCGGCGAGAAACACACATATATGGAGAGAGCGGCATTCATTCCATTCGCCAAACTAAGTGCCAAACGGCGCTTGTGCCAGGCTAGGTGCACTTTGAGGCTTTCGTGTGAAATGTGGATGCCTGGCTGCTCGCAGAATGTCACGGGACAGTCCCAGGTGCTACGGTTTGACTGAGAGCACAACAACTGCCACCACCACCACCACCACTATTCTCACTCATCATGCCAATCATCACCACCATTTAACTCCACCACCATTATATGTAACATCGTTGTCAACCGCCCCTCCGATTAGCACGGTTGGCTACGTGCGAATAAAGTTCAACATCCATAGACGCGGAAACGTGGACAATCGAAGGATTGGACTAGACGCGATATAAATCATGTGTACACGAGGGATCATTAGCAGCAGCGGCATCAGTGTTACCATGATCATCATCAGTGTTATCAGCATCAGTGTTATCATCATCATCAGTGTTATTATCATCATCATCATCAGTGTTATCATCATCATCATCATCATCAGTGTTATCATCATCATCAGTGTTATCATCATCATCAGTGTTATCAGCATCAGTGTTATCATCATCATCATTTACAGCGTCATCACCATTACGTAACCACCTATCACGCCGTACCGGCCTTAATAGGTGCTCGCTAATAGGTGCTAACAGCACTTACCCCAGCACAACTGAAATGTCTCTCCACTGCTGATGTCTATACCGACACTGAAGGTACTTGTTTAGAAGGCTTAGTCGGCCTAGGAAAGAGAGAGCGATCCAGGACCGGCTTCAATATTCCTCACTGATATTGAATGCCGTTTGTGAGTGTAAATGTGAGTGGCAGCGGTGACGATTATTATTTTAACCGCTCCTGGGCCTCCCCTAGGTCGACTCAGCCTCAAATGAGTATCTCGTGCGGTGTGCAATAAAGATCGCCCCTGGGGGAGACAAAGGCGGCCAGGCGTGGTTGCTGGACACCTATCCTGCCTCGTGTGCCGTGGCGGCCTTCATAGGCGCTCGCGAGCATGCATGTACACGCTCGCGTGTGTGACTACGGAGCGCAATTTGAATATCCCTTTACTCGCGATAAATTACTAAAACCACTGGGATGACTTTAACCGCGACGCTTATCCTGAATCGCTACCGACGACTGCAGCAGCAGCAGCGAGAATAAGAAGACAAATATATAACATTGAAGATGATGCGAGTCGATTTACCTATTTATTTTGAGAGCCACATTAGGGCCATTTCACTTGAAGCGACATATTCAGTTGGATTTAAAGACACCTCCTGCCGCCCCCACCATCACCACCACTCCCCTACCGGGCTCGAACAAATGCCCGTGCTCCCCCCACCACCCCCCACTAACATCTCATTACACTCCCGATGCTTACGGGGGGGGGGGGGAGATATTGGCAGGCGTGAGGTGTAACATCTTATAGGAGGACACTCACAGCGTGACAGAGACTACAATAGCCTCACCACCCCGTCCGCTTCGCTCGCATAGCTCTTCATCACCACGACCACCATCAGCAGCAGCAGCCACGGTCAATCCACTGCTGGTCGTAAACCTCTCCCACCAAGCGTGTCGGCGAACATGACTCGCGTGAAAGAAGGAATTCTCCATTGATGACGGTGCGACGTTGGCCATCGGGAGACCGTTCAACCTGTAACGACGCGGTCCACACATACGACGAAGCAGATGGCATCACAACGATGCCACTCCGCTCGCTACTCCAGACGTAGGTGATCAGCTGGGCCCGACCACCTGAAATGTGAAATTGCAGTCGTTGCTCCGCCATGGACATCATCAGCCGCACGACAAGAAGAAGACTCACAATACACTATGAGACATCTCCTTTACCAGTGGCAAAATATAGTAGTAGGTTTTTACCCTTTAAACTAGTACAAAACTGACACCTTTATACAAGGCATCATGTTTGCAATAACCGCAACACAAGCAGTCAAAATGCAAACAAAAAGAAACAACTCTGATGATGGTAATGATATGCACTGTCCTTGAAATTTATCCACACCCGAGACAGCCTTTTGGCGTCATCTGGTCCAACACCAATGGAGGCTCTAAGGAAAGCTGTCTCGGGTGTGGACCAATCAACTTCAAGGACAGTGCATATTATTATCATTATCAGAGTTGTGTTTTTTGTTTGCATTATGACTGCTTGTGTTGCGGTTATTGCAAACATGATGCCTTGTATAAAGGTGTCAGTTTTGTACCAGTTTAAAGGGTAAAAACCTACTACTAAGACTCACAATAGTTTACAATCCTCTTGTTGACGTTAACAAGGCAGCCAACCATCTTGCCCCAGCCTACATCATTGACATGCTACGCCCCCCGTATGTCCCCTCGGGAATCCCTAAGATGTGGAGGATGCAGACCTTCTCTCTGCATTCCCAGGTGGAGGTTTCGGTCCATGGGTGACCGAGATTTGTCCCGTGTAGCTCCCAGGCAATTGAACGCTCTTCCACGAGGTTACAGGATCTGTGAGTTTATGGATAAAAAAAAAATGCGTCTTGAAACCTATTTTAAACGCTTCCGCTTATTAAACTTTTAGTTCATTCAGTAAATGGATTCTTCAAACGTATTTATATTATATTCAAGCTGAGTGTTTGTTGCTACCGCTGATGTTTTGTACAGCGCTTGGAGAACCTTGATGATGTGGGCGAAATAAATTGAATTATTATTAGCATCTGACGATGCGGCAAATTCGACATCTGTCCCACCACCACCACTACCACCACCACTACCACTATTACCACCACTACCACCACCACCACCACTACCACCACCACCACTACCACCACCACTACTACTACCACTACCACCACCACCACTACCACCACCACTACTACCACCACCACCACCACTACCACCACCACCACTACCACCACCACTACCACCACCACTACCACCACTACCACTACCACCACCACTACCACCACCACTACCACCACCACCACCACCACTACCACCACCACTACCACCACCACCACTACCACCACCACTACCACCACCACCACTACCACCACTACCACTACCACCACCACTACCACCACTACCACCACCACTACCACCACCACCACTACCACCACTACCACCACCACTACCACCACCACCACCACAATGAGCGGATTTCATCTCTCCATCACCCCGGTGTGGGGTCCTCTAAGGGCGCTCATTCTCTCCTTTGGCTGCCACTCAGGTGTTAGACTCTCTCCCTCGAGCGACGTGGCCTGCTCCGACGGTGATGATGACGGTGATGATGACGGTGATGCTTCACGACTTGTGTATGCTCTCTACAATAACAACACGCGCTCTCCTATTCTACAGAAGAACCCCTCTTAACGACCACCCCTGTTAACTACTAATCGCTTAACGACGGGCTTTCATATAGCACAATGTGTAGTATATAGTGTAGTGTATAGTAGTGTAGAGTAGTGTATAGTGTAGTGTAGAGTAGTGTATAGTGTAGTGTGTAGTGTATAGTGTAGTGTATAGCGTAGTGTATAGTGTAGTGTATAGTGTAGTGTATATTAGTGTATAGTGTAGTGTATAGTGTAGTGTATAGTAGTGTATAGTGGAGTGTATAGTAGTGTATAGTGTAGAGTAGTGTAGGGTATAGTGGCGGAGTGCCTCCATAGAGCCCAATGTGTTCACTTACCGACCATTCCCCTGTTAACGACGGGTTGTTTTTAGAAACAGTAAATATTAATGAATTCGTTGATTCACCATATGTATTTTAATATTATCTCTTTAAAATGTTGTTAGTATCTTTATGCATTAATATCCATTGTTTAAATATTGTAAAGTACGTTTGGGTGAAAGAGGGGTGTATTTCCTAATACTCGCTTAACGATCGGTTTTCGTGGAACCAATCAAGAGGAGTGGTTATACTGCGCTGTCTCTCAAGGTATTACCAACAAATTCAAGTAGATTTTGTTTTGCTAAACCAGGCGATAATCTATGAGACCAGGGCAGCAGAGTCGCATTTGCAAGAGTCGCCTGGATGAACGTAGATCCCAAATTTACCCGGAGAAGTACAACTCGAGTTTACGAATATCTACGGGACGTTTTTTTTGACCGGTATCAAAACAATTAAGAAAATATCAGAATATCATGTTATCCCCTTCTGGAAATGAAACGGGAGTTGCTGAGATGTTCAAACACCAAATAAATAAAAAAAAACTGTCAGCAGTAGCAAAACACGCGTGCCAACAAGGACACTCAATTGATTTTGATAATGTTGAAGTTCTGTGTAAAACTAGCTACTACTGGCCAATACTAATTAGATAATCTATAGACATTTTAATAACTAAAAGTAACATTAACTGTTCGAATAGCTACCGCCTTAGTGCTGTGTGGAAGCGAATCATCAAATAATACATTTATTAAATGCATGCCTATAAAGGACAGCACACTTCAATAGGGATTACCGTTGGCAGGGCTATTTTAATAAACACAATCGAGGAGAAGGACAGAAAGGGTGACTTCTTACGTGTCAAAGGTGCTCCGATAAGTATATGTACATTGTCTTTTGAAACCGATTGGCCTGCACGCATCTAGCGCGTTAAACGAGCTTTTGCCATACATTGGTGATTGTTGCTGCTATTGCGTGGACAGTGAACAAAGACAATAAAACAACTGAAGAATCAGCACACTCGTCAATAGAATTGCGGCCTTAAAACAACATCAACAATAATAATAATACACATTACAGTATTCAATCGGTGACATTTCAGGCAATGACCCTTCATCGGAGCACTTAAAGAAGAGCGGTAGAGAGGACAATGATAAGAGTTGGAGACGACACTCAACACTATTGGGCCCCGATGAGAGTTAAACCATGTTTTGTGACGACAAGGGTTTTAAGTAGACGTATCATCGTAGTTATTGAGTACCGGCCACATCAATCAACGCTCAAAACATGATTACCACGAATTAAACTCATTGATATTAAAGTTTAAATTCTAAAATATTGTTGGCGCATTGCATTGTGGGAAGGTTTGTTCGTGTGAGCACAAACATGGAGCAGCCACCCCTGGCAGAGGCACTCTTATAACAACAAGACAACAACAACACTACAACAACAACACTACACAACAACAACACCACAACAACACTACAACAACACTACACTACAACAACAATACGACAACACAACAACACCACACTACAATAACACTACACCAACAACAACACTACACTACAACACTACAACAACAACACAACACTACAACAACAACACGACAACAACACTACAACAACACAACAACACTACAACAACACAACACTACACTACACAACA